>NC_046296.1:42152794-43402794 GCF_004115265.2 Rhinolophus ferrumequinum | reverse complement strand
CAGTTGAACCAGATGGGCTTATTTCTCATTGCATTGAGGGGGAGTACGTGGCATGAGGAAGTGCAGGGTGTCTCAGTGAGAGAGTGTTAGAAAAGGTTTGGATTTGGATTGCTTGGGTGATCTTGGACAGAGTCTAAAAACAGTAGGAGTTTGGTCTGGATTGGGTATTGTCAGAAAGTGGGGGAAATTCTATAATTGGGTATCTCAATAATTCTTATCTGTAAATAGGGCAGACTAGTGGGAGGTAACAGGCAAGCAGGAAAAGAAGCAGCGGTCACTTATATTAACTGAGAGAGATGAGATCCATCATGGTCAGAGAATCACTCTGTCTAATGTGGATGCTCTGTGAAGTTGTTTACGCTCAGCAGGATGATATCAATACCTAACTGTGAGTGCCAGGCCAGCTCCTGGATGTCAGGCAGTGGGTGCTTTTCTCTTTCTCCCTATATCATGCACTGAACTTGTACACACACACACACACACACACACACACAGAGTCAATTTTCATTATTAATAAATACTCACAAAGTCAACATGAACATTGATTTAGCTTATACTGAAGCGTTGCTCAAATGGGGAATGCAGATCTAGGTTCCTATTAGTCACTAGGCACATTTCTGTCAACCAGTAGATACACAACCTTATTTCATGTGGATTTCTGTTTAAAGACACCTTACTTAACATCTACTGTTGATTCATCAATATTGATCTCACAGCTTACAGCTCTCTAACTCACGGCTGAACAGAGCTTACGTCACACATGTATTTTCTTTATAAGGCCCATTGCAGCCTTCTTGCATTTACGAACACTAGATAGCACTTCGGTACCACTGGGGACCATTTTAAACAGCAGATTCACCAACAAAATTGCCAAAAATGTGGGACTAAAGAGACCATACTCTTTATAGTATGAGAGCTGAAAGAAAAAGGCAAAACATAGCGTTGTTCGAACTCAGCTGGGAAGATACCCATCGGAGGATTCAAATTTTTTGCTGCTTTGTGCATACCCAGGCATGGCCATGAAAATGCCCAAAAAGTATTGGTTGTTTGGTTACAAATAAATTTTAGTGAGAAGGCAAATTTACAATGTAGACTCCACATATAATGAGGATCAGCTGCATACATTATCTCTAATCCTCTGAAGCAATCTTCAAGGTAGCATTATAGTGAAAAAAATTCTGAGGCAAAATAAAATATGTCATTTGCTCACGGTCACAGAGCTAGTTTCTGGAAGTCAGAATGTAAAATCTGGTCATATGTAAGTTTTGGAATTAGCGTGTTCAATTCTATAAAAATAATACTGGCATCGGATTAATCTGAAGCTAGAGAAGAATTTGTGGAGAACTGAAATATTACAATATTTAGTTTTCCAATCCATTAACAAAATACAATCTTTCTGTTATTTAGGTCTTTCATAATTTATCTTAGTAATATTTTATAATTTCAGTTGTTTGAACAATTTACATTTAATTTATTCCTTGATATTTGATATTTCAGCTACTAATATAAATGGTGTTATGCACATTTTGCTTTCTGGTTATTTCTTGACGCATATGAAATTATTGGAATTCTATGGAATACAAAAATTATTTCTGTATCTACCAGAGGTGCCAAAAAAATGCATACAAGTGGACACTAGTCAACGTTGTTCAAGCAGTAGTTTGCCATAATCAGAAATGTCTGAACGCTGATGGCAACCACTTTGAGCACCTCTTGTAATTGCAGAAGTCAAACGTGACTTGTATTGAGTACTACAATATTAATACAGTTTTCCTTTCTTAAAATGTGTATACATTTTTTTGGCACCCTCTGTATATTTATAGGTGTCTATACACATGTGTTTGAATATTCACAGTGATGCTAAAATTCATTCATTAATTCTCAACATTTATCTACCCTGTTTTCATGAAAATAAGACCTAACCAGACAATCAGCTCTAATGAATCTTTTGGAGCAAAAATTAATATAAGACAATCGGCTCTAATGCGTCTTTTGGAGCAAAAATTAATATAAGTGTTATATTAATTTTTGCTCCAAAAGACGCATTAGAGCTGATTGTCCGGCTAGGTCTTATTTTCATGGAAACACGGTATGTATGTTTTTGATTTTTCTATATATACTCACGTATTTTATGACAATTAACAGTTTTATTTCTTATTTTTCATTTCTCATGGCTTTTTGTTGTTGCTTTTGCTTTTTTTTTGCACTTGAGAAGGACTTCCATATAAATACTGAATAAAAATGTTAATAGTGTGCATACTTTTTTCTTCTGTTTTCAGTGGAAAGCTTTCATAAGACACCATTAAATATGATGTTTACTGTAGGAATTTCTAGATATAATTAATTATATTAAATAAGTTCATGCCTGTTTTTGTTTTTACTTTTGCCTCAAAATGCTTATTATACATTTTTCCAAATCAAGTGTTTTATGTATGTTAATCAAATCAAGTTTATTATTTCTGTTGTTCAAACCTAATTGTTTCTTCTGAATAATATTGAATATCAACTATAATCAAATATGTAGTCACAGGATGTGGAGTACAGCATAGGGAAGATAGTCAATGGAATTGTAACAGCTATATACGATGTCAGAGGGGTAGTAGATTGGGGGAACGGGGTTATCACTTGTTAAGGGTATAAATGTCTAACTATTACATTGTTTTGTACACCACAAACTAGTGAAAAATAAAATAAAAAGACAAAAAAAAAACCCAGTAGTTTCTTGCTACTCATTCTGTTACTGAGAGGGGTATATCAATATTTCTCTTTATGATTGTAGAATTGTTAATTTCTTCGTATAGTTCTTCATTTTTTGCTTTATATACTTTCAAGATACATTATTGGGTTTATACAGATTTAAAATAGTGATATCTTCATGGTGGAAATGTCCTCCATTATAGTAGAAAGTAAGTTCCATAAAGTAGAAACTTTAAGCTGTCATGATCGCCCCATATTCTCAGTACCTGGAATCTTGCCTGAGACAATTGCTGCTTTAAAAATTTATAGAATGACTATCTGACTGAATACTAAAGTACTTTCGAAATACTATTTCCAGAAGTTAAACTGATTATGAAGATCTTCAGGTTATAGTAGCATATTAATTATTTATTTTACATATATTGATTACACACGTGTGTGTGTGTGTGTGTGTGTGTGTGTGTGTGTGAATGTGTGTGTGTGGCATTATGCTAGATGTAGTTAAGAATATAACTCTGAAAAACATAAGATCATATGTAAATAATCATTGATTTTTATTTTTAAAACCAATCTTTCCGTTTTTGTGGTTCAAAATTATTACAAACCAATTCATGCTGACTAGTAAAAATTTGAGAATGTGAAGGCAAAATACAAAGAAGATATTACAGTCCCAAACTGGGCTAAGAGTTACTGTCAATAATTTGACGTAGTTCTTTTAATATTAAGCATAGGTATGTATGTGTTTGATGATACATTCTGAAGAATTGGGCTTATTTTTTCAAAGCAGCTTTTTGCCTGTTTTGGCAACTTGACATTGCACATCAAGCATTTTCTCATGTCTCCTAAAGTCTTGGGACGAACATAATTGCAATGAGTGCAGAGAAGTCACTCATAATTATTCATTTATTCATTGATTCCTTTGTTCATTCAACAAATATTCATTGAGACACTACAAGGTACCAAACACAATTTTAGGTAAGCAAAATATGATCCTGCTTTCTTAAAGTTTATATTTTACTGACAATATACAGATAATAAGCAAATATGCCCACATGTTATGTGTTTGATGGCAGTGCAATGGAGCAGGGTACGCAGAGCCAGAGGAGGAAAACAGCTGTTGGAAATGCTGAGGCAGGACCTTGCATGAAGTGTTGGTGGGAGAAAGAGAGCCAGCAGAGAGTGGAGAAGAGAAAGCCAGAACAAGAGAGTGACAGGTGAGGTAGAGCTGCAGAGACCACGTAAAGATTTTGGTTCTTATCCTAGGTGAAAGATAGTCATTTGGAGAGTTTGAGCAGAGAAATGATGTGACCTAACTTACACTGTGAAATGATTCTCTGGCTTCTTTGTAGAGGGAAGATAAAAGGGAGGGCAAGAGTGAAAGCAGGTGACCATCTAGAAGAGTATTGCGATAACCTGGTAAGAAATGGCGGCATGAACCAATGTGGTAGTGGTGATGAGAAACAGTCAAATTCTGCATATACTCTGTTTGTAGACTTCACAGGATTTAGTGATTGGGTGATGTAGAATGTGGATAAAAGAGAATTACAAAGTGTGATATTGAAGATTTGGCTTAAGCAAATGAAATTAGGGAGTGGCCTAAGACGGAGAAGAAGCAGGTATAAGGGAAATCAGCAGTTCGGTTTTGAATTTATTAAATTTTAGATCAATGCTTGAGATTCAGACGGAAATGCCAAGAGTTTACAGATCTGGATCTCAGTGAAGTAATCTGGGCAAAAGATAAAACTTTGGGAGCTCATAGTGAATTGATGCTGTTTTAAAGACTTAATATTGAAGGTGATCCAAAGGACTGTATGAAAGGAGATAGGAGTTCCAAGACTCAAGTTCTGAACCACTCCAACATCTAGAGCTCAGAAATATGAGGAGGACCCAGTACAGAGAACAAAAATAAGAGACTGGAAAATGTGGAGGAAAATTAAAAGAAAATGATATCCCAAGGAAGAAAATTAAGGAAGTGTTTAAAGAAGAAGGAAGTGATCCAGAGTTTCAAAGGCTGCTATGAGATCAGCTAATACAAGGGGAAGGAAATAACCATTTTATTTATAACTGAAAGGCATTTGTGATCGTGAGGAGGGTTTTGGTAGAGGGGTAGAATGGCAGTCTGATTGGAATGTGTCCAAACAGAATGAGAGTATAGAAATTGAAAAAATAAGATATAAATTAATTACTGAGAAGATTTCCTAGAAAGGAAATTGGACAGATTGTTTATTATCTGGAGGGAAAAGTGGGTTGATTTTTCTTTAAAGGCAGGAGATATGAAATCTATACCAGGTGTGGAAGTCCCCCTTTTTCAATAAAGCAAGAGCTTTTAGAGTAAAAAGCTATAAACTGATAAATAAATACATACATACATACACATGTACATAAACAAATAAAACGTGATTGATCAGAATGTGTTTCATGGCCACCCTACCAGCAAGGGAGGCTGGAAAAACGACTGCTAATCTGGGAACTGCTAATCTGGGAACATTGTCTCTCTGAATTCAATCAAGATTCTATGAACAGGGAAGAAAGGGGGGATATATATTGAGAAGCAATTAATAGTGTCTGTTACTAAACCCTATGAAGAGCCAGATATGCTGCCAAATCATGTGCAGGTTTATACTAAATAGGGGAGCACTTTTTGGTCACCTTCTCACGACCTTTGGCTCACTCTGCCCACTTTTTTATTATTGCGATTGTATTACCACTTTCAAGATTAACTTGAAGGGGAATTTATTTGGATTTACAGACACTAGAGCCACGTAAAAGCAATTATGGGCATCAAAGTCTTCTGATTGCCACTGCTCTTAAGGAGCCTATGCACCTTCTGATGACTTTGCTTCATCTTCATTGGCCCAGGATGAGTTGTGGGAGCTCGGGTTGCCACAGATTTCTCCAAGTCTTAAGTATGTCATTTAAAATTCATTGTAATGTCTATAGTCCCCATACTGTATTTCATATTCCCATGTACACCTGATGCTAATAAAAAATTACAATAACATTACAAAAAATAATTCATTGTAATATCATTTAAACATATGCTAAATTGTATAGCTCTAAAGGCTGTCTCAAGGACAAGACAATGCCTCAAAGCTATAGCTACCAGGATGTGGGACAGATGGCAAATCCTTAAGCCCAGCTCCCTAATTACCTATAAAGTTTCATCCAGGACAGGTGATTCTATCCCTAAAGTTATAGAAATCATGTGCACAGATGGCGTTTCACAGGGACAAAATGAGAGAAAAGGTATTTTCATAGGGTGAGTCTACACACAGAGGAAATAGCTTTAGTGAGCATTTGCCTGTGTATGGTTTTTAAATCGATTCACTTACTCTGAGCAAGCAGTAAATAAGGTACCATTAAAGAGGAAATTCCCAAAGACAGATGCATTGTTACTCATGTTTCCCAGTCTCGATTTATGTACATTACTTCTCAGAGTGTGAGGCAGTTTTAGTGAGCAAGAGGGATGAATGTGTTCAAATGTGACCCCTCCAAGCTCCTAGATAGATGGACATATTTTCTTGGAAGTGCTCACTGCTGACTGTTGCTGCACTCAGTCATAGAAGAATATTTTTGCATACAAGTTCTCCTGTGAGGAGCAAAGGAAATCTTCAACCTTGTCCAGAGCTTGCCCTGGGCTTTCATTTCCATTATTTTAACCAAATTTTATAGCCTGCATACATTGTATCATGGTTAGAACAAACTGGGAATATAAAAGTGAAAGAGATAACTGCTCTGCCCTAAAATTTTAAATTTTGAGGACAGTGGCAAGATAAGGAGATGTATGCTGAGGGGAAAGCACTATGGAGAGGTCTGTAGGTAACAACTTAGGTAGTCAGTGGACAGGTAAAATGGTAGAATATTCTCCCCACACTTCCATTGGAAGGTGGAAACAGCTATATAACATCTTTTACTACTTTCTCATGAGGCTATGGGGATCACTTCCATATCTACTAGGATTTTTTTCCCCCTGGAATTGCAAAAGGTACAGTATGTGGGACAGATGGAATCTCCTAAGATGAACTCCCTAATTACCTGTAAACTTTGATCTAGGCTCACCCTGCCGGAATCCAAAGTCCCAGCACTCTGACACTTGGGGCTGGATAATGTGTGTGTGTGTGTGTGTGTGTGTGTGTGTGTGTGTGTGTGTGTGTGTGTGTGTGCTGGGAGATTTTCTGTGCATTGTAGCATGTTTAACAGCAACCCGACTGTTACCAACTAGATTCCAACAGCACCTCAATCTGTGACAATGAAAATAGTCTCCAGACATTACTAAATATCTCCTGGGGGTAAAATCACCCTGGTTCTATTTATTGCCAAGAACAATGAGACTTGTGCTTTGGTCTGTACTGTTAAATATAAAATGACCCTGAGCAAGTCACTGAAACTCTTGTTTGTGTTCTTATCTTTAAAAATGAACATGTTACCTTTATTACCTATACCTTAGCGAGGAAGTGAGAATTAAAGATCATAGTAGAAATGGATGTAGCCATAAAAAGTATTGTGTTTTTTTTCCTTTCACAAAACAGATATTTCAAATATACATTCAATCCTATTTAAAACATAAATTTAAGGCAAATGGTTAATTTTCCCTGAACTGTATGTGTAAGTGCAGCATTTTTTATGTGAATCTCCGTGTCCCATAGTGCTAAGTTCTCGTAACATTGCTGGCATCCTGCCCTTGTGGAGAAGAGCCCACAGCACTGCATTTGATGCTGCACTGCCCTCATTTCACAGTAGGAAAGGCAAAGGGGACATGTCCTGAGGTTGCTCGGGGAACGTGTGGAAAGCCACTGAAGTGCAGCTAAGAATTCCAAGTTTCCGGCCTACCATGCAGGATACTGAGCTCCCGACACATGCCCTTTACAGCCTATTCTTAGCATGCTTAGCAGTCACTGAATTAAGTTAATGAATCAATTTCAAGCTACAAGTGCTCTTGGTAAACAGAACAAACTGCTGCCAGTTGACTGGCTCGAGGATGCACTATAACACGACAGGCATGGAAATTTCACCACTGGCGAGACGGGAGAGGTCAGCTATTTGAAACACTGCTTAGACCCATCCTCAACTGTGGAAGATTTCTCTGCTATGCATTGCCATAACTGCGCTGACTACCTACCGCCCTGTCATCCAAAAGCAAACAAGCAAACAAACCAAAAAAAAAAAAGAAAGAAAAACTTTTCAAGTCTTTTCACAGAACTCTTTGAGATTCCAAAGTTTTCTTTTGAAGAAAATAATTAAATCATTCCAAATTTGAACTACTGATTTTCTTCATTAAAAGAAGTCCCACAGTCCTCTGAATTTTGCATGATGTCATCGTCATCATCCTGGATGAGAAAGCCAGGCACCCTCCTCAACCCTTTGCTTTCCCTCAATTCCTCTCATCAATCATGCCAACATCCTTTAAAAACGTCTTATTAAAATATTTAAACATCTACCAAGTTCACCCAGTTCCCTGCATTCCACTGCCATTCCTCTCCCCATTACTCATTACTTTCACCTGAATTATAACAATATTATCCTGATTGGTCACTCAGCTTTATATTACCAAGTGCCAGTCTGTTCTCTAGATAGCAGACATGATTCACTTTCTGTAATGTAAACCTGACAGTGTCTCCGCCTACACCAGACCCTTCTCAAGAGACACAGCTGAGAGTCTAGGTTTTCTTTCTCCCTGGACCTAGTATAATGCCAATTCTAAGGTGGAACTCAAAAAATAGCCGTTGAGTGAAATCTTTTTGGAATATTCTCCATATACAATTGCATTCCAGTAGAGGGCAGATGCTCACCCAGAAACTTCTTCCAAAAGAGCAGGCTGTTTGGGTTTGAGTACCATCTCTGCTTACTCTGTCCATTATTCAAAGGAGACACAAGACAGGGAGGCAATGATGACAAAGAACGTTCAAAACCTACACGTAGATAAGTTGTGGGTAACTGAGGGTTTCTCTGTGTCTTTGAAATGACAAGAAATATAGATTCAAATAGAATTCTGGTTCTGTGGTTTTGAAAGCATGTTCATTGTAGTAGAAAGAGCCAAGAACCAGAAACACGAAAACTGGGTCCTGAATCCCAGAGTCCTGTTCAAATAATTTGCCATCTGCTCTTAGTTTCTTTGTCAATAAAATGAAAATGAGAAACCCTGTTTATGTTACCAAGGGAAAGGATGATATACAGGAAAGAACCACTCGCATGTGACGCATTACAAAGGCTCATTCACCAACAAATTTTTCATATAATTCTGGGCAATCTCAATTTCCCAAAATTTATCCACAGACCTTGATGGCTTTGATAGTGACAATTTGACCCTGCATTCCAGGTTAAGGCCATTTTCTTTACAATTTACAATAAAATTTCCCACTCCACATACCCTTTAATCCTCAAAAAAATCCTGGAGTGTTATATATTTTTATTCTCTCTAATTGCATAAAAAATATGAAAAAGAGGATTTAAACTTAATTTCTACATTAATTGTATTCCTCTTCTATTCTTTAAAAAGGAAAGTGGTTAGACACAAACTATATTGAGAAAACATTTGTATCCCCACAAACACATCTGAAAAGTATTAAGATTGAAAAATGGTTTACCATGAATGGAAAAAAAAATAATCGGTTTTCCTGTTTCCTACTGACAAATTACCTCAAATTACCACTGCACTGCATTGAGCCTTTGTGGCCATCAGTGGGCATGTTTAAACTGAACAGAGAAGCTTTAGTCCCGAGCTAAATGCAGGCTGTGCAGCACTTACAATAGAGCTGTGCAAACCACACCAGCACCAATGTTTAATCCAAATAGAAAAGCCTTTCAAATCAGTCTCTAAAGATCGATGCAGTTTTATATTTCATCTGGTTGTTCTGACATTGGATTTCCTATATCCTAAGTAGCAGGATGTATAAGGGGGGGGACTTTCAGAATAACCATTACCTTTCCTTGAAAATTTAGTATTCTAAATCATGCTTCACTTTAGGAATCGTGGATCTAATTGACGGGGGTCAGATATTCTCCTACAGGACCTACTAAAAGTTCAGGGCAACGCCTATACAATGGCATTATGTTAAACTTCTCCCAATATATTGAGCATAAATTCCAGCATGGTCCTGGATATATGTGTTCCTCTATATTTGCATACACCATATCTATATATTCTATGTCTGCACATACTCATTAATTGGGGATTAGTATTGAAGAGTTGAAAGTCAGGTAGATGGAATCTAGAGTCATTCTGAATTTAGGAAGGAAAACTTTTGTTCTTTCTTTTTTGCTTCTTTTATAAGAAATGGAAATAACATTAATCTACCTCCTAAAGCTATTTAAAGTATCAGATAGGAGGAAAGAATTTAAAGTGTTTCATAAATTGTAAAATACTGTATATATCCAAGATAGTGTTTCTATCATTGCTTTGTTACAAAGAAACTTGAACTAAGACAGAAGTTAAAAAAAGCTTCCTGGATGAGCAGACAGAGGGTATAGGGGAATGAACAGGCTATGTGCTAATGATTAGATAAAGGTGCCTGTGTGTGTGATGCAGTTACTATAACAAGAGAATTCCAAAGAGCGCTTAACCTAAACTGGACATAGCTTGCTTGACACTGCATCTCAGTACTACCTTGTATCTTTCACTGCACACCTTAGCATACTGTCTGTCCTGAAATCCTCTCATTTTTTTTTACACTTGAAACACTCTGCAGTTGTTTGGCTCTTGGTGGTATATGGTCGGGGGAAAGCCCAGAAACAATAAAGAAAAGGGGAGAGCTGCCTTCCTAAAGCTGGCTCCACAGTGTGGAAATTTCCTAAGACTACAGTCAAGGAACATCAGAAATGTGGTCCACAGTTTACCACTCTCCCATCCTTAGTACCTTTAATGACACTTTCATGAAGCCCCACCAATGACTACGAATCCTTCTCATCATTGTAATCCAGGAAGCCACCACCAAGCAATTGAGAGCTGGCATACAGATAGAATGAGAAATGGTTGTCATTTCCGTGCTGGGCTGAAGGTGAAAACTCTAACTTGAGCTAGGCATGCCTTCCCAGGCAGTTACAACCTTTTCTCATTAGAAGAGAAATACTGCTACCATATCTATCTCTTGAATTACACATATTATAAAACATTTAAGTTCAACCTCCGATCACTAACTTTGGGACGAAGATTTTTTAAATGATCCTTCACTATACACCACTGATTTGAGAATTCAAATGGAATAGATTGCAACTATCATTCTCTATCATATTAATCAATGATCCTTCACTATACACCACTGATTTGAGAATTCAAATGGAATAGATTGCAACTATCATTCTCTATCATATTAATTTTGGGAATGTTTTCTTGTCTTAGTTCTTTTACATATCGATTCATAGCAGATCTCTCCCCCTGTGTGGACGCCATTGTACAGTTTCACTTTCTTTTTCAATACTACATTCTTATTGTCTTAATATTCTGTTCCTTGTTGAAACAGGCTAACAAAGATTACGGGTAGATGAACAAGACACATTAGAGACAAGTCTGTTATAGAAACACAGTCACAGAGAGTCCAGTAGTTAAATAAATTCAGAATGTGGTCTGTGGCAGCCATCGCCATAGAGAATCGGTAACGCACAAGCCATGTTAGCCGAGCTTTAGAGTCCGAAGCTAAGTGCTCCAGTTGGGCTCTGTCAGTGACTAGCTTTTGGGTCTTGGAGAAATTCCTCAAATTCTTTCCACTTTTAATTTCTTAACAGCGAAATGAGCATGTTGATACCTCATGGGGATATTAAGGATTAAATGAGAAAGCAAATGTAGGTGCTTTGTAAACCATAAAGCATAATGATGGTATCATGTTAGTCTCTGTTCCACCTAGACAAATGTGGATGACATATAAGGACATGTAAGGATATAAAAATAGACTAATATCAAAATTAGCAAGTGACTGGCCTTTAGGCATGGCAACATATACACTACAGTAATTGGCTAAGTCAGATGTTCATGGTTAATCAGAACATTTGGCAATTTATATGATTTTGCTGGCATTTTCTTTGTTTATTAAAAACAGATATATAATTTTCACGTCACAAAATGTGATTTTAGTTTCAGTTTATGTTTGGTAACTGTATACAACTCTGTATCACCAACCCAAAACAAGACTTAGGACATTCACATTACCCTAGAATATTCCTTTCTGTGTTTTAGTCAATATAACCCACGTTAGTAGAGGCAACCATTTCTAATTTCTATTACCATAATTTTTTCCCCTAGATTTTGGATTGTATATTAATAGTGCATAGTACTCTTTTGTCTCTGGCCTCTTTTGCTCAACAAAATGTTTTGGAGAATCACCTATCTTGAGGATATCAGTAATTTGTACATTCCTTTAAATTACTGAGTGATATTACATTGTATGAATATGTCAAAAATGTTATGTCATTTTTTTTCTGTTGAAGGACACTTGGCTTATCTCCAGTTTGGGGCTATGACGAATGTATTTGCTATAAACATTTTTACACAAGTCTCTTTGTGAACATATGTTTTCATTTTTCTTGAGATGGGAACTCTCTTAGGGGTACAGATTCCCTGAAGGTATCATTTACTTGGGAATGGAACTGCTGAGTCATAGAGTAGATCTGGTGTAAGTGTAAAATGGCACATCTACTTTGGAAAACTAAGTATTTTTTGAAAGTAAATATATACCGAATCCATCTAACATCTCCTCTATGTATGCTAGACTTTAAAGAACATTTCCTGTTTTTTAAATGTTGGTACAAATTTCACACTCTTGTCAGCAGTGGATGATGATTCTAGTCACTCCACATCCTAACCAACTGTGCTTGTGTTGGCAATTCGTTCATCTTCATTTGGCATTGTCAGTGTATTTTTTGTTTTGTTTTCTTAATTTCTTTCATGTTAGTTGCATGTATTAGTATTTCATGCTTTTTAATTGTTGAGTTGTATTTGATTATAGAAATAACTGAATTTGTTTATCCATTTCTCTTGTTGATAGCCATTTGGGATGTTTCCAGATTTTGTTTATAATGGATAAAGCTATAATAGACACTAAAATATGAGTCTTTTAATAGACTAATATTTTCATTTCTCTATAAGAGTGGGATTTCAATAGTTTAGATCAGGAATCAGCAAACTATCTGTGGGCCAAATGTGGCCTACCACCTGTCTTTGTAAATAAAATTTTACTAATACGCAGTCATGCTCATTTGTTCATTTGTTCATTGTCTATGGCTGCTTTTGTGCTACAGTAGCTGAATTGAGCAGTTGTAGCAGAAACCATGTGACTTGCAAAGCTTAAACTATTTAATACCTGGCTACTTATAGAAAAGGATTGCCAATACTTAGTTGAGATAAAAGACATTTATCTTTATAAAACAAAACAAAACAAATAAAAAAACCTGCCACAATTCACCAAAGCAGTTATGCAATTTTAAATTCACACCAATATTGCATAACAAATATACCGTATCTTTGCCATCCATTGATATTGTTACTCTTTTTATTTTACAGAGTCTTATTTGCTGAAATGACTTTACATTGTGTGTTTTAATGTACATTATTCTGATCAAAAATTTCGATCGTCTTTTCATTAGCTTATTGATCATTCATATATCTTTTGTGAACTGTCTGTTGAAGTCTGTTGCTGAAAGTTAGATCATATAGTCTCTCTTTTTATTGTTCATCTGCAGTAGTTCCTATGCATTCAAGACACAATTCTTTTCTAAAGATATATGTATTTCTATTTTATCCCAGTTTATGGCTTTCCTTGGCATTCACTTAATAGTACCTTTTGATAACGAGGAAACTTAAACTTCTATGAGGTCCAATTTATCAGTTTTCATTTGTGGTTAGTGCTTGTCATGTGTTGCCTAAAAAATCTTTGCCAACTCCAGGGTAACAAAAATATTCTGCTGAATTTTATTATAAATTTAGGAGTATGCTCCAACCAAATTAATTGTTCTACCTAGATGGGGTAGGGAACAAAGTTCATTTTCTTTTCTTGTGGATATCCAGATGTTACAGCACCATTTGGTAAAAAGATTTTTGTTCCCCACAGAATTGATTTCAAATCTTGGCCCAAAATCAATGAATCGTATATGCTCGAGTGTACTCCTAGGTTCTAGATTCCATTTACTACGTGTTTATCCTTACACCGACATCATACTGTCTTCATCACTGTAGCTTTACATATTAAAATCAGTTAGTTTAAATCCTCCAAATTCTTTCATCTTTTAAACATACTATTTTAGGTTTTTGCATTTCAGTACACATTTTCAAATAAATGTGTCAATATCTTTAAAGGATCATTTGGGATTTTGATCAGGATTATATTGTATGCGTACATCAATTTGGAGATAATGGAAATTTTAACAGTATTGAGTCTTATAATAATCATTGTACACTGACTGCATAATCATATATTTAGGTATATTTTAATTTATCTGAGCAATTATTCTACTTTTTAGACTATTTTCCATTTCTATTACATAGATCTACTATATTTTTCATATTTATAGCTAGGCATGTGATTTAGATATTTAAAAATTCATTTCTAATCCGTACTTCTAGCATACAGAAGTATAATTACTTCTATATTTGTAGCTTGTGTTATGTTGGTAAATGCCTAATAACCGACTCTTCCAGGAAAGAAAATCCCCAGTTTACAGTGTTTGTGGATTTTCATGGAATAAATTCCATGGCAGATTTCAAGCTACACACAGACAACACTAAACAATGAGTTAATAAGATTATGTGCAGTAGCATATCATTACATAGAATTATCACTATGCAAATACAAGACATATAAATATCCTCAAGAACATAGCCATTGTTAAAATGTAATAAAACTATTTGGAAGTGATCATTTTTGAATATTTGTTACCTTTTTAAATAACTTACTTAAATATAACTAATTTTTTTTAACAATGTCTGTGCTTTGTAGCCTGCACACAAAATTTCTGAAATTTTAAAACTCAGCTCTTATAAGCCAGTGTCATCCAAGTCCAGCAACTACTGCCTGTGAACTTTGTAATTCTCTTTCTCATTCTATTATTAGTTCTACATTTTGTTGTTCATTCATTTTTTTCGGATTCACAGGGTATTCTACATAACAATCAAGTTGTGTGTGAATAAGAACAGCCTTATTTTTTCTTGTTTAAATTTTATGCCTTTCATATTTTCTTCTTCTTTCCAGTAAAATTTTAATGAAAATGGTGAGTGCAAGGACACATTCCTTGTCTTCTAATCTCAAGACCCCACAGATCTTTTTATCCTTTCTAGCCTAGTTACCAGCTTTCTGAGAATTAGATCTGCCTCTGCTTTAGAGGCTGACATCTACTTTGAAGGTACATGAGTGATCTCTTTGCTCTTCATTTTCACCACCAGTTTTCTGCCCTGTAGGAAATCAATCTCTTTCCTGGTGCCCTGACCCCAGTCTTTGGTAGTGCCTGCTATGTGAAGGCAGATTGCGAGCACTTCCAGCAACCTTAAATTCCAGGAGGCCTTTAAAATAGAAGGAAAGGCCTCACATCCACGTGGGAAACCCCAGAGGGCCACTGGCAATTATAGGCAGTCTTTGGTAGCCACCTGGGCAGAGGTCCAGGGATGGTGTGAGATAGCAGGTCGGGAGGATATTATCAAGAGCAAACAGATGTGAATCAAAGAAATCACAGGCAATGGAGCATAAAAGCACAGCCAATGGTGCAACCAGGGTAAAAGTGCCTCCGCAACGGATGCAGATCTCGTGGACTTCAGAGGGGCTCTCTCAGCATTTTTGACCAGTTCCCACCTTCTGACACTCACCTGTCATACTCTTTGAAGGCTCCTAGGAAAGCATAGGCAAGAGGATGCAAACTGGCTCTGTGATTAGGGCTCCTTGGGATTCGAATTCATTAGGCCAGCCCACTCACAGCCATTAAAAGTTTGACGGATTCCTCCTTACACCCAATCTATAGTGTATTTAGCTCTCCTTTTCTCACTGACCTGCACATAGAAAAGCAGGCTTGGATTTCTTCTTTCTTAGGAAATTACCCATTACTTTCTGTAATTTAGTTCATTTATTTTTCTTTGTTTCTTCAGCTCTTTGCTGAGTTTTAAAATGTCACGGTTCTGTGGTTTATCTGTCTTAGTCTCACATTATTGTAGGAGTGATAGAGCCCTTTGACTATTTACGTCCTAAGTGAAAAGCAGTCTTAATTTGCTCATTCAAATTTTGAGCACATTCAAAAAGTGTTTATAAAGGCTCTTTCCATTACTTATGAGTTTTTAAAGAATTGGAAGCAAGAAAACTGGAAACTAATTAAAATCACGACATTTATTTTTGTCCATATGCTAGCATAAGACCCCTACAACTGCAACAGCCAGTGATAAAATACAAATTCGAATGTTTTAATTGGGAACACAATCATCATTAAAAGATTATCTAATTTATTATTGTTTAACACATTTGACTAATGGGCACTAGTTGTCAGTAACATGATGTGCGTGTGCATTATAAATATTTTTAAATAGGATTAATATTTTTTTAAATTACTGATCTGTTCTTACTTTATATTTTCAGTAGTAGTCTTCAGATGTTCATCAGATAGGGGAAAATTCAGCTTTGTTATGGAAGGCATACAAAGATAAACTAGGTCCCCTTTAGTAGCATCAAAATGGGATTAGGCAAAAACACCATTAACTACAAAGGCAAAATATTGTCTTGAGAAACAATTTTTTCTAATTTCTTCATCTTCTACCTTCGTATGTCTAGGACTAAACCTGGAGTGTTATACAGTGTCTTGGCAACCATGACAGCCAGCCTCAATCTATGGTAATAGGACAACATGACACAGCAGAAGTGAAAAGAAAATCTGCTCTTTTTCTTCCTCTGGACATAGATGAGAGAAGAAAGAGAAAGTGTAAGAATAGACCACAGAATGAAGAAGAGTTTGTGTTAGGTAAGTAAATACACGACTAAGGAGAGTTTTTCCCTGACAGTGTCCCCTTCATTTGGGACTCTGAGTGTGTGGAGGGGCTGTCTTTCAGGCTTTCCAATACAGGCACACCTTGTTTAATTGTGTTTCTTTTGCTATTGCACTTTGAATTTTTTACAGATTGAAGGTTTGTGGCAACCCAGAGTGGAACAAGTCTCTCGGTGCCATTTTCCAACAGCACTTGCTTATGTTGTGTTTCTGTGTCACAGTTTGGTAATTTTCATAGTATTTTTAACTTTTTCATTATTATTATATTTGTTCTGGTGGTCTGTGATCAGTGATCTTTGATGTTACTACTGTAATTGTTTTGGGGGACCATGAACCAAGCCCATATAAGACTGCAAACTTAACGGTTAATGGTGTAAGGGTTCTGACTGCTCCACTGACTGGCTGTTCCCTCATCTCTCTCCCTCTCCTCAGGCCTCCCTATTCCCTGAGACACAACAATATTGAAATTATTAGTCAATAACCATATAATGGCCTGTAAGTGTTCAAGTGACAGGGAGAGTCGCACGTCTCACTTAAAATAAAAGCTACCAGAGGGTAAAGGGGTTGGGGGTGGGTGATGAGGATAAGGGGGATCAAATATACGGTGATGGAAGGAGAACTGACTCTGGGTGGTGAACACACAATGTAATTTATAGATGATGTGATATAGAATTGCACACCTGAAATCTATGTAATTTTAATAACAATTGTCACCCCAATAAATTTAAATAAAAAAAAAAAGAAATGGAAAAAAAAAAAAGCTAGAAATGATTAAGCTTTGTGAAGAGGCATGTAGAAAGCTGAGATAGGCTGAAAGCTAAACCTCTTGTGCCCAATGGTTAAGCCAAGTCGTGAATGCAAAGGAAAAGTTCTTGGAGGAAATTCAGTTGTTACTCCACTGAACACACAAATGAGAAGAAAGGAAAACAACCTTATTGCTTGATATGGAGAAAGTCTTAGTGGTGTGGATAGAAGATCAAACCAGACACAACATTCCCTTAAGCTGAAGCCTAATCCAGAGCAAGATCCTAACTCCCTTCAATTCTATGTAGGCTGAGAGAGGTGAAGAAGCTGCAGAAGAAACATTTGAAACTAGCAGAGGTTGGTTCATGAGGTTCAAGGGACAAAGCCATCCATAACATAAAAGTGCAAGGTGAAGCAGCAAGCACTGATGTAGAAGCTGCAGCAAGTTAACCAGAAGATCTAGCTTAGATAATTAATGAAAGTCGCTACACTAAACAACAGATTTTCAATGTAGATGAAACTGCCATATTGGAAGAAAACGCCAATTAGGACTTTCATAACTAGAGAGAATCAATGTCTGGCTACAAAGCTTCAGAGGACAGGCTGACTCTCTTGTTAGGCACTAATGCAGCTGGTGACTTTCAGTTGAAACCAATGATCATTTACCATTCTAAAAAATCTGGGGGCCCTTAAGAAGTATGCTAAATCTATTCTGCCTATGCTTTACAAATAGAACAACATAGCCTGGATGACAGCATATCTGTTTACAAGATTTACTGCATATTTTAAGCCCACTGTTGAGATCTACTGCTCAGAACAAAAGATTCCTTTCAAAATATTACTGTTTATTGACAATGCACCTGGTCACCCAAGAGCTCTGACAGAGATGTATGAGAAATTAATGTTTCCATGCCTTCTAACACAATATCCATTCTGTAGCCCATGGTTTAAAGAGTAATTTCCATTTTCAAGGCTTATTTTTTAAGAAATACATCTCATAAGGCTACAGCTGCTATAGATAGTGATTCCTTTGATGGATCTGGGCAAAGTAAATTGAAAACCTTCTGGAAAGGAGTCACCATTCTGATGCCATTAAGAACAGTCATGATTCATGGAAAGAGGTCAAAATATCAACATTAATAGGACTTTGGAAGAAGTTGATTCCAACCTGCATGGATGACTATGAGAGATTAAAGACTTCAGTAAAGGAAGCAACTGCAGATGTGGTGGAAATAGCAAGAGAACTAGAATTGGAAATGGAGCCTGAAGATGTGACTGAATTGCTGCAATCTCATGATGAAATTTTGATGGATGAGGAGGAGTTGCTTCTTAAGGATGAGCAAAGAAAATAGTTTCTTGTGATGGAACCTCCTTCTGGTGAAGATGCTGTGAAAACTGTTGGAATGAGAGCAAAACATTTAGAATGTTACATAAATTTAGTTGATGAAGCAGGCAGGGTTTGAGAGGACTGACTCCATTCTTGAAAGACGTCCTACTGTGGGTAAAATTCTATCAAACAGCACTGCATGATACAGACATCACTCATGAAAGGAAAAGCCAATCTATTCAGCAAACTTCATTTTAACTTATTTTAAGAAATTGCCACAGCCACCCCAACCTTCAGCAACCATCGCCCTGATCAGTCAGCAGCCATCGACACCGAGGCAAGACCCTCCACCAGCAAAAAGATTACAACTCACTGAAGGTTCCAATAATGGTTAACATTTTTTACCAATAAAGTATTTTTAAATTAAGGTACATACATTTTTGATATGATGCTATTTCACACATTAATAGCATACTGTGTAATGTAAACAAAACTTTTATATGCACTGGGAAACCAAAAAAATGTGTGTGGATCGCTTTATTGTGGTATTCTTTTTATTGTGGTGGCCTGGAACGCAACCTGCAACATCGCCAAGATATGCCGGTACTAACCTATGCTACAGAGATATACAAGTGAAGTAAGCAATGTCACACAGTCAGGGTTTCTTCCTTCCTTTTTTTCCCTCTGTTCCCCTCTCCTTTCCTCCTCCCCCCTCCAGTCCTCCCTCCCTTCCATCCTTCTTTCTTTAAGCTGCCTTTATTTCTCAAATGGATCTAAAACAGAAGAGAGATGACTAGGAGTCTATCTGTGGAGTTTTCCAGCAGGGTAGGTGAAGTGATTATGCAGCAAGGGCTGTTAATAAGACTTCTCAAGTCATCATGAAATATAATTAATGACAGCCAGACCTCAGAAGTGTCTATAACAGAGGTTGAGACTAAGGTTGTTATTTGAGTCATCCCACTTGTCCCAAATAAAAAATAATCAGACTGTGCCTTACGACAGTCATATACTCACCCTATGAAATCCATAAGGATAAACAGCAACCACATAAGGGACAGAGCCCACTGGCCACAGGAGCAGAGGATACCTGCATGAGCACCTGAATTCCTGCTCCCTGCCTTACAGATAGATGAGCCACACCCTGACCCCTTCCCTCTATATACTCTGACCCCATCTTAGGGAAAAGGGAAGAGGGAGAGAAAGGTTCCTGGTACACCGGAAAATGGGACCAAAGAAAGAATATAATCCAACTGAGATTAAATCATTTATATGCATAAATATATATGATCACATATAAATATTTACATATATTTTATACTATATACATGTATCATATATTTTATTATATATAACTAGTACTTTAGAGTATTTAATATATGCTACCTATAGCATAACAGAGTAAGTATAATATAAAGTAAGTATATGACGCGACACACTAAGTGTTTTATGTGTATTACTTCATTGGATTACCTATGAATGCTTATAGCCTATGTACTGTTATGATCTTCTTTTAGAGACAAGAAAATGAAATCTGAGGAAGTCGTTAGACAGAACGGTATGCGCCAGCCAAAGTCTTGGATACATACTAACCATTCAGAATGGAATAATTACAACCTCACATACCTTACTATAGAGCAGTGAATGCGTCTACATATAAAAATGGAATTTTGAAAATAGGCACAGGGCTTGTTTCAAATTCCGGTTCAGGTACTTACTATCTGAATGATTTTTGTCAATTACTGAGCATTTGGTCTGTCCAAAATGTCCGTGGACATATTTTGCCCATGCCAAAAGGTCCTTGATATTTAGTTCCATCAATAATGTCCATGAGCATTTTTGATCCTTGACAAAGAGTCTTTGAAATTCTGGTCCTGTCAAAAACATCCACACTTAGGAAATGTCCCTGGGTTCAAATAGCCCATAATGGTTTTTTTATACTTTTGGTTTACAGGATTAATACATACAAAATACTATCATGTTTTATTGCTCTGATAATTGTGTTGTGGCTATATGGTCAATAATAACCCTTTGCAACTCTATAGCTGGTAATGGCACATGGGTTTAGGTAGATGGGTCGGTATGGACCAAATGTTTCCGTGGACGTTCTGGAAAGGACCAAATATCAGGGACCTTTGGGACAGGACCAAATGTCTTGCAAGGATTTTTGTCAATTCAAGAACCTTTCTGATCTTTAATAAAATCCACGGGCATACCGCAAATTAAGAGAGATAATGTATGCTAATGTACATAGTGGGCAAAATTTCTTTTCTCAAGCAAATTGCCAATAAATTTGAGTAGGATATTAATGACAAAGTAAAAGCATAGTGTTCAACTCTTATTTGAACCACAGATTTATTAATAATACTCCAGTTGTTTGTTACATATACTTCATACTTCCCTGGCATAACTTCTGAAATAAAAACTACATAGAGACAGGTCATCATGGAAATTTAAAATTCATCTATTGGCTAAAATTTAACAAATTAATTTCTTTTCATACTTAATCTCTACTCGGTGAAAATATTGCTTTAAAATGAAATATTTTTAAAATCACTAAAAGAATAACAAGCCCTTTTTGCTTATATAACGCATTATGACATAGGCTTATATGTGTAATATTGCTTATCCACACACTTTTGATACAATGTAACTGATGTGTGAAATGGAAATACTTAAATTACATTTCCCTCTCAGAATAATGTCATACATAATAACTCTTACAATCATTGCTGATGTTGGTAAAGGATTGGCACAAGTCTCTGGAAACTTTATAAACTCAACTTCTTGGGAGGTTTCTGTTTCAAGTCTGCCTTTTCCTGTAATTATTTCACAGGACAAGACCCCTCATTTCTACTTGGGGCATTGTTGTCTGCTGCTCAACATTTCTAAAGCAATCTTAATTGCAATCCCTCTGGCTTTGTCAGTTTCCTTTTCAATCTAAATTAAAAGATGTCAACTGTACCTTTAAAAAACAAAGTGATTTCTGAAAGCTCTTTTTCAAGTAGATTAGATGCCATGGAAAGAATCAATATACCCAAAAAGAAAAAAAACAAACAGAAAAACTTTTATTTTAAATTTTAAAGGAAGGAAATAGTTCGTGATCTGTCCCTAATTTCCTCACAGGGCTGATTCCCATCTTTTCATTCTGAATATGGTTTTTTTTCTTCCCCGTCATATGTTCAGAGCTTCCCTACTTGGTGGGTTTTTAAATGACACCACGACTCACTTATCTGATGGAACCCAGGGTGCAAAAAGGTAGCACAATTGACAACAGTGACATCAAATTACCTAATATGAAGGTTGAAAAATGTTTAATATATGTGGGTAGAAAGCTTTTCCATTCTCAAAAATCTATAGAGTGGAACTCTTCCTGAGATTTCAAATGTGAAAGCCCTTTAATCAAACTCTCCTCATCCATGTTCACAAGGTCACAGTGGTCTTGATTTTAAAATATATCGCAGTGATTATAATGATAATGTATACTCTCTTTTCTTCCCAGCTTGAGATCATCTAATGCACTCCCACACCAGCCTTAAGAGACAGAAATGCAAAAATTCCCTTCTCCTCCCACAGAAGTCCAAAAGTAATCTCAAATTGTGAGCAGGGGTTTCAGTGAGGCATCCTCATTGGTTAGTCAAATAATGTGGCACCCAAAGGCTGAAGCCATGCATAGGGTTTTCTTTCCATTTGCATGAAGACTGTAATTTAGAGAACAAGTTTCTGATCTCAGGCAAGCCTTGTGTCCCATCAATTATGATTCAATAAGGAAAACAAAGGCATTTCTCACACTGCTCGAAACAGGTTTTGTCTCAGAGGAAGGGCTTAGATTGCTTCTCAGATCCAACACATTTTTTTTTGGAAATTTCCATGGAGTTAGCAGTTTTTCCATACATCCATTCACTCACTATTTAGGTAGTTGACCTACTGTAGAACACTTCAAGATGTGTCCCAGGGACCTGAACCCCTGGTACCCAGGCCCCACCATTTTCTCCTTGTTTCCAGTCCCTTCTGAGTGTTCAGCCTTTAATCCCTTAATTAAAAGAATCCATCCAATCCCCTTTCCCTTCAGACAACTCAGCTCCAATACCTTAATAAGCAGTGAAACAGATTTTTAAGAAAAAAACTTCAGGTAAACCCAACACTGGTTCTTTTCCAACCCAGAAACATAAAAATGGTAGTGAGTTCCCCTGAGGAAAGACAAATTCATTCTTTATAAACAAGGTCTTATTATCATTCTAGGGAGTGACATTAACAGTGTCTATTATCTTGGAGGGTCGACTGTGGTGAAAAGAAAGATGCAATTTAACTTATCAATAAGTTATCTGGCTACATCCAGTTAGTAGGTTACCCCAATTTCTAACCAGATCTAAAATTTACTGAGCACAAGTGGCTTTACAGGCATTATTAAATTTAATGCTAAAACACAACCATGAGTTTCGTACTTTGTTGTAACTGAGGCAATTGAGGCTTAGGGAGGTTACATGTCCAAGGTCACACAATTCATAAACAACAAAGCCCGAATTCAACTTCAGATTGGCTAATTTGAGAGACCCTCTCCTTAACCACTATACTCCACTATTTCTAAATTTGTCCTGATTTCTGAAAAATAACTACTTCATAATTTACCAGTCTTAGGAATCACAGCATCATGGTTGCCTCAACTGGTTGACATAAGCCTATATACAAACACAGCATGTCAGATTTGCGAAAATTTACTTTTAAGAAAAAAAGAATCCTCTACCTACAAGGCAGGGCTATCATTGTTAAAAATTAAAAGAAAAAAATGTTATGGTTGTGATTAATACAACTGACTAATTTTTTTCTTTAAATGGATGTTTCTGAGCAGGACAGCTATGTTATCTCAGAGAGCCTCCTTGGCAAGCTTGTACCTTTGATAATCAATCCCCCTTTAACTTTAAAGCTCTTCGTAAGAGAGGTTTGCAAGTGTTCAATTTCTGATTCATTTCAGTAGAACAGTTGTAATCAACAACTTGATACTATAGTTTCTTCCTCCAGAACTACTTCTGTAATTATTGCTGTATATGGTGGGCGGTGAAATATGTGTTTTTACTCAGAATTATAGAAGAATTTGCACAAGGTCATCACGAACCCAATTTAAGAAATAATTACTAACTTCATTTTCTTCTTTTGTTTGTACTCCTTAACAAACTGTGTTCAAATGAAGTAACATGATTGGTTTTAACAGAATCAGTCCTGTTTCTCAGCCATATTTTATGCTCGGATTTTATGCCCTGTGAATTCTTTTAAATTTCATGCTTGGGCAATCGTTAAAAGACAATGAAATGTGGAATATTTGATAGATGAGGCCTAGCTCACCATCCTATTGCTCAGAAACAAGGTATTTTAACTGTAAAAAAAAAAAAAAAGCCTTTCTGTAATAAGGTCATGCGCTCGAATTTGTAAAGAACTAAGTGATGTAAAAAATATTTGACTGTCTTGTTGCCACTGTAAATCTCTCACTAAGTAGAACTAAATATTTTTAAATCGTCCTCCTCGAATTCACTACTACACTTTGAAGTGTGAATAATCCGTCCAAGACTCAGTGCTTCTCCCCCACTTAATAAAAGTATTCACAGCTCAGAAGAACTGAATATCTCTGCTCCAGTGCTATACGAGTATGCATTTCTGAAAAACTTAAGAAAAGTCCCAGAATTTATGGGGGAAATAGGATTGAGGCAGCCCACTCAAAACCTGTGGAAGTCTGTTACCAGAACACTGACAAAAACTATAATATAATCATCTTAATAAAAGTCCTAGTAGCACAGTGATGTGCTGATTTTCTTTTTTATTTCTCAACTTCAACTTTTCTCTAAGAGAACACAAAGTCAAAGAGCCACCTACAGCAAACTTGGGGTCACAGGTGACACATATTTTCCTTCCATCTTTCCCATACCAGGCCTGAGTAACAGAGATAGATTTGTATCAGGACCTTTTTCTTGGAAAAATATTTCAAAAGAACGGAGCTTGGAGGGTGACTTCTACCAGACATACTAATCTCTGTAGAAACTTCAGTTGTATTTTGTTTTTACGTTTTTGAGTAAAGATACATGATTTGCACAGAGACAGTGAGGATGAATTATGTTTAGGAAAAGCGTAAAATAGCAATTAAGCACATATTTGGGACAACCGCTTATAAATAAGGGCATCCTTTAGGTATCCAAGTAAAAAAATATCTTATCAGGAGTGTACTTCACCTGGTTGTTTTTTTTTGGGGGGGGGTGAATTAGGGTTGAGGATTAGATACTTTTGAGGTTTTGACTGAGCTTTCCTGCTTTCACAACTCCATGTACAGATTCTCATTTTTCAAATTTTAAATGAGTGTTTATTAAATAATCATGGTCATTTCTGTTTCACATTCAGCTTGCTTAGAGTATCAGAAGACAGCGCTATTTTAATTTATGCCACCTTTCATCACTCGCTGTAAAGTTACAGAAGAGTAGAAATACATGACTTATGAGGATATCTCCTTGTTAATCAGCCAGTGGTTCAATGGAAGACATCTGCTAGAACGCGAAGAGAGCTGTCCTGTGGGACCCATGAAAGAGGAGAGAGCAGAGCTTACTTTGTGTGCCGGGCTGTTGCAGGATATTTGTGGAAGGGAAAATAAGGACCGTCTGAGGAACTTCTATAGTCCAATACTTTTATATGTAAGAAGGGGAATAGAATCCTAAACACACATCAACTTCCCCATGCAATTCAAAGATATGTGTGTATGTGCGTATAACATTAAAGCCACAGTAGATCCTTCCTACTCTCGAAATCCTACAATTTAATTTTCTGAACTCTAAAATAACCTTGGACTATCAATTTAACACAAGTTTTAGAGTTACATACAAAATTAACTGAGCAGATACGTGTATTGTTGTTTCCATCGAGTTAGAGTGAGATGAGAATCAGAGTACTTAAGAAAACTGTATGGCCATCTTTCTGTTGCTGAGAAGGACCAGAGAAAGCTTTCTCTTGGGCTGCATAAAACCACACATATCTCCTAGCATTTAATATAGTTCTCTGTAATCTTCTGATACACAGTAAATGCTGGTGTTCTATTGACTACATTTAATGCCCTGTAAATAAGCCACCGATTCATGGCCTTTAATAGCATTTCTACTTGATGTACTAGGTGGGCTGTATATATTTATGAATTTAAAATCAACACTGGATAACAATTATTTTAAAAAATAAACAAAACAAAACAAAAACAAACGAACAAAAAAAAAAAACACCACAGAGCTACAGAATTAAAAAAGACCAAAGTTTTAGGGGTTTGTTTTTTTGTTCTTTTTTAGACTAATTCTTATTTCATTTTGTATGAAGTCTTTTTGTTGAATCTTGTGCTAATAAACTCCCATTCTTCTCTAGCCAGTTACTTTCCCCTAATTCTAGCCACTGGCAAGAGACTGGCCCGGTAAACTTACTTTCATTCTACAGGATACATCAATGTAATTACATACAGTGGTGACTCAGGAAATGAGACTCAAAATTTGACCACCGAAACTAGAAGAAATACACAGTCTAAACCTTGATCAATTTGATTATCAGTGATAGCAGATGATTTTTAGGAAATAGTTGCTCTATTGGTACTGATCATTTAAATCCACGCTACATAAGTCAAATGGATTGCTACTATTTATGGTACTGGAAGCTATAAATCTTAGACTATTTACAAAAAACAAGTTTGAAACACTTCATTCTGACTATATTTCTGGAACTAATCACAGGATTATACTGAGCCTATAAAGTATGACTATGAATGCATCTAGAGCATTCTAGGAATATTTCCAATGTAGAAATTAGTGATTTCACTACCATTGCAATCAACTATTTTACAATAGCACTATGTGCAAAGAAATTAGTTGTTTTAACAACAACAAAAATTCTTCCTAGCTCTCTCCATTAAACAAAAAAACAAAAACAAAAACAAAACAAACAAAAAAACGTTCATACTGAAACGGGGAAAAGTGAGGCAGGCATACTTATAGCACATACGGACAGTATTAGCAATCAAA
Source organism: Rhinolophus ferrumequinum (assembly GCF_004115265.2). Taxonomy (NCBI): domain Eukaryota; kingdom Metazoa; phylum Chordata; class Mammalia; order Chiroptera; family Rhinolophidae; genus Rhinolophus; species Rhinolophus ferrumequinum. Next base: position 43,376,058 of record NC_046296.1, on the reverse strand, counting down.
CAAGTAACAAAATAAGACACATAAATAATACAAAACTTAGTCAAATGCCAAAAGTATGCAGCATTGCTTTTAGTTTCAAATGATCATGAATTAAAGTTTTCAAGTAAGATTTTTAAAACTATAGCATTGTTCTCAAATAAGCAACATTTTAACTCAAAACGATAGAGGTAGATTTTATTTATATTATTTCTTAAATTAGAGAATATAAGGGTTAATTCTACTTAGATTTTTTACCTTTCCTAATGACAGAGATAATATATATATTTGTTACCTTCAGAAGATTTTATCAGTAAGTTTAGAATATGCCTTCTCTTGTACAGCTTTGCAGAATGATATACACAAAGAGCCAAGAGAGCCAATCGTAATACAACAACATTTTAAAGTAGAAAACTCAAAAGTTTAAAAATTCAAAGAATGTTTATATAACTATTCCCAAACCTTTATCCGGTCTGACTTTTCTGAGCATCCTGCTCCCCTTAATTGGTACTGTGCTTCGAACAGTATGTTTGTAGGAGGAACAATGAGGTTGAGCAAGGTATGTATCTTTAAATGGAAGGTGAGCTCTATGTGAGTTTCTTATTCTTAACAATAACATTGATTATTATTGAAGTCAATACTTGATAAAGTCAATAATTTATACTTGCAGAGTAGTTTAAACATTCCAGGGCACATGTACAAATCTCTAATGCAAGCACGGGAGTCATGTTATCTCCATTTGATTATATGAGGAAAATTAGAATAAAATTTAGTGATTTTTTTTTTTCTCAACTAGTTCTGAAAGTAGTAAGGTCTTGAATTTAAGATTTCCTACCTCCTTCCCAATACTTATGTTTTTCCTTGAGCTTTTTGTAAGCAAGAATATTATTGAGGCCTTTCAGCCCCAAATACCACTTTTTCTTTCTTTTCTTTTTGAACAAAAGATTCTGGTGTATAATTAGATCAAAGAGCTAATGAAGATTCCTTTTAGATTTCTCACTCAGAAAATGAATAACAAGAATGTTCTCTGCAACTGTGAATGACGGAAGGATGATGGTTATATTCAAGACAGCAGTTTTCCTTCATCGTTAGGAAACCTAAGCTAAGTGATCCAAGTTCAAAGATTATTTCATTCTCCAGAGACTAGATTGCTTTCCAAATCTTAATCGACATGTCTTAAAAAGGCTTTTTGACAATATAGAATATCCACGTTGCTAGAGACATCATATAAATATAGAAAAATTTATACTTGTCTGAGCAGATAAATAAACATAAATGAGGAGGTGAACTGTGGATCTTAATATTTTGGTAGGAAGTACAGGCGGTCTTCAAATAAAAAGCTAAAAAACTATTTCTCCATGTGTCAACCATTTTCAAGAGTTCCTTAAGGATTTTCTCTTATAGTCTATTCTGCATAGCATATCTAGAGTAATGTCCCTAAGGGCCACATATATATTCTTCTAGTAAAATATTATAAACACAATAATGTTATAACAGCTGCAAAATGTTCATGGGGTCAATGATTATACAGTTAGAAATATTAGCAACTGACTGATCAAAAGATCAACTGATGACAAATTTTAATGTAAACCTAAAAGAAAATCTCCTACAGAAATATAAGAACCCTTGCATAGTCAATATTTTTATTACCTTGAAAAAGGACAGTAACATAATGCTCTTTATATCTACCAATAACATTAAATGGGAAATAATGTGCAATCCACTGGAAGACAAAATCATCACTCTACTCCATGCCAAGACTCTCATACTCACATACAAACCCAATCTGACTCATTTTATTAACAATGTTTTCCACACAGCCACTCAACTCTTTAATAATTTGCATGTATTCTATTGCATCTAAAATCCATTCCTAGGACATTGGCAAATTCTTAAAAAAAAAAAAAAAAGTTACAAAAGGAGAAAACCAAAGAAAGTTATTTTTTATAACCGTTTTTTCCCTTCAGTGTAACATCCCCTACCTTTTATCCTTAAAATCATTTCACTAAGTGCACGGCTACAAGATTAACTCCTCTCCCCTCCTGTCCTCTCTCCTCTTCAACACACACACACACACACACACACACACACACACACACACACACACCTCAATCAGTAGAGGAAGCCATTAGAGAAGCTAACTAATTTAGGACAAGAAGGCACTCTCCCCCAGCCTAAAATCACACCAGTTAGATGGCAGTACTCTGATTTCCCATGAGACTACCCTGCAATCACATTTGTTTGTTTGTTTTTTAAATAACATTTGTGAATAGAACAAATACTATAAGCTGGGTTATCTAGTGTTTAAGTGTTCTCCAACTAGATTTTTATGTTTTTTTGACTTGACTTCTCTATGTTCACTTGCTTCTCTTATTTTCCTATTCAGAATCCTCAAACACAATGTGACAGATTCTTTAAAACTATAACCGACTTAAAGGAAAAAATTAAAATAAAAGCAAATGATATATCTTTGATTTATATAAAAGTATTTATATAACAAACATTTTGGGTTTATTAAATATGTTATTCCCTATCAGTTTCCAAAGAATGATAATTTGAGAGGATGAAAAATAAAATAAAATAAATAAAGGAAATGTGTAAGTTAAGAAATGGTGAGAAATTGGAAGTCACATAGAATTAATCCTTTTCATTTTATCTCATATTAAAAGTAAAAATACTCAAATTATTGAATAAAAGTAAAAAGGTGAAGAACATACCTATCGTCCCATTCAAGTATAACCCGTTAACATTTTGCTGATTCCTTACAGTTCTTTTCTAAGTATCTTTTAGTTATAATTATGTTGTATGTATAATTTCACTTTTTTTCACTTAGTATTGTCATATGAATTTTATAAACAAAATCCTACAAAGAACCCAGACTAACACAGTTATTGCACTTAAGTGTTTTGCTTAGTTATGGGTTTTCTATAAGGGAAAACAAAAACAAAAACAAAAGCAAACAACCTGGCGTGCTCTATTTTTATCCTTGTCTGATAAAAGAAATCTTATGAAGTCAACAGAAGTAGTGAAGTTGTCTTAGCACTAATTTCAAACGGTGTCCCACATAAAGTCAAATATGAGAACATAAGTAGTTATGCTGATTTCTGTGTTGTAGTAATTTCTCATGGGGGAAAAAAGAAAAAGAAAGATAGCTTACCCTGATCAGTCTAAATACTGTCTAGGCTAAATCACCTTTGTTTTGATTAAGCTACAACTGTTGCAGTGGCATTTTCATTCAAATGGGAGCACAGTTACACAGGAGCCCAAATGATCACAAGTCCCCTGACAGATTGTCATTCCCATAGGGAAAAACACCAAGGTCAGTCTTCACCTTTACCACTGCACACAGGACCACCTTTAAATATAGAAAACCTCGGAAGCTAATAAAACTGCAGAAACCTAATAATAATGCTACTTAAGCAGCATTTCTAACGTCTTGTATTCTTTCCTGGCAGGGCTTTCAGAAGTGACTAGGATACAGAACAACAGGAAAAAATGAAGCCAATGAGCCTCTGGAGAACGAAAGAATACCCAACCAAAAGGAACATTTTTTCCTTACTTTGACCTACTTTCAAGGTATCTCAGTCTCACCACTACAAAATGCTTTTATGGGTTTACTTAAGAAGAGAATACAATGTAGGTCTTTGGCTACATTGAACGTTAATCCTTCTATCTAATCTCTAGCTTGCATTCCTTCCCAATCTCTTCAAAACCAACATCTCTCTACTTCTCTATGTCTCTCTGGGCTCTGTCCTTTGTCTTCAAGCAAACCCACTGTCTTTCACTATTTAAATCCTCTAGAGTTAATGATCTCTAATAATTTTGCACTTGATCCTTGTACTAACGTCAGTGAGTTCTTACTGCCCTTGCTTTTCATATGGGAAACTTGTCCAAACAAGTTAAGTGGCTAAAGTTGTGGCTTCTAAATAGTAGAATCTAAATTCAATCTCATACCTGTTTTAACTCCATGCTCATTTCTTTGTGCATCATCAACAGATGTTTTTCTTCCGTTTTTCTACTTGATGTCCATTCTCTTTCCCTTCCTTCTGTGTTTTCATTTTCACATGGAATTTTTTATCTCTTTCTACTCTTCCTCTCACCCTTGAACTCCTTGCAGTTTGCCCTCTGAGCCATCATCCGAGGGCAGGTTGGTCAGGCTAATTCAGTGGCTTCCTTGTAATCTTTAGTTCTTCCCAGTCTCTTGCACAAATGCAATGTGGAATGCCCAATCCTCCAAACTTGCTTTGCCTTCATTCACCTGGCATTGCTGTCTTCTTTTTCTACTCCTGCCCAGAACTACAATTAGTTTTTCTAAACCCCCTTTCTGAGCTTTTGCTACAGTGTATTATTGGTTGAGATATTATCTAAAGCAGAGAACCAGATTAGAATCTCAACTCCACTGCAGACTATGTGATCTTGTCCAAGTTTCCTAATATCCCTGAGCCTCAGCTGCATTATCTATGAAAGGTGATCTAGAGCGGTAAAGGAGAGGTTGTGCATAAAGCACATAGCACACAACGGACACTCAAGACAGACTGGTTTACAAACCTTAGGTGAGCATGTCAAATGAATTCACTGTGGTTTACATCATGAGAAGGTGCGCTGTATAACTTCAGGGGCTCCCTAAAGGGTAGGTAGCCTACTGTAGAATAGTTCTTGTCATAGAGCACCATGAGCTTGCCAGATAGATACTGAAATTACAATGTTTTAAAAAGGAATATCAAATAAACAAAATATAAAGGACTCACATATTCGTTTATTTAATCCTTGCTGATTGGTCCCAATAAATTAAGAAATAGTAATTAGTATACTATGGCAAAAAAAAACCCCAGTAAACTTGAAATAGGAAACCACATATGAAATAGAACATCGAATCCAAAATTCCTATTAGGTATTAAGGTAATAAGTCCAATGAATGTGGGCATTAGGGAGGCCTATCTTTGGAAGTAAGCATATTAGGGGTGTTTTCTTGATTGACTATTGTGGTAGGCAGAATAATGCTGCCCCCAAACCTTAATTATGCCCATGTCCTAATCCCTGGAACTCTTAAATATGTTATATTACTTGTCAAGTGAGAATTATGTTTACAGATGGAATTAAAGTTACTAACCAGCTGACCTTGACATGAAGGGATTATGCTGAGTTATCTGGGTGGGCTCAGTCTAATCACAAGGGTCCTTAATAAGTGAAAGAGGGAAGTAGAAGAGTGTCAGATGCAGAGATATAGGAGATGCTGGCTTTGAAAATGGAGGAAGGGGCTATGAGCCAAGAGATTCGTGCATCTCTAGAATCAGGAAAAGGTATAGAAATAGTCTTCCCCTGGAACCTCTAGGGATGGGCACAGCTCTGCACACACCTGATTTTAGCCCACTGATTTTAACACCTATTTCAGACTTCTAAAGTCCAAAACTATAAGAGAATACATTTATATTGTTTAAATCATTAAGTTTGTCATAACTTTTTATAGCAGCAATAATAATACAACTATTATATTGAACTATTTTTTTTTTAAGTTTTCCTTGTGATAACTCTCTGGTTAAAATAAATAAACAACAACAAAAAAATGGTAGTTAAATTTTCTCCAGGGAATAATGATGGTCCCTTGAGAATGCCACCCCTCCAAAAAGCAACACAAAACAAAAACTCTATTTAAAATTGAGGGTTTTCCTAGGAACTGAAATCAAGTTTAAGTGGATATGTTTCTGAGAAAACAATTTTCTTTGAGAAACAACCACACACACACACACAGAGATATACACACGCACACACACAGATTATAAATAGGTACTAATGCTCATGGGATGTTTAAGATAACAATACTTCCTGAAGTTTGAAAACGGCAGAAAATCCACGCCTCTCTAACTTTGTTCCCTACTGTCAACCTAGATTCCAATGAAGAGGAAATCCTAGAAAAATAAAGTAACTTCACAAAAATACATCAAGTTAATTTTTGATAATGTCTGGGCTTTAATGATGCCGAGCCCATAAAAATTTTAAGAAGGTGGTAAACTGACTATACACAATGTTAGCAGTCAGAATATTAAAAAAAAAAATAGTTTACTCTACTTGATAACTTAAAACACCCATACCTTTAAACCTGGCTCCTCTTTAATTCAGATAATTTAGAAATAAAGGACAGTACAGAATTCCATAAAGTCGAATCTGGTTGCGTTATCTGTCATAAGAAAGAGATGATATGATACTAAGTCACTTGATTTAAATGTCTCTAATGAAATAAATCAGAGTCTTAATTAGGTCTAATTAGACCACCCCTTATCCAAAGGTTATTGATAAACAGCAATTCAGTTGGTGCTTCCTTTGCCAGAAAGCAAGTTCCTTTTATTTAAGAATTAGTTTCATTTGTTGGTTCGAGGAAACTACATCACTTTATTCCTATGAGATTCAAAGTTTAAGTGAGAAAAGTATGATTTCTACGTCCAAATATCCATCTTTGGAAATACTCTCCAAAATAAAATGTTATTCTTTTTGTAGTTAGAGCTGCTATAAACAATTAAGTAGGAGGCCACTTGAGAACATCAGAAAAGGAAATGTGTGCGCCATCTGAACATCTGGGGTTATTTTTTCTCTTGGCTTGAGGAAAGCTCCATGTTAAAACCACAAGCAATATTTTACTATCATTCTTCATCCAGTCTCAATTAAATAGGACGTGGTTGTCTACCTTTGGTGGTTTTGAGGTTTTGGCATGGATTACACATTTGGAGTTGGATCCTTTTCTAACGTTACAGCTGTTTTCAATATAGACATTGAAAACTAGAGGAAATGTACTAACTTTATTGCTTTACTGAGTGTTGTTGATTTTTCACTTTTTCTAACACTTGCTTTAGATTAAGCCAAAATCATTCTTTTGATGCATTGAGTTTCTGTCAAAAAAGATATGAGTTGCCTGTGCATCTAGTAGTGCCTATACTCATGGAAAAATACATTTGAATCTTCAGCTACAGATGAGTAACTGATCATGACAACCTTTAAAGAAGTAGAATAACAAATTTTAGTAGATCTTTCAAAAATAATAATAATAATAATAATAATAATAATAATAATAATAATAATAGCTATCTCTTCAATGTATACACTTAAACTAGACAGCTCTGATCTCTCATACCACCTCCCCCAATCTCAGTCTAATATAATAGAACATATTTGGGGGAAGGGAGACGAATCATCACATAGTCATAAGTACTAATAAATTACCAGTTTCAAGAAATTTATTAAGTTGGTGCAAAAGTAATTTCGGTTTTTGCAATTATTTTTAACCTTTTAAACCACGATTACTTTTGCACCAAACTAATAGATAATTGTTTTAAACCTAAGCTAAAAATTCCCAGGATTTAAATAAAATCCAAAGAATAATGATAATGATGGCGATAATAACTAAATTAAATGATTTAAATGTTCATTAAAATTTCACAGCACTTTAATGCATGGTGCTTATTTTGTTATATGAGGCAGGCTGTGTAGGATTATTAAACATTTTGGAAAACAAGAAAATGAAGTCTGAGGAAATTAAATATCTTGTGTGAGATGACACTTTCATGAAGTGGAAAATCCAGGTTTCTCGGACTTAGCCCTGCAGGCTTACTGTCAGCAGTTTTCTTTACTAGTTTCTCTTGTGACTAGAAAAATGATCTGGACACCTTTCTACCAAACCTTTCTGGAAAGTACATTAATGGATTTGTAAGGAATTTCTGAACATAGTGTTATTCAGGGACTCAATTAGAGTTTGATATTTTGCAGCTCCTGTCATCTAAAGAGCAAAACTATATTTGGCAACAGGACCTAATATTATGCACTTATCAATATTATGCACTCATCTTGCATATACCATAGCACCTTAAAGATTTTTGTTCACTGAATTTCTAGCTCAAATTGAGTTTAATCTACTAAATTTGTTCAATAATGACCTCTGAAATGAAATTAGCTGTATCCAAGTAGTGGATACATTTGAACAATGATGACATCAATATTAATGTGGCACAATGTAAAGCAGAAGTTGTAACTGAAGTACCATGACAGTATATACAGTATACGTATATGTCAGTATACTGTATATGGACAGTATATACCACATTCTAAATAGAGGTACAAGTACATGATTCCAGAAGTGTCTGTCAACTAGTTAGGGCTTTTAAACCCTTCATTCCCATTAAGGAAATAAGTGGGCTTGAGGTGGTGATATAATTTTGGCAGAGAGATATTGGCATGTTGTTTATCACATTTATAGAGAAGGGCTAGAGGAGGGCCTGTCTCTCACTTAAGCATAAGCGGGGACAGGGTTAACTGGGAACTCTCTGAGCTTCTTATACGATTCCATTCTAGTCTGTGGGACACCATGGACTGATGTCTGACACATAAAAAAGAAATTTGAAGGTTTACTGAGTTTTGATGGTGGAGAAATAAAACATTTGTTACCGTCTAAGAATTGGCCTGAACTCGCAAATTTTTCAGGGTTTTCATAGTACTGAAAACATGAGAATTCCCATTGGCACATATACATGAAAAAAAGAAAGAAAGCCAGCACTGGGTGTTTTTGAACATACCTAAGTTCTCAGCAGAAAGAAGTTGAACAAATGACAGATGACTAGATCTATTATAGGAATCGCAAGGGAAAAGTCAGAATGGGGATGAGTTCCCCAATGCTTACGGAACCTCACTTGAGTGATCAAAGTGATGGGGATTTTATTAGAAAAAGTCAGCTTACACATCTGTCAAGTTCAGAATGGTAGATCTCTACCATGACACCAGTCATTAGAAACTTTCATGCTTCCATTTCCTATCCTCCCTCCCACTGTTCCTATCGCAGAGGGCACCTGACACTAAAATTAACAAGACAGAAAAGGAAGAATAAATCCATTTGGTGTAGAAGGGATAAGGAACTATATACTTTTTTCTTCATCTTCCAGATTCTCATTTATAGTAAGCAAATCAGGGAAGAAGTTTTAACTTGAAAGCAAGATCAAAGCTACCACTATCGCTCAGGCCTAAGCAGTTGGTTAATAAAGTAAGGCTATGCTATGTGAATTGAAGAGACTGCAGAATCAATTTTACTATTTGCTATTAACCATAAAAGCCATTAGGACCTACGTTATTTTTTATTCAGGGGCAGGGGAAAGTTTAGGCCTATAGAGTAAATTTAAAGGAACTATAAGAGGCATGTTCTCTGATGACAATCCACTGAGTTCTGCAGTAGATTGTTGTAAAACCAGTAATAACAATCACTAAGAATATGGCAAAGTTATTTGAATTACCTACAATGTAATTCATGATTTTTTGCTTTCCTTAGAACTCTAAACTCCCAACTTATGTTTTCAGACTCAGAACTTCTCTTTTCTTGTGATATCTGTTATCTACTTACTTCTGTTCTCAAGTTTCTATTCTGTTTCTAAAAATATTCTGATATAAAGCAAAAAGGTTCTGTTTTTTGCTACCAGGCTGAGAACATTTTGAACCATTACAGGAAAATAGCAATCCAAACAGGTTTTAAGATACAGCATTAAAGATCTGCATTTCCCTCTCTTTTATGGAAGAGCAAGGAGTGATAGAACAACTTGTGGGAAATTAATAATAAATTGGTAGCTGAACTAGTTTAGACATGTTCCGCTTTGGCTGTGCTTTCAAGCTAATGAAAAAGCAGCAATATCATGCAGAAATGGCCTTCCCCCAGTTGTTTTTCAAAACTGCACTCATTAAACCACAGCCTTCCTATGCTTTTTTAATAATCAGCTATATAGTTAAGGAACAATATAAAAACAGTTCCATGTTTTATAGTAACTACGAATCACTTCTATCTATATTACAGTCAATATTTGGACAAAAGGGGAAAAACTTAATTTTCTGAATGTTTTCTTGCATGGAAAAACAATCTTTTCCTCTTTTTTGTAATTGCGTTGACTGGCCCTAGCTGGGTTTACTTTGCAAATTATAAGCAAGCCAGGCTATTGTAGTGTTAAAATAGTCTTTAAACATCTAGCTGCTATTTTATTTTCACAGTTCTAATGGCAGTGATAAGAATCTTCCCAAGTCACATTTATCTTTTGCTCTCACTCCCTCAAGGGCTAGACTGCCTCTGTGTTCATTGACCTTAAATCTTGATTAAGTTTTGGCTGGAAACTAATAAAGCTGAAAACTGGAAAATGGAATAGTCCATTATTGATGTAATCTTGCCTTAAGAAGCAGTGGGGGAAGCAATAATAAATGTTCTTTTATTAAAGACTGTGCTAAGCTAATGGGTCTGACTTTGTCAAGTTACTAATAGAATGCAGGGAAGTTGAACACAGTGTTCACACAGTGAAAAAGATGGAGAGGGTGAAGTTTCAAAAGACTTCTGTTTCAGGCCTTACAAACTAATCTTATTGAAGGACACGTAAGCTACTCCAAGCTTGGCAATGATATCTAGCTTGTGTCACGTCTAACATGTGACAACACTGAATCTTGGCTACTTTATCTTATAACTTCAAATAGAAGAAGATACCATATTCTGGTATAAGTGATAAAATAACTTCTTTCTCATAGACATTTGTTATTGTATCGGGAATTTTTGAGAGAACTCTATTCACTAGCAATGATTATTTTCTTGTATTTTATGCTCACATTATTTTGACGTTTCCATCTTGTTTCATAAAATGTTGAAAAAGATTGGTTTAAATTTCCCACTATAACTAAATTATTTCTTCTCATAAATCTGCCATTTTTTGCTTTCTACATTTTATAACTATGTTATTGGGTATATACAAATTTTACATGGTTATACCTCCCTGGAGAATCTTTATCATTTGGAATTCCTCTTCTTACCTCTATTGTCTTTTCTGCATTAAAGCTTAGTTCATCTGATATTAACATGTCTACACAATCATTGTTTTGGATAGACTTTGGGAATTGTTTATTTTTCCTTCAACTCTCTTCTATTAGTTTTATATCAGTATCTTTATATGTGCCTTTTGTAAACAACTCATAGTTAGATTTCTAAAACTTTTAAGTGCAATCCGAAAATATTTATACTTTAAATGGAACATTTAGTAGAGTTGCATTTTATATAATTCCCAAAATATTTGCGTTTATAGCTACCATCTTATTTTATACTATGTAGCCTCCCTCTCCTGTTTCTTAACTCTTTTTTCTTTATTTGTCTCAGATTGTGTGAATATTTTTTACCATTGTATTTTCCCTTTAGTGATTGACTTTTATTAGCACAATTTTATGCCTGAGGAAACTGAAGCATAGGAATGTTCACCCACAGGAAAGGTCAATCAAGATTTGAAAACCTGTCCAGTGCCTCCTGGGACCATGCTTTTCTCCATTTTGCTACTGATCAAGAAACCAAACTAAGATTATCATTAATCTCACCGTATGTGCACAGCATTGTATCCACAGGGCTGGTATCTTGAACTGAATTCCTTTACTTAAATTCTCTCTCTTTGTGTGTTTCTATGCGGTGATTTGAAATGCCAGGCTCCCAATTCAGCATTAAGAGTGAGGCAAGGAAATACTAGTCTGAGGATAGGTTATATATAGTCAACTCTGTGAATTCCAGATGATCCTTACAGATCCACATTTTTAAGAAACACATTTGGAAAGGCAAATGTTGAATTAAACTATCTCTCCATCTCTCCACAGTTTAGGGCAGCAAAAAGATTAAGTATCAATATCAACATCTCTATGTTTGGCTCTTTGAACACAACCAAGCAGATGAGGAAACAGAAAGTTGTTTGCATATTGCCTATATCTCCAAATTAAGATATTTTAAAAGAAAATGCCAAGGCTTCCTTAAATTTCCCGGTGCTATTAACAGTCCCCATTAATTTTCTTAGTTTGGATGTATTTTTTACAGTGATGAGGGAGATGACAGGCTAGTAAGGCAATAGCAAGCAGCTGGTCGCGTGGACTCCTAGCTGGTTGCCGTAAATAATTGATAATAAAAAAGTGCTTTGTCCTGAAGTACATGTTATATCACTTCTCATGAATTTAAAACAGATCATCTAATCATAATGTTAGAACAACTTGGCTGAATTTCTTTTCTAATATTTGTAGTCCATATTCTCTTTGGCGAGACTAATTTTCCTTAACTTTTCAAGTTATTATTTATGAAGAACAATAAAATTTGCTTTAGAGGGTTTAATTTCCTTAAAAAAAACCACAAACAAAGCACTGAGGAAACTCTCTAGAATCAAAGAATGACATATATTCACATTAACATGCATATAAAGTCAAATATAGTTTAAACAATCTAAAAAGAGTGTGTGTGTGTGCGCGTGCGTGCGTGCGTGCGTGTGTAGCTATTGTTTTCCTCAACTGAGAAACTTTAAATAGAAGTAAATTCAATCTTAGGAAGTTTTGATGGCTTTTTGTTTGCTTTTTAAATTAGCAAATGCAGTGGACTTAGCATAGACCAAATGCAAGTATTTAAAGGGGAACCTTCCAAAGCAAACTGCCATTCAAATATTCTTTTTGTGCAAAACGTTTGCAATATGACAAACTCTTTAGCATCTTTGGATTCCTTCCTGAGAGTTATGTATATAATAAACTCAGATTGGCTTGAATTTTTGACTGAACAAGTACCAACATTATTCCATTGGTTCAATTATATCAGAAGACATTTGTCTGGTAGAGCTGGCTTTGTGGTTCCTATTTTAAAATCTGGGAGTAATTCCAATGCCATTAAATGAGCTCTTAGGAAGATGAAAGAGGGAGAAGGGACATGGCAGAGCCTACAAATATATAATAAAAAATGATTATGACTTCAAATCTTATATACTAAAGTGAGAAATAACTCATTATTTAAAGTATTTTTACTTTCATAAAATATTTTTCTAAGTATTATTTTTGTTGTTTCTAAAAGAGTGTTAACCTCAACAACTTATAACCACATAGCATTTTTGGCCAAATACAGTATTATGCATACAGATCACCCACTTTTTTTTGTCAGACCAAGTTTTTACTGCCATTTGTTTATTTTTAAAAAGCCAGTCCTCCCTCCAATTACAAAGATGGTCCACCATAGAGAATATTTAAAAATCTGGGAAGTAGAGGTTTGTCTTTCTGTTTTTGGTATCCAGAGTAGTGCCTCTAGAGAAGACTCCTTATAACCTTGTAGGGAATCTATGACTTATGATTCAAAAAAAACTAGTAAATACTTTGAGATATACTAAATGTCATTAACTTGTAGATGATGGAAAAGGAGAAGTACGTCTTTCTCTGAAAGTGTTTATAATCTTATGAGTCTTACCTAAAACCAATAAATGAGAATCAAACATTAAGTGCTGATTATAAACATTAGGCATTCGGAAAGGAAGGATATAAACATGATTTGAAGGATTCAGAATAGGATCCATGAAGGAAACAGTTTGATTACAGGATAAAATAAAGAAGGGGATTCAGATATTCCAAAATAAGTTAGATGAAATCCCTTATTGAAGAATAGAGTGAAGCTCAGACACAATCCTGAGAATAGATATGTTACAAGCTAAAGACAGAATTTGTGGATATATAAAACTTTGAACTTGTATAGCTGGCAGTGGGAGGGTACAGAATTGGGGAATGTTATAAAGTTTAGATAGAATACAGAATCACAGAGATATTCTAAGATCTTGAAGAACTAGGTAACCTGAGGAAACTAGTGTGTCTTAGGATGGTTCTTCTGGAAATGGTCAGCAGGTGGAGACGAAACTATGTCAGAGATGAGACTTGCAACCACCTCATGCTTCAGTATTAAAACCCTGGGGCAGAACGAAAGGGTGAGTAAGAATCCAATTGAGCTAAAGTTTTAATGGAATGAATAAAAACAATTCAGATATCCAAGATGAAAAATAAGGATGAGAAAAGCTACTTCAAGGTTGTAGGCTGGAAGATTGATGAACTGGCTATTATCACAAAATAAAAACCATCAGCTACAAACAGAGAGAGTTCTGAGAGACAAACAATTCTTTCAGTTGAGCCTCTTTTTATTTCAGCTTAAATCAAATGGATTATTTTTTTATTATGTGTATGCTTTATTTCCAAATCCCATGTCCCAATCAAGAAGAGGAGGGGCAGAAAGGGGCCCAGATCAGAAGCCTGATTTCATTTTTCAAGTGCTTTAATATGTTCCATATTCAAGATTTTGAATATATAATTTCCAGTCCCACAAGGAAATTCCTTAATGTAAGAAACAACAAAACTATGATATTTAAGGAGACACTTATATGCACAAATTAATGATTTATATTTTTCAGAGTATGATTTCTACACCAAATGATAATGGCCAAATGAGAATTGGATAAGCCCCTCAAAAGACTGAAACAAAAGAACCCAAATAGATATTTATGAATATTGAGCTATTAACACAAAGACAAATAAAGTTAGAATGACCAATGTTCTTTCACCCAAAGTCCAAATTTGCACAGGACTTAAAATCAATTCCAGTGAGGATCAGGCTTGCAGAAAGAAAAACAAAAACAACAACAATAAAAAACCACAATTGTAAGATGCAAAATTGACCACTGCTTAAGAAAAAAATGACTTAAAATTGATTTTAACATTGTAGTATAGAAAACTACCAGTGTTAGTAGGATAAATAAGGTGGTAAAAAAATATGAATCCTGGAATCAGATTGTCTGAGTTTCAGTTCTGGTCCTGAAAGTCACTAGTTCTGTGACCCTGGACAACTTACATAGCCTTTCCAATCTCTGTTTTTCCCTTGTCTGGAATAAGCATAATCAATTTACTTTCCTGATATGCAGGTCCTAAATATGAAAGAATTTCCTCTATACAATGCTCTTAATACAAAGGCCCTGACACATATTATATGCTTAATTTTAAAACATTTTATAATAAAAGAGGGAACTAATTTTTTCAAATTTATCAAATGGAGAATGATTAACTTTCTTCTTTGATAATGTAAACCTCTTGCGTTTTCTGTTCGTTTACTTTCTATTAACAACTTGATCAGGATATGATTGACATACAATTATCAGCACATATTCAAAATGTATGATTTGATTATATCTGAAATGTGTATAAACCTATAAAACATTTCTACAGTTGACACACTGAATATACCCATCAGCTTCAAGAATTTTCTTCTGCCATTTTTTAATCCATCCCTCCTTCCCTATGTCCTCTGTTCCAATCCCTATGCAACGGCTGATCTTCTTCTGTCACTATACATTTGTTAGCATTGTCTAGAAAAAGAATCACGCAATATGTATACTTATCACATATTACATTTTTAAAATATTGCAACTCTTTGGTCATAGTGCATGAAAATTTTAACAACATACTACCATTTCCCCACTATCAGTCGTTGTGCTAATAGTTAAATATTTTATTTCTACAGAGATTCTACACCCCACAATATAATGCTTTTGCTTTAAATAGTCAATTATGTCTTGAACAGGTTTTAAAGGATAAAAAATACTCTTTACAAGTGCCCACATATTTACCAATTCCACTACTCTTCATTTATTTGTATAGGTCCATATTCCCATTTGGCATCATTTTTCTTCTTCCTGAAGGGACTTCCTTTAAAATTTCCTGTACAGCACGTCTGCTGGTGATAAATTCTTTTAGGCCTTATAAGTCTGAAAAAAATTTTACGTTTTCTTTGTTTTTAAAAGGTAATTTTCCTTGGTACCCAATTCTAAGAGATTTTCCTCTTGCATTTAAATATGTTGCTCCACTGTCATCTGGCTTATATTGTTTTAAAAAGAAGTCTGCGATCATTGTTTTCTTTAGTCCTATGTATATATTATGTCATTCTTCTCTGTTTTTAAGACTTTCTGTTTACATTAGTGTAAGTAACTTGATTATGATGTGCTTTCACACAATTTTTTGCACAAGTTTCTTATACTTAGTATTCGTTATTTTTCTTGGATCTGTGAATTTACAGTTTTTATTAATTTGGGGAAATTTTTAGCCTTGTTTCTTCAAATATTTTTTTCTCCTGTTCTCCCTTCAGAGATTCAATAAATGTATATTTGGAGACTTTAAGTTGTTCCACAGATTACTAATGCTCTGTTTTTATTAATTATTTATCATTGTTTTCATTATTATTTAGTTTTTGTGTTTCATTTGATATAATTTCTGCTGCTATGTTTTCAAATTTACTAATCATTTTTTTCTGCAGTGTTTTATTGCCTATTAATCCCAACTAGTGTGTTTTCATATTAAATGTCAGATTTGCTAACGTCTCTACATTCAGTTTGGACCTTTATATTTTACATCTGTCTCCTTAACTGGATCGTGCTTTTCTCTGCCTTCTTGAACAAATCTAATATAGCTATAACTCATTTATTTTCCTTGCTTTCTAATGTTATCATTTGTTTCTTATCTAAATCTGTTTCTATTGATTGCTTTTTTTTTTTTTTTTTTTTTTACAACTTGACTTATACTGTATTGTCTTGCTTATTTACATGACTGGTAAGCTTTGTTTGGTAGCCAGGTATTGTTCATTTTATTTTGTTAAGTGCTGAATATTTTTTAATTCTTTAAAAGTATTTTTGTCTTGTTTCTGAACTGCAATTAAATTATGCATAAACTTTTATCCTATGGAGACTTACTTTCAAGCTTCGTTAGGCAAGGCCATAGCAACTTCTCATCTATGGCTAATTTTGACCTCTTACTAAGGCAATATCATTCCTTTGATTTTTCTATATTTTTTTTGACATGGGTGTATCCCCTAACACTTGATTATAAAGTTTAAACATACAGAAAAATTTTTTAAAGTTTACAGTGAATAATCATATATTTACCACTTATATTCTGTGATTATCATTTAACTATATTTGCTTTATAACATGCATTTATTTATCCTTCTATCAACCTATTGATTCATATGGAGTCTACTTTATCTGATGTTAATCTAGCCACTCCTACTATCTTTAGATTAATTTTTAAATAATATTTTTCCATATTTTTGCTCTTTCTGTTGTTCTTTCTTCTTGATGTTTCAACATTTTTTTTTTTTTTTTTTTTTTTTTACCATGTCCTTTGGTTTTAGACAGCTTCCTTAGCCATTTAGGAGAGATTTGACAGTGAGAAATTCTTTTTGTTTCTCTTCATTGGGAATATCTCGATTTCCTATTCACTTCTAAAGGGTATTTTCTCTGGATGTAGAATTTTGATTTGAAATCAAATCAAACATTTGAAAAATGTAGTGCCACATTTTTCTGGCCTCCATGGTTTCTATGAAACCTCTGCTGTCATTCCAATTGTTTTTCCCCTACAGGTAAGATATCATTTCTCACTCACTGCTTTCTTTATAACTAGTTTTCATAAGTTTGGCTATGACAAATCTGTAGATATATAGATACATAAATATAAATAGATATAGCTATAGGTATAGCTATAGATGATATAGATAGAGATATATATTAGTTTATCCTGTTTGGGGTTTGCTGAGCTTTTAAATCTGTGGGTTTATGTCTTTTGACAAGTTAGAGAAATTTTTGGCTATTATTTTTTTGAATATGCTTATCCCAACCATCTTTTTCCCCTCCTCGTAGAATTCTGAAGACACAAATGCTAGATCTTTTGTTACGGTTGCACAGGTCTCTGAGGTTTTGTTTTGTTTTGTTTTGTTTTGTTTGTCACTTTCCTCTCTGTTGCTCATATTAGGTAGTATCTATTGCCCTATATTCAACTTCACTGATTGTTTTCTCTGTTTCTTCCACTGTGATGCTGAGCACATCCAGCGAGGGTTGCTTTTTTGTTGTTGTTATTGCATTTTTATTTCTAAAATTTCCATTTAGTTCTTCTTCATGTATTCTACCTCTTTTCTGAGAATTCCTATTTCTTTGTTAAGATTCTACTTTTTTATTTCATTTCAAGTGTGCTCCTAATTGCTCATTGAGCCAATTTTATAATGGTTGTTTTAAAATTCATTTCCAATAGTTATAACATCTGTATGAGTTCTTTGAGTGCCTTTTCTCATTCAAGTTTAAATTTTTCTGGTTGTTGTTATGAGAAGTGGTTTTCAAATGAAACCTGGACATTTGGGGTATTGTTTTATGAGAACCTGGATCATAGTTAAATATTTGTTTTTGTGTCCTTCCTCAGATCCCACTCTAAAATGGAAGGGAGATACCCTGTCATTTCTGCCAGATGGAAATATATATGTTCCCTATGTAGACGACATTGACACCCTGAGATACATCTACACACAGCCTAAACAGACAATGTGAGGAGGTTGCTTCATTGTAGCTGGGTAAGTATGAAAGTTCTGAATCTCCTCTAGACCTCCTCCTGTACCACTCCCGTAGGCACGGGGCAGGATGCCTCATTACAACCATGTGGAGTGGAAATACAGGGTCCCAGCTGGTCTCCACTGACACCATCGAGAAAGGCATTGTTTACCCTCTGGTGGAGGATGAATGCCCCAGTCCCTACTCAGCCTTCTCGGACACCACCCAGTAGAGTGTTGGAGCACCTCAGCACAGCCTGACAATGGTAGAAGTCTAGGCTCTCCACTCAGCCTTTGCTGGTGGGGCCACTGTTTTTCTGTGGTATTTGGCTAGAGTGGAGCTGTTATTATCTATCTTTCTAGACTGGCCCTTTGCTGGTCTTTTAGTTAGAGAGAACAGGATTCTGTAGGGGTTTTGTTTTGTCTGTAGCTATTGGTATATCTACGTTGTTGACCTTTCCAACATTCAGGCCAAGATCTATGAGGACAAAAGAAAATGCAGGAAACTTACTACATGTCATTCCTTAAGACCTGAAGTGTCTAACCAGTCTGCCTCTTCTCTCTGCTTTTAGATATTCTTGTTTAATATACAAACAAGTACTTATTTGTTTAAACAGTATATTAGTAAGAATGGGAAAAAATACCAGCAACATTTGTTTGCTATACCTGGAGTCCCAGGTGGCAAGAGGTTTTCCGTGCTGACTGATAAGAGCAGAAATTAATCTTGGCCCTACGTGAGCTCCCGAATTTGTTGTACTTGCTGATATTGAACAGTTCTTTTCTCAGTCTCAAAAACATCTGCTGATCGGAGCTCAGCTGAAGAATCTCTGCAGATTTCTAGAATCTTTCTTGGTGTATAGCTCTCTGACCTTCATACAGCTCTCCTCTGTATTGCACTTTTTTGTGAATTGTAGCTGCTTTGACTCCACCTCATTTTTCAACTGTTATCTCCCTGTTCTGTGGCCAAAAAAACTCCCACAAAAGAAGAAATGGGGAATTCAAAGGGCTCACCTTGTTTGTTACCCTTCTCTCAGGGATCACTGTCCTATACTGATTTGTTCAGTATCTGAAAATAATCGTTTCACATATGTTCCCCAGTTTTTTTAAAGATAAAGGCAAATAGGTCCCAATTATTCTATGATGGCCAGACTGTAATTTATGTTCCTTACTTTTACATCTACTGCATTTAAACTTCCATTTAAACTTCCTGAAAATACACATTTCCAATGGAAATATTAATTGTGAAATGATATGACATATATTACATTTACCAGGGCAAACTGATATCCTTATATTACCTCATAATTTCAAGTAAACAACAACAACAACAAAACAAGGACAACAGATCATCAGTGTAGAAAGCAAAGAATATAATTAAGATGATCTAACTTCATCTAGAGATGCATTGATAGCTTTCTGTTTTGGAGCCCCTCAATGGCATTCTAAATACAAACTGGATCCTGTGATATTGCTAAGGTAACAGATTTTATTTCATTTTATTACCAAATTCATTTTACCTTATTATTATATTATTTATTCAGTAGGAAAATGTATTTTATTGTGTGGCTGTACTATAAAAGATTTCAAATCATTGAAAATTATTAAAGGCAATAAAAATTTACTGAAAAAAATATATTTTCCCCAATGAAGAAAAAAAAAATTAGGGCCTGCTTCTCTAATATTACTATCAGCTACATAGTCCCTTAATATTCTAAATGTTAAATAGGCTACAAAATACAAGATGTGATTATATATACTCATTTGTTTATGGAAGACTGAATAGTCGTCAATGTATACTTGCTTTTAGATAGCATTATAGGCTTCTGATCAAGATGGCAGAGTAGGTAAATGCTATGCTTACCTTCTCTATGACCACATCAAAATTACAACTACAGAACAACCATCATTGAGAATCACCTGAAGTTTAGCTGAATATAAGTCCTATAACTAAGGATATATAGAAGAACCCACATCGAGACTGGTAGAAGGGGCAGAGATGCAGAATTGACTGGTCCTATATGCATGCATGATGGTAAAAAATTAGAAGGAATACCTCAGCTATGGAGGTCTCCTCAGAGGAGCAAAGAGTCCCAGGCCCACATCAGGCTCCCCAGCTCAGGGTTTCAGTGCTGGGGAGAGAAGTCCCCATAACTTCTGTTTGTGAAGACCAGTGGACACTGTGACTAGTGAGACAGAGGGCTGCTGGAGTCCCAGGTGTTCCTCTTAAAGGGATTGCACAAGGACTCACTCGCTCTGAGCTCTAGCTCTGGAGCAGCATCTCTAACGGTGCCAGGGACATACAATATGGAACTGAATTGTCTTGCTTCAGAGCAAGGGCTGGAGAGGCAGCTTTATCCCAGACAAAAGTGCTGGCAGAAGCCATTGTTTGTTTGTTGAGCCTTTCCCCTACCCAGTGTGCAGATGCAGGTGGCTGCCATATCTGAGTCTCCATTTACCTGGTGAACACCGTTCACCCCACCTTGATGATTCCCTGAAGTCCTACCCCACCCAACTTGCAGGTCCTCTCAAGCCACTTCCAATGGCTTTTGCACACAAATGGCCCGTCTTGGCTCAGGCTGCAGACTTTCCGAAAATCTCTCAAAGTTTCACAAATCACAAACAAGCTGCATCTGGCCTTGGCATGTCCTGCACCTCTTGCTCAGCAGCCCCAAGCCCAGAACCAGCAGCAGTCAACCTCAGTTGACAGCTAGCCTCTCCCAGTCAACTCCAAGCTCAGCACAAAAGGCAACCATCTGTAGATCACTTTGTAGCTCATATCAGGTGGTCTTGGGTAGAGCACAGACAGTTGCTGACCATGGCCTGCAACACAGCCCCTCCCAAGAAGCCCCCAGAACTAACACACCCAGTGGCCAGCTTCAGACAACACAAAGGCACCACCCACCACCTTCACAAATGACACACCCAAAGGTCAGGCAAAGACAAATACCATACGATTTCACTTATATGTGGAACCTAAAAAACAAAGTAAATGAATGAACAAAACAGAAACAAACACATAGATACAGAGAACATTTTGATGGTTGCCACTCAGGTGAGTGTTGTGGGGGTGGGTGAAAAAGGAGAAAAGATTAAGAGGTACAAGTTGGTAGTTATAAAACAGTCATTAGGTATAAAGTATAGCACAGGGACTATAGTCAATAATATTGTAATAACTATGCATGGTACCAGGTGGGTACCAGATTTATCGGGGTGATCACTTCATAAGTTATATATACATCTAATCACTATGTTGTATGCCTGAAACTAATATTATATGTCAACTGTAATGGAAAAATACAAAATTATTATAAATAAATAAATAAATAGCATTATAGATGCCAACTGCTCTAATAATGTTACTCCATTACTGAACTCACATTTATGTCATTTCATGTCACAGATGTTTAATGCGTACAAATGAAAATAATGCCTAACTGTGATATTGCTCTGAAACTTGGCATGAGAAAATGTCTTATTTTGATGAACTGTAATTCTTTTAAAACATTGTGGATATGCACATTTTAGAAGAGCCTATGGGGAATGCTACTGAGGAATAGAAGTCTCTTCCCTGTATAGAATGGAATAGTCAAACAATTTTGAATAACAATTTGAAACTACTAATTGTTACGCATGCTGCCTCAAAGCTGGTTTTAAAAAAAAAAGTGGAATAGCAGGGTCTTTTAGTTCATTAAATCCCTGACAGTTACCTTATTCAAATATCAAGCGTGGATGACGAAATGAAAGCAGAGGGGAATGTTTCTATTCAGGCAGGAAACAGAAAAGGTATGCTGTCAAAATTTATAGTTATGCCTGTAATTATTGGCACTTGATTTTTTTCTAGTTATTGACCAGGATGATATTAATTGTGCCTGCTACACTATTCATCCATTGTGGCAAGAATTACCTGTTCATCAATTCCAGTAATTTTCAAGCCAGGGCACTCTTTTGATCAGAATACATTAAGGGTAAGGCCTGCTAATAACAAGTTCCACTCCTCAAATGCTGAGTTAGACAAAGACAGTAGTTTCCTCTAGCCTTAACTGAGGTCCGTTATTATGCTAAGATTCATAATCTCTAGGTAAAATACAATATGTAGATTTTCTCAACCTCTGAGAGGAAGAAAACAATTTTTGTGCCTTTTCTGTGAATATCTTAGGAGAGAAAAATGCACCCCCTAGAACTCCTGCTGAGAAATGCTGTGCTCATTCATCCTGGAAAGTAGGCAAACATAACCCATGAGAGTTATCATTTGACTTTCATTCCAACATAAGCAGTGCTATTTATGGTTATGCCATAAAGTTTGTATTCACAGATTCCTTAATGACCACAACTTCCTACCATCCAGGTATACATGTCCCTTTCTAATCACACTGCCACTTCTCCCATCCAAAGATGGACTCTTTCTCCACCTGCCTACACCTGGCTGCCCGTGTCACTCATTTTGACCAATAGAATAATGTGACAGTGCATGAGTTCCTGAGTGTAGAACTTATGAGGCCATGCAGCTTCCTCCCTCACCTGCTTGAAACACTGACATTAAATTAGCATACAAGGAGCCAATATAGCCTACCAAGGATGAGAGTCTTAGCGGAAAAATAATGAGCCCCAAATATGTAAGTGAGGCCATCTCGGACATTCTAAACCAGTTGGTCATCCAGCTGAATGCAACTTCATGAGCCCAGGTGAATCCAGTAAGGAACTACCCTGTCAACTGACAGAATCATAAGAAACATTAACTTGTCATTTTAAGCTAATACTTTTGGAGGACGTTTGTTATGGAAATAATTGATACAGTGGTCATACTAGAATAACACTCATAAAATTGTGGTCCCTGATGTTCAGTTTTGAAGGTAGAAAGAGAACTGTGGCTCTTTCAAGTTCATTTGGATATTCTTCATGTTTTAACTGAAATGAGTGAAAGTTAAGAGGTATCATATTTTTAAATGTTATATTTAACATTTGCCCATATTTTAATTTGGGGCACAAGTTCACTACAGTGCATTTCTTTATCGTTTCTCCCCCTCTCCCTTTAAAACAGCTGAAGGGGAAGGATGTTTTCAGCAGCTGAAGGATCCCCACTGTTGTAAACTTTCCACACCTTCGCTTTCCCATTTGTACAAATATACTGCCTTTCCACGAACAAAAAGAGAATGGGAGGCCCACCAGAAAGGATGCTTTCTTCAGGGACAATCCTAAGGATAAACAGAGCTATTTTATGGAAGCAGAAAAAAAAAAAGAAAAAAAAAAGGATGCTCTATGTTGGGAACTGGATGGAGCAGAGGAGGAAAGAGCAGTCCCCCTTCTGAGAGTCAACAAAGCTCTTAAATGCTGTGGGTCTGTCACGCAGATGAGCACATCGTGTTTTATCTGTGATTCTATTCTGGGTACAATGTTAATTGGGCATTCATTGCTCCAGAATTAAGTTTGTTAAGTGATGATGTGCCTTGTGCTGGTTACAACTTTTCCACTGTGGGAAAAGGAAGAATAGCTCACCTTTTATAGGGTCATTATCTGCGACAAGCCCTTGAGTCTCATTAGTACTTACTATAGAAATTGTCACTAAATGAGCTAGAGGAATTAATAGCACTGCAAATGGTCAGAAATGTTATCCCTCTACTAACAATTAGTAATATAACATAAATCAGTGACAAATGCCAGTGAAGAGAAGACCATATTGCATGAACTATTAAGTTTTGCTGGCATCTAGAATGTTATGAACTACAGTAGTCCCCCAACCTTACCCAGAGGGGATACATTCCAAGACCCCCAGTGGATGGCTGAAACCACAGATAGTACCAAACTATATATACAGAGGGTGCCAAAAAATGTATACACATTTTAAGAAAGGAAAACTGTATTAAAATTGTATTACTCAATAAATACTGATAACAAAAGATGAATACAAGTCACACTTGACTTCTCCAATTACAAAGTGGGTACCATCAGCCTCCAGACACTTCTGATTATGGCGAACTATGGCTTGAGCAATGTTGACCAAAGTGTCCACTTGTAAACATTTTTTTTGGCACCCCTGGCATATATACCATGTATTTTTTCTATACATACAAATCTAAGATAAAGTTCAATTTATAAATTAGGCACAATAAGAGATTAACATTAATAATAATAAATAGAACAATTATATCAATATACTGTAATAAAAGTTATGTGAGTGTGGGTTCTCTCTCTCAAAATATCTTATTGTACTGTTCTCACCCTTCTTGTGATGATGGGAGGTGATACAAAGCCTATGTGATGAAATGAAGAGAGATGAATGACAGGCACGAGGATGTAGCGTTAGGCTACGACAAAGGTGATTTGAACACAAGCACTGCAATATCATGTCAATCAATCTGATAACTGAGAAGACTACTGAGTGACTGACAGGCTGTAGCCTCACACAGCGAGGGTATGCTGGACAAAGGGATGAGTCATATCCTGGGAGGGACGGAGAGGGACTCCATCAGGCTACTAAGAAGACCATGCATTTACACTTATGCATTGTTTATTTCTGGAATTTTCCATTTAATATTTTTGGACTACAGTTGACTGCAAGTAACTGAAACCACAGAAAGTGAAACCGCAGATAAGGGATAATACTGTACTGCAATAATAGAAGCCAATGTGTCATGTGGTATGGGGCACATTTTTAAACGTTATACATTTTTTATTTGGGGCAAAATTTCATTGCAGTGCCCATTTCTTCATTCCTTATTTTTTTTTCTTTGAAAGCAGATTCTCTCTCAGTAGCTGAGGAATGCCAATTGAAAGATATCACTGCAATGTAATATTAATTGGCATCCTTTATAAAATATCTCAATTTAGTTAACAGAGCTGGCATATACATTAAAGTTATAAAACAAGACTGCGAGTATCCTTGCTACATATATATATATATATACACATACCACACCAATACACACACGTACACATAAACATACATGTGGATATGCCAATGTAAGTGTGTTCCAAGCAATAGAACAGTGGCTATCATGTCAGTTTTCTCTGGATGCATAAAAAATGACAAAACTTAATGATTTAAAACAAAAACGTGATTTTTCATGATTCTGTGGGTCAGCTGGACAGTTTATCTGCTCTGTATCAGCTCGTCTGACATTTATGGTCAATAGGAGTCTCAGCTGGGGTTGGATGGATTAGGATAGCCTCACTCATACATCTGTTGTCGGCAGACTCGTTAATCTAGGGAGTCTCAGCTGTGATAGCTTATTTCTGTTCCATATGATCTCTTGTCCCCCAATAGGCTGTCCTGGACTTCCTCACATGGTGGTCTCTGGATCCACAAAGAGCAGCAAAAAAGGATAAACCCCAGTTCTGAAGAAGATTTGAAGCCTCTATTTGTATCACCTTTGTCAAGGTGCTATTATCAGAGCAAATCATGTGGCCATGGCTTGATTCATGGGGTGGAGAAATGGATTCCACCTCTTGAGGTGGGCAGTTGCCAAATATTGTAAAAATTATTGCAATTGACCACAGCTGTGGATTTTAAGAGCCTATTCATTCTTTTATAGATCCATAATGTTAATCTTACTTCCTTTGCATCTAAATACAGACATATCATTAAAAGAACATGTTTTTGTTTGTTTCCATTTTGGAAAGAGATTACACCTTATTCATTTTTGTTGTCTTAGCACAGGGCCAATATTTGGGACATGATTGTTACTTTATGGGTATTTGTTGAATAAATAAATAATCAAAATAAGATATGTATGAAATTAACTGTTTTATTTAACTACAATTGAATAATGATAAAGTATTAAAAATGTGACATATCTCAGATACTTGATGTCAAATTTATAATATTTACCTTACTTTTAAGAGTATTTGTACTAGCTTATGCTAGTCCTATCTCAGACGTCAGAAAATATGTGGCTGGCTGCCTGATTTTGAGAAGTTTTATTGGAACACAGCCATACCCATTCATTTATTTACTCTCTCTGACTCCCTTTGTGCTACATTTATAGATTTGGGTAGTTGGTGACAGAGACTATATGGCCAGCAAAGTAAAATACATTTGATGTCTGACCTTTTATGACATTTGCTAATCACTGTAGTATTTGAATATTAGAAACCATGAATTAGTATAGCAATTTCATTGTTGTATTTAGTAGCATATCATAGTGAATGCACACACACACACACACACACACACACAACACACACACACAAACATAGATATATACTCACACATACATACATACAAACACACAATGGAATATTATTCAGTCTTAAAAAAGAAGAAAACTCTTCACTAGGGACAATATGGATGAACCTAAATACGGAGGGCGTTATGCTACGTGAAATAAGCCAGAAAAAGGAAGACAAATACTGCATGATATCACTTACATGTGGAATCTAAGAAGAAAAAAAAGCTGAACTCACAGAAACAGAAAGTAGAATGGTGGATGCCATGGAGTGGAGAAATACGAAGAGGCTGGTAAAGGGTACAGACTTTCAGCTGTAAGATGAATAGGTCTGAGTATCTAATGTATAACCTGCTGACTATAGTTGATAATACTGTTTTATCTCAAATTTGCTAACAGAGTACAACTTAAGTGTTCTCACCCCATCCTCCCCGCAAAAAAGGTAAATATGTATGGTAATGGATGTGTTAACTAACTCAGTGGGGGAATCCTTTCACAATGTATACATATATCAAATCATCATGTACACAATCTTACAACTTTATTTGTCAACTAAATGCTAATAAATCTACAAACAAAGATATCCTCTTCAACTGAGTGGAGATGTCTATAAGAAATACAGATGAAGTGATGAGAATAGAAGAGTATCCTAAAAACATGAGAGCAAGATTTTCAGTGAATAGAGCTCAAGTCGTTACCTCTTTACAATAAAGCAAAGCACTGTGACCAAGTGCGTTGACTGGAGCATTGAATGTCTAACTTTTGTGTTGACAAATGTGTCCCCATAGCCTTTCCAGAATCATTGGGCATTTTGAGTGAGGAGATAAAGGTGGTTAGGAGGACTTCTTGCTTATTAAATGAAATTAATAGATGTGTGACGATCAATCTTCCCAAGAGTAATTTTTTGTAAATTTTAATAGAAGCCCCCACCTCAATCTAACCACGTCATTTGAAGAAAAATGAATACTTAATTCTCCTCAAAACAGATTGAAGGAAAAAGAAAAGGGAGATAGATTACATAGATTTAAAAACAAAAACAGGGAAAATAGAGATAAATAAATAGATAATCAGAGTGTCAAATGGCATTAAATAATTCATACAGCCTAATAATATTCCTGTATTAATTTTGTATTAATAGCTACTTAGAAGTGAGTGTAGTATAGTTGAAAAAACATGAAGGTGGGATGTTTATAAAGATAGAAGTTTCCCTTGAGCACAACTGTTTCATTAAAATAAAATAGAAAAATTACTTGATTTAGTTATAGCTTTGGGTAATAAATTATCATATAACAAATACCAGCCATGGCATACATACTTGTTAATTGAAAATCATGTTTTGTTTTGTTTTTTATATGGATATGTGGCAGGCAAACTTACCTTTCTCTACCTTGCTTAGTGTGACTTTTTTACAATATGTATCCATTGGATCAAGCAATGTAAAAGAATGAAAGCATCCAATACTTTATAAATCAAAGATAGTATTATCTGCTTTATTCCATTTTTAACATTATAATCCTACTAGTAAATTTAAAAATAGTGACATTTATTTGACGTTTATTAGGTGCTAGACATAGTGTTAAATGTTTTAAGTGCATTAACTTATAAAGCTACAAGACAACTGAAAAAAGAATGATACTATTTCTGTTTTATAGATAAGAAATAAAAGTTCAGAGATAAACGATCTACCGTAGCTCACACAGTTATCGGAGGTAAGGAAATTAGTCCAGCTCTTTTGACTCCAAGTTCACTCCAGATATACACGCATATTTATAACTTTGAGTTAAAATAATATTGTTTTATTTCATCCTAAAATCACTCCTTGGATATAGAAAGATTAGTTCCACAACACTAGGCCATCTTACTTAGTTCTCAGTTGTTCTTTGTATGTTTGCTATGTGTTCCCCAACCGGTGACAAGCTCAGTAGCTTTTGATTCCTTATTTCCTTTGTTCCCATGAGTCTCCACGAACACTACCTAACTCCAGCACTTAGTATATAGCTCGGGACATATAATTGTTTTCCATTAATATTATTAATTAACTAAAAAGCAGATATTGTTATACCGAGTTCAATAAACGGGATTGCCTATATCCACTTTACTGCTATCCGATGTAGAATTAAAATCCATATCCTAACCCCTACTTCTCTTTCAGCTAGGCAAAGCTGTTTCCAAGATTTTGGATTTACTTTCTTTCATGGTAGTGTATCTATCTAAAATACACTTAGCAAAATATTTATTTTAATGTTGGTACCATTCCTTTCTAATTGCATTTTAACTCTATTCTTTTCTTCAGTGAGAATCATATAATTGATAACATAGGTTTTATGCTCTCAATCCATCCATAATTTTCATCTGTATCCTGTTTATCTTTCTTTGCCAGATTTACCTTGCCCCTCCCGTCACTGACCTCAAGCCTCACTGACCCAACCATCATCCATACCCCAATTCACTTCTTTCAATCTTAGTCATTTTCCCACTGCTGCAGTCAGTTTAGAGCATAAGATACACTTAATGTTTCCCTTAATCCTTGAATCAAAAAAATCTCAAATTTAGAAAATCAATTACTTCAAATTCTCATTAGATTTGCTGTCATATCTGAAATCTGATTTCTCTGAGTTTTCCCATCCATTTTCCTTTTCAGAGCCAAGATGTATGAAAGCCTGATTTTTGTGATTTTTGTGGCTACTATTTATGTTTTCATCATTAGGAGTTTCTATCATCCCTGCAGGTTGCTTAGAGTGTGTCATATTTAAAGAATATGCTGTCGCCCTTTGCAACCTGATGGGATTGAGACTTCTTACACCACTTCCTGGGCTTTGCTAGAGAATGGTGTTGTTTTTTATGTTCTGGTAACAAAAATTCCCACATATCTTGTTGCTAACAGCTGTTCTGTGAATGGAGCAAAGTGAGTAGGAGGAAATGACAATTCTTATAAAATCAAGACCTTTTCCCAAACTAAGAACAAATTGCACTTGTCTTGACAGGACTTATGAGAGCTAGACGAAATACTGGAATACTGTGTTTGTTTGCTTGAGCTATAGAACTAAATTTAAATGTAAATAGATAGCATACCCTGACACAAGTATACGCTATTTATTTAAGTTTTCTGTGTATGATACAAGTCATATAACTTAGAGAACTGTCAAGATGGCAAGTTTGTTTCAGTTTTGCTATCTCTTATAAATTAGCCTGTGAAGCTAGGGTCCACTGTCAAGGTCAATGCTGAATTTGAATTTTGTCTAAAGCACTGACCTCAAAATAGTTAAAGCTAAGGGGAGTAGATTGATGGCTTATGGTCTGGACAAGGAAAGGTTGACAACACAGTGGTAGAGCATTCTGTTCTGAGGAACAGTCTTTCTTAATATGCGTCCTAATAAACAGTGCAGGTAATAAATATAAAAACTGTACTTATCAAAACTCCAGATGACACAAAATGTTAGGATAGGTTGTATTTGGTAGATCTACATAACTTGGAAGGTTTCATTACATGGCAAAGCTCTATGTACCCATATCAGGTTGACAACCCGATTCTGTATCTTCTGCCAGTAAGGCAAAGACGTATTAGTACTAATTGATTGATTCTGTACTTGAGTCGTACTCATTAATGTCTTGTGTCAATGCACAGTTAACAAGTCATCTAAAGTTATTTTCATAACAGCATGTGGGGCATAATTAGTGTCAATATACTTTAATACATTAAATTATCAATCATAAACTTTAGACAACATACCCTTTCAGGAAAACTGATAAAATAGAAAATGAAAGGTTAGAGTTAACAGTGTATCTAATATTTTAGGATGATTCCAACTATAAAATAAAAAGTGAGTTATTTTTGAGAACTTACTAGGTATTGTGTATTACCCCTATGTCATTTAGTACAGGGAGCTAATAATCTGAGCATTAGTGACACTACCTGTGGCTTTGTTGGGTCATATACTTGAAGTATTCCTAAGGATTCATGGAATTAAATTTTTCTACTACTCCAATGCATGCTAGTATTTTTCTTTTGCACAAATAAGGTTAGCCAAAACCAAAAGAGATTATTCTGGGTCAAACATCTGAAGTCTACCTACAAACAAAAATACTTCTATTAAGCTAACGGCATTTATTAAATTGAATTAGGTATAATGAGCTAATTCAGCAATGCCGTTAACAACATTCATTCAAAAATAAAGCAACTGGCATTTCAGAAGGTTACTATGTGCCAGATACTATACTAGCTATTACATAAACACCATTTCTAATCCTCACAACCTCCTCCTCCTTGGTTAAGAATTACTACCCTTATTTAGCTATGTAGGGACTAAAAAGTAAAGTAGTGGATTGACTTGACCAACATTATGCTGCTAACTTATGTAGCTGCAAAATTCAAGCCCAATGTTTCTAGCTCCAAATCCCACCTCCTTACCGCTATAAACATTCACAAGAGAGCTGTAGGTACTACCAGGAATCAAATGTACCTTCGAGTATTTACATGGCCGGAGAAATAACAGGAAAAAACCAGAAAGCTATATTTCAGGAAAGAATGTGATATGTTTAAAAGTGAAAAATAATCTATTGACTCTGAGATTGAAAAGAAACCGGTGTAGTCCCTAACTTTGGAAGAACTCTTGGGAAAGTATGACTCTAGGATTGCTCACCAGAGGTCATGCATGTGGCAAAGGGTGGGTATAGAGTGATATTCTGTGGTTGCAGGAAGTGTGTTCAACATGCACTACTTCAGAGGTTGCTTTCCTTGGTTTCCCAACACTTGTGATTGCTCACTGGGCATCTGTTAATTATCAATACAATCTCACAAAAAGTTATAGGTGATGTTCAAGTAGTTCAAGTAGTTCAGTATGAAAGACACACACTGAGGAGCAATGAGTACATGGAAGTGCTATACAAGTAAGAGCTTCCAAAGAGTTTTTTTCTTTCTTTTAATTTGTTTTTTATATGCCTACACTGGATCTCAAAGAAGAATCCGAGGAGTTGATGTTTTTGAGCTAAGAAGCAGCATTGCAGGAATCCCCTTACCCATTGCAAAAAGTGATCTGTGCCTGCTAGTTTTTTAAACTGGAATTTTGTATAAGAGTTCAGGTTGGAAAAAAAAAAAGGGAACTTCTTCTAAAAAATAAATGTTTAAAGATGACTTTTCCAAGGTTTCAGTGTTCAGAGACTTTTACACTTGGAGGTTTTTCAAAGTTCTCCTCAACTATAATAACTAGAAATGGATGACTAGAGTAGTTGACAATGATTGTTGCCCAAGGGTCTCAGGAAAGCAACACAGGAATGTCTGACAATTCTGTCTGTCCCTCAGGGCTTCTGTTGGCATCATTCTGAGCCACCTGCTGGGTGTGATCTATCATCACCATGCATTGCTTTTTGTTGGACCTGTTTCCAGAAGTCTGTTTTTGTTTGTTTGTTTTGTTTTGTTTTTGTTTTTATAAATCCCCGTGGAGACAGGCAGTTTTTCAAAGTGAAGCCTATCAAATTTGGGGATTTTTCCAAAAGTCTCAGGAAACTAAGGCAGAATTCATTCTGACATCAAGGTACATGCACTGTTAATCAAATTCTGTTGCAACAGACCAGTCTTCTTATTGATATAAATTAGAATCACAAGAATCTTAAGCCTGTGACAACCCCCAAGTAATTTATTATTCTCTAAAAATCAGGCTTTTGACAGATGCACATTCTGTAGGAAAGGGGAAAATCATTCTATTTTCTCCTTCAATATCTTCATATTAAATATAATGCACTATGTATATGTAGAAATGGAAAGGGAGGTTTCTGAAAAACATTTTGATGAATAGTTTTTATTTGCTTGCACACACATTAGCAAAATAATATAAAGGAATTATTCTTCCCTCTACTCTCAAGAGGAAAAATGTACTGGGTCTGGTGTTTACAATGGGATAAAAGATGTGAAAAATTTCTTGAAAACCTGGGTCTGTGAAACATACACTGTCCAAAAAGGGGAAAGGGAATAAATACTGGTTCTGTCAGATCAAAGAGAGAATAGTAACACTGGCAAAAAATTCATATCACCCGGCTCTCAAGTACTAGTCAAGCTAAAACAGAAACACAGGCTTGGGTGTAGGCATGAGGGTCCCCTATTCCATGGGCAGAGATGAGCGACTCTGTGGAATTCATCTCTGTATCCAACCTGGGCAACATTGCCTCACATATGGCAGAGGAATAGAATTTAGTGCTGGAGTTGTGGAGCTTTACAGAAGTCAACAAGTTGGTATCAGCAGTTTGTTCTTCTTAAGTTAGGCTCAACATTTCTGAATCTCCATTATAGTGCCCTGACCATATAAGATAGGTCTTTATCTCCAGTGAATGATTTTCCATGAGTCAACAAAGAAGTTCAGAAAGCATCAGCACTTTTGTCAGATGATTTGTATCACCTAGGTGGATGATGGTTCTCCTTGGGCAAGACTATTTGGCCTTTTCTGGGATTGTCGAAAGCTAATTCCTCAAGGTTCAAAAGTTCCTTCTTCATCCACCTTCTATCCTGCCCTTCACTGCTTGGTAAAAAATGAGGAGGTCCTGTAGATCTAATAGATGTGTCATAGATGAGAGCTTTTTACTTCAACACTGAATTGTCAGGCCAATATATGATTGGCAAATAACAAGAAAACCATGACAGTCCTGTATTCTATTGACTCTTTTCCCAACTCCATGTATTCTCTATCATCTGAATCACAGTTATTATTATGCATGATTTTAAAAAAGAATACAGTCCTATTTAAAGGAATACCACCTGGCATTAAAGAATATAGAGTACCTAATAATGCTTCTATTATTATTTATATATTTAAATAGCTATGTTCATTAGATGCTAATAAACTAAGGATCCAAAGGAAATAAATCATGTTTGAAACCAACTTTGGCTGCATTAAGAGTAATTATTTTTACTGGCATAAATGAACAATAAAAGTATGGTTTTTGGAACTGGACTTTTTATCTCAATGAGTGAAATCACTCAAATTGTTAAAACAATATTAATATGATTAAGAAAAAACAGTGATATGTAGGTCTGACTACAATTCTTATGTTACTCATGACTGAAATAATTTAAATATCTTTCAAAAATGCATATGCATTGCACAATTGTACCTTAAAGTGTTGAACAGTCCTGTAACTTAATTGTGATTGTGGTTACATGACTCTAAACATGTGATAAAACTGCAGAGAAGTGCAGACATACACATGTGTACATGTAAAACTGGTAAAATGTGAATAAGCTCTGTGGTTGTGCCAAAGTCATTTTCTGATTTTAATACTGTCCTATAATTAAGAAAGTTGTTACTACTGGAAAAAATTGGGTGCAAGGTACAAGGGACCTGCCTGTACATTTTTTTGCAATGTGTGATGAATCTATAATTATTGTAAAGTAAAAAGTAAAATTAAAAAATCACAAGAACAAAATAATGTTAAGGAAATGGAAAAGTAAGCCAGACTGGAAAAAATATGAATACAATCCATATTTATGACAAGTAACTTGTATCTATAATACATACAGAACTCAACAATAAAATGGTATCTATCTTTGCTAAAAAAAGAAAAAAAAAAGTATTGAAGACTTTCACAAAAGATATTTGCAAGAACAATTACCATATAAAAAGGTGATCAAAATCATTAGTCATTAGGGTACTTCAATAAAAAACCACAATGAGATAATGCTACACACTCTCCAAAAAAGGCCAAAATTCAAACTGATAATGCCAAGTTTTGGCAAGAATATGGAGCCACTTGAATTCTCATATTTATTGATCAGAATGTAAAAAAATAAACCACTTTGGGAAATGGGGAATATGTAATAAACTTAAACATGCAACTGCCCTATGACCCATCGATCCCATTCTTAGATAAATATCTTACCAAAATTAAGTGAAAATAAGTTTATAAAAAGGCTTGTAAAAAATATACATAGCTGTTCTATCCATAATAATCAAAATATAAATAACCCATATGTACATAAGAAAATGGATAAAACATGCACATTATATCTTCCCATCTATATAAAGTTTGAGAATATACAAAACTATAATATGCTGATAGAAATTAAAAATAATATTAATCAGGTTGGGGGTGGAAGTTCAGAAATAATAGGGAATTGTCCCAAAGATACTTTCTGAGGTTATGTAATTTTTTTTTCAAACTTCAGCATTATACAATATAATTAAAGGGAAAAATTGAACAAGCTATCAGTAAACACATTAAAGGGATAATTTAAAAGATTGAAATTGTTCTGGTAGTTACATGAAAAGTCTGCACAAGAAATTACAAATCATTGTGAAGCAAAAACAAAGACTTATAAATGGAACTATAAATCATGTTCATGAGTTGGAAAATTCACTAAGGTAATAATA
This sequence comes from Rhinolophus ferrumequinum, assembly GCF_004115265.2. Classification (NCBI taxonomy): domain Eukaryota; kingdom Metazoa; phylum Chordata; class Mammalia; order Chiroptera; family Rhinolophidae; genus Rhinolophus; species Rhinolophus ferrumequinum. Next base: position 43,341,391 of record NC_046296.1, on the reverse strand, counting down.
TCAATTCTCTCAAATTGATTCACAGATGCAATTAAAGCCCAATCATAATACTAAGGATTTTTCTATTGTGGAAGTTAGCAATTTAATTCTAAGGATATACAAATATAAACTATCAAAGATAGACAAGTGGAACAGAATAGAGACTAGAGACAGACCTATACCTAAGTGATCACCTGATCAAATAGCAATGCTGCTGTTATACAACACAGTGAGGGAAATAAGGCTCTTTTTAATAAAAAAGATGCTGACTTAATTGAATATTCATATGGGATGAGGGGGGTATTCCTGATCCCTACCACATGGCATTCAAGAAATTCTTCAATGGACTAAAGTGTTAGATAGGTTAAGACAACTTACCTTGCCTTTCTTTATACTCTCCCACTCTATCTCTGTTTCCATAGATATCAATTTGTTCCTGAATGGTTATGTATCTCATTACAAACCTATTCCTGTCTGTAACACGTGACATTCTCCTTTTGTTTCTCTGTCTTTTGGAGGGTTATTTGTTCCATCTAAAGGACTTAGATTTTTGTTACTAGTGTCCCTTACTCGTAATTGACTTAGACGTCATTACTGTCCTTTCACAAGTAGTCTTGATTAGCAATAGACACCTTTCAAAAAATAGAATGAGTACAAGCCATTTCCTCTGGCTACACCTAACTTATGTACAGCTTGTAATAAATATAACATCTTGATTAAGATGATAGTAAGTTTATATAAGAGCCATAAGGAAATCAAAGTAAAGAAATGTACGCAGACATCTAACAATGTGGAGAAAGCAGTTAATTTCTATTGACGTAGGATTTTAAGACATTAAAAAAATGATAATACATGATAAAATAACATAAAACACTGGAATTTATTTTTGTGGTTTTTTTTTTTTAAGTTATAAATGCTACAATTTTTAAAAGTCTAGAATTGTTTGGAAGGCTTTCTTATAAAGGAGGGACTTAAACTAATCTTCCAGGATTGAGTGGGATTTGGAGATATGAAATTCAGGATTAATGAAAATAAGAAAACAGCATAAGTAAAGCCTTTTGGGATTGAGTTTGTTTGTGATGCTATTGTAAATACCTCTAACATTTCTAATATTTTTTATAAGTATCACTTTTATATGTTACATTGGCATAGTTTTATATCAGATTTAGAGAAATTATGATAATTTATGATCTCTCTTCAATTGCTAATGCCAGTAGGTCAAATTCACAATAAAGAATATTTTTCAGAAAGCAAAACTCATTATTTCATTGAAGGTCCTACCTATTCTAGACCTCTCCTTCCTTCTTGACAGTTTTTTCTACAACTTGAATAACATCTTCTGGCTTAAGTGTTCTTTAGTTCATTAGACAGAAAACGAGAGTTAAAATGGAAACAGGAAGGAGAAATCAAGTTCCCTTCAAATGGAATAATAGGAACTAGATTTTCCATCGCACTTGAAAAAATCACACAAAAAAGAACAATATATATGTAAATTGGTTTCAAGCACCACACATCAGACAACAAAGGACAGTGCTCCCTGAGAAATGGGAAACAAACAAGGTGAACTCTATAAATGTCACAGGTTAATTCTTAATGCCTTGGAAATGACAGTTTAGGGGGACTAATGTGGCTAAAGCACTCAGGATTTTGCAGAGTGACCTGAAGATTTGCAGAGGATTTTCAGCTGAAAATTTTATGTCATTCTCTGTCAAGCTCACTCCTCCCTGGTACTCTTGTTCTGAGAACTTTAGTCATTGTCCCAATCACAAGATATCATAAAGGAATTGATAACTGCACAAATCATGCAACAAAAACAAAAAAGGTCAGGCGTTATATAGAATGTTTTATAATTAGGGGTTGTTTCATGTTCTAATGGTTAGACAAGGATTATGGGTTTTGTGGAAGAAGACCCAAAGGTAAAGTACAGCTCTCATCACATCATATCAAGGGTTCATTCTATCAACATGCCTTATCACTGTGGATGTTAACCTTGATCTCCTGGCTGAAAGAGTGTTTGTCTGGTTTCGCCACTGTAATATTAGAGATCTAGTCTTAAAGCACAAAAAATTCCACAGCCAGCCTAGATCCACAGATAATTCTTTCATCAATGAGAATTGAAGTGTTCCTATCTACAATGCTATGAGCTATTATTTGTAGCTGAATTACGCTGAATCAGTTTTAATTGATTTTCTTAATCATATGACATAAATTCTCAGAGGAAATGTGGACAATGAGGTTGATCATTAAGTCTGAAAATTATAGCTATTCTTTAAAACAATCTTATTGGAGAACGTCCAAGATGGTGGATTAGGTAAAAACTATGCCTGCAGCCTCCCAGGAGCACATCAAAATTATAAGTAAATTACAGAAAAATCAATCTCAAGAATCATCTGAAAACTAGCTGAAAAGACCTCTATAACTAAGGATATAAAGAAGAGGCCACATCGAGATTAGTAGGCGAGGCAGAAACATGAAACGGACTGACTCCAAACCCACAGGTAGTAGCTGAACACCAAAAAGGACACCTCAGTGGCAGAGATCTCCCGTAAAGATGGAGGGTTCCCAGCCCCACACCAGGTTTCCTAGCCCAGGCGTACTGGACTAGGATGAGAAGTCCCTACATCTGGCAGTGAAAATCAGCAAGGACTCTGCCTGTTCATCCTCGTGACACAGAAGGCAGTTTGAAACCTAGGCATCCTCTTCAAGGTCTCACACACTGACCCACTCATTTGCAAGCACTCATCTGGGCTCCAGTGGAGGGCGGCAACTCAAGAGGCACCAAACACATACATGGACAGACTGAGCTATGTGGCTTCAGCTCGAGGGCTGGAGGGATAGCTACCATTGTCCCTGTGTAGAGCCTTTCTCATTCATAGCCAACAGGAGTGTGCCAACTTTTCTATGTTGAACCTTCCCCTGAAGGGCCAAACCTGAGACCACATTGGTCTGGTAAAATAGGTGTGTGGGCACCACCTTGGAGATACCCTGGATCCCAGCTAGTGCTGCATTGCGAAAGGCAATCTCATCTCGTGGGCGGCGGGCCGTGTCTTACAAGCAGTGGAAGGCCTGTGGCACTCTAGGAAACTTTCGGAGGCAGGCAGTCAGCCATAGCTTGCGCTGTAGCCTCTCTTGGGCAGTTCTCTGGGATCTGAGGGCCCAAGGTGAACGGTGGCTGGCCACAGTTTTCTCAGGACATTTTGCAAAATGGTCACAGACTCAGCACTAGAGCAAAACCTAAATCAGCATTAACTCTGTAAAAACCAGTGGCATGCCTCATGATTCCCTGGGATCCTGCCAAGCCAAACTACTGCTTCATTGTTAGGGATACTCTCAACTAAGGGTCAACAAGCCTGGCCCACACACCTAAAGAGGTTTTTTCAACATCTGAGCTTTATGGGCAGCTGGAAGGTGGCAACAGGCTTAGGGGGGCCCTGGGCCTTTTGCTAAGCTGCCCCAGACATGATATTGATGACAGCTGGCCTCAGTTCACAGAAAGGACACCTCCACATGCCTCCAGGCTCAGCACAGGCAGCAACCAACTACATATAGCTTTGTGGATCCTACCAGGTAGTCCTGGGCCAGTCACAGACAAGACTGAAAGTGGTGTGAATGGGAGCCCCTCCCAAGACACACCAGAAACAACACACCCAGAGGCCAGCTTCAGACCAGTTAGCCCTACGAGCAGCACACCCAAAGGGTGGTCTCAACAGGCACAAGAGCCCATTGGGGTGAATCCCCCTCTGAGGAGTCAGCCCCCACACAGCAGCTCATACACTGTGGGTGTAGCCAATCGTCACAGTCAGTCAGCCTGGGAGTCAATCTCAACCACTGATGTGCCAAAAGCAATCAAGGCTCAACTACAACAGGAGAACACACATAACACACACAAGGGACACTCCTGGAACATACACAGGTGATCAGGGAGACTGTGCCACTGGATCACACGTGACACATACTACATAAGGCCACCCAGCAAAGACTAGAGACATAGGAGATCTACCTAATAGATAGAAGCAAACACAGAGAGGAAGACAGAATGAGGAAACAAAGAAATATGCCCCGAATAAAAGAACAGGAGAAACTTCCAAAAATAGAACAAAATGAAATGGGGGTAATGAACTTACCAGAGACAGAGTTTAAAACACTGGTTATAAGAATGTTTAAGGAACTTAATGACAACTTCAACAAAGAAATAGTATGCATAAAGAAGGACACAGAAGCCATCAAAAAGAACCAGTCAGAAATAAAGAATACAATAACTGAAATAAAGAATACACTAGAAGAACTCAAGAGCAGATTAGATGAACCAGAGGATCAAATCAGCAATTCAAAAGACAGGGTAACAGAAAATACCTAATCAGAGCAACAAAAAGAAAAAGAATTAAAAAAAAAAAATGAAGATAGTTCACGGGAACGCTGGGATAACATCAAGCATAACAACAATTGCATCATAGGAGTACCAGAAGGAGAAGAGAGGCAGCAAGGAATCAAGAATGCATTTGAAGAAATAATAACTGAAAACTTCCCTAACCTGGCAAAGGAAATACAAGCCCAGGAAGTACAGAGTCCCAAACAAGATGAACCCAAACAGGCCCACAGCAAGACACATTATAATTAAAAAGACAAAGGTTAAAGACAAAGCATCCTAAAAGCAGCAAAAGAAAGACAAGTAGTTACTTACAAAAAAGCCCCCAAGAAATCAACTGATTTCTCAACAGAAACTTTGCAGTCCAGAAGAGAGTGGAAGAAAATATTCAAAGTGATGGCAAACAAGGGCCTACAAACCAAGACTACTCTCCCTATCAAGGCTATCATTTAAAATTGAAGAAGAGATAAAGAGTTTCCCAAACAAGAAAAAGCTAAAGGAATTCATTACTACCAAGCCAGTATTACAAGAAATGTCAAAAGAACTTCTTTAAGTAGTAGAAGGGGAAAACCAGCCAAACAAACAATGAAAGAAGATAAAAAATATGAATAATAAAATGACAGTAACTGTGTACTTATCAATAATCACTTTAAATGCAAATGGATTAAATGCTTGAAAAGACATAGGGTAGCTGAATACAGAAGTAAACAAAACCTATTCATATGGTGTCTTTCAGGTCGAAAGACACACATAGACTGTACGTAAGGGGATGGAAAAAATATTTCACACAAATGGAAATGAGAAAACCAGCTGAAACAATATTTTTATATTGGACAAAATAGATTTTTAAAATGAAGACTATAATAAGAGACAAAGAAGGATATTATAGAACGATAAAAGGATCACTCCAACAAATGGACATAACCCTAGTAAACATCTATGCACCCAACATAGGAGTACCTAAATACGTAAAACAAATATTGACCAACATAAAGGCAGAGATCGACAGTAACACAATCATAGTAGGGGATATATATATCAGTGAAATGTAAATGTAGCAATTTGAGTGTTTTAGGAAAACCATCCTGGTTAGAAAATTATCTCAGCCAAAGAAAAAGTTGGTTATAGTAAATATAATTGACTCTTGAAAATATTAAAGATATTTTAAATAATCAGATAAAATAGGAAAGCTACTGCTTCTCACAAAGCACTCTCATTAAAGAATGTTTAATTACTATTTTGTGTTAGCTTATTATTTTCTAGAGGGAAAGAGAAATTAGCAAACCTCATCCCATGTGGGTTTTCAAATTTGTGTCTGCTTTAAATTCATAAATTTGCTATTCAAGTGCTTAAAATCAATATAGGACACAGGATGCGATATTTAGATTGGGTAGAGAGACCCCATACAGAAGAAAACAGGTACAATTACTACTTTAAAGGGCATCTTAGAAAAACACCAGGTTATATTTTGGTATCTCATGAAAATTACTAAGATATACTTTTTATCTTTTCCATATTGAATCCTAGATTTTAAAAGGTCAGAAACCAGTTTTCTCCTTGTTTGTGGATGACAGTAAAGGAATCATGGTGTATGTATACTCTTAGAGTGTAGGGGATAGAATGTAAGATGTAGACCTAGAATGAAGATAAGGGAGGAAAAAAATCTACCAATTATCTCTTAATATTTTCTCAGTATAAATGAAGAGTTTCCAGATTTATTTTACCCTCTTCCCTCCTTTTTCACGTTATAGGTCAGTGTTGGTATGTGGGAAATATTTTAAAAATATACAGAAAGTGTGATCAGAATTGAGCAGTACAGTACAATATTGGAGAAACCTTTGAGCATCAGTATCCCAGAGAGCTATTGGAAAGCATTGCTGGGTTCGTGTTTTTATGAGAAGCAGCACTCACAGGCCACAGTTTGGCTTAGGAAATCAGGAAGGTCAGTAAACTATTCTTAAACGAAAGCAACCTTCAAGCATTCTATTCTGGGGCATGACTTTTTAAAATACCTGTATTTTCTGTTTAAACCATCAAGATTTTTTGGCTGAAGTTAGTCAGTGACCATTTTGCCAGAATTTCCTCCCACACACCGCGCTTCTTCTCAGAAGGGAATAGTATTTTCGTAATATTTATGGTTATTCTCTAGCATAAATCTCCCCAGCCTGATTATGGTAAAACTATTTGAAGTAAAAAGAAATATACTTAATTCTCATCAGGAAAGGACTTACCTTTCTTTTCAAATACCTCTTCCTCACAAAATCACTCACTGTGTTAAATGCATCCTGTTTCATGAATTATTACACAAAATTAAAAACATTGTTTCATAACAATACATTTCTTTAAAAATAGATATAATTTTTCCCATTCCTTCCAGAGGTGTTATAAAATATAATTAACTTTAAATTTAATAAACATTTAAATAACTACTTTTTTCCAGGAACTGTGGAGTTGCAAAGTAAAAACAAACCAAACAAACAAGAGAGAGATCCCATCTTTAAGAACTCAGTGTTTAGTAACATACTAAAGCTACCAACTGAAATTCTAGAATTAGATTGGGTGTCATTAAAATCTATTCCTTTAACAAATATTCATTGAATGCCTAGAAAAGTTCTATGTGCTGGGGGACCACCAAATATCCTCTGTCTCATAATCCTAAATTCTGGTGGGGTAGGATGGACAAGAAAGAGAATAATACTACAGAGACAAATAATAAACTGGAAAAGGATATAGAATTTAGGATTGGAAGCTTGCAGTTTTATGAAGGGTGGCCAGGAGACATCTTGCTGAAAAAGTTGCATCTAAGTAAATGCCCTGAAGAAAGTGAAGGAGTTACCAGAGGTGGACATCTTGGAACAAAGTATTCCAGGAGAACAGAAGAGGAAGTGGAAAGGCTCTGAGATGGAGCATGGTAGTCATGTTTAAAAGACAGCTAAGAAGTACTCTGGTTGGAGTGGAATGGGTAAGTCTGCAGCAACAGCAGATGAAGTCAGAGCGGAAATAGGAACTTCATACCATTAGAACGTAATTTGCCAAATTGTTACTTTGAAGTCCTCTTTTAGACGGATACATGACATGACAGATGACTCTCAGCATTTCCCTTTTTCTCCCTTGTGTCCTCAAATAAATGGACTGAGATGAGATACCTTGGCTTATGACCAGGAAAGTCATGTTCACATAGCGACTTCTGTTTGGAATACAGCACTCATTATCATCAAGTTGGCAAATGTTCTCATTAACTTAGTGGAAACACTGTTTACAAATTAGTTTTTAATGATTCTCACACTCTAAGGAATTTTCAAACCAGTGGGGAGAACTGGCTAGTTCTCTTGCTTTCTCTAACTGTGGAGAAAAACAACATGATAAAATTCAGGGTGGGGGTGGGGGGAATACAGCAAAATAAAGAAGTTATTAGAAGTCACAGTAATTAAAGAAGATGCACCGATTCCTTCCCTCTTCCTCATGTATCCAACTTAACATGATATCCTGTACATAGAAAGACCTTAATACATATTTGTGAGGTCATGGCTAATAGAACCTATGGAAGTTTTAAATGATAGGTCTATTAAGGAAATAATAACTAGTAAATAGTTTACACTGAATAGGTAGAGCTAGTTAATTATCATTTATAAGATACACACACTTAAGTGTTTCTAGGTTCACCAACCTTTCAGCATTCACACTACTGTTAATATGCACCTATACTTGTGTTTATATCTTCACCTACGTTCTGATGTCGATGTTTGAATAGGGTTCCACATGTCAGGCTGACCCCGGGGTCTCTCCCTTTTGTTTCATAAGCGACAGTGCCATGAAACAGATTCACTGGATCATCTTCAATGCAGACAAGACACAATCACCTTAATTAGTTTTCACAACTCTACATCATCTTTAGACATCTCACTTATTTGCCTTCTTACAGTGTCAAGGTGGAGCATAGAATGGGGTCTGGCGTTACTCTCGGTGCTGGGTTTGCAAAGTGGACAGCACAGGACACCCACTGCAACAAAAACAAAATCTGCCTCATGAACTTTACTTTTTAAAAACAGACCCGGAACAGAATAAATAGTATTACTGATGACATCACAGAGAGTTTAAAAAGGGAATAGAAAAAAAGGCCAAGAATCATCAGTAAGAATTACAATCCCCAAAATATTACTTATTGGGCAAATTAATTAAAGATTAGAACACAGATTGCTTATCTGTGTGAAGAGATTAAAAATAACGCCTTCTCATAGGAAGTAAATGAGAAAATGTGAGAGAAAAAATATTCACATTGTATTTTATGTTCACGAAATTTCAGAAACACATTAATTTTATTGAAACTTCTTATAAAGAGCAGTAGCAGAGATAGGTACTTAAAAGTCAGTGATTCCAAACACTAGAAGTTTCTCTGAGGTTTCTATAATGTCTAATCAATCTCCAGTTGGGAAAGAAATCAGAAAAAGAAAAAGTAAGTTGCTTTATAAATTCAGTTACAAGTGAAGTGATTAACAGTATTTCATCCATGGGTGGTAGGCAAAATACTGGTTTCCCTCCTAAAGACATCCATGTGCTAATCAACAGAACCTGTGAACACGACAAAAGAGAATTAAGGTTAACAATGAAATGAAGGTTGCTAATCAGATGACCTTGAGATGGGGAAATTATCCTGGATTATCCAGATAGACCCAATACAAACACATGGGTCCTTAAATGTGAGACTCTTTCCAGTTATGATGAGAGACGGAAACTGACCATGGAAGAGAGGTCAGAAAGCCGTGATGTTGCTTGCTGATGGAGGAAAGGGCCTACCACCAAGGAATGTGGTCTCTACAAACTAGAGGAAAGCAAAGAAATGCAGTTTCCTATGGAACCCCCAGAGGAACCAGCCTTTATGACAACAGCCCAGTGAGACCTGTGTGAGACTACTTACCTACAGAACTGTAAGATAATGTGTGTTGTTTTTATCCACAAATGACCACACGTTCACAGTGATGTGTTACATCAGCAATAGAGAAAACGAATATGCTATCATTTATGACTTTCCACAATTACCTGGAACACGTCTCCTGAACATTGATAATTATACTGATCAATGTTTACATTTCTAGCTCGATAGAGGCAAGCTCAGAAGTAAAACAATTTGGCAGCAAGAAACTCCTTATCTATTTGCAGAAAAAAATATACATATAATGAGAAGAAACCTATTATTTTTTAAAGAGATGGAAACATGGACAAAATTGTTCTTGAGACATCTGTCTCAAAATAAGTCATCAAAAAGGATCCTTAATGGTTATACTTCCTGTTATAAGAATAACAAGCTCCAGGATCCAAGGTACATCACAATGATTGTAGCTAATCATACTGTATTATATATTTTAAAGTTGCTAAGAGAGTGGATCTTAAAATTTCTCACCACAAAAAAAGAAATGGTAATTATGTGACATGATGGAGGTTTTAGCTAAGCTATGTTGGCAATCATTTTACAATTATATAAGTGTATCCAACCAACACGTGTATTCCTTGAACTTATACCACGTTATATGTCAATTATGTCTCAGTTAAAGGTGGGATAAAAAGGAGATCCTTATTTGCTTCTATGGTTCATAAATATTTTGTGTTACTTAACTTTTCTCATCAGTCAAAGCAAGGGATTTACAGCACAGTATCTGAATATTCAGAAAAGCATTTGTAGATCCAAGTGATTTGCCTCATTGTTTCCTTTTATCTAACGGTGATTTCTTTTTAAAGAGAGACTCACATTTCTGATTTTGTGCATTTCTGTACCAGAGAAGAAGCTTGTTAACTACTGTTTCCACATTTCATAAAGCATCTCACAAGGCATGTGTTTCATCTAAGATGTACATTATGTTAGTAGCTTCTTTCCAATTCTTTTTTTTTTTTTTTACCTCCAGCCCCTCCTTAAGATTGGTCCTTGGCTTTTTACCTATCATTTATGTATACTCTTTGGATTTTATCCACTACTGATAAATATTAAATTTATACAGATGATATTTTAATGATATTTAAATATTATATTTTAATGATATTTCTCACATAATAAAAAACAATAGCTAAGACATGGAAACAACCAAAATGCCCATCGGTAGATGACTGGATTAAGAAACTGTGGTACATTTATACAATGGAGTATTATGCAGCCATAAAGAAGAAAGAAATCTTACCATTTGCAACAACATGGATGGATCTAGAGAACATTATGTTAAGTGAAATAAGTCAGACAGAGAAAGATAAGTACCATATGATCTCACTTATTTGGGGATTCTAAAGAAAAGAATAAGTGAATGAACTAATCAGAAACAGTTTGGGAGACAATGAGGAAAAACTGAGGGTTGCTAGATGGGCGGGAGGGGTGGGGGGTGGGGGGGAGGGTGAGGGGATTGGAGGGCAGTCGGTGACCACAGGATGGCCACGGGGTTTGAAAATTAATCTGGGGAACGTAATTTGGTGGTTACCAGAGCGTAAGGGGGTTGGGGGGTGGGGGATGAGGGTGAGGGGGATCAAATGTATGGTGATGGAAGGGGAGCTGACTCTGGGTGGTGAACACACAGTGTGATTTATGGATGATATGATACAGAATTGCACACCTGAAATCTATGTAATTTTACTAACAATTGTCACCCCAATAAATTAAAAATAAATTAAAAAAAAAAAGCACATTTACTCAGTATCTCCAATGTGGCAAAAAAATAATAATAATAATACTAAAAATGTCTCCTTGGATTTTCCATAATCACCTCAAATCATTAGATTATCTTTTCTTTTAAACCAGGTTTTTCTCTTGGTTCCTAATTTCTGTTAAAGGCAGGATCATTTTCTGAGAAATGTCTCAGAAGAAACATGGTATCATCTAGAAATCATCTCTTGCAAATTTCATTTTAAATCAGTCACTATGTTTTCTTTATTATTACTTAATAATGACTTATCAATTGCCATGTTGTCTTTTTAGCCCATGTCTTCTCACCTCTTCCATCACCCAGGTCACCCACTGCCATTATTAAATTCCCTCTGTTAGAAATGTCTTAAGTGTTTTCTGTCACTTAAGGGGACAAGTGGATTGTGGTGGAACAGAATAAGGAGGCAGCATCTTCCCTATTAATTTTCCCATTGAGCTTCTCTATAATTCAGTCTTTAAAAAAAATTTCACCCACAAACACCTCATTTTCACAAAATGGAAATACATTTTCAGTTTCTCATTATAAAACGAATGCATCCTTACAAAATTTCTAAACGATACATAAAATAGAAAGTAAAAACCCCTCTGAACTAAAAATCAAACACCCTATGGGAGAGATGATAACTCAATAACAGTGATTAGTTATGGAAGGGCTAAGTCTGATGGACAGTCTCAGGACTAATGTGATTGGAGAGCCGTAATAAAGGCTGGAGACTACAAGGCATAAAAGTGGCCATTGGCAACAGATGAGGGAGGACCTCAAAAGAAGCTTTCTCATTTCACAACTATCTTCAGGGTGCGTATCCTCTTTGGGCTACTGAAAATAATGTCCCCTGGTCACATGCCCGGTCACTTCTCCCTGCTCTTTTTCCTTGACTCAGAAAAAGAAGTGCCGTCACTGAGCACACATCAAAGTTCTGTGATAGGCTCGGACAACATGATTACCGCGAAGGAAACAGATTAAAAACACTGGTATCTCTAAATATCTCTTACTGTAAAATCTCTTCCGATGCAACATGTGAAACATGTGAGACCCTGAACATTTTCTCAAGCAATGTCCTCAATTCTCTACAGAGAATGGACAAAAAGATTTTATCACTATCAGAAAAGATAAAACAAAAACTATTTCATCTACCCGAAATGGAATGTTTGCAGGCACTATAACAGGCAGCAGGTAATTGACTTGTAATCCCCGTACCTGCCTTTTTAATGTGTTAGTCCACTTGATAATTCAGTTGTGGTCCTGTAAACACCCGGTTCCATGGTTATCACTTCCATGGAACACACAACACAAAAACACCATGGGCTCTCTGTCTGAAGTAATCCCTATATTTGAAATTATCCTACTTATAGATTTTTCTTTCTTGGTGCAATTTGTATAATGAAATGACTAAAAACTTCAAAATTTAAAAAGCAAACCTTCGAAAATCATGATATTCTCCTTTTTCCCCCATCTTTCTTTGGCAAGATAAAAGCCTTGTTTCCATTAGGCATTCTTCTCTAACAGGACATAGATAGACATAGCATTCCTCCGGTTATAAAAGCTAATGATTTTAAACTAAGCTTTAAGTACTGAAACCACCTTCTACTTTGTGAAGAACTGAAGCCAGGAGAGGGTCTGAGGTGGACACGTGATGGACGCCATACTTCAGAATGAGCTTTGGACACAGAATCTAGAGCCCTGGATGGTGTCTGAAACCCAGCCTGTTCTTGGCCTGTTAATTTACAAAAGTCATTCAAGGGTATTTAGCTTCACTTCCCCCTCCTCTTAGGTGACTGTGATAAAAGAGCCTATCAGATCAACTTAATAAGAAGGGTCACTTGAATCAACAAGGACTAGTGGCTAGCAGCTAAGAGCAAAAGTGTGGGCTAGGACCAGGAAAAGGAATCAAGATCTTTGTACATGTCAAAGGAGTATCACCGTGAGTTATGAGGACACGGCAGTACTTTGGCAGCATGTTTGCCAAAGGTGGTTGAGTTGATATGCCACAGAGAGGGGACACAGCTACTTACACCTTCAAAATGCTCCCACTTTTCAATTCTCCTGTTTCGTCACTGACAAAAGATAATATATACTTTCTAGTGAATTGTAATATTCTACGTTTCCTGAAAGTTATGTAACTACCCAAAGAGGAGATGTTGGTTGCTAGCCTGACTCAGAGATGAGGTGGGAGAGAATGACCTTATTTTCTCAATTATAAATAACACCAAACCCTTTCATCTGTCCCCTCTTTTCCTTTGTAGTCTCTGTCTCATCTCTCATTCTCCGTGTCCCAGGCCAGCCATACTGCACATCCTGAAATATTCCAGACAGCTTTTGTTTCTGGGCCTCACATATGGTCTTCTCTCTGTCTGTAGCACTCTTTCTACATTCTCATTTTCCTTGCTCATTCTCATTCAAACTTGATATCCTAGTTTGGGCATTGCCTCCCCTGGGAAGGCACATATTGGATTCTGAGTTAAATGACTCTGCTGTGTGTTTCTGATCACCTTTCACTATCTGTTCTTATTACCACCGAACCTATAGCATTTATTATAATTACTGGATTAATGTTCTCTTACCTCTTCCAATAGAATTTAAGTTATTTAAAGGCAAGATTTATGTATTGGCCAGGGATGCCATTGCATTTCCAGCCCTTGCGGAGTCCTTGGCAATAGAAGATAACTTGACACATACTTGTTGAGTGATTGAATGGAGAAGTGAATGACTGGCTGCTTCTGCATTTCTGTTCATAGTTCAGTACCATCATTTCAAGAGAGTGCAGAGACCCACTCCTTGGTTGACTGCTTTTAGCTTGCGGCCATGTGAAGTGGGTCATGAAGCCAAGTGTTGGCTATAACCCAGTTCTGTATGAGAAACTGAGGGAGATAGCTATAGCTAAACCAAAAAAAAGTAGGGAAAAGAAATACATGGGTATGAAGAATAAGTGTATATTTTCATATAAAAACAAAAGAAATTTAACAGGCTGTTTAGGAGCTGGTAGATAACAGATTTTTACACAATATAAACAGAATATAATATCTTCAACTTAGAGGGTTCTTTTGTTTATTTTCATTAGTGGTACAAAACAAAACAATTTCTCAGTGGGGACCAAAGAAATTCCTTGTTCATTCCTTGTCCTAAATAGTGTCCCTTATAATCAGAGCCTGAAGTGAGAATTCTTCTGCAAGGAATTTAGTGAGGGAATGCACTCGGGTGAAAAATGTAAGAGAGTAAGGGAAGTAGGTACGAGGAACCCGGGCAAAGATGAGGGTCTCAGTGAAGCCCACAGTCAGTCTGTTCCCAGGGGAGCTCTAAAGTATGAATAGTAATGAAATACCCCTTGTGGACAAGGAGTGGACGTTTTGTACTCCAGTATCAGTCAGTCATGAGCTGATACTAGAGACAGCGTCATTTTCCACATATATTAGTCCTAGTGGTAATTCTCAGGAGACAAGTAAATTGCAGCCATTAGCAACCAGTACTCAGCAGAGGCTGCGACACGAGTGCACCAGCCAGGAAAAGGGACTGAGCAGGGACACCATGCATAGCTACATACCTCAACCCCAGAAACAGAAGGGTTTCGGGGCTATTCCAACCATTCCAGAAAATAATTTAAACCTTCTTATATCATCAATATAATACCTGAATAGGGTTTATTCCATTGATGGTGCCATTTCTTATAAACTTGTGCGAATAGAGTCATATTTGGTGTTAATTGGAAAAATTTGATGTTACTTGGAAAAAAACATGCACTTTTTGTCACCTCTATATTCCCACTAAAATTGAGTTCTGGGCATCTCAGCTGCATAGAATTTGTCTTGAACTACTCCAAGAGGAACATGCAAGAGAAGGTACAAACTGTAACATATGAGATTGAGTTTAGACATTTAGAAAACAAGTATATTATTAAATTCTAAGGCTTACTCACTATGATAAGAATTGTGAAATTATTTTTATTGAATATTTTTGAAACTAGGAAATATCTATATTTTAAGATTATAAGTTTGATTACCTTTAATTCCATTCTCTGCTTATGTCTCTGTGGATGAGAATGTAAAGGAATTAAATTTGAGCCTCACAGCAGGTCCTATGCATATTTACCTCTCTCCTAAAGAAAGCATAACATAGTAGAACAAGCACAGATTCAGACATCCAGGTTACGGCTCTCTACTAAATTAACTGGCCTTTGACAGAATCTTAATATATCTAAATACAACTTTCTTTTAATGTAGGGTAATAAAGATGAATAATACAATCTTCCTGGTTCTTCCCATAGTCCATGATTTTATTTATTTTGTAAAAACAAAATATTTATAAAATGCATGTGCTGGAGTTGGTTGCTTCTAATACAACACATACTTAATTTTTCATCCAGGTAATTAATGCATTACCCTATCAATATTTAGTGAATAAATTATAGTTTCCTTATTCACTTGAAATGCCATATAATTATGTAATCAATATTTATAACTTTATGAATTTATTATTTATCAATCCATTCATTCATTGAAGAACTATTTTTTCAAGCAACTATTATGTGTCAGTCACTGTATTAAGTGTTGACTTATCTGTCAACTACTATAGTGGTGCCAAAGTGTTTTAATTAGTTTAAGCACATTTACATGGAAAGACAAATTTTCCTTAACTATATTTTATTTTCAGTATTTTACTGGCTAGTGTTACCTATTTATTACTCTAAATGCAAAGTGATTTTGTTAATTTTCAAAATCCCATTTGGAATTTATTTGGACTTCAAGTAGGATTCTTAATTTCCTACAAGACTGAAATAAATTTCTAGTTCTCATCCCTTTAAGGTAGGGGCTGTTTGTGCGTATTTTAGAATATATTTTCACTTTCTGCTTATATTAGGAAGACGTATACTATATCTGGAAGTTCTTTTTTCAACATTTTTTTTTAATTGTATGGTATCTAGTATACAGCACTGGTATCAGGTTGTATTAATTTCTGAACTTCAGTTTAAAATGAGTCTCATTCTTTGCAACTGGTTCATTTGTTTTCATTTCACTGTGATTGAGTAGGTTTACGTAAATATAATTTTTATTTACTTGACCATCTTTCCTGGGAGTTCATTTTCATCCTGAGAAAGGCATGCATAGCAAAGGCTCTGGTAGTTGATCAAAAATCCATTTCCCCTTCTTCCTGGACCCCATATTGCAGATAAGTAATTGAGTCAGTACAATGGAATGTGAACTACAGTGATGTATGTAATTTTTAGACAATGGCTTTAAACAAGTGAGTATCACCCATCCTCCACTCTCTTTTCAATTCTACTGACTCCAGGATGTAAGTTATGACATGCCTTAGGGAGTGGGGAAGCTGTACTATGAAGGGAACACTGAATGACCACAAGAAGACCCACTATTCTTTCATGGGAAGAAAATAAACTCCTATAGTGTGTGAATCATTATGTATTAGGTTATTTCTTTTTTTTCAGTCACAGACCAGCCTCCCTTAATAATACTGCTTTCTAATTTTCTTGCCATAACTCAAGTTACTGTAGCTTCTATTACAAATAAAATCTATTAAAAAAAACACCATATAGGTGAATTACTTCAAAACTCCATGAACAATGTGTTCTTTTCACCGTGAGAATTAGAATATGATATAGTGTCTGAGATTGGATTTCCTGAAATCAGACTCCAAGATGGGGAGTTGTGTGCAGAAGATTTATTATGGGGAGATAATACCTTTAAGGAAGTGAGGAAGGCAGGGTTGAGCATAGAGAGAAACTGGTCCACAACGTGGTAGCAACTGAAGCCTTCGTCTATGTCCTAGGAGGAACTCTGAAGCTGTAATAGCCCTTTGTGTTGTCCCAAATTGAGGTGTGGGAGTCAGGCCTTTGCGTTTCCACGTGAGTCATTAGCCATGAGCAGCCCCATGGGAAGGGTCATAATCTTAGACAAAACAGTTTTATGTGGCCTAGGACATGTCCCAGTGAAAGAAAAAGCTCCGAGCTTTCACTATGTGATATTCCCAGCAGTTAATGCATTAACACTTGAAGATAGGAAGTGGGGCTGGGGGCGAACCTCACAGTCTGCAGTACATGTAAGCATGTAGGAATAATTTATTGCCTGACTTTTTAAGACTCTAAATCTGGCAATTTAATAAAGAGTCATGAATGAGTACTTAAGGAAATAAAATTTTCCTGTTAGAGGAAACTTGATTATATCAATATTCTTCAATGTATGTTGCATGCACTGCAGGATATGGGCAATATCCATTGGTCACTCAAAAAGGAAATATGAGTGTGTGTGTGTGTGCATAAAATACTTTTTTACAGATATTGCATAAGTGACAAAAACTATTTTAAAGTTAATATAAAACAGGCAAGTATTACATGTATATCATTTATAAATATCTGATTTACCGTACCTTATATTTCATATTCTATATTTCATATAGACTCTAAGATGAAACCAGCCATAATATTACCATTTTATGTAACAATAGGGAAGAAAAAAATATATGCTGCTGGAAAAAATCCGAAGACACGTGCTTTTTAAAAAGTCCAGAATGACACATAAATTGGTCACCATAGATGTTGTTTCTTTGGAATTTCTTTAATCTACTTTAAGGTATTCATTTTTTTGGCTGTCATCAGTAGCATTACTTGATGTTTGATAGGAATTTTAAAAAATAATAGCACAGCTTTGTTTATTTTCCTTCCTTAGGATATACAACATGTTTTGTTGCTTTGAAAGAAAATAAGGAATTGAAGTAATTCTTCCAAAGACAAAGGCTTGCTTCATTTATAATGGATTTGTGCTCTGCCACCCTGCTTTCATGCCTTGCTGATTACACAATTTCTTTTTATTTCAATGTCCATTCATAGCACAGCCATTTTGAAAACTTTTAAATGACAATTAAACTGAATATGCACAGAACCATCCAAGCACATAACTTGAAATTATTAAACTATGAGTAGCTGTCGGACACTAGTTGTGAACTGCATCCTGATTTTGGAAGTTTAAAATGATTTGGGGAAGAAAAAATGCATTTTAGAACTGATGAAATATAGTATATTACTGTTGGGTGTTATTTTTTTATTAACTGATGGATATGTACAATAAAAAATTTTTTGGAGAACTTTGGCTTATATTGCTGGGGATTATTTTATGAAAAGATTTAACAAATGGCTTTGTTCAATAGCATATTTCTCTTGTTCATTTAAAGAATTTTTAAAATAAGACTCGTAATATGATGTAAAATAAGGCACACCTAAGAAGGATCCCAGAAGTTAATAAATGCTATTTTCCAAAGAATTCCATATATCTTCTTGAGTTTGAATAATTCTGACAAGCCATCTCATTATTGCTTGGCTTCATAAGCTTCTCTACCCATTTTTAAACACAATTTTCAGAGTATCCATTGCCTACTCTTCTGCTTGTTTTATTTCTTGTTTGTTCTTCCCCTCATAGACTCTTGATAGCAAATCACATATGAAGAAAAATTACATTGCTAGCTAAGACTTAAAACTTAAGGGCCAAACCTCATTTGTGTCAATCTGTTGGAATGCATTTCATTTTACTTGAATTATTTATTTTTCTTTTGTCAGTGGCTTAATTTTTAAAGAAATTTTTTTTAAAAAATTACAAAAAAATGTATAAATATGTAAATTATTAGATTTCAAATAAAAAGTAACCTTTTTGGTTAAAAACAATAGTGGCCCACAAAACAGCTTCCCTACTTGTTAAATATGTTAAATAAAAGTATAAATAATTGTTAATAATAAAAATTTCTTAGAGAAAATCTAAATTATTCTTGAATTTAAAATTCACTCAAAGAAAATATGTTACATAACTTAAGCAGGGAAGTTTTCTTTTCCTCAGAATGTTTAAATTGGTTCCAGAGCACGTTAGGAACTCACTCTTCCATCATTCTCTCACCCTGACAATGAAATAAACAACACTGCTTTTCAGCTTGACTGGCACCTTCAAAAACTGGGCTCAGAAATTGTAATTAAAAACTACTTAAAAGACTCACAGTTTACTCATGAGAAGAAGAACATCTTGCTCTAATTCCATTCCTAAATAAGCCTCCCACACGATCGCTGAAAAATTTTCAAAGGTCATGATTGAAGTAAGCACCTACCTTGTTTTATAGGTGGCTCATGCTAGAAAGTAATCACCATTCTCCGAAATTATATCACCAACCTTGTTTCCCAGAACCAGGTTGATATCACCCTCTGAACTCCAGAGCAGATTTTAGACTCCATCTCGTTGAGAAGTTATCCCACTATTAAACATTAATAAATACATGCTCTCAACTTGAGAATATGATCTAGCAGTCTAATCTTCCAGCTGCATGGCTATTAATCTCATTCAAACGTATGTCACTAGCTGTTTTGATGCTATGGATAATAATATAATAACTTCAAACATGGGGTGGAGTAAAAGCATACCTAGAGTCATACAGATTATTTGGATTTAACATCTAAAGTGAAGTCAACAAAAACAAATATCAACCAATGGGACTACATAAAACTAAAAAGCTTATGCACAGCAAAGGAAACAAACAACAGAATGAACGGGTATCTTATGGAATGGGAGAAAATATTTGCAAACCATATATCTGATAAAGGGATAATACGCAAAATATACAAGGAACTCACACAACTCAAGAGCAAAAAAATAACCCTATTTAAAAAATGGGCAAACTACCTAGACATTTTCCAAAGAAGACATAAAAATGGCCAACAAGAACATGAAAAGATATTCAACACCTCTAGGGAAATGCAAATTAAATCCACAGTTAGATACCACTTCATATCTGTTAGGATGGCTAGTATAAAAAAAAAGAAGAAAAAAAGAAAAGAAAGAGAAAATAACAAATGTTGGTGAGCATGTGAAGATATTGGAACAGTAGTGTACTGCTGGTAGGAACGCAAAATAGCACAGCCACTTGGTAAACAGTTTGGTGTTTCCTCAAAATTAAGCAGAATTACCATAGTCAGCAATTTCACTGAGGTAGGGTGTATACCCCAAATAATTGAAAACAGAGATACAAACACATACTCGTATGCCAGTATTTACTGGGGCATTGTTCATAACAGCCAAAAGGTGGAAACATCTCAAACAAGTCTATCAACAGAAGAATGTATAAACAAAATGTGGCATATCCATACAATGGAATAATATTTAGCCATAAAAAGGAGTGAAGTACTGATACATGTTACAACTTGGATGAACCTTGAAAACATGGTAAGTGAAAGAAACTGGTCACCAAAGTCCACATATCGTATGATTCCATTCATATGAAAGTTCAGACTAGGGAAATCTATAGAGACAGAAAGTAGCTTGTTGCTTAAGGCTGGGATAGGGAGAGGAAAGGTGATAGGAAACTGATAGCAAAAGGGCATGAACTTTCTTTTTGAGATGATGAAATGTTCTAAAATTTACTGAGATGATGGTTGCACATATCTGTAAATATACAAAAAAAAAATCGTGCACTTAAAATGGGTGAATTGCATGGTATGTGAATTCTATCTCAATAAATCTGAATCAAACAAACAAACAAACAAACAAACAAAAACAGATTGACTAGAATAGCTATACCACCCCCGATCTCCCATTTGGATTTTCTGCAGACATCATTTGCTGCTGTGACTTTGGCTATGCTCATGGTGATAAAATGTTTTCTTGTAATTTCCCCAGCTCCTCCAAGTACTTGATATTGGAAGAACTGAGAGTGAAATAATATAGGGCTAAATTCTCAGTTATGTGCTGGGTCAAATATGACCTTATTGACTTGAAAATAGAAATTAAAGTATCCAATTTTTTTTCTAAAATATAAGTGCAATATAAAACTATTTTATTTTAAAATGAAGTGTTAAAAGATAACAGATTTGCCTTGCCATTTATGTTTTAGACAGTAATTTTGCAATTGAAGCTATGGTCTGCAGAGGGTTTTCCAAATACTTTTATCAACCTCCCCTCTTATCTATTGAATGAGTAGAAAAGATACTCCTGCTCGGCAAGAAGTTTTGCTGCT
Source organism: Rhinolophus ferrumequinum (assembly GCF_004115265.2). Lineage (NCBI taxonomy): Eukaryota > Metazoa > Chordata > Mammalia > Chiroptera > Rhinolophidae > Rhinolophus > Rhinolophus ferrumequinum. Next base: position 43,320,373 of record NC_046296.1, on the reverse strand, counting down.
TGTTGGTACAAGTATAGGATTGAGGGAAATGAAAAGTCTACTCTTTTTCTGACCCTGAGACTGGCAAGAGGAAAGAGAATAAACAAGTGCTCTAAGTTTTCTCTCTCTAGGCCAAATCTGGAGAGGGAATGGTGAGCCTTAGATAACAGTGATGATAGGGAGAGTAGAGCATACAACTTCCTGTTTCAAACACCAGAAAGAGGTCACGAACCTGGGGCCTGAGTTAACATGGCAGCGCAGTGTGATCAGGCAAACAAACACCCCGGTTTTGAGCAAGTCTGACTTTCCTTAGCTTCCTTGTGGTATGGATGCTCTGTGACAGACCTCAAGCCTAGATGGGACTCTACAACAAAGAGTAGCAACCCCACAAGAAAGGTAAAAGGTAACCACTGGTCATAGGCTGATGGAAAATAAGGCAGACAGCAGACAAGACAGTAAGTTACATCAGTCAGGAACAAGCTGCAAGTGTCAGCAGGATAGGATGTAGCACCTGGTGGTAGAGGGATGCTGATCTTCCTATACTTATACTTCGGTGTCACGTAAGTTTCACAGCTTTATTCCCCCATTCCACACCCGGATACCATTTTGGGGAGAGAAGCAAGAGGAAGGAGAGGATATCTGAAAGGGAGACAGGACATTTTTCCAAGAAAGACTCAAGATTATATGTAAACACACCCATCAGGAGAACGGAGGAGGGCTGAAGTAAAGTAGAAACCGGGAGGATAAAACAGGATGTCAACAATTTTAGATAATGAGCAGTTGGCAGAGTGAGTATAGGGGCACGGGAACCAACAAATATGTTTTTCAGAATAAAGTTTTCAGAATTTACATGTTCGCAGTTTTCTCCCGAGGTGAGCAGTGTTGCTCTGCCTGTAAGTTTAAGAACTTTTGGGTGAGAGAAGAGATGGGCCTATCTGCGCTGAGGCTTGAGAGTTCTCTGGTATATGTCGGCAGTGCTCCAGGGATGAGTGTTGAAATCTTGGTGTGTGAATTAATGCACTATACCAGAGGGAGGTCCACTATTTTGAACCTGAGCTCACACTCAGGACCTGGTTAGTCAGTTTGCTATCTAGTTGAAAAGTGGAGGCTGACAAATATCCCTGAAGAGAGTAGTCTGTGATCAGTCAACATATCATACATATGCAAAGATGACATGAGAAGATTTAAGGAAGAAATTAAGATGATGCAGTCTATTGTCTCCTGGAAAGAAGGTAATATTTTGATGTGGACCTGGAAGCAGACATAGGAAGGAGATATACAGCAATTTCTATAGGTACATATATATTTTGCAGAATTTTCTATTCTGTGGTACAATAGAAAGGTAATGGAGCTCTTCTGGCGAACAATTTTCAATTACAAAAACTTCCAGCTAATCATGGTGATCCTGCAAAGGGGAGCATAAAATTTGGGGCACAAATATTCCAATGTATCCTCAGAAAACAGAAAGTTCATCTGAAACTTTAAAAATTTCGTTTATGTTTCTTTTTTTGTTGTTATTGAGTTGTAGGAGTTCTTTATATATTCTGGATATTAACTACTTACCAGATATATGATTTTCAAAAATCATACTTACAGTTTTTGCTCTTAAATTTAGGTCTTCAATTCATTTTTAGTTAATATTTATAGATGCTGTGAACTTCATTCATTTGCATCTGCATATTCATTTGTCCCAGTATTATTTGTTGAAAGACTATACCTTCCCATTGAATGGTCTTGTTACCCTTGTACAAGATTAGTTGATCTTAGAAGATAGGATCTGCGTTTTGTCTAAGTCAGATTATATACTGCTAACTATTTGTGTTATAGAAGAATAGCACCAAAAGACAAATCCTAATGGGCATTCTAAGTGTCAACTGGTGATGGACTCATCAATAAAAAAATCAGTGGGAAAACTATTTTCAGAGAAAATAGTTCTAACCATTTTAGTTTAGTGACTCATTCCAGAAGTTAATTATGTAAGAGCAGTGGACAATTACATATGGAAAGAATGCAGATTTGCATTCCTGACAAAATAATATTTCCGTAAATATCAAAAAGTGAATGTGTCTGCAAACTACTAACAGCAATGTGATCGTAATCAAAGCTTTGACCTTCAAGCAAGTAATATCTTGCCTCGGATTATATAAGCAACTCATGTGTAATTTCTACTGACAATAAAATTACAATACAGCACAGATCTTTGTCAGCAATGTTATGACTGCTTTCAATGTGAAGGTTATAACACAAAATACAAGGTGACAAATTAACTGAAACCCTTCCGTAAACATGTTTCACATCACTTCACCAAGATCTGGACATTTATCAAAATGTTGACATATCTAAATTAGAGCCAATAAGCGAAATTTGAATGTTTCCTAAAAAGAATTCCTAAAACCATTCATTGTGAACTAATACAATTTAATTTGTATGAATTAAACAGGACAGTAATTTTGGTGGTTTCGGGTTTGTTTTTTGTGTTTTTGTTGTTGTTGTTGTTTTGTTGTTGTTGTTGTTGTTGTTGTATTTTAAATTCTTCAGCTGTAGTTGATGTCAAAGTGAAATGAAACTTCTATTCTCCTGAATCAATTATGAGGAAAACATCATTTCCTCTGTTCTATGTTTCACACTTATCCAACGCTACCATAGCCTGTGGTTTCTGAGATGAATATCAACAATATTAACGAGTTTAAGATTTGTAGTTTTAACTGGTCTTCTTAATTTCCTTCCAGATATTAGAGTTTAGAAACAAAGGAAGTTAGGGTGAGGTAAATGAGAGAGAGAAATTGGGTGATGGACTAGGCTGGTCAACTTATTCCATACTGCTTTTCCTTGCAGGTAGTGGGGACCATATGATCCAGACATGAACAATGAAATGTTAAAGAAAATCTGTGGATGACCCTTCTGGGAAAGCTTTATAAAAGAAATGAACTCAGCTGGCATGGAACTTTGGATTTTTCTCTTTTAATTTTGCCGATTAGTTCCAGGGTAGTAGAAATAATCCCTGCAGGAATAGCATGTTATCTTGTGGTCATGAGAACAAAGGCCACATACTAAAAAACACGGCAGAACAGAAAATAAGAAACAAGGTCCTTGGGCATTTGCAATCATCCTGGATCCATCCCAACACCAAACATCTTGTTACTTAAGAAATTAAGCTACTCTTCGTCAGCAATTAGAGTTTTATGTTTCTAGACCTAAGTATAATTTTAAATTATACAAGACATGGGATGTTTGTCCCCAATATATTTAAAGAAGTTATTACAAAGTTTTTTAGAGTAACTTCCACTATCACCTTGGTTCTGATCTCAAAGTCAAAAATTGCTTTATTTGTTGGTTTTGCCCAATTGAGACATAGGGAAATATTATTATACTTGTCAATAAAGGTCCCAACTCAAGGAGGAAAACAACTGTGAGGAAAACAACCAAGTGAACAAGAATCTGAGCACTCAGGAAGACAGTGAAGGCAAGTGCCTTCTGCTAAAGTAAATCACCTCAAGGCCACAGCAGAACATTCTGGCACCTATGGGTATGTTTGAAATAGACATTGAGTAATTTGTTTTCTTATAACTGTATGAACAACATAAATGTTTAATGAAGGTAAATAATATAATTGACGAGCACCGCCCTTTCACAGAAAGATCTATCACTCCCACATTAGACTGGTTCTGCAGATTTGGGGAGAAGGTATTACTCCACTCCTGTGGGATCTATGTTAGTATGATGGTAAATGAGGATAAAAGGGGAGTAAAATCTCAAGTTATTTTCACTTCTATATCTGTCCATCCCATTTCCCACCTGCAAAGATCAATGTAATCTTTGGACCTGGCTTACCTGACACTGCTAGAGGATCTTTACCAAGAGCTTCTAAGGTGGGAAATGGGATGGAGAGATACAGAAGTGAAAATAACTTGCAATTATACTCCCCTTCTACATTGACGAGGGGAACGGACATTACTAACTTGTCTCAAACCAGAACATGAGTGAGATACAAAGTCACATGATTTCTTGCGGCATCACAGTAACATCACAGTAACACAGTATTAACTGGCCATTTGTAGCCTCCTGTATGGATTTCTGATTCCTAGTTCTTCCAAGTTGTAGAAGGAAGCAAACAAACAGAACCATGATATTCAACCATGATTGGACATTAGAATAGTCTTGGGGTGCTTCTTTAAAAAAATGATGCTTGAGTCCCTGATCTATACCAATAAATCAGTGTAAATACTTAAGTCCACACTTTAATTTTTACATATTTTTCAGGTGGTTTTCACAAGCAGGTACGGCTAAGAATCATTGAGATAGAAGCTAGAAAGGCAGTTATAGGAATTCTCGGCCCTGGACTAGAGTTATGGGTACAGATAACTATGGCCTTTGACGTGTTAGACTGCTTACCTTTTCATAAATGTATCCTATCACTGTCTGTTTAACAACCATTCAAGATGCACCCATTGCTTCTAAGATAAACAAATTTCTAGGCATGTTTTTCCAGCCTCTTTATTCTCCCATGGGCAATTTATGATCCACTCATTCCACATTGTTCCCTTTTTTTTTTTTAATCTACCTTCCACTCTAGAAAATTAGCTCTTAGAGAGCATGGGCTGTGGCTTTCCATCTCTGTAGACCTGGGTACAGATCATGCCAGACACAAATAAGGGACTCAAAAATAAGTCCAGAATTGTGTGGGTTTGTGTGATCATGTCAGTTAGTAAGCCAATCTGAAGTGACACTTACATATGTCGTCATGGACAATGGTCAACATATGTGTATGGATAGATAAATAGACTGACTCATTCAACATTTATTGTAAAACTCCCATAAACAGACACTGCACTAAGACCAGAGGATACACTATGAAGAGGATGTTAGTTGCCTTCAGGGAACTCACATTCTAGTGCATGCCATTGGAAAATATTAGAAAGCAGGCAAAGAGGTGAGAAAAACATGCTTTGGTTCAGCATAAGAAATATTAAATAGAGACATCAGATTAATTGTTAATATTTTCCTCTTTCTAGTCAATATGCTATAATCAGAGCTTACAATGATGATCACTTTGAGTTATGGGGACAGGGAAGGGGTGGTTAAATATAACACTAAAAATTAAAACAGATGCAGCTAAATGTCAGAACGTCGTTGGCAACAGAATAGTTTATAACTACCAAGAGCCATACTATGTTTAACAATTTGAGAAATGTGAACAGAATCCTCTGACCAAAAACAAATGCCCTCTAATATTCCATGACTAGAAATGTATCTCTTTGAATATAGAACGTTTTCCTTTCCCAAATTATGTCAAATTATACAACTCTTTCATACTTACATGTCAGTAAATCAAAGTTCTGGATTAATGGGGAGAGAGTAGGGCAAAAGAGACCCAGGGCCCAGAAGCAGCAGTGGACAATGCAAAAACAGATGTGCTTCTCTGGCAAGGATCAGACCTCTCCCTGGAGGGAGAGCTGAGCTGCTTGCTGCATGTACACAGATCAAAAGCATGAATCAAACACTCTGTAATGAGCCACACCAAGCCTCCACTCTGTGCCCTTCCAGGACAGCTTTAGATTGAAATGAATTTCTTAAGGAAAAAAAATACCAATGCACAATGCAAATGTCTTTGTCACTGGTGTGGACTATGTGGCTCTAAAATTTGGGTTTGCTTTGGCTTCTTTTGAAACATATACGAAAGAATAAGAGAGTGAACATGCAGGGCCCCATTCCACTATGAGCAACACAATTTACTCTGTAGGAATCATGATAGCAAAATTAGAAGGAGATGAAGGCTTCGGGTAGCCTGTGAGGCCTGCCTATCCTTCTATTTGATGGGATTGCTTTTCATTTTCCGAACTATAACCTAGGGACTTGTAACCAACTTGCTGTTTCAGTTGAAATATGCTCTTGTCAGTAGGAGATGTATCTCCAATTCCCAAGTAGAATTTGCTAGACAGTAGTACAATTACATTCTGAAGCAACATACACTTTGACACGTTGCAAGTTAAAAGAGGTATGTTTTTTTACCCCTTGTGTTAAAATAGAAATGAAGGAAAATATGACCAAAGGCTCATGTATAGCTACAAGGAAGTACATGGTAAAACTCTTGTTCTTCCCACAAAATTTCTCTTAGGGAAAATAACTCAGAAATTACTTTCTTTCACAACAGAGATGTGCTGCTCTGTGGAACTGATGACTTTCAGAGCAATGGAGCAAACAGATTCTGCAATACACATTTAGTGGGTATAGGTTTCCTGGCCCAGGAGGCAGACTTAACTAGTGTCATCCAGTGACATGGGCCCAGATTTCATTTACCAGTTAGTCTTTAAGAAACCCACTGTTAAGCTTGAAGATTTTGTTTTATGCACAGGAGATCACAGGTCTTTATTATATTCACTGAAATATCCTGAGCACATAAAACAGTGCCTAGCACGCAGAAGATTTTTAATAAATGTCTGTTGAATGACTGAATCAACTGATCTCAGCCCAGTCAGAACTTCTGGAAAGATATCTTCGAGTAAGGACTTTGATAATTTCAATTCACATGAGTCAATATACAGAGGTGAGAAATAACTTCATTTTGTTCAGCTTCTTCATGTAACTCACTCGTACATGTTTTTTGATTATAATATATGCCCTTGACCATCTTTTCTATATCTTATTTTTTTGTGCTTTTAACCAACTTCATTCCTCTGAGTCTTTTTTCTAAACTCATATTGCTGAAACTATACAAAAAGAGAAAAGTGTCAGTGAGGGTAAAGAAAAGGGAACACTGTTGGTGGAAATGTAAACTGATACAATCATTATGAAAACTAGAATGGAGGTTTCTCAAAAATGTTTCAATGAAACTACCAGCAATCCCACTTCTTGGTATATATCCAAAGAAATGAAATCTCTTTTTCAAATAGATATCTGCCCTCTCATGTTCATTGCAGCATTCACAATAGCCAAGATGTAGAAGCAACTTAAGTGTCTCTCTGGATGAATGGATTAAAAAAATGTGGTATGTATATATAATGGAATATTATTTAGCCTTAAGAAAAAAGGAAAGCATGCCATTGGCAACAACATGAATGCACTTGGAGGACACATTTAACTTAGAATAATGTCTAAGTTAAATCAGCCAGACAGAGAAGGGTATATACTGTATAAACTCACTTACATGGGCAATCTGAAAAAGCAGAACTCACAGAACCAGAGTAGAATGGTGATTGTCAGGAGCTGAAAAATCGGGGAAGATATTTTCAAAGGATACAAACTTGCAGTTGTAAGATCAATAGGTTCTGGGGATCAAATGTACACGCTGTGAATAGATTTAATAATAATGTACTGTATGCTTGAAGTTTGCTAAGAGAGTGGCTCTCAAATATTCTCAACACACACACACACACACACACACACACACACACGGTAATTATTTGAGGTTATGGATGTGGTAATGAGCTTGATTGTGCTAATCGTTCCACGGTGTACATATATATCAAATCACCGTGTTGTACTCCTTAAATATACACAATTTTTATTTTTTAATTATACCTAAATAAAGCTATAAAGTAAAATGAAAGTAACTACAGTGTCAATAATCACTGGTGCTCAATTATATCAGTTTCACATATTCTAAAACAAATTTCTATTGTATCAAACCCTTCATTTTAAATATAGCCTATAAAAAGAAGAAACCAGATGTCATTTTTTTAATGTATTTCCTAAGTATGTGTCTTCAGGAACTGATGTTATCACAGGATTACTGAAGAACGCTAATAGGTTTTCCTGTTTGTCTTCTTTCACTCAGATTGCTTTGCCTTTCTCCGCAGTTGAAATTAAAGAACATTTCCCAGCAATGTGTCAGCCATTGTTGTGTCTCTTTCTCCCGGACGCATGCATATCAGAAAACCGTAAATGAATCTGGTCAAATATGTTGTGGAAACTAATATTAACCAATATCTATGCCATGTATTATCTTTCATGTTCATTATTTCTACAGTTGAAAAGGAGCAATTTGATTTTGGAGAAAGAAACACTGTCACCTCACTTTGCTTAACAAGAGAAATTTTTTGGAAGCTGTTATATTTATAAGGAACAATAAAAATATTTCAGGAACTAAATTTGCACATGAGGTTTGTCTCCTGTACCTCCCCATCCAGTGTAGTCAGCTCCATGTGTGTGTGCATTGTCAAAGCCTGTCCATTAAATGCTTAGAATCTAAACTGAAGCTATTTTGAGTATAGTAAAAGGCTAAAGTTGTAAGATCCCAGACTAACCGTTTGTCATCAATACTGAAAATGGAACGGAATGATCTATAAGATCTTTTTCAATTGTAATATTCGTTTTTCATGCATTGAATAAGTGGTTATTGAGAAATTACTATACAAAAGATTGTAAAAAGCGCGGAGGGAGATATTCAGATAAAACAAGAACATTGTCCTCGGGTAGCATATTTTCCAAATCCCCAGATAAAGCAAGGTAGAAAGAACATAGGCTATCTCAGGAGGGAGGGAAGTAAGTAAGGGACACCTACTGGACGAGTTTGAGTAAGGCCCTGAAAGCGTGGAACCAGACGGACTTCAATATGGAAAGGTAGTGGAGATACATTTTCATAAGAGAGATACTTGTTAGACATGAATGCTTGGGTGAAAATGAAGTCATGAGAGTATACATTTAACACAGCTAGGAAGCATATGTAAATGAGGAAGAGAATAGGTAATTAAGAGCTCATGAAAAATATCAACACTTAAGACAAGGATGAAGAAATGGACACCAGTAATTAGGCCAAATAGAAAGTACACCAGAAAAGATTAGTTTCCTGTAAATCAAAGGAGGGAAGAGTCTAAAGAATTAGATCAGCAGCGTTAGATGCTCGGGTCTATCTAGTGAGCAGTGAGATGAGCCATTGCATTAATGATTTTTAGTTCACTGGTGATCTTATCAAGGCTGATTTCAAAATTAATTAAAACATCAAAATTGAAATGAGCTGAAGAGTAGAAGGAGCTAAAGAAGTAGAAGATAATTAGAGATTTAGCTTAAGTAATGTGTCAGTGAAGGAAGAGAATAATAGATGGTGGTGGTTGAGTACAAGATAAGATTATGGAAAGCTTTTAAGGATGAAGGTAGTTTGAACAACTTACAGAAAGAAAGAATGGATTCATAGAAAAGGAAAGTGTGAAATCACAAAATTAAAGGGAATTTTTGAATCAAGGCCCTGGGGAAATTCAAAGGGATGACTGAGTACATAGGGGGATTTAGCACTTTGGAGAGGAGGAGACACATGGCTTCCTCGGAAACAAGAATATAATTCATATACTTTTAAGGGAGAGGAGGGGCAAGCAAGTTACTGGGTCTCAGGCAGATTACATTCATTTTTCTCTGTGAAGGAAAAGATAAGACTTTTTTTTTTTTAATGAAGGATTTAAAGGAAGAAACAGGGCTGTAGCAAGCAATATGATAAAATTTTGCGGCAACCCTTGGGGAAAGACAAAGAAGACAGAGTACAACGTTTCAACTTCTATAATCATCTGGAACCAATAAAGTGACATACTAGCAACTATTCTTTTGCAAGAGTATCTCTCAGCGTGATGTACCATGAATTGAGTTAAACTAAAGAGTAGTAGACAAGTTAGAAAACTACTGAAATAGTTCATATACCAATACTATGAGTATTACATTTGGAGGTACTAGCAGTAATAATAATAGTAAAAAGGAGCACAAGCAAAACATGGAGCATCTGGCAACTATTTTCTTATACAAATTTTACACCTAGTATTTCATTTATTTTCATTATCAATTTAAAAAGTTGATAGAATAAATTTTGCATAACCCATCTTACAAATTTACAAAGAGAAGTTAAATAACTTTCTAGGAAAACACAAAGTTGATTATAAACCAGAATTCGAATAAAGTTCCTCTTACTTTTTGTCCATACGTTTTATCATTAAATTACATTAAAGTCAACATCTGTCTTATAAAAATCATTCCCCCTTGCTAAAACAGGAAGATTTAATTCTCTGTGGCACTCATTTTGCAGCAACTAGAGGCAGAGTTCAAAATTAACTTTGACTTGTTTTCCAACTTTAGACATTGTGACATCTGTCCAGATTTTCTTTTTTAAATATAAATTTGATCTTTGCCATATTTTCCTATTTGGTAGAATACAAACAATTTTTCTTTAAGCACAAGCAAACATTGTAGAAGAGTTATTATTTCTGCCAGTTGCGGAAACATCAAAATCACCCTAGTCTGAGAGAAAAGTTGTGATTGGTTATAACAAACAACCACATGTCACAGGCCAAATGAACTTAACAAAAACTAGTTCAAATTCAAGCATTCCCATTGGCCAATTCACAAAAAAAAAAAAAAAAAAAAAAAGAATTATTCATAATTCTTTGAGTCTCCATATAAATTTTAGAAAGCTTATTAGTTTCCATGGAAAAAATGTCTAGGGATTCTGAATATTTTTTTTTTTACATTTTTTTCAAATTAAATTTATTGTGATGACAACGCTTAATAAAATTATATAGGTTTCAAATGTACATTTCTATAATACATGAAATGAACCTATAAACATCATTTGGGAATTTCTGTCTTACAATATTTATTTGTCCAATCCATGAACATGATATATCCTCCATTTATTTAGGTCTTCTTTAGTTAATCTCAGTAGTGATGTAGTTTTCAGTTAGATGGTTTGCATAACTTTCGTTCAATTTATTCCTACATATTTGATTTTATTGAGGCCATCATAAATAATACATCTGTTAATTTATTTTTGTAAGTTGTTTGCTGTTGGTATATGCAAGTGCATTTAATTTTTATGTTGATCTTGTATCTGAAAAACTTATAAAGTCACTTGTGAATATTAATAGCATATCTATAAATTCAGAGTGAAGAAAGAGCACTTATCAATTCACTTGATTATTAATCTAAGTGATAGATACAAGAGAATGTGGAATAAGTCAGACATTTCAAGCTCCATTTTCTCTTTATAGTCTAGTCTCTCTTTCCTGAGAAACAGCAGTACCTCCAATCCAGAAACCTAGTAGTCATTCATGATACTTTTTTTTCCTCTCATTTTTACATCCAAAATTTGCAGATTCTATGTTCTTCATATGACCCAAAATTATCTCTTCTACATCTCCCTCATATTCATCTAGTTTAGATCTTCATCATGTTCTACCAAGACACTTAAGAGAGGCATCAAATTTATTTTCACCCTTTCATTGCTTCCTTCCCCGTGTAAATCTTGTCATGACACTCTTCTGTTTGTAGAAGATACATTAAAATTAACTTTTATATTTTTCAATTAATCTGAATGCATATTACTGGCTGACAACTTGTTATCTGATTTTGTCTATCATTTCCCATAGGACTGTGTTCAGAGGCTATTGACTCATGCCCATATCCACATTTATATACTTTTCTCTGCCTTATACAGCAAAATAGAGAATGGAAGCAAAGACATGAGCAAAAGATCCAATGCTTTTGATTAATTTGGATTTTTGGGTCATAAACCATTTTGAATAATCTAGATGATCAGTTCAGGCGAGATTTCCTTTAAAATTAAGGAAATTTTCATTGTTGTTTTTCTTGTGATATAACTGTTCTTCATGACCTCTACATTGCCCAGGGAAAAGATGCATAAAATTATCAATAATAAGCTTTAAAATAATAGTCTATATATTCTGTTGTAGTTAACAATATATTCCTGAGCCAGTCAATTAAATAATGTAAAGATTTTTAATAAGCACATGAATCAAACTGCTTGAAAACCATGCAATAAATTCGTGCTTATGCTGGAATGCACAGACCTGATATTCTAATTCTAAAATTGTAAGTGACCTTAGAATATTAATCCAATCAATATAGCTCAGTCTATTTTTTGCATTAACAATATCATCAATACTTTGATAATCGTATGGAAGGGGTATTGAGAAGATGTGTGTGTGTGTGTGTGTGTGTGTGTGTGTGTATACATATATATATTTTTTTTAATGGAGAGAACTCATTTCTAACTTGTAGCCTCTGACGTATCACCTGAGGCAATTTTATCTGACGTAGACTTCAGATATATCCATTAACAACAGTGTTAACTAATATAAATGAAAAATACTTTATGGTCCTTGGCACAAAGAATTAAGATGACTCAAAGTAATCTTCATAGTCTTTGCTATATTGGTAGAATTTTTAAATGGCTTTTACCTTTATGGCCTTTGCTAGTATTTTTGAATAACAAAATTGACAAAGATTAAAATCATATTTTTTCCAGTTGGTAGACTTTCTGAATTCACTTGGTGGAAGCAAACCAGCATATTCTTGGAACATCAATTTTCATTGCCTTCACTCCTTAGTTAATGAAAATTCCTGGGATAACACAGAGAACCCGCTTTGTATTCTAGCCGCAGGTATTCTGTTAATTAGTCTTACCTTACTCTTCCTCAAAGAACAATAAATGCATCAGGTCATAGCTAAAGGCACTCAAGAAAACCAGTGCTGCAAATAGAAAAATCTCATTCACCATTTCTTTGATCACAGTCTTTAAATTGAAAGCAGAAGTCTCCTATGCTTCTGTCAAATCAGTCAGAACTGGTTTCAAAGCCCAAATTGAAGTTTATATACTCAACGAATCAAAGGCTAAATGAACTGTCTGAAAGTCTAACAGAGTGTGATGAAGAGCAGTGTAATTTTTCATGTAAGTTGGTCAGGTTACCCCTGCATAGTATGCTGCAATTTCTATAGTGCTTTATATTATCCTCCCACTCCTATTTGGTGACTATAAAACATTTTATTGTACCCTTAGTAGTAGAACTTAGACATAAAATGTAAATCCTTGGTTTGCATAAATACATATGCTTATAAATATATTCTATAATATTTTCACATAGTCAGAACCCCTAGTTGTGCTTCTATTAAATTTTGGGGGAAGTTAATTATATATATATATATATATATAATTTAAAAAATGTATATATATATATACATATATATATATATATATATATATATATATATATATATATATATATTTCAGTGTGATAGTCCTATGAGACTTTATAGTGCTAGTTTGCTTTATCCAAAATTATTTCATGTTGCTCCTATGAGTCATTCAGAGAACCTATCTACCCAATAAGCTTACATGAGTTCAAGTCTTCTTATATATTTCTCCATCTGTTTTTGGAGATGTTAATTTGTAAGACTAGATAGGCTATCGTTATATGTATTTTCCATACAGAAATTTAAGACATTTTCTGTAACAACTCACTTTAGGAATAACAATAAATATATAAGCAAGAAAAGCACTCACATTCCTATTGTCCTCATTATTCACACTCTACAAGTCTCCCTGGTTTGTCCATATCATTCTTTAGGGGCCACATAACCAATTAGCCACAATAGTCTCAATGTGATATGATGAAAGATAAATAGAATGAAAGTGCTATCCCTTTAGTCTAATATTTTCCATTTAGTCTAAGATTTATTATTGTATTATCTTTATTAGCAACTGAATAGAATCTTTCACTCATATATACCAAAATCTTCTTTTAGAAGTGTTTTTAATTCACGTCACCTCTTTGTATATGTAAGAAAATTACTCTTTGTATCTAAATACATGTATTTGTCTTTGTCTCTAACTTCCTATTTATAAATCTTATAAACTAGCTTGGCAAAAGTATAACATGAGCTCTTGAGTAAGAAAGAGCTGAGATAAAATTTTTCTTCTACCACTGGGTAGGCCATTTCATTTTTATATGCCTTATTTTTAAATCAAGGGTAGCAATAATGTCTACTTGGGAAGTTTTAGTAATCAAATGATATGCATTGCATAAAGGTACCTAATCAGCACATAGTAGCTACTCCAAAATGTAGTCATTAAAATTATGATTATCACTTCTGCTAATATTTTTGGGTCCTTGATTCTGACACCTTGTCTATTAGGTAACTAAAAAAAATCATGACTGTGCATTATTTTAATCTACACTCAAGTCATTGATACAAATGTTTTAAAAAACCAGAGACAAATGAGAGAACTGGCTACAGTAAAGTCGCCATTCTAGGTTTAAATCTATTCATTAATATAAATAATTTGTGTACAAATATTCAACCAGCTATGAACCAGTAACATGTGATAATTATTTAACCCCATATTGCCTACAATGTATTAAGAGGCACTTTGTCAAATACCCTGCCTACATACACAGCTGTGTTAATGCAGAAATACACATGCACAACAAACACAACACATCCATCCAAATTTAGCAAGTCCGTGCCTATGACAACTCCTGGTAATTATCAATTTTGTCATTATACTCACAAATATTTGGTTAGCTAGCTCATTCAATATAGTTCTTCATTTATGTCATCTATTTTTTTATCTTTTTAAAATTTGAAAGAACATTTTGTCCTCTGATTTCTGTTATGATGTCTTGAGTTCATCTGTGATCACGTTGTCAAGATTTACACTCTAGTAAGATTTCAATTCACTGAGGCCTAGAGGTTTAAATTAACTCAAGGGAGCTTATCATTCTCCATCATTCTCTCTGCAAACTGTAACATCCACACATTGAGATATGTTTTACCTAGCTCCATTATTCTTATTTTACTCATCTCTCAGCTCACTGAAAGATGTTATAACATTTTTAGGGCAAGAGATTTCTTACAATTCTGAACTGCTTCAGGATTATTTTTTCATACCAGTTCTTCAGCATTAACAATACAATTTATAATATTGTACATTAAATTTTCTCCTGTATGCCTTATATTTACTTTTTGCAGTACCTGCTGTACCTTAAGCGCTGACTATGATAAATGAAAATTGTTAATCACAATGTGTGGTGTGGAAAGAGTGCTATCTTATGAATCAGATTATTGGGCTCTGGTCCCTCTGTGATCACTGAAGAGCCCCTGGGCCTCCTTTCCTGATCTATAAAACACTGAAGTGGGACATGCACTTCAAATATCTCTTCAACCTCTAAAAGCTTTGATTAGTCTGATAGCCTATTAGCTCCATATAGCAGGACACAAGTGTGTCCTGTTCATTATTAACTCCCTGGGCACTTAAAATAGTGAACAATGTATATTCAGTCAGTCAGTCAAAAAAATTTCACTGTGTGAAAGCTACTCTTCAAGGTACTTGAGCTAAAGAAATAAACATATGCCTTATGGGTTTTATATTGAGAAGAGAAATATAAACTGTGTTATATGTTTGAAGTTTATTAGTGATAAAAACGCAGGAAAGGGTGATTAGAAGTGCCAGGGTCAGGTTTGCAGTTTCTGATGTAGTGTGTATTCCTCTCTGTGAAGGTTACAACTGAGCAAAGATTGGACAGATGTAGTGGTGAGCCATAGAAACATATGCAGAAAGAGTCTTCTCAGAAGCAGGAAGAGCCAATGAAAGTCCTGATATTATAATTATTCAGTCAACCAGGAAGGGACCAGAAAGACTAGAACTGAAGCAGAGGTCAGGGAAGTAGCAGGGGGCAGTGAAGGGCCTTGTAGGTCACTGTGAAGAGGCGGACCTTGATTCTCTGTAAGATGGGGAGCCTTTGGACAGTTCTGAACCCTGAGGTGGTATGATCTAATTCACACTTAGAAGACAACGCAGGCTGCTAGGTTGAGATCAGCCTGTAGGGGGAACAAGGATAGGAGCAGGCATACTATTTAAAGACAGTGATGGCTTTGACAGCTGTGGAAGTGGTAGGACTCTGGATATATTTTGAAAGTAGAGACAACAGTTAATGAAAGAAATAAACATCAAGGATAACTCAAAGGTTCTTAGCCTGTCCAACGAAGAAGATGGAGTTCCCACTAATTGAGATACAATGGAGCAAGTTTATTTGGTTTGAGATACCTATTAGGCATCAATAATTGCTTGTTAAATGATTATATCTAAACTGATTATGTATAAACTGATTATATCTAACATGTATAACACATATCCATATATATACACATACGAAGGTCTGACAATCAAGTTCGCGAATTTGTTGCAACGATGGTGCTACCCTTTTTTTATATCAGAGAGATTATTCATTATGAATTTGTACCAACTACACAAACAGTTAACCAAGTTTACTATTTGGAAATGCTGAAAAGGCTACGTGAAAAAGTTGGACGAACTTTTCACCAACAATTCATGGCTCTTGCATCACAGTAATGCACCAGCTCATAGGCCCTGTCTGTGGGGGAGTTTTTAGCCAGTAAACAAACAAGTATATTGGAACACCCTCCCTACTCACCCAGTGACTTCTTTCTTTACCCGAAGATAAAGGAAATATTGAAAGGAAGACTTTCAATATTGAATGTCATTTTGATGACATTCAGGACATCAAAGGTAAGATGATGAGAGCTCTGATGGCCATTCCAGAAAAAGAATTCCAAAATCACTTTGAAGGGTGGACTAGGCACTGGCGTCGGTGCATAGCTTCCCAAGGGGAGTACTTTGAAGGTGACCATAGTGATATTCAGCAATGAGGTATGTAGCACTTTTTCTAGGATGAGTTCACGAACTTAATTGCCACACCGTGTGTGTGTGTGTGTGTGTGTGTATGTGTGTGTGTGTGTGTGTAATCATTTAAAAAATAAACATTTTAAGTACTGCCTTTCAAAACATTTCCTCATTCTAAACAGTTTTTTCCCCCATTATAAATATTTCCTATCTTAATTACAATGGGGGGGAGAAATTCTCATGATTTAGAGGAGTAAATAATTTGATATGTAGTGATGGATTAAACACGTTATTGACCCAATATGCAGAGGTAAGACAAATCTCTATTATATTTTTAATAGCATAGATCAATATTCATTTGACACACATATCCATGAGAATGCATAGTCTGAACATATATTTTTGTTTAGAATTGCAGTGGGTAAAAAAACTGCTGTTATTGAAAGATTCTGAGATCTTTAGATCTCTGAAAACATTATAATATCAGACAATTGCAAGAAATGCAAAAGGCATTATAAATAGTAAAAAGATTATTATTTTTCAGTACTTTAATTAAACGTAATCTCTAGTAAACAGATGTTTTCCTAGACCTAGATCTTCAGTCATGATTAGGATTATACCCTGTCTTTATGGTTTGAACTGTCTCGGTATTGGTTACATCAGATTATATGGTTGTGTGAGTATGCAAATATATACATATTTACACAATAGAAATTTAAATGTATGTGTGTTTAATGCATTACAGAAGCTTCTTTTTTTAATATTTAGGTTTTATCTATTTGTATGTGTGTGCTAAAATATCCTGGAGAGAAAACATAATGAACACAATAGGAGAAGGTTAGTAGTTAACTTCTAGAAAGTGGAGGGAAAATAAGAATTATAAACTAAACTTTATAGCATATTTCAATGGCAATTACCCAAATTTTAATTAGACCAAAGTTACAGAGAATAAAAAAAGCATTTCCATTTATCATTCAACCTTAGTATGAGTAAGTTTTGAAAGTCAATATTTTTGTTTATGCTTTTTTCACGTTTTTCTTAGAATATTCTAAGTGTTTATCTTGCAGAGTCTATAAGTAGGGGTACTGGATCAGGATAATACAAGTTCTTTAGTTGCTACACAGACACATCCTGTGTGAGAGAGAAATCGCCAGGCTTTTCCAAGGCCTAAATAACAGCCTCAGCCCAAATCGCTCTGCTCGGATTTCAACAAGTAAACAAGCTTTTAAAATAACTTCACGAGAGCTAAGGATTCCAGGTGCAAGATTAGGTACCTGGGTGGAGCGCAGAAATAAGAAAAATACATCACAAAGGATAGGAAAGACAGTTTTACATTACCTTCTTCATCCCTCCCTCAAAGCCTGGCAGCACAGCTTGAAGAGAGACACCTCCCTGTGGCAGAAAAAGAGTGAACTGAGCACCAGATCTCATTATAGACCCCATTATTAGACTCCTGGCTGGCACCTGTGACCCCACACTACTGGCTGGCCCCTGGTTCCAGGCTGGCACTTGTGGCCCTAGCCTCTAGGCTACCATGCACAGACCCAGGCTCCTGGTGCCCTCAGTACAAGGCTGGTCCCCTCGGCCCAGGCTCCAACCCAGCACCTGATGATGCAGGCACCTATAGACGCAGGGTCCAGGCTCACTCCAGAGCCAGACTGGCCCCAATGCCAGGCCAACCGCTGTGGCGCCAAGCACCAGGCCAGCACTCACAGACTCAGCCTCCAGGCCAGCCCCCTTGGACCCAGGCTCCAGGCCTACTCCAGTGCCAGACTGGTCCCTGCATTCCAGGGTTCCAGCGGCCCGAGGGTCCAGAGGCCCCAGGGTCCAGGACTATCTCAGTAAGCCTAAAGTTAACAGAAGCAAGGAAATAATAAGGATCAGAGAAGAAATAAAAATAGACTAGAAAAACAATAGAAAAAAATCATTGGAACTAAGAGCTCAACTGTAGTAATTATTTCACTATGTACACGTACATCAAATCATCACATTGCATGCCTTAAATATATACTATTTTTATTAAAATATGACCAGGAGAAATTAATATTAGTCATTAATGACTATGTATTTACATACTGGTTTATACACCCATCTTTAAAATTGAGAGCCTGATCAATACATGAACTGTTTAACAAAGGTGAATTTTTGCAACTGCAGACCTTGGGACTAGATTCTGAACCAAAGCTACTTTTCAAAAATTAGCATACTGCAAAGGTAGCTTGCTTTACTTATTTCTGTGAAATAACTTGCTGTTTTTTCCTGCTATTTTCTCCTTACTAAACCTCTAAGATGCTTTCCAGCAATATGATTATAACTTAGAAGTCAATGCTTACTTAAAATCAATCAGAATGGAAAATGAAAACATTACTGAAATTGGGTGGCCAGGTGGCTCAGTTGGTTAGAGCGCAAGGTCTGAACAACAGGGTTGCAGTTTGATTTCCACATGGGCCACTAAGCTGCACCCTCCACCACTAAATTGAGGATAACGAGCTGTCACTGAGCTTCCGGAGGGGTGGCCATCAGGTTGCTGGTTCCTGCATGGGATGATGGGCTGCGCCCCCTGCAACTAAAGATTGAAAATGGCAACTGGACTTGGAGCTGAGCTGCGCCCGCCACAACTAGATTGAAGGACAACAACTTGGAGCTGATGGGCCCTGGAGAAACACACTGTTCCCCAATATTCCCCAATAAAATTTTTTTTAAAGTTACTGAAATTAAAATATAAGTCAAGGAGAAAATAATGTGGTATATGCATTTTTTATTTATGCTGAGCTATGAAGATATATAATATTAACTCCAAGAGGCAAAACATCATTGTATTAACTGTTCAGCCAACTGTTAAATGAGAAAAATGTCTTCATTTTTAATTTTGAAGATTAAGTATTTCTGAAGACTAGTGATCCTCTTTTGAAAGCAATCTAATTAAATTCTTCACTTAAACCGTCTAAGATAGAAAGACCATTATATCAAGAAAAATGTGTAAACTTCATTTTATCTGCAAATCAAGGGATCTTTTTCATGTGATCTTTAATTAATTTAACCATTTTTTTTATTATTTAAATACTTTCTTTGAAAATTTATCTCCATTATAAAAGGCCATAAATATAAAACAGGCATATGTTTCCACTGTAACTAACCATTATCACCAGTAATATCCAAAATTACATTACTGATGTTATCCTACCATAAGTATCTTCATCCAGTTAGCTTGGATCATTAGGGTTCAATTCAAGTAGGACCCATGAAGTCTGTGAATGGAAAATATATATATTTTTTTTGCATCTCTCCAGGTACTGTGTACATTCTTCTCTCTGTACCATGGTATCCACTCCAACCTAGTACCATTCGAACATCCCTATAAAACATCTCATGTGAGTCAACGCCCCATTTATTTGGCACTCCTTCCCTAGATTCTAGATCAAAATACACCTGTCCCGTATGCTTATAATACTATTCAGTATGCTAAAGGATTTTAATAGAATAATGGGTATCCCTTCTCAAGCCACACATTTTTATCTTATCAGCATCAGCATCACCTTGGAGTTTGCTAGAGATGCACAATTTCAGGTTTTACCTCAGACTTCTGAATTGGAATTAGCACTTTATAAAGATCCCCCTAGTGATGTTTGAGCTCATTAATAATTCACAAGCATTACTTTAGAGAGAAAGTGTTAGTCTTGCTGTTGTTTCTTCAAGTGATTTGTCCATTTTATCTAATTTTTCTAATTTTGGGAGAGTGAAGGAAACCATCAACAAGACAAAAAGGAAACCTATTGAACGGGAGAAGACATTTTCAAATGACATATCCAATAACAGGTTAATATTAAAAATATATAAAGAACTAATTCAACTCAACATCAAAAAAAATCCAAATTTAAAAATAGGCAGAAGACAGCATAGGGAATATAATCAATGGTGTTGTAATAGCTATGCACGATGTCAGAGGGGTAGTAGACTTGGGGGGTTATCACTTTGTGAGGTGTGTAATTGTCTATTATGTTGTTTTGTACACCTGAGACTAATAATGAAAATAATAATAAAATAAAATAAAAATGGGCAGAAGACCTGAATAAACATTTCTACAAAGAAGACGTACAGATAACTAACAGACATATGAAAAGATGCTCAATGTCATTAATTGTAGGGGAAATGCAAATCTAAAACACAATGAGGTATCACCTCACATAGTCAGAATGGCTATCATTAAAAAAACAACAAATACCAAGTATTGGTGAGAATGTGGGGAAAGGGAATCCTTGTGCACTGTTGGTGGGATTTTAAGTATAGTCATTATGGAAAACAGTATGGAGATTCCTCAAAAAATTAAAAATAGAACTACCATAAAACCCAGAAATTCCATTTCTGGGTATTTATCTGAGGAAAATGAAAACAATAATTTAAAAATATATGCACCGCTATGTTCACAGCATTGTTTACAATAGCTAAGATATGGAAGCAACCTAAGTGTCCATCAATAGATGAATGGATAAAGAAGTTGTGGTACATATATACAATGGAATATTACTCAGCTATAAAAAAGAATGAAATCTTGCTCTTTGTGACAACGTGGACTGACCTAGAGAGTATTATGCCGAATGAAATAAGTCATACAAAAAAGTACAAATTGCATATGATTTCACTTATATGAGGAATCTGAAAAACAAAACCAAAACAGACTCATAGAAACAGGGAACAAACCGACGGTTGCCAGAGGGCAACGGAGTGGGGTTTGGCAGAAAATGGTAAGAGGATTAAGAAGTACAAATTTCCAGTTATAAAATAAATCATGGGAATGTAATATACAGCATAAGGAATAGAGTCAATAACGTCGTAAGTACCTATGGTGACAGACAGTTACTATACTTACTGTGGTGATCACTTCGTAAGATATGTAAATATTGAATCACTATGTTGTACATCTAAAACTAATATAATATTGCATGTGAACGATGCTTAAAAAAAAATTTTTAAAAATTAATAAAAAGTATACAAAAATAAATCTAAAAATGTCATTCTAACCATTTTAGTAGAATTCTATAAAGATCTCATTTCCCTTCAGGTTTCTTCTCTGAACAATGTGTCATTCCAGACACCTGAGGAATATGATTCTTTTCTATTGATTCCTAAATTAATATTGCTAGGGTCAGATAGCATAATTTGCATTATTTTGATCCTTTGACATTCATTGAATTCTGTCTTATGACTCAGCATATTATCTATGTTGGTGAATGTTTCAATGTACTTGAAAATAATGTATATTCTACAATTGTAGATGTAGTGTTCTATCAAAAACAAAGAAGTCATTTTTTAAAAATAGTATTGTTCAAACATTCTAAATCTTTTTTTTATTTTTTATTTTTATGAGTCCTATTACTTATTGACAAGGTAGTGTTAAAATTTCCAAAGATGCTTGTGAAGTTGCCTATTTATCCCTTAAATTTGTGGGTTTTGCTTCTGTATTTTGAAATTCTATTTTTATGTATATACAGATTTATCTTTGTTAATATTTTTGTTCATGAAGTATAGCATGCTTTTTGTTTGACATCAATATACCCACCTCTGCTTTCTTATGCTTAGTGTTCTCAAGGTATACCTTTCCCCATCCTTTTATTTTTAAGCAGTTTATATCTTTTTATTTAATATTGTTTGTAACAGAATATAGGTAAGCCTGCTTTTTTATTCAGTCTTATAAGCAAGATCTTTCAACTGCAGTGTTCATTCCCCTTCTATTTACTGTAAGTACTGACATTTGTTCCAAACTGATATATTTTTTGTTCCTCAGTTTTTTTATCTGCCTTTTAATTTCATAAGCAATACTTTTCTAGCATTTGATTTATATTTCCTCTGCTGAGTTTTGAAGTATACCTCTTTGTATCATTTTTATTTGTTTGCCCTAGGGGTAATATGTATCTTTAATTTATCAAAGTATACATTCAAACAATCTATGTAATTTAATAGTATAGTACACAGTAAACACAAGCATGGGAGAGACTCATTAGTGCATTTCAAGCTTTCCTTTAAATAGGGGTTCTGAAACCTGGCTACATGTTAGAATCCCCTGGAAAGATTAGAAACCTACCAATGCCTGGGTCTCACCAAAATCCAGTTAAATCAGAATGGGGAGAGGTGAGTGAGTCTCAGTATTTTTCAAATCTCCCCAAATGATTTCATTGTGCAGTCAGATTCACCATGATTTTTAAATAAATTTTGGGGGCAGGGATTTCTAGAAGAGGGTAAACGGGGTCAAATATATGGTGATGGAAGGAGAACTGCCTCTGGATGGGGAACACACGATGTGATATATAGATGATGTATTACAGAATTGCACACCTGAAACCTATGTAACTTTACTAACAATTGTCTCTCCAATAAATTTTAATAAATAAATAAATAAATAAAGTAAATAAGTAAGCTTCCCAAAAAATAAATAAATAAATTTTGGACAGTGGTACAATTTTCAAAAAGATTAAAGCCATGTAGGCTTTAAATTCAATTATGGATGTTTAATTCAAGGTTACGAAAATGTTGTGTTTGATTAGAATATAGAATGAAGTATTCTTCTCTCGGAACACGATTGGCAATTAGAACAGATTGTTAAAAACTGTGCAAAATGAGGAAATAAAATGTATTTAAATGATTATTTCTTTTATTCTTAATCTGAATAGATATCCTCTTTTAAATGTCGTAGTTTTTTTTAAGTTAATAAACCTTGATATTTTAATAAGGAATACTATTCTGTTTTAAAAAGTATAATTAAATGGAACATGTATCCTCTCTACCTAGCAATTAAATTTAGTTGTATGG
This sequence comes from Rhinolophus ferrumequinum, assembly GCF_004115265.2. Taxonomy (NCBI): domain Eukaryota; kingdom Metazoa; phylum Chordata; class Mammalia; order Chiroptera; family Rhinolophidae; genus Rhinolophus; species Rhinolophus ferrumequinum. The sequence goes on along the minus strand of NC_046296.1, from coordinate 43,297,173 downwards.
ATCATGAAGCTCAAGATAAATAAGCACTCTTATTATGGACTAATATTGAATGAATGTATGCCCATTAATGGGAATTACAGTCAGATGAATTTTAGATCATTGCAATATGGGAGAAGCATTCAAAAGCTACACCCCCACAACATCTGGTATATACTAGTATATTTCTTAGTATATTGTGCCTATAGCATACAAAACAATCAATAATTATTTTAAGTCAATAGATGGACACTTCAGGAGAAAACCAGAGTCCCCAACAACTGCAGGTTATTTAAGAAGAAGCTACATGGCCATATTCCAGAGATACTGCCGAAAATATTCCTAAGGGACTAGAAAACTGGTAAAAATGACTTATAAAGTCCCTTTGACCTCTAAAATTATTTGATCCTATACCTTCGATATAGCGACACTTGCACTTCTCAGTACCTTGCTGATCGTTCATGTGCTATGGGAGAGTGACGCAGCTTTAACAGAGAAGCTCTGTGACACAATTCTTCCCTCACATTTCAAGAATTCTTATCAATATTTTCATAGGATAGGCAGAAGTGCGTGGAGACATGCAGACTGTGAAAATTGAACTGGTTACACTTGACAGAAAGTGAAGTTGGCTTCACTGCAAAAATTCAATAAAAAAGGAGGTAACCAAAAGAGAACACTGTCCCAAACAAGCCTGAGACATTGTGATTCTCCTTCCTGAAAATGGAACATCTCATTCTTGTTTTGTTTAATCAGATCCTCCTTCCCCACCTTTCAAGTTGTGTGAGTTGGAGTCATTTATGCCTACCAACTTAAAACTAACTCTATTAGCCTTCCATCACGCCAGTAAACAGGATGCCATTCTAAAAGCAACATTAATAATGTTTCATCATGCTGGTAGCTTGACTTATTACTTTATCCTTTGTACTGCATTTTCACACTTTATTGTAAAAATAAGACAACAACACTGCAGACAATTGTTATTAAATCTTACGGCTGCATATTTGTTTTCACAGAAGTGACAAAAATGACAATATTTATTTCTTAGCTGCTTATAAAAAAAAAAACGGCATTTCTTTCCTTTTGTCCAGAACTAAAGAAAAATTTGTAGGTCATAAATAAAATTTTCCTTTTTTCCTCTGTCCTACCACCCTCCCTTCTTTTCATCTAATCTCTCTACTTTCTTCCTCAAATTATCTTTAATCCATGATGTTCTAAAGTTACATTTTTCTACTTATGATAAACATGATGCTACTTTGCCTTGAAGAGCTTGATACATAGAATTTGCTTTATATCACAAGGTTTGGGCATGAGCATTGAGCTATATGTTCAACATTTATGAGTACCCACGTACTCAAAGGTACGGTGATAGACATAAAAGAAACAAAATTGTTTTCTCACAAATCATGCATTCAGTTACTTACAGTCTTGGGGCAATATGATAGATATAACAGTACTTGGTGAACAGTTACAGAAAATAAAGAGAAAGAGAATAGAGAATAGATTAAACTAATTTTTGGCATCTCAGAGAACACATCTGTTGTACTTCTCTGTACTAAGAGTTACCGTGTTTCCCCGAAAATAAGACCTAGGCGGACCGTCAGCTCTAGTGTATCTTTTGGAGCAAAAATTAGTATAAAACTGGGTCTTAGACTAAAGAGTTTAGACATAAGACCCAGTCTTATATTAAAATAAGACCGGATACTATATTATGTTTTGTTATGTCATGTCATGTCGTGTCATCTCATGTTATATCATATAAGACACAGTCTTAGGTTATATTAAAATAAGACTGGGTCTTCTATTAATTTTTGCTCCAAAAGACGCATTAGAGCTGATGGTCCAGCTAGGTCTTATTTTCCGGGAAACACGGTACATGAGATGCCAAAACAAAGATAGAAAGGTAATGCTTGAAAGTCTGGTTATTTGTTACTGAGAGTTTTACAAAGGTACCTAGTGTAGCTATACCATGTCCCCCACCGACAAAAGCGTATATTAACAGACAGAGGCAGCTCACCGAGTCTCTGCAAAGGCCCAAGACAGAACTAGAGGAATGTGGTTAAGATCGCAACACCATTATTACAGGCTAACCAGTGGAAGCCTCGTTGCAGCTGCCCCCACACTGAAGCCCTGGTGCTCTCAACACCAGCTTTTGTCACAGAATGTTCTGACAGACAGATGTCTCTTCATCACACCTATGTATCTTCCCCACTAAATTCTGCTCAGCATCCTCTTCCTCACCTCACTGTCTTAGGAGTGTTTGTCTGACGGACAGAGCCTTGGTCATTTGTCAGATTTTAATTGAAGGAAGTTAGAAAAAGAAACTTGGGCTTCTAGCTTGGGCAGGCTGGACCCCCAATGTACTAAATCCCTCTGATAGAGAAAGTGTTCAGAGGTACTTGGCAGGTATATAACAGGTATATAAATAACCACTGGGGTATCGACACAGACTTTAGATATAAAGCTTGTAAAGCTCTCATCACAAACTCGTTACACCACAATCACAAAGTAAGCAGTTCATGGTTGAGAGAAGATTTCTACTCAAGGCAGAAAATAATACCATCTAAGAAAGAATAATAATTTAGGAAAAGGAGTGGGTGCCAGCAGGAATTAGACACAGAAATATGTTTCAAAATAATTGGTTTTGCCACAGAAATATCCAGCATACTACTGAACTGGTTATAACTTTTTAACTCTTTCTTAGTAAAACATATTCAACTGAGACATTAAGTGAGATACTAGGAAACCAGACTGCCCTTCTGTAACAGTATCGGTGGGAAGAAGTTACTCACCTGACAGGTACTTGCTTTTTATAGCGCATGCATTTTGGAATCTGAAGTGTGTCTGAAAACACAAGCCACTTTCAGCACATACCCAGGTGTGCCACACAGCTCTTTACTACCTGCTAACAGATTTACATAAAGAAAGCTGGGTCGAAGATTCTTTTAACTGCTGCAAGCTGACAAGGTATCGAGTGTGCTCTATTCAGCAGCAGGAACAAAAAACCTCGTCAAAATCATGCTGTTTTGGAGACAAGCAGGAATGACTTCCGCAGCCTTAACAAAAGCTGAAGCATGACGGCCACTGATCTCTTATGTTTAAGGAAACTGGATCCATCTGACTTGGTAGCTACCATAAAGGCCCGTCATCTCCTGCTAACCACTGGGTGTATCCGTATGGCATGCTGCACCCTCTATGCAGTATGGCCACTCATTGAACGGGCTCCAAGTAGGCACTCTGCTGGGGTACTGCCTGAATTCTGCAGAAATGAGACTATGAGAAAAAGCGAGCTGCTATAGTGCTGGCAGCAGCAAGGGAATAAAGAAAGCACATTTGAAAAAAAAAAATCTGATTTAAATAATCACCACCACACAACAATTTGACTTTGCTATTAATATTTGCTGATGTGCTTTTATCTTTTCTTTCACTGCCCCCATTTTCCTATTCATTTTTGGTTGATGCTTGATATTTGTCAAATTGACAAATGACAATGAAAAGTTCTCAAAAAGCAGGATATAGGATTTTGTTCTAATTGTCATTTTTTAAACCAGGATTTCACCCATCTTATTATTGATGTAGATGAGCAACCAGAGCAGAATCAGCACAGGCTTAGTGGTGAGACAGCAAATCTTTTCGTCTTTGTTCTCTCGATATCTAAAGCCTGGAGACTTAGGTTTGATACCTGGCTCTGTGGCTTTTTTTGATCTGTGTTTTAATATACACTTACCCCAGCCTCAGTATCCTCAACTATATAATGGAAACAAGCAAACAAAAGAGAAAATCAAACAAAAACCTAGTTCGCAGGGCTATTGTCAGTACTTAATGAGGAAACAGTCGTTGTGGAAGCACCAATAGCAGTGCTTGGAACATTATAATGACTCAGCGTGCATCAGCTAGATGTGGTTCATTATGAATTGGCATAGGCAGCAAACATAACATGTATTAAAATGAGAAAATCTGGTCAAATAACATACTGTATTTTTCATGTAAACAGCAAATATATTTAAAATTTTTCAATTCCATCCTGCATTTTCTATTTGAAAATCAATGAAATTCCATGACCATTATGAAATTCCATGGGTCTTCACCATAGTATGCATAGAATTGAATATAAATAAATTGTCATTTCAATCACATTCAGAAGAGTCTTCAGGAAGGAATTATTTTGAATATATATGACAAAAACATTCTGAGAATACATACCCTTTTTTTCCAGATGAGTGTTCTCATCATGCTTTAAATTATTTTAAAAATATATGATACACAGTTTGATAATATATTTTACTATTCTTGAGCTGGCAATATAATAAAGATCTGCAAAGAATTTTATTTATAGTATAGCAAAACAATCTTGACGTTTATTAGGAAAGGAAGACAATGATTTTAGAGGTTTCAGTATGACCTCTGACAATTTGAAGTTCCTTGTAATAAGTAATGTTTGCTGGTTGAAATATTGAATTATAAATTAAGGACAATGTTTGACAAATAAAAATCTAAGTGACTAAAATAAATGAGTAGCTTCTGACCAACTTTTCTACTTGGCCAGATGAGATGTAAAAATGTAGACCCGAAGTCCCGTGGAGATGAAATGACCAGGGTCACCAACACTAGGAAAGGGGATGCATGACACTAGCTGATATCCAGTGAGATAATCACATTTTTTTCAAAATAAAATACTCATGTTATTTCAAGTAAATATTGTATTTTTCATTTTCCTGCACTTTGTCTTCTCTTTCTATTTTCATTCCATGTTAGACATAAAAATGAAGTAGCTACTGATTTATTCAGGGTGACTAGCAACATCATTTTAGGTGTAGAAGAAATGATGTTTGTGACATTTGGTATGAAACAAATAGGCTCTACAGCTTAAATATTGACTGATGGCTCAAAAGGTAAGTAAAAATAAGAAGCGGGAACTCTAAGCAAGAGGCTAAGAACCGGGCTTCCAATTTCTTCTTTTGTAATCAAAAAAGTGTTAACCAAGGGGAATGCTTTTGCTTCTCTCCCATCTGACTCTTACCATAAATTCTAGCCTGCATTTCTCCCAAGGCATTCAGGCAAATAAGGCTAATTAAGGAGAAGAATTCTGCAAAAACAGCATCTGGAATAGGTGGGAAAAGATATGCAAACCACAACAATTTATCAAAGATTTATAGGAATCTCAGGACCTGACTCAGATCAGTGGAGGTCAAGAAAGTCAAGAGCTGACTGGAATCAAAACTGTTCCTTGGAGACTACCTCTTGCCCTGCCCAGTCTCCCTTCCCTTGACATAAAAGACTGAAATTGGGATTCTCTTAAGATAGATTTGAGGCACCATTAGGTGTCCAGTCTTCTTGGTTGGTACCTTCTTGACCAACAAACCTTTCCTTATTCCAAACCCTGATGTTTTGAGTTTTGGCCTTTCAAAGTGTTGGGTACACAGGCCTTGAACTAGTATCAAAAGGTTTAAGCTAAAGGAAGCCTATAGTACAGTCTCGTCCAGGGGTCAGTAAACATTTCTGTAAAAGACCAAATAATAAATATTTTAGGCTTCTGGACCATATGGTCTCTTTCACGTCTACTTAACTCTGCCTTTGCAGAAGGAAAACAGCCATAGGAAATACATAAATGAATGAATGTAGCTGTGTCCCATCAAAATATGTGCAAAACCAGGTAGTGGGCCAGATTTGGTTTGCAAGCCATTCACTTGTGGATCCCTCATCTAATCTCTTTATTTTAGAGAAGAGGAAAAATCAGGGACAGATATATTTAGTAGCATACTTAACCAAAGTCCCTAAAAACTCTATCAGAGCTCAAGTTGCAGCCAAGGTTGCATGTATCCTAATGAAGCTGCTGCTCTTTCTATTGCATCATCATTATGTAAATCAGCAAAAAAATGGCCTCTGTGTATTGGCCTCTAGGTTGTTTCTTCACTGCAGACTGAGAACCTGTCATTGCCAGATTCAAATTTTTGCACATCTAATTATAATATTTTAAACATAGTGAAAAACAAGCAGGTATTTGGCCATTTAGAGCCTGTCTGTTTTGAATACCTCATGAAAATTCATCCAACAGCTGTTACCTATTGATAAAATAGGGCCTTATAGTTATAGTGTCCCAAGCTGCTGCTGCCTTTCAGAGTTCTTTGACCCAAAGACTCCTGCCAGGAGCCTAAGTAACCTTACCCACATGGCTCAGCACTTCTCTGCTTCCCCTCTTCCCTGAAAGTCCCCTTATCTTCCTCTCCTTCTGAGTAGCAGGCCCCTGACCCATTGCCTTTGGAGAGACTCGTGCTGCAACAAACCTGTCAAGGCATTTCGAGATAAAGCTTGGAGTGCTACTGCCTGTCATGGTCAAATCCTTTCCTTTGATTAATCACAAATCCCTCAAGCTCCTACAGTCATGATTCATAAAAAGCAAGCAAAACAGAAAATGAAACTATTTAAATCTTTATAAGTTTTTCTTTATTTCTAAAATAATTTTTTTACTAAGAAGAATTATTTCTGTAAAGTGTTTTTCAGAAATTATTTTGCTATAAAACAGTTAAACCATAAGGATTATGTTCAACTGTGTGATTCTCTCTCTGTTAACAGAACTTAGTCCCTCTTCTTCTATGCAAGATGACATAAAAAAAAATCAAGGAGATTGAGAGGTAATAAACTTTTACAGATAGAATTTTTTTCTTTACAGTCTAAGTCCCCTGTGTGTAGTAGGAAATGGTTATAAATTTTCTGGGATCAGATGACAGAATTAATAAGAGACTTCAATCTTCAATTACTCCCAATGTATATGTGAATACCCTTTCAAAGAAGAGTGCATGTCATATATATATATATATATATATATATACACACACACATACATACATATATACCTGTTCAAAGAATGATTTTCAAATATTCTCTCTAATCACCTTTTTATCTAGACAGGCAATTTTTAAAATGTACCATAATACTAGTTGAGTAGTAGTGTAGAGAAAGATTAGGGTTCAGGAACCATTCACTCCTCATAGCCACCATCTACCTGGAAAAATTATACTTCCCATCGTGTTGACTTAGGGCTTGGCCATGTGACTTGCTTGGCAGCAGGATGATAGTACACATGACATGAGAAGAGGTTTGAAATATGCTTGTACAGTTGGGCCACATATCAGGAAAAACAGAAGGCTGGTAAATAGTGACTCATATAGTAGTGAAATACTTGGTAAAAGTGTTGCCTAAAATAATCTGAAAAGAGGAAATTTATCCAGTAAACTGGTGAAACTGGATGGTAAGATTTTGAAAAAAATGTTGAAAGTGCGAAGTATAGCTGGCTCCTGCTATTTGCATTTGCTACAATGATACAAGAAAGTCATGAGCTTGGAATAAAACTGGATGGTTTAGAAGATAATTTAGAAGGACAAAGATCCATTTCAGAGACAGATTCAGAGCTCACCAAATGAAAAGTGATCCCTGTAAATGCAATCATGTGGAAAAGACCAAAAAACACAGCATGCAACCATTAAAAAATGGGCTCAAGATAAAGACAAAATCAACTATGGCTTCAATCCCATTTGTTAACACTTCTGAAAAAATTTAAATGGTGTCTAGTAGACCTTTCTCCCAGACCTGAATGGCTCGAGAAAGAGTAAATGTACATAGACACTTGATGCACCCAAATTACCTGAAATTAAAAATATAGAGAGTAGCATCTCAAAAATAATTGTGAGCGTGGCTTTTGCCAAAGAATCAGTCTTTGATAAAGAAATGTCCTAACAAAAGCAATGCCAACCAGGACTAAATGACTGAAATATTTAACATGTAAAAATACATCTGGTCCTCAACTTTATTAAGGAAAGGAACACATTAAAAAATATCCTTGGCTATCAAGAACGGCACACTTACCAATTCTAACTCTACAAATATGCCCAAAGAAGATAAAATGGAACAGGAAGTACATCCCAAAGATGGAGTCAAGGGCTGGCATGAGCAATGAACTTGGATACTATTCTCAGGGAGCAAAGCTGAGGCTGATCAAGACCTATACTCCAGTAGGAAGATGTGGCAACATCTGCCCTATAGGATTTCGGAACTCATATGATCTTCTGACTGCTACCTGCCTTGTATTTTTCATCTCTTTAAATTCAAGGGTTAAGGAGGGAATAACTGGATTTAATAAAATCTATAGATTTGAATATAAACAAAAGTACATGTCTAAATCTCTGGGATGCAGGTGCAGCTACAGAAGTTAGTGGTGAGATTACATCCCTAAATATATTTAACAAAAATAAGTAAGGTTGAAAATAAATCATCTAAATATTCAATCTACAAAGTTATCCTTAGAACAAAAGGATTCTTTTACTGGGCTGATCTGTGAAATCAATCCATGTTTAGTTCCTTGCTTTAGATTTCTGTGTTGAATTCCATTGCAGAATTAACCACAATCTGTTTATCAGTTTTCCTGTTCATGGACGCTGGGGTTACTTTTAATTTTTAGTTATTATGAATAAAGCTGCTATAAAAATTCAGGTACAAATATGGCAGAGTAGGTAATCTCTGTGCTTACCTCCTCTCACAACCATATCAAAATCACAGCTAAACTACAAAATAACCATCATTGAGACTCTCTTTAAGTCTAGCTGAATCAAACCCTACAACTATAGGGACATACAGAAGAAGCCACCTAGAGACTGGTAGGAAGGGTGGAGACATGAAACAGCTGGTCCCACACCCATGCATGACCATTAAATATCAGGAGGGATATTTCAGCTGTGGAAGTCCCCCCATAGTAGTGAGGGGTCCCAACCAAACACCAGGCTCCCTAGCCTAGGGTTTCACTGCCAGGGAGAGAAGTCTCCCCTGCTTGCTGTGAAAACCAATAGACACTGTGGCTGAGTGAGATGAGGATGACTTCATTCCCAGGCATTCTTCTTAAATGGCCCATGCACGGGCTTACTCAATGACAGACTCACTTGCTCAGAACTCCAAAGCTGGGGCAGCAGCTCAAAAGGGACCAGGAACATATGGAGAGGAACTGAGTTGTCTGGCTCCAAGGCAAGGGTCGGAAGGATAGCTTTATAATGGATGAAGCAGCTGACAGAAGCCATTGATTCTTTGTTGAACCCTCCCTCCTCCCAGTGCACATCTGAGTCTCCATCAACCTGGCTAACACTGTTCATTCACCCTCATTCCCTGAGACCCTCCTATCCACCCAGCTTCTAGGCCCAATCAAGTAGCTTCCAGTGGCTTTTCCATATAAATAGCTTGTCTTGGCTCATGCTGTGGACTTCCTAAAATCTCTCAAAAGTTCACAAAACCCCAACTAGCAGTGTCTAACTTCGCATGTCCATACCTCTGGCTGAGTAGCCCTAAGCCTGGAACTAGTGACAGCCGGCCTTGGTTTGAGGCTTTACCTCTTGAGGCACCTCCAAGCTGAGCATGGGTGGCAGCCATCTGCAGATTGCATTGTGGCTCATGCCAAGTAGCACCGAGCAAGACACAAGCTATAGCTGAACATGACCCGCAGTGGGGCTCCTCCCAAAAGGCCCCAGGACTGGCACTCATGGTAGCCAGCTTTGAACTCAGTCAGAGTATCACCTTGCCACCTCTGGGAACAATATAACCAAAGGGCACACTGGGCAGACACCAGAGCCCCGCTAAAGCGAATCCTGCTCAAACCCCTGCACAACAGCTCCTCCACTGTAGTCACACCCAGTCCTCACAACCAAAGAGTCCAAGGATCAATCCCTCCCACTGACATGCAAACAACAACCAAAGCTCAACTACAACAGGAGGGCACACACAACCCACACGAGGTACACACACCTGGAGTGCCCAGCTCAGATAGCCAGAAAGACTGCTACTGAATCCCACAGCACACCTACTACATAAGGCCACTCTACTAAGAGCGGGAGACATAGCAGCCTTACATAACACATAGACCCAAACACATGGAGGCGGCCAAAACAGGGAGACAAAGAAACGTACCCCAAATAAAAGAACAGAATAAAGCTCTAGAAAAAGAACTAAAGAAAATGGAGACAAGCAATCTGCAAGATGCAGAGTTCAAAACACTGGTTATAAGGATGTTCAGTGATCTCAAGGAGGACTTAAACAAAGAATAGAAAACATAAAAAAATATGTTAGAAAACAGTAAAAAGGACTAAACAGAAATAAACAATATAATAATAGAAATGAATAATTCATTAGAGGGTATCAACAGTATATTAGATTAAGCAGAAGACTGAATCAGCGATTTAGACAATAAAGTAGCAGAAAACACCCAATCAAAAAAGCAAAAAGAAAACAGGATACAAAACAATGAGGATAGTTTCAGGGGCCTCTGGGACAATAACAAGCATACCAACAATCGCATCATAGGGGTACCAGAAGGAAAAGAGAGAGAGCAAGGAACTGAAATCCTATTTGAAGAAATAATGATAGAAAACTTCCCTATCCTGGTGAAGGAAATAGATATACAAGCCCAGGCAGCTTAGTGAGTCCCAAACAAGATGAACCCAAAGAGGTCCACACCAAAACACATTATAATTAAAATGCCAAAGACAAAAAAAAATTTTAAAAAGAATCTTAAAAGCAGCAAGTGAAAAGCAGTTAGTTACCTACAGAGGAAATTCCATAAGACCATCAGTTGATTTCTCAATAGAAACTCTGCAGGCCAGAAGGGATTGGCACAAAATACTCAACATGATGAAAAGCAAGTCCCTACAACCAAGATTACTCTACCCAGCAAAGCTATCATTTAGAATCAAAGGACCAATAAAGAGCTTCCCAGACAAGAAAAAGTTAAAGGAGTTCATCTCCACCAAACCAGAATTACAGGGAATCTTAGAGGGACTTCTTTATGACAAAATAATAATAATAATAATAATAATAATAATAATAATAATAATAAATGGCAATAACTACATATCTATCAATTACTTTAAATGTAAATGGATTAAATGCTCCAATCAAAAGACAAAGTCACTGAATGGGTAAGAAAACAAGACCCTTACATATGCTGCTTACAAGAGACGCATTTGAGATCAAAAGGCACACACAGACTGAAAGTAAAGGGATGGAAAAAAGATATTTCATGAAAATGAAAACAAACAAACGAAAAACTGGGGTAGTAATACTTACACCAGACAAAATATACTTTAAAACAAAGGCTGTAACAAGTGACAAAGAAGGACCCAGTAACCCCAAGTCTCGAAACTTATCCAAAGAAACCCAAAACGCTACTTTGAGGGGATGTGTGCATCCATATGTTCATTGCAGCATTGTCTACAATAGCCAAGATGTGGAGGCAGCCTGGGTGTGAGTTGATGGATAAATGAATAAAGAGTAGGAAGTACATATATACAATGAAATATTGCTCAGCCAGGGAAGGGAATGGGTTCCTGCCATCTGCGGCAGCATGGATGGACCTGGAGGGTATTGTGCTGAGTGGAGTATGTCAGACAGAGAAAGACAGGTGCAATGTGATTTTGCTTATATGTGGAATCTAAAACCAAATAAAGAAACAAACAAAACAGAAACAAACTCATAGATACAGAGAACATTTTGATGCTTTTCAGATTGGTGAGGGGGGTAAGGATGGGTGAAAAAGGGATTAAGAAGTACATATTGTTGTTACAAGGTAGTCATGGAGATGTAGAGTATAGCTCAAGGAATACAGTCAGTAATATTGTAATAACTATGTATGGTGCCAGGTGGGTACTAGATCTATTGGGGTGATAGATGGGAGGAGGGTAGGGGCAGGGTGTAAAAGGAGAAGGCATTATGAAGTACAAACTGGTAGTAACAAAATAGTCATGGGGATGTGAAATAAAGCACAGAGAATATAGTCAATAATATGGTAACAACTATGTATAGTGCCAGGTGGGTACTAGACCAGTCAGGGGGATCACTTCTTAAATTACATAAATTTCTAACCACTATGCTGTACACCTGAAATTAATATAAAATAATATTGAATGTCAACTGTAACTGAAAATTTTAAAAGTCAGGGTGAAAGGTGAAGGGGAATAAGACGTTCAAATTTCCAGGTATGAAACAAATAAGTCATGAGGATGTAATGTACAGCGTAGGAAATATAGTCAATAACATTATGATAGCATGGTACAGTGTCAGGTGGTTCCTGGACTTATCATGGTGATCACTTCTTTAGGTATATAAATGTTGAATAACTATGGTGTACACCTGAAACTAACATAATATTGTATGGTAGCTATATTTTAATAAAATTTTTAATAAAAATTTCAGGTACTACAATGCTTTTTGTGGACATATGTTTTTATTTTTCTTATATTAATACTTAGAATTACATTACTGGCCCAAGTGATAGGTACTGTTCTAATTTTATAAGAAACTATCAACTCTTTTACCAACAGTATCATTTAATATTCCCAGCAGTTATGAGTATCTGAAAGGAAAGATAAACCTATCACTTTTGGTGACAGATATGATTGGATAACAAGAAAATAATCAAAATTTCATTTTAAACCAGTAAAATTTTATAGTTTTAATTTTAACATCTTAAAAAGCATATTTTTTACATACCAGCATTTGTCAGTTATGAAAAAATAATGAAAGATAGCATACTATTACAAAAATAACAACCAAAAAAACTTAACATATTAAAATATAATTAGGAAAACACTTAACAAAAAATATATAAGTCCCATATAAATGAAATCATGAAAATTCAGTGAAGAACATAAAAGAAGATATAATTAATGGCAAAATGTGCTATAATCCTAGTTAGTGAAAATATCAGTTCTCCTCAACTAAATTTCTAAGTGTAATGAAACTGCAATCAGAAGTGCAATAGATACATACTAGAAGATTACAAACTCATATTAAAATTTATATGGAAGATTATAAATTGATCTGAGTCTTATGCGGTTGCACATATGTATGAAAGAATAGCTAAGATATTTTAGAAAGAAAAATACAAATCAATGTATAATTTACTTAAGAATTTAAGGATATTTGAATGAGGATATTTAACAGGATAACACTGGTCCAAGAACACACACATTTATAAAAGTAATACATTTATTTTAAATATTGTAGTGGTTACCCATTTATAAACAAATCAAGTTCAAATTTACCATCCACTATGATAAATTCCAGGGTGATTTCAAGGGAGTGAGCATAGGAATGAGATATAAATCTTAAATTCATAATCATTTTAAGGGTCCCCTCCTTTTATTAGATCACTGAGTGTTCAAATATAAGAAAAACTGAGAGATCATATAGACCAGTTTTTTCTTTTTTTCAAATTATGTTTCGTAGAATAATATTATCCTGAAGAGGTGACTTGGGAAAGAAAGGAGAAGCTAGAAGAGGATGAGGGATACTGATGGATCTTTGAAAGGAGAAAGGGAAACAGCCAGCGAGGCAAACCCCTTTAACAGTTTCAGTAAGAATAACTCGGTTTTCATCTGTTTTACCATGTGGGGTTCCATGTAAGATTTCATTTTGAAAGGTTCCATATCAGCAGATAGGCAGGTAGGTATGCAGCTAGATAGGTAGATAGATGATAGATAGATAGATAGATAGATAGATAGATAGATAGATAGATAGATAGGCTGGACATTTCTGATCTTATATTTCTGATTTTCTAGTTGCAGAAATTCAGACCCAAAGGCTTAAAATGGTTTCTTATAATACCCAGCTAGAAAACAGCAGCATCAGAATATGAACATGTAACTTAAAGAAAGGACATTTTCTGATATGTGACACTGAATGATCAGAGGCTATGGTTTGCCTTGAGTCACCATCAGAGGCTATGGTTTTCCTTTCCATTTTCTTTAGAATCAATGTGAACAATCACATGTGACTTATTACATGACAACGTCTATGTGCCAGTCTTCTTTATGCAAAAATACCTGACATGTGATACATATAATTATACATTATATAAAATAGTTTTACATATCACTATAATTATAATACGCATTATATATATATACATAAAACACACATGACAATGAAGTATAGATAATATTCTCTCCAAACCAGTTTCATCTCTTTTTACTCTTTTTGGTGTTATTTTGAATTGAGAATGCTATCTTGAATTCAAATGGAACTGTAGCTTCAATAAAATAGGGTATTTTTTCAATAAAATAGGGTATTTTTTAGGATATCTAGTATCATTTCTAGATATTAGAAATGAATGGATGCTCCTAAGTAAATTGGGTATATCGTCTGCAAAAGAAAACCATGAAGAATTAATGAAATTATACCCTTATCTGTAATGAAATGTTAAAATCAATGAAATATGATTCAATATCCATGTATCTTTAGTAATAATTTAACATAACGAAAAAATTAATGTATTTGAAATTATTACACATATGATGCCAGCACTATTCCTGTGGTAACAAGTAACAGATCCATCAACACACAATGATTAGTTCGCCAGGTCACTGAGTACTTTTCTATCACTTCAGTCATTTAAAATGAATTGCATCTTTTATGAAACAAAGTTTTATTACCACCCATTTGCATTGCCATGAGAAAAAATCAGCAGATCTCTTTAAAGAAGACCAATCACTATCTGTTACATTCACTCTGATTGCCTCAGAAGTTCTATAATGTACATGAGATCCTTAAATTTCCCAACTGTAAATCTGGGATCTAACCCCTGCTCCAGAACTTGCTGGCAGTGTGCTTTCACGAAAGTCACTTTTTCCTCTGAACATATCTGCTTTCCTCTAAAAGGAGCTGTGCCTATTTACTACAAACTTTATGAGTTTGGTTATAATTATACACCCAGAAAACCATCACCACAGTCAATGCCATAAACATATCCATCGCCATAATGTTCTTAATGGTACCTTATGGTTTGCTCTTGACCCTAACTCAGAAAAGGATTCTGACAGCTGTCCCAGAAGACAGTCCCATATGACAATCATATTTTGAAATAAATCGTTGAGTAGCTGGCATGGTCGGGAAAATTAATGATTTCAGAATGTGGTTTTGAAAATAAAATACAACGTGAGTGTGATAACTGCATCTTTAGACATTGCCTATGAAAGTAAATGAAAAATAAGAGGCGAAGTGTAGAAGAGAATGAGTATGGCTCCCATTGGGGTGTATATGTGTAATAGAAATACTTTATAAGTCAAGATTCTTTTTCTTTCATAGAATGTAGTAATAACAGCATTGAGTTTGCCCAGCATGGAGACATAAGACGATTAAACTAAGAGTTAGAAGAACCATATAAGAGTACTGAAGCAACTGTCTTGGCCACACCACTATACCTCTCTGTTCATCAACTTCCTCATCTGAAAAATGTAGATTTTCAGTATAAGGGCTGTCTAAGCCTCTTCCGGATTCTAAAAGATGGTGGAAGCAATTGGGTGAGGAACACAGCAGTAAAATATGGCAGGAATTCTACATGTCTATAAGGGGCACTCCATAAATTCCTTGGGGATTTTGATTGACTATATATGTAGTCTACCTATGATTTTCAAACCTTGTGCATATTGGCATCACATGGGAAGCTTTTAAAATATATGTATAAATTGCTGGACCTCACCACTTAAAATTTCTGATTTAATAGATCTTTCTATCTTTTTTTTTCTCATTGGATGGTGCACTGATTAAAGACATCCACTTGTCTCCCTGGTACCCAGCATAATTTAGGCTCAGCCGAAGTTTGCAGAATAAGTGAATAATGAATTCTTAAGTTTTGTGTGGGGGGGTGGAGATAGCATGAAAAATATGTGGGAAGAAAGCAAATATATACATAAATATATATATATATGAGATATATATATAAATATATGATATATATATTTTCATCACTGAATAGTCACACATCTATAAATCATTACATGCACAGTACACATAACACATATGAAAAACTGGAGCTTATCTCAACAAATACTAATGCTTCTTAGTATATGGTGAAGCCTTTTTAGTGTATAGAGAAGACACAAGTGACTTTTGTGTGGCATTCGCCTACTTCATTATAAGACAACATATAGTATAGACTAGCACAAAGTTTCCTCTAGCCGCTGAAGCAAGACAAAATAAAATGTGCATTTATATCCCCAAACAGTAGGCCAAATCAAGTCAAGTCACCAAACACATATTACCAAGCAGAAGTAGAGGCTTTCATGAAATTCAGTCCATACTAAGAGCTCATAAAAAAAGCAGCTATTACCAAAACTGCTCCTGTATCAGCTAGGAATGCGATTGGCCTCAGGTAAAAGAAAAACTATACTAGGTTTCAAAAGAGCCTAACTTATGTACCAAGAAGTTCCAGAAATGGTGTGACTGAAGCTTAACAATGTCTTCAGAAGAAGCTCTTTCTGTCTTTCTTTTTCACCATGTTTGGCAATGGCTGCTTCAATTTTAATTTTTGGGAGCCCCTGAGACAGCAAGGAGTAAGGAGAAGAGGTAGCTCTGGCAGACCAGCCTTGAAGTTTCATTGTTTCTCATGGATCTCCTAGTTTCCAAGCATGATGGACAATTGGTACTTCAGCTTTAGAATGGCGAAGATAATTAGAAGGGGTTTAGAAATGGAACTTAGATCATCCAATTTACTAGGTCTACTAGTGGTTGTTATATAAAGCCCTAAATATTCAGCTTAGAGAGGAACAATGGAAGAAAACTATAGAAAAACTATACAAAAACTACAGAAGCTAATATAGTATATCTAAATGTATCATATGATCTATATATCTAAAACATTTGGTGCTGTTGCTTTTCTATTTTATCAAAGATGTCAATAAAACCTTTTCACAACAGCCACATACTTTCTTTCATTTCAAAAATTAAAAGGTTAAAATTATACACATTTTATATATCATCCAATGTTGGCCACTTCTATCATTAGTTGGCAACATTTTCAAATATAAAAGCACCATTCTAAAAAGAGTATTTTTAATGCAAAAATATTGCATTGCCATTTTAATATTTTTGAACATTATGAAAAGGCACAAAAAATGCCTATCATTCCAGAGTTTACATTCAGGATGTAAAATTCTGATGCACTAAATCAATGTATTATCAATCAGGTGCTAAAAAAAATTTTTATAAGATCAATGTATTGCATTTAATGAAAAATCAAATAAATTTCTGTTTTAAGCCTGTACTTTTGAAAATTGATTTTGCAAACATATTAAATCAACATTTACTTTGAATGGACATAGGATGGTATAAGACTGATTGAAAAGACAGGTAGTATTCATGTGAATTCATACAGAATAATTCACTACAGAAAGGTATGCATTAAAATATTAAAATTCACCACAGTTTGCCATGTATAATGTGCACATTTTGCCCAAAATTGTGAAGGAAAAATAAGGATGCACATTAACATGGGTAGTACTAATTCTGTATCTATATAAACGTTTTTAATTATTTTATTTATGCTTATGAGTCAAATGTGTAACTCTAGAAATCAATAATGATATGCAAAATAATACCCTGGAATATGATAAGCATTTTGTTGAACTTGCAATGATGAGGAGTTGCAAAGACAAACTTGCAATGACGAAGAGTTCTTGGCCTTCTATGCTGCGTAAATATCATAAATTTGTTACCAGTACATAAAATTTCTTGTACCTTGTATCTGCTCTTGTGTTTTGTAATTATTTATTACATGAAATTTCTTGTACCATAATATGTTAAAAAAATAAATGCTAAAATGCCTTTATAATACAAAAAACAAGTACCTAAATGTAAACAAATAAAAGTTTGAATTAAAAAATTAAAAGATTTTTTACCCTGAAAGTTTGGACCGAAAACGTAGGTGCATATTATACATGGGAGCACATAATACATGGCAAAATACCGTAAGCTGCCTCATATATACGTATGGGAGTCATTGAAGAAGAGGAGAAGGAGAAAGGGTCAGTAGAAAAATATCTGAAGAAACAATGATCAAAATTTTTCAATTTGATGAAAACTATAAACTCACAGATCCAAGAAACTCAACAAGTACCAAGACAAGAAATGGTTAAGAGAACTACTCCGAGGCACATCATAATCAAACTGCTTAAAAACTGTGATTAAAAAAAAAAAAGACATGCTGTGTAAAAAAGGAACAGATACAAACATGACAGCAGACTTCTCATGGGGAAAACTGCAAGTGAGACTACAATACATAATACACCCATATAATGAAATAGTACTCAGCAATAATAGGAATGAACTATTAATACACATGCAAAAAGGATGAATCTTAAAATAATTATGCAAGTGACAGAAACCAGACAAAACAGTACACCTTCCCCATTAGACAAGGAAATTTTTGAGGGTGATGAACAAGCTCATTTTTTGATTTTGGAGATGTTTTCAGATTATATATATATATATATACATACACACACACATATATATATACATATATTCAACCAAATTAAACTTTACACTTTATAAATGTGCAATGTGTATGTCAATTGTACCTCCATAAAACATTTTTTAAATTAAAATAAAAAGCCTGTGAAACAGTAAAAATATGTTAAACTCTGCCATCATGACTTTATACATATCCTCTATTTTTACACTGAATTTAACATAAGATGAAGATGGGCAGGAAAATAAGACTTTTATGTCAATTGCTATTCCATTCACTACTAAATATGATAGGATATAGAGTCAATATATATATATTTTTCCCTTGTATATATATATATTGTATATATATAGCACTTGTATATATATATATATATATATATTAACAAGTGCTTGCCAATGTAAACATGAAGCTATCAAAGCTGAAGGACATCTACATTACTTTGCCCATTCTCAAAACACTCTGGGTTAGTTAGTGCAGAGCTTTTACCTGAGAAAATGTTCTGATTTGACAACTTGAATTTCTTATCAAAGGCTTATCATGAAAAATTGTACAAATTTGCTTATCACCTGGTGACGAAAATTAAGACAATCATTATTATGGAACATTGGTGAGGCCGGGCATTGTTAAAATTGTTAAGCTAGTTTTCTGGCTTGGAGTAGAAGAAAGCTCAACAGCTATTAATCTTAAATGACATTATCTGCTCTGGGATTGCTAATTGCTAATATGTCTTCTATGACATTTATCTTTAGCAAGAAATGGGATGAAATTTATTTTAAGGCAACCCACCTTTTGATAACAATCAGATTGACTAATAACACCACAAGTTATTTCCTCACATGTAATGGGTAAAAAAACGACCCTCGAAATTTTCTTTCCATAGATAAATTTTTACTGTGAAAATTGTTTTTTTTCAATCAAGGCATAGATAAAATAGAGAGTATGTACTTAATCTGGATAAAATTATATACAAAACAGAAAAAGATCTGGACCTTTATTCACTGTGACTTTTTTCTTCCTGAAGTGGCTGATGAAGGATTCCTATAGGCTCATAAAGCCCAAAGAGAAATCTGTGTGAGCATAGTGGGGAGGAAGACGCCACTGCAAAGTGGTCTCTTCAATTGTATGTTATGAACGCATAAGTCATCTGGAAGCCAGGGGAGGAATCAACCCAAAGATAAAGCTGGACACACCATGGAGAAACCAGAGAAGAAGGAAAGAACCTGAGTCTATGATGACATTTTTGAGCCACTGAACTCATAAACCCTGCAACAATTCTACCTCTGGACTTGCTGTTCTGTGAGAAAATACATTCTCTACTGTTTAAGTCAACGTAAGTAGGATTTACTGTTACTCTAACCCAACAGCCTCCCGATTAATATAGTTTTTTTCTGCACAATTGGAAAACCACTAATTGCAGCTTGATTCGAAAAGGACATGGAAGTCATCATGTCTAATATCTTCTCAATTAATAGCAGAAGTGATAAAATATTCTGCAAGTGATATTTTACTAATAAGTAAATTCTAATGCTAATAAGTAATACATTTTCTAATAAATTGCAATAGATTTGATATAATCCCTAGAGTGACATGACTCTTTCTCACTTGTAGCCCTTTTCTCCAACCAGACTTCAACAAAATAGCTTGGTTTCTCTATTGCAATGTTTGCAAACCATGTGCTTTGCCTGAGAGAGAAAAAAATGGCCATCCAGCTTCCACTTAAATGCTTCTGATAAAAGCCTCTACTGACTTTTAACAAAACGAAAAGCTATCCAAGTATTTAAGAAATGGTAAGAGTCAAGACCCTTAAGTATTAAAGACAAGTATGGATTCAAGGTTTTTGATAGAAGAAATCTTCCTGAGTTTGCCAGTCACTGGAACATAAATCTTGAGCAATTTTGGCTGCTCATGCAACACTGAAGTAGCTCATTCTACTAATGGCTAGCTAATTCATGGAAAGGTCTTTCTTATAATAAGCAATACTCTGGCTTGCCTTAACTTAGCATTTGTCTTCTAAACAAGGACTTTTCTTTTGCCGATAGGGCCTTTTAAATAATTGAAAACAGTTTTCATTTTACCCTCCCATTTCTGCTTCTTTTTCTAATGCCTGTGCATTGCAGAGAAGGGGAAAAGGAACCATTCCTTCACTTATAGGGTTATATACGGATAATTTTATTTCTTTTTTCAGGAGAGATGTGTATAAGAAACACAAGTTGG
The DNA here is from genome assembly GCF_004115265.2 of Rhinolophus ferrumequinum. Taxonomy (NCBI): domain Eukaryota; kingdom Metazoa; phylum Chordata; class Mammalia; order Chiroptera; family Rhinolophidae; genus Rhinolophus; species Rhinolophus ferrumequinum. Next base: position 43,276,703 of record NC_046296.1, on the reverse strand, counting down.
ATTTTTCCTATCTCTATTCACACTACCCACTCCTTCATCTCCCTTCCACTCAGAGAGAATAATTAACACAGGCCAAGGCCTAATACCTATTCCCTTCTAATGGTCAGAGTTAATATTCAAAGTGTGTGTTTTGTGTTTTAGCGTCTCGGTAAGCTCTCTCTCAGATGAAAAGGATGCCTCAATTCTTTGATGAAAAGATAGTGTCCTCAATTCTGTCTATGCAGTAAGCTCACCATTAAAGACCTTCCAATGCCCCTAACTATAAGAAATAACTGTTACTCATTTGGTTGGCCTGAAACTGGATGGGCAGGAGAGTTCAATTATTAAAGGAGAGTATGGAAAGCCTCTCGTCCCCATTAGGTCCAAGCCACATTTTAACATTCAAGTTTAACAGTATGCTGTGTGCTTTGGATAATAAAGCTGATATTGGATGTATTCCATGGTTCCACGGTTCATCCAAATCCTTGTACTTCATCTCAGTTGGCTCAGAACCTACAGTGAGTCGAAGTATTATTCATATCTGGTAACTCTCCCCCTAATAAACCATAGCTCTTCCAATCTTCTTTCATACATACCTGATCTCCAACATTATGTTAATAAATTTTTTGAATACTCTCTACTTTGTATAGGCACCTCTTACAATACGGCCTCATAGTACCTTAGTATATTGAGAAACAAAATCCTTTTAATTGAATTCAATTAGACCTTGATTAACATTCTGGCTCCAATGGTTATCAGATGTGAGTGCTTGAGCAGATTATTTATTGGCTCTGAGTCATAAGGTTTTTCATCTTAAATAGACAGAATAATATCAACCTCACAGAAATGTTATGAAGTTAGAGATAATTAAGATAGCATTTGTAAATCGTTGAACATAGTGCCTAATGTGTATATGTGTGCATGTGCATATATATATATATATATATATATATATATATATATATATATATATATATATATATATATTCCATGAGAAATGCCAGTTTTAATATTAGGCCTGGGCTGATGAAGGTCTACTCAAAAAGATTTTTTGTTTTTGTTGTTTTGTTTTGTTTTTGGGGGGTGTTTTTGAAACAATAGTTAAGACAAATGAAGACTGTTGTTTATGCCTCCTACACTGGTTTGTGAGAGAGAGCGTTGGCATGGAAGCCTTTGACTATAATGATATATAAAATTGCTGGGTAAAGGAGCTATGGCCTTTGATAGGTCAAGGTGATCCATCCATGGCCCTCAACCACAGCAGCCATACACACCCCATATCTATCAGGAGACAAAAGAAGCTGCGTCTTTTGGTACCTGTCCGGTCTCGTAATGAAATGAAGATGTTGTACTTGCTGTATTTCCTGCTTTTATCCTTCTAAGAAAGCTAATTAGATATAGTATTAGATTAAAGCCTTTCTGTTCATGCCTTATGAATCTTATTGTCAATCTGAAACCATAACCATAGCTTTGATATTGCAGGGAGTCTATTGTACCTTATTGAAATAACGGCACAAGCAATAGAGCATTTACCAAAGGATATTTGTTCATTAGAATAATAACCCTGGCACTAATAATTGTTGAAACATCATGGCAAGAGTAGGGCGTCAAAAAAGTTCAGGATGTATTATAATCATTGAATAGTCAGTATGACTAGTACGTAAGATGGAAAGAAGAAATATGGGTGGCTATAAAGTCTACAATATAGTGCAGTGAACCTGAAATTTTACACAATGTTATTAGTTTCAGGTGTACAAAACAACATAGTGCTTAGACATTTATATACCTGACAAAGTAACAATCCCAATAAGTCTATTACCTGACACTGTACACAGTTATTAGAATATTATTGACTATATTCCATATGCTGTACTATAGATCCCCGTGACTAGTTTTTAAAAGTATAATTAACATTAAATATTATTTTATATTAATTTCAGGTATACAGTAAAAATATTACTAAGGGTAATATCTGAGAGTTTACTGCCTATGTTTTCTTCTTGGTGTTTTATAGTTTCAGGTCTTACAGTTAAGTCTTTAACCCATTTTGAGCAAAGTGCTTACACATTTACATAATTTATGAAGTGATCCCCCCAATAAGTGTAGTTCCCATCTGACACTATACATAGTTTTTACAATATTATCGACTATATTCCCCATACTATACATTGCACACCAGAAATAAATCCCACTTGATCACGGTGTATGATCTTTTTAACGTATTGCTGAATTCAGTTTGCTAATATTTTTCTGAGGATTTCTGTATCTATCTTAATCAGGGATATTGGTCTATGCATTTCTTTTTTTGTAATGTCGTTGTCTGGTTTTGGAATCGGTATAACGATGGCCTTGTAGAAAGAGCTTGGGAGCCTCCCCTCCTCTTGAAATTTTTAGAGTTTGAGAAGTATCGGTGTTCATTCTTTTTTGAATGTTTGGTAAAATTCACCTCTAAAGCCATCTGGTCCAGGACTTTAGTTTATTGGTAGCTTGTTGATTACTGAATAGATTTCATTAGTAGTAATCAGTCTATCCAGATTTCTGTTTCTTCTTGGTCAACCTTGGAAGATTGTATGCTTCTAGGAATTTATCCATTTCTTTCAGATTGTCCAGTTTGTTGACATATAGTTGTTCGTAGTAATTTTTTTTTTTAATTTTTGTATTTCTGGGGTTTTCATTGTCTCTTCTCCTCTTTCATTTCTGATGTATGTGGGTCCTCTCTCTTTTTCTCTTGATTAGTCTGGTTAAAGACTTACCATTTTGCTTCTTTTCAAAGAACCACCTCTTGGTTTCATTGATCTTTTATATTGTTTTTATAGCCTTTATTTGGTTTGTTTCCATTCTGATTTTTATTATTTCCTTCCTTCTATTCACTTTGGGCTTTGTTTGCTTTTTCCAGTTCCCTTAAGTATACAGTTAGATTGTTTATTTGAGATTTTTCTTTTTTCTTGAGGTAGGCCTACATTGCTATAAACTTCCCTCTGAGAACTGCTTTCACTATGTCCCATGGTCTTTGTGATTTCATTTGTTTGCCTCAAGGTATCTTTTGATTTCTTCCTTGATCTCATCACTAACGCATTCATTGTTTAGTATTCATTTATTGTTTAGCCTCAATGATTATTTCTGAGATGTATAAAAGATGATCCCTTAAAAGATTAAGAGCTATCACTTTTACTTTAGTTTAGAGTCTGTCTGAATACCCTTTTGAGAGGAATTCAGGACATTTATAAGGAAAATTACTTGTTTGATGCTTCCAGGTTACTAAGACAATTACTCTTAGACTCTAACAAGAGGCTTTCATTTGCTAAAATTAAGGTTTTTTTTTTTCCCTTAAATGTCTTGCTCATCCCTGAGGAATTACTCAAACACTGTTTAAGGGCAAATGTTTCTAAGAGTCCAGGAAAATAGTCAATTTAATATATTACTTCTGATGAAGGTTATCAGAGCTCCCTTTCTCCTTTCCCTAATGTAAACATGGTACATTATTGGGTTTGAGAAAAAATGCAAAACTAGCAATGAAGTAAAAGTGAAAACAAAGAAATGTTTTTAACTTGATTGGTGTTAGGGACAAAGTTCTTAGGTTCAGTTAAAGCATCCCCTCCACCCCCTACCACCATCCCGACTTAACAACCTTCCAGTTCCTATAACACAGTCAAGCACTCGTGTTGGTACACCACGGCAATGAAGGACACAGATGAAAAGTATTTCAAAATATGCACTACACGTTTTGGTGGTTATGGTAGTGTTGATTACCAATAGGCAGTATTGCTTTTTAACACAGAGATTTTCTACAGTGGCTAATGTCTCATCATTAGAAAAGGCTTTCACTTCAACTAAGATAATGACCAAGAAAGAGCAGCCTGAACTAGAGAGTTAATTATATTTTTCTTACTTAATAAGTGCACGAGAGGATAGTTTTTACAGTCATTTGTTAAGCCAATGTCAAGGATTTAGGAATAACCTCATCACAATTTTCCAAGTTTACTTTTCAAAGTTTCAGCATGATTGAAGCCACTCCTGGCACCACATCCTCACACAATTTCATTCAAGATAATGAATCAAGATGTAACAACCCAGAACAAATGCTACTTCCTGTAACTACAGTAACTTTATAGTGAACAGGAATAACTCTCTGAAACTTCTCCTCTCCCAAAGGACTTATTCCAAGAATTGAGTCACCTGCCTACCTCTATATAAATGTTGGCCTCTAGGACCCCATTTGCTGATCTCAAGAGGTTACCATCTAATACATAAACAAGAGATGTCAACAGAGGTGATGTCGGTAGCATTAATCTTGGGATAAGCAGTCAACGTGTTCTTATTCTTTCTTTGTTTCATTTTGTTTGTTCATTGAACCTCAACTGTAAAGGTTTCAGTTAATCATAATCCTCAGTTCAAGTTATATTCTCATTAAAAAGTCAATGCAAGACATCTCTCTTTTTATTAGTATTTATCACAGTTGATCTCCAGACAATGTTATTTCCCTCACAGTGGACAATGGTTGGACTTATTAATACTGTTTGATATTGTTTCTATGCATTTTTAGTGTTAGAAAAACATCTGTTTTTTTTTTTTTTAATTAAAGTGTATTGGGGTGACAATGGTTAGTAAAGATATATAGGTTTCAAGTGTACAATTCTGTAATACATCCTCTGTACATCATATTGTGTATTCACCACCCAGGGTCAGTTCTCCTTTCATCTATATTTTTAAAGATAAAATACATCATGAGTTCTTACTGGTTATTTTATTTCAAGTTCAGTATGATAGAGTTTTGACTTAGCCTCATTAATCTTATGATTGAATCTAATTTATTTCATGCCAAAAATCTTAGTCTCAGAGATATGAATATAGTTACTCATTTGCTTTGTACCACAAAATAAAAACCACAGCCTATGAATAACAATACCAATCCTGCAATGATGTCATGAAGGTAGTAACAAGGTAGTACCTGACTTCAGACCCCCTCCCAAGAAATCAATTAGCCACAGACAAGACAGCATTGTGAAAATATCAGAACCCAGAGCTTAGGCTAAAGCACACCCCTGGACCACAGTAACAAAGATGCACTGCATTAGACGACGAAGTGGCATGGCTAGACTCTGACCACATCACCCAGGATTTGAACCCTGAACTGACCTATATTTGCCCCAGCTAAGCTATCTGGGGTTGGACGCCTGATGGGATCTAGTGGAGAGTCCTTCACAGTTTTGTAACCTGGGAAAGACATCTCTGCCCTGCCCACCTCATCAGCTGGTGGCCTTTGGAGGGAGATGAGGGTGTCTGTCATTTCTCATCACTTCACTGTCCTCCCCCTCCCATTAAAAAATTAAAATAAAACTCCCGATAGCAACAAGGAGATGAAAAAAGATGTACTAGCTCAATCAGATATACATCTGGAAATTATAAAATTGAATCAATAAAAAACTGGAGAAATTAGTTGGATGGAGACCAACTAAAAGCTCATACTGGTGTGGAGTTGAGGAAATCACTATGTTGGGGCAGAACAAAGTCAATCTGCAAAGAGAAGGGAATGGAACATAAACACAAAGATAAGTGACTGAATCAGGTATGCTAGCTTTCTAGTTCCTGCGGCACTTAACCATTCTTCAGTCCCTGCTCTTCGAGTCTTTGTATTCCTAAAATAAAATCCAACTTTTATTGCACAGGTTTAAGTAGGACTCTTTTCCTTAATATCCAGAGAATCCTGACTAGTATATGAAGCAAGGTTGAAATTAGAAAGCCTACCCTTCAATCTGTCTTATTTTTCTGATAGTGTAAGCTAATTTATAATCCACTAAAGATGATTTCTTTTTGGCAGAATTTCATGGAACCTCATTAAAAGGGGCTTTTGTCTCTATGCATATTCTAAAGAACGTGTGAATATGTACATTTCCAAAGTCATCAGTCACTTCCTTCTCTCTCCTTTTAATTGTAGCTAACTTCTCTCTACTGTGCTTGCAATACAAGCTGATTTCTTCTTACATGGAGTTCTTTTCATCTGTATATCACTGCTTTTCTTTACTTGTTTTTATTTTATTTCCATATTCCAAGCACAGGCAATATAACTACCAAGTTTTGATACTTGTGATATGGTTAAAATGTGTAAGATATTTTGTTTCTTGATATATTTTCACAATGGTATACAGACATACGTACATCATTTTTCCTGTTGCTATCCTTGTTAATTTCCCCAAATATGACATATGAAATCTCTAATGGCAGTTATTCAGTGTCAGACCTAGTAGCATTCTTCCCCGTAACTCCATAAATCAGTTAATCACTTCCAGCATCCTGCTCAAAACATTCTTATTTTCCCAAGCCGTACTGTACCCCTTGCCCGTGTCTCACACCATAAATCAAGGTTGCAAAGTATGAAATGTAGATCTTAGTCATTGGATTTTCAAATATGCTTTTTCTCTGAAAGCATCTTAAACTGGAAAAATAATTACAAGAGCCCCTTCTGCCCCGTGTTCCAGTTCCTTTCCCTGGACTTCCTAATAACAAATGAGGTATTTTTATATTGTGATATATTATCATGAAACGGAGCAAAAGTGATACTATTATATAAGGTTGGTGAATTGTAACAGTGCTATATTTACATCCCTACCCAGGAAAACAGCACACTTTCTTAGACATACCAGTGTCTATGCAGTCAACTTCTTGTACATAACAAGGAATCTCTATTAATGTATGCTCCTCCCTTAAAGATAGATGATAGATAGACAGACAAACAGACAGGAGAGTTTATATGAATTGACTCACAAAATTAAGGAGGTCATGAAGTCCCACGATGTACCTTCTGCAAGCCAGAGAACCAGGAAAGCCAATGATATATTTCAGTCTGAGTCTGAAGGCCTTAGAACCAGCAGTGCAGATGTCTGAGGGTAGGAGAAGATGGATGTTTTAGCTCACAAGGAGACAGTAAATTCACCCCTCCTTTACCATTTTGTTCTATTCGTGCCCTCAGAGGACTGGATGATGACCAGCTGCATTGGTGAAAGTGATCTTCACTCAGTTGGCTGATTCATATGTCAATGTCTTCCAGAGACACCCTCACAGACACACCCAAAAATAAGGTTTTGCCAGCTACCAAAACCTTAGAGACGCTAAGAGACTGGGCGTCTCTTAGCCCAGTCAAGTTGACATGTAAAATTAACCATCACAAGTATCGACAATATTGCTTGAATTATTATTGCCTGGATATCCCCTCATAATTCTGTTTAAAATATTAAATTTAGCTGTTTCGTATACTCCAAATTCAGTGTCTAGGCACTTAATTTTATAATTCTTCCATACACCCCCTTGTCTTACTCTATTTTTATAATATTTCTCACCTCCTAATGTTCTATACTACTTAATTTATTATTATTATTACCCTTCTCTTCTTGCTAAAATTTAAGCTCCATAATGTCTTTAATTTGTATCTATTTTGTCCCACTCATATATTTCAAGCATCTAAAATACACCTTGTGTTTCCCCAAAAATATGACTTAGCTGGACAATCAGCTTTAATGCATCTTTTGGAGCAAAAATTAATACAAGACCTGGTATTATTATATTATTATATTATATTATATTATATTATATTATATTATATTATATTATATTATATTCCCGGTCTTATAGTAAAATAAGACAACATCTTATATTAATTTTTGTCCAGCTAGGTCTTATTTTCAGGGAAACATTTTCGGTAGTTTATAGTAGGGGCTCGATATGCATTTGTTAAATGAATGAATAAATAATATCTAGTTTAATGTCATGGCACATAGTTTCCTCTCTTTCTTTTTGCCCTGTATATTTCATTATCCTTTTTGACAAACTCTAGTGTTGATTATTTGTTTGCAAGTTTCATTTGACTCCATTTTTTTTAGATGACAAAAGTTATGCATACTTATCTAACACACACATGCACAGTTTCATCACTCTCCATACCCTTTCATTTTTTATTTTTACAGGTTCTTATGGATTTTTTTTTTCATTCTCTCAGATAAGCTACAGTACACAGAAGCATAACTCAAGCTTTTTCACAAAGCTTTTCTATCTGGGAAGGTGAACTTGCAAATATAAAACATATTGATGACCATATCAAAGTGGCAGACACATAACATACATATTATGCTGGTCTCAAGAACAGATTTTTGCCAGACACTGTACTGTAGTACTTGTGTTTCCTCTAGCCACCGAAATGTGAGTGTCATGTGTTGTTAAGTTAGTTCCAACTCCTGGCGACCCCATGAACGAGGGATGTCCACAACGTCCCATCCTCAACAGCCCTGCTGAGCTCCTGTAGACTCACGCCTATGGTTTGTTGTATGGAGTCACTCCATCTCGTATTTGCTCTTCCTTGTTTCCTGCTGCCTTCTATTTCTCCCAGCATTATTGTCTTTTCCAAATAACCCTGCCTTCTCATGATGTGCCAGAAGTAGGGCAGCTGTAGTTTTTCCATATTTGCCTCCAGTAATGTTTCAGGCTTAATTTGCTCTAGGACATACTTGTTTATCTTCCTGGCTGTCCAGGGTATCCACAGAACTCTCCTCCAACACCATATTTCAAACGAATCCAGTTTTTTCCTACCAGACTTCTTCACAGTCTGACTTTCACATCTGTAATTCACATAGTAATTGTGAATTACGAAGGTGTGGATGTTCTTAGCCTTGGTCTCTGATGACACATCTTTGCTCTTGGTGAACTCTCCTAATTCTTGCACTGCTGACTTTACAAGTCTCAGCCTTCTATTGATTTCTTGGCTTCAGTCTCCATTTGAACTGATGACTGAACCAAGACAAGCACAATCTTTAACAATTTTAAGGCCACCTCCAAATGCCCACTGTAAAATGCTTTGTGTGTGTGTGTGTACTGTTTAATGGGAGCCAGTGGGGTTGTTATATTTAAAACTTCATGGCTACAATAGTAAAATAAATGGTTCCCTAAAGGACTGAAAGAATACATCACTTCTAGGTTCTTAACTCACTGTCAGAGAGGGGCATGTGATCAAAGAAAATATAGTCTAAACTTGAATATCCTTAAAGACTCAATTGCCAAGATGGGATTCTAGACTCCATTGCTCCTGAATCTTTTGATTGACCCCTAAACGATGTTTTACAGGTTGAACAAAATTGGAATTAACTCTTATCAATAGGGAAATAATATTTTTATAGCTGCTCACAATCCTCCCTGCAAAACTTTCAATTTTATAAATGTTGGCAACAGAAACATAAGTAGAACTGCCTCATAATAATCTTCAGTGCTACACAATAAAAGCGAACATCCATGCTCTACTCTTTAGAGAGACTGTTATTTCTTGATTCACACTGGCGTAGTGCTGGTTGCTACACTGTTCTTGATTAGATTTATGTTCTTCTCCTTGTCTGCTTGCCTCCTTGCCTCCTATGAAAACATAGGAACACCTATCTTCATGACTCTAGAGCATTAATGACACTGACAATGTGACCCCAAAGGAGTATCCTGCAGAAGCATCTGCTTCCCTATCTCTTCTCAGACTCATTTAATTGCAACCCCCCTACGCCACATGCACACACACTTTTAAAGAGAAAACACATTAAGTTTGGTGGTGCATACCACCAATCCGTAAGTACTTACTTTCCCTTTAGAGAACAGTCTCAGTGTTCAAGGATGTGCATAATATGAGCCTTACTGAGTCTATTCATGTTACTGCTACTCATAAGGTCATTCTACCCCATTACGGAATTAGGAACATGGCTATTAGTGACCTGGGCAAACGATCTCCTGGATTGTCAAATAAGCAGTATACATAAACTCTGGAGCCAAACTTTCTATTGTGTTGCCCCGAAAATACGATCTAGTCCGACAATCAGCTCTAATGCGTCTTTTGGAGCAAAAATTAATATAAGACCCGGTATTCTATTCTACTCTATTCTATTCTATTCTATTCTATTCTATTCTATTCTATTCTATTCTATTCTTCTATTCTATTCTATTCTTCTATTCTATTCTATTCTATTCTATTCAAGACCCCGTCTTATATTATAGTAAAATAAGACTGGGTCTTATATTAATTTTTGTTCCAAAAGACATATTAGAGCTGATTGTCTGGCTAGGTCTTATTTTCGGGGAAACACGGTAGGTTCCTGTCATAGCTCTGACACTTTCAAGCTTTGTGACATTAGGCAGGTGACTTAACTTCAGGGCTCCTTCATTTGTGTAAAGCAACCTATAGGAATGATTATGATGATTAGATATGTTATTATCTGTTAAGTGTCTTAATATTCCCTGGTCTCATATAAGTGTAAGATGCTGTTATTAATATAGCATGACTGATCCTGTATTTTAGGAATAAGGTGATAGTGGCATGTAGTGTCCTTCGAGTAATACTCTCCAGGTGCCTTATAAAACTGCACCTTCCCCTGCCCTTACTCATCCCTAGGAATACAAAACTGCTAAAAGAACCAGCAAAGGCCAGGAAGGAACCAAATTTATTTGTAGTGTTACCTTATAAAAATTAAAAGTTTGAGTTTTTAATATAGCTAAAGTTTTAGAAAGGCCATTTCTAACACTTGAAAGAAAACAAACATTTTTTTTGTATTAAAGAATATAGAGAGAAATATACTATTTTACTATTATGTTTACATATGAAAGTCAAATTGATATTTTTAAAAATAGTAATGTGGCAGGGGCACAACTTTTCTGTGATTCCATTTGTGATCAAATCCTCGTTTGCATTTAGACTGTTACACAGCAAGATGGAGTCCAAGATACTTACAGGATTTTTGCAAGTCAACCATTTACTTATGTAGATGTGTGATTCCAACAGGGTGGAAGATTTACTTAAAGAGGCATTTAAGAATTTCAAGGAAGCTACAAGCTTCAATGACAAAACTAGCTGATTCACTAAAGTGTACTGAATGTATTTTGTAATAGGTTCTTTCTTTAGATATTATTCATGTACTTTAAACATGAAAATAGTGCATGAATAATTTCTTTTTGGAAATGACTTGTAAAAACGGTATGTGTTTAATATTTTTAAAAATCAAACACACAGGCCAATGCAAAAGAAAAACGTTTACAATAAACCAATACCACTGAAGGAAGTGCTGTTAGCATTTGGTGTTCATGGTCCCAAACATGCCACTATGGCAAGAACAAAGATAGAAACAAATGAAAAAAAAAAAAACAGAAAAACAGGTTCAGATTATAATATTACTTTTAAAGGAGATACTCAATTATTTCTCTCATAGTTCAATGAAGAAAAGAAAGTGAAATAAAACGAAAATTTTGGGTGAATTTCAGATAAAGTTTCTTCACCATAGACATATTACTTTCAAATATCAATCTAACATCACATGAAACTAACATGAAAAAAACTAGTTGTTTACTGTCTCATCACAGGATTTTGGCCTCCCTGTTCTGTAGGGAGAATTAGCTTCTTTTTTATAGAGTAGGTGACAGTTCAGGTCATGTACAATTTGGGAATTCAGTAATAGGCCAAACAGAATACATAGTTGTGGCATTTGAGCTTCCAAAGACAACATATAAATAAAAAAGTCAAATATACATATATACATGGTATACTGTTGTTTCCCTTTTTCTCTAGACAAAAATGTTTGGTTTTAAACTAAAAGCATTTTTAAAACAGGAACTTGGAGAAGTTACATGTCAAACTTAAACACTATTCACAAGCCAGGCAAATTAACATATTACGGGATCATTATGAATAATCTATTCCCTACTCAGCATGTACCGATGAACTGCTAAATATTGAGAGTAGGTTATACACAGGGCAGTCCTGTCAAGGACCTAAGGGGTATACCAACAATAATAATACACAAATGCCTGTGGTAAGTGTCTGAGTGAAGCACAGACATCATTCTCTAGGAGCTTCTAAAGGAAAAGTCCACTTTTCCCAAAGGAACAAAAAAGGCTTCATCAAAAACTTGACAGATGGAAACAAGGAGACAGAATCAGAGACTAAACAGAAGTGACGGCCTGGAGGCAGGCTATTACCATCGATGGAAGTGTTCCTTGTCCCCCAGGAAATGTCCTATCTAATGTTAGCTGTAACCCTTTAAAGGTCTTAAAAGTTGTACAGCAATTGCACGCACCTCAGTAGTTTCACAAATCTTTCTGGTAACAAGCAATACAAAATTGAATTGTAGTTGATACTATTTAGTAGTAGAGTCTTACCGGGTCACTGATTTAGAGGAGGTCAAGATTAACCATGGACTGAGTAGCAGAAGAGGTGAAGTTTAAGTTCAGAGTTCCTCCAGTCACTCATCTTTTATGACCACCCTTACACACACACACACACACACACACACACACACACACACACACACGTCCTATCCTAGACCTTCAGATTCCTTTCATCCACTTCATATGCCTCTGTCATCCCACTCCCCAGATTCTCAGTGTCCCTAAACATGGTGATGCTCCTCACGAGGCACCCCTTTACAATCTCACCCTATTCTACAAGCCAGCTTTTAAGGTCTGTGTGACTTCATTGTTGCTGTAATCCTAGTGCTGGAACACAGTGAATATTCAATAAATAGTTGTCAAGTGAATAAAAGATTAATAGATTGAAAGACAACCCACATGGCAAGCAAAATGGGAATTATCATATCTGTTTTGCAGCTAAGTTTGCAGAGACAAATAAGGTTCTAATTATCCAACTTGCGTTCATTTTACCATTTACCATGAGACATTGCTTTTACTCAAAAAATGATTAATAGTGGGAATTACAAATTGGATGGAGGAGCAAACTAATGATGGTTTAGACACATAAAACCTACAATGGGTTATATATAAACCATGGTATATAAGCAGCTGCCTACTGTATACATGCCCCCAGTCGGCCAAGAAGGTGATAGTAGTACGTAATGAGAGAGAATACTATTGTGGGAGAAACAAAAATTAATAATGTGGGAGTGGCCACAATTTCCCCAAGTTTCCTGCCCTTTAACTTTATCTTTGCCTACTCTTTGCCTACTCCCCCTTCCAATTATCTAGAATATTAAGAATCATAGCCTTTAGCCACTGGTTTCCAATAGTTTGTATGGAAGGAGAAAAGGTGTTGCTACTGCAAGTGAAAATGTTCACGCATATACAACTCAGGGTTTGCTTCCAGGAAGAGTGCCTGTGACAGATCTTTCTGCACGAAGCAGATCTTTGGCAGAGGGAAGAGAATGGACATTCTCTGTCTCGTAGAAATTGTACTGGTCATACAACTCCTGGATCTCACTCTACGTTCAAAATCCATCTGAACTTAAAGTAAGGTGAAGAAGTGAAAGGAATGCAAAGGGGAGGGATCAAGGAGAAAATCAAAGGGATGGACAGCATTTCAGTTGACATAGAATGTATCAAAACTAAAGACTGAAATTAAACACCACTTTATGCTACTTTTGGACAAATATGTTTGATCAACATCAAATACAGGACAATGGTTATTTCTAAGTAAGAATATAGAAAGGGAAGAAGGTATAGCTAAACAGAAGTAAAATTTTAAGTATAAGTTTCATTTCTGAAACATGGTGGTATGTGGTACCCAGGTATTCATTGTTTTATTATCAAATGTTGTATACCTACATACTTCATCAAAGAAACTGATGCCTTTCTATACAAATTTTTATTTGCCTCCCTATTCCTAATTCTGTCCTTTAATTCATGGGATTCATAGGGCAGTAGACCTCAAAGTGGATGATGTGTACATCTAAGAGTATGTGAAAATATGCCAAATAATCACGGATCATTTTTTAATTGAGATCTAATTCACATACCATAAAACTCACCCATTTAAAGTGTACATTTCAATAGCTTTTAGCATATTCACAAAGTTGTACAACCATCATCACTATCAAATTCTGGAATATTCTTACCACTTTGAAAAAGTAAACCAAAACCTGTACCCCTTATGAGTTGCTACTCAATACCCCGCATCCCAGCACCCCAACAATCATGAATCTACTTTATTTTGCCTATTTCGCACACTTCACATAAATGGAACCAACCAATAATGTCTATCATTCAGTGACTTGCTTATTTTACTTTACATAATGTTTTCAAAGTTCATTGTGTTGTAGCATGTATTAGTACTCGTTCTCTTGTATGGCTGAATAATCAGAACTGCAACGTCTATACGCTCTCGCTCTCTAGTACCTATAAGCTTACATGCCTGGGCATGTGTGTGGTCTTGGTGGAGGCATCATGCTGGTCCTTCGTATTTACCTCTCCTTTTACAATTGTTCTTTTTCTTATTCTTTGCTGTAAAAGCTCTAGGATTACCTTTCAATTTGACTGTTACTGTGGTAACCTTAGCCTAGGTGAACAGTCCTAAAAAGACAACCTACAAGTATACCATAAATCATTCACCTATTCTCTGAAGAAGAGATATATTCCAACATAATTTTCCTTTCTATGTTTAACATTTGTTCATCAAATGTTTAATATATTCAAGCTTTCGTGTTTTTATATTGGTTTCTGAATGACTACATATATGGTGTGCCCAAAAAGGAAAGCATGAAAATGATAACACGATAATCAGGATTATCGTCACCGTCACCCTGGAGAATGGGATGGGAAAGTAACTGGGAGGAGAACACAGTGAGTTTCTGATGTACAAATAAATTCCACTTCTTAAGCTTTGTGGGGAGCACTTGGGCATTTATTCCTACTCTTTAAACATTTTATGTACATTATGAAATTGTAAGGGGAAAAGGGCGCTAGAGCTTATTGGACTTACATAAATAGTCCTGGGGTGAAGTAGACGTTACACAATGTTTGCTAGAGAAAGTCCCATTGTCATCAAGATTCCAGTTCCTCTCCACTGTTTTTAGAAATCTACCCTTCTCTATGTTTTAGTTTCATCCTAGGTTCCTTCCTTCCTTCCTTCCTTCCTTCCTTCCTTCCTTCCTTCCTTCCTTCCTTCCTTCCTTCCTCCTTCCTTCCTTCCTTCTTCCTTCCTTCCTTCCTTCCTTCCTTCCTTCCTTCCTCCTTCCTTCCTTCCTTCCTTCCTTCCGTCTCCTTCCCCTTCCTTCCTGCCTTCCTTCCTTCCGTCCTTCCTTCCTTCCTTCCTTCCTTTCTCTTCCCCTTCCTTCCTTCCTTCCTTCCTTCCTTCCCTTCCCCTTCCTTCCTTCCTTCCTTCCTTCCTTCCTTCCTTCCTTCCTTCCTTCCTTCCTTCCTTCTTTTTTAAATTATTTTCAGGTGTACAAAACAATGTAATAGTTAGACATTTATACCCCTCACAAAGTGATAACCTCCTCCCCCAATCTACTAACTCTCTGACATCGTATATAGCTGTTACAATTCCATTTACTGTATTCCCTATGCTGTATTCCACATCCCGTGACTATATATATATATATATATATATATATATATATATATATATTAAATTATACTTGACAGTCATTATTATTCAGCTTCAGCTTCAGGTGTACACGGCAGTGGTCAGGCATCTACACCATCCATGAAGTGGTCTCCCTAATAAGACGTGTGCCCACCTGACACCCTACAAAATCTTTACAACATTATTGATTATATTCCCCAAACTGCCTTTCATATCCCCGTGGCAACACTGTAGTTACCAATTTGTGCTTTCTAAAGGTTTGCTTGCTTCATTGTAGCAAAAATGGCTGCTGCAATTCTGGTTCATATTTTTATGAGCACAAGACCAGCCTGAAAGGAAGGGCTTCTCTTCCTCAAACTATCAAGCAGAAGCCCTTCATTTTCACACACATCAAACCTACTTAGGTCATGTCCCTGCCTGAACTAATGCCTGTTGTAAGGGAGTTGGGACTAGGCCGATCACCCTCGGCCCAGATTGTGGGATGGGGGTCGTGGAGTCAACCACCCAGGGGGAGCAACTCTGCCCAATTTGCTTGAGACTTGACTTGCTTTACCAATGGTACTTGTGTGTTCCAGGAAAGCACTCAGTCCCAGGCAAACAGATTGTTGTTTATCGTAAAGCCAGTAGCGTAGACATAAAAATTAGCTGCCCCAAAACCCATGCTCAAGTCTTCTACCCACAAGTAGAGTTAAATAAATGAATATATCTATTTCTACTTTCTCACAATGAACATCTATCTCCTTACAGGAACTAATGAATCTTTTTCAATTATAGAGTTCCAGACTCTATAAAGAATTCCTTAAAATTTTTTGTATTTCTCTTAAATGATCAATTAATATGTATCATGTTTTCTAACATTATTTCACAGAATTTTCTGATCTGTCAGTGGTGTTCTGAACCTGCTTTAGAATCAGAACTCTTCAACAGTCATGCCCCCAAAACATAAGATCCTATAGAGGGTGTTGTGTTCATTTCACAGGATCAGAGATGTTTTCTCTGCTCCTCCCCAAATCTTAAGTGAGGTGGGAGCTAGAAGGATCTGTCTTCTGAGAAATATCTATTATTTTCTGGAATAAATAAGGTCCTTGGTGACCATTTTATTTAGAGTGATGTAGTTTATTAACTATTTTCTTATTAAAGGATAGCAAATAATACCCTGGTTAATTTCTTAATTCCTCTCAATTTTTACCTCTTATTGTTTGCAAATATTCTACTAGCTCCCTAGATGAAATTATAAAACAGCACGTTTTACAATAACTCTAATTTCCTTCTTATTTTCTGTTTGATTTTCACTGTCTAAATGGTGAAACTGAGACTCTGAGGTTCTGTCCAACTAGTGTCAAAACAATCAATAACATCAGTGAAAATTTAGTTAAGCTATTTGGTCATTATTATGTAAAACAGGGGTAATTTGGTATGTTTTATATCTTTCACTTGGTTAACTTCAAAGATGGTTATAGCATCTTCAAGGATCCCTATGAAAAATGAAGGCTTCAGGGCCCTCCCCTAGACTTTTAAATTCAGTAACTCGAGGTGGTAGGGACCACGCTATCTTTTTTGAATAAGGATCCAGAGACTAACTGCTCATCAAAACCACCTCTAATTTGTTTGTAAATGCAGATTCCAGGATGTAGCGTCCAGAGACTCTACTTCCAAAGTTTGGGAAGGACCACAAAACCTACAGTTCTGAGAGAGTGTGAAACCACACTGGTGAAACTCCACCATAGCTGAAGCTTGAATCAAATGTGTTCGTTAATAAAGAGATTGGGCAATATAGTGGGATACAGTTTCAAGAGAAATGTCATGGAAATCACCACTAGGAAAAAAAAAAAAAACACGCAGTTTGGAGGACTTTTGGAGTACAATTAAAAAGCTTTTATCAGTGAGTGCTAATATGATGAGTAGCAAGGCAGATCCTCTGCATTACAATTTTGTGAGAGGTGATCAACCATTTCTCCTCCAAGCCTGAAGCAGTGGGAAGTAAATCCCATTCTAGCACAGAGTGTGTTTTCCCTGTGGTGTATATTGACCAAGGACGTTTTCTGATCAAGAATTCATGCAATAGCTTTGCTGCATCCATACAGGAAATGGCTGTGACCTTTCCAACACGTAAGGTTATGTGTTTTGACAGGCGGCACAGAGCCAATCCCTCCAACCACGCAGCACAGACGACCGCACGCTGTTCTCCTGAGGCACGCTGCTACTCATGTTGTTTAATCACATTCAGCAGCTCCAGAACTGAACGTCATTCAGAGTGTCAGAAAGGTAGAAAAGCTGTGCCGCTGATTCTATGGAAATCCTCAGCAAGAAGCAACATTAATCGCCGGCTGGTTATTTAATGGATGCCCATTCACTTCCAGAAATGTCCTCCCCTTCTGTCTCTATTACCTTCCAGTACATCCGACTACAGCCCCAAACATGAATGCCAATTTGTAAGAAATTACAGAACTTTAACAAAAAGAAAAAAAATTAGATGCCTTCTTTGCTCGTGGTGGACAGAAAAATGAATCACAGCCCCTGACTTAAGAAAGCATATAACCTAGTTGGAGTCATAGAACTAATGAATGTTTCCTACAGGGCTCCTTCATTTACCAATGCAGATTTTGACCCATGTCAGAGACAAAGCAAAACTTCTCTCTCTCTCTCTCTCTCTCTCTCTCTCTCTCTCTCTCTCTCTCTCTCTCTCTCACACACACACACACACACACACACATATGCACACAGCACCTACTTGCACTCATATCACAAATTTTGGTAGTTTAGTGACATTGCTGAAGATCCACGTCACACATTGTGTGAATTCCCACTGTCTCTAATTAATTCTTCTGTTGTCTCTGTCTTTTCTTTCTCCCCCTTCCCACCTCCTTATTTCTCAAGAACAATATGAATTCTTATTTTCTCATTCATAGCAATTCAGCTACACACACAGGCCATCAAATTTCAGCCTCTACCCCAAGTTCCTTATCAAAATATTTCTACGAAAGAAAGACAATTTTCTTCTCCAGGAGAAACCTAGAGAATAAAATTTTCTCCACCTGCAGCTTCTGAAACAATTTTAAAACACAAGAGAATATTAATTAAGTGCTAAATTGCATGGTACAGAAAAAGGGGTACGTAGATGTTAAGAGATTGAAAAGATCAGCGAAGGCTAGAATATTTAATGATTGCTGAGGTGCCCTTCCAATATGTTCCCAAAGCATTGGGGGTTCGATAAATCTGTGCTCATATACGTGTTGGTTAACTTGGCCCTCCCCTTGTTAAACTCTAAGCTCAGTGAGGACAGACATTATGCCTGTATCACTACTTTATATCACCAACACTGAGAAGAGTGTTTTAGGCAAAATAGGGAGTCAGTCAATTTTAAAAGGGAGGGCTTGACTGATTCTTGAAAGATGCATGAAATTTAGAAGGTTGGAAATAAAAAGGTGAGACTTTCACAGTGGGAAGAATAAACTGAGTCAATTCCTAGAGAATTTAAAGACTAAAGAAATAGAGTTACCATATTTTGCCGTGTATAATACACATTTTTTTTTGCCAAAAGTTGTGAGGGAAAAATAGGGATGTGCATTATACATGGGTAGTGCTAATTCCGTATCTACATAAATGTTTTTAACTTTTTTATTCATGCTTATGAGTTAAAAGTGTAACTCTAGAAATCAACAACGATGTCCGTATGCAAAATAATACCCTGGAATAGGAGCATCGGTTTTGTTGAACTTGGGACAAACTTGCAAACGAACTTGCAATAACAAAGAGTTCTTGGCCTTCTATGTTGTATAAATATGGTAAATTTGTTACCAGTACATAAAATTTCTTGTATCTTGTATCTGTTCTTGTGTTTGGTAATTATTTGTTACATAAAATTTCTTGTACATAATATGTTAAAAAATAAATGCTAAAATTCCTTTATAATACAAAAAACAAGTACTTAAATGTAAACAAATAAAAATTTGAATTGAATAATTAAAACTAATGATGTTTTTTTCACTGAAAGTTTGGGCCAAAAACATGGGTGCCCATTATACACAGAAGTACATCATACACGGCAAAATACAGTAGTTAAAGTAGAGTGAAGTAGTTGACAAATATGGAGAAATAAGCATGTATAATTTAGAAAGTGATCAGATAAGGGGAACCTGAATGCCTGTCAGAGGAGATTAGACTCAGTGTTGTAGAAAACATAACAGTCAGCGGTTTTTGAAGGTAGCAAGGACACAAAGTGATATTTTAGAAAGTTAGTATCCAAAAACTTTAAACAGTGTACCTTATTCAAAGTGTCATAAAGTATTTGGGTTTCTCATATTAAAACAGAGTTGCCCTCTCCTTTACTTTTTTCTTTAATTTCTTTCTTTTTCTGTGTGTCTTACATCATTTCCAGTCTATCAAATAGGACATTACATAGAGCTTAGGTTTATTCAATTAAGTAGGAAACATTGGAAAAACTCATTGAGAAAATGGAGTGACGGTCTTAAAATATAGGCCTTCCTGGAGTGATTTTTAAAAACATTAGGAACAGAGACCAAATTTTTAACACTCAGGAATTACTAAAGGAGCAATTTAAATAACCATAGTGGGGTTAAAATGTTGTGGAGTAGAGAAGCAGGTAATTTGGACTTCTGAGGAGAGCTCAAAACTCACCGAATAAATAGCATAATAGCTTAACAAGGTTAATAAGGATGATCTATTTGCCAGCAAAGAGCAAGTTAAATTTTAAAAGTTTATATTTCATAAATTTCTGATAACTATTATCCTTCCTGTTATGATCACCCTGTAAAGACAGGAGAGATCCCCATCCAAAATTTGGATTGGGTGATGTCACTGATGACACCACACACACATCAAGAGTGTATGAAAACGTTTTATCCCTTACATAATGAGGTTTTCTGGAGACAGCAGGCCGTATCGCCCCAGACGGTCTACAAATGGCTTGAGATTCGCAGGGAAAGGTGCCTGACTTGGGGTTTCTCTGATGGTGACAGGGTAGAGCTGAGGTGGGCTTTCTACTAGCAGGCAGGGTCTGCATGGCACCCAAGGAGGAAGCACACAGACTTCCTTAGCAGCATGCCCAGATTCGGAGGACGGGACACAGGAAGAAAAGGGAGGAGTGATGCTTAAAGCTTTCGGGAGATAAACAAAAAATGAAGTCAGATTTTTTACTTTACTGTCATAGTTAGGTTTGTTTAACATGACCCGATATGAATATAAGAAACACAATACATTTTTTTTAAAGAGAAAAACATACATGTTGGCCTTTTCCCATGTAACTTTACATACCACGACATTAGCACGTAGCGGGCTAATAGTGCACTGCCCCTAAGTACTAGTCACTATGATCAATTCTCCAATATCACTTCATTCTAAACAACAGCAATCTTCTTCTTATGGTCAGAGATTAGCCTAGAAACAGGAATGTGATGGTAATATGGCCAATGAGACCTAAGGGGAAGCTTACTGGGGGGAGCATTGTAGGTTGGGTTTCCTCACTCCAAAAAACAAAACAAAGAAATGAGACGTTCTATTTCTTTCTCTGGTAGTTGCCAAGCCTGAAAGTGCTATCTGAAACTGCTGAAGTTGAAACATCCTAATTGCTATACCTTTTATATAGAAATGCTTTGGTAAACCAACCACTAGAGTACAAACCAATTCGTACGTATTCGATCATGCTTTTAAATGAGATGGTACTTGGCAATTTGCAAAGTGCAGTAGGCATGGTATGAGAAGATCTGATTTCAGCTCCTGTTCTAACTTTTACCAGCAGTATGCCCTTGAGTGAATAATTTAGTCAAAAATTACTTTCTTCACCTTTAAATAGTATTAATACTCACCAGATATGCTCTGTAGGGTTACTGCGGTAATCACACAAGGTAATGTTTAATTCATTACTCAAATAATCCATGAATTGAAATACATTTAATGAGGAATGCTGTAACTAAATATTATATTAGGAGCTCAGAGAAGAATTGTCAATAAAATAGATAAAATCCCTGCCTTCATATTGTTTATAATCTAGTTGAAGTAAATTTCTCCACAAGTTATAAGCCCTGAATATATATAAATATATGTCTTTGTATGTATTCTGTATTGATTTTATTCAAACTATATTTATTAGCAGCCATCATGTAAGAAACATTATCTAAGTTCTGGGGATTTAAAAACAAAGAAGACAATTCTTGTTGAGATGTACCCCATTATATTTACTCGTATATTACACATAACTTAAGAATCTCGTCAACAATAGGCGAAGTACCAGATGAACAGATGATTAAACAGAAAAGACATTTAATTTTTAAAACAAAAAGAAGTCTAAATGTTTAATAAATTATTAAACATACCTATAGGTTTAATAATGTCAAAAAGGTAAAATCTTCTTCTTTCTATAATAAACTTTACCTCTAAAGGGAGCTAGGAAAGTATGTATCTGTCATAGGGAAATAAAGATAACTTAATTACTGACTACATCACTTGGGACTGAAAACGCTGCTACAAATAGAATTGACAATTAAACATAGAAATACGTAGCTAATGGGCAGGTAACCAAAAGTACAAGATAGGACAATTAAGTTCACGAACTAATCCTAGACAAAGTGCTACATGTTTCATTGCTGAATATCACTATGGTCACCTTCGCAGTACTCCCTTTGGGAAGCTATGCACCGATGCCAGCACCTAGTCCACCCTTTAGAGCAATTTCAGAACTCTTTTTCTGGAATGGCCATCAGAGCTGTCATCATATTACCCTTGATGTCCTGCATGTCATCAAAATGTCTTCCTTTCAGTATTTCCTTTATCTTTGGGTAAAGAAAGAAGTCATTGGGGACCAGATCAGGTGAGTAGGGAGGGTATTCCAATAGTTATTTGTATACTGGCTAAAAATTCCCTCATGGACAGTGCCGTGTGAGCTGGTGCATTGTCGTGATGCAAGAGACATTAATTGTTGGTGAAAAGTTCAGGTCGTCCAACTTTTTCAGCATTTCCAAATAGTGAACTTGGTTAACTGTTTGTGCAGTTGATACAAATTCATAATGAATAATCCCTCTGATATCAAAAAATGTTGGCAACATCATTGCAACAAGTTGGTGAACTTAATTGCCATACCTCACATCTGTCACATTATCTGTGTCTATTCTATATTGTTCTATTGTGTCTATTCTACATTCTATTCTGAAAAGTAACATAATATCTTAATTCACCCAAGACATTTATTTTGCATTAGGGAGAATCATATTTATATCATGCAGTTTCCAGTCTGTAATTTTCATGTTTATAAATTTGTGATTTTCATGTTTATATTTTGATATTTTCCCTAAGGGGACCTAACATACAGTTGAAGAGAAATCTAATTTTTAACCACTTTGGATTTAATTCTTATTTACTTTTGGATTTCAACCACAGACTCCTGAAGGATCTACCCATGGTGCTGGCTAGTTCAAGCAATTGTAACAAAATAGTGTATCTATTCAGCTTGTACACTAACTCTTAGAAATGATGGCAGGGAAAGAGACGTATGTCAATATACATCCATCAAAACTCAGCATTAAAAACAAGACCATTTTGCATTTGTGTGGTCCTTTGTAGTTTTTTTTTTACAGAATGTCTTACATCTCATTTTACCCACAAAACATTTCTGTCAGGTGAAACGGGAAATGTGTTCTTCATTTTATGGAGGAGGTAACTGAAACAGAGGCCTCTGATCAACTTTTCCAAAAATACACAACATATCAATAGTAGCAGAAGACTACATTTTACTATGGTTCAGGTTGAAAGAATTTGGTAGAACTCCAAGCTTGCAACCACATTAGCTCAGCCTGGAATTTGGTATTCAATGAGTTAAGATTATTAAGTATTGTTCAAAGTTGAGGGGCCATTTATATGACACAGAACTATGCATCCATTAAAAATGATGTTTACCAAAATACTAAAATAGCTCATAAAATGACAAGGTTAAAAAATTGAAAATACAGTTGTATCTACTGCATTAATTCAACTCTGTGAATCCAGGTAATATAGACATATATATCAAAAACTACAAATACAATCACCAAAATATTAGCAGCAATTATCTCTGAGTGGAATCTTAATTTTTGTCTTTTATTTTTGTGTGTTTTGTCCGAGTTTTCTATACTGAAAATATACCAGTTTATATAAAGGACCTTTTAGAAATAAAAATGGGTGGTGGAGTGAGGCAAAAAACAATCTAATCTTGTTGATAGTCACATTTTCCAACTCAGTGTCTTGCTTTATGTCATTTCTTATTGTATTATATTTTCAAAGTTATAACCTCACCCTTCAGAAAACTTTTGAAATACCTTCATTAGGTATAGGCTTATCCTTCATTCTCTGTTTCTTCAGGATTCCCTAACACGGGTCAAGGATTTTAAACCAGTAAGCAAAATATGACCATTGATCTAAGCAATTGTTTGTGTTTCTATGTCAAGAATTAGAGATCATGTACCATTTCCCAGGACACAGTGATTTCCTTCTGGCTGAAAATTGCTATTATTGAAAATAAAATCAAATTTTCCCCCAAAAAATGAGACATGTCAAAATAGTATCTCCTGACAAACACAAACAAAAACATGTACTTAAAAAATTTAGAAGTCTCACTTCAATGATATCACAGTTGTTAGTAAGGAAATCTGTCTTTAATATTGTCTCAGAGATAGAGAGAAAAAAACTGAGGGTTGCTAGATGGGAGAAGGGTGGGGATGAGGGAGAAGGTGAGGAGATTAGAAAGCACAAACTGATAACCACAAGATGGCCATGGGGATACGAAAGACAGTTTGGGGAATATAATCAATAATGTTGTCAAGATTTTGTAGCGTATCCGATGGACACCTGTCTTATCAGGGAGACCACTTCAGGGACGGTGTAGATGCCTGACCACTGCGCTGTACACCTGAAGCTGAAGGTGAATAACAATGAATGTCAACTATAATTTTATATATATATATATATATATATATATATATATATATATATATATATAATCACAGGATGTGGAGTACAGCGTAGGGAATAGAGTTAATGAAATTGTAACAGCTGTATACGATGTCACAGGGGTAGTACCGTGTTTCCCCAAAAATAACACCTAGCCAGACCATCAGCTCTAATGCATCTTTTGGAGCAAAAATTAATATAAGACCCAGTATTAAATTGTATTATATTATATTATATTATATTATATTATATTATATTATATTATATTATACTGGGTCTTATATTATAGTAAAATAAGACCGGGTCTTTTATTAATTTTTGCTCCAAAAGACGCATTATGGCTGATGGTCCGGCTAGGTCTTATTTTCGGGGAAACATGGTAGGTTGGGGAAGAGGGTTATCACTTTGTGAGGGATGTAAATGTCTAACTATTACATTTTGTACACCTGAAACTAATAAAAAAAATATTATCTCTGAACAGTCTTGATTTAAAGATCTGGTTTAATAGTCACTTTCTTATCTATTTTCTAATGTAAAATAATCGACTCACAAAATATTATTTTTACTTTAAGATTTTTCAGGAAACAGACGTGGTTTCTCCAGCAAGGGTAGGAAGTGATATAAAGTGATAGAGCATTTAATATGTATGCACACAAAGCAGGTGACTATTATGGAGATAGACATGGATATGAACCTTCATTCCTATAATAGCTGCAGCTGAGCTGGTACTTTTCTGCACTGTGCAAGGTCTGTACATGTGTGATTCTT
This sequence comes from Rhinolophus ferrumequinum, assembly GCF_004115265.2. Classification (NCBI taxonomy): domain Eukaryota; kingdom Metazoa; phylum Chordata; class Mammalia; order Chiroptera; family Rhinolophidae; genus Rhinolophus; species Rhinolophus ferrumequinum. The sequence continues at coordinate 43,251,697 of NC_046296.1, read as the reverse complement.
ACGAATTACTCCAATTTGTAATGAGTGAGTGGCAGCTCACTCATTTTACATGCAGGAAAACCTCACAGAGAAGCACCAAACTACTGACCACCATTTCCAGGGCCAAGTAAAAGTCAATAGAGATAATGTAAAGAAGCCCAAGTCTTTATGGCTTGATATACTTTGATTTCAAAGTTATCTTCTGCAAACAGCAGCTTTAAAAATAATGCATTTCCTAACAGGCATGCATTTATATTTAAATGAAAGAAACGGTTATACCTCTGCAAACCTACCAAAATAATAGAATCGGGAACATCAGATCCTTGGCAGAAAATGGCAAACCCTTAAACATCTAAAATGGGAAACTCAGTAGGTGCCACACCAGCACATACCAGAACTGTTTAATGATGGGATGAAACAAAAACATTTGTGCACCAAGTAGAAAAATACCCTATTTTTTCCTCTTATATTACATGCCACTAACAGGATTATAGAATGTGTGGCTTGAGACTTAATCTTGTATCATTTATTAAAATTAAAATTTCTGAAGATCATTAAGAATAATAAAGCCTTATATAAAGGGTTATATTCTTGAATAATTATTCTAGGTATTTTGATTAGTTTATGGGACTTCTTAAGGCAAATAAAAGGGGAAAATACATCATATTTAAATTGCCAACAATAAGAACAAGTTATGAATTTTAAATCACCATAGAAATCAATCTTTTATTGAAATTTTAACAATTAATTAGTATCAATACTTGCCTAGAGCTCTCAAATATACAACTTCTCTAATGTCAATAACCTTCATTACTAAAGCACTAAGGCTACTATCCTAGTGTTTTTCTTTTCCTCACATTGATTCTGGTAGATTCTAGAACTCCAGTAACAAATAGCATGATCATCTGCCTTCAGAGAAACCCTGCATTTATAATGGTTTATAATGCTTTTAAAATGAAATATTTTATTTATAAATAGAAATTATCAAGTGTTTTTCTCTGGTTTTCTGGACAAGTGTATCCACTCTCTTGCACTGGACTTACACTCCTTCTATTGTTGCCACATGGGGCATAGTTTTCATTTGAATGAAATCTTCAATCTCAGACTAAGCAATGCCAGTTACCATCTACTCTTTTCTGTTTTTACACTGTGTTCCATGAAAAACATATTGTGACAATTGCCTTTAATACTTATATGTAGATTTAATGTAGAGAATGCTTAACTTTTATGGTGGTCAATAGTTCTGGCATTTCAAAAACCTTCTATCCTGTATGGAAATGCAACCCACAAACGGCAATGAATTCCACGTACTTAGCACGACCAACAGAACCACCCCTGAAACCAGTAGAAATAGGAAATTCCCCCAAATGCCTTCTTTATTCTATGACATTCAACAACATCTGTGGCAATGCCCATTATGCTCATGCATTTCTGTGATGCCAGACATTTCCATTTAACTTTTAGCAATGAAAATTAGCTTTCCAGAAAGTGAAAAAAAAATGGATCTTCTTTCATATTTTTATGACTGAAGTGAAATTTGGTAATTTGTTGTATTTATTGAAAATAAGGAAATGTATGTGGCAAAATGTGGGGTTCTTAGCAATGTGGAATTTTATTGTTTGTCTCCTAAGACTCAAATACATTAGTGTTTCTATTAGGAACTATCAGATAAAACACTAAATTAAATGAAACTAAAGCTCCACCCCCTCAACCCCCAACCCCCGCCCCTTGTAAGGCTACTTAAAGGAATAATCTTAAATTAAAAAGAACAAAGTAAAGAAGACAAAAGATAAAATGGTGTCTTGTTTGACATGATGGACGTGCAGCAGATTCCATGCCACTTCACGAAAATGTCACACTCCTAGGAAGGTTTGCCACTTTCTTCACTAAATGACTGCACATGTAAAAAGTCAATGCTATTGTTATTCATATGCAGTGAAGGCCATCAAATACCATTTATACGACGTACATCCTACAGTTTTAAGATATGTCTGCAACAGTCTCAGATCTCAGTCACATTGTCAACCCTTGGAGCTTTCTACCACGTTAGGAATTGCCAGCCCTGGTTCATCACTGGCCTCAAAGTTAGTCATCTGAGACAAAATGTAAAAGTTGAGGGAGGGTCAGAGGGAAGGGAGAACTAAAGGAAATAAAATGAGTTTTGAAGCCTAACTCATTTAATACTTTAAGAAGAAAGAAAAGCATATGAAATCTTGGAAGCATTTTCTCTTTGAAAACACAAAACTAAGGAAAAATCAATGCCTGTGACCAACATTTTTGTTTTGACGTGAGCTACAGTTTGAGATCAATATGGGCAGTTAATTGCTCAGCTGTGCTCAATTACGTTACATCTGAAATTATAAAGCTAAAAATCATACTAGGATTTTTTTATCCTCCTCCAGTAAAACGGTATCTTACTAAATACATGATCTAAGCATTGATAGTAAACAAACATAACTTTATGGAGAGAAGAAAAAACTCCGTAAGTATCTCTGCATACTCCTCCATCTGCACCTTATGTACTAGGAATCAGAAATTCACACCTCTGAATTTGAACCATAAGCAGATTGCTATAAGAAATGTGTTTCATCATTGCTTCAGGAAGACTTTTAAATTCTTGGAGCAGAATATAGCACTTCTGTTAGTTTCAAATACCTCAAATTTGCATGTTAATCTCAAAAGGTTCAAAAGGAGCCTTTACCAACTCCATGTCACTAGTCCCCACAGTCGGATGGTTGTCACAGCTCTATTTTTCATTTAGAGTACAGAAGGGTGAGACTTGAGGCAGAGCAGGTCAAGTTTCCTCTCAGTTCAGTCACTGCGTTTGGGCCATCTGGGGACTAGGAGTCAGGTGTACTGAGTGGAGCCCAAGAAAATGTTTCAAGCAGCTGATGCTTGCCATCATATCTCTACCAGATGCTTTGCGATGCAAAGTGACAATTCCCTCAGGCACCATAGTTGTGCTTTGCAGGGTCTCAAACACCCTCCAAGTTTCCATCTTTGAGATAAACAATCTTATAAAATAAATACAATGTATAAGCAAAGAATACTGGTGGGAAAAGTACAGCAGAAAAATCCTCTGTGCGAACAGAATAGCAATTGTGGCTCTCCCCCATCCTTTCCTCACAGACCTCTCACCCATTCCAATCCTCAAGCCCCACTTTCATCGATGCCATCATGGTTTTAATCATTACCTCAAACACTTTGGAACATTTTTTTTAATGGGCCCAAATTTTGCATTTTGGCAAATTAAAAGAATGTTATTACAATAATTTTTTTTTTATTATTAAGCACAGACTCCTGTTGTGAAAGCTGTTGGTTTTATCCAGATGATTTGGTAGACATAGTAGACCAGCCAGTTTGTTCCCCTTCCTCGAACCTATATTGTTTGAGTAACATTGCAAAACTCTTTTTTGCAATTTTTACTTCAATTGCTTTCCATTTCACTGAGCTATCTAGTCGTGGGGATGGAGTAGGAATAATGGTAACTTTCCAGGGGGAAGGTGCTTGGTAAGTGTGAAATGGAAGCTTCATAATGCCATAAGGGTATACAACCACATTCGATTCATTTTACAGAAGAAAAGATATTATCCCTGGGAAGAACAGTATACTAGTTAATAGAAAAATGAATTTAAAGAAAGATGAGATGACAATATATAACTACTCTTCTCGCCCTCAGGAAAGTTTGCTTGAGATAAGGAATGAACCTCAAACTAAAATAATTTGCTTAATACAATAGCCATCAAGTGGCAGGGTTGGTTTTTAAACCTAAGATATCTGAGTTTCAAATTCAAACTCCTTCTGATATGCCTTATTGCTTCACTCATAAAATTAGCCATCCTTCAAATGAGACTCGTTCATTCATTCACTCAACAAATAATTGTCAAATGCAATCCAGGCACTATGTAGGAGGTGGCAAAGGGGGTATAAATACTAAAGCCCTCTTCTCCCTCTCTCTCTATCAATGTGATAACGAGCCACTGCTGTTGATGGTGTCTCAGTTGGTATAGCGAGTAAGCTAGTAAACTTGAGAATCACTGCTTAATATATTTAGACTAATTATTTTAAATAGATTTGAAAAAGAAAAAAAAAGAAAGACAACTCAAAAAATGACCTTGGGAAGAGCCAAAACAAAACTTTAATGAGGACAATGCCTAAGGCTGGATTTCATTGTCACTAAAAACATACAAATTATATGCAAATCTGAGCGTATACCTCTGGAAAATCCTTGTAGAAACCACAATTGTAGATCTTTTCAAAATGTAGTTTTAGGCAGAGATGACACTTTCAGGACTGAAGTCTATTATAGTCTATCCAGGTAGTCTTCTACCATACCATGAAATTCTAAGTGAATATGGAATTAGGTTTATATTAATCATTCCATTTAAATAATATTGGTTCTATTTATAAATAATTAGACTAAAACATAAAACCCAAACTATAGACATACTTTTAAAATCAAAATTATCTCTACTAAATCTAGAGTAGTAATGCCCAGTATGAAAAATGTAATTATTTATAAAAAGAAATTGGCAGACTCAAAATAAGAAAGTGCCTTTTTTAAAAGCTAGTTACAAAATATCCAGTAAAATCAGTAGTTTCAGAACACTAAAACTTGATAAAATTATAAATATTAGGTTGCATCTTCAGTAAATAAATCAATCATTCAAATATTTACTGTGGAGAATTCAGAAGACAAAATGTGGTCTCAGTCATTGTCACATAGGGAGGTTTGTCAGCATACTTGAAATATACCCTGCGTTATGGGCACCTAAGTATAACACTCTTTTCTGAGAAAATAAAGATATTCTTTGATTACCCAAGGCTATGAAATCTTCACAGGGCAGGCTAATCACAACCCACATCTTAAGGAAAATGGAAAAAACCAGGAGAAGAGTGTCTTGAGGAGGCGTGGTGGGGGTATGAATATTAATTAAATGACAAGGATACAGAAGCTCAGACAGGGATGGTTTTGACATTGTGAGATATAGGGGGAACTTGGTATGCCTGGCAGGGATGGCACAGGATAAGCTGATAAGCATGCACAGGTTTACTGAAGACTGAACCAATCCCTCCATAAATCTTATCACATCCAGAAGAATGTCTTAGCTCTACTATCCACCGTAACTGGGATTACTACAAACAAACAAACATGTTCTGTTAGTCTGCTTATGTTCCGTACAGTTCCATAGGCCCAGCAGGTGTGTGTGTGTATGCGCACGCACGTGTGTTAAGAAGGCACAATGTTATTGTGGTGGGGAAGGAAGTGGATAAATGACAAAGCAATCTACTTTTATAAGAATGAAATCCATAGCCATTTTCCTAATTTTACTCCCAGGCATAAATATTTCTAATTATGTGTTAGGAATCCTGTTTGGCAAAAAGAACATTTGAATAATAACTTTCTGCCCTAATTATGAACCAAATCTTCTTCACAGTAGAGAATTCACTTTCATGATTGATCATGTACAAATGTGCATGTGCCACCAGAGAATGGGCTGACACCACAAATTTGGCCAAATATCAGCTATTGCATAAAACTCTATATATGGTGATTTACTAGATTTCATTAAATTGCATAATAGATATGTTAATAGAGACATAAATTTGGGAGTCTTCAGAGTATTTAGTATTTAATGCTTTGGAACTTAATAAAATCACCAAGGTAACAAGTATATCTAGAAAATATAAGATGTGAGAACACTAAGCCAAGGTTATATCAATATTTAAGTCACCAAATGATAAAGAAAAAAGAAATTGAATGAGATTGAAAAGGAAATACCAGTTAGGTAGAAAGACAATTGAAGAGATAGGTGTCTGGAAATGAAGATGTGAACTACATCAAACCCTGCTAAAAGATAGAGCGAAACATGATCTAATAATTGATAATTGAGTTGAAATAAGTGAAAGTCATCAATAAGCTCTACAAGAGCAATTCTAGTGAAGTGGTGAAGGCAAAAGACTGATTGAAACAGGTTCAAGAGGAGAGGAACTGAAAACAGTAAGTACAGCAATCTAGGATTAAAGATGGGCAGGGGATTTGGAGTTGGAGATTTTAGATTAGAGAAGACTGTTGAGAAACAGTCATCTAGAGAGGTGAGAACCATGAATAAATCAAGAAGGACATCACCCTGAGCTCATTTACTTCACAGTGGAAAAGCCAATGGAAAGAAAAAAGAACCCCAAAATTGAGGACAGTTTTAAGGAGCCTCTGGGACAACATCAAGCATACCAACATTTGCTTCATGGGGTACCAGAAGGAAAAGAGATAAAACAAGAAACTGAAAACCTATTTGAAAAAGTAATGACTGAAAACTTCCCTATCCTGATGAAGGATATGGATATACAAGCCCAGGAAGTGCAGAGTCCCAAACAAGATGAACCCAAACAGGCCCACACCAAGACACATCATAATTAAAATGGCAAAGGTTGACAACAAGGAAAGAATCTTAAAAGCAGCAAGAGAAAAGCAGTTAGTTGCCTACAAGTGAGCTCCATAAACCATTAGCTGATTTCTCAAGGAGAAACTTTGCAGGCCAGAAGGGAATGGCACAAAATAATCAAAGTGATGAAAAGCTAGGACCTACAACCAAGATTACAAGATTACTCTACCCAACAAAGCTATTATTTAGAATCAAATGACAGATAAAGAGCTTCCCAGACAAGAAAAAGCTAAAGGAATTCATCACCACCAAACCAGCATTACAAAGAATCTTAGAGGGACTTCAAGATGAAGAGAAAAAAAAATAAAAAAACATGAATAAAAAAATGGCAACAACTACACATCTATCAACAATTACTTTAAATGTAAATGGATTAAATGTTCCAATCAAAAGATAGGGTGGCTGAATGGATAAGAAAACAAGACCTTTACATATGCTGCCTACAAGAAACTTACTTCAGATCAAAAGGCACACACAGACTGAAAGTAAAGGGTTGGGGAAAAGATATTTCATGAAAATGGAAACAAACAAAAAAAGCTGAGGTAGTAATATTTAAAAAATAAATTTTAAAACAAAGGCTATAACAAGAGATAAAGAAGAACCCAGTAATCCCACTTCTGGATATTTATCTGAAGAAACCCAAACACTATTTCAAGGGGACATGTGCATCCATATGTTCATTGAAGCATTGTTTACAATGACCAAGATGTAGAGGCAGCCTGGGTAGCTATCGATAGAATAGATAAAGAGGAGGTGGTACATATGTACAATGGAATATTGGTTGGCCATGGAAGGGACTGGGTTCTTGCCATCTGTGGAGTCATGGATAGACCTGGAGGGTATTGTGCCGAGTGGAGTGTGTCAGACAGAGAAAGACAGTTGCAATATGATTTCATTTATATGTGGAATCTAAAGAACAAAGTAAACAAACAAATGAAACACAAACAAAGTCATAAATACAGAAAACATTTTGATGGTTGCCATATGGGAAGTGAGTGAAAAATGGGAAGGGATTAAGAACAAATTGGTTGTTACAAAGTACTCATGGGGATGTAGGGTATAGCATAAGGAATATAGTCAATAATATTGTAATAACTATGTATGCTGTCAGATGGGTACTAGATTTTTCAGGGTGATAGACGGGAGGGAGTTTGCAGGCAGGTTGAACAAAGGTGAAGGATTAAGAAGTACAAATTGGTAGCTACAAAATGGTCACTTTGACGTGGCTTTTCAACTTCAGCTCTCTGATGGTTTCAAAGTAATGACATTATAGTTTACTAAGCTTTTTCTCATTGTTAAAATGTGAGCAACATTCTTTTTGGCTTTCTGTATCTTAGGAAACAGAAATCCCTTGAACAACAGTTTTAAAAAGTTTGAATGTGAATTTTCTTAGTTGGAGCAGGCTTTAACTACCTCCCCCACTCTCAATGACTTTTACTTAGATTCATGAATTAATATTAGGACTTTTCCCTTGATTCGTGATAATAAGAGATACTCAAATCTACCAATCCTTTTCTAATCCAGTATTTTAAGAAATCGTGGTTTTTTAGAGCTTCAAATTACCTAAAAGCTTAGAGAGTTTAAAGACAATTATTCAATTCATTTGAAATGGTGAATATAATATACAATCTTTACCTATTTAAATTCACCTTTGAGATTTCCTAAAGTGATCATCTATATTAAGAAGTTTTTCCCCCATATATAAATTATCTTATACATATTCAAACGTGGGAGGAGGTAGAAACGTATACCCAAAAAGTCCTTATGAAAAGAAGTCCTGGATTGTAAACTACAAGTGCAAAAATAAATATCATGACTCACTAACTTCCAGCTTGAGCTTCCATATTTCAAAGTTTTTAAAAATAATATAAAAGTTGTAATAAAATGGAACTGAGCAGCCAAATAAGGATAAATCTGTGCATGAACTTATTCAAGTATAACTGATTGATTATTAGAACCTGAAAGTGTACAGCTGCTGTAGAACTCCATGCCCAGCACTAGCTGTTTCATCAAGTTGTTCACTCCATTTTCAAATTCTTAAGAACAAAGCCTTCCAAGCTGTTGACCTCCTTTACCTGGACCAGGATAACATTTTATAAATCTTTACCTTCATAAACTATTTAGAAAAGTGCCTAGCAGCTACCTTGACATTCAAACTGGCTAAGATCATTCAAACTGACTGAAATAATCAAATCATAAAAGCAGAGCACTTTCAGTTTTCTGGTCCATGTCCCTGCCCTCAGGCAGGCAGATATCTAAATATTCTAAGCAAAAGGATAGTTATGCTATATTTCAAAGTCTTCAAGGGAAAGATTCCGTAGCTTTCATTTATAATACATTCTAGGGTTTAATTTCTCACTTAGGGGTTTAAGAGTTTATATTATAGCTTTATACTCTGGTGGAAGATAAAAAGTGAACTGTATCATTCTGTGTAAAACGTTCTTGTAAACTGGTATAACCACTATGGAAAACAGTATGGAGTTTCCTTAAAAAAAATAAGAATAGAGCTACCATGTGACCCAACAATCCCACTTCTGGGTATGTACCTAAAAAATTTGAAAACATTTATTCATAAAGATAGATGAACCCCTTATGTTCACTGCAGCATTATTTACGGTGGCCAAGACATGGAAACAACCCACGTGTCCTTCAATGGATGATTGGATAAAGAAGATATGGTACATATATACAATGGAATATTCGTCGGCCATAAGAACAGATGAAACACTGTCATTTGCAACAACATGGATGGATCTTGAAAGTATCATGCTAAGAGAAATAAGTCAGATGGAAAAGGACAAAAACCATGACTTCACTTATATGGGAGGTATAAAACAGGAAGCAACAAACGTATAAACAAAACAAACAAACTCATAGACTCAGAACACAACAGTATGAAGGTTACCAGCGAGTAAGGGGTTTGAGGGAGGGTAAAGGGGGTTAAATATATGGTGACAGAGGGAGACTGGGCTTTGGGTGGTGAACATACCATGCAATACACAGATGGAGTATTATAGAATTGTACATTTGAAACTTGTATAATGTTATTAACCAATGTCATTCCAATAAATTTAATTTAAAAAACATTCTGCTCAGGTATAAGTGCATTTGGCCTGCATTTAGTACTATTTAAAAATATTCATTAGAATGCAAACACCACAGCAAAACTGACTGTTTTCTTTTCTATGCCTGGCACAGAATAGGTGTATCAGTCATCTACTGTCACAAAAAGTACTCCCAAACTCAGATAACAATTACTGTGGCTCCTTTAGTCTGGGTTGGGCTTATGGCTCTGCTTAAAGCTGTTTAGGTAAACAGGCAGTGCACACCTGATGCTTGTTTACTAATAATAAATCATTGTTTCACAAAAGGCAAGTCAGGTATTGCTATAATAATATTGCATAACAAATCAGCTAAAACCTCTGTGGCTTAAAATATGAGCATTTGTCCCCCCTCACCTAATGTGTGTGGGTCAGCTTGGGTGATTGTGATTTAAACTATGAACTTGCTAGACTTAAAGTCTTCAGGTTGGGTTCAATGCAACCCGAGACATGTGTTAACTTAATCTGAGATCCTAAAAAGAGCCTTTGAGAAAGTAATATAATTATCCACATTTTACAGATAAGAAAACGAAGGTACAGGAGATGGAAGTAACTTCCCAATTGCACACAGGCTCTAAGTGTCTGAGATAGTATTTGCACCCACGTGGTCTCACTCTAGAACATGACCTGCAAACCACTGTGATATTGACATTGTGATGATTTATTCACCCCAAAACCAAACTGAGCGATCATACTTTTCTGATTGGATTAAATTTTGAGTCTTTATTACCTATGTCTTCTGAGTTGTAGACAAACATAGAACATGGACTCCCAGTAATTTTAGTCTTCTGGGAAACTACTGCACCCCCTTTAATTGGCCCTTTTGGGCTTCCTGTTGATTTAGACTGGGCTTTTGGCCGCCAGCCTTTGTTCAGATCATTTGTCAACTGGCTGATCTCTAAATATCTATTTGTCAGCTAATAATCTGCTTGGTCTCCTAGGCAGTGATGTCCTACATATATCAGCTACACGAGTTGGCATGTGCAGTTCAGTCAGGTAGTTCTCAGTCTTCCAAACAGTATCAACACATCCGCAGTAACAGAACAGTGGTGCAAGAGAAGAGAAAGGCCAGGAAGAAGGGGGAAAGCACTGACCACGGAATAGAAGAGACACTAATGAGATAATTTTTCCTACACTAGAAAGGAAAAAAGTGAGATTCAGAGAAGTTGGTTGGTTCATCCAAGGTTACTCAGATGATAAGTTGCACAATCAAGTCTCAGACCAGAGTTTATCTGGTCCCTAAAATGACCTCACCTATTTGCCTGGATTGCCTTCCATAAAAAGCCACAGTCTAACCTGGATCTAACTTCAAATCTAACAAGACTCCCAGACTCTAGATTAGGGTGACAAAGGACCTCCCTAAGTCCATTTCCTTCCTACAGGGAAGCATCCTGAACACTCTCCCCATTAATCTTAACTCATTATTTAAACCACACATTAACAAACCCAAGTTCTTCCTCCTGACTTTCATGCTCTTCATTTGCTGAATACCTTGCCCTAAGCCAATAACATTAAAGGAGGCACCAATCACAAATGCCCAAATGCTATCTAACCCCCATGGCTTTTATCTAGATGGTTTATCTAGTGATAAACTATATCCACAAATTATGCAACACTCCTCTTTCAAAAGGTGAAGCCCGATTATACCTTTACCTGCCCTGAACATGGGCTATACTGAATGACTCATTTCTCACAAATACAATGTGGTAGAAATGGCACTGAACAACTTATGAGACTACACTCTAATAGGTATTGTAGCTTCCTTTATTGCTGTCTCTCGTGGATCATTCACTCTAGAGGAAGCCAGTTGCCATATCCTGAGAATATTCAAGCAGCCCAATGGAGAAGCCAAAGTGGTGAGGAACTAAGGCGTCTTGTCAACAGCCATGTGAGTAAGGCCCTTGAAAGTGGATCCTTCAATCCCAGCCAACCCTCCCATAAACACACCCCGAGCTGACATATTGACTGCAATCTCGTCAGCACAACACACCTGGGCCATTCTCAGACTTCACTGTGAGATAACAAATGCTTGTTGTTTTAAGCTGGTAAATTTTGAAGTAATTTGCTATGCTGCATAGATAACTATCACAGTATTCCTATAATAAGTTATAAAATATATTCATAAGGTGCTCATAATACATTGTACAATTATAATTAAATTACTGTGTTATAATACTTTGTTTAATGAATGGCTCCCTTGATGAATAGCAAACTCCATAAGGTAGGGACTGTATACATTTTTGCTTATCATTTCATCCCTCTACACTCCTCCCCAAGATAGAGCCTATAAAAAGCATGTATTCAATAAATATTTCTTGATTGAAACAGTATATCTGAATTAATAGGTATGCGATGCTACAGAGACAGAAACTTCTACTTATCTAATAAGTGCTATTTAAATGACTGATTTATTCATGACACAAAATTAGAAAAAATAGATATTTTTATGACAGAATGATTAAAACTTCTCTTTTACTGGTGCCTTCTTGGAATGAGATGAACCAGTTCATCCTTATGAATGTCTGAAAAATGATACTCTTAGCAATAAATAGAAGCCATCAAAAGCAACTGAGTTTTTAAAATATTTATATTTAGAGTAACAAAAGCATTTAAAGACTAAATAGTTGTCATGATGTACTGCAGGATATCATAAACTCTAAGTCCCTAGTTTCATAATAAAGAAATCCAATAAATATGTTATTATCTTTTAAAGAGATCACATAGCACTTTTTCAGAGTTTCTGAGTTTCATACTAGCAGCGTGAAATGTGCTACTTAAAGTAATATTTCAGGGAACCTGGTCTTTCAGCTATTGATCCAACAAATTCATTTTTCAAGCAGTCTTAGGTGTTCTATTACGTTTGAAAATTCTGTAATATACTTTGAGGACACAGACAATAGTTTAGTGGTTACCAGAGGGTAAGGGGGGAGGGGAGTGGTAGAAAGGGGTAAACGGGGTCAAATATATGGTGATGGAAGGAGAACTGACTCTGGGTGGTGAACACACAGTGTGATGCATAGATGATGTAATACAGAATTGTACACTTGAAACCAATGTAATTTACTAACCATTGTCACCCCCATAAATTTTAATTTAAAAAAAAGTAAAGAAAAAGGAAACACACAGACACAAAGAAAGTCAGTCTGAAGCATTACAATCCTTCTCTATTAACTAGAACTAACAAAATCTCAACAAGTTTTTAAATTAATTATATTTATGACTGTTTTAATAAACTTTCCAATAGTAATTTTCCTGCCCGGATTTTGGATCCCCTCCACGGAAACATTAAATCCAATTATTGTACTGTACTTTCTCCTTGTCAATATTATCATTGCTTGACCTCTTCCAAAATACTGCTCTATGTTCCATAGGAACTTTGGCACCTGGTTTATTGTATTTTTCTCATTCTCATCCACTCTCATCATCCCAGGTGACTTCCAAGACCCTTTGTTCATTCAGTCATTTAATAAATATTTATTGCATGGCTATTTTGTGCTTTAGAACAGGATTAGGAACTAGGATTACATCATTGATGGGGGAAATTGTCCTTGAACAAGTAAGTATTTTATTGCAACTCTGATCTGTACATACAACCAAAGAGAATAAAATTCTGTGGCATAAATATAGGAGAACCTAACCTAGAATGATGGCTAGGAAATAATGTGAAAATAGGTATAATGAAAACCTGTATAAAGAAAGTTTATTTCAGGGAAAGATTCTCTGAAAAAGCTCTGTTAAGCCAAGTTTTCTTGACCACAGAACTACTGATATTGTAAGTTATTTCATTTTTTTTGTGGTTGTGGTCGGCTGCCTTGTGCATTATGCAATATTTAGCAGCATCTCTGGCCTCTACCCACTAGATGCCAATAGCAACGCTTCTCCCAGTGTGATGACCGAAATTGCCAAATGTCCCCTGGGAACCCAGTTAAATATGAATTTCAGACAAACACCAATTTTTGCATAAATATGTCACACATATTTCATGGGACATAAAAGCTATTAATTTGCTTTAAAAGCTATTTGTTGCTCATATGATACTAAAACTCAACGGGGTGTTCCCTGTTTTATCTGGCAACCGACCTGGGAGGATGAAGTCGTCCCTCGCTGAGAACGACTGCTTCGAGAACATGGTGATGAGCCCTCAGCTCTTCAGTCTTCACAGGCCATTGATCTGAACATCTCTGAATTTCAGATTTTCTCTGCTTTATCAACTCAGATTGCTCTGAAGTACTAGTACTTCAACTAAAAGTATAAATCCCAGATACTCTTTTCTGATCAACATTTGCCTCTGCTTCGAACTCTCAGATTTCCTTCCACCTACTCCTCATCCTATCCTTAAGCTTTCTTATAGCTTTCAGTATTTTGAATTCTTCCTTAGTTAATCAGTCCATTAGATCCTACAGTTAACTACTTCAACTAATATCTTCAAAAAGAGAAAGGCACACTTGCCTTCTCTAGTGCCCCTCTAGCAAATTCCCTAACCTGGATTAACTCTATTGATCTTTGTTTCCTTTCTGAGGAATGTTGAGTGATACAATCAAACCAAACTGATGACCTCTCTATGCCTCCCTACTCCTCTGTCTTATCCATAAGTGAGGTGCCACCTCAATGTCCAACTGGGCCTGACAGGTATTCCAAACATTCTTCACACTCCTCACCCTCCCAATTTTTTTTTTTTTCTCAGTCTTACCAGTCATTCTTGTCTAACATGTCATGGATGTCTCTCTGCTATGAACTGTCTCATGTTCACCAGGCTCTCTCTTGAAATGGTCATATCCTTTTACCCATTTTCTTCTTACTTCCTTATTGTTTAGAGCTTAATTCATCTGAAGTTTCTTCCAAAGCTAATTTTCTACCTCGATCACATCCGCTTGAATGTCTTCTAATAATTTACACTGTGCTGAGGATTTTAAAAATTCTGTCTTCATTTTGAGTTATAGACATTGCTATTTTCAACTGATTATCACACATCTTTTCTCAGATGTTCCATAAGTACCTCAAAATTGTGTTAAGTTACTCATGTGCCAGTGTTGTATATCCTGATTGTTGCTATCAAGCCACAACTTAGGGTCATCCTAACAACATCTCTTTCTCACATCTCTTACATCCAAGGAGTCAGCAGACCTGAATATACTTCTCTTTAATACATTTACCCTTGTTTCCTCCTCTTATTGCTTTAGACCTTGTTCTGACCTCAGCGATTGTTCACAACTCATTCTCAGCCACACCTATTCTCCATATGCTCACCAAGGTCTATATATGAATATGAATATATATGTATATTCATATCAACCATTATCTCTCACCTTCCTTCTCTTAGACAGCCTTAAATGCCCTTTCTTCAAAGAGATCTTCATTATACTCATTTTTAAATTATATTTTATATTCAATTTTCCTATTAAAATATAAGTAACCCAAGGATGTAAGTGTATTCCAATCACCTCAACTACTGCCCAGTATATGAGAGATATTTAGTAAACATTTATTGATAAATAGATAAACGAATCAATAGTTTGACCGCCATTGTTCTCTTCCTCCTATTAATTTCTTTAATCTCTTCTATTCCTCCTAATTCTGCCCTTCTGAACAAAACACGTACTCAAATATATTCTATCCTAACCACACACACACTCTTCCTCACGACTCATGACTATATTTACCCATTTAAGCTACCTTTTAAAATTTCTCTTACGTATAATGAGAAATGTACTTGCTACTTCTTGCTCATTCTCAACATAATAATTTCGAAGTATTCTTTATAACCAATATCCATGTTCACCGTTCTGATGAAACTGGTTTTAAGAATCCATGAGTCATCTCCTGTCAAATCCATTGACTTTCTTTGTGTTCATTTCACTTAACCTCTCTGCAGTATTGGGCACCTCCCACCCATGACTTCATGAGTGTATTCATTCATTCATTCATCAAGCCATTCAATGCATATTTATTACTGAGTACCTTCTCTGTGTTAAGCACACCACTGACTACTGAAGATATAATGGTGAGTCTTCTTGCTTTCAGGGAGCTTTTAGACTATGAAGACACTTAGATGATTAACATAGCTATCAATTTTTCCAAATTCCATCGAATTTGAAATTCTTACCAAATCTCTTTCGGGTGAATTCATTCACAAAAGAATTTTAAATCTTAAAATGCTAATGGTTCACAAATATCCCTCACCTACTTCCTAACTTCCAGATCGAAACTGACAACTGACAGCTGCCTATCCTATGTCGCTGGAACCTCAAATTCAAAGTGACCTAAATTAATCTCAGTACCTCCATCGCAATCAGCTCCAAATTCTGTACTCACCAACTCAATAAAAGGGACCATTAACTTTTCTGGAAGGCAAAGCTTCTAAAAACTTTGAAGTTATTTTAAATGTTTTCTTCTCTCTTTCTCTAACTTCATCAGGTTAATAGTAAGTAGAATTCTAAGAGGGGACCCAAGATTGCCCCCCTGGTGTACATACACATTCTCTGTTATTCAAACACAAATCTCGGTGTGCTGTGAAGGGGTTTTATACTTGTAATCAGGTAGCAAATCACTTGACCTTAAAAAGGGAGATTATCCTAATTAGGTTGGTCCATAAAAGGAACTGACCTCTTCCTGAAGGAAAGATTCAAAGCATGAAAGGGATTTGATGTGAAAGCGTGTCTCCATTGCTGGGTTTGGAGATGCCTGGGGCCATTTGGCAAGGAACACTGGCAACCTCTAGTTGCTGAGAGCAATGCTTGGCTGACTGGAACAAGGAAACAGGAACTTCCATCCTATAATCAGAAACTGAATTTTTTCTCAAGCACCTGAAATTGGAAGAGGATCTTAAAGTCCAGATGAGAAAACAACTTGGCCATGACCCTGATATTAGCCTTGTGGTTCCTGAGCAGAGGACCCAGATAAGTTTTACCTGTAATTCTAACCTACAGAACTGTGACCTAATAATTGGGTATTGTTTTAAGCTGTGAATTTTGTGGTAATTTTTCACACAGCAATAGAAAACGAACATAGGCTATTTTTTGAGAGGGGCATTAATTCTACCACGACTGGCTCTACAATGTGTCTCCACAATGTGCCAATCTTCCCTTTTTCCATTACCCTTGCCACAAATTATCATTCAACAACTTTTCTCATATGATGACTAAAAGCCCAGAATCGCCTTTCCATGAATCTTTTTTTATTGAATATCTGCTTATCTTATAATGTTCCCAAACAATTACAGAAAGTTTTGCCCTGCCTCCTTTTGTCTCAGAACTTTTTAGTCATTTTCGTATCATTTTATGATAAGATGTGGCACTTATCTAGATGTTCTTGTAGTCCAGCCAACTGAATGTGCCCGTTCCTGCACTAACTTCTCAATACCTTGAGTGCAGAGACTATGTACTTGGAGGGGTCCTTCAATAATGTGACTGGATTAGTATTTTTAACTATGGGATGCCCAGTGCCCCTTATTCCACACCATCACCTTGTTCAATATGTCCAGTTCAATATAATGGAAGGAACACAGACATTGGGAGCTATGTCTCCTTAGATGAATGATTTATCTGCTTCATAGTTTTATGATTTAGGACAGGTCACTTGGCCTTTCTAATCCTTAGCTTCTCATCTCTAGTGAGGCAAAAAAAATGTGTATGTATATATATACATACACACACACACACACACACATATGTGTATACACATATATGATAACTTATACGAAAAGCACTTGAAAATTAAACTAATCAGATTAGATATTACTTGAAATAAAAATAGTCTTTTGTCACTTTATGCCTATAGTTTGGATTTCTAAGAAAACTGATGAAAGTTGTTGGTCCTTATCAGCGGAGTTGGGATAAAGTGCAATTGAGAGAGATTAGGAATTATAGGGCAGAAATAATCCCATGACCTAGACACACTGATGTTTGTTGATATCTTAAGTTAGAAAGTCATGTCTAACTCAAAATTAGGGGGTGCTTCCACCTCCCAGCACTGTCAATGGTACGGAGGAAGCCTACACTCAAAGTATTTGCTACTGAAAAATGTGTATATTGGTCATCAAGACATTAACTAGCTAGTCCATCCTTTTGCCTAAATTAAAATCTGAGTACATAATAAATAGTTGAAAGTAAAAAATGGTAACATTTTTAGATAAAAAGGCTGGTAGGGAGAGAGCATACACTATTTAGTTATTCACATTTTTAAATAAAATTAAGTTGAAATCCATTTAAAATTATTTCTATATTTGGCATAATAGTGTTATGTTGATTCAAACACAATACAAATGTTGAAAGAGTTTCTCTAAGTTTCATATCTATCAGTGAATCATCAAACAGAAGAGATAATTATCATGTACTTCTCAAGCCTGAACCAACTGTAAGAACAAAGAGGAATTAAATGCCTTCTGTCATTTTATTCTTGTTTAAAATTCTTTTGTAGGAAGTTGCCTTTGTTCACCTTTATTTAAAAGCATTGAAATGTTTTCCCATTAATTTTAAAAGACTATGACAACTTCACAGTCCCTTCCAGTTTATCAATAGGGAGTCCACGTCTAAATAACAATCTTGCTTTTCTTTAACCAATCTTCCTCTGTTCTTTGGAGAAAAACCTCTCTATATTTTTTTAACTCTATCAATTTATAGAAATTTTAGGTGTTATCAGCTTCAATGAAAATGAAAATCATTTAAAAAACGAAGTGAAATTGTCAGACATTAATACGACCCTAGGCCCTGAGCTACACAAGCTCCATAGATACTTCTTTCTAGAAAGAAAGAAAGTTTCTACATCTTGAAATAACTTTACAAATATAATCTTCAAAATCACCGTAGAACGTAAAGTAATGAAAAGGTTTTTGCCTACATCTACTTTGCTGGTTAAAATAAAATAGAGACTAGCAAAGTGACATATGCATTTGTAATGCTCTATAGAATATAGCATAGGGCACTTCTACACCAATATGAAAAAAGCAACACAAATTTTTGGTTAATTAGTAACTTACCCAAAAATCCCTAGTGGCATACAGAGTGCCTAAGTCTGTGATGTTTCTATAAAACTGCACTTGCCCAATAAAAGCTATGTCTCTTTGGAAGGCTCCTGGGTTTGTCTCATCCCAACCCTCAATCTAGATCCCGAACTTCATCATATCCTGAGGAAAGACATTTTCTCCCCAAATCTCTAATGAGCCATGCTGACCTTCCTAAATGTTTCATGGAACAAAAGAGATGCTTATTTTGTATACTAAATAGCAAATGATTGAATAGATACTCATCTATTAATTTCTTCCTTCCCAAAACTCCTTTATATTTCACATTTCCTTGATTCCATCCCAACTGTTCTTGTCCTCTGCTAGCCTCTCCCTTCTCTTTTCCGAAAGACATCTCTTTTTAACACAGAGCAACTCTACCAGGTTCTCGTAATTCAAGGTTGCAGCAGACTCCTTGCTTCTTAGCCTCTTGGTAGTATCATCAAAGCATTCACTAAACAAATTTGTAACTCTGTCTAGGCAAGACTGGAATTTTTAAAGCAATAAATAAATAAAAAAAAGACTTTCCATATTGATATGTACATTTGGTTTTGCCATTACAGAGCATCTATAAGAAGACAAAGTAGAATTTTTTTTCAGTTTTACTATATAATCCAAATATTATCACAATATTTGGATTATACAGTAAAGATATATAATCTTTACTATATAAGTAAGATAACAATAGATCCAGATAACAATATTCCATAAAGTTCAAAGGAATTATTTCATAGCACTGTATACAAATATAATTTGTCTTGGTTAGAGTAAACTTATACACATGGAAGCCTTAATGTTTTGAAGACACACAACCAACTAAAAGGTCCACCTAAATATTTATTTTGTTCAGGAAGAATTGAACTTTATTTCTTGATAAATATAAAACAAACAATTATCTGTTTTCAACTTTTTTCCTCACTTCTCACCTCTTTGCTCTATGCTCTATTTACCACTCATTGTCAATTCCCTGGTTATACCGGGATGACAGATGGTGGAGAAGCCATAGTCCTGGTACTCAAAGTTTGTTCAGGCTCAAAAGGGGGCTAAGCATATACAACTCAGGTTATTATCACATGTAAATATATGTGATATGATTTATATAAAACACATTAATTTAAATCACACAGATCAGAATAAATTCTGCCCTTTTCTCATTTCTGTCTTTATCTTTTACATAGGTAATCTTATCCAGTCCCGTGACTTTAATAAAAGCTACATACTAATAACTATCACATAGATATTTCTGAAAATCCAGATATTATCTAGTGGTTTATCATGAAAATATCAGCTAATGAGAACAGAAGAAAATCAAGATGGCTGAATCAAAATGTAGAGTGGAAATAAAATAGATAATATAGTCATGGTTAAAGAAAATACGTGAGAGACAACCATTTCAGACCAAGGTTGAAAAATAAGGATAAGATTTACTTTCTTGCCTGAAATAACTAAAATCACACATACACACACACACACACTCACACACACACACACACACACATACACACACATATATATATATATACATACATATATATACATACATACACACACACAATAGAATGAGACACTGGACATTAGCTAATGAAGTTCAATGATCCCAGACAGATGATGGAAAACAAATAGTTTGAAGCTTACAAGGATGCAAGCTCTCTGCTTTGAGAGAGTTTCTGGGTTACTGTCATGGAAAAGGTACCTATCAGAAACTATGAGTTGAAAAGACAGAGCTGAGAATAAGGAGACAAATGAAGCTAGAATTTGCAGGACAGAAAATCAGAGAAGAAAGAACTACACAAAGAACGAACACTGGAGATCTGCAGAGGTTCCCCAAGTATTCAGGCAGAGTGTGGATTTGCACATGAAAATGAAGAAACTAACCCGAAGCCAAGAAAAGAACATTTGAAAAGAATAGGGGGAAGAGTGTCTGATACTTGCCAAAGCTGGGAACGGTGCCTGCTCCTGCCACCAAGAGAGAAGAGAAAACCTTACAATTCACAGAGCTCTGATAGAGTACTCAGAAAGGTCTTGCTTCAGTAGAGTGCAGGAATTAGCTTTAAACCAGTGCTTCTCACACAGAGATGCTTTTGAACCCCAGGGGACATTTGGAAATATTCAGAGAAATTTCTGGTTGTCAAACTAGAGGTGCAGGGTGCTCTGGGATTAGATAAGTAGAGTCCAAGACTATTACTAAACATCTTATACGCATAGGACAGCACCCCACAACGATCCAGCTACAAATTTCAATAACGTCAAAGCTGAAGAACCCTGTCCTAGAACAAGACAGCTCTCATCTCAACAAACAAAAAGAACACGCAAGATTCAAAAGGATCATACTCTTTCCAAGGAGCTTAGCTGATTCCCTGCACAAAGGTCAAAATATTTACATGAATACAAAACTATCCAGCACTCAACAAGGTAATATCCAGTCACTGGCGTCAAATAAAAATCAGCAGGTGTGCAAAGGAGGAGGAAATATTTACCAATGACGACAACGACAACGACAACAACAACAACAACAACAAATTAAAATCAACTCAGATCTAACAGATGTTAGGATTAACAAAGACTTCAAAATAGTTATTATAACTCGATTCTATTTGTTCAAAAAGTTAAGTAGAGAAATGGAATGTTTTAAACCATACATAAATCAAACGTCTAGGGGTGAAAACTGCAAGAGGTGAGATTAAAAAAAATACTTGATGAAATTAAGAAGAAATTGGATATCACAGTAGAAAAATAGTGAAGTTGAATGCATAGCAATAGACATAAGCCAAACGAGAGAAAACTGATTTAAAAAGGAAGCAAAAGAACATGTCATCAGTGAGCTGTGCACACTTTCAAGCAGCTATATATGCGTTTAATAGAAGTAGCATTCTTCTGATTCATACAAAGAAGTTATAAATATATAAAAATTATTGAAATGTTAAAACTGAAACAGGCAAAAGAAGATATACTTGGAGGCCCTAAAGGAAAGCTATAGATAGGGTGGAGACAGAAAAATATTTAAAAATTTAGTAGCCAAAATCTTTCCAAATATAATGAAAACTATATACACACAGATCTAAGAAACTCAAGACTGAGAAACATGAGAAAATTATACCAAGGTATGCACATCATAATCAAATTGCCTAAAATCGACTGTAAAGAGAAAGCCTTAAATCATCCAGAGGAGTGAGGGCCTGAGAGACATGCTTTATAGTGCTGACAGTATAAAAAATTTGTACACCTGGAATTCCATAATCAGCAAAAGTATCTTTCATTGTGATCTTGTGTTAGAAAATCAATTTTTCAAAGGCACGATCCATAAAAGAACAAAAATTATAGATTGTATTTCATCAAAAATTTAAACTCTTGCTTTCTGAAAAACACTGTTAAGAGAATGAAAAGATAAGCTATATACTGGGAGAAAACATTTTCAAATCATGTATCAGATAAAGAGGTTGTACTCAAAATATCTTTTTAGGAAACATTCAAAATTCAATAATAAAAAAGATGATTAAATAGGGCCAAAACATCTGAAGTGATTTTTCAGAAACGTATATGAATAGCAAATAAGCACACAGAAATATATTTAACATCATTAGTCACCAGGGAAATGCCAACTAAAGGCATAATGGCACACTGTTACTCACCTAATAGAATGGCTAAAATTAAAAAAAGACAGACCCTACGAAGTATTGGTGAGGATTTGGAGGAACTGAAACACTGATATGCTACTAGTGGAAATGTAGGATGGCACAATCACTTTGGAAAACAAAGCAGCAGTTCTTAAGTAACCAAATACCTGCCAATAGACCTAGCCATTCCATTCCTAGGTATTTACCCAAGATAAATGAAATCACATGTTCAACAAAGACTTAAATACAAATGTTCATAGCAGATTTATCTGTAATAACCAACAACGGGAGTCAACACAAAGTATCAACAGGTGAATGATAAACGAATTATGGTATATCCATACAATGAAGTACTCCTCAGCAATAAAAATGAATACATTTTTGAAAAATGCAACAACATGAATGAATCCCCAAATAATTATAGTATATATTAATAATATATATAAGCATATTATATGAATTATATTATATTATGAAACCAGATCAAAAAATAGTATATACTGTATAATACTTTCCACTTATATAAAATTCTAAAAGATTAAAACAAATTTAGAGTAACAGAAAGCAGATCAGTGGTTGCTAGAGGTTCAGGCAGCGAGAAGGGTGGGAGAAACATGAAAGAGATTAACAAGTAACACAAAGGCAATTTGGGGAGTTATGGCCATGTCCATTATCTCCATCTGGGGATAACTTTACAGATATATTATATATATATACACATATATATCTGTAAAAATGGCTAATTTTAGCCATATCAAAATGCACTTTAAATATGTGCATCTGTTGTAAGTAAATTATACAGCATTAAAACTGTTTT
The DNA here is from genome assembly GCF_004115265.2 of Rhinolophus ferrumequinum. Classification (NCBI taxonomy): domain Eukaryota; kingdom Metazoa; phylum Chordata; class Mammalia; order Chiroptera; family Rhinolophidae; genus Rhinolophus; species Rhinolophus ferrumequinum. The sequence continues at coordinate 43,228,745 of NC_046296.1, read as the reverse complement.
AAAACGAAATAAATGTGCATATATGCTGTTGGGTGGGGGATTAGTAAATTCGTATGTGATAGCCTCGGTGATCTCCAAGTTTAAGCCTGTGTTTAGAGCAGTGATCCACTGCAGGAGCATGGAATGGAGAGAAAACTTCTGTGAATAGTTTGCTAAAAGACATTACTGGTGATTTTTTAATATCTTCATTTTTTTATTTTAAAATATTCGCTTTTTCTGTTTCTTTGTTCTTCCCAGTACGCTTATTTGCCTTTTCTTCATCAAAACCAACCCTGCTTTATTAAGAAGAATCTACTTTGGAGAAAATATGGCCCTGTTTTGAAACATGAAGATATGGATTTGGGAAAGGTTATTTTCTTTATTTCTAAGAAGACAAAAAAAGTCTCTTAACTTCCTTCTAGCAGTTAGTTCTCATAATACACAGCCTTCCAAGGCATCTTAAACTACCTAAACTCAGTTTAATTTTTCTATGAGAATGAATTCTGTAAGTCAATATATTCTACTTGCTTTAATAAGTTTCTGATTCAAAGAAAATAAACATTTTCTGGTTATTTTCCCCTGGAACATTTTAGTTTTATTATGTTACTGTGTCATCACTATCTTACATGACTTTCATGCAGAAATCACTAATATTATCTGGAACAGGAAGACTAGTAAATCTAAAAGAGACAGTAAAGAAGCTGCTTGTATGAGGGTTTTGAGACTGTAGGCAAATCTGACCTAATCTGCTTTGGGAACTTCCTCCTGGCAATAAATTCTGGCACTTTTGACTTGAAATCTGGAAGTCTATCATTATAAACCTGATCCTGACACATCTGTTGACAAATTAGATATCTTCATTTCATCAGTTTACTTACTCATTTAGTTCTTCATTTACTCAGGTTCAATGGGGAAACCATTATTCCCAAACTATTATCATCTGATCTGTAAACAGCTAAAAGATGGAAATTCTAGTGCTTATGCTCAGGGACCTTACATTCTGGTCTGTCTATATAAGATAAGTGGTAAAGAAGCAAGGCAAGCATATAAAATTATCACCCAAATAACTATAAAGTTTTAAAACAGAAACATACAAATAAAAGTAAAAAAGGATGGAAGAGTACCATAAAGTAAATTTTATCATCTGGTGTGGCAGCCAACCTTCAAGATGGCTTCCAATGGTCCCCTGTCCCTATGATTTTACTCTTTTGTACCACTACCGTCCACCCCACGTCGAATAGGACTAGACTATGTAACAAATAGGATATTGCAAAAATTATGGGGAATGACTTCCAAGGTGAGGCCAGAAACATGTCGCTTCTGTCCTTGGAGCACTTTTTTTCAGGAAGTCAGCTGCCATGTTGTGAAGACCTTATGGTTTACAAGGAGAATAACTAAGGCCTCCTGCAACAGCCAGAACCAACTTGACAGCCACATGAGTGAGCCATCTTGGAAGTGGATTCTCCAGCACTATGAAAGCCTTCAGAGGACTGCAGTTATGGCCAACACCAAGTTTGCAAACTCTTGGGAGACCCTGAACCAGGAACACCCAGCTAAGTCACTCCCAAATTCCTTACCCACAGGAACTGTTTGAGATAATAAATTTTCAGTGCTGTTTTAAGTCACTTGGGGAAAACTAGTTACACAGCAATAGATGCATATTGAAGTTAGATAAAGATGGGAACCAAGAGTTAGCTCTGTTAGCTGTAAACACTTAACCTATCTAAGCCTTATTTAACTCAACCGTGAAATAGTAGTATTATCTACCTTTGAATACCTTATAATGTCACTGTGATAAATAAGGTAAATAAAGGTATTTTGAAAGCAAGAAAGAAGTAACAAAAAGCCTTATTACTATCAGAGTTCAGGTTTGAAAAAATTGTGAGAGAATAAACATAGGGAAAGGGTATGTCTTCCTTCAATACTTCGAAGACTCTAGGGACTGTAAAATTGGCTTCCGATTGATTGATTCTGTTGCCACATTTCCATTATTCAACTTCTTACTTCCTGTTTTCTGTTTCTTATTTCCCCTTTCTTCTTCTGCCTGAATCTCACTTTTCACAGAGGTTCCTTTATAGTAAATATTTCTACACTTGACATCTTGATATAAAACCTTATCATGATCTCACCTGTAAAAGTGTGACTTTTATTTTAAAAAAAGTGAAGTCTCATTTTGTGATACCTCTTATTCAGAAAGCATTTGGGGCCTCACCATTTTTTTTTCTTTTTTTCTTCAAACTATGTCTAGAGGTTCTACAATGTGTATGATTTTCTTCCCTGCTGTTTCTACAGGGCTTTTCATTTTAACTTTTGTCAATATCCCCCAGGTCCCCACTTAAATATAAAAATCATAAGACTAAAAAAATAAAAAAGCTCAGCTATGCTCCAATTGCAATTCTCATCATTACAAAATATAGTATCATATGACAGAATTAGAGAAAGTAAATGTTTTGTTTATTATACTTGGAATAAATCATCTTTGTACATACAATTGCTAGTTAGATATAAGATTATTATTTGGAAAAACAAATAGTATTCATTTGTGTAAGGAATAAAAATTATTGTGGTCACTAACAGTTTCCTTTTCAGTTGTTGGACCTCCATAAACTCTCTACCTATTCTGGACTTTGTGAAGAGAATTAACTCATTAACTCAAATACATGTATAAGTCACTACTCTGTATTCAGTGGTCTATAATTTTCTGAGATTAAATTTTGGCATAAAAATGTTCTTTTTTTCTTCATCTTACTAGAGATGTACAATCCCTACATCACACAAAGAGAATTTGTAGAAAGAGGCAGGAAAGGAAAAACAGGAACTCAAAGACTTCTCTGGCGTAGTCAGGCTGTCCCCCCTCCACCCTCCCTCCCATTCTTTGATGTACAAAAGGCCTTCATCTGTCTGGGAGTTAAATCATTCTCTTCATGATTCATTCTCTTCATCTGAGAATGTTAAATTTGCAGTCTCATTGACTGCAGAAGAGTCAGGGAGGAGGGGTTTATTTTTGCTTTGCTTTGCCCTGTGTTCATTTTCCCTGTTGCATAAGCTTCTTATGGACATTAATTTTAGCCTCCAAAGATGTTTTGCATAACAGAGACTTATAATGTAGCATCTAAAATAGTGCTGCAAACCATATTTTCAAATACATTAGGAAGATGAATCATTTCCTTAACATGGGCCACTGTGTTACTTGAAATGATTCCTTATGAGACAGAAAGCAATACATAATTAAGCAGTGTGTGACATGCAAAAAAGAAATCAAGGAAATTCAAACAATAAATGCTTCTTCCGCTCTCCTTGGAGTACAGGAGAAATCTGCAGCTTCTTTTTATTTCCATTTTAAAATGAAGAGGTGTTAAATACCCCAACTATATATTCCAGTAGTAAGCAGAAAGATCTGGGCCGCAGAAATGAAAAAAGATGCTGAAGCCAATTTATATCACTTGGAATTACAAATTCTCTACAAAATTATTAGAGCATACATTATTTATGTTGAATCTATTTTTCTGTTTCCATTTTACTTCTTGCCTGTGTGCTTAATTTTTTTCTTTTTTTTTGTTCCTCTCTTGAAATAGCTTCAAAATCAAAGTTTTGTGGTTTTGTGTCAACTCTAAACAGGAAGAGGAAAGGAAGAAGGGGTTAGCTTTCTCTAAGATTCTTGGAGTTTTGTGGTTTTGTTTTTTCTTCCCCAGGCTTTTACTTTTAACAGCTATACCAGCACCACCATGAATACTAATGAAATATAATGAGGGCATCAATCATAGTCCAGTCAGGCTACAGACATAACCATGTACAAAGTAATAGTCCCTCTGGCTTAATAAAGCCTTTGGAAAAAAAAAAAAAGCAAAAAACTGTTTTCATTCTAATTCAGATGAGCGATCAGAAAGCCTGTAAAGGAGGAAAAGAGCACTTATTATCCCTAGTGATCTCAGAAACTAGATTGTACAGTTTGTAAGGGCAAACACTGGTACAGGGACCCTCTACGATCTTACTTCTTTTCCTTCCCCAATTTCTTCTGCGCCCTCAAAGTCCTGGGAACACAATGCTTACAGAACAATGGTTGGAAGAAACATCATACAAGATAAATCATTAAAATGCAGAAATATAAAGTAAAAGGTATAAACAGCCGAACTTAATAAGATTTAGATTAGCAAATATTTTTTCTGCAATCCTCAAGGTTTGCTGCCAGCCTATGGAGTTCAAAATATAATAATATCCCTCAGACATAAGTAAGCCTCATCTTTCTGCCATATAGCCTTAGAAGGAACTAACCCCGCCAACACTTTGATTTTGGGCTTCTAACCTCAGAACTGCGAAACAATAATTTTTGTTGGTTAAGCCATTTAGTTTGTGGTTCTTTGTTATGACAGCCCCAGCAAACTAATACAAAAAGAAAGATCATTTGAAACAGCTGTATTAGTTTCCTAGGGCTGTTGTAACAAAGTGCCACAAACTAAGTATCTTAAAACAACAGAAATGTATTCTTTCAGATAGCTGGGCTATACTCCCTGCGGAGGCTTCAAAAGAGATCCCTTTCCTTGCCTCTTCTAGCTTCTAGTGGTCACCTGCTTCCTTGGCTTGTGGCCACATCACTCTATTGTCTGTCCCCATCTTCCCATTGCCTTTTCCTCTGTATCTGTCTTCTTCTATGTGTGTCAGTACTTGTCACTAGATTAGAGCTCACCCAGACAATCCCAGATAATCTCTTCATCTCAGTATCTTTAACCTAATTACATCTGCAAAAACCGCTTTTTCCAAAAAAAGTAACATTTATAGTTTCCAGGGAATAAGATATGGATATGTAATTTTTAAGGCCAGCATTTAGTTACTACAAATTTTCTCTGTTTTCTAAGTGGAAAAACAAATTAAAGACAGCCTAAAATTATTTACAACTGGATTATAGTAAATGGTCTAAATAGTTCTGTGGTTAGCACTAGTCAAACTACCACTTCTGGTGACAAAATTAGAGCATCTTGATATATTTGTTTTCTATTTGAAAATGCACTGACCCATTATGAAAATTCTCAGATGTCATCTCCTAATATTATCTCCCTTGCTGAAGGACCTCTTCAATGTGATGATAATTTGGTTCGTAATCACATAAGTATAAACATGCTCCATCTGTGGGGTGACTGTGGAATTATAGATGGATACTTACAGGCTCATTCTGTCATCCATGACAGAAAAATGTAATAGGGCCCACTTAACTTCTTTGGCCTGTTTTTACCTATAAATAGGAGGCTATTATCATTTCTATTTTCTATGAGTGTAAACAAACTTTCAAAATCCACAAAACTATACTATAGCAACCTGCATTGATTCCAGAAACCCACCTATTTTTGAAGCTGAGGCTATCTAGACAATTGGTTTGCCTACTGGACTAAACTTATTCCATATTTGGCCAAACTATATGTCCATCCATATTGCTAAACTATACTTAATATCTATTAAACTGACATGCTTTGCTAATTTAAATTACAAAAAAAGAGAATGTTAACACACAAAACATAATATCTAGTTCATATCTCCACAATTTGCCCCATCTATTATAAATGAAATAAACAAGGTCACATATCTGGCAAGTGCTCATTTGTTTCACGTAGGAGATCCATGGAATTCAAGAGTATATGAATGGAATTTATTGGTGTATGGTTCTCTAAACATTGTTTAAACATTTTGCATTTTTAATGTATATGTTCATGTCCGGCAAGAACTGTCCAGAGTTTTCATCAGATTTTTAAAGGGTCTGTGATTTAAAAAATTACTCAAAACCCCATCCTATGACTTCTGTTTTCCCGAATAATGCACTGACAAAGTTAATCTGTTGTTCATACAAAACTACTTGTAAATAAGATCCTTTAGAAAGAGACTGGTTGTCTATACATCTTGGGAAATTGCTGTTTACAACTGTTCCATGCTTGAACATGAATCACCTTAAAAAGTTGCACTTAGGCAAAGCCATCAACAATCAATATGCAAGCAGAAAGAGGAGGGTAAAAAAATAAAAAATAAAAAAATGTGACTATCAGGCCATTTAACCAACCTGAACATCACCACTTATATGAAATATAAACCACCATCTCTGGTACAGAATATTTACCCAGCTGTTTGAGTAAGATATGCCTTATTCCTCATGGTTCCAAGAGTAAATCACACCAGCCCACACATGTGTGCATTTGTTCCTTTGTAAAGCAATAGTATGCCATTGTGTGGATACACTCTTACTACTTTGGGTGTCATGGCTCACAATTTGATGTGAACTAACAGGCAAAAGAGACTTGGATAATTATTAAAAATGAGAAAACCTGACATTTAATTTAAACATCATTTTCTAATTTTCTGAGTTCTACATATGATTCCTCAGATGAAATAAAACGAAAGGCCTGAAAATAAAATATTTATAGGTATTTTCATTATAATTGGTTAAGAACTTGTCTACGAACAAAATTCAATTTCTGTGAATTTATACCTCAGAATAGAATTACTCTCCTCTCATTTGTAGTGTTAAAGTATGTATCAATGGAAATTCTAGTCGCATAGTTCTATCAGATTGCCAGAATTGCCAATAGCTACTAGATTTCTGGAGCATACAGTTTTGATTGCACAGGGAAATTTGGAATTTCCTAACCTTGGGGGGGAAATGAAGATATTATCAAAGCAATAGTATAAAATTCTAGTGTATATCAGAATCATTGAAGCTGGCACCATCGGAGTCTCCTGTTCTGTTGGCAAGCTACCTGGAAGATCCTTCTGTCCTGGACAAGAGGAATCGGAAGAGCATTTTATATTTTAAGAACAGGCTGACACACAGCAGCTACAACAGCAGCTGAGATCACTTAATAAATGATGCTAAACTGAAAAAAAAAAAAAACATTATCATGCCATTGCAGGCTAGAAGATAGAGGGGGCCACAAGACGAGGAATACAGCCTATAACCCTGAAGAAATTAATTCTGCCAATAATAAGAATGAGCCTGGAAGGGGATTCTTTCCCACAGCCTCCAGAAAAGAGTTCAGTCTGGTCTGTACCATTATTTCAGCCTTGTGATACACAGTCAAGCCCACCTACAGAACTATGAGCTAATAACTGGATGTTATTTTAAGTCACTAAGTTTGTAGTACCATGTTACTCAGCAATAGAACTAATATGTCATAATTAAATCATTGCAGTTTCATGCTAGATTTTTTTCAGGAAACGTGATCATGTCCATCTGTGTCCCATAAGTAAAGAAGAATTATATGTCAAATTAATAAGTTTAACTATCATTTTGTGTACAAAGGACACGGTGGCCCATGTCTTTTCAATGAAAGATGCATTAACTAATTTCTTAACACAGCATTTTTATGAAAAATAATGAGCACTGACCAGCTATTGATTATTGCAAATGTAAAAGTTCTTCAGATTGCCTAAATCACATATTTATTTCATTGGACTTTGTTAACGATAATTATTTGAATAACAGCTGATTTTTTAAATTAATTTGAAAGTAATTCAGAAATTATTTGTTAAATATAAGTTGTTTTTTAAACATCCACCAAAAGCAGCATGGCAGTGTGGCAGAAAGCACATTCAAGTAAAATGAGTTATCAGCTCGAGTACTGATTGTACAATTACACTTATGTGATCTTGGAGAAGGCACCTAACACCTTGATCTCAGTTTTCTGATCTCTACAGGTTTAGACTAAAGGTCCCTTCCAAGGTCCCTGTGAGCTAAATTTTAATATTTATATGAGAGAAAAACCAGCTAAAAGGTAAAGTATATTGCTGAAAACAAGAAAATGATAAAAAAGCAAAAAATACTAAATATTTTAGTGTAGCAGATTTAAAATGTTTATTTGAGCAACTTTTCCAAATGAAACACTATGTAATAACTGTTTTGGGCAAATGAGATCATTCTATATAAGAGCTTTGTGGAAAAATGACATGTATACATATATGATTTCATGGGATTATTGAAACTGCTTGCACATTTTCAATTTCAGGCAAAATCTCTATGAGGAACAATATAGAATGTAGGAATAAGAGGTGGAACAGAAAGAAGAAAAAGAATCAAAGGAGAAAAATATGGCCCAGCATTGAAAATACAAAATCTCAAATCAGAGAAAACCAATTAAGCCAAGCAAGTCATAAGAAAAACCCGAGAGAGTAATAAGAAAGAAATCAGGATGAAACTCTCAATGAAAAAGAAGGAAGGATGAGAATATTTCTCAAGAAAAAGACTAAGACATCTGGGAAATATAAAAGGCTTGTTGGAATATAAATAATAGTCTGGATTATCATTCTCAGGAAAGGATTTGCCAGATTTTAGTGGCAATGGGAACCTGATCTATTATAACTTGATCTCTCCTAGGGAAACATTCTAGAAAATTTTGACATCGACAGATTTCCTTGAGCAAATAATAACTACCATAGATCTGTCACCATGGTGAAAGCATTCAGTCAAAAATACTCAATGTAAAAATGAAGTGCTTCTAAGCGAGCTGCTTGGAAAGAATGAATTTTGCGAAAAAATAAAGCTCAGTTACCCATTATCAGCCTGGTCTGCCTATTTTGGAGCACACTCAGCAATCTGTCAAGATTTCTGACATTAACTACTACTTTTCCAATGGGAGAAAAAAATACCTGTTACCCTGCCACTCAGGGAAGTCCCGCCTCAATGACAGGTATTCTGAGAAGGGGGCTGCCCTTCTTGGAAACATTATTTATCAACAAGACCTTCAAGAAGCGAAATAATTGACAGAAGACAGCCCCTGAGCCTGTCTGATCCTTGTTTGGGGAAAAGAATAAAAGATTTCTAGTGGATAGGCTTTGCTAGTGGATAGGTTATAAGGCTGCCTGCCTTATAACCTGCAATGCATTACTGCTTAACATGATAGAAGTAATACCCACCAGACATGTGACACTTTGTGTACATAGCTATTACACAGATCATTCAACACAGCAATTTGTAAAAAAAAAGACATTGAAAAACATACACCGTTATCATTTCTAAATTGTAAAAAAAAAAAAATTGGTACAAGTCTACAACTTCCCAGTCACATTAGGAAAATAACTGGACTTTTTTCTCCACCTGACCAAATATATCAAGTTAATTTTCATTGCTGAGTGAAATTAAGAGTTCATCAGCCTACACAGAACCATGTGCTATCTATAAAAGTAGACTTATCCTTTTCTATTCTGTTATTTTATGGACACCTTCACCTCAATCTGGAAATTATTTAAGTAATCTCCATTTGATTCAGACAAATGTCCACATGAGAGATTTGGTTATCTGGTTTGGCCACACACATTGATCAAATTAACTAAAAAGTTATATATTTGAGCCAGATTTAATTTATAGTTATTTTTTCTATATCTTCTATAGAGCCTCCCAGAGTAGTTGTCTAATAAATTATAGTTAAATGGCAATAAATTAAAATGAAAGCCTGAATTATCTCTTGGTTTTCTAGAAATCTCGTGGTCAAATTCTAAATAGTGATATTTTAAAATTAAAGATGTTATTAATAACAAGAAATAATGGCTACCATTTCTTGAGAGTTATATACTAGGCATTGTAATGAAGTCTTAATTCATATCATTTTATTTAATAAACAGGTTATCCGGTGAGATAGTCACTCTTTTATCACTATTTTTACAAATCTGCGTACTGAGGTTTAGAGAGTTTAAGTAACATGATCAAGGTTACACAACAGGATAAAATTATGATTCGTTAAATTTTCTTAATAGTTTTATCGATTTAATAGTTTTATTGTTTAAATAATGTAAACTGTCTCTTTCTCTAGCCTATAGTAGATGAATTCCTGTGATAGGGAACTCTATGAATTAATAGAATTTAAAACATATAGTCTAGCTACCTGACATGTATGTAGATGGTAATTTTGATGAATACCAAGGAAAGGAAACTCATTCTTATCTTAATTGAGGAATATCATTTCTTTGCTACAGTTATGCTACAGACGTGAGAATATGGCTATTTTTGTTGTTTACCTTTTTTTCAAGTAGTATATATCCTTGAATGCTTAAATAACAATCTGAAACTCAAAATTTCTGAATCATAAAATAATGGAAGAAAATATTTTAACCTAAAGGATTCTAATGGTGAAAGTTATCAGTCATAAATCAACCGTAATAAAAACTGAATATGATTCCTGGATCACATAAACTTTTGTGCAGAATGTCACCTAGATGAGACTACCAGAGAATTTATATGCAAAGTAAATATCTGAAAAGATTAATCTATTTTTTAAATGTTTAGTATTCTTTAACTGGTCATAAAAATATAGCTATTAATTATGTTAATGTATTTAAGTATAATACTTGTCAGTTTAAAGAGATTCCGAGGCTTTTTCTGAAACATTGTATTATAGTAGTAAGAATATATAAAATATGCTTTCCATCCTTTTTGATAGAGCAGAAGAAATTGTTTAAGGTGGTAGATTGAACCTGGATCTCAAATTGTTCTTTCTCCAAACAAAAGGGTTTGAAAAATAATTTGGAGATAAAAGTGGAGTCAAAATTTTTAGTGGAATATATCATGCAGAAACCTTCGTTAAAAGTACAAACAAAACAACAATGACAAGCTAATGACAGAACCAACTGAGAAATAAATAGAAAGGACACAATAAACAGGACTAAGTATTGCACTGAATTCACCTAAATCTAAAATTTAACTTAAAAAACTGTAAAAAGTGGGGTCACAGAAAATAAATGTCATGAATTCAGTAATATTGCAACTTTTATTTTCAGGAGAAAGTAAAGGAAAAATAAAGATGCTTCTAGAGTAGGAGCATTACTTACATTTCTTTAGAATGTCATCAATAGATAAAGGTTAATGCAGATACATTAAGAGACAGAGTTTGAGGTATATTACATAAAGTCATAAAGAGAACAGCAAGAACTAAAAACGAGGATACAACAAATGAAATTTGGAAGACGGAAGGAGAAAGAAAATATGTTTGCTCATTTCTTCCTCTTTCAGAGGCGTGTTTAAATACACACAGACTGATATTTTTTCTTTGAACCCCTCTCTTAAAAAACAAACGCTACTGATGTTATTCTTTTGAAAGGCCAACAAATAAATGTGTACCACATTGCTTATGTACAATTTTATCAATACTACTCCTTAAAATATTATTATTAATAATATTAACTTTCAGACTTTGAGGAAAATATCAAGTTATAAGATGCTATGCTTAAATTAATCCCATTTTCTATATACAGATTTTATATCTAAAATATGTGTTATAGAGCAAAATTGTAGTAGTACATAGGAGAAATGACAGCAAATGTGAATGACTGTATTCTTTTTATTACATTTCTCATGTTTATAAATTATGTGCATGACTTATACAATGAAAAAATATGTAAATACAAAATGAGGAAGGCGAAGGGAGTTTCAAGGGAGATATTTATTAGCTCCATGTGGTTACTGAATGGTTAACACAGTGAGCTTCATGGTTTCCATTTTTGGATAGAAATAAAATAGTTCTTTTGAAGTGGAAAACATCTCTGTCGTTAAATTCTAAAAGGCATATGTCATACAAATCCTTATATAAAGGAAACTAAGCTTTCAATGCATAATGTGTCTAACAGAGATTTAGCAATCAGTGCAAAATGTTCCTCATGAACACATTCTTCTTTCAATTCTCTATGAAATCCCAGGACCTGGCATTAAATTATAAGTTGATGCAGTCTTAACTAGAGTCTTAGATTTATTTTCTCCCAACTACTGCTTGTCATTTGGGCATTTTCATATTCTGGACTTAATAGGAAAGGACGAGAGAAAGTGAGTCATCCAGTCTGAATCTGGAAAATAGGCTAACTGATCTGATCAAAGCAGATTGATTGACAGCATCACATTTAAATGACACTTTTGACCTGTCCTCTAATTTGACTTGATAAATTAAGTAAATGAAGTGAAATATGTTTAACCATTCTTTCTATTTCTTAAATACAATATTAGAAAATATTATTGATTGTATCCTGTTTTGCTCACAAATGTTTTTCTTTAAGAAAAATAAAAATACTCAAATCTCCTGCTGACAGGGATCACATTATTTTTCTGAGAAATAATTCACTACTAACACTTAAAAACAGGCATCATGACGGTGCTAGCTGCATTGTCAACCACAAGAAAGCGACCCGATGCCCCTCATAACATTTGAGTGTTGAGCTCTCTTAGCTGAGCTCTGCTCTTAGTAACTGTCTAAAGAATAAAGCAATGCTAAGGCTGGATTTATAATGTCTAAAAATCTAAATAGCTGCCATTATACCAGAAAGCTGTCTAGTTATTAAATTTTGACATGAGTATTCTTAATAAGGGATTATGCAGCAAATGTTAGGAAGAAAAAGTTATATTTGAAAATGTCATCAAAGAGAATGGAAAACATTTTCAGCATTAATTGCTAAGTAGATTTTGAGCTATGCAGTCTTAGTAGCATTGTATAATTAGCTATCTTTATTAGCCACCAAACATCTCAATTCAAAAGAATATGTTAGCCACCAAAACAAAAGGATAGAAAATTAGTGAATTCATCACATGGACAATCATAAAATTGGTTTTTACAAATGCCACACATAGACGGATCTAAAGTTATTGTTATCCAACATATGTTTACATTGGATTATAAACTCTGTATTTAGGACAGGGTTGCTTAGATAGAAATCAAGAACTGGAAACTATGCCCAATATGGAAAAATATTTTCTCAGATTTAAAACCACGTCTCTCACAGATACAACATAAACTGTCAACATACCAAAAATTATAAAGCAAACCTCGTGTCCTAAAAGAGAAAAATCTAGTCAAAATAACTTGCACGCCTAATGTAAACAGGCATTTCAAGCACAACTCTTACTAAGTTGGGCTTGTACCCAACCCTCTATAGAATGCTGTTTCCACATACCTTCTTTAATGTGCTGAGGGAGCGAGAATTGGCTTATGCCCATTCCAAAGACTCTTCACAGAGCACCTTTGAATTGCTCACTGCAGATGGCTCAACCTTCATTTCAACTCCCTCCCTCCGTTCCAAGTTGAGCAAAATAAAAAGGAAAATGAAGGGAGATGGTGCTGTGGGCTGAACAGTGTCCCCCTAAAATTCATGTCTATTTGATGTCTCAGAATGTGAATTTATTTGGAAATAGGTGTTTTGCAGATGAAATTAGTTGAATTAAAGTGAGGTCATACTGGAATAGGATGAGTCCTAAATCCAATAACTGGTGTCCTGGTAAGAAGAGCAGAGGACACAGAAAGTCACATAGAAAAGAAGGCCATGTGATGATGGAGGCAGAGATTGAAGAGATGAAGCTACAAGCTAGGGAATGCTGAGGACTGCTGGTAACCGCCGGAAGCGAGGAGAGAGGCATGGAAGACAGTTCCCCTCTGCCTCCAGAAGGAACTAGTCTTACCCAGACCTTGGTTTGGGACTTTTACCTTTCTCAATTGTGAGAGACTAAATGATTGTTGTTCTAAGCTACCCAGCTTGTGGCATTTATTATGCCAGCCCTAAGAAATAATATACAAGGTAAAAAAAAAAAAAATCTCAGAGCAAAATTGAGTGTGTCAAATAGAGTCATGAGTTTCTTTGTTCATCCACCTCCCATTCCTGACACTTGTACCTTCTACTCCTTACAGACCTTATCCTGTCATTCCATCTCTTAATTGTTCAAAGTGCCCCTCTGTGTCTCAACAGTGGGTATGTAGAGCTCCTAAACACACACTCTCTCTTTCCCTCACTGTATCAGAACTTCTGTTCCTTCCATGTACCACATGCATCTTCTTTTTACATTATATTTATATTTCATCTTGGACAAAATAAAGAAAAAAATAATAATATAATTTCCAGGGGATACACACACCACTCTTTCTCTCTAAAAGATTTAAATACTACATATGAAGTTTTATATTCTAATTTTAAATTAAACCACATCATTTGATAAATACTGGAAATATGGTTTCTAATAGCCACATGATATGTCATCCCAAAGACATCCCATAGTTTAACTAATCAGTTATTATGGGAATATTAGGTGGGTATCTTTTTATCCCAGTGTGAATGATGATACAACGACCAACTTCACACATCAATCTTAGACCCCTTATCTAATGTTTTCCTCAGAATACAATCCTAAAAGCTATATTTCTGGTTTTTAAGGCATTGGATCTGTCTTGCCAAACTTGATTCGAGAAACATTGCACCAAGTAGAGTCCCCACTGGCAGTTATCTATGCCTCCTCATCACAGTGAATTTAATGAAACACATCAATATATGAATGATACTTCCTAGTACTGACAATTCAGTTTTCTCTTTTTCACGATCAATCTGGTTAAAAGTTTGTCAATTTTAATAAACCTTTTAAACAACCAATTCTGACTTTGTTGTTTTTCTTTTTCATTTCCATTTTCTCTATCATTGACTTCTACTCTAATTTGTATTATTTCCTTTATCTACTTACTTGGCTTTATTATGCCCTTCTTTTTAATTTCTTAAGGTAGAAGCTTAAATCACTAAAGTGCAAAATCTTTTCTAATATATGCATTTAAAGGTATATATTTTCCTCTAAGCACTGCTTTAACTCCATCCTACAACATTTGGTATGTCATTATTTTCATTATCATTAAGGTTAAAATATTTTCTAAATTCTTTTGTAATTTCTTTTTGACCCAGAGATTATTTAGAAGTATATGGTTAATTTCCAAATATTTGAGATTTTCTAGTCACCTCATTTTTTATTTAATCTAACTTAATACTGCTATGATTAGAGAATACACTCTTCATGATTCCGATCCTTTGAAATTTCTTGAGACTTATTTTGTTGCTCGGCATAAGTTCTATCCTGATAAATGTTCCATGTGCAATCTCCATTCTCCACTGCTACAATAAGAAAGAAGCCGTTTATCCGTCATAACTATCATAGAGCCTTGTAGTTGCCATTCCTTAATTTCACTCAATTTTCATTTTATAACCAAACAGAAAATTTACCCAGAGATCCTGCTATAAAGTCTTAACAGATTCAAAATATTTTCTGTATTCTAAATGAAAATTTTATAAAATATGGTTAATACTTGAAGTAGGAATTTTTGGTTTTATTTTTCAAAAAAAAACAAAAAACCACATATATATAGTTTGGCTAAAAAACCCTATGGTAAGACCGTGAATCTTCGAGTTTTTTTTTTTTTTTTTTAAACATACATATGAATGTTTTTATTGCAAGTTTCTACTTGATTTAGTTGCCCAAAATAAAGTAACTCAGAGTGATTTGGTATTAAAAGTCTTAGATAGTACTTTGAGATCATGTTTTTATCAGGAAAGATTATGTGAGAATTATTTCCACACTAGCTCAATTGTTATTATTGTTATTATTTCAAGATTATGGTATTTGGACTTGATGTATTTTTACTGCAATTGATAGATATCAAATTGGCCATTTGTTCCTTTTACACATTCTGCAAATATGTATCCATGGTAGGCCAAGTACTTGCATATGAGTCTTTTATTTTATAAGATGTAAGGCTGAGTATCTTCCTGGTTTACCTCATGGGAAGATAGCTGGTTTCCTGTACATTATGAAGATATATAAATACATGAATTACATATTATAATTATATATAAATTTATGTTATTATATAAATATAAGATATATACATAAATGTATATCTTGATATATATATCAAATATGTATATATTTGAGAGAAAACTAGCCGATGACAATAACAGAAAACACAGTGATAATAATATAAACTGTGTTCTTAGTATATCAAATTACATAGATGTGGTTGGTAGATAAAGCAATAAATTGCATACTGAATGGCAGCAGACTGGGATAGAAATTATTACAGTTATTTACCAGTTGATGACATTCCCAAACAAAAGAAGATCACCTGTGTCAGTTTTATGGGCTCCATCTTGTCTAGCAAAAAGAATTAAGAAATAGGTGTCTACCAGGGGATTCTGGTTGTCTGAATAACATGCCTATAAGCCTCAAAACAAAACTCTGAGAGGGCAAAAATTATAAATTATTTGCACCATATAGATTCTATTTCTGCAGAAGATTTAAGGGGATAGCTCTGCTCTATTTTCCTTCTATAGGGAATGCATTTTGTTCTTAATTTCCTATTCATTTCTCCTAATTATCCTAAAAGGAAATTAATGTTGCTCTTTTATTTTTATACATGGTGAGGAAAATAATTGACCAGATTAACTGATTCTTAAGGGTCCAGCAACAGATCGAGTGAGAATGGCTGAATGGGAGAAAAAAGGAGCAGCCATCTAGGATGTCAGCCTTTGAAAACAGCTAAACAAGAGAGAAGCAGAGCAAGAACCATGCAAAGGCTTTCAGTTCAATCTCTGCACACGTGAGTTCATTGGTGTTATTCCCTTCTATGCCTACAGTCTGTACCTTAACTTTGGCTAGTCATCCCCAAATCCAATTGGGAAGTCAAAGGAGACAGAGCAAAAAATCTACAAAGTGACTCAATGTACAGTATTTTACCAGTAGCATCTCTATGTAGAAGACAGAGAAACATAAAGTAAGATGGAAGTCATTGGACTTTAAAATCAACTACTCTCCCTACAGCTAGAATCTTAGTTCCTCTATTGACAGGTGGGTACTCTAAGTATTTCATCTTTACCTCTAAAATAAGACCGACTTCAAAGAATTTGCATGAAAGATTAATAATAATTAAAGTAAATCTCACAAATTTCATGGAACAGATATCAAGGCATTTCCATTATTTTGGCTATTAGGGGCTGCCAATCATCTCCCCATGCATATAGGATGTCTCTTATCTGAAACACTAACTTCCTGCTGTCAGGATCAGTACAGCAAAGAGGGAAAACTGAAAGTGTTTGCATAGCACTCTATTTCTCAATGCTGCTCCTTTTCCAACCCCAGGAATTCACTGACAACAGGAGGAATTCTCCAGGAAAACAATCTTCCCCATCCAACACTGCCACCAACCATACAAAAACTTATCTGAGCCTGGTTGTGTGCTCTGTATCATCTGTGACTTATAGAAAAAGGTAACCACAACGCAAGACCATCATTTTGCATGGGGTAACTCCGATAATTCATTCACCTGGGCTATGTCACCTGTGTTCATTTCTTTTCTGTGGCTGTTGTGTCCAAAACCCACAATGTTTGTAGTTAGTGGGGGAAGGCAGCTCTAACTCAATTAGATTTACCGTCAATGTACCTGCAAGATTCCGTTTGTCAACTGTGCTCTCAAAAATATATAATCTCCACAGTGTAATGTCAGAATTTTCTTGTTTGGAGAACACATACACATGTATGACAGTTTGGGCTTTTGATTCTTTCCCACCTGCTTTCAGATTTCAACGTGCACATTTGTGACAAATGATAAGAATGAAAAAATGCCCATTTACTATCCTTATAACTGCTTTTCATAAGCAGAACTGCATACCAAATAGTAAATGATATCCTCTGACATACAGCTGTTTGTTTTCATTCCATACACAGAATGACAAACAGGTAACATAAAATAAAAATTAAAAAACAAAAAAACAGGGACATGGAAGGAGGTATTACCAAAAGGCTTTCAATACTGAATCCTAAATCAATTTCTCACTCAAATTTACCTTCTTTATAGATTTCACCATCCAAGAAAATGACTTGCAAATATCTAAGTCAGCACATTTCTCTCTGGGAAATCTCATTTGCATCCTTTTTATTGGCTCTTGGGTACATTTTAGTACTTGTGACAGTTTATTTCCTTGTTTTAATTATTTTTTATTAGAGCATTGTGATGTAATGTGATTTGGGCTGTTTATATGTTGCAAGATGTTCATTTGCAACATAATTAAACTCATATTTTTCTCTGTCCCCTGAGTAAAGGTTAGACTTTTAAATTTTTGAGTGTTAAAGAACTTCTACTGATTGCCTAACAAATTAAATATACAACAGTATATATTTCAAAATAGAGTGAAAAAAATTGTATATTTCATGGGGCACATTGTGAAGTAAAATCATAATTTCCTCCTAAACACACATGTTGGGTGTCTACTATTGTGTGTCTGTCCCATTCCTAATGAGAGAAAAACAGGAAAAAAATATCACACAGTAAATTGGAGAGGTGGGACCAGGAAAGCTAAGAATAAGTACTGACTACAATTTACTAGCTTGTGGTTTGGGGCAAATTCTTAATCTCATTAACCCCAAATTACCTCATATGTAAAAGAAACAGTAACACAGGATCATTTTGAAATTCAAAAGATTCTGTGTATATTAAATTCTTCTGTATTTTAAAACATCATTCATGTGTGATTATTTATTGGACATCTTCAAAGACTGTACCCAAATGTGGGATGTCAAAAAAAAAAAATCCAAAAATCTTTTGGTAACTTTTGCCAAATGTTTATGAAAAAGTACACTTAGAAACGTCCTGTATTTTTCAAAGGTTCATGCACAGGCAGAACATCTTCAGATTCTCCTTCAAAAGGACTGGAATGGGGCATATGAGTCAGGACCACTCAGAGTAGGAGCCAGGATCCGTGAGTGACCTTGAACCACTGACCCCAGACCATGGCAATGAGATAGAGCTCATACCAGAATGTGAATCAACACAATGATTCCTTCATAAAGAAAGTCTAGTGCTGAAAAAAATGTCATTTGTGTAAAACAGAGTATTTGGTCACGCAGTTACGTTTCATCCGGCTGAAACTCCTTATCCCAGTGTGAACCGGAAAACCATCAGCTTCATCAAGCACTTTGAGTAGCACTGTTTTAGATTGATGGGGGAAAAGCATTTAAAATGTCACTTTATTTTTCATTTGTTGTTAAATTAGTATCCATCTGAAGTCTCTAAAGCAATAATGCTTTAGGGAAAAGTACTATTATCTAATGGTTAATCAACAAAATGTTGGACTCAACAGATCTGAGTCAAATTTCTTCTGACACTTACTAGCAGTATGATTTATAGGCAAATTGTTTAACTTTCCTATACCTCAGTTTCCTCAACTACACAATGTGAATAATGATACCTATCTCACAGATATCTTCTCATTAATTTACCCATTCAACAAATATGCACTGAATTCTGGATGATGGCACAGTAGAAAGTGAAAAAGACAAAGTTCCTACTTATGCCTGATGCCATAGTCAAATGACATGCTAAATATAATTAAAAACTTGGCATTGACTTTTCCTTTCCTATCTCCATTTTTCTCTTTCCGAAGTCATACACCCAAATTCCAAATTAAATATGGATACTGTGAATTATGCTTGATTTTAATACTATTATAATAATCAAAATCTGAAATAATAAAACAATATCTGATAGGCAGTATTGGATTAAAGGCATATTCCTTAAGGTCAAGCTGACCAGAGTTTAAAGCCCAGCTTTAATGGCCTCTAAACTATGAAATATCACACAAGTTATTTAACATCTCTGAGCTTCCATTTCCTCCTTTATACTCCAGGAATGATAAGTTCTATTTCATAGTACCTCTGAGGAAATTAACTGGTATGTAAAGACCTTGGTGCATGGAAAGCACTCAAAAATTGTAATTCTTTGATTACTAAGGGCCCAATTTTAGATCATTTAGATATGGTTGACAAAGATTGCTGCAACCCTGATATTTTGCACCCCAAGGAAAAGGACTGTACATCATTTCCGATGTATGTCTAAGGCACTCTTTAGACCATGGCATTAATAGTTTTCCAACATTTCTTGAAGAAAACAAAGGGAAGGAGCAGAGGAAGACGGAAAGAAGGGAGAGAAAAAAATACAAGATGACAGAGGCATCGATTCATGAATGAATCACATAACATCACCAATGTGATCAGGTTGACATCAATCAGGTCATTGCACAAAAATTACCATAGTCAATACAATGTGCACCTCCCTTTCCACGAGCCTAGCCTAACACAGGGAATGATTAATAGACCAGTAGGACATGGGTGCCTGGGTATATGGGTTATTCTATCATTAGCATCGTTTTTCTCGTCACTTGTCCTGCGAGAAGATGAGGATTGAAATTAAGGTCACTTTAAGTCTATGACCCACATGGTGCTTAAACGATTAATCACTGGACAGTGATTTCCTAAATACATAGCGCGCGCGCGCGCGCTCTCTCTCTCTCTCTCTCTCTCTCTCTCTCTCTCTCTCTCTCTCTCTCTCTCTCACACACACACACACATAATTTTTTATCCTACGGTTCTGACTTTGTTCTTCCTTATAAAATTAGGCAACTAAAAGGGAAATTAAATTGTCTAGTGCCATTCACTATGTTAAGGAATTAAAAAGACACTAAACAATCCATAGGATAGTCTGTGATTCCTTTCTTTAAATCATCATAAATTTAAAATATTGAAACTTCTCCCAATATCCCATTTTGATGTGTACTCACACAGAGAAGTTTTTTCTTACAACTAACCAACATACTCATGTCTTAAAGTAAGATAAGCCTGTTTCCTATTATCTGGTCTGGTCTTCTGTAGGCACAGAAAGCAGGTAAGCCTCCTCTTTATTAGGGACAGTCAGAGGCTGAATTGTGAAATATGATTAAAATGTCCTCCATGTCACTTTCATTACCCATTTCTCACCTCCATTTAGGGGCCTATTGCTCTCAGGACCTTTCATGAGGCTCCATAGCGGTGTTCTCCTTCTACCCAAGGACGTAGGCACACATTCTGTCACCTGTTCTCTCCCTCCCTTGAAGGAGTGCCACACATTTTAGGAAATCTTCCCCTTTAAATCTGTCCCATACTCCCTGATTTCACCTCTCAAAATAACAATAAATAAATTTGGAAGTGCCAAAGCCGAGTCAGTGAAATGAGACACTTTAACCAAATTATTTCGAAATCTTCCAGAATCTTAGAGGTATGAAGTGCTTTACTATAATGACCATTGCCAAAAATATAATTGGTCCTATTTTCTGGTTGGTTTCAAGAACATACTGAACAACAGAGTGACGTAAATTCCACATGAGAAATCTAAACATAGTACATGGAATTTAAGCAGAGGAAGAGGTTATTGCTGGCTAGAAAAATCAGGGAAGAATTCTTGGAAGAGTTAATATATGCACAGGACAATAAAGAGCAATTAGAATTCCTACAGACTGAGACACAATCAGGAAATCATTGCTATTTCATTTTTATCAGCAATATAATATGGTGTTATGTTTAAAGGTTATGAGATATAATTGGTGAATGCAAATTAATATAAATATATGTTGCTATCATATAGTCCTAAAAGTAAAAAGTGCAATATATTTTATAAATTCATTATAAAAAAGATTTCATCTAGACATTTTAAGAAACTCAGGCTGTTGTACATATAAATCTCAGATAAGGGAACAGGGAAAAAATTCAGTGAAGAGAAAGATTAAAACTCACTCTAAATCATTAAAACCCAATGCAAAATTTGAGAAAGTGTAGTTTAGCCCTACATTACTTATTTATAAAAATAGACATATTTAGAAGAGGATGGGGGAAACACGGGGGGTGCTAACACTGAGTATTGATTGTATTTGTCTCGTACCCACTGCAGGCAAAATTATAGCTCTTGGAAACCTGATTGTCCTCTATTACACTATAATTTCTAATATAATTGGTCAATAAATAACAACATAAATTAATTGTTGTATTTATATACTAATGAGACTCATTTCATTGAGCTTTGGCATATTTCACATAGACATTAATGTGCCTCAAATCAAGGGAATAAACTAAACCACAGCAACCGTGTGGACATTTTTAGCTTGCAAAGAACACATCTTTGTGGTGCTATTTAAATAAGCCTACTTCATATGTAAGTTTGGGTATGTTCAAGCTACTGAGTATATTTTTATTCAGTAAGTTTTCTTTTTATAGTTGGGTTGCTCATTAGGCTGTGATTAATGTCATACTTATTTTCATATGCAGTTAGAAAACTAACATTTACATGAAATAATAAAAAACAAGAGCAACTGTAAAGGAGATGGAAAAAGCTAACAATGCAAAGTTAACAAAGTCATCAGTGCAGAACTGCTTTCTGCTCCTTTATCAGGAAGGAGAACTAAAAATTATTTCAAGAATGTGAATATGAGTCTGGTTATTTTACACTTGTTTCTATTATAATTGTTATACTAGTTCTAAAAAAATTTCAGAAAACTAGAAACTCATCACTGCATGTAATTTGATTTATAACTTTATTTAAATAAGAACTGTCAAAAGACTACAGCCAGCAAAATTTTAATCCTTCTTTTTTCAAAAGTAGGCTAGTGAGAATATTTGGGATGTTAAGATGAATTAAATTTTAGCATAAGAAACACTTTGGGCCAGTCAAGATGGGAGAGTACATATATGCTGTGCTTACCTTCTCTCAGGACCACATCAAAATTACAACTAAACTACAAAACCATCATTGAAAACCACCTGAAGACTAGCTGAATAGAAGTCCTTTAACTAAGGACATATTGAAAAAGCCACTTAAGACTGGTAGGAGGGGCAGAGATGTGAAATGGGTTGGTCCCACACTCATATGCTACCATTAAAAATTGGGAGGGATATCTCAGCTGTGGAGGTCCTCCCACCAGAAAAGTAACGGGTCCCAGTACCATACCAGGCTGAAAAAATCAGATGATAATCTAATGGGCTTTCTTTTATAGGTTACCACCTTCTTTTCCCTGGCTGCCTTGAGAATTCTTTCTTTGTTGTTAATTTTTGACAGCTTCAATACAATGTACCTTGGACAAGGCCTGTTGGGATTGAGGTTATTAGGTGTTGTATTTGTTTCTTAGATTCGAAGATCCAGATCTTTCCATCTTTCCACAAATTTGGGAAGTTCTCGTCGACTATTTGTTTGAATATACTCTCTGTTCCCTTCTCTCTTTCTTCTCCTTCTGGTATGCCCATTATTCTTACATTGCTCTTTCTGATGGAGTCAGAAAGTTCTTGTAGAGTTCTTTCATTTCTTTTAAGTCTCAAGTCTCTTTCTTCTTCCATGCATGTCATTTCCAGATCTCTATCATTGATGTCACTGATTCTTTCCTCCATCTGAACCCTACTACCTAAACTGGCTATTTCATTCTTCATTTCTTTTATTGAGTTCTTAATCTCCAAAAATTCTATATGGTTCTTTTTAAAAATTTCAATCTCTTTGGTAAAATTTTCATTTTGTTCTTTGATTGTATTTCTGAGTTCATTAAACTGCCTGTCTGTGTTTTCTTGCATCTCATTGAGATTTTAAGAACTGCAATCTTGAATTCTCTGTCATTTAAGTTACATATTTCCATGTCTTTAAATTAATTTTCTGGAGACTTTTCAGTTTCTTTCCTTGCTCTCTTGTTACCTTGGTTATTCATGGCAATTAATGATTTATTATTTCTCTTTCTAAACATCTACAGGAGTGGGTTCTGCAACAGGTTGATAGAAAGAGGTTTGTCTTTTTTTTTCCCCCAGTAGGTATTGGTGGAATGTTTTGTTTTCTCTCCAACTGCAGCCTTTTATTCTCTCTCACACTGTAGTGTTATATTTTTTCTGCAGTATTCTGGTGTCTCACACAATGACGGGGATTCCCTGGAAGGCGGGTTTCTTCTCTGTGAACAGTTCAGCCTATGTGGGGGATGTGGAGACCTTCTGAAGTTCCAAAGATCTTCCTGCACTAGATTCAGAGCCCATGTGTTTCACCAGCTCTGTTTATTCCTGCAGGGATCTGCCCAGATAGGTGGGGACAGGGGCGCGGTGTGTAGGGAGAGGTGGCCCAGAGCAGTGGCGAGGACCACCACCATAGCCAGTCCTGCTTCTGCGGCTCCCTCTTCTTTGCTGAAACTAGTTGGGCTGCGAATCTGTGTCTGTGGTCCACAGTTCTCAGAACTGCAAATATTCTGTTCTTTTGATCTAACACTGCTACTGTTCTGCTTCTAGAACTGGGCAGGTGGGGTTGGGGTGGGTTCTGGGAGGGTAATGAGGGGGCGGCTAGGCTCACTGTCTAAGGTTTCTGTTCTCTGTTCAGTAGTGAGGGCTTAAGCCACCATTTTCAGCCTTCTTCCCTCAGTCTTTGCTCCGAGGTCTCTGCCGTGAGCGTTGGGTCAGCCGTGTTATATGCTGTCCCTTCAGCCCTGTGGGCCAATCAGCGGAGCCCTAGCAGTCAGAGTTCTTCCATCGCCTGCATTTAGGGTGATTATTGATATGTGAGGATTTCCTGTCATTCTGTCTTTAGTTTTCTGGTAAAACTGTGTCTCCATTGTGTCTTTGCCTTTTTGTTGTTGTCTATTATTTCTGTGTGGTGGTATTCTATGATTTTTTCATCTGTTTCTTCTTTTGTTATGTTACATGTTTCAGTTCTGGATTTTTTTTGAGCGGTTATCATTAAGTTTATGTAAAAGAAAGTTTCATATTTATAGCATTCCATTTTCTTCAGCATGCTGACTTTCTCCATTCCTATATTCCGGTTCAGGCCTTTACTCTCCCCCCTTTTATGTTTTGGTTGTCACAGATTTTCCCTATTTATGCTGGTCGAATAGCCTCCTTCAGTATTTCTTGTAGTGCAGGTCATGTGTTAGAAAATTCCCTCAGTTTCTGTATGTCTGGAAAGGTCTTTATTCCTCTTTCATATCTAAAGGATGTCTTTCCTGGATATATTACTGTTGGCTCATAATTTCTCTCTTTCAATAGTTTGAATATTTGATTCCACTCCCAAGGATGGGAAAGACCTATATGCTGAAAACTGTAAGATATTTTTAAAAGAAGTTGAAGAAGACACAAAGAAATGGAAAATATTCTGTGCTCATGGATTGGAAGAATCAATATAGTTTAAATGGCCATATTACCCAAAGCAATATACAAATTTAATGAAATCCCCATCAAAAACCCAATGGCATTTTAAAAAAAAAATAGAACAAAAAATCATCAGATTTGTATGGAACCACAAAAGACCCCGAATAGCCAAAGCAATCCTAAGAACTAAAGAACACTGCTGGAGGTATCACACTTCCTGACTTTAGCTTGTACTGCAGGGCAACAATAATCAAAACAGCATGGTACTGGCAGAAAAACAGACACACGGACCAATGGAATAGAACTGAGAACCCACAAATAAACCCACATAAATATAAACAGATAATTTTTGACAAAGAAGCCAAAAACATACAATGGAGAAAAGATAGCCTCTTCAATAAGTGGTGCCAGGAGAATTGGAAAGCCAAGTGCAGAAGAATGAAACTGGACTGCTGTCTGTCACTGTGTACCAAAATTAATTCAAAATGGATCAAAGTCCTCAGTATAAGACCTGAAACAATAAACTGCATACAAGAAAACATAGGAACTAAACTTATGGACCTTGGGTTCAAAGAGCTTTCTATGAATTTGACTCCAAAGGCAAGGGAAGTAAAAGCTAAAATAAACGAACGGAACTATATCAAACTTAAAAGCTTCTGCACAGCAAAAGAAACCATCGACAAAATAAAGAGGCAACCAACTGAATGGGAGAAGATTTTTGCAAACAGTGCCTCCGATAAGGGGCTAATATCCAAAATATACAAGGAACTCATGAAACTCAACAACAAAAACAAACAACCCAATTGAAAAATGGGCAGAGGACCTGAAGAGACATTTCTCCAAAGAGGACATACAAATGGCAAATAGACATATGAAAAAATGCTCAACATCACTAATCATCAGAGAAATGCAAATAAAAACCACAACGAGATATCACCTCACCCCAGTTAGAATGGCTATCATCAACAAGACAAATAGTAACAAGTGTTGGAGACACTGTAGAGAAAAAGGAAGCCTCATACACTGTTGGTGGGAATGCAGACTGGTGCAGCCGCTATGGAAGGCAGTGTGGAGGTTCCTCAAAAAATGTAAGAATAGAATTACCATATGACCCAGCAATCCCTCTCATGGATATCAACCAAAAAAATCTGAAAACATATATCCATAAAGATATGTGTGCTCCAATATTCATTGCAGCTTTATTTGCGGTGGTCAAGACATGGAAACAACTAAAATGTCCTTCAATAGATGAATGGATAAAGAAGTTGGAATGGAATACTATTTGGCGGTAAGAAAAGATCAAATAGTACCACCTGTAACAACACGGATGGATCTTGAGATTATAAAGCTAAGCGAAGTAAGTCAGACAGCAAAAGTAGAGAACCATATGATTTCACTGATATGTGGTATATAAAACTGAAAACAACAAAAGAACAAGACAAACAAATGAAGGAACAAAAACTCACAGACCTAGACAATAGTTTAAGGTTACCAGAGGGTAAGGGGGGAGAGGGGTTCTAGAAGAGGGTAAATGGAGTCTAATATATGGTGATGGAAAGAAAACTGACTTCAGGTGGTGAACACACAATGCGAGATACAGATAATGTATTACAGCATTGTACACCTGAAATCTATGTAACTTCACTAACAATTGTCACCCAATAAACTTTAATTTGAAAAAAAAAAAAAAAAAAGGCCCTGGAGACTCCTCACCCCTTCCACTGTGTCAAGTTATAGCTAAGAAGGTCCTCACCAGACACCAAATGTGTCAGTGCCTTGATCTTGGGACTTTCCAGCCTCCAGAACTGTGAGAAATAAATTTCACCAATGAAAAAAAAAAAGAAAAAGAAAAAAATGTTTTTAATGAGCTTGACTCCAGGCCTTCGCAATCAATTTATTCAATAAGTGCTAGTAATATACCAGGTTTTGCTTAAGCCATGAGCATCCAGAGTAAATGACATGCTCTTTGCCCTCATGAAGCTTTTGGCAGGAAAGGCAGATATTTAACAAATACTTATGACACAGTGGCTATGTACAATCAAGAAATATTATTTTTAATAGTCTGTTCACTAATTATAATAAAATCTAAATTTCTTCCCATGAATGATGAGCCTCATCTTATATCACGTTCTACACTCTAGCAGCAGCGACCTCTTTTTATTACTTGAGCATGAAAAGCACTATCCCACTTGATTAGTTTTGTGCAAGTTGGTTCACCTTCTTAGAATGTTCTGTCCCATGATATTCATATGGCTGCTTCTTTTTCACGGTTCAAGTCTTGACTTAAAAGAGTTTCTCTCCACCTGTCTAAAAGTAAGCTATTTATTCAGTCTTAATGGGGCATCCTGCTTATTTCCTTCACAGTACTTCATAGTACTTACCTAAAATCTATGTTTTTTTTTCAAATTTGATTCTCACTTATTGCCCCCAAGATTTAATGTTTTATTCAAAAAATATTTATAAAGGGTCTACCATGTACCAAACATTGTTCTGGGGTATGGCAATGTACAAAACAGACTTAAGTTACCACCACCTTTGGTGTCTACATTTTAGAAGACAGGCAACAAATTTTTTAAAAAATGAATGTACAGTATGTCAAGAGAAAAAGAAATGTATAGAAGTGGAGTTCTATTCTAGATAAGGTGTCCAGAAAAGCCCTCTTTGGTGAACTGACTTGTGGTTGATGAAAGCAAAACCCTGCCTGTTCACCTCAACCCCAGTGCCTGGCACAGTGGCTGGTCTGTAAGAGGCACTCAAATATTTGATAATGGAATGAATGAGTGAATTAATTAAAAAATTATGTTCCTCAGCACATACTGCACTATATCCTTACATAAACCTCTCACCAGAGATAACTGGAAGAGACAAGATGTAGACAGGAAAACCTGATAAGCAGCTATTGCAGTAATATAAACAAGAGATGATTATGGCCTATATTAGTGGAATAGAGGTAGGGATGAGAGGTAAAAATAACAGAACACAATTACAGAGAAAACGCTGAGAGAGTGAGAAGGAGAAATAATGACACCAAACTTCTCACTTCAAAAAACTGCATGGACGGCAGTACTGTTCACTTATTTGGGAAATACAGAAGGAATGTATGTAGGAAAAGATTGTGAGTTTATTTATAGACATTAATTTTGCAATATCTTGGAATACCCAAGTAAATATATTCATTTGATTATAGGGCCAAAGTTCAGATAAGAAATTTACATTTAAAAATCATCAGAGGAGATACAAGCTAGCAGAGTAGATAAACACTTGTTCGTGCTTCCTTCCATGAACACATTAAAATTACAACTAAATTATAGAATTACCAACCTGGAGAATCATTTGAAGTCTAGCTGAACAGAAGTTTTATAACTAACGATAAAAAGAAGAAGACATGCTGAGTCAGGTAGGAGGGGCAGAGTTGAGAAACAAGCCCCACACATGCATGTGGTGGATGAGAATCAGGAAAGATATCTTGGCTGCAGAGGTTCCCTCCAGAGGAGCTAGGGACCCCTGCCCCTCACTGACCTCCTCAGGCTAAAGTAGTGCTGAGAAGGGGACCCCAACAACATTTAGCTGTGGAAAAAAGTGGGGATTCTAACAGTCCAGGTGGGATGGAAGGCTGCAGAAAACCCAGGTATCCACTTAAATGGCCCCCACACGGACTCATTTGCTCTCAAGCACTCATCTGGGTCTCCAACAGAAGGATAGTGACTCAGAGGGCATCAGAGTCATATAGGGAGCAGACTAAGGTATATGGCTGCTGAGCAAGGGCTGGAGGACAGTTACCATTTTCCCTGTGAGGGGTCTGCTCCAGTGTAGCCAGCAGGCGGGCAGCATCTTGCCTGTGTTGATCCCGTCCCCTAAACTTATGGCCAAATCTGAATCTGACTGGCCTGGTGAGCTCCACTGCTCCACTCTGCTGAGTCACTGGGACCCTGCCTCACCCTACTCCCTCAACAGCAGAGGAACTTTCTCCAAGAGCCGCCAGCCCCACCCATTTTGCATTCTTCCTTGGAAAATAATCACTCCATGGGTCCCAGGTGGGTGGTAACTGGCAATGGTGTCATCTGAGACTTTTGCTGAGTAGCTCCAGGCTCAGCACTGGCACCAAACCAGAATCTACATTAATCTGGTGACCACAACACGTCCCACACTAGTGACTACCTGAGACCCTGACTTACTCAACTTGAATACAGAAGAAGCGTTTATCAACGGATGAACCTTAAGGGAGCCAGCAGGTGGCAGGTGGCCTTCGGGCGTCCTAGCTTTTTGCAGAGCTACCCCTGGCCCAATACTGGTGGCAGCCATCCTCAGTTCACAGCATGGTCCCCACCATGCACCTCCAAATTTAGCACAGGCAGTGAACAATTGCAGATGGTACTGTAGCTGTTACCAGGGAGTCCCCAGCCGGTCATAGGCACTGAGTGACATGGCCCTGTACTGCAGACCCTCCCAAGAGGCCCCAAAATTAACATACATGGAGGATGGCTTCAGACCATAGCAGAGCACTGCCCAATTGGCCCCAAAAGTGGCACAAACAAAGAATGGTCTCAACCAGGCACCAGAGCTCACTGGGGCAAATCCCACTCAGTGGGGTAAGCTCCCTGCACAGCAGCGATAAGCCGTGGATGTGGCCAAATCCCACAGTCAATCAGCCTGAGAGTTAATCGCACCCACTGCCAATAATAATCAAGTCTCAACTATAACAGGAAGGCACACACAACCCACACAAAGGACACTCCTGGAGCACCCGGAGCAATGACCAAGGAGACTGTGTCAAGGTCCCATATGGCACCTACTACATAAAGCCACCTGGACAAGACTTGGAGACACAGCAGATCTACCTAATACATAGAAACAAACAGAGAGGCAGCCAAGATGAAGAAACAAAGAAATACGACCCAAATGAAAGAACAGGAGAAAAGTCCAGAAATAAAACTAAACGAAAAGGAGGCAAGCAACCTACCAGCTACAGAGTTCAAAACAATAGGTATAAGGGTGCTCAAAGGAACTTAGTAAGAACTTCAACAAAGAGATAGCAAGCATAAAAAAAGGACATAGAAACCATGAGAAAGAACCAGTCAGAAGTGAAGAACACAATAACTAAAATGAAGAATGCACTAGAAGGAATCACCAGCAGACTAGATGAAGCAGAGGATTGAATCAGTGATTTAGGGGGAACAAGGCAGCAGAAAACACCCAATTGGAACAGAAAAAAGGATACAAAAAAATGAGGGTAGTTTAAGAAACCTCTGGGACAACATCAAGAGTAACATTTGCATCATAGAGGTACTAGAAGAAGAAGAGAGAAAGCAAAGGATTGAGAACCTGTTGAAGAAGAAATAATGACTGAAAATTTTCCTATCCTGGAGAATGAAATAGGCATACAAACCCAGGAAGAGCAGAGAGTCCCAAATAAAATGAACCCATACTGGCCATATCTATAAGCACTGTTAACATTCCTGAGAGGTTAAAATAAATATTGAAAGTTTGACAGTCTAGAATAGTGACATGCAAATGTTTGGTGATCTGTTCAACAGAAGTTTCAGTGCAGTGGTGAGGTCACACATTAGTTTAAAATAGTTAGTATGTGGAGGCAACAACTATAGACAATTATATTTCAAAAAGTTTCCCTGCGATAGAAAAAAGTGGATAGGTTTGAAATCACGATGGAGGGGGAGAGTTGGAGGGAAGGAGTTAAGAGGAGAGAGAAAGGAAAAGGAGGAGAAAGAGGACGGGGAAGGTGAACTGAGGCAGAGGTGGAGGCAGCACGCAAGGCAAAATGAAGTGAAAAGAGGAGGGGGTAGGAGAGGAGGGGACAATTAATTTGAGGTATCAAAAAAGTTGGTAAATGTGGTTTCAAAGACTTTGTTTAAACTATAATTAATGTATAAAATTAGTAAAGCCCTGTATCATCCCTGTAGGGATTTCCTTCCTTCCTACCCCATAATAATAATAAAAATCCCTTTCTATACTCCAGCTTCAACACCAGGATATAGTGAGCTGAAAAAGAGAGTCCCTACCACTTTTATAATGAGAAAGACCTACACTACCTTTAAATTCATAATTTTTTTTAATTAACCATTTTAGTTTGAGATCATTGAAGAGTCACATGTAGTTGTAAGACATAACACAGAAAGATCCCACATATCCTGTATTGAGTTTCGCCTAATGGTCACATCTTCCAAATATCGCCTACTGTGTTCTTCCTTCCTCACATGCAAAGGTTTGTTCTTTTATTGTTTTCTTTACATTTAGAAAACATACTTTAGTTTTGTTTTGTTTGTTTTTAGGTTAAGTCTATCAAAACAAACTATCTTAATTTTCCTCCAACTGATTGATAATGCCTTGATTTCCCCTTTATTTCTGAGGATATTTTTGCTAAGTATAGGACTCTGAGTTGCTGGTTCTTTTATTTCAACACCTGTAAACATTGTGTCAGTTCTTTGAGACTTCTTTGGTGTCTGATGAGAAATCCACTGTCACTTGTATGTTTTTCTCACTGTTTGTAAGGTGTCCATTTCTCTGACTATTTTCAAGTTGTTTTGGTTTGTTTGTTTGGTTTGTTTTGGGTTTTTTGCTTTTTTTTTTTGGTCTATTTTAATCAGAACTTTAATTATGTTGTATTTGAATGTGGATTTTTTTGTGTTTATTGTGTTTGAGGTTCACTCAACTTCTTGAATACATAGACATATCTCTTGCCAAATTTGGGACTTTTTCAGCCATTATTCCTTCCAATATTTTTCAGATCTGTTATCTTTATGCTTTTCATGGCTGTGATGAAGAGATATTAGATTTTTTGTTAGGGTCTCCAGGACCCTGAGGTTCGATTTATTTGCTTCAATCTATTTTTTATATTTGTTCGAATTACATTAAAAGGGACAATAAAAAGTAAACAAAAAAGATGAATATAAATCATTGAGATTCTCAATTAGCCTCAAACTAAGCAAAAAGGGAAAAATTGATAAAAACAACAAGAAACAAATGGAAAACAGCCAACAAGATGGCAGATCCAATTCAACCATATGAATGTTTATATTAAATTTGAATTAACCACACTGAGTAAAAGACAGAGATTATGAGACTTCAGATAAAAGCAAGATCCAATTATATGCTGTCTATAAGAGACCAGCTTTATATGCAAAAACACAAGTGAGGAAAAGTAAAAGAATGGATAAAAATAACACCATGTGAATATAAATGGAAAGAAAGTTGGAACAGCTACATTAATAATAGACAAAGTAGACCTAAAAACAAGGAATGTTACCCAGGACAAAGAGGAACATTACATAATGATAAAGGGATCAATTCTCCAAAAAGAAATCCTTCTAAGTGTGTATACACCTAATAACAGAGCTTCAAATTTATGAGACAAAATCTGGTAGAACTGAGATAAGAAACAGACAAATCCACAATGATCATTAGAAACTTCAAGACACCTCTCCCAGTAATTACTAGAACAAGTAGAAAATAAATAGGAATGTAAAAGACCTGAACAGCCTAACAATTAGACCTAATTGACATTTATAGAGCATTTCATCCTATAACAGTAGAATATATCCCTAGAGACTCCACAGCTATTAACGAAATAAATTAATAATACAAACAACTTTATGCCCAAATATTCCACAGCTTAGGATAAATGGAACGATTCCTTGACAGACAGAAACTACCAAAAGACTAGCAATGACTCAGAAATCAATAACTTGAACTATGTCTATTAAAAGAAATTGAATTCAAAGTTTAAAATTTTCCAAATAGGACACACATACACACACACACACACACACACACACACACACACACACTCTCAAACCTTAAGGTTAACATGATTTTACTGATGAATTCTAGCAAACATTTAAGAAATATCATTTCTACACAATCTATTCCATAGAATACAAAGGTAAAGAATATTTTCAATTCATTTTATGAAAATATCTTTACTCTAAAATTAAAATCAGAAAAATATAAGAAAATAAAATTACAAAGTATACACACAAAAAATCCTCAGCAATAAATTGGATCCTGCAATATACACAAAAGCTTGTTCAACATTTGAAAATCAATTGATGTGATTCATTACATTGACAGAATACAGGAGAAAATACACATCATCACTTCAAAAGAAACAGAACAAAAAAAGTATCTGACAAAATTCAACATATACGTATTCATGATAAAAGCTTTCTGAAAACTATGAATAAAAAAGAAGTTCCTTAACCTGGTAAAGGTCTCTCCAAAAACCCCAGAGCTAGAATCATATGTAATGGTGAAAAACTGAATGCTTTCCTATTAATTTTGGAAACAAGGCAAGGATGCTTCTGTCACCATTTCTATTCAATATCATACTTAGCTAGTATAAGAAAGCCAGAAAAAGTAACAGATGGCATACAGATCAAAATGAAGAAATAGAACTGTCCCTGTCTGCCACTAACATGGTTGTCTACATAGATAAAGACTAAATAATTTACAATAGAGCTCCTAGCACTTATAAATGATTTTATTAATGTGCACAACGAGAGAGAGAGAGAAGATAGGGCCATGCACAGTGCTAGCATGAACTAACTAAACTCCCAATGGCCAAAGTTAAAACAACTTAAGCAAAAAAAACTAATGATTGATACTATTGAATTGTAATCCAAAGAAAAAAATAAATACTCATCAGTTCAACTGACATAAATAACTGAATGAGTAAATTAATGTAGAAGAAGAGATAATTCTTCCTTACAGAAAAAAAGTCTAAATAAATATTGCCACGAAGTTTTTCTTCTTCCCTATTAGAAAGTATCTAAACTAATATCTCCTCTTCAATTCCCACACTTAAAGATTTTGCTGGTTGTAATAACAATTATATTTTCATAATCTTATAAATTGAAGCTTAATGATGCATTCTAAATATTTTCAAAAAGTAACTTAAAACTGCCTCCTTCCCTTATAATGTTTTTATTTCTAACATTTGTTCACACACCTGATACTACACAAAATCCCTTGACGAAAAGAAAGTGCTCTATTTTGGCTCAGAAATGTGACAATGGAGCAAAGCAAATGGTTTTCAATATAACATAATCATCTCTCAATTTCTATTTGCTTTTCTGCTCTCATTACTTTCACTATAATTTCAGCATCTACCCTAGAGTAGAATAATGGGAGGATCTTTCAGCAGGTATCATCTCAAAGTACTTGAATTTGATTACTTCAGCTGGTTTCTGGGAACATGCTACTTTGTCTGTAAAGGACTATTTCTAGTAAGTCTTGCTATGCCAATATTTTTATCTGCAAAGTACATTATTAATACTGTTTGGTTCAAGCAGACTTTTAATTTGTAATAACAGTTAAACATCTTATATAAACACATGCCAAATCGATTCTAAAATCTTTTACATGGCTTATAGTTTGCTCCTGGCTGAAAGAGAATGATAAAAGGGGACCTCAATCTTTTTGCTTCTGGACTGCAATTTCATTGCATTACATGGTGCTGCCATTACTTTCTGAACACACAATTATAGGATAAAAATAAAATATCATATGCTTATAATGCATAAATCATTCAAAATCTTCACTTTTGTTCAACTGTCAATGAAATTGCATGACATTTTTCTTATTTTCCCTTCTATAAATATTTCTTCAGTTAAATTCACTATGTTGTTGTTACCCGTCTGAAACCAAAAAATCTCTCAGCAAGTAGGTCAAGTAGAAGCAAGGTTGAACTCATCATTATCCACTGAGTTTTTTTAAAATTAATTTCTTATTGTTTTGATATGTTCAAATATACACAAAACAGAAATACTTAAATTACTACTACTAATCTTCAGGTTTACAGCAGAACATAATGCAGAAAAAAGTTTGTCAGGAATAAGAGTCTAGATGGAACACTATGTCTAGACTTCATTCCATGAACAGATCTAAAAAATCCTTCATGTTTATTTAAAATGGTTGGTAGCTGTGGTAATTATTTCAACATGTTTCATTTAAATTTTAGCAACTATATATGTAAAACTACAAAGAATTATATTTTAAAGCATTCCGGTAAACTCTATTGTCTTGAAATTTGATTGATGAGACGAAAACTGTTTTAAATACTTCTTTTCCCCAAAAACTATTTTTCTTGACTTTTTATTTTCCTTGGATCAAAGATTTCTAAATATAAAATGTTTTAATTGAATCTTATTTTGGAGGGCTTTTTATTTTTCTTCTTATGAAATTTTGAGCTAGACTATTCTGCTTCTAATTCATCTTTAAATGATAGAAAATCCCAAAAGAATAGTATTTTTCTCCTCAGAATACTTATAGTATAATTTGAAAACAATAATAAAAATTAAGTACAGTTTATACAGATTGTTTTTAATATTATTAGTTATAAAACACCAGACAACTCTATAAGATTGGAATTAGGATATAATATAATATCTAGTATTCTGCTTCGAATTTTATAATATTATCAATATTTTCAGTTCAAAAGATGTGTGTGCTTTGATATGTTATCTAGCTATCTATGTTTTACTGATGAATCATCTAAAACCCCTAATATTTGTAATTGTAGACAAAATTAGTCAGTTTATCATTAATCAGCTTATCCTCACAATAATAAATATACTCTTACACTTCAACTGACTAAATTTTAGCATAAAAAAACATATAAGAAAAATTTCGGTCTAGGTTGCTTACACCTGAAAGTAGATGTTCAAATATTAAGCTTGTATCTTAATTTCTCTCTGTCAGTTGTTCATTTTACTAACATAGATTAATTAAATAAGACAGTGGCCTTGTGTTTTTGTTCAAATGCTGATTAGTTGTGATATATATAGAAGGAGTAAGCAAATTATGGCTCATGGGCCAAATCTGGTTGATTTTCTGTTTTTGTATTTCCCATCAAGTAAAAATTGTTTTTATAATTTTAATTATTTAGATATTAAGTGGCTATAAAAGTAGATGCATGAATGTAGTATATCTCTCCATTACTTTAGCTCTTTGCAATTTCTGTCAGCAGCATTTTATAAATTTCTGTATATGTGTATTGTATATCTTCCATAAAATTTATCTCTAAGTATTTCTTGTTGTTGATGTTATTTTTAATATTTTTAAATTTCAATTTAAAATTGTTTGATGTAAACATATAGAAACATAATTTATTTTTTTATTTGTTGAATCAGTATTGTAATACGTTGAAAAACTCACTTATTGGTTCTACTAGCTTTTTGGTATATAAGGTAGAATTTTCTACAAAGACAATCATTTTTTCCTTGAATAATAACAATTCCCCTTTGTCCCTAGACAACACACTTCAGGAATTATATCAAGAAAGGAAGTAGAAAGCAACAAGCAAAGACAATTTCCCCAGTGATTGAGAAATAGGTAACATCTCACTTCTTCAACTTCCCTTTATTTCAACTGGCCAGCCTCAGTCTTGTGTGAGTTGGACCTCACAGAGCTAAACAGCGTGTGATCAATTCAAGTTTGTTGAAAGGATTTACTGATCTCAATTGATGTAACACATGTGAAAACATTTTTTAATACATAATCAAAGTTACTTATTCAGGTTACTTAGGATTCAGATTCTCTGTGATTATTCTCTTTAGTGTTTTATTTTCATATTGTTTCTTAAGTAGAAAATTTGATTTATTTTCTTTATCCAGAATTTTTATTAACCATGTTTCACACCATGACCTTTAAAAGGTTACTTATAAAAATGTGCCATATCATTTTGTTATTTTTACTTCTTTAAAAGAGACAGATTTTAAATGAGTTAAAAGTTTAAAATCATCTTTCACTTCCTTATGAAGTACATATTTTCAATATAAAAAATGGGGCTGCTGAATTGAAAGAGCAATTCTTGAAAAGTTATAGTTCTTTAAGAAGCCTAACCTGGACTACTGATCTCTATTGCTGACAACCTAAGGAAACTCTCGAAGAGACAGCAAACCATGTGAATCCTTTCCCTTGCTTAGGCAAATTCCAACTTCATGACATCTCTAATTTAATTTGGTCAATTCCCAGACAGGAAGGCAAAAGAATTTAAAGAAATAAAGGTAATGGATGGAAGGAGAAAAGCATAGGGAGAGAGTGTGACCAGCAAAACTGAGTTTTAATAGTGACTTTTGTAGGTGGTTGTATCTATATGTTTAAACTAGTGTTGCCTCTTTCAGAACTTCATTTTTGTAAAGGCAGGAGGCATGTCTGAATGTAATAAGCATGCTTTTATTGGTTTTTGCAAAATAATAATTGGTGAGAGAGAAGATTTATTGTAACTTTTCAGCAAAATACACATTTCTGAAAACAACACCGGTTTCAGTGTGATGGTACAATAAATATGAGTTGCCTTCAAAGAAACTCATTTTATATAGTGATTAAAAGATACACAAAACTCTCTTCCCCTTGGCTTTAATAAGGTACACCAATTTTTGGTAACTTAAGTGAATATTTTGGTTTTCAGCTGTGTTGAAGCAATTATATTTATAGTTAATGAATGAATGGACAGTCCCTACAGAGTCACTGTGCTGGGTGCTTCTCCCTTCCTCTGCTGATTGAATTAATTTAGTGTTCCAGGCCTCCAGTGCCCACTCACCACCACCGCGAAGCACTTTCTAAAGCAATTATGCTTCCATTTAAAGTCTGCACTGAAACTAACTTTGATGATAAAAATAATAACTTCCTTCAGTTCAGTACCCTCAGTTGTTTTAATGGTTGGCAAACAACTCTCCAGAGCCACTTTCACTCTCTAATTTGTTCTGTTTCATTCTTATTGGATAGCACAGAACAGAGGCAATTTGAGAGTTTGTTTGAACGCTCCTAAGTAAGATCTCCTTTTGATGGGACTTATTTGGAAACCACTCCAACTCACTAGGGAGCCCTTTACTGCATTCACTTGGAATATGACCTTAAAAATAATCCTTTAAATTTTCCACAGGAGGGAAACAAAAATAAGTTCTTTAAATATCATTTTTTTTCCCATTTTTGGTAAAGATAAACTGGTTCTCTAGTCAACTCCTCCTTCTTGTTAGAGGTTTTATGTATTCAACAAAATCATAATTGCTATATGTTTATAATTTTAAAAGAAAATTTGAAAATCCACTTTGTATGAAAAGCTTACAAAGGAAAAAAAAATGTCTCAAGTCTGGAAAGTAGCCAGCAGAACTTAGTTAAAATTTGAGAAAACACTTTAGGAAGATTTATATTTTTCAGAAAGTGGCATATTTGAAAATTGGAATACATAGCCTAATTAATGTTTAATGCTGGCAGACAAATGCAAAAGGGAAAGCGGCCAAGATTC
Source organism: Rhinolophus ferrumequinum (assembly GCF_004115265.2). Lineage (NCBI taxonomy): Eukaryota > Metazoa > Chordata > Mammalia > Chiroptera > Rhinolophidae > Rhinolophus > Rhinolophus ferrumequinum. The sequence continues at coordinate 43,190,790 of NC_046296.1, read as the reverse complement.
AATGGCCACTTCCCTAAAGAGAAATAGAAACTTCGTCATCAATCAACATGAAGCATTTATTGTGAATACTATCACATGTCCATCATTACTCTGTGTGTTCTGGGGAATACAAAAGAATAAGAAACCAGGAGCTTTACCTCGCTGTAAGACAACATCAAATGATTCAGATAAGCTAACTTATTTTTACTCCAGTGTCCACTGACTTCAACTTGTTCTGAACCTAAGATTATATTAAGAGGTATTTCGATGAAAAGACAATTTAAACTGATGCTTGAATGATGACTACAGTCTGAACAGATGAGGAGGGGGCATTAGGAGAGCATTTGGGGGGGAGGGCATTAGGCTTATTTTTAGAGCCATTATTTCAGCCTCCTTAGAGTTCCACATGCTAGTCATACAGTAATGGGAAGTTAGGTCATGTCTGCCATGTTGTTGAATCCGTAAGACATGAAGAGATATGCTAAGAATCAGAGTTACTTAATTTTTGAGCAAAGAAGTGGGGCAATAAAATTGGCATTTAAGGACAATTGCAAGAAAGAATTATTGTCAACAGAGAACTGAAACAACTTTGTAGTATTTCAGGCATGAGGGAATATACTCGTAAGCTTGACTAGGGCTTAGACTCCAGAACAAATAGAAAAGGATAGAAATGAAGGACATTTAAAGAAGATAATTGTTGGCCCCTTGGATCTGAAGAAATAAACAATTAATTCAAGATGAATCACAGAATCCAGCCTACATAACAGAGGAAAGGGTAGTTCCTTTGTCAGAATCAGGAAAGTTTGGATGAAGAGTTGTTTTAACAAGGGTGTGCGTGTGTGTGTGTGTGTGTGTGTGTGTGTGTGTGTGTGAGAGAGAGAGAGAGAGAGAGAGAGAGAGAGAGAGAGAGAGAGAGAGAGAGAGAGAGAGGTGGTAGGAGGGAGAGGATGGACAATATGGTGAGGTTTCATTTGTAACATTGATTCTGGGGTGATGACAACACAAAGGACGATTTCTAAGTAACGTTGGAAAAGATACAGAATAAGAGTAAGAAACAATGGAATATTCTGTAAAGCCTGAAGCCAAACAGCTGCCATTTAATGAATTTTCCATTTTTTTCTCACCTACTTGATACTTTATCAATTATTCTTACTACCATAATTTCTTCCATGCCTACCACATAGGGTTGGTGATTAGGTCATATGTAAATACACTTTGTAAGCTGTGAAGAGCTATATAAATCTGTTTATCAACATTATATTCTATGTTATCTTTATTATTTTTTAAAAAGCCATTATATCCCCTCTCCTTAAGTGTGAGCAATACAAAGTGACTTCCTTACAAAGAATGGAAAAGGAGATGCAGTACAAAACAAAAAACAAAAACAAAAAACAAAAAAAAACACCTAATCATAGGAAAAAGGATCAGCCAATCTCAATTTAGTATTCTACTAAATACTTGACCAGTACTCCTCAACAGTTTCAAAGTCATCAAAAATGAGGAAAGACTGAAAACTGTCACAGTAAAAAAAGAATCTTAGGAGCCATGAAATGAATACTGAATGCAATGTGGTATCTGGAATAGAATCCAGGAACAGGAAAAAAAAAAGGCATTAAGTAAAAACTAAAAAAATCTGACTACTAAGGTGGCTTGTTCTCAGTTTGGATCAAATAAAGTCTTATAAAAATTCTCTTAAAAAATAAATAAATAAAACAAAGTACAGAATTTAGTAAAAAAACAACAACATTTCAGCATCAGTTCATTAATTATGACAAATATGCCATATTAACATAAGATGTTCATAACAGGGGAAACTGGGATGAGAGACACGGGAACTCTACACTATTTTTGCAACTTTTCTGAAATCTGAAGGCATTGGAAACTAAAAAAGTTTAGCTAACATTATTTTTTAAAGCAAAAGGAAATAGCTAAGGCAGGCAAAGGAAGAATAGAAGAGGGCTTGTACTAAGTCATAAAATTTAACATTTTTTAAAAAGTTCATTTTTTAGCAAAAAAAGAATTATATCCAAAGGTAAACCAGTTCAATAGAACAAATGTTGGGAATTTAAAGCCAAACAGGATAGGTATTTTGGAAATATGCTCTGGAAAAATGAAATAGTTTCTTAAATTAATCGTTCTAAAGTAGTTGTTCTAAAATGACACCTGTTCTAGAATTTGGTTGTCTGACTTACTAGATCTTTATTTAAATAATATTTACATTTGAAATGCCATTATGAAATTATTCTCCTACAATGTTTATGAAATGGGACCTGAAAGGCACTTTTCCAACCTAATATTCTAATACAAAATTAAAGTTTTATTATTTTCTATCTTCCTATTGGATTCAAGAGAATCCATTTGTGCTTAATTTATTGTTCAGAATAGCCATGATTTTTAGTTAATGAATATGATTTACCTGAAAATAATTTCTCGGATTTATTCCCAAATAGTTAAATAGTCCCTCTAGAAATTACCACTCCTTCTCCAATTACGATTTCATTCTTTTGTTTCAATTCAGAGTATAAACACTCATTAATGATAACTAATCTTTTACTTGAAATTTCCAGTCTGAATTTTAGATATTGAACTCTCAAGGTCTGGCTAAGAAAATGGAAATCATTGCAAATTTTGGATGGGTGTATTTTGAGCCTGTTGAAGTTTGCAACTAGGGCTGGGTGCCTGTAAATTAGGTGTCTGTGGCTACAACCCCAAACCACTCTAAGGAGAAAGTTTCACTGAGTTTCAAGTGAAAAATCAAGCCATATGCGAAGTTTTCATTACCAACAGAACAGAGCTATGACTGTTTGTTGAGTAAGAAGGCTGAGGGTGAGGAGCCATGGCAGATGAGACATTATTAAAAGTAAAGCCCTGCACCCCAGTTCATCAGCAACATTCGGTTTCCAAATCCCTTTGGGAATTTCTCACTCTTCCTACCTTAGAGTTCTTAAAATGTAAGTGACTTCAGTGATAATTCTGTTTTCTTAACTTTAGAGATAATAAAAATTGAAAGATCAGATGTTCAGGGGCACAAGGAGCTAGGGTGAGAATTGTCTCCCAACTCCTAGCTCACTGTATTCGCTTTCTATAAAATGTCCTACAATTGTATTTGGAAGATGGTATCCCATGGCAGACTGAACCAGAGATTCAGAATGCGTGTTAGCATATGAAAGACTTGGAGAAGTCTTTTAGTTAAAAATGTAACCTTCTTTAAAATGGAATTTTCCAAGTTTATTGAACATTAGGGAGCATCTTTTTTGAAGTGTTACCTTTTACTACTTTGAAGAACACCACTGGGGAAAATATCTGTCCTACATTGTTCAAAATCATGAAAAAAGCCCAACTAACGAAAATTGTTGCTATAATGGCAGAAATACCTTATATTGCCCTCTTTAAAATATTTCCTGTTTCTTTGACTTTTAATGGCTCCATTTTGAATTGGCTAATTGGGGTTTTCAATTTTTAAACATGATTGCAACCTGAAAAGGATTGGGTATTATGTTCCATGAGAGGGAGTAGGGCACTAAACAGTCAGTGGGAATATAATCAATACAAAAATCTATGATGTACAAAATATTTTTCTATACTCACTTTTTAAAAAAATTTTAATTCCCTAAGTGAAGATCATAGTTGCTGAAAGTTAATAAGGTCAGCAACTTACTCTTGAAAGAAATTCCAGGAATGCCACATTTTTAATGCAGTCCAGTAATCTAACATATTTAATAAAATATAGAAACTATGACCCATTAGTGGGTAGCAACAAATATTATTTTAAAATAAATAGAATGGGATAAAATAGAACAGGCTAAGAAATTTTAGAGTATATCATTGCATGGCAAAGATAAGACCATATTATGTTTTAATGTTAAATTTCTTACTGTATGTTAAGATAGAAAAATGCTTGTAAAACACTGACCTAGAACATGATTCAGATGTAAAGGGTAAATATTTTAAAACCTTCTGCAGTTGAAATTATTATCCCAAAGCATAAGCACCAGACCCTTTCTATGGAGAACACTACCTACTCTATGGACTAAGGATGGGAACTAGAAGACTAACGCATGTTGTGCAATATTACATCTCAGTGGGTTATCCATTCATCATATCACATGCAACAAAAACAAGAATTGCAGGGATAGTATGCAGAACATGTTCAACAGTATGCAAGAGAAAGCAATAGAACTGGACCAGCAGTAGGGAGTATCTTGAACACCAAAATCTGCAGCTGAGGCTGGGCTGGCTGAAAGGAATGTCTTCATGAAAACAGAAGTTGAACTGAAGCTGGAAATCCACTATGTGTCAGGAGAGATGTAATTTTCATTGCTTGGACAAGTTCAAGGACTAATGACTGAGATCTGAATTAAGGAGAAATTCTATGGGAACGGAGCACTGAAGTAACAAAAAAAGGGGCGGGGGGCATGAATCATGTGCCATGTCAGTGTGATTTCAAATGTGCACAGATGTTAGGGAAGCCAAAATTGCAAAGAGATTACGTGGAGCTAAAGAGAAATCAAGCCAAAACATGAAAACCAAGTGAATTAAACAAAGTACAAGCTCAGTGTCCTTCAGCCACCAGGAAGAAGGGGTCCACAGGTAGTCAGGGGACAAGTTATACATAAAATTAAACAGGAACAGCAGTAAGCATTCATTCATCCCTTAATTCCATTCATATGCTCATGCTTTTCTTTGTTTATATGCTGAACAACACAAATTTCAAACATATTTTTAAACGCCCTAGTGTATGCCAGGCACAAGCTCAAGACCAGGATTCTAAAGAGAAGGCATCATAAAGAGAATTCCTTAGAGAAGGCATTATAAAATCAATGCAGGTTTTAGGGCTTGAATGAACAGCTTGAAATTGAGGTAGAAAACAAAAATGTAAAGGACAGATAAATAACTCAAACGCTCTTAGGAGTTGTACCCTTAGGACCAAGCTACCATGGCATAAAGAATCCATGCAGCCGTACAAACAGGCCATGTCTGGGTGTTCTAAGCACAGCCCCAGCCAACAGTCACCATCAATCACCAGGCGTGTAAAGAAGTGAGCCTTCAGATTATTGCAGCTGAATGGAGCAGAGACAAGCTATATCCACAGAGCTCTGCCCAAATTGCAGCTTCATGCAAAATCAATGTCTTCATTGCTTTACTCACTAAGCTTGGGGATGTTCTTTTCAGTAACGGATAACCAGAACCAGAAATGCTAAGTGATCTTAGCAAAAGAAACAGGATTTCTTTTACAAAGTAATCAATTGGATGTTTATGTATATGAGCAGTAAATTCAAAAGTGAATTTAAAAATAACCCCTTTACAATAGTGTCCAAAAAGAAATAAAAATCCTTAGGAAAAAATTTAACAAAACAAATGTAGAACCGATACACTATGCCTTAGTCGGTCCGGGCTGCCATAACAAAACACTATAAACTATGTGACTTAAAATGAAGAAATCTATTTTCTCACAGTTCTTGAGGCTGAAAATCCAAGATCAAGGTACCACGGTTGCCGGGTTCTGGTGAGAGCCCTCTTCCTTGCTTGCAGACGGCCACCTACCTTCTCAATACCCGCACATGGCTTTTTCTCAGTGCTTGCACTGAGGAAGAGAGAGACCGAGCTCTCTGGTGTCTCTATCAGGCCAAGACCACTTCCTCATGACCTAATTACCTCGTAAAGGACCCACCTCTAAATACCATCATTTTGAGGGATAGGGCTTCCACATAGGACTTTTTGGTGGGACACAAACATTCAGTTCATAACACACTAAAAACCACAAAAGATTGAAAAGAAAGATTAAATAAGATTTATATGATGTTCACAGATTAAAAGACTACTTTGCTAGCATTTTGTTAATTTTCCCCAAAGTTATCTACAGGTTTAATTCAATGTAAATCAAAATACCATCAGGCAATTTTGTAGGAATTGATCATTGGAGTCTAACATTTATATAGAAATGCAAATGACACAGATGAGCAAAATCTATCTTGGAAAAAATAAAGAGAACTAAGTTGGAAGTCTAACATTAACTGGTAACAAGACTTACTAAAAAAACTATATCAGTCAAGACTACAGTCTAAAGATAGACAGAAAGAACAACAATGGAACAAAATCAGAGCCTAGGAATAGACACACATGGTCATTTAATTTCTGACAAAGTTGCCAAATCAATCCAAGGTGGAAAGAGAAAGGCTTTTCAACAAGTGGTGTTGAACAATTTAATATCCACGTGGAAAAAAAATTAGCCTCAACCTCTGCCTCACAACATACACAAACATTAATTTGAGATGGTACTTAGATATAAGCATAAAAGCTAAACAAACAATTTTTACAATACATAAAAGAATATATTCATTACTTAGAGATAGGCTACTGTTTTTTAGGCACATTACAGAAAGCAATAACCATAAAGTAAAAAAATATAGTTAATTAGACTTCATCAAAATTAAAACTCCTCCTCAAAAGCCACCACAAAGAAAATGAATCATCAAGGGCACAAACTGGGAGAAAATATTCACAAAACATATCTCACAAAGAACTCAAATCCAGAATGTGTAAAGAACGTCTACAATTCAATAATTAAAAACAATCCAAAATAGTTGGGAAAATAGTTTAAAAAATAGTTTAAAGATTAAACAGACACTTCACTTTTGAAGATATATAAATGACCAACAGTACAAGACAAAGTACTCTACATCATTAAATCATTTCAGAAATGCAAATCAACATTACCGTGAGCTACTGTAACACACTCCCAAAATTGCTAAAATTAAAGACTGACAAGCCCTAAAAGCAGCTTGGATGTGGAGCAATTAAGACTCATATGTTGCTGGTGAGAAGACACAGTATAACCACTTAATAAAAACCAATTTAACAGTTTCTTATAACTTACACCTTACTTAACATACGTACACTGTTCTTAAAAATACACTCTGTCTCCCAGCAATTCCACTTCTAGGAATTTATGCATGAGAAATAAAAGCATATTTCAAAAGGAAAAAAAAACACATACACAACAAAAAACACTGCATAAGAATGTTTATAGCTGCTTTATTAATATTAATAATATCCCTAAACTGGAAAAAGCCAACAGTCTGTAATCAGAAAATGACTAAGGAGACTGTTGCATATTCATACAATGATCATTCTTGGCAATTAAAAGGCAATACACGTACCATGATTAAATCTCAAAATCATTTTGCTAAATGAGTTTATACTATATGAATCAATTTATATAAAGTTCTAAAATAGGTCAAATTAATGTATACTGGAAAGAAACAAGAACAGTGTTTGACCTGGGAGTGGCAGGGACCCAGATTACTTAGGAAGGGGCACGGGGTCACTTTTGGGGAATGTTCTGTATCATGATAGGAGTTTGGGGTACATAAGTACTCATATATGGATATTTCAAAATTTAGAATAACTAGAACAACTAGAATAACTGTTTTGTGTACATATTTCATCGTGTGTACACTATACCAAACATATTAAAATATATATTTGATTTTATACACCCACATATTCACTCAGACACATGCAAATATTCACCTCTAGTTAGTGATGTGAATGCTGAAATTGTTTAGGGATTTAGTGTACTTATATATGCAACTAATTTTGAATTGCTTTGAAAAACATGTGTTGATGAATAGAGGGATGAATAGACGACTGATGTCTGAAAAGGCAAATATATTAACATGTTAATTGCAGAATCTTGGTTTTGAGCACATGGCTGTTCACGTTCAACTTTTCTGTATGTTTAAAAATGTTCATAATAAAATTGGAAAGATGACAATTATGTAAGGGCTTTAAAAGGAAGATATAATATACTATGAAAACATATAATGATGAGATTTGGTGGAGTCAGGAAGAAGTCTTTTTTTTGCAAGAGTAGTGAAGTTTGCCATTTTTCTTGAGTAATCTACTGAGGGCTACAAAATGAATAGCTTCTCAAAGTGGTTCCACTCTAACTCATTCAAAGATGTTTGTATCCGAAGGTCTTTTCGTTGTCTGTGAAGCAGTATCTCTATGTGCTTCCAGTCAGTTCGACTCACGTCCCGGGCATTAGTTTAGTCGCTGTACTCTCTCTTCCTCTCCACCAGGTTAAGAATGCCTGGTGTCCCGTTCTTCTTCTAACGGTCACCATCATTTGATTTGTTTCCTTGTTCACTGTCTGGCTTCCTCAATGGTCCAAAAGAGTTGGAAGGGCAGTGATGAGGTATGTCTCGTTCACCTTAGAATTCCCAGCTCCTACAACAGTGCTTGGTACATAGCAGGCATTAAAGAATGTATATTGAAAGAATAAATTCTGTTGTATTAAATATTAAAAGAAAATCATGGATTATGCAGAAAAGTGGACACTATTTAGAGCAAAGTTTTAACTTCATCTCAGAAAATGTCTGGGCTACTTAAGACAAGATCATCCAAACTAATTGATCTTAGTTCTATAATGACAGACTTCTCCTATGAGAACTTTTTCCCAACAACAAAACAGTTAGGTTCTCAAAATGGATAATATCTAATGTAAAAAAAGTTAAAAAAACATCCGAGACTGGCCATTGTTTTCAATTCACTCCTTACTCTTTTCCCAGTTATTTTTTTGTCTGGTTTTGATTTCTGCCTATTATATCAAGGCACAGCACAAGTTTTGGACACAAATTTCAGCATGAGGTTATTATAATTCTTTCTGATTAAAAAAGAAAGTCCCAGAGAGCATAAACAAATGAAATCAACAATAATAACGTGGTAGCAATTAATATCTAAAAAAAATAAATCAGCACATTAGATAGAAAAAGAAACTGTATTACTTTGGACCATACAGCACCATGTTGAGAAAGACAACTGCAGGATGTCTACCTTGGGAAACTGAAGTACAAAAATGCCTTGCAAGGAGGTGAGACAGTTGTTGCAAAAGCAAATAAATTCTTTGTTGCAATAATTACATAAAAAGATTGATTTTGGAAGCAGACATATGGCTCACAGGGGAAGAGTAATGAGATAAAAGCACATGCTGCTGTAGCAGGTGATGTACTAATTAGATTTTAGCCACATGCTTCATACAATGTTTAGATGGGAATTGTCCTAAAATATACAAAAGAATAACTTGTGGGATGAGCTGAAATATTCTTTGTAAACAATTTGAACTTTATAAAAATTGATGAGCTATACAAAGGTGGATCAATAGTTAATGAATGGAAACAATCCATAAAGTTACTTGGGTCAATCTTTCTTCCCCTAGGGATGAGGAAAGTTATTCCTACACTTATTTTAATTTCAAAAGGAATTTACCATTTCCACAAAACCTGTGTTCCCAGCATTTTAAAAGCATTTTCCTATTAATTAAATTAAAATAAATAAACACCTCTAGCCGCAGAGCTGCTAAAAGGGTCTTCCTCCTCTTTGGATCCCATATATTAGTAATATTTACCTGATTTGCCAATGTATTCATCCAATTAGAATTTCTTAAAGACCTAGAGTGTGCTAGGCACTGTACTAGATCCAGGGAAAACAAGTTTACTTGGCAAATTAGCTTCCAAATTAAGCTTCCTCGAGCTCTTATTTTCTGTGACATTAGATATTGGTCTACATCATTAATCGCTATCTTAAATGGAAAAGATAAATAGAACAGACCTGTGGTAGTGAATCCATTTTAAAAGCCCAAAATATGCAGTCATTTAGTTACTAAATGCTTTTTGTATGAGACTGCATCAAATCAAGACAAGGTTAAACCAGTTGTCCTTGAGCTAAAGGAAAGCAGTTGTCCTAAATGGTTTTGACTTTGAGAAAATAAGTTTCCATTCATGTATTTACTTCTTGGCAACCATGCATAAAGATGCTACTACTTGTTTGCCCGAAAATAAGACCTAGCCAGAAAATCAGCTCTAATGCATGTTTTGGAGCAAAAATTAATATGACTTGGTCTTATTTTACTATAAAACAGGGTCTTAGTAGAATAGAATAGAATAGAATAGAATTAATATAATATTATAATATAATATAAAATACCAGGTCTTATTCTACCATAAGACAGGGTATATAATATAATATAATATAATATAATATAATATAATACCTGGTCTTATATTAATTTTGCTCCAAAAGACTCATTAGAGCTGATTGCCTGGTTAGGTCTTATTTTCGGGGAAATGCGGTATGTTCAAAGGAACCAAGGAAAGTGCTGAGATTATGGTGAAATGATGGAGATGATATAGACTCCTCGCTCAAGAAGATACAGCATATTCCTGTAAATGATTATGATAGAAAGTGAAAAGTGGCAAGTGTCTTGAGAGATACAAATATACAGGATTATTAAACTAAGTGTATACCCACACAATTTCAGTGTATATATTTCTATATGAGTGTTCTCCCTCCATCCTCTTTTTTTTTTTTTTGTACCTATGTTAGGTCAGCATTCCTCTATAAATTATTGTTCTCATTTCAGTAATGGGTTGTAATTAAATCTGACACCTAGAAGTCGATGTAGAGACAGTAGGATGTAAATGGATATGCTGAGTAAGCACAGATGGAATATGATGAGAGACTCTGGCATGGTCTGAAATGCAAGCAGCTGGCTGATGCGGGACAGGAAAGCAGTTTGGTGCAGCTCTTAGGAGAACTGAGGGTCTGACTCACTGTAGGAGCATCAGCCATTCAAAACCTCTGAGTCTTAGAGTTCTTATCTGTCAATCAGGGCAGAATGGTTTTGACTACAAGATATTTAGGTTACTACTCAGTTCCAGCCTTTCAAGTTACACTAGACAAGTGGATTCTCTGGACTCTGTGAGCCATGAGGTTTAATCACCACTGCATGTGCCCTGTGCCTAGCACAGAGATTGGGCTCAGAGCACATGCTCCAAAACACTGACTCAATGAGGGAATAAGGAATAGAATCGCTTGTGGGTGGCACTCTAATAATATTCACCGCCTTTTCTCCTTTGTTTTCTCCTCCAGGGTGACCAACCATCCGGATTTGCCCAGGACATTCCCAGTTTTAGCTCCAAAGTCCCACTTCCTAGCAAAAGCTTCAATCTCAGGCAAACCAAGATGGTTGGTTATACTACATTCTTCCTGCTTTCCCTATCTAGGCTTCAGGTATGTCCACGGCACCATGAACCTTACTGAAACCCACTGGACATATTTAGGTCTACTGACATTTCTTTAAAAGGTACCTAAAAGATTGGGGATTTGTTTCTTTGTTTTGTGTATCTCCTCCTGGAATAAATCACACAATGTTAAGATAGACGCAGATTTCCAATGTCTTTCCCTAGTCATATGGCAAGTGAGTGATTGATGTGCAAATAAAAAGCCTTTGTATTTGCCAAAAGCAATCTTCTGCCTGAGTATATTATGATGTGATAAAAATGCAGAGCATAAGCTTCAAGTAACTCTTGGATGCCTCTCTCTCACTTGGATGTAACTCTCACTTGGATGCCTATCCAAATAAGTGTGATACACAAAATCCAAACTAATGCTGAACTGGGACTAGCTGGTCACTGCCAGAGCAAAGATACCAAGACAGCAAGGAAAACCAACCTGGCAGTAGGAGAGCAAAGCCACAAGAGAAATCCAAAAGTGCAGAGAAATCTGAGGGACCATTATTTCTTTTTGAAAATGTCCTACATGTATCCTGACCTTTGGCTGAACTGGGAGTGATTAGGTCACTGCCATTTCCAGGGACTCAAAAATTAATGTCATGCTAGTGCCACCCTTCCAGCTCTGAATGATGCAAGATGGGACTGCTATCAACTCCCAGACTTCACTCAGAGCTGCACCCATTCCAGTAGAACATGAAGTGGTACTCTAGATGGAAAGCGAGATTTGAAGCTAGTCCCCATTTCATGCCTTAGCAGGAAGGCTCTTCACTCTATTTCACTCTAAAGGCAGAGAAATTGTACCACCTGGTATTGATGTCTGGCTGTCTTAGGAAGAGGTATATTTCTCTTGACAGGACTAGTGGAGCATCTCACTTACCTGTGTTCATCTAGAGAAATTCTGTGATTATTGAGATTCCAGTTTGTAAAGACAGGCATTTTTTCAGTATAATATGGTAACTGTACTTTTCGCAAGGAAAGTACAATAAAAAATACGTCTATTTCAGTGTTGTTGGAGGGACAAATAATCTGTTGGATTGAGGAAGACACAGTATGTCTGTCAGCATAGGTACTGCACTTTACGGGACTGTCTAGCCTAATTTTCCGTGAGATACAGCTCTACTGTATTTTACTTTTCTGTCCCATTGAGGGAGTCATTGATTTATTCATTCAAAAATACACACTGGGTACCAGGCACTTAGACACTGGAGACAAAGCAAGGAAGCAGAGATGAAATCCCTATTGTCATGGAGTTTACATACTGGAGTAAGGAGAGATAATAAGCAAATAAGTAAAATCAATGGCCACTCAAACTGTGATAAATACTTCGGACAAAAATAAAACAGGAAAATGGATAGTAAAGCAGCTGAGTTTCCTAGGGTGGTTTTGAGCTACACTTGAAAAGGGGCCTGTCATCCTTCAGAATCCCCCATGCTATTTCTACTCCTATGCTACAGAATTGCTGGGAAAGTTTAAGTGAATAACTTTGGGGTTTTATATAGATTTTGCACAAAGCAAGGGATATTACTGGAAGGATTTTAAAGAAAGGCAAGGTTACTTATCAAAATGGTCGATATTCTTCCAGAATCCCAGCCAGGTAGCTCATTGCCCAGGCACAGTGTAGCAGAAAGAGCATAGAATTTGTAATCAAGCTAAACTGGTCTTGAATTTTGATTCAGCCACCTCAGCTCCATGCGACCGTAGGAAGATTATTTTAATCTCCCTGCCATTACCTTCTTTCTTTCTTTCTGTGTGTGTGCGCGCTATGAGTAAAATAATTTGGTCCATGCTTAAAGGGGCAATTGTGAAGATTAAATACGGTAACTAATGAAAAGCTTCCCCGCTCCTGGATGCTCCTGGTGCTATAGTCATTGTGATACATCGCACTCCACTTCCACCTTCTGAAATGACCAAGATTGATGTGAGAGAAGAAACGATTATGAGGTGTGATCACAAAATATGGTGAATGTTTAAATTAAAAACATTTATTACAGTAAAAGACACATTGCCATTAATCTCCCTCAAAATACTTCCCCTTGCTTCAAACACACTTATCCCATCATTCTTGCCACTTTCGGAAGCAGTTCTGGAAGTCTTCTTTCGTGAACATCTTTAGTTGCACTGTCATGGCTGCCTTAATGTCCTGAATTGATTCAAAATGTTTACCTTTCACAGTCATTTTGACTTTGGGGAAGAGCCAGAAGTCTCATGACTTATTCTGGTGAATAAGGTGGATGAGGACACACCGTAATGTTTTTATTTGACTGAAATTTATATACTAGAAGCGATGTGTGACATGGAACCCTCCCATTGTTATAACAAAATATGGTGAATGCTGCTGCTGAATCCCATCCAACAGAAAGACAGGGATTTTCAATATGGGAAGCAGTGCGTCGAACTTTCGTTAACAGTGTGTGACAAGTTTCAACTTGTTTGGTGCAATCACTCAGGTGTGAGCTACAGTTGAGAGAAGGTGTGTTTTAGTGTGCCATAAATCGTCCTCCACCATGACAACACTCCCAGTCACACATCACTTCTGGTATATGGCAATTTCTGTCAATTAAAAACATTACTGTGTGTCCTCATCCACCTTATTCACCAAATGTGGGACCGTGGGACTTCTGGCTCTTCCCCAAAGTCAAAATAATTCAGGACATTGAGGCAGCCACAACAGCGCAACTAAAGACACAAAAGAGGGACTTCCAGAACTGTTTCCAGAAAATGACAAGAACAATGGAATAAGTATGTTTGAAGCCAGGGGGGATATTTTTAGAGGGATTAATGGCATTGTATCTTTTACTGTAATTTTTTTTTTAATTTAAACATTCACCGTATTGTTTGATCATACTTTGTTTAAAGGTTAATTTGACTCAATTAACTTCAACAGAAAGATTGAAGGTCTCAGAAAAATGAAATGCCTCCATATATTTCTGGATATAGGACAAAATTAGAGGTGACACTCTAGAATTGTGTCCTCTCTGCATGTTTGCAGATCAAAGGAAACACAAGCAAGTTATGTTGCCATTGGGGCTAAGTCTTGTATCTCATACTTGGTAACTGTGTGATGCTGAGAAACGTCCACACTGAGAAATGAATGAGCATCTATAACCCAGATCTGCTTTGGGCCCTGAGAGGATTTATTCCAACCTGAAAGATGCAAAGAAACATTTCTACTGAGTCTTTATTTCTAAAGCAGAAGCATACACGGAGCAGGAAAATTGAGTTTCTGTAGCTATAGAAAGGAGAATTTTGATTATTTTCTTTTAAGGAAAAGGGAATACATTTCTCATTTCTTATCTTTTTGAAAAATGTTATTTTCTTTAACTGGTTAACTAAATGAACTCAACTATTCAAACAAGTGACTCTAGGCCAAATCTGTAATGTAAAGAATCGTGGCTTCAGTTAAACAACTGAATAAGGAGCATGAGGCCAGGTGCTCGCAAAGGTATTGTCTGCTCTTTCCAAGGTAAGACAGGAAAGGGGCGGGCAGTATATTTGAAAAAGAGAAAATACAAATGCTTTTGGAAATACAGAAAACATGCAAGCTCTAATTAGAAAAGAACTGCTTGTTAACAGGTAAAGGTGACAAACCATCCAGGTGTGCCCAGGACTGAGAGATTTCCTGAGATGTAGGACTTTCGTGCTAAAATTGGAGAGTCCCAGGCAAACCGGGGTGACTAGTCACACTATGACAGGTTTCACTGACCATGTTTGGATGATGGGAATGTGACGTGGTGAGAACAGTAGAGCAAGCAGATGTTAAGAAAAGGAAACAGGGCTCTATTTGAGTTTCACTGGGTGGAAATTTAATTTTTCTTGACTATACTGTTTTTTGTTTTTTAATGAGATATAATGACAAATGGTAAAACTCACCATTTGAAACACACAATTGAGTGGTTTTCCGTAACTCACAAGTTATGCAACAATCATCTCTACCTAATTCCAGCACTCTTTCAGCACTCCAAAAAAAGAAACCCTGTATCCACTAGTCACTTCCCATTCTCCCCTCTCCTCATCCCCTAGCATTTAAAAAAACACAAAGGTGATTTGAAATTTCTTCATTTAGAAGGAAAGAGTAAGTAATAAGACACATATAAAATCCACAGTATATTGGGGCTTAAGTAAACTTCTGGTGTGTCTGATTTAGCCACAGGGTAAAAAGGGATAAATCAAGCCAAATCTTTTAAGGGGCAATCTCTTTACTCTTAGTTTCCCAAAAATCCACTGCTAGTTAGGAAGCAATCTGGTGGGAACATTGATGTTATGAAAAGTTTGGGAAAAGTATAGTCATGGTTACATAATCAGTTTTTAGTAGCTCTTCTTTAGAAGATCTCAGTATTTTCCCGGAGTTTATCATCATTCTCTATCTCAGTTCATTTCCTTAGAAATAAACTGAAATCAGAAATGAGAATAATTAGGTTGGTTCATAGCCTTATTTTAGGTGGTCTCTTTTTAAATTAATTAAGGAGTATGCATTTTATTCACTTTTTTCATCAGAAGAGATTGTTCATCATTTAAAAAAAAAAGGTAATATTTAAAGAAAAGCTACCAGGAAACTTTTTAATTAGCTGTGTTTCCCTCCCCAGCCAATGTCTGGTATCTATTTGTTCTTGGCTTGGAAAAACAGTAGTTTAAATTTGAATCTGCCTTAACCAAATTCTGCTGAATATTACCAAACCCTCATCACTGGCTGTGTTTGCTTCTATTCCACAGCGATAGATGGAAACTTTTTGGACTTCTGGACTCTGACAATCATACAAAAGTGAGAAGAACACATTGGACAGTTTAGCTGTTTATCATCAACCACTGGCTTCAAAAGCAGGACACTGTTGTCCACACCATAAATTCAGAATTTACTTTCAGTACAAGGTAGTACTATCAACCACCTATTGGCAGGAATTTCAGTTGTTAATCACAGCTAGTAAGAATAAATTCTCACTGAACCATCTTATGTTCTCTCGAGATCCTGCTTGTGGCTCATACCACACATGTGAAAAATATCTAACCAGTTAGTTTGAAGAGCTAAGTCATCTGGACTATACGTGAGTTGAATATGTGATCTCATCCACATTAGAACCAGGTTCAAAACAAATGAGCTAACCAGGCACAGATTAATCTGGCAAGAAACAAAATGTGAACCTTGGTCTATCATAGGAGTTTTCACCCTGAGATTCATAAACCCCTCAATGATTCAGAGGTCTACTGATAGGCTTTAGGAGATCTGTAAACATCCTACAGTAGTAAACAGAACATTGTACTTTTTCTTTTTTTGACGAAGGAGCCACAGCTTCTTATCAGAGTCCCGAAGTGGTGCATTATACAAAATAAGTTAAAAATGATTGTTCTCGAAGAATGTAATTAAAATAGTTGATTCTATTTTCTAATAAATGGCCTACCTCCATAAATAAGGTTTCATATTCTTCCTGTTTGGTATTGTGCCCCGAGACAGATTCAGTGATAAGTAAATTTCTTTGCTTATGGATTTACATATGAGTGCATGCTTCCATCTTTATTATACAAATACTGTTACCAGTCAGAATTTGGTCTGAGAATCAGAAAAACTGTGAGTCATTTGAAACAAGGGATTTATTCTAGGGACTTTTATCCAGTTGTGAAAACTGGTGAAGAAGTGTATGAAAAGCTGTTACTTCTGTGTCTGGTGTTGAGTCTGCAGTTGCCAGGCTGACAGATGTGAAGAAACTCTAGATGTAAAAGTATAACAGAGCTAGAAGCAACTCTATGCCACAGCTGTCTCAAGTTGCCTTGACTCTTTATGCAGGTGACCGCAGGTGGAGCTCGAATCCTTCACCACAGAGCTACCCATAAATTACATGGAAATTGAGGGGGGGGGAATCATCAGGAGATCCAGCATGTGGAGAAACTTCAGAAGAAGATACTGTGGGAACTGGAGGACTTGGAGGCACAGATCAGCAACAATCATATGATTCTATGATTCTATGAATCATACGATTCTGTGGCAATTCCTGGCACCCTACACTCACCTTTAGAATATTGAAACAACTGCTGTTTCTCATCTACCCTCCAAACCTCACGAAAAATTTAGCCTGGGTCTAAAGCCACCATACACACAGTGTTACTCAGAATACAGGCATGGGGGAAAAATATATTTTAGTTCTCACAGCCGTAAAAGGAAGGTGACATTTATTCATAATCTATTCCCTTGAGTTACTGTAAACCATCAGTTGCTTATATAGGGGGATGTATGTATTTGAACTTTTTAAGGCTATAAATGTGCCACTGAGCAAAGACCACAGTGGAACCCCCAAATACATCATAGAGATATGGAAGAATTAAACAGTGGTCGTATCTAAGATTAGTAAGTGATTAATATCCAGAATAAATGAAGCTGTCCAGGAAGTCAACAGCAAAATAAGCACATAGGCAGACAGGTGAGGATGTTGAAGGGCAATCCACAGAAAGAAAGGCATAATGATTAATACCTGAGTGTTAAGAAATTCTCAAGTACACTGGTAATTAAGGGATTCAAATCAAAACAGTAAAATACTACTGTTACCTTATGGATTAGCAAATATTGGAACGCCATATGTTGGAGAGGGCATGAAACAGGAACACTCACCCACTTCTGGTGGGGGACAGACTGGCGCAAAAGTCCTGAAAAGCTCCCTGGGAGAATTCATTCCAGACAAAACTGTTGACCCAGCAATATTGCTCTAAAGTTCATATTGAACAAGAAATACTCACAAAAATCCATAATTTACTAGATTATCAAGGGTATTCATTATTGTGTTTGCACCAGAAGATAGTTGAAGACAATATATGGCCCATATCTAGGCAAATAAGTAAGGAAAGTATAGTGGACATACACTGTAGAATGCTATCCAGTCGTTAGAAGCAAACAACTACATGTACTTCCTGTACCATGGGTAGCTATTAAAAAGCCAGTGTTTAGACAAAGTGTAAAAATATAGAATTTCATGTAAATTACCATGTTTACAGACAAAAATATACTAAACTGTAATGATAATTTTAAGAGGATATAAAAAATTCAAATGTACAAATTGAACACACTAGAATCCTAGGCTGTAGGAGGAGGAAATGGGAATGAGGAATCAGCATAAAAGTGAATTAATCAATAAATAAGGGATGGGCTTTGCACAGAAAGAAGACAGTAGTGCTCTGTAGAATAACAATTTTCTTTATGAAAAAAACAACACATAATTCATAAACAAATGAATAAATAAAATTAGGCACCCACTTTTTAGAGCACCTAGGCATACAAAGAATTTTATCTGCTGCGATGCTTCCTGTGAGTTCCAGTAAGTCCTTTACTGCAACACAGAACTCATGAGATTTTCTAGTTTCAGGGTTACTCCACCTCCAACACAAACTGAGTTGTCAGGTAACAGACAGATTCTGGTTCGATTCCAAAATAGGCATGGGAAAAGGAAGCATATAATTTCATTTTAAAAAGAAAAGACAAATTAGATAAAATAATATTGATGTAGAAATGACTAATGCTTTATAATCATTTTAATTTTAGTATCTTGTGGCTTATAATTTAAAAATCATGATATAGAACTACAGGTTAAAAACCTCTAGGAAAGAGAAGATAGGCCAGAAACCAAGAGAGAAAGGAATGAAAACATCCCTGTCATTGTTCCCCTTAAAACAGAAGGAGTGCTTCTGTTGAATGGCCCAAATATGATGCCATTTCATGTTTCCTTTCCTACAAGACAACTCCCTCCTTCACAGAGCAGAGTTACCAATAACTCTAGAAAGGATTGTGTGTCTTCTGACACCGTTTGCCCCCTAAAGCTCTTTACTGTACTGAAAATATCGTAATGGAAAGGATGGATAATTGGGTGAAATTTTCGATCACACATATATGACATTTAACACTTGAATAACATTGTCTCAGATAGGCCTTATTCATATATATATTAACTTATCAAATGTTAATTGAACATTTACAATATGTCACATATTCAACCAGCACTCAGATTTTATTAAAAAATTGAGGAGTGTGGAGATCAAAATGGTGGCGTGAGGTAAGCCTCTGTAAAATCCCCTGGAATTTACAACTAATCGAACAACTGTAACTCCACAAAGGACTCCCTGCACAACAGAGAGGTAAAACGAAGAGGCCCAGTACTGAATTCACCTAAAGGTGGGCGAATCACGCTAGTGGGGGAGGAAGGAAGGGAGAAGTGCGGAGACGGAGCTGCCGGGGTGCAGGACGCAGAGCTAGCTCAGTGCTCTGAGCTCGATGCATCCGGGAACTACTGCAGCTGAGGGAGAGGGAAGAACTCGGACTGCTAGGACTCCATTTATGGCCCACAGGGCTGAGGGGACAGCATATAACACGGCTGAACCCAACGCTCACAGCAGAGACCTTGGAGAAAAGACTGAGGGAAGAAGGCTGAAAATGGTGGTTTAAGCTTTCACTGCCGAGCAGAGAATGGAAGCCTTAGGCACTGAGACTGGCCGCCTCCTCCCTACCCTCCCAGAGCTCACCCCGCCCCCACCTGCCTGGTGCTAGAAGCGGAAAAGTAGCAGTATCAGATCAAAAGAACAGAATATTTGCTGTTCTGAGAACTGTGGACTGCAGACACAGATTCGCAGCCCAACTAGTTTCGGCAAAGGGGAGGGAGTTGGGGAAGCAGAACCAGCTGTGGTGGTGGTCACCGCCATTGCTCTGGGCCACATCTCACAACTCACCCCACCCCTGTCCCCACCTATCTGGGTGGATCCCTGCAGGAGTAAACAGAACTGCTGAAACATACGGGTTCTGAATCTGGTGCAGGAAGAGCTTTGGAACTTCAAAAGCTCTCCGCATACCCACACGGACACTGCGCCCTTTGACCCAGGCTAACTATTAACAGAGGAGAAGCCCGTCTCCCAGGGAATCCCCCCATTGTGTGAAAAGCTGGAATAGTGAGTGCAGAGAAAACATAGCACTACCGTGTAAGAGAGTAAAAAAAGGCTGCAGTCAGAGAGAAAATAAAACATTCTACCAACAAAGTACTGGAAAACAAAAGAAAGACCTCTTCCTATCAACCTGTTGCAGAAACCACTCCTGTAGATGTCTAGGAAGAGAAATAACAAATCAGTAATTGCTATGAATAACTAAGGCAACAAGACAGCTCAAAAAGAAAGTGAAAAGTCTCCAGAAAAGGAACTTAAAGATATGGAAATACATGACTTAAATGACAGAGAATTCAAGATTGCAGTTCTGAAAAAACTCAACGAGATGCAAGAAAACACAGAAAGGCAGTTTAATGAACTCAGAAACACAATCAAAGAACAACATGTGCATTTTACCAAAGAGATTGAAATTCTAAAAAAGAACCAAATAGAATTTCTGGAGATTAAGAACACAATAGAAGAAATTAAGAATGAAATAGCAAGCTTAGGTAGTAGAGTTGACCAGATGGAGGAAAGAATGAGTGACATCAAAGATAGAAACCTGGAAATGACATGGATCGAAGAAGAAAGAGACTTGAGACTTAAAAGAAATGAAAGAACTCTACAAGAACTTTCTGACTCCATCAGAAAGAGCAATATAAGAATAATGGGCATACCAGAAGGAAAAGAAAGAGAAAAGGGAACAGAGAATATATTCAAACAAATTGTCGATGAGAACTTCCCAAACTTGTGGACAGAAATGGATCGTCAAATCCAAGAAGCAAATAGAACACCTAATTACCTCAATCTCAACAGGCCTTCGCCAAGGCACATTGTATTGAAGCTGTCTAAAATCAACGACAAAGAAAGAATCCTCAAGGCAGCCAGGAAAAAGAAGACGGCAACCTACAAAGGAAAGCCCATTAGATTATCATCAGATTTTTCAGCATAAACTCTACAAGCCAGGAGGGAGTGGAACCAAATATTCCAACTATTGAAAGAGAAAAATTATGAGCCAAGAAAAATATATCCAGCAAAGATATCCTTCAGATATGAAGGAGGAATAAAGAGCTTTCCAGACATACAGAAGCTGAGGGAATTTTCTAATACACGACCTGAACTACAAAGAAATACTAAAGGAGGCTATTCGACCACCATCAACAGGGACAATTTGTGGCAACCAAAACATAAAAAGGGGGAGAGTAAGGGCCTGAACCGGAATATGGGAATGGAGAAAGTAAGCATGCTGAAGAAAATGGAATACTCTAAATATCAAACTTTCTTTTACATAAACTTAAGGGTAACCACTCAAAAAAAAATTCAGAACTGAAATATATACTGTAATAAAAGAAGAAACAGAGGGAAACATCATAGAATACCACCACACAGAAATAACAGACAACAACAAAAAGGCAAAGAAACAATGGAGACACAGGCATACCAGAAAACTAAAGATAGAATGACAGGAAATCCTCACATATCAATAATCACCCTAAATGTAAATGGACTGAACTCACCAATAAAAAGGCACAGAGTAGCAGATTGGATCAAAAAACTAAACCCAACCATATGCTGTCTCCAAGAGACACATCTCAGTTACAAGGACAAGCATAGACTCAAAGTGAAAGGATGGAAATTGATACTCCAAGCAAATGGTATCCAGAGAAAATCAGGCGTAGCCATACTGATATCAGATGACACAGACTTCAGGGTTATAAAGGTAACAAGAGACAAAGATGGACATTTCATAATGGTAAAGGGGACTATACAACTAGAAGACATAACAGTCATCAATATTTATGCCCTCAATCAGGGAGCACCGAAATATACCAAGCAACTACAAACAGAAATAAATGGAGAAATTGACCAAAACACAATTATACTAGGGAACTTAAATACATCACTGACAGCTATGGATAGATCATCCAAACAGAAAATAAATAACGAAATAGCAGCCCTAAATGATACATTAGATGAAATGGACAGAATTAACATATATAGAGCACTTCATCCTAAAACATCAGACTATACATTTTTTTCTAGTGTACATGGAACATTCTCAAGGATAGACCATATATTGGGACATAAAATCAGCCTCAGCAAATTTAAGAAGATTGAAATCATACCAAGCATATTCTCTGATCACAAGGCTTTGAAATTGGGTATCAACTGCAAAAAGAAAGCAGGAAAAAACACAAATACATGAAGACTAAACAACATAGTTTTAAAGAACAACCAGGTCAAAGAAGAAATTAGAGGGAGATCAAAAGATACATAGAAACAAATGACAATGAAAATACATCCTACCAAAATTTTTGGGATGCAGTGAAAGCAGTTTTAAGAGGGAAATTTATATCATTACAGGCCTATCTCAAGAAACAAAAAAAATCCCAAATAAATAATCTCATGTTACAACTTAAAGAGCTAGAAAAAGAAGAACAAATGAAACCCAAGGTCATCAGAAGAAAGGAAATAACGAAAATCAGAGCAGAACTAAATTAAACAGAGAACAAAAAGACAATAGAAAAAATTAATGTGACAAAGAGCTGGTCCTTTGACAAGATTAACAAAATTGACAAGCCCTTGGCTAGACTCATTAAGATAAAAAGAGAGAAGACACTAATTAACAAAATCAGAAATGATAAAGGGGAAGTTATTACGGACACCACAGAAATACAAAGGATCATCCAAGAATACTATGAAGGACTATATGCCACCAAATTCAATAACCTAGAAGAAATGGACAAGTTCTTAGAAACATATAGCCTTCCTAGGCTGAACCATGAAGAACTGGAAAATCTAAACAGACTGATCACCAGTAATGAAATTGAATCAGTCATTCAAAACCTTTCCAAAAGCAAAAGTCCTGGACCAGATGGCTTCACTAGTGAATTCTACCAAACCCTCAAAGAGGATCTAATACCAATCCTGCTCAAAGTCTTCCAAAAAACTGAAGAAGAGACAGTACTCCCTAACTCATTTTATGAGGCCAACATTACCCTGATACCAAAACCTGGTAAGGATAACACGAAAAAAGAAGACTACAGACCAATATCTCTAATGAATACAGATGCAAAAATCCTAAACAAAATTCTAGCAAATTGAATACAACAATGCATTAAAAAGATTATTCATCACGACCAAGTGGGTTCATCCCCAGGGCACAAGGATGGTTCAACATACGTAAATCCATCAATGTGATACATCACATAAACAAAATAAAGGACAAAAATCATATGATTATATCAATTGATGCAGAAAAAGCATTTGACAAGACACAACATCCATTTATGATTAAAACACTTAATAAAATAAGTATAGAAGGAAAATACCTTAACATAATAAAGGCCATATATGACAAACCCTCAGCTAATCTCATAATTAATGGTGAAAAACTGAAGCCCTTTGCTCTACGTTCAGGAACACGACAGGGCTGTCCCCTATCACCTCTACTTTACAACATAGTGTTGGAAGTCCTTGCCAGAGCAATCAGGCAAGAGAAAGAAATAAAAGGCATCCAAATTGGGAATGAAGAAGTTAAACTGTCACTCTTTGCAGATGCCATGATGCTATATATAGATAACCCTAAAGACTCCACCAAAAAGCTATTAGAAACAATCAACGAATACAGTAAAGTTGCTGGCTACAAAATCAACTTACAAAAGTCCATTGCATTCCTCTATGCAAACAAAGGAATCTCAGAAAAAGAAATACAAAAAACAATTCCTTTTGCAATTGCAGCAAAAACAATAAAATACCTAGGAATAAACTTAACCAAGGATGTGAAGGACCTATATGCTGAAAATTATAAGACATTTTTGAAAGAAATTGAAGAAGACACAAAGAAATGGAAAGACATTCCGTGCTCATGGATTGGAAGAATCAACATAGTTAAAATGGCCATATTACCCAAAGCAATATACACATTTAATGCAATCCCCATCAAAATCCCAATGGCATTTTTTAAAGAAATAGAACAAAAAATCATCAGATTTGTTTGGAACCACAAAAGACCTGGAACAGCCAAAGCAATCTTAAGAAAAAAGAACAATACTGGAGGTATCACACTCCCTGACTTTAGCTTATACTACAGGGCTACAATAATCAAAACAGCATGGTATTGGCAGAAAAACAGACACATAGACCAATGGAATAGAATTGAGAACCCAGAAATAAAACCACATAAATATGGACAGATAATTTTTGACAAAGCAGAAAAAAACATACAATGGAGAAAAGACAGCCTCTTCAATAAATGGTGCTGGGAGAATTGGATAGCCACGTGCAAAAGAATGAAACTGGACTGCTATCTGTCACTGTGTACCAAAATTAATTCAAAATGGATCATCAAAGACTTAAGCATAAGACCTGACACAATAAACTGCATAGAAGAAAACATAGGAACTAAACTTATGGACTTTGGGTTCAAAGAGCATTTTATGAATCTGACTCCAAAGGCAAGGGAAGTAAAAGCTAAAATAAACGAATGGGACTATATGAAACTTAAAAGCTTCTGCACAGCAAAAGAAACCATTGACAAAATAAAGAGGCAACCAACTGAATGGGAGAAGATTTTTGCAAACAGTGCCTCCAATAAGGAGCTAATGTCCAAAATATACAAGGAACTCATGAAACTCAACAACAAAAAAACAAACAACCCAATTGAAAAATGGGCAGAGGACCTGAAGAGACATTTCTCCAAAGAGGACATACAAATGGCAAATAGACATATGAAAAAATGCTCATCATCACTAATCATCAGAGGAATGCAAATAAAAACCACAATGAGATATCACCTCATCCCAGTCAGAATGGCTATCATCAACAAGACAAATAGTAACAAGTGTTGGAGAGGCTGTGGAGTAAAAGGAACCCTCATACACTGTTGGTGGGAATGCAGACTGGTGCAGCCGCTATGGAAGGCAGTGTGGAGGTTCCTCAAAAAATTACAAACAGAATTACCGTATGACCTAGCAATCCCTCTCCTGGGTATCTACCCAAAAAATCTGAAAACATTTGTACATAAAGACACGTGTGCTCCAATGTTCATTGCAGCTTTATTTACGGTGGCCAAGACATGAAAACAACCAAAGTGTCCTTCGATAGATGAATGGATAAAGAAATTGTGGTATATACACACAATGGAATACTATTCGGCGGTAAGAAATATGATATAGGAACATTTGTGACAACATGGATAGATCTTGAGATTATAATGCTAAGCGAAATAAGTCAAACAGAAAAAGGAGAGAACCAAATGATTTCACTGATATGTGGTATATAAACCAAAAACAACAAAAGAACAAGACAAACAAATGAGAAACAAAAACTCATAGACACAGACAATAGTTTAGTGGTTACCAGAGGGTAACAGGGGTGGGGGTGGGAGATGAGGGTAAGGGGGATCAAATATATGGTGACGGAAGGAGAACTGACTCTGGATGGTGAACACACAATGGGATTTATAGATGATGTAATACAGAATTGTACACTTGAAATCTATGTAATTTTACTAACAATTGTCACCCCAATAAATTTTAAAAAATATATTTAAAAAATTGACATGGTGCCTGTGGTAGTTAGAACAATGGCCTCTTCCCCCCCATCCCCTCCGACAACTGCCTCTTTCAAAGATATCGACATCCTATTCCTTCGACTCCATAAATATGTTACCTACCTTACCTGGCAAATGGACTTTGCAGATGTGATTAAATTAAGGATTTTGAAATGGGGAGATTATCTTGGATTATCTAGGGGTTCAGTGTAATCACAAGGGTACTTATAAGGTAAGAAGGAAGCAGGATAGTCAGAGTCAGAGAAAGAGATGTGACAGCAGGAGCAGTGTGAGAGAGAAATTGGGAGACGGTGCTGGCTTTGAAGATTGCGGAAGAGACAATGAATAAGGAATTCAGACAGCCTACAGAAGCTGGAAAATGTAAGAAGTGGATGCTTCCTGAAAGCCTCCAAAAGGAGTGCAGCAGAGCCAATACCTTGATTTTAGCCTAATGCAACCCATTTCTGAATGCTTACCTCCAGAATTGTAATAACTTGTTTTAAGCCAGTAAATCTGTGGTAACTTGTTACAGCAACAACAGGAAATTAATAGGGACCTCAATTTGAGAAATTTCTGATGTACTGACGAAGATTAGAAAGTAATATTCAGAATACCCAGTATCAAATCATGGATAGTTACATACCCAACTACTATAAAACTATTTAACTCTGAGTGGGCATTCTTAGAAAGCATCTCTGAGAAGACACATAGGTTGAGACCTGAAGAAGAGTTAGAATTGGCTGGTTAAAAGAAAAGAAGGGGGGAGGGAGGAAAACAGCCAGGAGTAGGCCATTCAAGTCAGCAGCAGAACCAGATATGACACTTCTGAAACAGCAAAAATCTCCAGCGTAGTGGGCCCTTAACCATTCTAACTTCCATCATAACTCTCCCCCACCTCTACCCCACTTTCCCAGGAATGCAGTTATTTCTCTGTATATTAGCAGTGCTCATCTCTCCCCATTCTGGAAAAGGAACAGCTAAAAGGCAGGGACAAATAGACCACCCTCTAATCACTAAAGAAGAGGCATCCCTGCTTTGAGGCTGACACAAAGTGTCATATAGAAGTTACTACAAAGTCTCAAATAATAGATACCTTAAATATGTGGAAAATTTTGATTTGCAAATTTAAATACTTTTTTCAAATACATTATTATTTTTTATTAGAGTTAATCTAAAAAACATGCAATCTGTCTTTTGGAAATAAGTAGATAACAGGGTGACTTTTGAGTGAATCTGTGCAGAGATATGGGTGAACAGTTTCTGTTGCCCTCAGGCCACATTAGGAATAAGACAGTCGTGCCATGGTGTAGATTCCTAAAGGGAAAGACCTTTAGGAGCAAGAAGTGACAGCCTATCTCTGTCATGACACCAGTTCTCAAAAGCAGTGTCACAGCATCATGGTCTTGACATATATTGCAAGGAATTTTATTAGTAATAAAGAACTAAAAGTATGTTAGTTCTGGTTGACAGTTTCTCCATTCACAGGGACTTTCTACTCTGTGACCTTTAAAGAAATCTTTAGAATTGTTCAGGACCTGTACCATACTATGGAATTTCAGTACAGGGGTCTCCTAGGCATAGATTCTAAACTCAGCTCAAAAGGTTAAAATCATGCAAGGCCAAGTTGAGCCTTTACAATCACTTTAATCAAGCATCTTGTGGGAGACACACAACCCTAGTTAACTCTGACACAGCCATATGTGCTTATGCATTGGATCACAGATGGCTTCCTTTTTTTTTTTCAAATGAACAATAGATGAGATGACTGGCCTGCATTTAGGATCCATCTGATTTAAAAAAACTATGTATTTCGAAAGAAAGAGTCACTCTCAGTCTGACAAGATATTCACACTTTGAGAGACAGAATTGAGACTAACAGAAGGAAAGTTGGATTTCCCACGCCAGGTACTCCCAGGAAACACACTATTTAAGCAGAATAGCTGGCTGAATATACTATAGTATTTAACTTCTTCTTCTTTCTGTGTGCTTTTGCCCCTTAATTTAATTTCTCTGAAGGTAAACACGCAGTGATGCAACTGTATTTCTGATTGTCAATACAGATCATTTTATGCCCCATATTTAAGACACAAGAGGCAACTCCTCTTATGCTTGTACCAGGGTGTCCTTTGAAAACAATATGTATAAGGCACCTGCCTGAGGATTGAGTGTATTTTTGAGAGATCTTCAGATGAATATTGTCAAGGTAGATCAGTGCATACACCTTGAACTAGAGTGGGACCATGTTCTTCCTTGTCATGCTAAGTCTTTTTATGCCACTGGTGATGAGGTAAGTTCAATTTACACATACAAATGACACATTTCTCTCTTTATTGCACAAAGTCATCTTTTGGTGAAATCACAAAATCATGTCTGTATCTCTGCCATTTCTATCTCTAGCTCTAATCACCTCTTCACTTAGAAAAGAAAGTATATAATTAGATTTAGGAGGCATTTCCCAGATAGAGTTGCTACAGAAGTTTTACAGCAAATTTGCAATATTGTAATATTGGTTGCTCAGTATTTCAACAAACTTATTTTTCATATTTTACTTTTTCTTCTTTTCACTTTCTAAAATTCTCAAGGCCAAAGATAATGGTTCTGCCTCTCTATTACCATGTGAATGCATTATTACCCATTGCCTATGCCAATTAAGGGGACACTTTATTTTCAAACAACACCCTGCATTTCATTTTTTGCCTTTTGTGTTTACTTCCAGGGATAAAGAATATTGTCTAAATTAGAGGTCCATAATGATTAAAAAGTTAAAAGAAGAATGAATGGATGCATTTCCTTATGAGACATAGTAAGAGCATCAGCAATAATGTGCCCAGAAACTCAAAAGGGACTGTGGAAGAGGGAATAAAGAGCATAGGACACAAATTGAGGTAGAAATAATATAGACAAGTACTTCTTTCATTAAGTGAAATGACAAGTTCTGTAAAGAAATGTGCTATTTTTTGTCCCTGAGTATTCATTGCATTTCTGAAATGCTTCATTTAAAAGTTGTTTTACCCGAGACTGGCAGAATAGGAACTGACGCTATATGACTATGGTAGTGGAACACATTTGTCATTGGTAAAAGTAATGTCATTACAAAAGCAATGGACTAACTTGAATTGATAGGTAAGCAGTTTTCTTTTCAATTACAATTAACTTTTATTTCTGCAGTGCTTAAATCTTACATTTTCTTTATAGGCTTCCTGTATTTTGAACCTCATGAGCTGAGGCTATAGAGACACGAGTAATTAAGGGTCACAGGCAAGTCAATATAATCCGAGGCTATTTAGGACTATTTAATAAATTAGAACTAATAAATTTTACAGAAAAGAATAATATTGTGCCCTTTGAAAGTGCACACTACATAAATCGTATCATGATAGAAGAGGATCAACTCCGTGAAAACTGCAGAAAGTTTAGACCCACCTAGATTAAACTCTGTCCTTTACAAAATTTGGTCCTGATTTCAATGTGCTCTTTACTAATTTCCATATCTAACAAAAGTCTTTCATGATAGTAATAACTAAGAAAAACAAATACTCAGTTTAAGTTTATAAAATCAGTGTTGTACTTGCTAGTGCTTGGAAATATTAAAATGTAAACCTTTATTTGTAGTGTTGTGAAAACCAAATTATAATTTACATGACTGCAGATTAAAATCTCAAGTCTATTTCTCTTAAAGGTACATAAATATTTCAAAAGACTACCTTTGAGCTTAAATTTTTGTCCTTCTACAGTCTCCATACTTGAAATCATATGGGAATAAATGAAAGCATATTTCTGAAGCAGTCCATCAAACATCATTTATTTATAGTAGTAATGCTGTAAGCATATAAAATCCTCATAGAGAATTCTAAGAAAATCTCTCAATTGAATTAATTTGGCACATACGATCAGTAAAAAACAAACAGAATTTTTAAGTCCTAAAGTTAGGGAATCTTTTATTTTTAAACCTGATAATTTAGAACATTTCAACCTAGACTTTTTATGTAGCCTGTGGAATTGATTCCTGTCTGTTAAAAAAAAAAATTGCTTTTGTTCAAAAAATTCTTGACTTTCCGTGTCAGTCCTGACAACATGTAAGATTTGGTTTTGTTTGTTTGTTTGTTTTTTAGTTAATTTGCTTGTTTCTCCTCATGACAGATTTTTAAATCCTTAGACTTTTGAGTGTTACCACACAAGAGGTAAAAAGGCCCAAGAGCGCGGTTATTAGAATCTTTGGTTTATTTCTGAAGTATCTTTTATCTCAATCGTGGCAATCTGTCTGCTAGATGGCAGTGAACTCCTCTAAGGGCCATGCTGGGGTACATGGATTCCTGAGCAAGCTTGATAAATTCAAGACTTTTATTAAGTCATTTCATATTCACCTTCTAGAGGTACACTCCTATTTCCCATTTCAGAAAAGTTGTTCTTTGAATTTTCTCACCTATGATCAAGGATTTTCAATCACAATGAAATTTAATGCAGTCATGTCTCAAGCCTCATCATACGGACAATCTTTAGGCAAAGTTTTATTGCCATTCTTTGTGCTTGTTTCTCTGAACAAAAACTAGAATATTATTTTGATGCAAACAAAAATTCTTTTAAGGTTTGATAATTCATACCACAACTTTGACACTAAATATAATAAATAGAATTGTACATAATTTTAAGAATTACTTATGTTATAATTATGTTCTTTTCTGTTCAATATTTGCCTGTCTTATTCAACAACTACAAAAACAATAGTCTGGATTAACTTGATTTGTAATAATTTTAAAATAATTATCGGTATTTGGGAAAAAGAGCAGCTTCTCATATGCTATAAAAAAGGAAACCTCAAGAACAGCTGCAATACATCAGGAGGAAGAACAAAGCCCATGACCTAAATGCCTGAAATAAGTGGATAATTCGTACAAATGATAAGGCATGTCAGTTCCTTTAGAAAAGACACTTCCTTTCAGTGGATGAGGTATTTCTTGTGCTCTGTTTATATTCAAATACAAAACAAGGACAACATTTTTTTTATCACAGGTGTGTGTGAATTTGCATAAACTGTGAGATCAAATACCAAAATTATTTTAATAAAAATAAAAGTAGGACGTACTAGAATTAAGTTAGAGTATATAATTATCATGTTTGTCATATTTTTGATGACATGAAGCAAACAACTATGTTTAGACATACATCTGTTTCAAATAATAAAAAAAAAACAGTGCTACTGCTAAAAATATTCTGTTAAGAGTACACCAAATTCTGAAGAACATAACTGTTTCTTAGATTTCTCAATGCAGCCAACTATCTCAGGCGTTATGATCTGCCATTCTAACCAAAAAAAAAAAAAAAAAACAACTTTTAAATCCAATGTCCCAATGTATTTTTGTTTTTCCCGGGATTGACCTACTCCGACTGGGGGTGGGGAAAAAACCTTTTTATCTTCATGCTTACCCGAGCATAACTAATGCCATGAGTAGTTGTTGTTATTACTATTATTATTATTATTATTACTACTTCATCTACAAGGAAAATAAAAATTTATTATATTTTAACTGCTTTATTTTCATCATTAAGATAGTTCCTAACCTTCTTTTATGATTCTCTGCTTTGAATCACAATCAGAAACTTTTCTATGGTTGTTATATGCGTCCAGAGGAATAAGATTATTCCAAATTCTATGTTACCACATATGACTAGAGTCACTATGGAGTTAGTTGCCATCCTCATTGACCTAGCAAAGGTTTTACAAATTATTCATATAGACTTGGCATTCTTTCATTCTCAAAGATCTTCTTGGAGGCATGTAACTTTGAGATTTTCTGTATCTTTCTAGGTAATTGGAGATTGTGTCAATTTTATTTTTAAAAATTAGTGGAATTCTAACCTCAGTTTACAAATGCAAACTTACTTTACATTTAGCAAAAAACTTATTTTGAACCTAGTTTTTAAAAGTCCTCCAAAATTCTTTATAAGTTATGTATTTTTAGGAGCCAGAGAAGCCACAAACCAGCCCATAGACAAAAAGTTCACATTTACATGAAAGTAAAAATGATCAGCCATACTTCTATTCATTGGATTTTTTTCATATTTGTCATATTCTCTTTTCAAATCACATTCCTTTTCATTTTCCAAATATTCTGATGAATTGCAACTCTTCGAGTTAAGAAAAGCATCTATGTATCTCTTAGGTCCCACCAGGTACTGTATCTGTAGCATACAGGACATCAGGGCTGTGAAACAAGATCCCTTACACTCCCTTATGAAAAATACTAATTTGACTTTTATTTAAAGAGCATACACATGAGAACCATGTTGTTATTGTTAAATGTTGAATAAATTCAAATCATGGCTATAAAATATATGTAACAGAAAAACAGGAACACTACGATGAACAGCTCTGTACCCACAACACTACTTTAAACAGAGGGTCTTGCCTTCCCCTTTGGGGAGCTCTACATGTCTGCTTCTTCCCCGCCACTGTCTGCTTCTCACCTTGCTCAGATGTAACCATTATCATAAATTTATCTTTATCACTCCCTTGCTTTTACAAATAGCTTTGCCCAAACAAGGAATTATTTAAGTGTTGAATGTTTTCATGTATGACGTAAATAGATTTTTTTATTGTATTTTCTGCAAATTATTGTTTTAGTATTTTTTGCTAAGAGTTACCCATGTTGTTAAAAAACAAAAACAAAAACAAAACTAGCTCATTATTTTCACTACAATATAACATTATTCTATTGTACAAATAAACCACAATTTTTTTTGTATCCCACAACTGATGAGTTTTTCAATTGTTCCAAGCTCTTGCTATTATAAACTGTGTTGTCATGAACATTCTAGCAAGAATCCCTGGTGCACATATGCCTGGATTCTTAAACTACTTTACATTATGAACTTCTTTGGCAGTTCGGAGAAATCTATGACACCTTTTTCATAACAGTGTTATAAAATATTAAACATTTTGTGCATTTTAAATAAGTAAAATAAAATACATAGGGTTAAAATAAAACAAATTATTTGAACATACATTGAAATATTTTCTAAAATGTGTTATAGTAATAAATGTTATTCTTTATTAACCCATTAAATAATCAAATCTAGCAATGATATAATTACTGCCATAATTTCAAAGAAATGATTATCATAAATTATATTTGGGAATACTGCAATAACTGTGACATGAATGACTCTATCTATAATTTCTGTGTTGATAAATCCTAGGAATTGCTAATACAACCTCAGATTGTTCCCTTCATTTGTAATTGAAAAAACTGCTAAATTTCAGGTGAAGGTTAATGAAAATAAAGATGTTTTTTCCCACCTAAGAGTACACACCCTCTGAAATATTTCCGTGTACTTTTTGAGGGTTCATGGTTCTCAGTCAAAAAACCTCTGGCTAAGAAAAGAACTTTACTAAGTAAATCTAAATTATTTTCTCAATCTACTCCCACAATTACTATACAATGAGTTTTCATTGTTTTGCGTCTTATCAACATTTGATATTGTCAGACTTAAAATTTTTTTCTATGTTGTTGAAGTAAAATGATATTTTGTGATGTTTTTAATTTGTATTTGTGATTTTATGATATTGAAAATTTTATTACATGTTTATTAGCCATTTATGTTTCTCTTTCTGTGAAATATCATTTCATGTTTTTGTCTGTATTTCTTGTTGAGGTGTAAGAGTTTATATTCCTGTGAAAAAATTTTTGTTCACATTTCTTAAAAAAGTTTGTCTTTATTTTTGTAGTGCCTTCTGATAAATAAAAAATGCTCTTTTTAATGTAATCAAAATTGTCAATTTTTTAATTCTTCTCATTTTTAGTCTTAAGATATTCATCCCTCCTGCAAAGACATAAATACCATGTTTCCCCGAAAATAAGACCTAGCCGGACCATTAGCTCTAATGCATCTTTTGGAGGAAAAATCAATATAAGACCCGGTGTTATTTTAATATAAGACTGGGTCTTTATAATATAAAAATATAATATAACATAATAATATATACCAGGTTTTATATAATATAATACCTAGTCTTATATTAATTTTTGCTCCAAAAGACGCATGAGAGATGATGGTCCGACTAGGTCTTATTTTCGGATAAACACTGTATAAATTTTTGTGTTGTTTTCTATAAGTTTTTCCTTTCATATTTAAGCCTTTAATAATCAGTGGTGTGCATGTGACTACTTATATGGCTTGCAAGAGCTAATTATTACATTCTCAGAAATCTGGGAGCTGGTTGACGTCACAATGGTAGCTTGAAACTGACCATGATGGGAATACTTATAACAAAGAAAATGCAAACACTAAAAATCAGATTTTCTTTGGTTGCTTGGGTTTTTTTCTTGGCAAAGGGTGGGGGCATTTGGGTTTTAAACATTTATCACCATTCTTCTTTCCTTATTTCACCTGGATTTAATTTTTTTACATCGTCATCATTTGTTGAAGAATGCATCCTTTCCCTATTCATCAGGAATGCCAATTCTGTCATAAATCAATATTTCATACATACATGGGTCTGTTACTGAGATCTCTAATTCTTCCATTGATGTATATTTATAGACGAAAGAGATATAGAGATATAAAGATAAAGATATAGATACAGATACAGAGTTAGAGATATATGCACATCAATACTGTGCCGACTTAGTTACTATAACCTTACAATAATTCTTGATATTTGATAAAGTAACTAATCCCAAATTGTTCTTATTAATAGTGTTTTGTCTATTTTTACCTTTAATCTTCCACATAAAATTGAAAATTATTACTTAAGTTTCACACAACACTCTGTTAGAATTTCTCTTGGAATTATATTAATTCTATAGACCAAACTGGGGATAAATGAATAGTTACCATATTAAGTTTTCTTACCATTAGAATAATACCATCAATGTAGATCTTTTAAAAAATAGCTTAAAATAAAGTTTGTAATTTCCTCATAAAGAACTTTTACATATTTTTATATTTATTAATGGCATTTTACTTTTAATGTTATTGGTATATTTATTGTTACACTTACTAATATTTTTTCTAGCACATATAATACAACTAATCTTTATATTTTGATTTTGTATCCAAACTTGCCTTGTCTTCTAATTAAAACTAATGCATTATCTGGGTTCTCTTTGAGGCTTTCTATTTAATAATCATTATCTGAAATAATGAAGTTGGAAATCTTCTTTTCCAATTCTTATACTTTTTATTTATTTTTCTTCTCTTATTGTTTAGGACAGGACAGTGTTGAAAATATGATAATATCTGGCACCCTATATCTTATACAAACATTAAAGAGTATGATGTTTTCTGTAGGTTTACAGTTAATATCTTTTAACAGATTAATAAAGGTACCATTTCTTGCTAATATATTAAGGAATAAAGACTATTTTATTAATATCATAATGGATATATTGGAATTACCATATGAATTATTCCCCTTTATTTTTAAATTTGGTAAATGGGATTAGATTATTTTCTAATGTCAAACAAACCTTCCATTGTTGAGATCAATTGACCTGAGTAATGATATTCAGTAAGTCCTCACTTAATGTTGTCTACAGGTTCTTGGAACTGCAGACAAATGGTGCATAACGAAACCAATTTTAGCTAATTGATATAACCAAGCATTAAGTTCCTAAGGCATCTCATCAACATTGTAAGGAAAACAACTTTGAATAACACAACATTATTTGAGGACCTGATGTATTGCCTTTTCTAAATACGGCTGGGTTTAACTTGCTAATATTTATTTAGAATTTTTTTCATTTATATTAAATGTGTTTGACTTATAATTTTCATTCTTCTATACTTGATAGATTTATTTTGTTTCTAAGTTTTGCTAGCATTATAAAATGTGCTGCTTAGTGTGATCTTTTTCTAGTCCTTGTAATATTTTGAGAACGACTGAATTTATTTGTTCCTTGAATGAAGAATTTACACATAAAAATATATGTAAGCAAAATCATATTTGTATGGTGTTTTTTAACTACTGATATAATTCTATCTTTGATTTGGGTAGTATTTGTATTTTTTCTTTTAACAACTCTATTTTGATGAACTATTAGGTTGGTGCAAAAGATATTGTGGGTTTTGCAATTATTTTTAACCTGTTAAACCACAATTACTTTTGCACCAACCTAATATATTTTTCTAGGGATTTGTCATTTCATCTAAGTTTTCAAATGTGTGAGCATAAAGTCCTTAATACTATTCTTATGATCCTTCCTCTAATTTTTACATCATCTCTAGTGATGTCTACTTTTTTACTTCTAATATTTTTATGACTTCTTTCATTTGTGTAATCCATGTTTCTGAGGTAGACAGGTAGATAATATATATATATTTAGATACATATATTATATATATATTTAGATATATATAGATATAATATAGATAAGATATATATATATACATATATATGTGTGTGTGTGTGTGTGTGTGTGTGTGTGTGTGTATATATATATATATATATATATATATATATATATATATATATCTCCTGCATTATCCACCCCAGTCAGGTCTAATCACGTGAGCTTTTAAAAGTGGAAGAGAGACAGAAGAGGGGTCAGAGAGATGAAACATGAGAAGATTCACTGACACCTTAACTTTTGCTCAATGAGACTATATCAGACTTCTGACTTGCAGACTGTAAAGTAATAAATTTGTATTGGTTTAAGTCACTAAGTTCGCAGCAATTCATAATGGCAACAACACAAAATTAATACCGCCTATAAATTCCTTTCTAAGTATCACTTTATCTGCATCACTCAAATACATTTTAAATATCTAGTCTTCTTGTTACTGTTTAGTTACAGAATTTTAAATTTCTTATTTTTTGTTTCTTTTTTAGGTATATATTATTTAGAAGATTCCCCTAATTTCCAAATATATCAGTTTTATTGTAGTCATTTTTTATTGAATCCTTATATTGTGATCAGAGATTTTTATTATAAATGATATACTTTCTCATGGCTTATGGTCATTTAAAATAGCCTCTGTGTGTTTGAAAATAATATGTATTTTTAACTTTCTCAGTACAGTATTCTATAGCCCTTCATTAGACAAAGTTTATTAACTGGGCTTTAAGTCTTCTATATCCTATTTTTATTTTTTATTTTTGGCAGCTTGATCTATAAACTAATAAAAAGTTTATTAAGATTCCACAATATAGTACATATATTTATTTCTCTCTGTAGTTCTATCATTCTTAAAATTTATGTATTTTGAGGTTATCATATTTCTTGGATTCAAATTTAAGTTATTACACTTTCTTGGTAAATTGAAATGAAGTAGTTACATGTTCCCTCCAGAATGACTTTTGGTTTACAGTGTATCTTGTTTAAAATTAAATCTCTATGAAACTTTCTTTTGTATATGTTCCATCTGGAATACATTTTCTATTATTTTTCATTCAAATTTTCTTTTTTCTAATATTTTGGGTGTACTTCTTATAATACTGAATTCATTCTGCAATTCATATTTTTACTCAGTTTGACATTTTTATCTTTAACTACTATGTTTAGTCCATTTACATTTATTTTCACTTCTGATATATTTTCACTTTTCTACTATCTTATTTTGTTTTCTCAAGAGTCTCCCTTGCTTTGTGAAGATTTCCTACTCTCGTCTCCCACATTCCTCCATTCACACAAATCGGTTCCCAAATTCACTGCATTTTGCAAATACTGTTCATATGAGAGCAGGCCTTAGGGCTCAGATCACCTTTCTTCTCTTTGCTCCCTTTTTCATTCATTTATTCAACCTCTGATTATTTGTACATGCTTGCCTGCTCTTGATCCATTTAAAAATGTGCTAACCAACATTTTGCTGTCTTTATGGGGAGGAGCAGTCTAGGTATCGATTCTGTCTTCCTGCCAAGCAACAGACATCACTATGATTTTTTAGCAGTGCAAACTTACAAATTGCAACTGTGAAAAATAAAATCCTATCATTATTATATGCAAGTAATCTTTGTACCTGCTCTTTAAAAAATTGGACATGACACTCTCAACAAACCCACCACTATTGATATCACTACTCTGAAATCAATGAAGCAATGTTTGTTGTCTCCTGAAAAGAATGTCTTCCAAGAACCAAAGGCAGCCAAAATCTGTGAATTTCTCAAAATTGCGAACTTTCTCACTTAACACAGAAAACATTTCCTGTAACAATGCATGGCATGTTGTAGGAGATCAAATGTTTATTGAATAAATTAATGAATGAGTAACTATATTATGCCTCCACTCATGTAATAAGATGACTACTTTCTGTCAAGCCATCTCCTTATGTATTTCTCTAATAACTTTTTAAATCTAGCCTTAGTCTTTATTTTCTGAATAACATTTTTTTTTAAATTGTTTTACTCCCTAAAGGTTACTTTTGCCTAAAAATTTAAGATTTGTTTTACTGAATAAAAAGTAAAGAATGAGTTTGAGGTCAGTGGCTTTAGAGTGTGGTATTTCAAAAGTGACAGGTAAGCATGCTAAATAGTACAGGATATAAGTTATGTAGTGTTTTAGAGCAGAGTGAAAAATACTGAACAAGAGCTTACTTTTCAACCAACATTTTCCAATATTATGACAGCATTTGTTTGTTTTGTCCCTGATAGATCTTTTTGTCAAATCACTTACATACTTGTCATTCATCATTACCCCAAATGTAAAGCATTTTTCCTCTATAGTGATTAGTTTGGTATTTTATAAGACTACAGAAAGAAATAGGGTGATTATAATTACAACTAGTATTGTCACAGATGAAGTCTTGTGATGTCGTCACCATATGTTGTACTAATTTATAAGTTCTAAAATAAGCTATGTAGGTTAATGTTGACAGAATTATTCTAAACTTAGCATAATCTGTCTTCAAACATTCTCTAGCTATGAGATTTCTGCAGTAATATATTCTTGCTAATAAGGCAATGTCCTTGCAAAAGGTTAGTAAAGACATTCTGACAATGCGTATCAGACAGGATACTTTTCTTGTACACCGTTCTCAGCAGTCTCATTTTGCCTTGTGTGAAATATAATAAGGAAAGATATTCTTTAAGCAGAATACTTGGCAATATTTGAGGTATTTAAAAGTTACCTTCAGTACTCGAATTGCATGAAATCTAAGAAGACTTAGAACTTGCTGTATCTGTTCATCGTTGTATTTCTTGTTACATATTACATTGATTTTACCACTCTAAAATAAGATTAAGAAATTCTTAAGAAAACTTCATTTTTCAAAGATAATTGTTGACATTGTATACCCTTGTAGAATTGCCCAAGTTTAAGCCTTTATTTTGTGTGCAACTTTTTCATTGTGCTCATTGGGTCATATACCTTTACCAACACCACTATATCTGCATGTTTATTTATAGCGATATGGTAGAATGTGCACATTCATTGAGTTCTTGCTTTTCAGATGTTATCTCATAAAGTACTCCCAAGAGTCCCATGAGATAGCTACTATCATTATCTTATTTATTCCTCACAGCTAAATGAAAGAACCATGATTCAAGACCAGTTTCCTTCGAGTCCAGAGGCAGAGCTCCCACTTACAAGACAATCACTAACTGTGTATACAGCATTAATTTTGGGTTCTACACAGTGATCAATTTCACTAATAGTACCTACAATTTAAACCTTTTGTCAGGACTAAAAAGGAAACAATTGTTATTGAGACTTCAGAAATTAAGATATTAGCAATAAAGGAAGTTCAAAATCACATAGGTAGGGGAACTGGAATGTAACCCTGTTCTGTCCAAAGCTTGTGCTTTTAACCACTATTTTCCCTCTCCTGTGGCTTTCTCGGTATCAGTTCTGTTAATGGATAGTGGTATAATGGATAGGGAATGGACCTGAGGGGCCAGCCCCTAATCTCCTCAGACCTCAGTTCCTTGTCTGTGAACTGAGAGTGCACTAGAAATCTCTAAACACCATTCTAACGCTGGAATTCATGCTTCCAGGTTTAGATCATTTAAAAAAAAAAATGTGAAAATGCTATTAACAGAGTTTATGTGTTTGTTTTCAAATCCCATTGTATTGTAGGAAAGAGTTTGTTTCACCTAACAATTTTTCCTCTGTTTTGGATACAATGATTTTTTTAGATTACACCTATCGCTAACTTGAAGTTTTTAACCATATTGAACTACTCAAAATTAAACAATCACATCTGGATTAGAAAAGGCTAGACAGAAATTATAGCAACAGAAGATACTTCACTATTACAAGTATTTCATATACCCTTTAAAACTGATCAAACAAGTCATACAACTTTGGAACTTTGATCAACAACTTCCATTTCAGTTTCCAGCCTGAATTCCTGTCTACAAAATTATACAACTCATACTGTTTAATTCTTTAAAACATGAATTGATGCTTTAGTGCCTTTCCAATTGAAACAAAATGAATTTTTGACTAACACCTATGAGAACCTATGCTACACTTCCAAGTACTGTATGTTAGACATAACTGTATAAAAATATCTCTTGTTTTAAGCTATCAAGTTTCTGGCAATTTGTTATAGAACCCCTCAAGGAACTGATATTGCTTGATGCTTGGTAAGGATTTATTTCCTTTTCCCCATATTGGTAGCAGTATGTATTTCCTCCAAAATACAAACAAAATTATATATATATATATATATATATATATATATATATATATATATATACACACTTATATATATATATAAAATTATATATATAAGTTATATATATAATTATAATAAAAATAACTCTGCCTTAAATCAAACATAGCATATTGGACTGGATCCTGGAATTAAAAAAAAAAAGGGCACTACTGAAAAAATCCAAATAAAATCTGTAGTTTAGCTAACAGTAGCATACCAGTGTGGATTTTTAGTTTTGACAAATGTAGCGTAGTTATACAAGATGCTTTACATTTGGGAAAGCTGTGTGAAGAATATATGGGAAATCTCTGTGTAATCTTTGCAATTTTTTTATAAACCTAAAATTATTCTAAAATTTAAAAAAACATATATTAAAAAAAATAAAGATAAAAATAAAAAAAGTTGCCACAGTTAGAACCAGGACGGAAGCTTACCTACTTCAATGTCAATCAAACAAAAATTATTTTTATTTTTCCAGTGACTCAATCATCCTAAGTTTGGGGAAAAAAATCTTAAAGTGGTGTATAATTTCAAAAACAGAAGTATATCCAAAATGTACAATCATAA
The DNA here is from genome assembly GCF_004115265.2 of Rhinolophus ferrumequinum. Lineage (NCBI taxonomy): Eukaryota > Metazoa > Chordata > Mammalia > Chiroptera > Rhinolophidae > Rhinolophus > Rhinolophus ferrumequinum. The sequence continues at coordinate 43,150,137 of NC_046296.1, read as the reverse complement.
ATCACAAGAACAGTATACTGACATTGTGGAAACATCACCAACTTCTCTTCATAGCAGCCCAGAGAGTGGCATCAGGCATGAATCCCACACCCAGCTACAGTCTACTATTTTTATTAGGAGACTATATTTTGGATATAGTAGCCAATTAATTTCAAACAAAATAAAGCCTCAGGGTTGAAGTTAGGAAAATCATGACATTATTGGTAATCTTGCATCTTTACTAATATCTAATATTTATGGAGAATTTCTTACATATCTTAAATTATATGGATGGAAGACTATAGTTAATCCTCCCAACACTAGTTGTCACCATTTCACCTCTTCAAAACTGAGACTCAAAGAAATTTAGTAAGTGTCCAAGATGATACACTCAGCGACAGAGCCAGGGCAAGAACTCAACACTTTCTATTCCACTAACACCTACTGATTTCACTTCATAAAATAAAAGTGGACAAGAGATGACCCAGTTATTTGTCACATCCACAGAAGAACGTTTTTTTCCTTCTATGGTTTGCGTGGCACTTTTACCCTTTAGACTTTGACCATGGTGACCTTAACTGTACTAACATGCCCATGTATTGGTTAACCACAGTATGAAAAATCCAGTGTACATTCATCTTAGCAAAAGAACCTGACCCAAGTGTGTTAATCTCCTTCTGCCCCACCAGACTCATTGTCTGCACTTCACTCTGTCCTATCTCAAAAGGCTGACCTCAGCATATCATGGCCCCTTGTTTCTGATTGCTTTTAGCCAATGGAAGGCGCAAGCAGAAGATAGAGATTGGATTGTACTTTTTCTCCATTCCCTCTGTGTCAAGTCACTGTTCTGGTCTGACAAGTCTTTATAGTATCTTTGATCACTGCTCCTACAGAGTAGTTCCTGTCCTACAATCAGAGCTTTTACCAATTTTGGTAATAGCTTCTTCCTCTGCAAATACTTACTCCATTAATTCTTTTCAGCGTCTGTTGTTTATTGTGCTATTTGTTTCATGAGGAGATCCTGACTATATCCAACATCAGGTTAATGGACAAAAATTTTTTATGATTTCCCCGTGTTAAGCTCTCTACATTTTAAAATTGTACTCTTATTTAGTAAGAGGAATCTGTTTATATTGCCTATGTAGTTAAGCCTCAAATTAAAATAAGTTTTTCTTCTCTTAATTTATTTTTTTCGGATTAAAGCATAATATCACCTAAATTTAAATTCATTCATTTGGGATATCAAGCGTTTTTTTTTCATAAATAATATTCATCTGCAATAACTTCATTTAACACAGCAGGAATTGTAAATCATATTTGACACTGATGTGTACTTTACCTTGATACTGATCTTGCTATTTTTTTTTATCTCAGCAAAAAGCTTCCCCAAAAATGTATTGAATACATATTACTTCCAATTCTCTAGGTTCCCCAAAAGGCCCAATTATATAAAGAAAATGCAGAACTGAAGACATATTTGGAAAAATATGTTGCTAGATCAGTGCTAATCAGATAAACATCTCTCTTACAGATGGTTCCAACATTGTATTAAATTGCTTATATCTAAGCAATGATGTGGATTTCTATTATCTTTCAGAAGATTGAAACAGTCCAAAGGCTTCTTCCACTGAATTAAATGTATTACTTTTCTAAAGTTAAAAAAAAAAAAGAAAAAAGAAAAAAGTTGTATAGAATCCTGATCAAATTAAGAAAGAAAAAATCCTATTGACCTTGAGGATCTGTTATTTTTGAACCAGCTAGGGAGATTCATTTAACAATGGACTATTTCTTTTTAGATATTTCTTATTTCCAAATAAGATAGTTAATAAAAGCATTGTCATGCTCATCAAGTAAATTTCATAGTTTTCTGAGAATTATACTGCAACTACTCTGCTTACTTTCTAACTAATGATTAACACAAAGCCATCACGATTATCAACATTTTTAAAATGTAAGCATACAGGTTACAAGGAAAAAATCATTACATTTTTTCCCAGCAGTGTTTAGTATAATGTGATGATTCTGAAATTAATTAAACTTAAAATAGTTTTCCAAAATTTCTTATTAATACAAAAATCTATATACCCTTGAGGAAACACTTATTTTTGTTGCTACATTAAAACTGGATAAAATTGTAAGTGGGAAAATGATAATATAAATATCTTCTCTTTCAGCAAATATTCTTAGAAGACTCAAGTAAACACTGATTAAGATAAGAAATAAGGAGCATTTGGAAAAAGTTATGCTATATAGGAGTTTTGTTACATAATTAGGTGAAAGTACTGATATTATGGGCAAAGCTCAGTTTATTATATTTTCTACATTGTTTGTCAATGACAAAATACAGAAATTATTTGTTTTGTAAAGTAGTAAACAGCATATTAATATATATTGGGGAAAATCTATTGCTCATTGTAAAAATCTTATTTAATGGGAAAAATGAAAACATGGAAAAAAAAGAGAAGTTGTTTAGATAGGGCTTAAAGGAATCTAAGATAAGGCTGATAAGGGTACAGATATAGCACTCGATATAAAATTCATTCACTGAATCATTCATATCCAAGTATTACAGCAAATAATTTGAAGCCAGGAATATGTAAAATGCTATAGGACACTAGTGATGTGGATAATTTTATATATATATATATATATATATATATATATATATATATATATATATATATATAAAACAAGACCTTTCAAATAAAGTAGAATATACTACTGTGTAATATTATGGGAAAAGATTATGAATTTTTTCATATCACACAGATGTATATTTGTTATATGGTAGAGTACTAAAAGGTGTTGTTTAACCTACAAAGGTAATTGATATTTGACTTTCATGAAAGAGAAAGAATTACAAATTTTCTGATTTTTCTATTATGTCAAGTGGCTATGTTATATACTATTCAGCAGACAAATGGGATACTATAAGTATATTTAATCTGTCACTCAACATAACAGAAACATTTTAATAATTACTTAAAAATCCCAAAACTATTGATCTCTACCTCTGGTAAGAATGGATTAAAATTCTACCAGAATAATCCCCCCTCATAAAACAACTATAAAATGTGGAAATAATACAAAAATCAGCAACTTCAAAAAACCATGTTGGGGAGGCGCATTTTATAAAGTGAATTCCCATTTTCATGGCTTTTAACCTGAGACCAATTGCAATGGGTACAACATGCAAGTTGGCAAGTGTACTAATGAAAAAACTGCAGTTGAAGAAATCATGGTCAACAGAGGAGAATGGATAAATCAAAGAAAAGAAAGAGACAGAGAAGGAATTCTTAAATTCTCTATACCCACATCTCTGACTGATCCTGGAAACACTCGTGTAAGGAATAGATAAAAACCAGCTTCTCTAAATACCAAAAAGCTAACCTTAGACTGGAGCTAGTGGCCCAAAAACAGAGATTGCAGTTCACATCCAGACAAGATAATTGCCTACTAAAATAAAACAACACAATTAAAAAATAATACTCATTTGAGATAAGTCACACAATCAATTTTCTCCACAACTTAATTTTCTCAATATCCAGGATGTGACACAAAATTACCCAATATACAAATAACCAGGAAAATGAAACACATTCTAAAGAGTAACTATCTGAGAAAATTATCTGAAACCAATATCAAGATGAATCAGATGTTGGAAGTAAGAGACAAGGATTTTAAACTGGCTTTGATAACTCCTCAATTAAAAAAAAAAGTAAATGTACACTTACAAAGAACAAAAAGAGAAAATCTCAGCAGAGAAAAACAATCATAAAAAAAAGAACTAAATGGAATTCTAAAATAAAAATACAGTACCTAAATTAAAAATTTGTTAGGTAGATTGAGTATTTTAATGCCAACAACAGAGGAAAGAATAAGCTAACTTGAATCATTCCAGCAGAAATCATTCAATATGAAAAACAAAGAAAAAACAGAAAAATGTGAACAGAACCTCAGGGCCTGTTAGATAATATAAACAGTACAATATAAGTGTAATTGGTGCCCTAGCAGGTGAAGAAAGAAAGAAGCAAAAAATATGTTTTTCACGAAATACCAAAATTTTCCTAAATTTGTCAAAAGACAAAATTTTAGATATAAACTATCAAGAAAGAAAACAAATAAATCATACTGACCCACATCATGGTCAAACTACTGATCATGAAAAATGAAGAACAGAGCTTCAAAGTAGGAAGAAACACACATACTCACATGCACACACAGGCACACACACATTACATACTGGTAGAAAATAGGTTTAATTAAATGCGCGATTCTCAGAGACTTGGAGGCCAGCAGAGAGTGGAACATCTTTAAAATCCTGAAAGATATTAATTTTTTTTTTCAGGGTTGGATGTCACTGTTTGGCTTTCTGACATCTTAAAAATCTTAAAAGGACTTATTTAAAAAAACAAGCAAACAACAACAACAACAACAACAACAAAACAGTACTGGATGTTGCTGTTTGACTTGAAACACAAAGACACTGCCTGCATTTCAGCTCTATCTCTAGCTCTAGAAAAACACATATATAATACATTGGACCGTTTTAGTAAGAGATCAGATTACTAATGAATTGAAAAATTTAGTCAATATTCTTCATGCATACTTTCTTAGATGACAGACATATAACAGTTGTAGGTAAAGTTGCATAATCTTAAAGTTTTTCCATTACTTACTGCTCACGCTTGCTTTCTCCCAAGCCTCAGGAAAGCCCAAAAGACAGAGAGTTATAGCTTGGTCTCATTGAATATAAGAAATAATGTACCTGATCCCAGAGTTATTGTCATTAAAACCTGTATCTCTGTGTAAGGAATACCTAATTTTATCCCCTGGGATAGGACTTTCAGGCATTAGTGCCAGAATAGAAAATAGAATAAAGAGAATAGAATTGATAATACCCTGTTTCCCCAAAAATAAGACTGGATCTTATACCGTATTTCCCTGAAAATAAGACTGGGTCTTATATTAATTTTTGCTCCAAAAGACGCATTAGAGCATATTTTTCAGGGGATATTTTATTTTTTCATGTACACCAATCTACATTTATTCAAATATAGTCATGTCATCTTCTTCTGGAACATCATTATAACGAACAAAATGTGTCCATCTGGCTGATGATCTTAACTGAGGCTTAATTTTGGGGTAGGTCTTATTTTGGGGGAAACACAGTAGAAGAAAAGGTTTCTTAAGCCACAGAAATCACTGTATATAAGCCATTGCATTTTCCACATACATAACAAACTACTGTGTTCAAAAACATCAAAAGAATGATGCAGTATCGATATACTAGAATGTGTTTTAAAGAGCACATTTAACTACTAGCATTTTCTATCATTAACTAATCCAGTGAATTAATAGTTTAGTGTCTCACACACACACTGAAACACACACCACCTTATACACACACATTTGTCCAGGAAGTGTCAGCACTTGAATATCATGCAAGCCAAATAGATACATATTCTGGAGGAAAAATTAATGTTGAATCTCAGGTGAGTGCTGCCAATATTTATAATGTAGTTGCATAACAGCCTTTAACTTATAGCAGACATAATGCTAAATACATATTTGAATGCTTAAAGTTCTTTTTGATTTATCTGTTTTCAAATACCCCCAAGGCCAGAAATGTGGAATGCAGCCAAGGAGAGCAGAGTGCCTGCGTCAAAAGGAGACAGAGTGTCTTCCGTGGAGATAAATTTGGAGACAGAATAGATCAGTATAGAACATTCCCTTCGGAGAGTCCTTTCAATTTTCTTTCTGCTGATTTGCAAAGGCTCTCTGCTTTCCTTTGAAATTTTTCTAAGATCAGTTCAGTTACCAAGAAAAACATAAAAAAAGGAGTCTTCTCTTTATTCCTTAAAGATATTTTGTTGTTAAACATAATGCAGAATATATACCCTGTTTTCCCGAAAATAAGACCTAGCCAGACGATCAGCTCTAATGTGTCTTTTGGAGCAAAAATTAATATAAGACTCGGGATTATATTATATTATATTATATTGCATTGCATTGCATTGCAATACATTACAAGACCCAGTCTTATATTATAGTAAAATAAGACTGGGTCTTATATTAATTTTTGCTCCAAAAGACGCATTAGAGCTGATTGTCTGGCTAGGTCTTATTTTTGGGGAAACACAGTATATATAACCGTCAGTTTCCATATTCTCTTTAGAAATCCTTGGGCTGTTGTTGGATTTTCTCATTTTCTTGGATTTGTAGATATATCATTTTGATGTCATTTAGAATGGCTAAGGAATTTCCTCCTTTGGTAAGAGGATTCCAAAACTGTGGTTTAAAAAAAAAAAAAGCCAATTACACTAAATACTGATATCAAAAAGTAAAGAAAAGTGTACCTTTATATAGCCAAAGGTCTCAGCTCTTGACATTTTTGTTTGACTTTTGGGACAGAGTCACACTGCCTACATTTCAGCTCAAACTTATTCTTGAATGTGGCTATACATATTTCATGTCAGTCCTCACCTAGCAATAAATAACACACAAAGAAGCACAGAAATTTCCACAAGAGTAGAACATTTGGAATAGCGGGTGTGAAAGGTACAACCAGGAAATTCAGTAATCACATTTCAGATTACCAGCATCTAAAAATCAATTCTGCAAAGAAACTTTCCATTTCTTTTTATAGCTTATAGCCTATATACAACATAACCTTTTGTATCATTGGTTGTGTTGTCTTTTGTGGTGGGCCCTTGGAACTTTGAACTTATCAAAAGTGTAGCTTTAGAAAAAAAAATAGCATTATATTTTTGAATATGCTGGTATACTTTAAAAGTAAGAATTATTCACAAAAGGGCTTTACAGTGTGTGAATAAAAGATTTTCACATCTTCTGTCCATTAAATTTTGCAAAAGCCTTATAATATATACAAGACAGATACTATTATCCCCATTTTACAAATAAAAAAGCTAAGCCTCAAAAAGTGTTCACTGGCTCAAGTTCTCTAACCTAATAGGAAGTGAAGCAAGAACTAAAACTCATCTGGTTCTTCTGATTCAAATTACAGGCATATTAGGAAAAATTTGGTTCTAAAGTTGAATAGATTTTGCTGGAAACCTACAGCTAGTATGTAATATTTGAGAATAAATCTACTATTTACTATTTGAGAGAAAGTTATGAGATCTCCCTCTCTGACGCTCAGATTTACCATCTATAAAATGAGCATTAAAAAATATTTTCTTTGCAGAATTGCTGAGTAGTCAATGGGCAAATCAACTGAAACAAAGTATTTACTCAGTGAGCACAGCTATTGTCACTGTCCCTCCCCACCACTGTCGCCGTGTCATCACCATCATCATCACAAGCATCTTTAAAATACACTGACCTAACATATAACCATTCCCTTCATTCTTTCTGGCTGGAATTATTCTCCTATTAAGCCACAAAGCCCAAGGTGAAACAGTCTTGAAGCCTTCTTTTTTTAACTCCATAGCATTTAGCACAATATATAACTGTATTTAATATTTTATAAAGAATAAATGAATAAATCTCAAAATATATGATTTGATAAAGTGGTGAGTAGATTGTCTGTTTTTCTTTCTAAAATATCGTGTTAAAAATGATGAAATTTTTATATTTCTTAAGCAATTTTCATTTATTTTACCTTCTTGGGTTTTCTTAAATTGACAGTCTTTGGAATAAATATCCTTGAGGTGAAAGGACCTGAGGTCACAGCTAACTTACTTCTGTGAAGTTAATATGTAAATACGCATCTCTAGACATTTTTCATTGTACGTACGACAATGACAATTTGTCATCTTAATTGGAATTCGTTTTCCTTTAATATTTCATCACAAATTATATGGACTCAAATACACAATTATTGAAATGTGAATAGTCACTCTTACGGTAAATTCTCCACTAAAAGTCCTTAGTCCCCTAAGGTCCTCCTGGCCTTTTCACTGAATGCTTTACAATTCAACCACAACGAGTTTTTAACCATTTCAAAACAATAAAAACTTTTAGAACTGAGAACACGAGGTATGGAATGAGGCACAAAAAAAAAAAAATCTCCTCCACAAAAAATGAAAGAAAGATGGGCTAAGAAGAAAGCAAGAAGCAGGGAGAGTACAATCAATTTTTTAGTAGGTAAGCATCATAAACGTAGGCAAATTCCAACTTGAGGACCAATTTACACTAGGAGGCCTGATCATCGCATCCTAAACCACAGTTTTAAACAGTGAAGTTCTGAAATGACTATTGAGAAGATCATTAAGGAGCTTTCTTGAAATTCATATAGAATGTGAGGTGGATTTCAGGTCACATGATGTTTTACTAGGTATGTATAAAGTATCATAAGCACAGTTATATTTGTTTGTATCTGAGCAGTTGGTAGTGTAAGCATATATGTGAGCATATTTGTGTTTTTGGTTTGTTTAGTTTTGTTATTGTTTTTTTCGTACTCCTCATGTCCTTTCATTTTTCCAGCTTTATTGATATATGGTCGGCATATAACATTGTGTAAGTTTGAGGTGTACAAGTATTCTGTTCTCTCTCAGGGTTGCTTTGACTATTTGACTATTTGCTATTTTGCTATTTGACTATTTGCGGTCTTTTGCAGCTCTATACAAAGTTCAGGATTATTTGTTCTATTTCTGTGAAATAAAAAATGGCATTGGAAGGAATTTTGATAGGGATTGCACTGAACCTGTAGATGGCTTGGGGTAACACGGACATTTAAACAATATTAATTCTTCCAATCCATGAACATGTGATATCTTGCTATTTGTTTGTGTCTTCACTTACTTTCATCCAAGTCTTGTAGTTTTCAGGGTAGAGACCATTCATCTCTTTTGTTAAATTTATTCCTAAGTATTTTATTGTTTTGATGCTACTATGAATGAAATTATTTGATTTCTTTTTCAGATATTTCATTGTTAGTGTGCAGAAATGCAACTGACATCTTTATGTTGATTTTCAATCCTGAAACTTTACTGAATTCATTCATTACTTCTAAGAGTTTTTTAGTGGAGTCGTTAGGATTTTTTAAATATAAGGTCATATCATCTGAAAACAAAGACAATTCTACTTCTTCCTTTCCAATGTGAATGCCTCTTATTTCTATTCCTGCCTGATTGTCTTGGCCAGGACTTCCAGTATTGTGTTGAATAGGAGTGGTAAGAGCGGGCAACCTTGTCTTCTTCCTGATCTTAGAGGAAAAGCTTTCATGATTTCACTGTTGAGTATGCTAGCTGTGGGTTTGTCACATGTGGCCCTCATTATGTTGAAGTATGTTCCTTTTATACCCAATTCATTGAGCAATTTTATCATGAAAGGATGTAGTATTTTGCCAAACTTTTTTTCTACATTTATTGAGATGATCATATGATTCTTCTCTTTCATTCTATTAATTTAGTGTGTCACATTTGTTGATTTGCATATGTTACATCATCTTTGCATCCCAGGTATAAATATCACTTGATCATGGTGTAAGATCCTTTTACAGTTCTGTTGAATTCTGTTTGCAAAAAATGTTATTGGAAATGTGTGCATCTATATTCATCATGGATATTGGTCTATAATTTGCTTTTCTTGCAGTGTCCTTATCTAACTTTAGTATCAGGGTAACACTGGCTTCATAAAATGAGTTTAGCAGTGTTCCCTCCTCAGGTTTTTAGAAGAGTTTGAGGATGATTGGTATTGATTCTTTAAATGTTTGGTAGAATTCACCAGTGAAACCATCCGGTCCTTTTCTTTGTTGGTAGGTTTTTAATTACTGATTCAATTTTTTTTACTGGTTATTGGCTTGTCCAGAGTTTCTATTTCTTCCTGATTTGTCTTGGTAAGTTGCATGTTTCTAGGATTTTTTTCATTTATTCTAGGTTATCCAATTTGTTGTGTATAATTGTTCGTAGTAGTCTCTTATGATCCTTTGTATCATAATTCATCACTTGTATTATCTACTATTTCATTTCTGATTTTATTTACTTGAGTCCTCTCTTTCTGTTTAGTCAGGTTAAAGGTCTGTCAATTTTATGTTTCAAAAACCCAACTTTTGGTTTCATTGATGTTTTCTATTGCTATACTAGTCTATATTTCATTTACTTCTGCTCTGATCTTTGTTATTTCCTTCCCTCTAAGTTTAGTTTGGGCTTAGTTTGTTCTTCTATTCTACTTCCTTGAGGTAAATTGGAGATCTCAATGCGCGTGGGTCTAGTTACCAGAAGACTATTGTGATCCTTTGGTGTTGTCACGTGTCCTTAATTTTTCATGTTCCTGGGGTTTTATGCTGTTGTCTTTACATCTGAAGTAGCAGTCACCTGCTCCAGCCTCTACTAACAGCCCAGTCCAATGCATCCGAACTCATTTTTTGCACCAATGGAATGCTACAAACTTTTCTGCTGGAAACCTGCACTACAACAAAGGCTCTCTTATCTGTGAGTGATTTTCTGTCATTGTTCTCCAGGAGTTGCAAGACATTGTCCGAGGAGGACTGAAGCTGATTCATGGGCTACTGGAGGGTCTGCAGCCAGGACTGAGGTTTGCCTGCCTGTTAACGAATGTACAGATGGGTGAGACTCCTCCTGGATCCCTTGGGGTATGATAATGGATCCCACAGCCCCTCAAAGTCATTCTTGTTCATGATGGATGCTGAATTTTTGTTTTTGATGGACATCTTATGCCAATATGATGCTGATGTCACTCTACTAATAGTCTCTATTGACTAAAATAGTTACAAAAGCCTCCTTATGATATGCAGAATGCCTCAGGATTCACGATATAGCAGTGGTTCTTAAAGTGTGGTCCCTGGAACAGCATTAACAAGTACTGGAACTTGATATAAACTTTCAGACCCACCCCAGTTTTGTTCAATCATAAACTCTGGGAATGGGACCCAATAGTCTGTTTTCACAAGTCTTCCATATGATTCAAGGGTATGGATAGTTTCATTGAAACAAAGTTAGGTTCTCTAGCACTAATATTGAAAGGAGACAAAGAGATTGAGGGCACAGGCAATTGAGCAAATGAGATGGTAAATTCTCAGTGTCTTGGCTAGAAAGTGAAGAACAAAAGGATTATAATATTGAGAGAACATGGAAGTACATATATCTTTATGGATAAATGTTTTCAGATATATTGGGTAGATATCCAGAAGAGGGACTGTTAGGTCTTATGATAATTTTATTCTTAATTTTTTGAGGAACCTCCACAGTTTTCCACAGTGGCTGTGTCAATTTACATTACCACCAGTACTGTATGAAGGTTCCTTTATCTCCACAGCCTCTTCAACACTTGTTATGATTTGTCTTGTCTTCAAGGCCATTCTAACAGGTACGAGATGGTATCTCATTGTGGTTTTGATTTGCATTTCCCTAACAGCTGGTAAAGTTGAGCATTTTTTTCATATATCTGTTGGCTGTTTGTATGTCTTCTTGGGAGAAGTATCTGTTCAAGTGCTCTGCTCATATTTTAATTGGACATTTTGGTTTTTTGTTGTTGAGCTATACGGGTTCTTTATATATTTTGGATATTCGCTCCTTATCGGAGGTGTCATTTGCAAATATCCCTATGTTCATTACAGCATTATTCACAGTGACCAAGACATGGAAACAACCAATGTGTCCTTCGATAGATTATTGTACAAAAAAGATGTGGTACACATATATACACAATGAATATTACTCGGGCATAAGAAAAGATGAAATGCTGCCATTTGCGACAACATGGATGGATGGTTCTTGAAATTATCGTCCTAGGTGAAATAAGTCCAACAGAAAAAGTCGAGAACTATATGACTTCATTCACACATGGGATATAAAACTGAAAGCAACACATGAACAAGACAAATAAAGAACCAAAAACTCATAGACACAGACAACAGTTTAGCGGTTACCAGAGGATGGAGGGGGGGGGCACGGTTACCAGAAGGTAAGGAGGGAGAGAGATGGAAGAAGGAAGCCAAATATATGGTGATGGAAGGAGAACTGACTGTGGGTGGTGAACACACAATGCAATATACAGATGATTTATTATAGAAATGTACACTTGAAACCTATATAATTTTACTAACCAATGTCACTCCAATAAATTTAATAGATAATGTTTTTAAAAAACTATTTTAAAAATAGTGAGAGAAACTAAAGGAGAGAGGAAGTAACATGAGATGGAAACACAGGTCTCCTGGGAGTAAAAGAGTAAGACACCGCTCACCATTCTTCATTTTTGAGAATTCAAGTCTACCTTTCTCCTGGTGTCTGAGTCTCAGCATCAAAGCTTTAGTTCAAAAGAACTGTTGAGGTGATTTTGTGAACTACATCAAATTCCTATGAATCAGACGAAAAGCAAAGCCGCCATCCATGATTACATTCTACCCATTCTCCTCTTTGCTTCAGCAAGATATAAAGAGATAAATATAATATATCAACCATAGTAGATTTACTAGGGGTACCTAACTAAGGGTATCTAGAATTCTATCTCAATTCTAACTACTCATTATAATTAACTGAAACTGAGTTATTTGCTAAGTGAACATTTGATAAGAATATTACAGTAGTCACAAAGATGAACTAAGCTTCCCATAGTATTAAATCAAATGAGGCACAGGTCCATACCAAAGGATAATTAAAAAGTAGGTCAAAAGAGACTATATCATTGCTCTATTTTCTTCAGCTCTACTCAATAAGGCACAAATTTCAGTGTCATTATTTCACATAAGTTGTTTCATCAGAAGATTCATAAATGAAACTGAGCAATCATTTGATTTCTAACCAATTTAAAACAGAAATCATTGTTTGATCCCAAGGGACCCCAACAACTCAGTATTCAAGCTGAAGAATCAAGTAAACAATAAGATTTTTATAGCCTAGTCTCACTGAAAGAAAATAATTTAAAATAAGTTTGTAACAATGTTGACAACTTATATGAAACTATACTAGAATTGCATACTATCATTGTTAAGTTTATTTTTAAATTATTTTTCACAAACAGATAACATTAGAGATGCTAAACAGATTTTGGTGGCAGAAAATGGAATTTTTGTCTGATTTAAATACTTAAATACTTTTCACATTTCAAGGTCCTTGGTAACATGAACCCTGGGTCAGAAATTGAGTCATCTACTGTTTCTGAAAAGACCTGGTCAAACTGAAAGAAATGTTTTCTAAAGTCCAGTAGAAAAAAGTAAACCATTTATCTACACTATGTCTGGTAGATAAAAACAGAATTCAGAATGTTAAGAGACATCCACTAAGCAAAACATTTTAAATTGAGCTAATGGCTGAAAACTGGGGGTTTTGCACTTGATTTATATGAACTACTCCTGGAAGGTAGAACATCTCATCAGGGAATGGGGAGTATCGATTATGGAAGATTTCAGGTTAGATTGCTGACTTGACCCAGTCTGGTATAACCTAGCACAGTGATCATTGAGAGTCAGCAATGCAGAAACACCATCCCATATATTCTAGATCTTTATGTTTAGAGACAAGTACATTTGTCACATTTCAGGTAAGGCAGCATTAAAGTCTGATTTATTTTGTCATTAATTTATAATCTTAAATCTGTGCTATATTTTTTGGCTAATCATTCTTAAACTCAGTGAGGTAAAAACTGATTCTTCCCCTTTCCATTGCTTTCAAAAAAGATCTGACTCTTATTTTGCCATCCTTAACAACATGGCCAGAAAAATTATCCAAAACTTAAAAATGAGGCAAAAAGGTAGACAGGGCATCCCTTCAATGCTGTACAGAGACAAAAGCCACCCAGGGATTATATAGGAGTGTGACCTTTCTTCATTTCACTGTTTATGACATTAAAGTTCCAAGACATGGTGAAGTGATAGATTTTTATACAGAACAATGTAAATAATTCTTCTCTAATGAAACATGTAATCTTAAAGATGCACAGCCCTGTTAGACATTAGTTTTGTATCTAACCCAGCAACTTATCTTTCTGCAAATGCTCTAGTTTGTAAAATGTTCTTTGAACCAGTTACACCACCTTACTGGTTCTCCCATTAATGACTAAGTTAAAAATATTCATATTCTACATGTGCATAAAGTTATGACTTTACCTTTTTGACAGTTATATTTTAATAGCATCTCGGGTGGAATTCATAGTTCTCTGGTCACTATCAGGCAGAAAAATTTCAATCCAATCTAGATAAAACTATAATCTCTTAGCTAATTTAAATCTTCTCACCTTTCTCATCACTACTCAGGCCCCAGTCAGAGACTTCAAGCCGGGAGAGGGGTGTGTCTGTTTTTATTCTTCCTACTTTTTTCTGAATGTCTTCTTTGGTCCTCAGCAGTATTGGAAATTGAAAGGAAGACTAGGAAAAGATAGCCCTTTGTCTCTAACTATCTATCCCTGCCATAATCTTTGGGGTAGTATGTTGTGTGGCAAACACACAAATACTCGTGCTCCCAATGGGATCAGTTTGAGTGGAAGGACCTCACAATGCTCAGGTCCTTCACATGGAAAAGGCATTCTGCCTTGATGTGTTCCTGTCTCATTCCTGAACATTATACCTTAGACCTACATCTTGCCTTATCCTTATGCACAGCGTCCCTGAGCAGAGCACCAAAAAGATGGCTCAAACCCCTTGAGCCATGGAAAACTCACTCATCCCACTTATTCTACTTCCCATTGCTCACATAGGTGCAGGACAGACTTCACTGATTAAATATATCCGTAACCACATGGAGGTGCCCGTCTCTCCTTTCACAGACTCCCCAATCTTGAAAAGTGATTCTTTTAGAATCCTATTCTTTCGGTTTGTGTGGTAGGCAGAATCACGCCTCCCCTAAAGATGTCCACATTCCAATCTCAAAAACCTGCGACTTTGTTATAACATGTGGCAAAGGGGAATTAGGATTACAGATGGCGTTAAGGTTGCCAATCAGATGACCTGAAACAGATTATCCTGGATTATCTGAATAATCCCAATGTAATCACAAAGCTCCCTGAAAGTAGGAGAGGGAGGCAGAAGAGTCAGAGTCAGAGTGCTCTGATGCGAGAAGGTCTCAACCTACAGTATTGCCTTTGAAGGTGAGGAAGGGGACCATGAACTATGGAATGAGGGAAGTTTCTGGCAGCTGCAAAAGGCAAGGAATGGATTGTCTCTTAGAGCCTCCAGAAAAAAATGCAGCCCTGCTGACACCTTAATCTTAGCCAGCGATGCCCATCTCAAACTTCTGAACTATAGACCTATTATATGAGATAATAAATGTACATTGTTTTAAGCCACTAAGTTTGTGATAATTTGTTATGGCCATGGTAGAAAACTAATATAGCTTAAGTAGGTTTCAAGAACGTTCTCATCATTCTTTCTTCCTATCCCAACAGTCTGACTATCTGTAGAGTCTAAAATTCTTAGTCTTCTGCTTTACATAGGCAGTGGAAGAGAGGGGAACTAATGATTGTAGGATTCCCCACCTCTAAAAAATATGACAGAGATACATCAACATTCTTAGTCTCTCTTTAGAATATGTTCTGTTGTTTTAACTTTGAGAATTTAGCTGTAGTCTCAAGATGATTTACAAAAAAAAAAAAAAAAGCATTTATGTAGCTAGACTAAGTATGGGAGAAAGAGGAATTTGGCCTAAAAACCTGTTGCTAACATTACCTTCGGTATCTAAACCTACCTAATTAATACCTGAGGATGGAAGCCCAAAATTGTGTTTTACACCTTCTGACACACAAAAACAATAAACCCTGTCATACGGGAAAGACATGTTTTAACTTCACTTCTCACTATTACAGAAGACTTAGACCCTAGGTGAAAAGCAAAGCTTTTGTTTTTAGAGCTAGAAAGTATCCACTGCCTTACCTGACAGATCAAGGACCTGAAACCCAGAAAGGATAAGTGATTTGACTAAAGACACATCTTGACTGACAACGTAGGGACTAGATCATAGATCTTTTGCTTTCTACTCCCAAACCCCTTACTCTTATTTGAAGTAATCTCTCTTGAAATCAAAAGTGAACAGTGCCGTTTAGAAGTCAACACATTTATTGTTGGTTTGTTTCATCTCCACAGTAGCTCCTTTTCTGTTAATTACTGGTGTTTCAATAAATGCCTGCAAACCACTCTGTGTCATTATATTCCCATACCAACTGTGAGATTTGTAAGTGCTTATTCCTCAACATTTCCTAGCCAAACAATTACTTATGCTTTCTTCTCTCTTTGGGTGTGGTGCTTTTTGATTCCAGGGTAATGGGGAGCATACTGAATTGTCTTGCACACAGCATACTTGCTAATATTTAACTAATCTCAAATTTTTGTTTCTGCCACGGAGAGTGTTTTACATGTCAATAGTTACCACTGAATTTACTGTTAAGAGAAGTTAAAAGGTTTGCTTTGATTCTGGAAGCCTGTCTTTAAAACTCCTGCCAACTGGCAAAAACTTGAAAGGTTTGCTTCTCAGCACTGAGCACTGGGAAAGTTTAGTCAATTAGACTTGGCTTGAGTTTCCTCCTCAGGATGAGTTTTCGTCTTTGAGAGACTCCACAGAAGAACGAATGAGATGTCAAGGAAAGGAAAATCCAGATCTGAAGTGAACATGGACAAAGGTATCATTACACATGAAAGGAGCAGGAGGCCTCCCTTCGCTGTGCAGCTCAGCACTCAAGACATCAAGCCTGACTTTTCCAAGAAGAGTAACGCATTTGGCATTTAAACAGACCTAACTGCTAAAACCGTTTCAACCCACTTCCTTTCTCTTTGCCCTTTTTCCTTGCATGTGGTGTGCAAACCAAGTATGGGTCTTATTTCCATTAACTTTAATATTTATGGAGAAGACCACCATCCTATTATCCCTCCCTGCGGTACTACCCTCAGAAATCAAACACCCATTTCAGCTGCCAGAGCTCTTGTGACTGTTAATCCTGAGCGGGAGCGAGATTGGCAGGAAACTACAGCCTTGCTTTAGGGCCCTTTATGTTTTCACAGCCCCTCTTTCCTGGCAGTGTCAATACATCTTTTATAAAAGATAAATAAAGAATATATAAAGATTTATTTAAATATCAATCACCAAAGAGATTTCCTGCTGTAGAAACTGGAAAACTTTCTCAACTGTATAAAATAAACAAACAAAAAAAATCAGTGAATAGTAAAATGGAATGATCAATTGCATATATTATGTTACATATATTGTTATAATCAAAAATTGCATGTGATATTATTATGATTGAATCTCAATGCTTTTTTTTTCTAGTTTATTCTAACATGGTTATTTTGGTGAACCCTCAAAATGAAGCTAAAGAGACATAATTAAAATGTAGTAACTTCTCCCTAACATGCTTTATGGATCAATTTAATCACTTTTCTTCATCCGTTGTATCTAATGAGTCACCAAATCCTCTTGTTTCAACCTTTTCAGATGTCTCAAATTTGCTCCCTTTCTCAGGTTTTGTTACACAACTATACACTAACAAATAACCTGGATTGCAGCACCTATTCCCTAGTTTACTTGCTTTATCTTGAATCTCTGTCTTCATCTCCATACCACTGCCAGATGTACTGGGGGTGCCAAAAAAATGTATACAAGTGGACACTTTGGTCAACATTGCTCAAGCAGTAATTCATCATAATCAGAAGTGTCTGGACGCTGATGGTAACAACTTTGAGCACCTCTTGTAATTGCAGAAGTCGAACATAACTTGTATTCACCTTTTGTTATCGGTATATATTGAGTATTACAATTTTAACACAGTTTTCCTTTCTTAAAATGTGTACACATTTCTTTGGCACCCTCTGTATATATTTAAGATACTACATAGAAACAAGTATACCATCTCTGTCAGTGCCACACCAGATGCTTCAACATTTAACATTATCTGACCCAATGTAGCTAAATTTTTGTATCTTATTCTACTGGTACTCAGATTTTCCATGCATGCTTCCCACTGTGCCTTATTTCCAGTTCTTTGCTGAAAACCTTAAATGTTCTTATCTACTAAACAAGTCACCATTAGCCATAAAGCTCAAGAGAATCTATGAACGTTTCTTTAACCATTTCTCATCTATTTCTCTCTTTTCCTAAATCCAATTTTAGTTATAGTAAATAAGTTCCATTAACATTGTATTTTCTCGTATTTGTTGTCTCATTTATATTTTTTGGACCCTAACATTTTTGAAATTTTAGGTACAAGAACTTTACTTGTGCTTAACACTTTCAGTCATCAAATTTATTCTTCCATCTTAAACAACTGAAAACACTGGGGAAAATATTTAAAACACAATTGGATAATAAAAAGCACAGGATTGTGACCCTTGAGAAAAGGAAAACAAATGAGGTATGACCTAAGTTTGCCCCAATTTACTTCCTAAAGAAAGTTTGTAGGCTGCAGTATAGGGTGGGGGAAGCCAAACAGAGCTTGGAAGTCTCCCTGAATTGAGGGAACAGAGTAAAAATCGGGGGAGGGCAAGACATCTGGGATCAGTAAGATCAACTATCAGATAGAAATGAGCTGCATAGAAAAACTCTGGAGATTTTCAGAGAGTTCTCTTCGAGCCTTCAGCTGAGCCCATGTTTATGAAGAAACTACTCAAAGCCAGAGAAAGAACCACCACAAAGGAACAGGCAGAACCCAGGAAAGCAATTCAAACTATATCATAGACTTAAATGTAAGAGTTAAAACTGCAAAAGTTCTGGATGAAAAGTTTAGTAGAAGTCCTAAGCGATCTCCAATTAAGCAAAAAAGTTCTTAAATTAAACACACACTACAAACTATAAGGGGAAAAGATCAACTTTATCAAATTTATAGACCTTTAACATACAGATGGCAAACAGACATATGGAAAAATGCTCAACCTCACTAATCATTACAGAAATGCAAATAAAAACCACAATGACTGGGGTGGCAGATTAGCTCAGTTGGTTAGAACATGGTGCTAATAACACTAAGATTGCCAGTTTGATCCCCACATGGGCCACTGTGAGCTGCGCCCTCCTTAAACACACACACACACACACACACACTCACACACATACACATGCACACACACACAGTGAGATACCATCGCACTCCGGTCAGAATGGCTATCATCAATAAATCAACAAACAACAAGTGCTGGAGAGCTTGTGGAGAAAAGGGAATCCATGTACATTGTTGATGGGATTGCAGATTGGTGCAGCCACTATAGAAATCAGTATGGAGGTATCTCAAAAAACTGGAAATGGAACTACCTTATGACCCAGCAATTCTACTCTTAGGTATCTATCCAGAGAAATCCAAAACTTTAATTTGTAAAATTTATGCACCCCTATGTTTACTGCAGCGCTATTCACAATACCCAAAACATGGAAACAACCGAAATGCCCATCGGTAGATGACTGGATTAAGAAACTGTGGTACATTTATACAATGGAGTAGTACTAAGACATAAAGAAGAATGAAATCTTACCATTTGCAACGATATGGATGGACCTAGAGAACGTTATGTCAAGTGAAATAAGTCAGACGTTGAAAAACAAATACCATATGATCTAACTTATATGTGAAATCTAAAGAATAGAATAAATGAACAAACTAATCAGAAACAGTCTCAGAGATATAGAGGAAAAACTGAGGGTTGCTAGATGGGAGGGGGATGGGGATGAGGGAGGAGGTGAGGGGGTTAGAAAGCACAATTGGTAACAAGATTGCCACAGGGATACAACACTTAGGGGAACATAATCAATAATGTTGTAAAAATTTTGTACGATGTCAGATGGGCACATGTCTTATTAGGGAGACCACCTCAGGGATGATGTAGATGCCTGACCACTGTGCTGTACTCCTGAGGCTGAAGCTGCGTAATAATGAATGTCAACTACAATTACATGTATGTATATATATATAAATATATATATATATATATATATACACATAGAGATAGATACATCTATCTCTCTCTCTATATATATATATGCTATATATATATGTATATGCATATACATATCTATATTTATATCTATATCTATATCTATATATTCACAGGGTATGGAGTACAGCATAAGGAATAGAGTCAGTGGAACTGTAACAGCTGTATACGATGTCAGAGGGGTAGTAGATTGGGGGAGGGGAGTTACCACTTTGTGAGGGGTGTAAATGTCTAACTATTACATTGTTTTGTACACCTGAACTAATAATAATAATTTATAAACCTTTACAGTTCAAAAGACACTACTACAAAATGAAAATGCAAGTCACATGCTGGAAGAATATAGTTCAAAAACACATATTTGATGGAAGGTTTACATCCAAAATATATATAAAGATTCTTTAATTCAATAATAAGTTAAACCAACTTTTTTTTTTTAATGGCACAGATTTTAAAAAACACGTCACTAAAGAAGATATATGAGTGGAAAATTAACACATAGAAAGATTCTCGCAAAATTTATGATTAAATTACAAATTAAAACCACAATGAAATACCACTAAATAAGCATTAGCATGACTACAATTACAAAGACTGACCATACCAAGTATAGACAAGGATATGGAGCGACTTCAACTCGTATGCACTCTGTGAGAATACAAAATGCTAAAAACAGCTTTGGAAAACGGTTTGGCAGTTTCTTCAAATTATAAACATGCGTCTAAATATGGTCCAGCCATGTCACTCCTAGGTTTTACCAAAGAGAAATAAAAACCTCCGTCTAACTAACACCCCAAAAGATCCCTAAATGTTTACAGGGACATGTCAAAAACATGAAATAATCCAAATGTTCATCATCTGGTGATTGGTTAAACAAATTGTGATACATCCTTACCATGGAATACTGCTAAGCATTAAAAAAGAAAGAATAACTAATAACATACAACAACATGCTAAGCTGACCCCAAAGGCTACCTACTCCATTCTAGTTTTTCTCTCTTTACATGTTTTCCTCTTCTCACATATGTTGGTACTTTTAATGTTGTTCCGTAGGTCTCTGAGGTTCTCTTCACTTTTCTTCAATTTGCTTTCTCCATGTTCTCTACAGTATATAATTTCTATTGAAAAATCCTCAAATTCACTGATTTAGTCTCCTACCATACGAGCTGTTGAGCTCACGTAGCTAAAAAATATGAGCTTGTATTTTTCCTTTGGTCATTGCGCTTCACCCTTTATTTAGTCATTTTTATTATGGTTTCTTTAAATTCTATAAGCAAGGCTATCTTTAATTCTTCGAACATATTTATAATAGCTGCTTTACAATTTTTACAAAATTTCTTTTTTATAATAAATCCAACATTCAGCACACTCAAAGTCAGTTTTTATTGTCTGATTATTTTCCTGATTATGTCACACCTTCCTGTTTCTTTACATGTTTAAAATTTTGTTTTTGGTCTTGTTAAAACAGGATATTTTTGACAATATATTGTGGCTGCTCTGGATTATTATTTACCCCTAAGGGATTTTGTTGCTTTTAAAAAAAAAATAACTTATTTAATATTCCTGGACATAATCCACAGAATCTATCAACCTCTTGTCATGTGGCTGCTGATGACTCTTATCTTTTTAAAAAAGTTTTGTTTTCATTTTTTTAGCCTACCTTCCTAAGGGTCGGCCCTGTGTCCCTGTAACTTAGTGGTCAGTCAATGATTGGTATGAGATTGTGCTCAAAAACTGTGATCTAATAAGGCTTCCATGCTTGGCTGGTGAAATTATGTGTGCGTGGGAAATACCTACAAAATTCAGGCAGTAAGTCTGACCCAATAACACACAGGCTTGCAGTCATTGGAGCACCACAGAGAATTTGGACCCTCTCAGATCTGCAGTGTGTGTGCAGCATCCAAGGCAGTGAGGGACACGTGAAAAACTTGTCTAGCCCCTCTGTGTCTTTCGCATTTTCAGAATTTCTTTTGTTACATTTCTACGTAGTCATGCCAGACTTAGGCTTACCAAAAAGGACTGCAATCTAAGTCTAGAAAAATGGCAGTCTTCTCCATTCATTTTCCTCAAAGTTTGTTAACTTTTGATGACACTGTCATTAGATGTATATGTTTTACCCACAGTTTCAAATCAAGTCAGCCCCCTCCAATAGCTAAGCTTCTGGTTTTCATGTCTAGCCCTCACCTGATTGAAGTGCTATTGTCAAGCTGGGCAGGAAAATAGAAAAAGGAAGCAATTATTCGTTAGCATTTTGTCTCTCATTGTTCCCGAGGAATTCCAGTCAGTGTTACTTCCCCCATATTTCCTGGGTGCACACGTATTGCATGCTAGTGTTCTCCATGGGCAAGAAGTGAGAAATATTAGGTTGGTACAAAAGTAGTTGTGGTTTAAAAGGTTAAAAATAATTGCAAAAACAGCCATTACTGTTGCATCAACCTAATACGCAACAGCAATACAAGTCCAAGGAAGTTACTAACGCACCTGTATCAAGCCAACTGAAACCTGTGAAAAACTGGTGCAACCCCTATGGAAAACAGAATGGAGATTCCTCAAGAAACATAGATATGCATATACCATACAACCCAGCAACTCCACTTCTGGTTATTTATCCAAAGAAAACAAGAATACTAATTCAAAAATATATATTCACCCCTATGTTCACTGCAGCGTTATTTACAATAGCCAAGATATGGAAGCAACCTAGATATCCATCAATAGATAAATGGATAAAGAGGATGTGGTGTATATATATATTTACATATACATACATATATAATATGCATATGTATACACACACACACATACACACAATGCAATATTATGCAGCAATAAAAAAGGATGAAATCTTGCCATTTGTGACAACATAGATGGATCTAAAGGGTATTATGCTAACTGAAATAAGTCAGGCAGAGAAAAGACAAATACTATATGGTTTCACTTATATGTGGAATCTAAAAACAAAACAAAACAAAAACAGACTTACAAAAATAGAGACCAAAGGAATGGTTACCAGAAGTGAGGGGATAGGAAATGGGGAAAAAGGGAAGGGGAATATAGTCAATAATATTGTGATAAGTTTACACGGTGACAGATAATTCCTAAAATTAATGGGGTGATCACATTGTGAGGTACAAAAATGTTGTATCGCTGTATTGTACATCAAAACTAATGTAACCAATATAAGATTGTATACCAACTAAAAGTTTTTTAAAGAAATGTTCACCACAACAATGGCTAGAGTAAGAGGTAGAAGCTGAAAGATTTGAAATGCTGAAAAAGAGGCCTCTAACACAAAAGCATCATGAAAACTTAGATAGAAGAATATAACTTATTATTTTACCTTCTTTTTTCACTTAATGACATATCATAGATATCTTTCAACGTTAGTACATTTACCAATTTCACCAAATCTAAGGTGTTTCAAGATTCTTGGTTTTCTATCTTACGAAAAACTGTCAGCATGAGATTTACCCAATTGTACTATTTTTAAAACAGAGTGAGACTTTTTCATCCCTTTTTATGGCTGAGCAATAATCCATTGCATATATGTACCACATCTTCTTTATCCAGTCCTCTATTGATGAGCACTTAGGTTGTTTCCATATTATGGTTACTGTAAATTATGCTGTCGTGAACACAGGGGTGCATATATCTTTTTGAACCAGTGTTTTGGATTTCTTCAGTTAAACAGAAAGACAAATACCATATGATCTCACCTATAGGTAAAAATCTAAAGAACACAATAAATGCACAAACAAAACAGAAACAGACTCATAGATACAGAGAACAAACTGATGGTTGCCAGATGGAGGAGGTTTGGGGGCTGGGTGAAAAGGTGAAGGGATTAAGAAGTACAAATTAGTAGTTACGAAATAGCCCTAGGGATGTAAAGTAAAGCATAGGGAATATAGTCAATAATATTGTAATAACTATGTAGTACCAGGTGGGTACTGATCAGGGGACTTAGTAAATTATATAAATGGCTAACCATTATGGTGTACACCTAAAATTAATATAAAATAATATTGAATGTCAACTATAATTGAAAAATTAAAATTAAAAAAAGAGAGTAAGACTTTATTTGTAGTGATATCTCAAATCTTTAGGAAAATCTACGTAATACTTTCTCATGAATGATTTGATGCACATGTTCTATTCAATTCAGCAATACTCTAGACAGCAGCAATTCTAAAGCTGGAAAATTCTCAAATGGTACTTTCAGACAAAAAGGTCATTTTCTAGAGGTGTATTTATTTATACATTTTTTAAAAGCTATTCAAATTAAATTCACAGATACACAATTTCTCCTACAGGTGATAAAAAATATATTGCCTATAATTAGGATATATGAATCAGTAGGTAAAGCAATGTATAAAAACATATTACAGAGGCTACTTGACAGATGACTGAATTACTGACAATTATGCTGAACCATTAGCTTGAAATACACACTCAATATTGTCTTTAGATGAATAAAGAACCATCTTTTTATGCAAAAGTGTGAAAACAATCTGAATCAAGTTATGCCTATTTTAATAATTTACTTTCTATTGAGAAGGAAAATAAAAGAATAAAACTACCCTTTCACCATCACCCAATAGCGTACAGCTAATGTGGTTGGGCTTATTGAATGCAGATTGAATGCAGGCCCCACCTTTTCCTATAGATTTGACTATTTCACTTTCCCAACTTTCTGAAAAATAGCAATCTAATCTATCTATGCAAACTGTAACACTGCCTTCTGCCACTCATCGCAGTACCAAAATTCTGATATAATATGAAAAATGTTAAGATCCAGATAGGCGTAAAGGATTACAAATGCCTGGTAGGAGAGCTGCAATAGCCTCTCCCCTTCCTTTTCCCTTGGGAGACATGGCAGCTGAGAACAGATGTGGATTCAAATCCTTCTCAATGTAGCACTTCAGGAAGCCCCTACTGATCTATCAGAGTTGGCAGGCAAGAAAAATTCTGTTAACCACCCTTGGAGGTCGGCTGTCAAGTGACATTGTGACTTTGGGCAAGTATCTCTTTTGTGTCTCATTTTTTCAGAGAACAATATAGCGAATTATATCTACTTCCCAGAATTGTTCTGAAAATGACATGGAATAAATTACAAGGAACAGCCCAATTTGTTACACAATAGCTGATCAACGTTTGTTGAATCAATCCATACAAATGTGGATAAATGTATTTTGAGTTAAAAAAAAGCTTTTAGATTTTAACTTAAAATTTGAGAATATAGTAATTTTAGGGTTTCTCCCTCCCCTCTTCATTTTTTTTTTCCGCTCTCAAATATGGTAAAATACATGCAACATAAAATTTACCACCTTTACCATTTTTCAGTGTACAGCTCAGTAGAGTTAAATATATGCACAATGTTCTGCAACCAAGCTCCAAAACTTTTTTCATATTGCAAAACTGAAACTCTATACCATTTAAATAATAAATCCTCATTACCCCCTTCTCCCAGCCCATGGCAACCACCGTTCTACTTTCTGTTTCTATGAATTTGACTACTTTACAGGCCTTATATAATTAGAATTATACCGTTTTTGTCTTTTTATGACTGGCTTATTTTACCTAATGTAATGTCCTCAAGGTTCATCTACATTATAACATGTGTCAGAATTTCTTTCCTTTTTAAGGCTGGATACAGCACATTTTTTGTTGTTCATTCATATGTTGATGGACACTTGGGTGCTTCCACATCTTGGCTGTTGTGAATAATGCTGCCATGAACATGAGTGTACAAATAACTCTTTTGAGATTCTCTTTTCAATACTTTTGAATATATAACCAGAAGTAGAATTACTGAATCACAGTAATTCTATTTTAAATTTTTGAGGAACACCATACTGTTTTTTATACTGGCTGCACTATTTTATATTCCTACCAACAACAGACAGAAGTTTCGATTTTTCCCACATCCTCACCAACATTTGCTGTTTTCCGGTGTTTTTTAATATAGTTGCCATCCTAATCCTAATGGGTGTGAGATATTTCATAATGGTTTCGATTTGCATTTCCATAACGATTAGTGATTTTGAGCATCTTTTTATGTGCATGTGAGCCATTCATATATCCTTTTTGGAGAAATATCTATTCATGTCTTTTGCCTATTTAAAAAGTATTTCAACTTTTGTGAATTTTTAATGTTAAATTTCTTTTTATTTTTTTTTTTGTTAAAGAATTTATTTTTGGAGTAGTTTCAGGTGCACAGAAAATTTAAGAGATTTCCTATATATCCTCTATCCCCAACATGCATAGCTTCCCCAATTATCAATATCCCCTCCAGGAGAGGTATATTTGTTACAAACTGATGAACCTGCGTTGAAATATCATTATCACCCAAAGTCCACAGTTTACCTAACGGTTCACAATTGGTGTTGTACATTCTATGAGTTTGGAAAAAATGTATAATGACATCCATCATTGTAGAATCATACAGAGTATTTTCACTACCCTAAACATCCTCTGTACTCAGTTTATTCATCCCTCCATATATCCTCCAATCCCTGGCAACCACTGATCTTTTTACTGTCTCCATAGGTTTGCCTTTTCCAGAATGTCATATGGTTGGACTCATACAGCCTTTTCAAATTGACTACTTTTACTTAGCAATATGCATGTAAGATTCATTTATGCCTTTTCAAGCCGTGATAGCTTTTTTTTTTTTTAAGCACTGAATAATGTTGCATTGTCTGGAGGTACCACAGTTTATTTATCCACTCACCTACTGAAGGACATTGTGGTTGCTTCCAAGTTTTGGCAATTAAGAATAATGCTACTATAAGCATCCATTGGGATAAATAACGAGTAAGACTGCTGGATCATCCATTAAGAATCTGTTTAGTTTTGAAGTAAACTGCCAAAGTGGCTATATCATTTGCATTCCTACCAGCAACGAATGAGAGTTCCTGTTGCTCCACATCTTCACCAGCATTTGGTGTCGTCAGTGTTCTGGATTTTGGCCATTCTAATAGGTGTGAAGTGGTATCTCATTGTTTTAATTTACATTTTCCTGATGACATATGGTGTGGGGCACCTTTTCATGTGCTTATTTTCCATCTTCATATCTTTAGGTGAAAAGTCCATTAAGATCTTTGGCTCATTTTTAAATCAGGATATTTGTTTCTTAATGTTGAGTTTAAGAGTTCTTTGTATATTTTAGATAACAGTCCTTTATCAGTTGTGTCTTTTACAAATATTTAATCCCAGTTCATGGCTTGTCTTCTCATTCTCTTGACATTGTCTTTTGCAGAACAGAATTTTTCATTTTAGTGAAATTCAGCTTATCCATTATTTTTTTCATGGATTGTGCCTTTGGTGTTGTATCTAAAAAGCCATCGCCATACCCCAGGTCATTTAGGTTTTCTCCTAGGAATTTTATACTTTTTGCATTTTACATTTAGGTCTGTGGTTTCAGATTTCACTTCACATCATAAATTTCAAAAGCAAAAATAAAACAAAAGCAAAGAATATTTGTTTCTCATATGAGCCAAGGAATTAGCTGAGTATATCTGAAATTCTAAAGGATAAAAAATATACATATATGCATTTGACTTTTTCCAAAAAACAGATATTATATAAAGTTTAGCTATTAGGAAGGCATACTGTCTTTCCTCGGGCTTCTGATTTTTTTTTATTCCTGTATCTCAGGGCTCTATAATGTGACACACTAATCTAACCAAAAGCTAGCTGCAGCTTTCATATAAAGAGAGAAATGTAGAAGTTCTAGAGGTGTTGTCGATTCACAGAAATCAGTTAGCCTCAGAAGAATAATGTGAAAATAGCTAAATCTTAAAATAGAAGGGAAAAAATAAGGAAACCTCTTTAACGATGAAAATCAAAAAGCCAAATTTCCCCAATGCGGGATATAGCTAAAGTGATATAATCACTCATGTGTGTGATTAGAATGAACTATGAATTGTTACTGAATGTTGAATTTGCTTTTTCTTTGTGCTTTGTCACTATATACTAGCATTGTTTTCCATGCATTATATATGGCCAGGACCTATCTTTGTATCACCTTTATGATTAGTTAAAGTATTACAGAGAAAAGACAAGAAAGATCAGAGCAATTTAACATTATGCTTAAGTGTCAGGTTACTAGGGCTGAAAGAATCATATAAAGATTTGTTTCCTTGGAAGTGATTTTTCCTCAGAATTTGATTTGTAAAATAAGCTTTCCAATTACAAGAAAATTGAGAAAAGATAAGGAAAAGGCCAAATAGTGTTAGGTCTTTCACCTGCCAGCCAAACATAATTATTTTATTCTCATACAGAAACATAAATAAAGACCCTCTGCTTAGTGCTACCACTGCCAACACTGCCTGCTCCTTAACAGATACCAAGGGTAAGAACTAAGAAATAAAAGAAGAACCAAGTTTTAGCACTAGAATTGTTAAGGGAAAAGGCAAAATAGGGCTTTGGAAAGATAAAGGCCTTCAAAATTTGAAATCATATATATGAATTTCTCATACTTAAGTCATCTAAGGAATAAGAAAAGATATATGATGAAACAAGCTGTTGCCTTTTAGTCTGGAAAATTTAGAAACCAGAGTAAAGTATATAAATGCTAAGATTTTTGGTACTTTTCTAAACATTCAATCTCCCAGGGTTCCCATCTATTGCGGTTTGCATAACCTTAAGACATCAGCACAAGATGGGGCAATACATTGAAACTGGGGAAGAGAACAGAAACACTCAAGTCTCTGACTGACATCCCAAAAGGCAAAAAGCCAGTGGAATCAGTGAGGATCAGTGGGTATCCAAAACTAGTCATCAGATGTTCAAGGGTATCATAAATCAGAGCTGTTAAATAAGGTGTAGTCCTATTCGCCATCTCACGGATAGGAGCAGGGGTAATGACAACACTGCCATTTTTTTAAATGATCTGAGTTGATTGTGTTAACTTGCTCTGGCCCTTACCTTCACATAAAGACTGGTCCCATCTGATTCCTCTTCTTCATTCGAACTCCATTCTAAGGATGAGAAAAGACAGCTCTTGCTTGGCCAAGCATCGGCTTCAGTAGAATGTGAGGGATAGGGGAGACGTGGGAGATTGGTAGGGGGAGGGAGGCAGGCGGAAGGGAAGAGAATGAGATTCTTTACTGGGAAGAGTAAGGGAGTTAGAAAAATCTTTAAAAGCCTGTTTTCAAGAAGTCTTCTATCCTTAGCTGACCCCTAACTAGTTAAAGGGGAAGATAACATGTTTTCTTTATCTTTCATATTCTGTTTACCACTTAGTACTTTTGTAAACACTTTAATTCACAGGTTGGAGTGGGTCAAATCAGGGTGCAGAAGATTAATAGTATTCCAGGGCTCATCTTCCTCCAGCTACAGTTTTAGCCCCCATTTTGTTTCTCCTTCAGCTCTAAGTAGATATTTCAGAACCAGCTGCCAACCTTTTGTACCTCAGAGGACTGTGCAGTGGAACCAACTTCTCCTCCCACCGCGTGAGTCAGACTTCATAGACTTCTGTCAATGGCACCACTTGGCAGGTACTTGGCTGATCACTGAAACTGAGCAGTTGGGTGGCGTCACTTGCCTGTCCTTACAGTCCAAGTCTGAAAATTATCACTTTCTTTTTCCTCACCTGATAGAAGAAATGCTTCCCAGGGGCTCAAATATGTCACTCATAGCACAGTTGGTACCTCTTTTTAATTTCTGGCACTTAGGGGAGAGCTTAGGAGAGAGCTCAAACATTCTCCACCCCATCTCTGACACAGAGAGCATCCTAGAGCCCCAAGGAGCCCACTCCTGGGAGCCCTGCTCTCTCCTGGAAACTGACCTTTATCTTCCAGTCTTTCAGTGTTTTCTGAATTTCAGTGTTAATCTCAACTTCATTTTTCTGCAACTGTTTTACTATTGTCTTTGAGCTTAGGGTCATCCTCTTGGTATGTCTGTAGTACTTTATCTTCTTAAAAACTTGTAAAGTAAAGTAACTGAGCTACTGGTATTAATGGCCAGTTATAGATTTGAAAACTGAAGCATCAAGAGACTAAGTGATTTAAGCAAAACATATCAATGGTTTACAAAATGAGACAGCAGATTAATGAATGAGTAAATAAATGACTCGGGCCAAGTGTCAGAGATGTAAGTTAAGTCTCAAATCCCTTTGATACATAGAATTAAAATATGTTCTTGCAGCTCCTGCAAGTTTCATATAACATCTCAAAGGACTGTGCAAGTGACGTGAGATTATACAGCACGATTGAGTTAATAAAATGCTTTATCATCCTGTCCCCTAAACCTTTCTATTACTATATAGCATCTGCTGAGCAGGCATTAGCTCCATTTTAGGACAAGAAACAGGCCCACAGAGGGTAAGTAGCTTGCCTAAGTGAGCACCGCTAATTGATCGTGCAGCTGAGACCTAAACACCGATCTGATTCTTGGTTCTGTGCTTTTTCAGGAAACGAAATCAAAGCTCAGGACTTCTAAACTTGCTCACCTCCAAAACAGAACACTTGTTTATGGCTAATTGATACCTGAAATGCTTCAAATGACTTGAACCTCTTAGAAAATCAGACATGCAAACTTTCACCCCAACAGTCATATTGACCCCCCCCTGGGGTCCTCTGTGCTCCCCTGTAGACACTGTTGCTGGATAAGCCTGTTCAAAGAAATGATCATTAAAACGTAAACTCTAATAGCTAGCAAGATTCCAGATCTCCCTGGGATATAGATTCAGTCACATCACTGAAGTCTGCTAGCAACGTGACACCCATGACAAGTAGGAATATAGCTCCCATTTCCCTTTGCTGACATTACAAACGTAAAATCTCTCATTTCCCCAAAAGTTCATCTACTTGATCTATGCTGCTGAGACTACATATTCATATTTAGCATCATTCTGGCCGCAGGAAAGATTCTGGCCGAGACCAGTAGGCCCATTAGTCTTGCAAAGGAAGATATATTACAACACGAAGAAGCCACCCCTAACCTCCCTCCCTGCCCCCGTATTTACCCCCACACCCCACCCAGCATGCATTCCCCAGCAAAGTCCAAGGACACTGTCTGGCTATGTGTGGGTCACTAATCACACCATCAACAATGTAAGAGGATAGATAAACCTCCCATGAAACAAAGGGAAATCAAACTGGAATATAGTTATTATATATGTTAAAACTAATAAAAATCCAAGGTTTGAAAATAAATTATACCATGAAAATAAATTATCACCACTCCCTAAAACATAGCTAACTGTCAATTAGAACTAAGTCAGCTTATATGCCCATCATCATTGCAGTACCAAGGAAACAGATATACGGGGTAAGATGTGGGACCTTTGCCTTTGTTTCTTTTCCCTGCCCATGCTGGCCTAGTGAGACTTTATTTAAACTTGAAAACCCAGTTCAGCTATCTCCTACATGAAAGCTTCTTATTCCCCCAGGAAGGACTATTTCTTTGCTATCATTCTCCCCCAGTAGAAATAGGACTATATATATTTTCTTTGCTGCTTTATCTTTTACACTTAGTAAAGTACCAGGCACATAGTAGGACAGTAATTATAAGTAACTTAGTTACACTTAATTAATTAAATCATCAACCTCCCTGCTATGTTCCCGTAACACTTAGTTCATGTCATAGCAGGCCCTTTATCATATTTTGGCTCTGGATTTTGTTCTTTCCCCCTTACTGGATTGCCAGCTCATCGAAAGGTGAGAGGAATCAGAATCTATTGTTCTTAGCCCAACATTTATCACAGCACTTTTATGGAAAACCAATTCTAGAGATAGTTCTTGGATAGAATAGAAATAAATGACCTCGAGAGTAATTCGATTCCAACATTCTATTATATTAAGAAAACACAGGGCTTCAGAAGTATATAATCCAGTTGAGCACCAAGAGGAGTACCAATTAAACGATTAGAGGTGTTATGTAACGCACGTCACTGAACTGTAATTAGGCGCTCATTATTTTGTACTCTGCTATATTTAAGCAAAGCCAGGGGGTAACAAGACTCAGGAAGGTAACACTTTTAAATAAATCGGACACTGTATGTGTCCCTAGAAGGGAATTTGATCTGGCGAATATTTCTTTATGTCCCATTCACCACACTCCCCAATCTCTGGTGTGATTAAAAGTCCAAGGACACTTTTATTTTAAATTATCTGTAGAGTCAACAAGAATTTTTTTTACTACTGCAGAGGTCACCAGGCAAGCAGCCATCCAAATTAAAAGGTGAGAGCTGTCACTCACAGCTAGCTAATAGCACCTACTTGCAGTGCCTCTGAAAAGAGAACCTAATGATCAGCAAAATTTACGGGAGTGAAAGGTTTCAAGCCACCAGCAATTCATATGCTTCTCTATATCTAACTTGCTGGGCTGGTGTTTTCTTACCTGTCATGACAAATATACTATTAAGCCAGGTTCCCCCACATGATAAACCTCCCAAAGAATTTGGGATGTCAGAACACTGGAAGAGAGATAATGAACTTAATTAAAAGGGGTTTACTATGGCCAGTAGTCCCAAGGATTGATGTGGTGCCTGTTCTCAGAAGACAACCCCCAGAGGTGCTGATGCTGGCACTCAAAACCAAATTCATGGGTGGCCTTGCATTCAGACATCGGCATTTCTTCATGTACAACTGAGGCACACGTGTCATCGGTGGAATGTGCAACTTGCCAAGGACTGGGGTAGGGACAGCTTCCTGAGCATGTGCCCTGCGCAGTTGCCTAGCGTCTCACACTTGGTTTAAAGCCCTAATGTTGCCATCTTGATGATCTTAATACACATTGAACAAGAGGCCCCACCTTTTTATTTTGCACTGCGCCTCACAAATTATGGTGTTGAGCCTATATAAGGAAAGGGCAAACTATCCTGACTTTTCTAAGGACTGTACAAGCTCCTTACTGTCTGGGCAGAGTGTTAAAAATTACTGATAGCAAATAATTCAGAAATCAGAATATTGTGCAGGACTTAGAAAGGAAAGTAATCACAGCTAAGATCTGAATATGCTGCAGGAAAATTTTACACACTCTCCTCCTTGGAAAACTGCTTTATCAGGATGGAAACTGCTGTAATCTTGAGATAGTTGCTTTTGATCACCAAGGTTGGTTAGTTCATTATTACCCTGAGAAGAGTGCAAGCAAAACTGTGACATTGACAGTATGTCTTTGGGTTCCTACTGCTATTCCTATGCCCTGCTATCCCATTACTGCCACCAAAGCTTGACTATTTATAGAAAATATTAAATATTTTATTTATTGAAAATATTAAATGTTTTCTATAACCTTTTTCATTTAATATTCTCATCGTGTTATATTCTTGCTACGTCAAGAAATACAGATACAGATTTTCATCTAATAACTAAAAGTTTAGTATATAATGTGGTCTAAGTTCTAAAAGAAGAAAAGTAACCTCAGAAACCAGCACAGCAGATGCAGCTGACTTCAAAGTCAAAGATTTATAAGAAAAAGAGAAACTGAGTTAGCATGGCAGCAGCTGTTGGGACACCTCCTATCTAGTGTCCCCCCTTCCACTGTATCTGTCTCTAACTAGGTGCATTTTTTTTAAAGGGGGGCACAGCTTCCAGTGGCCCATGCGGGGATTCAACCAGCAATCTTGGTGTTATTATCACCATGCTCTAACCAACTGAGCTAACCAGCCACCCCTACTAGGTGCATTTTTGTTTAATCCTAGCCTACATATCATGAGTGCACAAAATACCACCTCAATAGCAAGAGAAGATCTACAGCAAAAGTAGCAAAGAGTTAAAGAGCAAAGGCAATGTAGAGTATCATTGCACTAGTATGTGGTTTCTGGATCCCAGCTGCCCAGATAACCCCAAAGTATTAAGTGGTACATATATACAATGGAATATTACTCATCCACTAGAAAAGATGAAATATGGCCATTTGTGACAACATGGATGGATCCTGAGAATATCATGCTGAGTGAAGTAAGTCAGACAGCAAAAGTCGAGAACCATATGATTTCATTCATAGGTGGGATAGAAAACTGAACATAACAAAGGAAGAAGACAAACAAAGAAACAAAAATTCATAGACACAGACAACAGTCTAGTGTTGGTAAGGGCGGGGGAGGTAGAAGAGGGTAGTGGGGATCAAATATACGGTGATAAAGGAGATTTGATTTTGGGTAGTAAACACACAATACAATACATAAATGATATATTGTAGAATTGTATACTTGATACCTATATATTTTATTAACCAATATCACCCCAATAAATTTAATTTTATAAAACTCCAAAATATTCTAAGTATTTCTGTTTGTATTTTCAAGCTAAAAATTAAAATATGAAAAAAAATGTTGAGAATACAATTATTTGGTTTTTTTTTTAATTTTAAGAAAATACATGTAAATATATAAATATAAAAGTTAAATATAAATGTATATGTTTTGTGTGTAATCATACATATGTATGATCATACATGTATATAGCACATGGATATGATCATTAGGTGGAAGGAAATAGAAAATATAATTTCTTGCGTGAAATACTGACAAACTTATGCTTCTAGACCTGTCAGTTCTACAACATACTGCCTACTTTTCCTTGGAGCTATCCCAGCTTCTGAGCTAGATATATATTTACAAGACATCTGCAGACTTATCCTTGTTTCAAAAGGAATACAATTTCATACTCACTTTCAGAGTAAACACCCTGAATATCAAAACATGCCACTCTGCTGATCTATTACACAAGTTAATGAGGTTACACTTTGAAATTGTATTACCTCTGTTGTACTTGAGAGAACAATAAATACATACACATATATCCATAACTATATTCATGTGGCCAGTTTCTTGAGCTGTCTAAAACTCTTGAAATCAAATAGTATAACTGCTCCAACTTTGCTATTGCTTTCAAAGCTGCTTGAGTGATTCTATGTGGGGTTTTTTTGTGTGTTTTTTTTTTTTTGCATTTCCATATGAATTTTAGAATTAATTTATCAATTTCCCTAATTAAACCTGCTGGGATTTTTATGAGCATTACATTGAATCTACTGATCAATTTAGGGAAAATCGACATCTTAACAATATTAAGTTTCTAAACTCATAAATAAGTCATATCTCTCAATTTATTTAGTCAATTTCTCTCACATGAAATATGTATTTCATAATTTTTATAAACAGCTTTTCTTCCATTTCTGATAATTTTTTTGCTAGTAAATGCAAGTAAAATTGATATTAGTATATTATATATATGGTATAGAACTGATAAGTGAATATGGCAAGGTTCCCAGATAAGAAATTAAATAGTGTATACACACACACACACACACACACACACACACACACACACACACACCCTATGGGTTCTGTTTCTCTGAAGAACTCTACTATAGCTACAGAAGCTGACAGTCACACATCATACAACAAAATGGACAGGTAGGTCAAAGACCAGGTCCTACTATATCAATCCATAGCAATGCTTCTCAACCATGATGATGTTTTCCCAAGGGACATTTGGCACCATCTGGAGATGTTCTTCGGTTTTCACAACCAGAAGGCATCTAAAGGGTAGAAGACAGGGATGGTACTAAACCTTCAACAATGCACAGAACAGCCCCCGATTATTACCCAGCCCAAGATGTTAGCATTGCTGAGACTGAAAAACCCTGCCATACAATGAAGTCCACCACTTAATAAGCTCTGATCACACATGAAGCTTTTAAACATTTATTAGTTCCTCTGCCTTAGTTATGAATAAACCACCAAGGATACCAGTCATTTGAGGAAAGTTTTCAACATCAAAGAGGTTTAAACCAACAAAAATAGTACAAGTACAAATAAAACTTCAAAAAAAGAACCGTTAATATGCTAAGGGTGATAATGTATGATATTGCATGTGAAAGAACACTATTGTATTTAAAAGAGGATAAGCAAAACTCAAGATATCTTGAGAGCTAGAAGAGTGGGAAAAAGTCAGCCAAAGCATCCAAACATGAGGAAAATAAAATTTTTAAAAATCCCAGAAAGAAAAATAAAGACAAAAAACAGGCAATATAAAAATATATAAGAATATTAGAACATTTTGGAGAGTGATAAAGAATTAAAAAAAAATTCAGATAAAGGATCAGAAATGTAGAGAACCCAGGTAAAGGGTGAGAACAGGTGACCTATACAGGTTTAAAGACTTATCAACAGCAAACCTAAACACTCGAAATCTGTGGAAATGCTTTCAAATTTAAATAAAATACTCTTCATTCAATTTGGAATTAAATTCAGGTAACCATTGGTCAGTGTGAGATATTTTCAGACCAGTAAAGTTCCCCATGGCCTTTTTCAGTAAACTACTGAAGAATGTGCTTCCCCAAAGCAAGGGAGAAAAATACATGTGGCATCCATATGCAGAGGCTCGCAGGCAGCCAGTCCAGATTAGGTAGGAAGATGGAATGCTCCAGAGGGATATCTCAAGGGGAAAAAAAAAAAATTCAACTAACTGATTATTATATGACTACCTATGTAGAAAATAATATTTTGTTGGAGACATTGGCAAGAATTAATAAGGAAATCTAGTGATAAGAGGGAATCAATTATATAAGGCAATTATTATTTCCAGGAAAAACAGAAAATTGTTGAAGAAATAAACATTGTCAGTACATTATTTGTCTCAGGACTGAATGAAACTGCTACTATTTTTTAAATCATTCATTAATTCACTGAAAATTTATGTAAACAAATAGTGTGATATAAAAATACGGGATACCCTAGGCACCAGGTGACCGACTCTGCCTGCACAATACGCAGAGGACTCTTTGGTACAGCAGAGGACAACCTGGAGATTACTTGGTGGGCTTAAGCCAATACTGGAGCTGCTTTTTGTTTTGTTTTCTTTTGTTTTGTCTTTATATCTTTGAAATCTCTGCCTGTGTTGAGTGGGGGTTGTCAGTTGTTTTTACATGTGAATGTATTTGATTTTTTCTTTGTTGTTGTTGTTGTTGTTGTGCTTGGTGATTTGCTTTGTTCTGAAATTTCCCTACCAGGGTCCAGCTTAAGAGACACAAGATTCAACATACCCAGAGGCCAATTCCATACCAAATCAGAGTACTACCGGGTTTGACCTACAAGTCAAACACACCGCGGGAATTCTCTACAGGCACAAAAGCCCATAGAGGCCAAGTCACATTTAAGTGGTCAACCCTCACGCAGCAGAACACCCTGCGGTGGGCAGAGCCAACTCTCACAACTAGTCAGGCTAGGAGTTAATCCCACCTACTCACAAGCAAAAAGCAATTAAAGATCTTCTTTAACAGGACAATATGCACAACACAAGAGTCACCTTTGGAGCACACGGAGAGGAGAAGAACGAAGTAGTGCAAGTCAAATATAAAGGACACATACTACATAAAATGACCCAGCAGGAACTAAGAACTCTAGGGGATCTACCTAACACATCGAAGCAAAAACAGAGAGTCAGCCAGAATGGGGAAACAAAGAAACATGTCCCAAATAAAAGAACAGAGGAAACCTCCAGAAATGGAACCAAATGAAACAGAGGTAACCAACCTATCAGAGACAGAGTTCAGAACACTGATGATAAGAATGTTTAAGGAGCTTAGAAACGACATAAAGAAGGATGTAGAAATCATAATGAACAACCAGTTAGAACTAAAGAACACAATTACTGAAATAAAGAACTCACTTGAAGGAATTAACAGCAGGTTAGATGAAGCAGAGGATCGAATCAGCGACTTAGAAGACAAGTTAGCAGAGATCACCCAAACAGAACAACAGAAAGAAAAAAGAATAAAAAACAATGAAGATGGTTTAAGAGACCTCTGGGATAACATCAAGCACAACAACATGTGCATCATAGGAATACCAGAAGGTGAAGAGAGGAAGCAAGGGATTGAGAACATATTTGAAGTAATAATGTCTGAAAACTTCCCTAACCTGATAAAGGAAACCAACATACAATCCAGGAAGTGCAGAGAGTTCCAACCAGGATAAATCCAAACAGGCCCACACCAAGACACATTATAGTTAAAATGGCAAAGGTTAAAGACAAAGAGAGAATCCTAAAAGCAGCAAGAGAAAGACAGAGGGCTACATACAAGGGAACTCCCATAAGACTATCAAATGACTTTTCTACAGAAACATTGAAGGCCAGGAGGGAGTGGCAGGAGATACTCAAAGTGAAGGAAAACAAACGCCTACAACCTAGATTGCTTTATCCAGCAAGGCTATCATTTAAAGTGGATGGAGAAATAAAGAGCTTCCCAGAAAAGAATAAGCTAAAGGAATTTATTACCACCAAACCAGCATTGCAAGAAATACTAAAAGGACTTCTGTAAATAGAAGAAAGATGAAAACAATCTAACTACAAATTTAAAACTGGCAATAACTATGTACCTATCAATAATCACTTTAAATGTAAATGGATTAAATGTTCCAATCAAGAGACATAGAGTGGCTGAGTGGATAAGAAAGCAAGACCCTTGTATATGCTGTATACAAGAGACTCACCTCAGATCAAAAGACGCACACAGGCTGAAAGTGAAGGGTTGGAGTAAGATAGTTCATGCAAATGGAAATGAGAAAAAAGCTGGAGTTGCAATACTTATATCTGACAAAATAGACTTTAAAATGAAGAACATATTAAAAGACAA
Source organism: Rhinolophus ferrumequinum (assembly GCF_004115265.2). Lineage (NCBI taxonomy): Eukaryota > Metazoa > Chordata > Mammalia > Chiroptera > Rhinolophidae > Rhinolophus > Rhinolophus ferrumequinum. The sequence continues at coordinate 43,111,739 of NC_046296.1, read as the reverse complement.
AGATGGGCACTATATAAAAATAAAGGGATCGATCCGACAAGAGGACATAACCCTAGTAAACATCTATGCACCCAACATAGGAGCACCTAAATATATAAAACAGATATTGACTGACAAAAAGACAGAGATCAACAGTAACACTATCATAGTAGGGGACTTCAACACATCTCTGACAACAAGGGACAGGTCTTCCAGACAGAAAATCAATATGGAAACAACAGCCTTAAATGACACATTGGACCACTTGGATTTAATTGATATTTTCAGAGCATTTCACCCCAAAGCTGCAGAATACACATTCTTCTCAAGCACACATGGAACATTTTCCAAGATAGACCATATATTAGGCCACAAAACAAGACTTGATAAATTTAAGAAAATTGAAATCATACCAATTGTCTTCTCTGACCACAGTGCTATGAAATTAGAAATGAACTACAGGAAAAAAACTGGAAGACACACCAATTCATGGAGGTTGAATAACATGTTACTAAATAATGAATGAGTCAACCAGGAAGAAATCAAAAGATATCTCGAGCCAAACAAAAATGAAAACACTACGACCCAAAATCTATGGGTTGCCGCGAAAGCAGTCCTAAGAGGGAAATTCATAGCTTTGCAGGTCTACCTAAAGAAACAAGAAATATCACTAATCAACAGTTTATCTTCAGACTTAAGGGATCTGGAAAAAGAACAGCAAACTAAGCCCAAAGGGAGCACAGGGAAGGAGATAATAAAGATCAGAGCAGAAATAAATGAAATAGAAACCAGAAAAACATACAAAAGATCAATGAATCCAAGACTTGGTTCTTAGAGAAGACAAACAAAATTGACAAACCTTTAGCCAGACTCATCAAAAAAAAAGAGAGTACCCAAATTAATAAAATCAGAAATGAGAGAGGAGAAGTGACAACAGATACCGCAGAAATACAAAAAGTTTTAAGAAATTACTATGAGCAACTATATGCCAACAAATTTGACAATCTGGAAGAAATGGACAATTTTCTAGAGGCATACAGCCTTCCAAGGCTAACTCAAGAAGAAACAGAAAATCTGAATAGACTGAGTACCACCAGGGAAACTGAATCAGTAATCAACAATCTCCCAACAAACAAAAGCCCTGGACTAGATGGCTTTACAGGTGAATTTTACAAAACGTTCAAAAAAGAATTATCACCTATTCTCCTCAAGCTCTTCCAAAAAATCCAGAAGGAGGGAAGACTCCCAAACACTTTTTACAAAGCCACTATCACCCTGATCCCAAAATCAGACAAAGACACCACAAAGAAAGAAAACTACAGGCCGATATCGCTAATGAACATAGATGCAAAAATCCTCAACAAAATATTAGCGAACAGAATTCAGCAATACATTAAAAAGATCATACACCATGATCAAGTGGGATTCATCCCTGGTATGCAAGGGTGGTTCAACATCCGCAAATCAATTAATGTGATACACCACGTTAACAAAATGAGAAATAAAAATCACATGATTATATCAATAGATGCAGAAAAAGCATTTGATAAAATCCAACAGCCATTTACGATAAAAACCCTTAAGAAAGTGGGAATAGAGGGATCATATCTCAATATAATAAATGCCATATATGATAAACCCACAGCTAACATCATACTTAATGGGGGAAAGCTAAAACCATTCCCCCTAAGATCAGGAGCAAGGCAAGAGAGCCCACTTTCTCCACTTCTATTCAACATAGTGCTGGAAGTTCTAGCCACAGCCATCAGACAAGAAAAAGAAATAAAAGGCATCCAAATTGGTAAGGAGGAAGTAAAATTGTCATTATATGCAGATGACATGATACTATATAGAGAGAACCTTAAAGACTCCACCAAGAAACTATTAGAGCTGATAGATGAATTTAGTAAAGTAGCAGGATACAAAATTAATATTCAGAAATCAGTTGCATTTGTATATACCAATAATAAAACATCAGAAAGAGAAATTTAAAAAGCAATCCCATTTACATTTGCTCCAAAGACTATAAAATACCTGGGAATAAATTTAACCAAAGAAGTAAAAGATCTGTACTCAGAAAATTATAAGACATTGAAGAAAGAAATGAAAGAAGATACAAATAGATGGAAACACATACCATGTTCATGGATAGGAAGAATTAATATAGTTAAAATGTCCATACTGCCTAAGGCGATATACATATTCAACGCAATTCCTATCAAACTACCAATGACGTTTTTCACAGAAATAGAACATATAATCCTAAAATTTATGTGGGACCATAAAAGACCCCGGATAGCTGCAGCAATCTTGAGAAATAAGAACAAAGTGGGAGGTATAACAATACCTGACATCAAATTACACTACAAGGCTACAGTAATCAAAACAGCATGGTACTGGCACAAAAACAGACACATAGACCAATGGAACAGAATAGATAGTCCAGAAATAAATCCATGCCTATATGCTCATTTAATCTACGACAGTGGAGGCAAGAGTGTACAGTGGGGTAAAGACAGTCTATTCAATAAATGATGCTGGAAAACCTGGACAGACACATGCAAAAAAATGAAGCTGGACCACCTCCTTACACCATATACAAAAATAAATTCAAAATGTCTTAAAGACTTAAATGTAAGATCTGAAACCATAAAATTCCTAGAAGAAAATATAGGAAGAAACTTCACAGACATTACCTAGAGTAAGATTTTTACTGATATATCCCCTTGAGCAATGGAAGTAAGAGAAAAAATAAACATGTGGGATTACATCAAACTAAAAAGTTTTTTCACAGCAAAGGAAACCATCAATAAAGGGATCCTACTGAATGGGAAAAGATATTTGCCAATGATATATCTGATAAGGGGTTAATATCACAAATTTATAAATAACTCACTCAACTCCAAAAAAAACAAACAACCCAATTAAAAAATGGGCTGAGGACATGAAGAGACATTTTTCTAAAAAGGACATACAGATGGCAAACAGACATATGAAGAAAGGCTCAACCTCACTAACCATCAGAGAAATGCAAATAAAAACCACAATGAGATAGCACCTCACCCCAGTCAAAATGGCTATCATCAATAAATCAACAAACAACAAGTGCTGGCGCGGATGTGGAGAAAAGGCAACACTTGTGCAGTGTTGGTGGGATTGCAGATTGGTGCAGCCACTATGGAAAACAGTATGGAGGTATCTCAAACATCTGAAAATGGAACTACCTTATGATCCAGCGATTCCACTCTTAGGTATGTATCCGGAGAAATCCAAAACTCTAATTCAAAAATCTTTATGCATTCCTATGTTTATTGCAGCACTACACACAATAGCCAAGACATGGAAACAACCGAAATGCCCATCGGTAGATGACTGGATTAAGAAACTGTGCTACATTTATACAATGGAGTATTAAGCAGCTATAAAGAAGAAAGAAATCTTACCATTTGCAACAACATGGATGGACCTAGAGAACATTACGTTAAGTGAAATAAGTCAGACAGAGAAAGACAAATACCATATGATCTCACTTATATGTGGAATCTAAAGAAAAGAATAAGTGAATGAACTAATCAGAAACAGTTTTGGAGACATAGAGAAAAAACTGAGGGTTGCTAGACGGGCGGGGGGTTGGGGATAAGGGGGAAGGTGAGGGGATTAGAAAACAGTCGGTAACCACAAGATAGCCACGGGGTTTTGAAAATTAATTTGGGGAATGTAATCAATAATGTTATAAAGATTTTGTAGGGTATCCAATAGACACTTGTCCCACTTTGAAGACCACCTCAGGGATGATGTAGATGCCTGATCACTGCACTGTACACCTGAAGCTGAACAATAATGAATGCCAACTATAATTTTATACATAGATGTATATATATGTATGTATATACTTACAAGAAGCGGAGTACAGCATTAGGAATAGAGACAATGGAAATGTAATGGCTCTGTGCGATGTCAGAGGGATAGTGGATGGGGGGAGGAGGGTTCACACAGTGTGAGGGATATAAATGATAAACGTCTAAGTATTACTTTGTCTTGTGTACCTGAAACTAAATAAATAAATAAATAAATAAAACCTAAGTTAAAAATTAAAAAGAAAAAAAGAGTTCTTACTGAAGATAAGTGCTCGTTTTTATTCATGTCTATAGAAAAATTTGAAAATATAAATTAATCAGAAAGGAAGTATTTATTTGTCCATGATTGTCAAAAGTTTCAGATACTGCTCTATGCCTATAAATTAAAAAATATCATTAAAAAAGTGAAAATAAAAAAAAATACTGGAAAAAATAGAATAAACTCATGCAGTGTGATGGGATAGAAAAATAGCATTAACTCTTCCACATTAGGAATTAAATAAGTAATATCTGAATTTGATAAACCAAGATATAATCGAACATATTACTTAGATGATTACTAGATTTAGAAATACATTTAATTATCTATTAATTGATTTAGATGAAATTCTCCTTCAATTAACAGTGGTTTAAATAAGGGAGGTTTTGTTTTTTGCTCACATAAGAAGAATGCCAGAAGCAGTCTGTCCAGTCCTGGACAGTGGCTCCATCATGACAGGGCCAACATTTCTGTGATCTACTAGTCTTTCAGGTCAATCACAAAGTAACTATTGCAGTGTTATCTATCACAACTGCATCCCAAGCTGGAGTCAAGAGGAAAGGCAAAAAGCAAGAGTGTATGCAAAACACATTTTAAAGGAATTGTTCTGCAAATATGATGACTGTTCTTTTTTGCAAGGGAAACTGGGAACTGTAGTTTTTTTAGCTAGATATATTGTCAACTTCAACAAAACAGATTTCATTAGTACAAACAGAGGAGGAAAATGGATATTGTATAGACAACTTACAGTCTCTGCCACAGAAGGTGAATACCAAGATGAAAACAGCTAAAATATAGTGAAAAATGATTTGGGTAGATTGGGGGAGGGAGGTTAGCACTCTGTGAGGGGTGTAAATTTCTAACTATTACATTGTTTTGTACACCTGAAACTATTAGGTTGGTGCAAAAGTAATTGCAGTTTTTGCAATTATTTTTAACATTTTAAATCGCAATTACTTTTGCACCAACCTAATTTAAAAAAAAAAAAGTGATTTGGAACTGGGTCTCATGAGTGCTAAGGGGATAACAGAACCTGCATTTTTGTTATAATCCTTATAATCCATTTGAACTTTTAAATTATAGATATGTATTATGCAAAAAATTAAAGAATAGAATTGTATTTACTATATAAAACAACGCATTGATGAAAAGTGAAGGACAAATAACACCACAGCATGGTATACAAAATAAAAGTCTCACAGAACTCCAAATAGAACAAAAGGACGAGAGTATTGAGCTGATACTAAACATGTACTCTGCAAATACAAGAACATATGCCTTAGCAGCTATCATTATATTGTCATTGCAAATATCAACTTGATTTCCACAAAATATAATCTCGCACATTATATAGTGTTTCTAAATTGTGTGTTATTCATTTGTAATTTTGTTAGTACCTAATTTATACATTTGGTTTGGTCTGAAGTGGAATCAGAACCATAAATATAAGGAATGTATACCTAGTCTTAGCTTTGTACATTTGTAGCATTATCAAAATAGTTTAACTCTGGAGTTCCATAAGTTAAATTTTCCTTAAAAAGAAATCTGTATATTATTTCAATTTGAGAATTATTGTCTTTATGAAAGCCAGTTTCTTCTCACTTAATTAAACATATTATTTTTACCCATGTTGTTTTATATTCATAATCACTGTTTCTTATATTTAAAGATGGATAGGTGACACAAGAATGGTCAAAGATACATCTGGGTATATAATCTTTGTAGTTATGTCACCTATGTCACACAATGCTAACCTGCATTGAGATTTCCTAGAAATTGGGCATAGCTATGTCTACCTCAAATATTTGTGAAGATTAAAACTCCAAGCCCAGTACCTTGCACAAAGCAGGGATTTGATAAGTTTTTTATCACAAAAGTTAGAATTGTTAGCCTTATATAAAGTTACACATGAAAAATCTACTATGAAATCCATTTATGAAGATGAAAAGTTTATAACTCTTTGGTCAACATGAAAATGGGTGTTCTCATGACATCTCTTCTTCCCATTTCAGTGGGAATCAATGTCAATTTGAACTAGCTACTTGTAGTTTTCGTCTTTAGTAGTTGTTGGATCTATTAAATTATAACTCTTCTCATTGTGCTCTATCCTTTAAAAATCAATATAAACATATTTTGCACTCTCTTTTTAAATTGGAAACTTACCAGATATGAGACACTGAAGTTGACCCCAAAAATCAGTTGTTCTAAAATTGCATTATCTTCTGTTTTATGTAGACCCCATAAAATGGCACACAAAAAAATGGTGGAGTGGGGAGTAGCAGGAGAAGAGCTATGAGAAAGTCTGAACTATTCTTCCTAGGAAGCAGAAAGTCAAAATTTAATGTGGAATTTCTGTAGAGAATTTGACCAAGAGCTTGCCCATGGGATCCAGGTCCAAGCCCTCAGAATAATCACTGTTACCCTCACTATTGTCATCCAGTATCCCCACGTTGCATCTTTACAATTTAATTTTTACAACTTGTGCAAAGTGTTTTCATATACATAAACTGTCCCACAATTTACAGAAAATAGCACAATTAATAGGGTGCAGGACCAGGATTCAAACCCACTCTTCTACTTCACAGCAACCTAGTGTAGCCTCCACAGTGAAAGGGGGATGAGGGCAGTCATTGCACCTACAAGGCTGATGAAGTCAAATTGTGTGCAGGAGGTGACTTATGGATACAAAGGTACAGGAAAATGAGTCTCGCAAAGAATAAGAAGGCACGGATATTTCCCATCACATGGGTTCCTAGGTTATACGCATTAGTTAGACCTTTGAAAGGAAGGAAAGACCAAAAATCAAACTTCACTGATTGGGCTTGGCATATTTTGATGAGAAGTTAATGTGTTCAAATCTGCAAGACACCTTGCTCAGACGTGGCAACAGAGGAAAATCAGAGTTCAGCTAAGAAAACAGACCAGATGCTCTTTCCAAAAAAAAATAAGACCAGGTGCCTTGGTAGAAATAGAAACCCAAGGTCATGGGGAAGTGTTGAAATGTTGCAGCCTGCTGTGGGAACATGTTTGCTTACTGACAAGGGAGTAACAGTAGATTAGGAGAGATTAATAGGGAGACAAAAAAATAATAATGATAAATGACAGTTCAAAAAAACCTTACGGCCCACAGAAAGATGATCTGCTGGTTCAAATATATTGTTGATGTCAAACCTTGTCAATTGCAGTTTTTCTCTTCTTTGGAATACGCTAACACACAAAATGGTGCTAAACACATTTAAAATGAAAATACACAAGTAAAACTTGAATTTGTATATAAACACTGACTCAGCTATTACAATGTGAAACAACACCTGCTATATTCCTAATTAATCATTTGCAAAAACCACTCCTGTTAAAGGAAGCCTGTCACTTCTTCAGACACAATATGAAGGGGGAAAATTACATCTTAATAAGACAGAGTTAACCGGTTTTACAGTATAGCTTATGTGTCAGTTATTGATTTATAGCTTCTCATCTCTGAATGCACTTCACTATCTGCTGTGATAAGAAAAGGAATTCTGGAAGCTTTTTCCTTTAAAGTGAGCACAATGATAAGCCTTTTGGGAGAGGGGACTGAAGAGACACCACAAGAGGAAGAAGAAACTTTCTGAAATTTTCTGCGTAGGCCAGGGACTCAGCCTTGTGGGTGTGGAAACATCTATGGAGCCTGTCCCAGCTACTGGCCTAGAGCATAGTCCCTCCATGGCCTTGTAACCTGTGAGCAGCAATAAACTTTCCTCAGTCTTACCGACATAGAAACCGAACACTGCACCACCCCTGTCACACACACACATTAGCTGTGCAGGCCTCCTGCCCTCCCAGCACCAGGACTCTCCCATGTGGTCAGCCAACAGCTACATGTGGCCTGGAGGGTTACACACAATGAAAGTATTCAAGCCCCTACACCCCTGCAAGCTTCCATACTCTAAATGGCTTCTTCTATGGCTGGCACCAGACTCACTGCACACCCATGTCACCAGCTCTTAACCACTGGCTCGCCTGCCTGCTCTCTCCAGCCCATTGCTTGCCCCACCACCCCAGGCCTGGCCAAACCAGTAAATACCTCTGCTATCCAGTGGGCTCAACTACACCTTCATCAACAAGATCTGAACCTCTTCCAGGTTTGTCCTTCTTTGGTTACTCAACCCTAAGGTAACATTTGAAGTTTCCTTATATCATATTGTTTCTTGATTATCATAGCTCATAATTTTTTACATTAACTACACTTGTTTAACTTATTGTGTGGTTTCTGTGTCCTGATTAGATTCAGACTAGTGAAGTTTGAAAAACAAGAAAAAAGAAGACAAAACCTAAAATCAGAAAATATACATTAATTTATTAAGTACTATATGCCAGACAATGTCAGACAACTTAAATATCTGATATAATTTCATCCTCAGAAGAATTTAGCAGGATTAAATATTTGAAATTCAGGGAGATCAAACAAATTGTCTATGTTTACATAGCTTAGTAAGAGACAAAAACAATTCAAACCCTTGTTCATCTGAATACAAACAGTTATAACTTGTGAATTTAAGTATCTATGAAGTTATATGTTTATATTTACGAAGTTGCATGTTTACATCTCTAAGTGTCTACCTATCTAAACTTCTGCCCTGCAGAGAATGAATCGAGTTGTGAGAAGAAAAAGTTGGAGAGTAAATTCATCAAGTCATGATGGCTTATTAGGTGGAGCATTAAGATAGTGACAGGGGTACGGAAGTGCAACTGATTACAAACACTTCTTAAAACTTGGATGACTTTGGATTCTCGCTGTAACCACTGCAGGATTTCTCAGCAGAGGCATGACAGAAAAAAGCAGGATTCAGAACAAATGAGTCATGAAACGATGGGTGTGGAACATGGGTTTGTAGTGGAAGAGTCAGAACTAGAGGACATTTCTGAAAGTTTGTTGCAGAAATTGAGGTAGGTTGTGCTGAGGGTCGGGTATGGCATGGAAGCAATGGAGATCTGGGGGATCCATCGGAGAGTTTCAGCTCAAAGGGGCCATCACTAGGATTGGACATCAGACTGAGAAAGAAGGATGAACAAAAGATAAAATCTGAATATTGGGAACACGTTAAAGAAGAATCGCTGGGAAAACCTTCACAAAGGACACTAGACTCCTGGAAACACCATGAAACAATCATTTCCTTGTCTTGAGGAGCATAAATGGTTAATAGTAAGATAAAGTCTTACTAATTGTTCCTAAGCCAGATATACCAAGGTAAAAGAAGATTGTTATTCAATATTTTTCTCCACCCAATGTTTTTTCTATGAGCAGAACAGTAAAGCGGCTGGGAAGTTTGTCCTGGAGATGAGTAGTCTCCATAGAGACCTGCCTGCAAGGCTCCAGCAACCCTTTGGTCATACACACCCCCACTGCTGAAACGGATGTCAGCTTTAGAACCCAGAACTTTTCAGACAACTGAAAAATTCTGTGTAGTACTTCTGTGTAGCGCACTTTATAGAGAATTGAGAGTAAAACCTTTCGATCTGCCTTTTCTCATGGAATTCTCTGGGAATTTTCCGATGCTTGTTTGATTGCCGTGATAAACAATGAAAGTACTACCTTGCACAAAGAAAAGCAACAACCTCAAATTTGGTCATTCTACAAGAAGAACCTGTTGCCATAGAAAATAACAGAAGAGGAGATGATTTTCCTGACCCACATAATCAATCTGGGAGATGCTAAGCAATTCCAATTTCAGGGAAAATAACCAGTAAGCAGAGAAAAAAATAGAACTTGAGCTCAAGTGAGAGACTAAGGGACCATCTACAGGAAAATTACTATATTACAGAAATCTACAGCTGCAAGGGAACACATAGTGGTTCTAGTTTAACTCCCTCATTCTATAGAGAAAACGGAACCACTGTGTTTCCCCGAAAATAAGACCTAGCTGGACAATCAGCTCTAATGCATCTTTCGGAGCAAAAATTAATATAAAACCCGGTCTTACTTTACTACAATATAATACTGGGTCTATATAATATAATATAATATAATATAATATAATATAATATAATATAATATAATATAGTATAATAATAATATAATATAATATAATATAATATAGTATAATATAGTATAATAATAATATAATATAATATAATATAATATAATATAATATAATATAATACTGGGTATAATATAATATAATACCAGGTCTTATATTAATTTTTGCTCCAAAAGATGCGTTAGAGCTGATTGTCCAGCTAGGTCTTATTTTCAGGGAAACGGCACTAAGAGGCAGTTGTTACCTCTGTTACTTTGGTATTATACTTCTCCAAAGTGTATTAGCGTTCTCTAGAGAAATAGAACAGAACCAAATAGGAAATATATTTTATACACACACATTAGATTATATATTTCATTATATATATGTATATATGCATATACATATTTTATATATACATAATATGTAATCTATAATATGTATATATTATATATGTGAGAAATTTATTATAAGGAATTGGCTCATGAGTTATGGAGACTGACAAGCCCCAATTATCTACAGTCAGCAAGTTAGTAGTCCAGGAGAGCTAATGGTATAGTTTCAGTTCTAAGGCCAGAAGGCTTAAAACCCAAGAAAAGCGTGTTTTTTTTTTCAGTTAGACTCCAAAGGCAGAGAAAAATCTGATGTCCCAGCTCAAGGCAGTCAAGTAGGAGGAATTACCTTTGACACTCAGAAAAGTCAACCTTTTGTACTATTCCAATCTTCAACTGATTGTGTGGGGCCCACTCATATTAGGGAGGGCAACCTGCTTCACTCAGTCTACAGATTCAAATGTTAATCTCATCCAGAAACAAACCCACAGGCACACTCAGAATAATACTTGACAAAATATCTGAGTACCCTGTGGCCCAGCCAAGTTAATACATAAAATTAAGCATCACACAAAATAACATAATTAGTGGCAGATCTGAGAACAGAATTCAAATCTTCAGGCTCAGTTCCAAAGTGTACATTTGCTCTTTTCTTCAAAATAAGAGGTGGTAGGTTGTTTGTTTGGTTTTTTTTAATAAAAATGTTACTTATTTTTGAATAGGTTATATATGTACCCTGTTTCCCCGAAAATAAAACCTAGCCAGATTATCAGCTCTAATGTGTTTTTTGGAGCAAAAATTAATATAAGACCCAGTATTATATTATGTTATGTATATTATATTATATTATATTATATTATATTATATTATATTATATGACCCGGTCTTCTATTATACTAAAATAAGACCGGGTCTTATATTAATTTTTGCTCCAAAAGACGCATTAGAGCTGATTGTCCAGCTAGGACTTATTTTGGAGGAAACACAATCTATGGAACAAAATTCAAAAGGCGCAAAATACACACTGAAAAATAAGTCTCCATTCATCTTTGACCCCAGCATTCCAGTTCTAATTTTCAGATATAACCATTGTTATTAGTCTTATGTATTCTACAAAAAAAGATCCTACGTTCATAATTTTTTTATTTTTGCATAAACAGCAGCATATCTTATACGTCATTCTGCCCTATGTTTCTGTTTTTGGCTTTTTTAACTTAACAAAACATCCTGGAGATTTTCCCTTACTGGTACACATGAAGTTCTTAGTTATTCACTGTATGGTGATGGAAGAATTTACTTAACTAATCTCCTGCTACAAAAAAAAAAAATGTAAATCATTTCTATAATATTTGTTATATGAATAGATACATGTTAAAGCTATAACACAGAAGTGGAATTACTGGGTCAAAAAATTTGTATTTCTTTTTGTGAGACATAATGGCTAATTGCTCTCAACAGTAGTTGTACCAATTTGCTTTTCCATAAACAATAGGAACTGCTGGTTTTCCTGAACCCGGCCAACACAGTTTGCAATCAAGCATTCTGGTCTTCGCTCTTCTCATAATTTTTAAAGGTATTATAAAAATTTGGATTTTCCATTTATCTTATTGAGAACTTGAGCATCATTCCAAATGTTTAAAAGACATTTATATTTCCTTTGCTATGACTTATCTGAACCCATCACATGTTCATTTTTTTGTTGTTGTTAAATATTTATAGTAATTCTCTATAAGTTTAGAAAATTAATTTTTTCGTGTACAAAAAAATTTATGTAATCAAATTCTACTGTCTATTTTAACTCAGTTACTCTAGATTTCCAAGTGCTAATGTTAGAAGCAGATTTTCATCATTTTTGTTTTTCAGAGAATGAACCAAAGTGCAGTTCCCGGCAAGGGAAAAATTTGGTGGGAGTTGGGACTGAGTCCAGTGATGACATTTTCAGGATATCAATACTATACAGGGAGCCAGACTGCCCATTCCTCTCCTGTCACCAGAACTCTTTTGTATAGAAAATTCAGTCAGGAAAGTTCTGCTGGCTCAGTTCCCACCAACCAACTGGTTAGAGAACACCTACCTCTCCCTAAGGTGAGGACCTGGGGGACCCACTACAGGGAAAGTGCTAAGAAAACAGACTCTGCAGGCAGTCTATTGGAGAAACCCAGGGACACAGCACATTAACCCAGCAATCACAGTAGCAATTTCCAGTGATGTTATGCTGCTGTCGTTTACCTCCTGATAAGATGAGAAAATAATGACCGTTAACCTCTGTGATGTTCTTCCCCCAAACCCAGAATCCAGTCTAACGAGAAATACTTCAGACAAATCTGAAGTAAGAGACATGCTGCAAAACACCTGGACACTTCCCTTCAAACGTGTCAAGGTCATGAGAAACTTTTGTACATTGGAGGTGCCCAAGGAGACACGACAACTAAATAGAATGTGGTGTCCTGGATTGTATTCAGGGGGTGGGGTGGAGGCATTAGCAGAAAATCTGGTAAAAATCAGAATAAAATCTAAAGTTTACTTTCAGAAACATGAACAAAACCACTTGTATATCGTTCTAAACATTTTTATTAATTCATACTTCTTTATCATTAATATTATGTAAACAGCTTTCTATGTCAAATAATCATCTCCATAATTTTAATATTTGAGTAGTTTCGTTTTGTGTATTATATGTACTACATAAAAATTTATTTAGTCCACCTCTACTACAGGACAGGCAGGTTATCTATATTTTTCAATAATTTAAATAATACTAAAATGAAAACCCTTATTGTGAAATCTTATCACACATCTTTATTCCTTTAGGATAAATTCCTAAGAAGGCTTTCTGAGTCTAAGGTTAGGCACATTTCTAAAGCTCTTACTAGGTATTATCAAATTGCCATTTACATTTACAGCGTGCCCATTTCCCTTAATAACTGTGGGTGCACTTTTGTTTTTGTCTTTATCAAAATAGTAGGTTAAAAAAATGCTTTTAATTTCTATTTATGTGATTAGTGAGATAATAAGTGCTTTTTGATGAGGACAGTGACTTCCCTAAAACTTGTTTTTTCTTCTTAAGCTATCATTCTTTCTTCTGAACTTTTTCCATTTCTTGCTTTTAAAGTTATTGTAACTTTAGTGTCAGCGTCTATGAAAAGTTCCCTCGAAGAACTAACCTGCTGTGTCTCTAAAAATAACAGAAGGCACATTCCAAAGTTTCCTTAAATAGTGATGTCAGATATTCTATAGAAAACTCTGACAAGACACTTCTAACTTAACAAAGAATACACATCTGCAATCTGACCTCATTTATCATTGAGCATTTGGAAGCACAGGGCACTTATTTTTAAAGATAAAGCACGAGTCTTTAGTGAGGAGAAAAAAAATGTTTTACAAATGGAATTGTAAATGTTTAGGGGAAAAGATATATTTAGGCTGAGCAGTCACCTCTGGCAGGCATATTTGACCACTCCAACAGCTCCTCAGAGGTGTGAGTTGCTTATTAAACTGAATATAACAATAGTTAAAAGTACAAATTTTAGCTAAAATCTTTTTCCTTTTTTTTGAGCCTAGTCGACTGGCTCAGAGGCCCACACCATATACTGTGCCAAGCACAAGAAAGCTGTAGAACAAATCAAGCTTCCCTCAGCCTCAAACGTGACATCACTTCCATTCCCATCACCTGTAAAAATTCTGCTATTAGATGGTTAGACATAGAGATGACCTGGCCTAAATGATGTGCAGAAACTTTAAGGTTTTGATCCAGTGTCTTTTAAATACTAATTAATTATATAACACATCTCTCTTTTCTGATTGTTCTGCTAAAACTTCCTATTAGAAATCATTTTTATCCGCAACTATCCTGTAAAAAGCAACCTTATATTGATGGAATGCCATTCAGAAACTTGCTTCTCATTTCCCTGGACTCAAATGAGAGTAAAACACTTACTAAAGAATGCAATGAAAACACACTATTTTATACATGTAATAATAAAAGCTTATTTAATCATGATTTATACTGATTTTGTAAAGAGGCGTGGTCCAATTACTGTGTATGGATAGAATGTTAATGAACTTCATTCCTAAAGAAATGCTGCAGCCTACTGCCTAAACTAGAATCCAGGAGGACCCCTGGATTCAATATCCAATGAGGCTCAGATTGGAGCCAACGACACTTATTGCAGTAGAATCAGTAGGAAGTGCTGGCTAGGTGGGGAAATTGATCCCCTCAGTGATCTTTAGCTCTTTCAACGCCAAACCATCTCAAAACAGCATAAAATCTAAGTTAATAAAACAATTTAAGAGAGTGTTCCCTAATTACCCTCAACCAGATTGTCACTCTGAAGCCCCTCCTGTTTAGAAGATGTAGGACTTCCTTTGTTCACAGCCAAAGGCAATCCATCGGACATCCCTTAGGAGCTCTCCAAGAAGCTAGGGAACATCTTGAAAACTGTTATTTATACAACATGTTTAAACAACATAGGGAATTTGCATGTTTCCCATCCCTCACCATATCAAGACTCTAATTGCCAGGATGACAATTCAGGAAGCCTCTAAAATGAATGAAGACTTACCAGCTTATCAAACGCCAAGAAACCAAGCCTCGTTACAATTAGAATGATTAAAAGGTACCTGATTTTTTTATGCCCCTAATTCAACTAAAGATGTCTCAGAACATTTCCAAAATTGTCAAGGGTTCCTTAACACAAGATATAAAGTCAGAAGATGTTATTTGGTGTCATGGCCCTAATACTAGGTGAGTGGTCTGGAGATAATCACCATCTTGTAAGAAAAAGAAAACCAAACAAGCTAACAAACAAACAGCTGGACTTGATCATTTCGAAGTTCTTTTTTGCTTTATATTTCTATGAGTCTACAAATGTACCAATCACTTAATTTTCATGTCAGTTTTTCCTTCTAAAAAGATAAACAGAAGAAGCTAGCCCTTGGTACATTTCAGGGGTTTAAGTTATTAATTTAGAATGCAGCTCTCCTCTGCTAGAACAAGTGCAAAGCATGAACAATGACTCCTTCATCAAAGAAAACAGAATTATCACAACCCCTCACCTATATAATAAAGGAAGTTAACTTCCCTCGAAAAATGAGAAAGTTTGTTTCAAAAGTCCCCCGATTTTGGACCTATGAATTAAAACGCTGTTCTTTTGTTCCTTTATATGGCACGTCAGGGTGATGACTGTGTAAAATGCTCAAAATGTGACCAAACAAGAAGTCTGGCTCAGCTTTTCAGATTACTATGGGTCAAGATATTTGGGCAATGGTGGATTAAAATACAGTAAGTCCTCACTTAACATTATCAATAGGCTCTGCAACTTTTAAGCAAAATGACATATAAAAAATTTTACCTTACATGATATATAAACAAATATAAACAAGAATTAAGTTCCTACAGAATTTCATCAACACTACAACTAAATCATGTTAAGTGGAAAGATGGTATCTTTCCTGCTGTAATCCAACCGACAGTCTCTTTTGTTATTTCAAAGAAATATTTATGAAAGGACTTTTTTTGTGAAGACACCATGTAAAGTTATTAAATTTATCACTAATATTTTATCACAGTGTCTTCAAAGACTCAGTGTCTCCACAGTTGCTTTTCTTCATCCAACGCTCATAGTCTCTATTTAATCAAAGTCATTCTATCAAATAATTTGATTCTATTAAACAATAAAAATATACATATTTTTGCAATGGAATTTTCATTGGAAGTGTTCAATTTTGGGAAAAATAACAACTAATAAGACAGATTTATGAGTCTCTCAATCACTGAGTTGAACAGAGAACACTAAAACTTGCATATGGTTACAGCTTTTCTTGCAGTATTAGGGTAAACCACATGAAATTGTCGATATTCACCTGTCTGAAATACTATAAATTTTTATCTGTTATCAAGACCCTTTTTTTCCTCCATGAGGAAAAATATAAAAGTCAAGTGAAACTTTTGAACAGCAAATACACACAGCTAAGCTAGCATACAATTTAGTAGATAAACTTGCAGAATCATTAAATATTCCATTATTAATTTATTTTTTAAAACAAACAAAAATCACCTTTACAAGACCATCAGAGCCAAACTGAGGAGCACAAATGGCAGTTTAAGACAAGAAGGAACCACAGAATTGTGCAGTGGCTGCTGTGTGTTCAGGGTAAGTAATAGCTTCCATAAAGGTTTTCACTCCTATAGTTTTACACACAATAGTCTATGTTTATCACCAAATATCTTTTTTTCCTAATCAAGCATATTCGTGCTGAAAATTCGCATATCTTACTGATCAATTATTTGCAAATTATTTACATCATCACCAAGCAGGCTGCAAACTAATACACTTTGCTTGTATAAGTAAACAAAACAATAATACCATGTTTCCCCAAAAATAAGACCTACCCAATCAGTTCTAAAACGTCTTTTGAAGCAAAAATTAATATAAGACCCAGAATCACAGTATATTATATTATATTATACCCAGTCATATAGCAAAATAAGACCAGGTCTTATATTAATTTTTGCTCCAAAAGATGCATTAGAGCTGATTGTCCAGTTAGATCTTATTTTCGGGGAAACACGTTATGACCACAATATTACTAAAAGCTTTAAAATGGGTTTAAAACACATCTCTCAACCAGTTAGATATTCAAGTATGATTCTTCAACACATTATAATGCAGTACTTAATGATTTTGTTCTAAATGGACTCCTTATGCCACCTCACTGCCTGTTTTCTAATAATATTGATTTTCCCAGTACAATTCAGTACTTAATTATTTTCTATTATAAGAGACTTATTTTTTGAGTTAATTCTAATAATAATCTTAAAAGAACCACAAACATTTTCTATTGCTTTTGACTATATACTTTTTTGGTTTTATTGTTTTACTGTCCCTAGCCAATCATTCCCTTTTTATCATTGCAATTTCTGTTGAATTTATTTCAAAGTGTGCATGCTTGGATTTTATATGTCACTAAGACAGTTATAATTGTACCTACCATATTTCCCCAAAAATAAGACCTAGCCGGACGATCAACTCTAATCCGTCTTTTGGAGCAAAAATTAATGTAAGACCCACAATTACATTATTATATCATATTATATTAATTATATTTATTATATTATATTATATTATAAAGACCCAGTCTTATATTATAGTAAAATAAGACTGGGTCTTATATTAATTTTTGCTCCAAAAGACGCATTAGAGTTGATTGTCCGGCTAGGTCTTATTTTCGGGGAAATACGGTAGCATTAATTTCTGTACATCAGAACTGTGTTAATAAAAAACACACTTTTGCATTTCAACAAATCTGGGTTCATGCTTAGTATTTTCGCATATAAGTAATAGCAAAGATTAATTTAAGCTCTTTTGACTAGAAAATCAAATAAAATTCACATTATAATAAAATTCTAAGCACATGCATACCCTATGCATCTTAGAGTCATTTAAGTTTTTTGATTAGTATTATACTAAATCTGTACATCGCTTTGGAAGTGAACACTTTTGTAATATGAACTCTCTCCAAGCAAGCCCACTGAATTTATTTCTTTATTCCTATGAAGTCTTGTAAGTTTTTCCTCATACATTTCTTGTAAAGTTTACCTGAACAGTTTCTATTTTGGTCTGGCCAGCTAAATGATGTAGACGATGAAATGCATCCTAACTTCAAGAACCATTGCCAAGGACCTGGTATTGGAACAACAGGAAGAACCGACACCATCTGAGACGAAATCCAACTCTCTTCCTCCACAGGCTTTGGCAGTTCGAGATGAATCTTCAAAGGCCATTTCCAGTCCTTATTTCATCCATGATGCCTGCTCTCAATCACATGAATATAAGCAACTCCCTCTCGTCATAATTACTGCATTCTTACTTGCCTTCCTTATTACTGTATCAGCAACACTGATCATCTTACACTTTGAAAGCTTAACTTACTTGGTCTTTATTGTCTATTATTACTCTCTCCTGAATCATTAACTGTCCTGCCATATGTGTGGGGTGTATCAGTGTTCTCTGAGACTGTATTTCTTGATTCACCTCATATCATTCTCTTCATATCTACTCCCCAAAAAAACTCTTCACCAGAATGATACAGTTGTTACAACTAATGAACCTACATTGACACATCAGCATTGCCCATATTCTATAGTTCATTTTAGGGTTTGTTTCTGGTATTGTACATTCTATGCGTTTGGACCAGTGTTATCAACCATTATAGCATCATGCAGAGTACTGTAGTTTCAGTGCCCTAAAAATCCTCTGTGTTCTGCCTATTTGCCTTTCTCTCCCCCAAACCCCTAGCCATCGCTGATCCTTTTACTGTCTTCATATTTTTGCCTTTCCAGAATGTCATACAGTTGGAATTTTATAGTATGTAGCCTTCTCACTTAGTAATATGCATTTACGGTGCCTCCATATCTTTGCATGGCTTGATAGCTCATTTCTTTTAGTGCTGAATGATATCGTATTATCTGAATGTACCACAGTTTATTCATCCAGTCACCTACTGAAGGACATCTTAGCTATTTCCAAGTTTTGGCACTTATGAATAATGTTGCTGTAAACATCCATGCGCAGGTATTTGTGTGAACATAAGTTTTCAACTCCTTTGGGTAAATACCAAGGAGCACCATTGCTAGATTATATGGTAAGAATATGTTTTGTTTTATTAAAAAAAAAAAAACCTGCCAGTTTGCATCCCTCCCTCCCCCAAGCAATGAATAAAAGTTCCTGATACTCTACATCCTTGCCAGCATTTGCTGTTGTCAGTGTCCCAGATTTGGGTCATTCTAATAGGTGTGTAGTGATATCTCAATATTGTTTTAATTTGCAATTCTCTAATGACACTGAGGATCTTGTCATATGCCATCTTCTTTGATGAGGAGTTTGTTCAGTTCCTTTGTGTAGCTTCAGCTTCATTTGCAAAGAAAAATTCTGTAGTTTTTTACACTCTGTGACTCCACTGAACTTAGGAGTATTTGAACGTAAGGAAAGCAGTCTTCACTGCCATTGGCTCAATTCCTGTCTGTCTGGACTCTGAATTTCTGCAAATTCAAGAAATCAACAATGCTCTAGATTTTTGTTATAATAACCAGCTTCATAAGTACATATACCTTGTCAGAGTAATACGAAAGCACCATCTTGCAAATCACAGGAGATCTAATGATTTTAATCTCCTAGAACCTTACCAATGCAAGACCTTAAGTTAAAGAAAGTAGCTCAGCAAATAGTTAACCCCTTGCTAAATGGACTATTTTCAATTAAACTAACTTCCATACCTTGATTAAACTTCTTCCAAATAACCCATAATTTGACCTTCACTGAAAGAGGAAAAAAAAATAAAAAGGAAGAAGAAGAAGAGGAAGACAATTCACACTTGTTCTCACGGTTTTTATCACCTTTTATGAAAAGCCTGATT
Source organism: Rhinolophus ferrumequinum (assembly GCF_004115265.2). Lineage (NCBI taxonomy): Eukaryota > Metazoa > Chordata > Mammalia > Chiroptera > Rhinolophidae > Rhinolophus > Rhinolophus ferrumequinum. Next base: position 43,091,902 of record NC_046296.1, on the reverse strand, counting down.
GCATATTTCACAAGACATTTTCAGATGAATGCAGCAGAAGCAGAGCCACACCAACCTTTCCAGTCTAGCGTGAATAAACTCTTGAATACTTTATCCTTCCTTATTTGTTGGCTTTGTTTTGTATTGCTACCACACTATATGTTATAGTTAAACAACAGAGGTTTTAAGTACCAAGAATTTCCCGTATATAAATTGCCCACGATTACCACATTGGGTCCATATAATTCCCCTTTCTGCCTTGTGGGTATCTTTCAATAATGCATCCCATGCACAGAAAATGGGCTGTGGAACAACCATTAGGTAAACAGTCATCCCACACATGTGTGGGTTGGCCTTGCCTTCAGCAGAATATATACATTATGTAGGCCTGAAACCTACAAACCTTTCTATTCCTTCCATTATATAGAATACAAAGGAGCTAATTTTCATTATTCAGAAGAATAATGTTCTTCTCACTTGGAAGCTTTGTTCTTAATCAGAGCATAAGCTAGCCTTTTTCAGACTAAAATGACTTCTTTAAATGGCACTTCTTGTAAGTTCTTCTCTCAGCGGGTCACTGAAGGTGGAAAAATATTACTTCATATCAGGCTTTGACAAGAACGAAGTTGTTTGGGATACAGTTTCTCCTAAACCTCTTTTCACCACAAAAGGCATAAGAAGAAACAGCACTTCACACAATCCCCATTGCTTACATAGTTAATACACTATAGACTTGTATTAGTTAAGGGTCCAGAATACGAGAAATGTCAACAAATGTAATAATGGGGTAATGGGGGGTTAGAATTGGAATAAGGACAAAAAAAAAAAAAAACTACTGAATAGTGGTAGCTATGGAAAAGAGAAAACTGATGGAGTAAAATAAAATGAGTGAAACGGTATCTGAAAGAGATAGTGCTACCTCACCTCATGTCTATAGTAAGTCTGGGAACAATTTTAAAAGTATACTATTTTGCCAAAAAGAAAGGAGAAGCAAAACATTATTTCTAGTTAAAGCTTCTACAGTCTTAAAACCTTGATTTCCTACTCCAAAGTGAATCTTTAGTTGAGTTGAGTCTCATGGATATAAGCTACTTTGCATCATTAATAATATAAAAAACAAGAAATCTATGAAGAATATTTTTGCCTTAAGGTCATTATTTTATAAATAAAAAGAATGTCAAGATGTTCTTTATAAAATTTCTGATTAGCCACAAGGAAAGAGAAAAAGGTAGAACTGAGAATGTGAAACTTTAAAGAACAAGAAGTAGCCCTTTCCTGATTATTTCTAAGCTGGCTGGTTACCCGTGCTATCATAGAACTTGAAAGAGCGTGGGATGTCACTCTGCCCTTAAATTCTCAAATAGAAGAACCAGAATCTCACAGTCTACAGAAAAGCTTTGGACCGATTTATGACAGATTTCTTCTGCTCAAGACTAAGAGGCCACTAACTAGGTTAGTTTAAGCACCAAGATGCTTAACTCTATCATAGATTTATTCCATTATACCTTTGGTCTAAATTGTGTATTGCATTTAAATAGAATAATCTTTAATATTTTATGTTTCCACCTTGCTGCCTTAATAAAGACGTATACTTAGGTTGAAAAGAATTTAATTGTGGAAAGATATAAAGTGAAAAGCAATAAAAGAGGCCAAAGCCTTCGACTTAATTAGCATAAAAGAAGATGTAGGCAGGTGCAATATCTACAGGGGATAAATCAGAAGTCAGAGGTCAATAATCTGGATCAAAATAATGGAAACAAGCCTAAAATCTGCAGCAAAGACATGAAATTAAAATAACTAAACTAAGAATTAGGTTAAGGGTGTGGATGCAAGAGCCAAGTCATAAATACAGATTTCAGAAACAGAATACATCAATGAATCCACAAAGAGACCATCCATTAAGCCCTTTAAACAAGAACAGTCCTGATACTGGCTGATGACACCAGGAACTCCCTAGACTTTCTGGATAGGTTGGGTCATTGTGAAAATTACTATGGAATCAGCTGCCTTTCCAAGCCCTGACAAGGTCAGGAATCAAAATAATCAAGCCTTATTTATGACTCTGCTCCACATGTGGTCAGTTTTGAGTTCTACCCTGCATAGATCTAGAAAGCTTTTCTGAAGAAACTTCACAGAATAGGTTGTCTCAGAACCTATATCCCCACTGAAGTAATGCCCTTTGAGTCTGAACTCAAATCTCTGTATACATGGCTTCTGGACCAGGAAATATTTTCAAGGCCCGGAGAGGTATCCGCATACATAGCATTTCTCCTTCATACCCAGGATCCACCAGATGGACCCACTCACTTTTTTACTCCAAGAGTGTTCTAGACACAGAAGCTGGCATAAAGGGAGCAAGGACCCTGGCCCACCTCCAGCTTCCATTTCACAGCCCAGCCTAAATAAGTGAGCCCTCTTATTCCTTTACTTTCCTGTGATGCTCCATAACAAAGGTCCCACTTCTGCCCCAGACCAAAGGAGATGTGGACTGATGCTCAAGGGAGCTGTATTGTCAGCCACCATCCCTGGCCTCTACCCTCAAGCTTAGAATTAGCATCTGAATGATAGAGTTAAGCTACATAGAAGAAAGGAGTAACATGAAGCTTTCCCTCTAAGATCAGGTATAAGGCAAGGATGTCCCTTCTCACCATTTCTTTTCCACATAGTGCTAGAAGTCCTTGTTAAGGCAAGAAAAGGAAATTAAAGTAAACATATTGGGAAAGAAGATATAAAATTACCTGTGTTCACAGATGACATGATCGTCTATGTAGAAAATATTTTAAAATCAACAAAAGAACTCCTGGAACTAATAAGTGATGGTAAGGTTGCAGGATACAAGGTTAACATACCAAAGTCAGTTGTTTTCCTATACACCAACCATGAACAAGTGGAATTTGAAATTAAAAGCACAATACCATTTACAAAAGCACAATACCATTTACCCCAAAATGAAATACTTAGATACAAATCTAACAAAATGTTAATAACATCTATATGAGGAAAACCACAAAACTCTGATAAACAAAATTAAACAAGAACTAAACAAATGGAGAGATAGTCCATGTTCATGTATAGAGTCAATATTGTCAAGATATCAGTTCTTCCCAACTTGATCTCAATCAAAATTCCTGCAAGTTATTTATAAATGTGAAAAAACTAATTCTAAGGTTTATGTGGAGAGGCAAAAGACCCAGAATAGCTAACACAATATTGAAGGAGAAGAATAAGGTTGGAGGACTAACACAATCCAACTTCAAGACTTACTATTAAGATACAGTAATCAAGACAGTGTGCTATTGTCAAAGGAATAGACAAAGAGATGAATAGAACAGAGCACAAATTACCCCAGCTTTTTTGTGTGTGTTTTTTGGGGGGTTTTTTGGGTTGTTTTTTTTTTTGCACCCACATGCCAAAAAGGGAATCTAGACAAAGACCTTATGCCTTTCACAAAACTTAAATCAATGTAGATCACAAACCTAAAATGTAAAAAGCAAAATTATAAAACTCCTAAAAGATAACATAGGAGAAAACCTAGGTGATGGGTATAAAACCTTGGGTATGGTGATAGCTTTTTATACAACACCAAAGGCACAAAAATAATTGATAAGCTGAACTTCATTAAAATTTAAAACTCCTACTCTGTGAAAAATAGTACCTAGAGAACTAGAAGACAAGCCATATACTGGGAGAAAATATTTGTAAAAGATACATCAAATAAAGCACTGTTATCCAAAATATACAAAGAACTCTTAAAACTCAACATTAAGAAAACAAACGACTTGACTTAAGAATGGGCCAAAGACATTAACCAGCACCTCACCAAAGAAGATATACAGATTGCAAACAAGAATATGAAAAGATGTTCCACGGCATATATCAATAGGAAATTACAAATTAAAACAACAATGAGATACCTCTACAGACCTATTAGAATGGCCAAAAATCCAGAACACTGATAACACCAAATGCTGGTGAGGATGTGGAACAATACAAAATGGTACAGCCACTTTGGAAGACACTTTGGTAGTTTCTTACAAAACTAAACATACTCTTATCACATGAAGCAGCAATCTTACTCCTTGGTATTTACCCAAAGGCGCTGAAAACTTATGTCCACACAAACATCTACACGTGGATGTTTATAACAGCTTTATTCATAATTGCCAAAACCTGGAAATGACTAAGATGTCCTTCAGTAGATGGATGGGTAAATACACTGGTACATCCACACAATGGACTATTATTCAGCTCTGAAAAGAAATGAGTTACCAAACCATAAAAAGACACAGAAGAACTTTAAATGCATTTTACTAAGTGAAAGAAGCCAATTTGAGAACACTACATACGATAGGATTCCAACTATATGAAATTCTGGAGAAGGAAAAACTATGGAGACAGTAAAGAGATCAGTGGTTGCCAAGGAATACAAAGCACGTGGAGATGAACAGGCAGAGTCCAGAGGATATTTAGGGTACTGCATATACTCTGTATGATTACAATAATGGATATACATAATTACACATTTGTCCTAAACCACTGAGTGTACAATACCAAGAGAGAACCCTTAGACAAACTATGGACTTTGGATGACTACCAAGTTTCCCTGAAAATAAAACTTAGCCAGACGATCAGCTCTAATGTGTCTTTTGGAGCAAAAATTAATATAAGACCCGGTCTTATTTTACTATAAGACCAGGTCTTTAATACAATACAATATAATATAATATAGTATAATATATATATAATATAGCATAATGTAATATAATGTAATACATAAAATATAATATAATACAATACCGGGTCTTCTATTAATTTTTGCTCCAAAAGATGCATTAGAGCTGATTGTCCAGCTAGGTTTTATTTTCGGGGAAACACGGTATCATGTGTCAAGATAGAATCTTCCTTTGTTAGAAAAAAAAAGTACCACTCTGGTGAGTTATGTTGATAATGGGAGAGGCTATGCATGTGTGGAAAATCGGAGTATGTGGGACATCTCTGCACTCCCTCACAATGTTATTGTAAACCTAAAACTGCAGTAAAAAAAAAAAAAAAAAAAAAAAAACAATACCTTAAAATAAGCATGGAAATAAAAACACAGAAGAATGAAGAAATAGAAGCACAGAATTTCACAGAAGGCATGAGACTAGCATTCAGAGAAAAATGGAAGAGACACAGTGAATGCTAACATACACAAGGACAGGTCTGTGTCCAGAACATGAGAAAATCAGCATGAAAGGCAATTTGACAAGGAAACGAGGAGCTGTATTTCTTCATCTTACAATGGATTAGATCTGCCTTACAGTTCCAACAGCATTCCACCATTATTCCTGAGATCAAAGTTGTTTTTAGGCATCTTTCTTGATATAGATGTATAAAGGCTGGTAGGTGTTTTCTCAGAAAACATGGAAATAAACAATTAATCTCTTTGACTTATTTAAATCTGTCCATGGACACTCAAAGTCCGATTTGAACCTCACAGTCAAATTGAGTCCTGTAGTTCCTAAGTTAAGTCCAGTTCTTTTCACTACTTGATGTTATTTAAAATCCCTTCATCGTCTTGATCAATCTCTGCTTTTTAATCATAACTTAACATCCTTTTCTCCAGCTGTAGCTTCATCAAGACCTACCGGTTGTCGACGAAAACTTGAAGATGAAAATTTGGGAGAGGGAAGACGACAAAGGCTGAAATTGACTCGCTCTACCCTGGTATGTCTCTGTCCTCAGGCCTTCATGTGTCTTGTGAAATTTAGTTCTATTTCTCTTCTTACTCCCGCTCCTTTAAAATTCTCCTCTTCTAAGATTTTGCTATTCTTCCTAGCCTCAGACACATACAAGATCTATGATGACACCAACTACACTACAGAATATGCCACTGACGTTCTTGTGCTGGTTTTTCATTTCGTTCCATTATAGCATCAATACTATAATCGCTGCTGGTCTCCTCCCTGCATTCCGATGCAGACTTTGTGGAATTTATAAAGGACCTTAAGCCTCTCATGAGAAATTCATGTTTTAATGATCTTAAAGATATTTAAGGAACCTCAAACCAATATCTATCAAAATTAAAAATACATATAATCTTTTCAGAAATTTCACAAGTAGGGAATTATCCTCGGAATATTGTAGCACATGTGTGAAGTAATATAATACAAAGACATTCAGTGAAGCTTTAGTTTCAACAGCAAAAGAAAAACGCAGCAATCTAAACGTTGATCAATAGTGAATAGGTTAAATAATTAAGGTTCAACCATAAATTATAATCTGACAGCCATTAAAACAACAAAACAGCACTATTCGTATTGATATGAAACAATATCTAAGATATTTTAAATGAAAACAACTACATGAAGTACATGCTTATATTTTCAGAGAAAGTCTATGTAATGATACAAGCCAAATCAATAATGGTGTTTGCCCCTGGAGGGAGAAAAAAGGTGGCTGGACACAGGGCTGAGGAAATTTCTTTCACACACGTTTCTTTTATACCTATTGAATTTTGTACCCTGGGTATGTACTACCTCTTTTAAGATACTTTAAATTTATTTAAAAATAATTATAAAAGAATTATTTCCCTTTGCATTCTATTAGTTTAACCTAAAAGAAATCATACAGTTGGAAAAGGAAAACAAGTGAACTTTGAAAAATATATGACTAGTTTTATTGCAAATGAAAACTTAAGAAACAAGAAGGAGTTGGAATTTTGTTGTCAGAAAAACCTGGATTCAATTCTTGGGCAAATTTCCTGCTCAACAAATTATATTATTATTATTTTTTTTAAATACTCTAGATTCAGAATCACTTAATGCATCAGTCTTGCTAAAGACTGTTTCAAAAGTCATGTTATATAGGTAAGTACGGTGGTGAAAATTATATCAGCTTTAAAAAAATAGCTATCAGCAGTCTAGTTAGGTATTTAATTCAACTGCAAGGTGGCACTACAAAGATTGGCAAGTAGGGTCTGTCTGTCATTTATGAAGCTTTTATACCATAGTCACAAAGAAAGCTATTAATCAACTCATTGAGAACCAGGGTGAAACTTAAATGTTGTATCTTTCAGACTCACGCTGGTAACATTTAGATAATTTTGTACTACTTTTAGTAGTTGAGTAATGCAGTTTATCACAATTGGATGTAGAGTCTAGAGGAGTTCCTGTTCCTTACTTCTTGTGAGTATTCTTAAAGGAAATTCTTAAATTCTTAAAGGAAACTCAAGAACGGAACAGAGGAACTTATCAGTTAGCATTGTTAAAAGTGTTCTTTATTTTTCTCTCCCTGTTTTTGATGATGGCAAAGCCCAGAAAAGAGTCTAGAGTTTATCTGAGATGCATCAGGAGATCCAACTGGTGGCATTTAAAACTCAGTATGTCTAAAATTTGTGCTCATTTTATGGGGTTATAAATATAAAAACAGCAAGGACTCTGCCCTCAAGGAGCTGGTAATTCCCCACAGAAGATATATTAAACATACATAAACAAATATAATGCAGAGATAATAAAATGAGAGGAAGAAAATAAATTACTCAGATTTCATAGAAGCATTGTTCACAGTAGCCAAAAGGTGGAAATAACCCAAATATCCATCAACAAATGAATTGATAAGCAAAATGTGGTAGATACATACACAACGGAACATTATTTAGCCTTAAAAAGGAATGCAGTTCTGACACATGCTATAACACGGATGAACCTTGAAGACACTACACTATGTGAAATACGCCATTTACAAAAGGACAAGTATAATGCCACTTATATTTTGAAATGTTCAAGATATTTCCTAGGAAATTAGGAATGACATTGCCCTTAACCCAGGTGCTTAGAGTAGTCAAATTCATAAAGACAGAAAGAAGAATGGTGGTTGCCAGGGATTGGGGGTAGGGGGAATGAGAAGTTTTGATTTAATGGGTACAGTTCAATACGGAATGATTAAAAAGTTGTGGAGATGGATGGTGATGATGACTGTACATCACGGTGGATGAACTCAATGCCACTGAGCTATTGACTTTAAAATGGTTAAAATGTTGAATTTTATTATATATATATATATATACATACATGTATGTGTATATATATATGTGTGTGTGTGTGTGTATGTGTGTGTGTGTGTGTGTGTGTGTGTATATATATATATATATATATATATATACACCATAATAAAAAAAGGAAGAAAAAAGAACAGAAATGACAGGTAGCTTGATACAAATTTAAATTTTGAAATATTCAAGCTATTTCCTAGGAAATTAGGAATGATATTGCCCTTAACCCAGGTGCTTTGCATGCAGAGACATCCTGAAAATGCACAGAGAAAGAATAATTGTATCTGTATGCTTTAGACCATTACTCTAAATGCAAGTGATGTGAAAATAAAATTATGCAATCTTTGCCTATGCATAAAGGAGAGCATGAGAAGATGACTGCTCATTGAAACAAATAAAAAATGTTCCGACTTTCTTACAGGAAAGAAGTTATGTTCCAGGGAGACAATTCTGCCCTGACTCCACCATGTGCATTAATTTTGTTTGCTTACTGATATATCCTAATATCAGTGAGCCTTTACCATAACTCTTTAACAAGCTTTCATATTTGAAAGCATGATACAATGCATCTAGTCATTTCCCTCAACTATATGTGTGAATTTAATCATTGGTGCCTTTTAAATACAACAGAAATAGAACATTTGCTCTCCATGTGACTTGTTCATGAAACTGAGATTCTGGAAGGGAGCACTGTCTTTCGATAAGTCCCAGGGTATTTTTAGCAGTTTGAAAAATGGTACTATTTCCAGTGAACCGAATGAAGTTCAGAAAATGGCGGACAGTTGGTGTCTCACTCTGGATGCCCTTGCTATTTGTACTTGAGGCAGTGAATCACACTGCTTAAAAAAGCTAACGGTGTATAGTATCATGGATTGTGCTTATATACTGACAGTCTTGTGTTGATAGTAATAAAGCCTACTATTATTCTGCCAGCTTATCTGATTCCAGAGAGTCCTTTTGGTAGAGAAAGAGCTTTTAAAAACACTAGCTACTCTTAGCAGTACTTAGTACAACCTGTGAGAGGAGGTCAGTTTTTCTGATCCATTTACAATTTCCAGGAATACAATGGTGTCCACTGAAATGGAATCCAGAGTGGTCAACATGGTGGTGAAATTTATCAACGCAACAATTATTTAATGACATTTTTATGATGTAGTATGGAGCTCTGACAATATGCTCTTAAAGACGGTGCATAAGTCCATGTCCAGCTAAACATAAGCATGATTTTTTTTCCCTTCAGAAGATCCAAAAACCTTATGTTCAAGGGAATTGTTAAATAACCATTAGAGGTATGCAAATGAAAATACATTTCCCATTTTTCCTGTTACCATTTCCCTTTCCCACTATCTCTCTGGATTATGTGAATTAAATTTGGTTTTGGAATATAGTTACTATTCTAAAATGCATATTGTGTATGAAAGACTTTTTACCTGAAAAAGAGAAAGATCCAGATCACATGTTTGTACAGCCCTGAGGAAGCTAAAACAATGTTAGCTGCATCAATACCTCCTGAATCTGTCTCTGAATTCATTAACACCCCTCCTGATTTATGATCACTGTCAATGAGTGAGGTTAAAATATTTAAGTATCCAGAGATGTATTTCCATATAGCTGGTATAACTAAACTCAATTACAAAGTGCGCCTAAAAGAAGGGATTCAAATAAGATTTTCTTTCTATCAAATGAGATGATCTATTAATCTATATCATGATTAAAAGAAACACCTCAATATACTAAGGGTGGGAAAGGCATTCAGTGATTTTATATATATTTAAATGTGTACGAATCCAGTCTTAGAAGTATCCCTATATAGCAATCACCAGCAGAACAACAGAGTAATTCAGTTTAGGAGGACAATTTTATATAATCAATTATTAGTTTCTGCATGTTACATCCATATATTGCCTTAGTTACATATTCCATCGTGCTCCTCTAACGGATGTCAAGAGCCTATCAGACCCAAACAGCTATTCCTGCTATGTTTATTTATTCATTCATCCATATTTCTTTGCCATTTTCACACTTAACCTTAAAAAATCCTTGAGACTTGCCTTTCTCTTATTCTGTCATCAAATTTCTTCAGATATTGCTCCAGGAACATCATTAAAGATGATCATATTATAGTTTATAGATCTGAATAAAAAGTTGTCCTAATTGTGTGGATAAAATTCCATCACCTTTTTTTTTTTCTTCAGCAAATAGTCTCCTTGACTGCAAAATATCTTGACTGCAAGACATCGAAGGACATAAGCTGGCTGGCAGAAACAGACAATGCAGGTAAGTTTGATTTATCTCAGGAAGTTAGAAAACCTCTCTTCAATGAAGGAATTTAAATCTATAATAATTCTTCATAATGAACCCTGGTAATGAGGAGCAAGCAATGACTTTTTGTGGCAGCTAATGATTTGGGCTGGAATAAAAAAGAAGACTGCACTGGTCACTTGCTCCTGTGATTCAAACATAAAAACACAACACATGCTTAGCTAAATAAGTCAGAAAAAAGTCAAGAACCATACGATTTCATTGCTATGTGGGTTATAAAACTGAAGTGACAAACGAACGAGACAAATAAACAAGTAAAACCTTATAGACACAGACAACAGTTTAGTGGTTACCAGAGGGTAAGGGGAGAAAGGGGATGGTAGGAGAGGGTAAAAGAGATCGCGTATATGGTGATGGAAGGAGAACTGACTCTGGGTGGTGAACACACAATGTGAGCTATAAATGATGTATTACAGGATTGTACACCTGAAACCTAGGTAACTTTACTAACAATTGTCATCCCAATAAATTTAATAAAAAAAATGTTAAATGAAAATTCAGGACTCAAACTTTTCTTTGTATAATTATTAAAATAAATATTTAAAAATGGAAATAAACTAAAATACTGATAAGCTTCAGTATAATTTTTATTCTGTATGTTTTCTAAAAGGCCTGCAATAAAATATATTCATTTTATAATTATAAAATTCCTTTTACTTTTTTTTAAAGAAATGACAACTTTATACACTGAAATTATTGGAGCAACAGGTGATACAACTAGATAGAGGATAAACAGATACAGACCCAGGTATAGATATGTTGCTATTATATACATACACGTATATACATATGCACACGTCAAAATATTACAATAAACAGTTACATTAAATCAAGTTTAAATGGCATTCAATAAAAAATACACACAACACAGTGAAGAAGCATATTGTTTCCCTGAAATTCAGAGGACACAATGAAAGTGGTTTTCAAAGTAAATAAATTAATCACTGTTCCAAACCCAGTAACTAACTAGTGTTATTCTTTTGTTTTTCTTTCCTGGTCCACCTGCCTTATGTAGAAGCTTTGTAGCCCAGACTTTTTAAAAAAAATATCCAACATATGTTTACAGTACTCACACAGTACCTAAACAAAAGACACTGAGTTGCTATCTATACATGGAAAATTAATGGGACCCTGTGAACCTGGATATCGACACTCTAACTTTCTGTCATCACTCTGGAACACTGAATAATAAATGTTATCACCAAATCAGTGCAATATATGTAGATTGATCATGACAAAAAATAAGATCACCCTCAGTGTGCTGTTATTTATAATTGTCCATAACAATATTTACAACAAACCTATTACAAATATATACACTATTATATACTAATAGTGTATACGACACTTGGACATTTACTACTATTTTTAATGAGTAATACAGAGAGTCTTCTATGAAGATGACAAGAATGGTAATCACATCCTTTTCCTTCTAAATTGTGCTTTCTAGACAGGTCAGGTCTAACTAATGGAGTCATGTAAGCCTTTATTTGTTGCAAACAGAAATGTGAACTCCGGCCTACAAAAACTATGAACACCAGGAACATACCTAGTGAAGTAAATACAGGATATTCCCGTCACAACAGATTTCTATCATTATTCCTTTAACTGAAATTTAGGGGTCTTTTAAAGAAGGAGATGGAGACAATTTTTTAGATAGGAAAAATAATTGTAAAATTACCTGCCATCTTAAAGGATTCTGCTAATTTCCACATTGAAAGCCATTATTTACAAAGATGGTGATAGAGTCCAACTAAATTTCTGAATAGTCTTTTAGTCTGAGATTGCATGAGTCACGATTTTTAATACACCACTGGCGGCTTCAGTTATTCTTCTTAACAGGCCCCTCACGAAAGAAAAAGAGTACACACGTATGATTGTGACCATAAAGTAGTTCATCTCTTACAGGCTCACTGACTTTGCAAATCATATATAAATGAAAAAATTCTTAACTTTCCCTGTCATAAAGCTGTGATTAGCTCAACTGTTCTGCTATCAATGAACCAAAATGATTCCACTGATGGATTTCATGAATAAGAAGCTCAGGACTTTATATTTTCCCTCATACTCTTCACTTTGAGTTCTAAAATCATAATTATATCCAGAAAATCAACTTTTATACAGTGACAACGTGTAAAATAAAATGTATAAACTTCATTAGTATGTTTGATCAAAGGAAAAGCAGTATTAAATAACTGATATTTTAAAGTATAATTCTAACTACATAAAACATTAGGAGGAAGAAAATTCTAAATAACCACACCAAAAGGTTAAGTAATCTAGAAGATTCAAAGTACTACTTTGTAACATGAATGCCAGTGAGATAGTTCACTGACACTGAATCGATTGATTGGTAATTTTACTTTATTCTTTACGCTCATTTTTCCCTTCTTAAATCAGAGAAGATACTTCAATTCTCTCCCAATATTTAACAGCCAACTTGAAATGACCAGAATTTTTTTTTTTCCTTTTCAGAACACAAAAAGCAGATCCTTGAGAATTCAAATTTTAAATGGGTAATTTATCTTACCTGGTATTACCTAGATTTTATTGATGCATTTCCTCAAAATATGGAAAACCTCTAACCATTCTAAACTTAAGGCTCATGAGCCTTTCTAGCATATGTGGCAAAAGTCTTCTAGAAGGCACTGATTCCACACACCCAGAAAGCTTATCAGTTGGCCAACATCTCATTCACCCGTTTCTATGGTAAGAGGGATTTAACAAATATAGGTAAACTGAGCATGTTGAATATCACTTGTATTTCAAGTCAAATAATACTATCAACAGAATGCCATTTGTGAAGGAAAGATTTAGTCTTACTCATCCATGATGGATTACAAGTTAAATATACATGGAAACAGATCACCAGGAATAAGAGTCAGAAGAAACTAGCAACAAGAGATTTAGATCTCCAAAGAGCTCGAATGTTAGAATTATTGGATATAAAATATAAGATAAAAATAGACGAAATATTTTTTAAATAAAATATGGAATAATAAAAAGAATCAGCTATAAAAAATATCAAAATATGAAAAATATAAATTTAGAACTGAAAACTTACTCAGTCTACCGATTGAAACGTTAATCTCCTCTGGAAACACCCTCACAGACACACCCAGAAATGTTTTACCAACTATTTGCGCCCGGCGCCCCCCAGCCCAGTCAGATTGACACATAAATTAATCATCACAAGTGAAGGCCCGTAATAGCAAGACAAGCTACTAGAGCAAGCCTGAAAGAGAGCTGGGTCATTCATTATCTTCCTCCTGCCTCAAATGCGAACTAAGTTCAACCTATAAATGACAACCAAACAGCCTTTTCTGTGGAGTAAAGAAGAGAGAGAAATGTTCGGATTCAGGCTGGGCCCATCGGTCTTCTCAACATTGGCTAGAGGATAGATAATACTGAATACCCAGCATATCCAATTCCCTTCTGAGTCCCAATGTTTAATTTCAAAAATAAATCTGTAGCTAACATCATTACTTATTTCCATCTCATTGTCTAGAAGAACCCATCGATCAATGTATCTATCATGGGAAATTTCTGCTTATTGTCAAAGGAAGTTGCTGAAAGGGAAATCTTTCTTCGAGACAAATGGCCAAAGGTGTTTAGCATACAAGTGACACTTCTTCATTGATTGTATTGGCACATCAAACATAATTATGCTACCAAGTGAGGGATGTTTTTTCACTGAGGCTCTCTAACCAGCATCTATCAACTCACAGTGGTTAACATTGACTGACAAATGATTTAAGCTCCTGGAAGGAAGATACAGGTGTAATCATCCCTTTTAAACTTCTGTGTATGTGTGTGTGTTTTAAAAAAAACATATAACATGAAACTACCTCTTAAGAAAATGTTAGTGTATAATACAGCATTATTAATGATATGTACACTGTTTCACAGAAGATCTCTAAAACTTTTTCATCTTGCATAACTGAAACTCTCTACCTGTTTAATAGCAACTTTCCATTTCTGCCCCTTCCCTGCCCCCAAGTTCCTGGCAACCACCATTCCACTTTGTTTTTGCTGGATCAAGTTTGTTGTTGAACCCCTCCAGTATATACTACAATTTATTTATTATATGCCTCAGTTCCAAAATTTCTGTTTGATTCTGTTTATGTTTCTTATCTCTTTGTTGATATTCTCATTTTGTGTATGCATTGTTTTCCTGAGCTTACTGATCATCTTTATGATGGCTAATTTCAATTTTGTCAGTTAATTCATATAATCCCCTTTTTAAGGATCAATTTCAGTTAACTCATATAATCCCTTTTTTAAGGGTTGCTTTGATTGGGCCATGTTTTCCTATTTCTTTGTATGCCCTTGTAACTTATTGTTGGGATCCCTGCATTTGAAAAAAACAGCCACCTCTCCTAATTTTTCAAGACCGGCTTTATACAGAGAAAATCATGATCCCAGCTAGAGATTTTGGGGGCCTTTCAAATCTTTTCAATGGCATTACCTTCTCTGGATTTATGCTTATAAATTCCAAATTAGAGGTATTTGCTGTTGTTGGGTTATTTTGCTGTTGTGCTTTTTTTTTTTCTGTTTTTTGCTTTTTGTTTTTCAGTAGCTAATCTCTTGCTCCCTCTGGTGTCAGTCTGAAATACTGCAAGTTTGCAGCTGCCACCAGTCACCCAGCTCTTCTGTTTTCAGCAGCCCCCAGACTTAGAGAGTATGCCAGATTGCATCAGCACTCTGAGTCAGGAGAAACAGAAACCAGTCTCTGAAACAGCTCCAACCCTTTCCATTGACAGAGAGAAGCCAGGAGTTGGGGGTTTTCTCCTACTCATTCTGTACTAGCTGGAGGAAGAGCGTATATAGCAAGAGAGTGCTCCAAACCGTCGCCTTTGTTCTCATTGGACCCCCTTTCCTGACAGACACCCTTTCCTGTCAGCACTTAGATTCAGACAAGACAGAAACCAGTAAGCCCCTGAAAAGTCTGAAAGTTGGAACTATGGTCCAGTTTCCTTCTCCTTCCCCAGGGAGAATTAAAGGGTTGGGAGTTTTCTCCTGATTATGCTGCACAGAGCCAGCGGTGGGGACTCTGGTGAGTGAGTGAGGGAAGCTGCTTTTTCACTTGCCTGGGGTGCAGATTCTCTTAACTGTTTTCTGGATTTCTCACAAAAGAAACCGGTCAGTGTATTGGCTTGAGTCAGTGTCTTCATGGGGGGGGGGGGGGGGGGGAAGGGGGACGTGGCGCAGGAAGAGGGGCTGGGGCTTCCTATTCCATCATTTTGCTTACATCACTCCCTGGGCTCATTTTTTAACTTTCAAAAATCTAAGACTCACACTCTCCCTTCTAAGCCCATAAACACATTTAGAGCAAGCCCCAGCGCCCAGCTCAGAGCCCAGCATACAGTGCATGCTTACTACATACTTATTAAACCAAACTAACAGATTGTACAGGACATTGGTAGAAGCAGGATTCGAACTAATGGCTTTGGTATTATCACCCTTTCCTAAATGGCTTTCCTTTGGTTCTCTACTCAAACCTACAGTAAGGATTTAACTAGTAACAACCACAGAGAGAATTCAGGTTCAGGGAAGCAGTGGAGTATATAATGTAAGAAAGAGTACAGAAGACTCTGTGTCAAAGACCTGAGTTTGAATCAAATTCTGTCACATCCCCCTAAGTTATTTTCAACCTTAGGTGTTTTTCAGATTCACCTGAAACATATAGATTCTCAGGACTCACCCTATTTAATCAAAGCTTTGAGGGGTGGAGCCTAGGCAGATAACCATTTAAACAGATTCACAATGTTGAAACTGCTCTTTCAGCTACAAGTATTTTGAAGACTCATACCCCAGTCTTTCAGAACCTGAGTGATCTCAACTATCTGTAAAATGAACTATTAGTTCTTCCATCACTGACCCCACGGGGATACTGTGAGGGTCTAGTCACAGTGGGAACGCATGTGAAAACAATGAAAACTATAGACCCTGATAATAATGTAAGACGACTTCATACTATCAGGTAATTTGAATGTTAAATAAGAATTTAAAGGAAACAAAACCACACCCATTTCCCATAGACATGTTCTATATAAAGAATCGTATTACTCTGTTTTCAAAATTTCAATTATATTTCCTTTATTGCAGTTGTGTTTCTATGAGGGTGTTTATAAATCAAATTTTATTTTAAGCATTAAGTAACACTCTGTTGAACCTTTTATGCAGTAAAGAATGCTTCTAATGCAAATAGACAATCCTTAATTAGCCATTTTTGTAAATGTTGGGTTTCGTATGTGATGTTGGCTGGAAGAGGGACATACGCGTACTTGTAGTGCTGTCAGCAACATCTGGTCATTTCCCTGTGAAACTGCTTGTGCCCTTCTTGGCTGTGCTCACAGCAGCAATACCACTGGCCTCAGAGGAAAGAAGAAACACTCAGGCCCTTTCAGTTGCCCACCAGATGCTGAGAAATAAACACAGGTGTTAACCTCCTAGATTCCAATCACAGCTGGACTCCCCGATTTCCCACAATAAGGCCTTCAATCAAGCAGAGGACTCCCCACAAAATATGCTTTTAATGAACTATATCCCATTTCCCTGATGTTCGGGGCTGATGTGTTACACACCTAGGGACCACACTTCCTCTCAGTCCAAAAATCTCCCACAAGGATTCTCTTACAAAATTCCCTACCTTTCCTGGCTTCAACTAGGTGGATAATATTTAAGGTGTTAAAAATAAAAGGTTTTCATACAATTTGATTGCTCAGAAACTGAGAAAAAAGTTTCTTCACAATGAGTTTCCTTCCAAAAGAAGAAAGTTGTGGTTGTTCAAGATCACAATTCAAGTCACTTCCCATTTAAATCAAATCTGTTTCAGATTTCAGTTTTGCTAAGGCCCAATTTCCAGTTATGTTGATTGGCTGTTAGTATGCATGTTAGCCATTAGAGGGGTTGGAAGGGTAAAGGAGAGTGGGTTAAAGGGCTTCAACCATGGAATTTCTATAACGTTTCCATGTATAACTTTTCACGGTCCAAAGACAAGCTTCTAAAAGGGGATGAATAGTTTTGACTGGGAAATTACAAGGCTAACCGAGGATTTAATGAGCTCTTTCATCATTAACCTAAATGTACTGTAGGATTGATCTGGCAGAACACATCTCAAGCACTGATAAGTAAGGAAAGAAAGGCTTCTCAAACCACAAATGAAGAAACTGAGAGTCATAAGGACTGACTCAAGGGCAATATCATAATGAAGAATACTGTGAGTAAGAGCATGGATTCTGGAGCCAGACGGGGCTCCAATGGCAACTCTGACATTAGCTGCGTGACTTTAAACAACTCAATTAGCCTTTGTAGACCTCAGTTTCCTTATGTGTAAACAGAGTTGACAATAGTATTTACCTATAATAGAGGACGTTATAAAGGTAACAAATTAATATGGATAAAGTGCCTAGAACACAGTAAATACTATATAAGGTTTTTAAAGTAAAAATTAAAAATAATGTGCAATAGAATCAAACATCTGGTACTGTAAGAAACCTTAGAGATGAGAAAGTGAGGTACAAAGAGGTTGCAAGACCAATATTACGTGGTCCATCAATGATACACACTTAACACCTCTGACAACCTGTCTCCCTCTCGTCACTACCTTCCTGATAACTATGGGATAGTTACTGAAATGGTTATTGCCTAATGGGAATGGCAAAAACACCGAGTTTCTTTGTATGAGAGGTGTGAGAAAAAATGAACAGTAAAACAAACTTTTAACTATTTTGCAAGTGGAAAAGCACCAAACAAAGTTTCAGAGCATATTCTCATCTCCTAGAAGTACATTTCAGTTTTTAATCACACTTTCTGAGGCTGATGTCTATATAGAAATGTAGACTAGCCAGAGGGCCTGTTGGAACGGAGGTTTTAATAATAGAGAAAATGAAGTACTCCAAAAATCACATTTGGCTTTAGAAATGTGTGTAGACCGGCTTATCAAACACTGCTCTAAACAGGAAGGAAAAGCTCGAGCCCTTGATTGCTACTCACATCCTGCACGACCTTGAGAAATTCAGACTCTCTTTCAACGTCATGTTCCTTACAGACGAGAGAGAGAAATCTTGTATCCCTAATGGTGATTATGGTGGTGATGATTGATCTAAGGGTAAAGCCCTTTCCAGTTTCTAAAAAAAATGTTGGATGAAGGGCAGGCCACTACTAATGGAACACTTTACGATTGATAATATTAGATTTAACTCTTTAGCACACGAATTGTTCCACATGGACAGAAATAAGGATGGACATGTCAGTTCTAGAACTGTCAGTGTGTGAGTGATTCAGGAATTTGATGAGCCCCAGTTTAGCAAAGGAACAGAATGAAGGTCCGCCTGCCCTTCCACGGCACCTTATCAAGGGTAGGGTCAGATCCCTTTGTGAACTTCCATGAGATGTTTAGAGCCTGGGAGAGTTTATCTGTACCAGTAAGAAAACCATGGCTCAGGAAGATTACAGAATGGGTCAAAATCTGACACTTTTTTGGGTCCAGTAGAGATTGACTTAGCTCTTTTGTCATTTCAACAGACCCCAGGCAGAAACAAAAGAAAACAAATGATTATTGTAACAGGTATCCATTGACTCCACGTGTAGGTACCAATATGCCCTGTTAATTGAAGAAATAGTCTTTTTTCAACATGCACTTAAACAGTATTTTTTTAAATTAAATGTATCCTGTGCTACTGGCTTTCCAATAGGTCAATCTGTAAAGACCATTCAAGCCCACAGCTCCCACTGCTAGAAATATTGAAGAGTAAAGTCAAGTTGAAGGGCTTGTCAGACCAGACAGTGAGAAGAATTGCTGCATACCTAGCTGGAGCCAGTACCTAGCTGAAGGCTTCAGGACAATGTAAGGGACGGAGAAATGACAAGGATACAGGGACATATCCTTTTTGTTTAGGATGAGGGATGTCAGAAAAATGCTTGGGAAGCACGGGTGTAAAACTCATATAAAGAGAACAAGGTTAACACTCGGCAGAAGGGTCCCTGTCTCTTGTGAAGGTGTAATTATTAAGCACCTTTCTATGGCTACTCAAGGAAAATTGTCAATTTAGCTAGAACTTTAACCTATTGCCTCCCTATTATCATTCCTTTCCAAAAGTACCCTAACCTTCTAGTGAAGGTCCTTCATCAGTTTTAGGTGCTAGTTTAGAGGAAATTGAAGGTACAATATGGCAAAGAGGAAAGAGAACTCTGTGCTACCCTCTATTTTTCTCAGATTCAGTGGAGACAAAGTGTCAGCCTTTTTGAATGAACTTAACATTCATATTTCTAATTGATTGTCAGCAGACACAGGAGGCACATTCTTATAGTTGCATAGAAACTCACAAAACCAGAATTTTATAAAGAGGGCAAATGCTGTTGAGCTTAAATTATCTTCATAGGTTAGAGAAGGTAACATCCTGCAGGAAGAGAGAGAGAGACTGGAGAATTCTGGTGTGCAATGAGAATTTCCTCAGCTGACTTGAAGAGAAAATGGCCTGGTAATTTTTATTTAACAACACAAGCAAAAGTATGCAGGGTCTTTGGTAGGGGGGATCAGAAAGATGGAGGAGGAATCAAGGATTCAACAGGCAGAAGGCTAAGGAGGGAGCACACTGGGTAAAATGCCTTGCTACTCAAAGTGCGGTCCCTGGACCAGCAGCATCAGCAGAATCCCAAGCCCCATTCTAGACCCACTCATCAGACTAGGTATTGTTCTAATTTCGCCACGTGTGTCATGTGCATTGAGGTTAAGAGGCATCAGTGTGGGGGGCAGCCCTGGGAGCAGGGAAGACTCAGATGGGGATCAGAATCACTGGTGATATTCTGGATGTGCTGAAGAGTAACCCAGAGGGTAAGATACCACAGTGGCCAGTCCATATCACATCTGCTTGGCCATGACAACAAGGTCGCAAAGATTAATTCACAGCAGAGGTACAAGATGGGGGAAGTGGTCCCTCCTCAGGGTCTAGCCCCCTACAAGAGTTGGTCAAAATTACTAAGATTATCAGAATGCCAAACATAGAAAGTGGGATGAAAGAAAAGACTCTAGTTCCTCCAAGGAACAGAAGAGTTCAGAAGGCAAACCCAGGCAGATGCCTGGTTCTAGAGTTTCAGTCAACAAGGTGGAGATAAGGGAGTGGCATGACTTGGAGATTACATGGGAAACCAGAGTTTATCACTGACACATTGGTATCTCAATCTCCTAGTAGCAGAACTACTAGTAGTAGCTATTATCCGCTGTTTCACCGTCTGTGGTTTCAGTTACTCACAGTCAACTGTAGTCTGAAAATATTAAATGGAAAGTTCCAGAAACAAATAATTCATAAGTTTTAAATTGTGCACCATTCGAAGCAGCATGACGAAATCTCACCCTATCCTGCTGGGAACGTGAATCATCCTCTTGTCCAGCACATCCACGCCTTACCCATCTGCTAGTCTCTTAGTAGCCCTCTCAGTTTTCAGATCAACTGTCTCGTGGTGTCACAGTACTTGTGTTCAAATAACCCTTACTTTACTTAATAATGGCCCTGAAACACAAGAGTAAGGATGTTGACAACTCGAATATGCCAAGGAGAACCATAAAATGCTTCTTTTAAGTGAAAAAGTTAAAGAACTTCAACTTAATAAGGAAAGGAAAAAAAAATTGTATGCTAAGGTTGCTAAGATCTACAGTAAGAACAAATCTTCTATCCATGAAATAGTGAAGAAGGAAAAATAATGTTAATTTTGCTGCCACACCTCAAACTGCAAAAGTTAGAGCACAGTGCATGATAAATGCTTACTGAGATAGAAAAGGCAGTAAACTTGTGGGTGGAAAGTCAAGAACAGAAAATGTGTTCTGACTGACACATTTCGTAAAAGCACTGAGCCTTTACGAAGACTTCTGCAAGGGATCCCGGGATCCCCAGAAATGAGTGACCACATTCACATCTCTTTGAATACAGTATGTTGCTATAATTGTTCTATTTTATTATTGTTGTTAACCTCTCACTGTGCCTAATTTATAAATTAAACTTTACCATCAGTATATATGTATAGGGAAAAAAAAAAAATATATATATAGGGTTTGGTACTACCAGTGGTTTCAGGCATCCATGGGGGTCTTAAACCGTATTCCCACAGATAAGGGAGGACTGCTGTATTGCAATCTCACCAGCCCCGGGACTGAGGTTGGCATCAGTGTGGATGGGCATTCAGGTAACGGAATTAGAGTTTTCGTACTAATGTGTTTTCATTTCTCCCTAGAGTCTAGTGGGGTTTGGGGATATTTTGGTGACAAACAAACTCCCAGGTTTCTGGAACTGGGAGTAAACTGCTTTTGCCTGGATCCCAATTCTAAGAGTAATATTTTTTAAAAGGTTTTGAAAGTTCAGGAATATAAACACTTTCTTTAAATCATAAATTCAAACCAACAGTATTTTCATAAAATGAATTTCACGTAAAAAGATACTTGTATTTCTCTTAGCTTAACTGTGTATCACCAAATTGGCACAAGTCATGGCAGCTCCCCGCATTCCTCAGTCCCAAAAAACTGAAACCACTGTTTAGTCTAGTTCATGAGGCCACCCAAACCAGGTAGGAAATACTTTGCCCTGTGTGGTGGTCTCTTAGAGAGCATTCCTGCATATTCTTGCCAGTGCCGGAGAGATGTCTCACAGCACTCACATAGCCTGTGCTCATCAGGCCCTGGCATTCACCCATCGGCCTCAGCATGGCATCCAATGTGTGTGGTGGGCATCTGCCAAGCCCCACAGGGCATCACTCTCTCCTCTCTGTTCTGCATCGTTCATCAGGGGATTATGATTTTCCCCAAGGTGCCATCTCCTGGGATGCATGAATTAGAAAACCCACAGGATACTCAAGACAGGATGATCTTCTTTCAGTCCTGATTGTGCCAAAACCAGGATGTATCTGAAGCAGAACTAGAGAGAAAGAGGTACAGATTAAGCCCAACGCAACCCTCATGGAACTAGGGGATGCTCTTTTTTTCTCTCTCTTACTTAGATACCCATGTACAAAATTTCTACCCTCATAGACTCTCTTTCTCAATCAAATTATTTATTCAAATATATATTGGCAGTTGTGTGTGTATGTGCATAGACGGGGCTAATGTAGTAGTTTGGCCCTGTAAGATAAATCTTTAGTAAGACCCAGCAAGGACCAGTGTGGTATGTTTGTACAAAAAGCCAAAATATTGCCATCTGTAATCTAAAAACAAAATAGTGATTTTTTTCTCCCCAAACATAGTACTTAATGGATATCTAGCTCCAAAGGAGACTAAACATGTATCAAATAATAATACAGGTCTCTATTTTGGTTTGCACAAAAGTAAAAAAAAAAATTAATACATTTAGTCCTTTAAGAAGACTCTCATCTAATCTCATGAACTAAGAGGAGCTCTCTGTTTTAAATTTTACTTGTGTTGGCATCCAAAATGGTAGGTGACTTACCACATTTGATTGTCAGTCAAAGTTCTCAAGGGAAAATTGCAGCATTCTCCTCACGTAGCTCACTGCTATGTTGCAGCCAAACAAGAAAGAAATTCTTATACTGTTTGATTTAAGTGACAACACAGAGCTGCAGCCTTCTTCTGTGATGTATGTATATTAAACCTATTTACCTTTAGCTGATTTTAGTCTAAGATCTGTGTTCTTAATGATGGAAAGTAATAAGTACCTGAAGGTAAAAAGAAAGGTAAATCAATGACATGGTTTGGGAATTCCATGGGAAAAACTCAGGACTTCCTTCAATAAAGAAGTCAGTACTTCCTGGCAAGGATGAATTGGAGGTATCATTTACCGAGAGCTAGATTTTGGAGGGTTTGGGGTTTTTGTTTTTTTTTTTTTCGTTTTTTTTTTTAACATCAGGTGAACTTCCAGCTAAGAGATAATTAAATTATTTTTAGAAATAAGAGATTTTTTGGTTTTGTTTGGTTTTGGTTTTTTGTTTGTTTTTCCTTCAGGGAACATTCCAGTGCTTTCCTTGATTTAAAAAAAAAAAAAAAAGTCCCACATTCTGCAACAGAGAATGAGTCCCTTTGCAGAGAAAACAGATTTAATATGTCACACATATTGTAGAATACTTGGAGGTGTTGAAAGGTTCAAGGGGAATGGTGGAGGTGGGAAAGGAAAGGGACAGTCAAGTCCAGGAGGGAAAGACTGAAAATAAATTCTCTAAGCATTTGAAACAAAAGCAACCAATCCTAAGCATGTCAAACATAAGAATTAAAATTTAAGACTGTATGCTATCAAGTACTGATTATGTGTCTTCAGAAGTTTAAGGGAGACTTTGAGAGTCGTGGGAATACCAGCTTGGCACATAGTGGGTACAAAAATTATAACTGTCCAAAGGATGATTGAAGGTGAAATTTAACCAGGTCACTGAATCCTCTGCCCTCTGAGAGCCACATGATGTAATTCTTATAAGGCAAAGTTAATAACTACTCCCCTTCCTTTCTGTTATTTTGATATTGAATAGATGTGAAAATTTTGAGTTTAAAGCCCCAGCAGTATTAAGCCAGTTGATTTATCTGTGAATGTTTACATTATATAATACAAATAATTATGGGAGTCTTAATGGCAAAGGCATTAAATCTCTCAAAGTGTACTGCCCTCTCTTTTTTCTTGGCCAACTTCTAGATTCAGAACCACATTTTTAAATCAGCTACATAAAAATTAGCACAATGACCATTGGATACAGAAGAGTCAGGGGCTAAGTCGGATATATTATATATATATATATATATACACATAAAATACACCTGAAAAAAACAAGCACATGAGTCACATTCCCTGCCTATGCAATTTGGTTTAATTTTTTTTTTTTTAATGGGACTCTTCCTACTTCATGAGATAAGCTAGCTGACCTAGGGGCAGAAATGGGTGCATCTGTTTGAAACCTCACTTCACTCAGCTACGTAATGCATGGGCTTCTTACAAATTCAAGTATTTAAAACACTGGAAAGTTGATTTAAGCATTTTAGAGAGAGAAAATATTTGCTCTTCTTCCTCATCAGATATCCAAGAAAAGAAATTCTGCAATCACTGTTGTGAATTTATTACCATAAATAATAGAGTTATCACCAGTCTGTTAAGAGATTCGGCAAATAAAAATTTGCAAATTTGCTGTTTACCCTTGTTGCATACATGTTTCTCTAAATAAAGTAGACATTTAATAATCAAATGTCTTTCACTTCCAGTAGAGTATTGAATCTTGTTGATTCAGATAATAGCTCATCCAGAAAACCTTTGATTCTTATATAGCTTTTCAATTACAGAAAAAAAGACTCCCCTAGGCTATTTGGCCTAAGTCATTAAAATTAGTTTGCAGTGTGACTTACTAGGCTGTACATCACCACAGGGGGTAGATTAAATATAAGACAGTGACACTAAAGCCCTTCACGGTAATCCTATTCGCCTGACTGTCCTCCTCCTGCTACCAATGAAGACCTACTCCGTTCTGCCTGATAAAATATATTCTGCAGGAGTTATATATTCCCATCCTCACACAAATTTTCTTCCCAGGACTGAGATTTCCCTTTGTATGGACCTCTTTCTCCATGCTACTGAAAATCCTGCTGTCCTCCATAAAACTCTCCTCAGGCATCCTAATAGCTGTTTTTTTATAGCTATAAATGGAAATGTTTTGACTTTTCAATCCCTTTTTTTCTGTTTAACTCCCTACCTATCTAATCTATATCTATCTATCTATCTATCTATCTATCTATCTATCTATCTATCTGCCTACCTGTCTTTACCCTATAAGTGTAAAGCCCCCTCTAAGATTCTTTACGTCTCTGAATCCAGCATTCTACCCACAGTGACTACTCAACAAACGATGCAAGCCATGCTCAAAGAGCAGAACTCCACAGAGGAGAAACAGAAAAGAATGTCATTCTTTCAGCTGGCTTCCCAGCTCTGTGGGGCTAACTGTTCCTTATTCCTAAAATTAAATTGAGGGCAGATCTCATGCCTTTTCTGGCCAGTCTCAGGAAATGAAAATTCCTGAGAACCTTTTGAGCCCGGGAGCACCTCACCTGAGTAAAATGACCTTGTAGTAACAAAACTCCAAATTTCACTAAAAGTTGATTTTTTTTTTCCCTTCTCCAGTTTGTTTCTGCTTCAGAGTGTAACCTACAATGGGAAAAGCTGTATGTTTCTCCACAACCCCACCTACACTTTGACACTTCTCCCATCCCATCCCTACTTAGGCGGCATTCTGTCTTCTCTGGGCTGAAGCGGGAGGAAAGGGAGGTCATGAGCAGGAAATGGCTTATTCTACTGTTACAACTTAGACATGGTCAGCTACTAATTAGGTACATGAATTGGGCAATTTACTTAACTTCTCTGCACTTCAATTTCCCCCTGCAGTCAGAACTGAATTAAAATAAATAAGGCATTTTGTAGTTCCTGAGGCACAAGAAGATGCTCAATCAATATGTGCCAGGCATTATATTTCTAGTCAAACCCAGTTCTTCTCATGAGGTAGCTTTGTATTATTTTGCACAATCCTCATGAGGAATATCAGAGAAGTTTCTGCAGCGCAGGCAATGTCTCTTCTCATAGGACCCCACTGCAAGCTTCTGTATCTAATAGTTCATCTCAAACTCGACCTAAAGCTATCTTGGCTGGTGCCTCCTTTTAAAACACAGGCAGGCTCCTTCTCCAGTGCAGTCCTCATCTGGCCCTCTTGAACCAAACACCTCTGCTCCGTCTTCCACGGAAGCCTAATGTGTCATCTATTTTTGCCCCTAGTACCACTATGCAGCTAACCTGACTCAGCATCACATTACATTTTCAATCCCTTATGTTCTGCCAAAATGTAGGGGCCAATATCAAGCTCTGCATGTGCTCTCCTTCTGCTGAGCTTTCGAAGAGAAGCAGCTTTCCCATGTCGTAACACCTCCAACAAGCTCTGCCAGACTTTTTTAGCCTCAAGCTGTGTTTTCCCAAAAATGGGTGTGGGACTAAGGACTGCAGGACCTCTTTATGGTCTTCTCATTTGCAAGTGCCTAAAGCGGTCTAGCTACTTGTCCTGAGGTATAGAATGCTCACATATTTGCTGCAACAGCAGGCTTGAGACACCTTTCTATGGTTATTTCCTCCTTATTGCAGACGCACATCATTTGAACCTTATCATACTCATGGAAACATACGTAGGTAGTAGGGAAATTTCAGATGCTTAGAATGGATACAAAGTTCAACCCTGCTGGGGATATTCGGTTCTGTTTACCTCATGCCTAAATTCATGCTGTTCCCAATCACTTTTTGCTCCTCTCTCTTTACTAGATATTTGTATTCTTTAATTCCACTTTACATCTATGCCTTGACCAGGCTGAGTTTCTGTGCTGGGTCTCCCAGTTCACAGAGGAAGCAGTGGATCTGGTGTTTCCGGTCCACTGGTCCAGGCCCTTTTAGAAAGTGCCATTGGATTCCTAGCATCTAAACATAGTGCATGGAACATAGCAGTGCTCAGTAAATATCTCCTATTGTTGAGGGAATCTATGGCTTCCATAAAACAACTTCCTATCTCTTTTTTCACTGAACCCTGCTTCATATGTATGAGGAGACAAAGCTCTCCGCTACAGCAACTAATTTTCCTCGTAGAAAGGAAGCCGACATTTTCCAACCTAGTGCACATAAGTAGGCACAGGGATTTGGGGCAAAAGTGATAAATTCATTTCCAGATTTGGCCTCAAAAATGCTTCACATGATCTTCTACTTTCTTTCCACGTCTGCCACTGTACACACTGTTGACAACAAAGACTCAGACATGATGAAAGGCCACAGTTCACTTTTTGAAAGATCGCTCAGAGTCACCCAACCACGTGAAATTTAGTGTGTGATATAAAATGTCATTGTGTTCAGCCACTGAGATTCTCAGATTGTTTCTTATAACAGCTAGAATTAATTATGGCAACTAATTAATTAAGTAACTAGTACTTCATTTAATGGTTGGAATCCCAGGTACAGCAAAAAGAACCCTTTCAGTTTAGGAAAATTGTGTTTGCAAAAGTATATATATATACACACGTGTGTGTGTGTGTGTGTGTGTGTGTGTGTGTGTATATATATATATATATATACATACATATCTACAAAAACCAAAAAAATCCATTTCCTAGCTATAGGACCTTGGACATGCAGCAAAACTTCAAGCTTTCAAGTCAAAGTGAGGTAATGTATATGAATGTACTTTAAGTGAAAGGTGAGTTATGATTTGCCATCCCTGGACCTCTGAAATAATCACGGTGGAGGTATAAAGGCAGCTCATGTTCTTTCAATGCCAATTAACCATTAACAATCAACTGAAGTCTATTACACGCAAAACCTATCAAATCAAAGATTTGAAGATAAGCCATCCTCATATTCTATTTTTTCTATTTTTGGTCAGTGTAGAAAAGAATAAAAATATTAGATGAACTGAGTATATAACTGATGATTTGAATTAAAGTGAAACTAACAACTTACTTCATGTTCTCATACTTCTTTCAAAAAACATTCATATATATATTATATATATGTAATAACTAAGGAAAGAAGGCTAGGAAATGTTCTTTTTGCTTGATCTATGATGGGCAAAGGCAGAAGCAGCCTTACTATTATTTTTCACCTCTGGGGAACAAATTACTTTAAAATGACTGGGTTTAGATCAGTGGTTCTCATTTGGGAGCAGTTTCTCAGGTCCAGGTGGGAGGGGTGCACTACGGCATCCAGTGGGTGGAAGCCACAAATGCTGCTCAGCATCCTACAGTGCACAGGACAGTCCCTCAACAAAGAATTATCCAGCCCAAAATGTCAATAGTGCCAAGGTTAAGAAACCCCAGGTGAGATCAGAGGGGCTGTATCTCCTTGCAAGCGTTCCAAAAGGCTTAATGTAGATATTCCTGAAATGTCTGTTTTCAGTCTCTGTTCGTTCACTAATTTTGATCTTAGAAGAACCACCATGTAAATAAAAGAAAAAAATGATAAATAAGTCAAATCATTATTAAGTTGTCATGAAAAATAAAATCTTAATATTTTAATTCTCTCTAAGGCCCACAAATCTTAGCGAGGCATATTGTTGAGCAATTATCGAAGAATTAAGTTAAACCTGCCACCTTGAGTTAACTGTTTACTTAATGCATACGTGAGTAAACTATTAAGCACAAATGTGCTATACATTATAGCAGGTGCTATGGGGCATACATTACTTATGTGGATAGGATACTAACCTTCCCTTCAAAAATGTAGTGAGTAAGGGAGAGAAAAGTTTTTTGTTTGTTTGTTTGTTTTTTAATCTCAGTATCGACCATGCCATCATGGTGCCTGATTCATAGGAATCCCTCAACAAATCCTGATTAAACAATGAGCTCATCAGTTTCAAGCCCTCTCCCCCATTTTTTTTTTGTTTCATTCATTCAGGAAATATTTGTCGAGCACATTCTCTGTGGCAAGCACCCTTCCTGTGCTAGGGATACTTTGATGAACAAAACACAGAAGCTCCTTAAAGCTTCCGGTTCTTGAAGACTTTCATTCTAGCATGGTGGTTTTCAAACTTATTGACGGTGACCTACGCTAAGAAATACAGGATCCCTTGTAAACCAGAAAAACACACCCTTAAATGATCAGAGCAAAAGTTTTACAAAGCAGTGTTTGCTATTTGTACTTAAACTAAAATATGTTCTATTTTATTCTGTTTCATGTTTTGTGCGTGTTCTATTAAACTGACTTCACATACGGATGGGTTATACTTTCAGTCTGAACATTTATTTGCATATGTGTATGGGGAGAATAAATATGTTAACACAATGTTTACCCAGCATTGGGAAGACGATAACTTAGAGTACAATGACAGACAATGACAGCAGAGGATCACTTCTTAGATGTAATTTTCATCAAGAGCCTCCTAGGAGGGAACTAGACCTGAATGATGATAACATTTAACATTTACGCGGTGTGCTTGATGCACCTTCTGACTGTCTTTTACGTAATTACGCATGTAAACCTTCTGACAACCCTGTAAGAGAAATGCCGTTAGTATCCCCAAATACAGTTGTGAAAACTGAGACAGTGAAGTTATAAATCTTATGCCCTAGGTCACAGATATGCAGATGGGTAAAATTGGGATTGGGAGGAAGTCTGTCTTGAAAGTTCATGTTCTTCATTATCATCCAATACTGCTTGTGACAGTAGATGAACCAGCTGCATAAAACTGTTGGGCAGAATTTTCTTTGCAGCAACGGCACAGGCCGAAGACAAAAATAAAAATGCCCTTCCCGTGCCAACAGGCATGGCTCCTTTTAACGATTTACCCTCCTATTCCTAAGTGAGCTCCCAGTCTTGCCATGATAAGCATGTGACAGGCAACCCATCACTTTCTCTGCCTTTACTGTATGATTGTCTTTGCCTTGAAACCAACCTAAATTTTCCTTTTATTTTCTAGGTTTGGCCTAGGCAAAGTTCTTCTAATCAAACTCCAGATCTCTATTGGGTCTTAGCCTAGATAAACTATTGACTCTTGTAATGGAATACAATGCTCTTTCTCTCCAAGGCCTTTCCAAGAACTCACCTTCCCCAGAAACAGGAACAGTAAAGAGCTAGAAACAGTGTCCATTTGAAAGCAAAGCTTCTCGCTCCCCTGCCTGATCCCAAAGCCCCATGACAAAGAAACTTATGTATGGAAACGGCCCCATTTTTCTTTAGCCTGAGCCACGTATGCTTGGCCTGGGTCTGGTCCCAACATTTCCTCAGAGCCTAAATCATCTGTCTGTGATGCAGGCTGCAGAATCAAGAGAGTGGCTTGCTTTGCCTGATGTGGTAATAGCTGCTGCAATCACTGAAAAAGAGTGAACGAAAGAGAAGAGTTAGGAGCAAGGTAGGAAGGGAATGATGGATTTGGGATTGGTCCTCTAATGACCATGCCAAAGGGGACTGGAGGATGAATAGGCAGGGCGCTGCTAGCTGGTGATGAGTTTAATAGTTCAGGGGGGTCTATGATGAAGCCTATGGCTTGGGAACTTCAAGAGAACACATCAAATTTTCAAGGCATTTTCCCCAGGACATTTCATCAGTTAGAATTCAGTTTCAGAAAAAAAAGGAAATACCTCTAGCTATTCCAAGAATAAAGAGATTTAATACAAAGAATTAAATGTTCTTATGCTCCAAGTTTGACTCTCAGCACACCCCAGAAATGGCCCAGCAGGAAAATAGCTATCTCTGCCATTGCCAGGAAATTACAGAGTTTTGAAGTCATTGTGCCAACCACTGGTGCCAGCATCACACCACCTGGGTCACAATCTGGATATCCAGAAGCTGCTGCCAGAACTGCTAACTCAGATGCCGTGCCGCTCATGCTAGAGCCATGTCAGCAAAATAGATCCCTGCACCACCATTCTCTCTCTCGCCATTTAATTCAGTTCTGAATTCACAATTCCATTTGGGTATCTGACTGCTGGAACCAAAATCATATTGAGAACCTGAACCACAATGCCATCTGTATTGTAACATGTGTATTATGGAAAGAAATACTAGCAAGAGCTGGAATAGAGGTTGAATGATCCAGGCCATCAGATCTGCCACAGACATGTTCATATGCTATTGAAGAAGGACAGTGTTTCTTAATTAGCCATCATTTTTTTACACCTTGATCAGTAGATATAATAACCATCTGACCTATTAACAAATTTACATAATAATATTTGCCCAAATCAGACATAAGTATCTCTCATGTAATACATGTGTTCCTTTGATATTCAAGTTTTAGCGGCCTTTAATTATTTAAATTTAAATTTCTCTGGTTTAAATTATTAAATTTAAATTTAAATTTAAAAATCTCAAGCAATTAGTGATTTGTTCGTAAACAATTTAAAGGACTAGGTTGGTGGGTGGGAGAAAAGTACACAGAAAATTGTAAGTTAGCATTACTACACATATTCTTTTAAATGCTTTGTACTTTTTTTTTTTAAAACCAAAGATACCTGGTAATTCACTGCAGATCAGTGTATAGGAATCTTCCACATCCTTTCTTATAGCTGCCCACAACTCCAGATTACAGATAGTGTATCTGTCATATACAAACGCAGACATTTGTGTGAACTACTCTGAAAATATTTTCCTTTTAATTGGTGGGTTTAGCCCTGTTACATTTAATGATATAACTAAAATGTTTATACTCTACCCCATATTATTTTGCATTATATTGAATATGTTTCTGCTAATGTTTCTAAGTATCTTATTTCCTTTGCTGTCCTATGCATTTTTTTTTTTAATTTAGGAAACGTTCTATTGTTGCTGTCATGGTGACCTTTAAACCAATATCTTGTATAATGTTCCTAAGGCCCCCCTCCCCTTACTTGACCTTCTACTATAACTTTAATTCCTCCTATTACCTATGTGGGATTAATGAGTTTATTCTATCTTCCCTGTTCTCTCTCACTTATCCTCACCTTTTTGTTTTAGTTGTGTTGGTTCTATTTTATGAGAACATGTAACATTCACATACTGCCACCCGCCTTGCCACCACCTTTGTTTTGGTTTTAGATATACAATTAAATACGTTAAATACTCAGCATCATTCCTTTTCCTGAGTTATCCCCAATCATCTCTTGGTTTAATGAAGATTACGCTGTGGTAGGTTCCACGGGAAGGTTCAGAAGTTCAGTATTTCTTGAGTTCTTCAAGCTTAGAATTATTTTCCTGTATCCTTGATAGTTGAAGAACAACTTCTATGATATCAAATCCTTGGATTATATTTTCTTTCCTTGGGTTTTAGGACAATGTTATCCCACTGTTGCTCTATGCTGTGTTGCTGTCAAAATTCTAAAACCAGCCTGATTTCTTCTGTTTTGCAAATAACTTGATCTTGTTGCCTATCTGAAGAATTTTCCTTAAGCCTAATAGTGTTACTAGGCTATGTCTCAGAAGTGACAATTAATGATCAGTTTTCCAGGTATACAATAGTTCCTTCCAATATGCAAATGTAAGTAATTTTTAGATTTCCATAATTTTTATTGAATTATAGTTTTCAATATTAGTTCTGTTCTATTATTATTGTTATTGTTATTATTTTTACTTCCTTGGGGACTATAACCACATGTATGTTGGATTCTCTTTGTTCTTATCTTGTGTATCTAATCATTTCTCATGCATTTACCTTTTTTGTTTGGTTTTCCAACTCTTGGCTATTTACATGCTTCTCCTTCATGTCTTCAGTCCATCTACATATTCTCCCTTGAATAAGTAGTAATTTCATCTTCATTTTTGAAATGATTTTCTTAAATTTTCCTCACCTTTTCCCTCTGAGTTGATTTGATCAACATTCATCTCACATCTTCTCTTCTTTTCTTTTTTTCTTTTTTTTTTGTCCTTCCCATTCTTAGTTTGTTTTTGAATTTCTGATTCAAAGTGTTTTCATGGGTGAAAATACTTGTTTAATGATATTTAATGAATATTGAGATGTATTTCAGTTATCCTCTACTTTGCGGTTGCTTAGTGCTGTGGGAGGTAAGAAATATTTTTACCAGGTGAAAACTTTGATTTTCACTTCTAATTTCCCTCTTATACTTTATAATTCCTGGCTTTGTGTGGGTGTATCTGACATTTGCTGTTCAATTTTAAATGTTTTGGATTTTCCCTAGCCATAAATAACAGGTGTTTCTCCATGGAAAGAGGCTGAGGTGAAGGTTTGGCGTGGATGAATAGTTCCTTAATTCAGAATCATCCTCTTCTGTTGGTACAGAAAAGTTGCATTTCTTTAATAGATGTACCTTTTGAGGATGGTTGATATTTCTTGTAACTCAGTAACACTTTTTTAACTTAAGGTGATTAATATTTATAT
Source organism: Rhinolophus ferrumequinum (assembly GCF_004115265.2). Taxonomy (NCBI): domain Eukaryota; kingdom Metazoa; phylum Chordata; class Mammalia; order Chiroptera; family Rhinolophidae; genus Rhinolophus; species Rhinolophus ferrumequinum. The sequence goes on along the minus strand of NC_046296.1, from coordinate 43,058,766 downwards.
CTTGCTTGCTCCCTTATTTCCTTTCACCAATCAGCCTTCAAAGAAACTCCTTCCTTCTAAATTGCCTCCTGGAACCGCAGAATTGGTGCCTTCTGAATTTGGTCACCTCTGGTTGTGTAAACTTTCAAGCCTCTTCCTTTGGATTCCCCAGTAGCCAGTACTCCCATATACTACCAGGGCTCACACTGATTCTGGTCCTTCTGCTCTCAAAGTGGGACTCTTCGTTCAGGGGATGATTTAACCTATTTTTCCCTCCTTCTGGTACCTGCTTCCCTCTCCTGTTTCTGCACAGTCTCTCTCTGACTCTGCCCCAATTGGGAATCCAGAAGTGACTCTGATGATTTTAGGTATTTATGTTCCCACTTTACAAGTTCAAGTAATTGTGTAGTCTTCTCTGTCTCCTAGTTATGCTGTAGGTGTGAATTAGGAGTGCATGTTTTCTCTCTTTGGTAATCTTAATATTTTAGAGGCTATAAGGAGAAGTTCAGATTTAGGTCATCATAACCCCAAAGAAATTTGGAATTCCTACTTGATATTTTTATAGCTATTAAAATGGCATCATTCTCTAATTATGTAGTCCTAATAGGTGGAAAGTCAATGTATTTTTGTACATTAACCGGTATTCAGGAAACTTGCTAAACTCTTATTGTAATAATTTATATGTAGATTTTGGGGGGATTTTATGTATACAATCCTGTCACCTGAATTTTATATGAAGGAAGATATAAAATTGACTAATGACAATTTTATATCTTCCTTTATAATCCTTATATTGTTTGCATCTTTTCTTCTTGCTGCCTTAATGTCTTCAATAAACTGCTGAAGAAAAATTTTGATTCATGAGAAAACTTTCATGTGTCATTATTAAGTAGGATACTTGTCCTTCATGTTTCTGTCTAGTATATTTTTAGTGTAAGAGGATGGTGTGCAATTCTTATGAACTGTATCCTATTTACTCAGAGTTAATCATGAAAGCTCAGAGCTAGGGATGAAAGATTCCAAGCATCACCAGCTGTTGAGGTTATCCACCTTCCAAAGGGCTCATTGAGCAGAACTGTGACTCTAGAAATGGAGCTATATCAAGCCATGAGGAATAAATATGAAACAATTTTACTTTCACCAAAACTGGGCAGTGAGTTTCACTATGACATAAATCTGACCCTTTTTTGAAAGTTTTAACATACACTAGTTAAAGTAGTCCCATTTTCAAGACTCCAGTTTGCTCATTTAAAATATTTAATCTCACAATTAGAGAAAATTATTTTAAGTATACAACAGGGCAGAATAATCTTGCACCAGCATGAGCCGTAGTCTCTGGCCTCTGATCCTTTCATTTGGGTTATCTTTGATACTATTATAAGAAGGAGGAAGACGAAATACAGACATTTTGCTATATATTGCCTATGGAAAGGCTACTCTTCCTTACTTGTTTTAAGCACCCCCAAGTGCTTACATCGAGCAGAATTATTCTGACGCATGAGAATTTGCTCCTTGCTACAGCAGTCCCCAGCAAACTTGCAGCACAATCTCATATTACAACCATAGTCCTCAACTCTGGAGCCTAATGGCACAGATAAGTCCATTCCCCCTAACCCTGGGGACTGGAAACTTGAGGGGCCATACCACCCTGTCACCTCTCTTCAGAACTGTTTGTTTGATTCAGCATCATCAGGGCAGGTGAGAAAGCAGAGCTGCTTGGCAGAGATCCAGAGAACTGTAGATGCCATTTTACCCTCTAGCAAACGTGCCCAAACTGTGATTCTCGTAGACTTTTCCCTTGCTTTGAGAGAAAGCAACCCGTTGAGTACCACTTTCATCTCCTTCAAGGAGAATGAAGGCAGTATCTCATCTTCATGAAGAATGCACTCCCTGCAAAAGACATAACCAGCGGCCAAGACATGGAAATAACCGAAGTGTCCTTCAGTAGATGATTGGATAAAGCAGATGTGTCATATATACACAATGGAATACTATTCTGCCATAAGATGAAATAGTACCATTTGCAACAACATGGATGGATCTTGAAATTATTAAACTGAACTAAGTAAGTCACACAGAAAAAGTCAAGAACCATATGATTTCACTGATATGTGGTATATAAAGCTGAAAACAACAAAAGAACAAGACAAACAAATGAAGAAATAAAAACTCATAGACACAGACAATAGTTTAGTGGTTACCAGAGGGTAAGGGGGGAGGGGTGGGAGATGAGGGTAAAGGGGATCCAATATATGGTGATGGAAAGAAAACTGACTCTGGGTGGTGAACACACAATGTGATGTATAGATGATGTATTATAGAATTGTACAGCAGAAATCTATGTAACTTTACTAACAATTGTACCCCAATAAACTTTAATTTAAAAAAAAAAAGGCATAACCAGCCCACTTGCAGTCTTTCACATGAACTGTGAGAGCCTACTTCTGATGAAAAGACACATCTTAGCCATCTGTACTAAGAAGTGGGCAGCCCAATAGCTGGAGTAGGTAAACAAAATGTGGAGTAGGAGGGCTGGCCCGGTGACTCAGTCGATTAGAGCTCCATGTTCCTAATTCCAAAGGCTGCCGGTTCGATTCCTACATGGGCCAGTGGGCTCTCAACCACAATGTTGCCAGTTCAATTCCTCAAGTCCCACAAGGGATGGTGGGCTGCACCCCCTGCAACTAGCAATGGCAACTGGACCTGGAGCTGAGCTGCGCCCTCCACAACTAAGACTGAAAGGACAACTTTACTTGGAAAAAAGTCCTGGAAGTACACACTGTTCCTCAATAAAGTCCTGTTCCCCTTCCCCAGTAGAATCTTGAAAAAAAAAAAAAAAACATGGAGTAGGTAAAGTCTTTTATTCTCAGCTGTGGGTTTTAGTTCTCAGTTTCTAAAGAACGGAGATGCTCCTATTTGGCACCTCAGAACTTCACCATCGTAAGGCAGTTTGTAATCTTTAACTTGTCTCTGTCTCAGGCTTACTTCAAACCATCAACACGAACATGATAGATGCCACTGAAATATTTTTTTTCATATCCACTTGACCATCTGACCAAAATTTGTAGTGCAGAAAAACTATGCATCAGATATCTGATAATGTTGAAAAAAACAAAACCTAGACTTGTCACCATGAGGTCATATTTATAAATAATGGCGTCATGCCTGGGTATCTATACGTAAGATGAAGTAGCTAGCTGAAGCAATTACTCAGCTATTCCAGGGCCAGCATACACAATTTGGAGAAAAGTGAGACCCATTGGACTATCTATGTAAAGCAATCTATAATAGTCACTTTGGGACTTCATTCTAACTTATTCACACTTTCTTAATACCACCCAAGGTAGTGACAACAAAATTTATGAGGATATCTCCCCTGAGGGACCAAATCTCTTTCTTCCTTTCTTCTTTTTTCCATCTTTCCTCCTTACCTTCTTTGTTCCTTCTTTTATTTCTTTATCATTTCTTTATTCTTTTATTCATGTCTTTCTACTATCCTCAGTGTATGGCATAGGCCTAAGCCATTGTAAATACTCCATAAATGTTTGCCAAATTAGACAAAAATGAAATGTACTATTTTATTAGAAATAAATGTGGTACAATAGGCCCCCTGGATGTTGAATTGTCCTCAACCTCCTAATAACTGCCAGAGTAGTTGCACCAGTATCTACAGCAGCTGCTTCCTAAAGCTATGCTGCCTTTGTGCACTCTTAATCTGGCTTGCTGATTCATTCATTCATGCATTCATTCATTCATTCCACCAGCACAATCCCTATTCTATGGGTATGTTGGAGAGGAAATAAATCTGCCCCACAAAATCATTATTTTTCTCCTCTTCCTTTTTAATCTTTCCTCTCTTACAGTAAAGAATCAGGTCTCTAAAGTCCTCTCAGCCCCTGCAGTCCTCCAATTCTGCTGTTTTACCAGATTGAATTCAATTTTATAATCATGTAACCCATATTACATCTCTGTCCAGGGCTTATTATAATACCCTCTCGCCAATCTCCATACACATATCATGAGTTACTTACTAATGCTACTGTTGAACCTACAGTACTAAATCTTACGAGTTATTTTGTGGTCTTAGAACATTTTGGATTTTGAAGGAAGTAGTGTCAAAGGTGCAATTCAATCAAGAGTAGAAAACCCATTGTAAAAATTAGATTAATCACATTTTTGAAATTCTACACAAAGAATGACTCTGAGTCCTTGAGGACTGACAAGAAACTGAGATCCAATGCTGTAGGAATTAAAGAAGAAAGTGACATCCAAACAACAAATATATTCAATACCACAGGTAAAGCAAAAGAAAAGAAGGGATTGACTAGGATTGAAATCCAAAGACAAAAAGAAATTTTGGGAAGAAAATAAGAAGTGATGAAAACTAGAAGATTCTTGGACAACTGAGGTGTGGAATTGGATTGAATGAGAAACTACAGAACATGAGCGATAGAAACTATAGGGGAATGAGGCTTGGGAATTGAAGCACCATATCTCAGCATACCAGGTGGGTCATAATATGGTGACTTCTACCTGCTGTTGACAAGCTTCACCATCTCAGCCTCTCTGACACTAGAAGACCCCAGTATCAATTCCCCTCTTTCACCTGGAGACCTTCAGGTGCCATTTTTCCTGGTCTAACCTTTCTTGTGGCCCTAGAAAACATCTTTGTGATGGTAGGCTGGGACAGAAATAGCTGCAATTTTTGGTCATGAAACTAATTAATCCCATCAGTATGTAACAAATAGGTGTATTGTGCTGACTGTGCCCTGTACATAAGACTTCACTAAGAAAATCAAAACCTAAAAAATAAAAATAAATATCAAGTTTTATACACATGAAAGCACAATTTGTAAAAAAATAAAACTGGTGCTTATAGAAGCTGAAAAGTGTTTATACTTTGGTATTGATGTTTTATGTGCCAAGCGTTATTATTTTTTCATGGAATGAATGGTATAACTACACACAACTATCACTTGTCATTATAACAAATAGCTTCCATTGATGGTTAATTGCCATTATGTTTCCTTACTTCCAACATTTGGAAAAAAGAAAGAAAGGAAAAGGCTAAAACTCCATAAAAGTAACATTTGGTTTTAAAGTTATAAAATCACTGAGTCAAGATATTTTTAGTAAAATTAATTCCATCACACCAGAGGTGCAAACCCAAATTCTGGCACATTAGCAGGTGTGTGTGGCTATGCGCCAAATAATTGAGGAAAAAATTATTTCCATACCTACAAAGCCAAGCTACTCATAACTCCCTTTACTTTTGTTTTTTATTTTGCCATCTTGACTAAAGGTTTACATTTCAACTCTACTTTATTATCTCATTTTTTATGGATTTCAAACAAGGAGTGACTTATTACAGAAATATCTAATTCTGAAATTTGATGAAATTGACTTGAGCATGTATATTTCTATCTTAATAGGGTTCTCATTCTTATTTTTTAAGATGTCATGAAGAAACAAAAGTAATTTACTGAGCATCTATTTACAAATCGAAACATAATACGTGATTTTTGTCTCCAGAGAGGTTTAATCTAGTCAGAAATGCCAGACAAGTACAACCGGTTATATTGTTAAAAAATGAATTTTATGGAAGACAATGTATACATTTTCTATATTCACAAAAGATGGCTATTAAGGTCTGCAGTAATGTTGGAAGCATTCATGTAGATATATGTGTATAACATAAATTGCAACTCAAAGGTTGTATAGAATTTGTTTTGGGTACATGTGGCTAGATATGTGTGTTTACCTCATGTGTTTTATCAGAAAGGAAAAAAATTAGGTTCCCTTGATAAGAGAAAGAAATGTCATGAAACTGATTTGTGTCATTACCAAACAAATCTAGGAACCACGGCAATGGGGATAGATTAGGATACTATTTTCTTCCTGCTACTTAATCTTCAGTGACTTAATCTAAGGCTCTATGAAACCGTCTGTACAACCTCAGTCTTCACTAGTGGAGAGAGAACTGCTCAGAAAGAAACATTATCTATAAAGCCCTTAAAGAAAAGAAATAACCATGCCAATATGGTCTATTGCAGGGCTACTATGCCAGTCAAATAATTTCAGAAATCTCAACTGATCATAGAGCACCGGTTCCCAAAGAGTCACATTCATTCCCTCTGCAAATCTTGTCCTTAAATTTTCTGTACACCATGTTGTATAGTCATTCCAAAGAAGTCTGCTTAATTGGGTCCAATTCTGAAAGATAAAGCCCCCATAACTTCAGCTAAGTGAAATATTGAAGCGATTATGAGGATAATTCAGTTGTAACTGTGAGCTGGTAAGTCACTCCAGGCAAGTCTGGGCAGTGAGGGGAATAAAGAAGGCAGGAATGCTCATTCTCTCCAAAGGAGATAATCAAGTTGTTGGAACATAATAAATTGCTTTTAGTATGCATTAGGGCCTTATTATACTTTAATTCCACACAGAGGGTATTTTTATTCTGCACTTAATCCAATTATAAGTGCCTACACCAGAATCCCAATCAAATCTTTATATTCTCACATGCACAGAAGGAAAAGAAAAACATAATCTGTCTTAGTTACTAATCAACCTAAGGTTTGCCAAACCAAGAACAAAAGCCCTGGGTGATCTTTTCAAAACCGGCCTCAACACTTCTAAGAATTTCAAATTAAGGTAATTCTTTGCAATCTTTCAGACAAATGTGACCTACCCAAAGGGATCAAGCTGGAGACGAAGAAGGGGAGGGGCAAGGGGAGGGGGAGGGGGAGGAGGTGGGGGAAAGGGAGATAAGAAAAGTTTATCATTAAAGACTTTAAGGAAAGGAGAGAACTTGCTGCCTGGCTGAAAACATTCTCAAACCCATCACAAAAACGCACGCACGTCATCTTCCCTTCCATCCTAGAGGAAGTGGACAGTCCCTCCCACCTGTGCCCTAACCTCATCCCACTCACCTCCTCGGGGCAATAACCCATCAAAGTCCTCCTCTCCCTCCCTTCTACTGGTCCTTCCCAATCAACATACAAATGGGTGCAAACAACTCGAAGCTCTAATTTCTTTAATAAACTTATTGAAATAGGATATGTACAGAAAAGTACACAAATCATAAAAAGAATTTTCAGAGTGAATACACCTGTTTAAACACCACCCAGATCAACAAGTAGAATGTTACCAGCACCCAAGAAGGCTCCATTGCCCCCCTACCAGCCAGTCACTACCTCTCCCAAAGGGAACCACTAGCCTGACCTCTAATACCACTGGGTAATTTTACCAATTTTAAATTTTTTTTTAAATTAAATTAACCCATATATTCTCTCTTGTGTCTTTCTTCTTGTACCAATATTATGTTTGTGAAATATATCCATGTTGCTTCATGCATATAGTTTTGTCCATTCATTCTCTATCTAGTATCCTATTGTATGAATAAACGACAATTTATTCCATGGTTGACAGAGATTTGATTTGTTTTCAGTGTGTGGACCTATTATTAAATAGGAATTGTTTTCCTTTAATTTTTATTAAATTTATTGGGGTGACATTGCTTAGTAAAATTATATAGGTTTCAAGTGTACAATCCTATAATACATCATCTGTATATTGCATTCTTTGTTTACCATCCAGAGTCAATTCTCCTTCCTTCACCATGTATTTGACCCCCTTTAACCTCTTCTACTACCTCCCTCCCCCTTACCCTCTCATAACCACTCAATTGTTGTCTGTGTCTATGAGTTTTTGTTTCTGTGTTTATTTGCCTTGTTCGTTTGTTGCTTTCAGTTTTATATCCCATGTATGAGTGAAGTCATATGATTCTTGGCTTTTTCTGACTGACTTATTTTGCTCAGCATGATAATCTCTAGCTCCACCCAAGTTGTCGTAAATGGCGGTATTTCATCTTTTATTATGGCCGAGTAATATTCCATTATATACATGTACCACAGCTTCTTTATCCAATCATCTATGGAAGGACACTTCCGTCCTATGTCTTGGTCACCGTGAGTAATGCTGCAATGAACATAGGGGTACATATATCTTTACGGATAAATGTTTTCAGATTTTTTGGGTAGATATCCAGAAGAGGATTGCTGGGTCATATGATACTTCTATTCTTAATTTTTTGAGGACACTCCATACTGTTTTCCATAGTGGCTGTACAATTTACATTCCCCGCAAGAGTGTATGAGAGTTTAACTCCACAACCTCTCCAACACTTGCTATTACATGTCTTGTTGATAACAGACATTCTAGCAGGTGTGAGGTGGTATCTCATTGTGGTTTTGATTTACATTTCCCTGTTAGTGAAGCTGAGCATTTTTTTCATATATCTGTTGGTTGTTTGTATGTTTCCTTGGGAAAAGTATCTGTTCAGGTGCTTTGTCATTTTTTAATTGGATTGTTTGTTTTTTTGTTGTTGAGTTATACGCGTTTTTTATATATTTTGGATATTAGCCCCTTATTGGAGGTATTGTCTGCAAATATCTTCTCCCATTTGGTTAATTGCCTCTTTGTCACAGTGTTATTCAGTGCCCAAGATATGTAAACAATCGAACAATCGAAGTGTCTTTCGATAGATGATGGTTTCTTTTGCTGTATACATATATATATATTTATATTTATATATATATTTATATATATATATTTATTTATATATATATATATATATATATATATATATATAAAATACATAAAAGCTGTAGAAGCTTTTTAGTTTGATATAATCCCATTCCTTTACTTCCTTGACTTTGAGGTCAAATTCATAAAATCCTCTCTGAACCCAAGGTCCATAAGTTTAGTACCTATGCTTTCTTCTATGCAATTTATTATTTCTGGTCTTATGTTTAGGTCTTTGATGGATTTTGAGTAAATTTTGGTACATGGTGACAGATAGCAGTCTAGTTTCATTCTTCTGCATGTGGCTTTCCAATTTCCTAGCAGCATTTATTGAAAAAAAAAATTGGAATTGTAAAATTGGGTTACCATGAACATTGTTAGATAAACATATGTTCACATCTCTGTTGGGTATATACCTGACAGTGGCATTTCTGTGTCACAGAGTATACATATATTCAGCTTTAGTAGATACTGTCAGATAGTTTTCCAAAGTAAATAAATCTGTTTACTCTCCCAGCAGCAATATATGAAAGTCCGAGATGTTTCACATCCCCTTCTAAACTTCGTATTTTCAATCTTGTTGTTTATGGGGATGGTCATCCTGGTACAGGTGTAGAGATACCAAATTGTGGTTTTAATTTACATTTATCTAATGAGTAATGACACTGACCACCTTTTCCCATGTTCATTGGCCATTTAGATGCGAGGCATCTATTCATGTGTTTTTCCCATGTTTCTATTTGGGGTGTCTGCTTCCTGTTTCTCTTTATATGCTATGCCTCTCTCTCTCTCTCTCTCTCTCTCTCTCTCTCTCTCTCTCTCTCTCTCTCTTCCTCTCTCCCTCTGTCCCTCCATCTCTTTCCTTCTCTCTCTTTCTCCCCTGCTCTCTATCATATATATGTGTATATATATATATATACACATATATAATATTTATACAATACAATTGTATATAAATTCTTACCTATTCTTATGTAATTATATAATTATAAATATATATGCATAGTGTATACATAAATATTATACATAAATAAAATATCATCTGCACTGTGGCTTGTCTTTAAATATTCTAAATAGTGTCCTTTGATAAACAGAATTACTTTAACGAAGTCCAATTCAGCATATCTTTCCTTCATCATTAGTGATTTTTGTTTTCTATTTAAAACATTTTTATTTTGCAATGTCAAGGAGATACTGTCCTCTGTTTTGTTCTAGAAACTTTGTGTTAAGTGGCTTCCCGCCATCCCTTTAGCTATAATTACTACTCTTTCCTTCCATAGTAAACTTTATAAAATAGTTGTGTATGTTTCCCATCTTCTTTTCTTCAAAAGTAATCTGATTTTTTACTGCCTCTCCCCACTCCTACTACTCCAATGAAGCTATTCTATTCTAGCCAATCCATATCTTCCCAGTTGCCAAATGAGAGTTTTTCCATTCTTATATTATTCACTTGACTAGAGCATTTGATGCTGTTCAATAAGCCCTCCTTCTTTAAACTTTCTCCTTAAAAATTTAAGAACTCCATTTCATCCATATTTACAACTACCTCTACGTTCATTCCTTCTCAATCTTCTTCATGGGCCTATTCTCCTTTATTCATGTTTTAAACATGTAACTACAATATTAATAAAACTCTACTGCATACCAGGCACCATGCTAAATACTGGAAACATCACGGTGAGCAAAAACACATGGTCCTTGATGTCATGGAGCTCTGTAACCAGCAGTAGACACAAACATTAATCAAATAATTAATATGATGAACATATAATTACAAACTGGGATTAGCACTCTGAAGGAGATATAGGTCTATAAAAGGACTCAAGAAACTATGGCATGTGGGTGAAATATGGCCCACTGACTGTATTTGTAAATAAAGTTTTATTAAAACATGGCCATATTTACATATTACCCATAGCTGCTTTCACAGTATAGCAACAGAGTTGAGCAGTTGTGATAGGAACCACATGGCATGTAGAGCCTAAATATTGAACACCTGGCCTTTTATAGAAAAACATTTATCAATTCCTGGTCTATAACAAAGGAACATAACCCCAACCGGGCAAGTGGTGGTCAGAAAAGACTTTACTTTCTAAGGCAGTGACTCTCAGGTCTCAGGAATAGATGGTATTTATTAGACAAGCAGAGAAAGGTAAAGTTCTAAGAAGAGAAATAGCACATGTAGAAGTCTTATATGGAAAGGAACATGGCACATTCCAAAGACATAAGAGAAGATGAAGCTGGAGAGATAGCCAGGGGCATGACCATGCAGCATCTTGTAATTCACATTAACAATGTTGTAGTTGTTTGTTTGTTTGTTTGTTTTCTACCACAACATCATTAAATACTTTCTAAGCAGAGCAGGATGGGGAGATTTTTGCCATGACTGTTTCTCCCCATCTCTTGGCTCTGGCATTTTGGTGTTGGTTTTATTCTCAGGCTATCAGCGTGGCTCCCAACAATTCCCAGCTAATATCCTCCATATTCAAGAACAGAAGAAAAGAGACATTTAATCCCCTCAGTAGTATTTCTCTTCTCCCTGTGTATGCTTTCTAAGAATATTTCCTCCACACCTGTTTTCAGTTACCACCTATATAATAATCTACCTGCAAATATCTGTCTATTTGTTGCCCCAAATATTTTCCTACTCTTCAAATCCTTTAATCCAACTACTTATTTCACAATTCCACTTAAGTATGCTAAAGATTTAGTTTAATGAGAAAAACGAATTGAAGATCTGCCTATCAGAACAACTCCTCCTTCTATATTCTCTGTCTTGCCCAAATCAGAATCTAAAGAATTATCCTACACTCCTTCCTGAATTTTATTGAACTTTCTAATCAGTCACCAAGTGTTATGACATATCTCCACCCCACACCTGCCATTTAAAATTCTTCAAATGATTCTTGCCACCTCCAGAATAAAAATAATAATAAAAAAAAATTCCTACCAAGACACTCAGGATGCTTCACAAGGCCCCTACTATCTTCGAAGAAACATTTTTGTACTCCTCTCCTCACACACCTTATAAAGTCTTTTACTCCTTTGTTCCTTCACCCATACGTTTCCCTCTTTGTAACCTGTCCCTTTTGCTTTCCTTCTCCTTCTTTATGTGGCCAACACCTGTGAGATACTCAAGAATCAGCTTAAGCCTCACTTCTCTTAGGAAGCCTAGCCAGAATTTTTGTGAGTCGGGTCCACTTCTTCTGTACCCACATAATACCCATGCACACCCATGTCTGAAAATCCATCACACTGCCAGAGTTATTCCTCTGTCTCTCAGAGTCTGCGAGTTCCCTGTAGGCAAGGGATGTGTCTTTTATCTTTATATCACTATGATCTAGTATGGTGCTCGGCCCATAAGAAACAGTCAATAAAATTAGGAAAAGACACTATACTTTTTTGAAAAAATTACATTGATGGAAATTAAAAAATTAAACATGGAAACTACATACCTGGTAGTGATAGGTTAAGTTAATCAAAGTAAATAGTTCATTAATATTTTTAATCCATTTTTGACACTCTCTGCTCCCCTCTTTTCTAGCAGATGGTGTCCATTCCAAAGCAGCAGATATTTAATAAAATATTTCAATCAGAAAAGCAGTCAGAGATAGAAACTTAATGATAAGGATGGTGTCTTCTCTAGTTTCCATAAAATGCCTCATTTAATATCCAGCACCCAGAGACACCCATTATTTAGTAATTAGTCATCGCAATCTTCAGGCAAATACAAGATCCTAAATTTAAGGTAAGCATACAGTAATCCTTACTACTGCTTAGTAATATCAGTAAATAACAGAAAGCAGCTTTAAGAACGCACCAAAGTTTAGGGAACTTTCAGTGTAGGTAGTTCATGGCATTTTTTTAGTCTCAGGACTTCCAGGAGTTAATTTCCACCCAGAAGAAACACTCCTTCTTTATCTATTGTATTTCTGTCTTTTTCCCCCCTCTTCTATAATTTCAATACAATGTCCTTTAGAATATACCTCATTTATTCAATTATCATATTCCTTTATAAATGTAATAGTTTTATTATGTACTAGGCATCCTTTCCCCTGCAGAAACAGTGGAGAACAAAATCAACTTAAGCCCTGCTCTTAAACTGCTTATAGTCTGGGGGTGGAAACAAAGTCATTAAATAAATAATCACATACACAAATTGAAAAACACAACACTGTGACATGCTTTTGAAAAAAACAAATACAGATGTCTATAACAAGCATCTGAATTAATATGGGATGTAAGTGAAGGCTTCCCTGAAGAGAAGAGTCTGGACCTGGGATCCAAAAATGAAGGCAGTACATATGCTTAAGAGAAATGAGTCTGAAGGAAAGCAAAGAACATTCCAAGCAGAATACATGGGAAAAGGTTTTAAGAGAGGAAGGAGCATGGCACATTTAAAGAATTAAATTTTAAAAAGTGAATCTTAAATTCCTACTAGGTACAATTTTTCAAAGATGGGAAGCAATAGGATTTAGTAGAAGAGACACTGAATTGGAAATCTAACACTATAAATTGTATCCTACTTCTTCCTCTCAATTTTTTGTTTGACTCCAGTAAAGCAAAGCTTTTATGAACTCGCCTTTCCAAATCTGCAAAGTTGATTAATTTTTTCTCCATAATTCTCACAGTGTACTGCAATTAAAATTAAAAGCTAAAAATTAAAGGATAACTATCCTGGACTGATGTCAAATATGATTATTGACTACACTAATATCATTAATTTTCAATTAAAAGTAGCTTTACAGAATTTTAACTTTGATATAACCTTCCTCATACCAGCAAATATTCATAAACCAATCTTATAGATCTAAGGGATCTTTTTCTGACAGTCAATGTTTTTCTAATTTTATTTTAAATGGCGAACTGCTAACCATGTGACTTAAGCAATCAACAATAGAACATAAGAATGACTCATCAAAAATATATTTATTAGTGATCAAAGACGTAATTTGCTGAGAAACAAGGTGGAATAGTGAATACATACTGAATTATAATTTGGGGGCATTGCCATAAAAAAAGACTCAGCAAATCAATTTACTTAGGTGAAAAATAAAGGTAGAAAATCACATTTGGGAGGGAATAATACAGTGAGTTTACTTTAAGGCAAGTTTAATTGGGGACCAATGGAGACCCAAATAGAGCTTTCCAGTATAAAGTTAAAGATGTAGGACTGGAGCTGCTTGAGATATAGTCTATTGATTTAGTTTTGTTTGTGAGTAGTTGAATTTTAATATTCTGCATTTGAATAGCATTTATCTCAAACCTCACCAGACTTGTTTAAAAGCACAATTTTTAAAATATTTAAAGTACATAATGGTAATGATTAAGTAGACAATCAAGAAGTTTTAAAATACTTTGCTCTTTAAGAGCTCTGGAGGAAAAAACACATCCAATAATTTTATTTAGGGAAGGAGGGGTAATATGTAATACTCGGAAAATGAATAAGATTTAATCAAAGAACCTTTTCAGTCTTGACAACTACTCCTATTCCAAGAAACAGTGTTATAACACATTTTTTCTTAGTTATATCTCTTCAACAGAACCTTGAAAAATGTCATGCAAAATTACACTGACATTTTCTTCTCCTTAGATATCTACTCAAGCCGACCCAAAGAACATTGGGGAAATTATCACTTGAAAACAAGTATGATCTCTTAATGGAAATAAAACATTACTGTAATTTATTCTTTTATTTTCTTCTTCACTATTCTACTACATTTTCCTCCCTGACAAACACACTAAGTTAAAATTCATATACTATCAGTAGTTTCTTATTTGTTTCCGAAATCAAAGGAATGACTTTTGGGACTCCTTGGTAACTTCAGTCATTTAACACAGCTCAGTTGCCCAACCTATTTCACACAGAAATAAAGACATTGTCCTACAGGAAGACTTCCCAATCATAGCTCTGTTGATACTTTGGATTGAATAATACTTTGGGGGGGGCAGGGGGGAGGCTATCCTGCAGATTTTAGAATGTTGAGCAGCATTCCTGGTCTCAGCTCATAAGGTGCCAGGATCAACCCCCCTCCAGTGATGACAGACAAAACTTTCTCCACACATTTCCACATGTCCTCTGGGGAAGGGGGCCAAAACCCCCTTGATTAAGATCCACTTTGCTAGATTACAAGTGGCTAATTTGTTGACAATGGTATAGTTTGCAAAACCCTCAGTGACTAAAGACCTAAGATTTTAGGGACGTACAGAAAGTTATGCCCCAATTTTAAAGTAGTTTAAGTATTAAAACTTATTTACTATTCTACTCATTCAGATTTACATTGCATGTTAATTATAGATGATAACATTGCAGAAGAAGCTTGAAAAACTATTTAATTTTAATTTATGGGAACTAATGTGCTGTAAGGTATTAGGCTGTGAAAATGGTGTACCAACATGTTGAAGGCAGGCAATTTTTTTTAGTCTCTAAGCAAAGGAAGAAACATTAGAATGGAGATCCAAATATGAACAGCATGATTGGAGAATTAACATTAGGTGCATTCATTTGCTAACTAGTTGATTAAATTTTAATGTGTTTTATTGTGAGTAGAAAGTAATATTATATGAATATTAATAAAAACCAATTATGTTTCTTCTTGCTTAAGAGCTTTGCTCTTGTGAAATGCAGAAAACAGAATATGTAACTATAGAAACCTGCCATTTTCATCACTGGAATTTTTCTCATAAAGAGCAAAATTGATTAAACTTTTATTCTCTATAAAATTTCTAAAAGCTTAGCAAAGAAACCAAATCTCACCCTCATAAAATGTCTTTTTTCGGGAAAGACTGGATTTAAAGGAGTGGCAAATTGGGGAAATAGGATAAGGTAGGCACATCAGCTTGGAAATCTGAAGTATTTGTGTAAATATTTATATAAATTTTGCTGACTAGGGAGTCTCAGGGCATTGTCCCAATGCTGAGATTACTAGCTCCACACTATAGCTGATGATGGCTAAAATCGAATGTTAGGAACAGTAGTAGAATGGTCACGAAGAAAAACTAGCCAAACCTAGTTTCAAAATCGAAACACAAGCTCAATAAGGCTCAGAAGCTTGTTTTCATTGGAAACACAATCCAAACTGGAGCTGGGAAGTGTGCCTCATAGTTTACAAGGCATCTCTCTGCAGCATTCTCATCAACACCTAATGGTCCCTATAAAATTCTGAATGCATTATTTAATTTCCTCTATTTATACATTTGATTACAGCAATGTTGAGTTAGTCCACGATAACAATAATGGCATAATGTCCAAAAGTAGAAAGAATTCATGTACTAAGTTTTGTGTGTGTGTGTGTGTCTGTGTGTGTGTGTGTGTGTGTATCTTTAATCCATCAGAATAAAAAAGATACTCCAAACCAACTGCAAAACTATTTTCAAACTGGCTAAACCCTATCATGCCAAAAAGGAGCAAGTAAACATTTTGATAAACTAGTGAGATTCCAGGCCTGGGGGCTCTATGTGAGTTCTCTATGGATGAAAAGATTACTTGGTAATCCCCCAAAGTCAAGTGAGTATTTATTTGACACCAAGACTGTAAGGAATTTCAGTAGACTTAGTAGAAGGAGGGCATAGAGAAGAGGCAGAAATTAAAAACTCTCAGTTTGCTTGTAAATTTTCTGACACATTGGACAAAAATAGACAGCATGAATTATTTGCCCCACAATATTACAGAAATTACATTTTCGGAAGGCTAATTATTTTCTCTTATTTTGTTGCACTAGCGTTTTACCAAGTAATTAATTCTTCCATTATCTAGTTCTCTGTATATGTTAAACAGCGTGACATTTGTTTTAGAATTATTCAATGATCCATGCCCTTTTACTTCTCCTCAAAAATGATGATATTTGACTATTTCCCCTCTTGTCCATAAGACTAAGAAAACCATAACACATTCGTTTTAAGTAATAAAAAGATTTGTGATCATTAACATCCAAAATATTTTTGTTAAAGCGACACGCTGTTTGGGATGTTTTCCCCTTTGGACTACTTTGTTACTTTGCTACAGCTTGTCTAAGGAGTTGAATAGTTTAAAAATTTTGGTGACAAAACAGAGACCCCCCTGCAAATTCACTGGGGACACACTTTATTAAGGACACAGGAAGTGCCATGTTGTACTATATACCTAAGTACCAGAAAGTAATACAACTTCTCTGGGGCATCTAGATTTGCCAGTCCATATTAGTGCGATCTCCAGACTTCAAAATGCAAATCAAAACTACACAAAGATGTTGCAATAGACCCTGAGAAATGTCTTTGTGCCACCATCTAAAAGGAAATGAGAAAGGATTTGTCTTAAATTATTGCATCAGTGTCTCCCCAGAAATACAAAGCGCAACCTATATTTTACTCTCTTCAGAGAGAGTAAACAAATCACTGAATTCTCTGGCTTCTTTGCACTCATTCAAAATTTGTCAGAGTAGCAAAGTGAAATGAATGGTTATCTATGGAAACCAACACTGTGCTCTTTCTCTTCCTAATATCTCAGCTACATGAAGGATCATCTATGATGGCTTTGTCAGTTAAGGGAACAAGGAAGAATGTTCTTACTAACACTTCATCTAGGTGTTCTCCACTGTTCCCAGAACAACATTCTCTAAATCTTACTCCAACAGATATCTTTTTTAAACATCCACTTTATATTGTTCAATATAATCTGGAAATATTTCCCCCAATGTTCAGATCATAAAAAATATTTTATGAGAAAAAGGGGAGTGCAAAATGCCCAATAATATGTTATATGATATCAGTGTAGCATAGACTCTCAGATGGAACTCATCTGATCCCAGAAGAAGGAACCCAGCATAAATGTACACTGGAGAGATATGATTTTTTTTTCCAAGATCACATTTAGAGCATGGCTTCAGGAACACAGAGCTCCACCCCTTCTCCCTGACCATCCCGTTGCCAGGCAGGCTATACCCCGGGTCAGTAACAGGTGAGTTTTTATATTTGCCCTTCAACATTGCTCAAAGGGACAGTAATTAAAGAAAGACTGGTTTACATTTCTGAAGCAATTAAAGAGAGGGAGATTTTCAAACCCTGGAAATACATACTTAAATATTCTGAACTTAATCATACTGGGATCAATTTTGGCAGCAGATAAAATCAGCCCGTACCACTTTCCTTGGAGGGAATTAAAACATTGGCGTCACTAGTCAAATTAATATATCGTTGGTCCTGAGTCACTGATTTACTTGAAGTATGGAATATTCACATTGGGTGTATGAACAAGATAAATGAAAAAGCAGCTGCACATATGGGCCAACAAACATCAATAATTTAATTATTTTCCTCCACAGCAGATAGAGAGAAATAACTTATGGGGCCAACGGGAACATTAAAATAAGCTTCCCTCTCTTGGCTAATAAATCTGGTGAAAATACTTCACCTCTGCCAGGGCAATATTCCTAGAAAAGCTTTCCTAAACCCAAGTAAATTTAACACTCCTTCAAATTTCATGGCCTAATCATGTGCAAAGATGCCTCTATAATTCCGTAATTCTCCAGTGAGGGACTTGGAAAAATACTTTTCTTTGGTCTGTAAAGAATGGAGGTTTAACCCAACTTAGGGGTCAGTCACGGAGGATAGCTCCAAGTTTTTCCACTTAGCTATTTGTACACCACTATACAAAGTCTGTAATACTATCTCTGTCCTTGGGAACAGCTAAATGACTTTCCAAAGACCATAAATACCAGTTGGGAAAATCTGTATTCAGAGGAGTAAAAAAGAAAATGGAAATGGATTTGAGAGGCATAATAACATCTGCTAGGTTTGGAAAATATGATTTTTCTCAAGTCATTTTGTGTAATTCACATCCAAGCTTAGAATAATGTTCCAATATTAGGCTGTGTTATGGTTTCAGTAATGTTTTATTTTTAAACTATAACTAGTTTTACATACAATTTTACTAATCTGTACTGAACTTTCTATCTATTTTAATAAAAATTAATTTTACTTTGGTATTTTTATGAAAAATAATTTAATAAAAAATTTCTAATTATAAAAGATTAAATAGCACATGGTTAAAATATGACTGAGGAGCTCTTTAGGGTTTGGAGTTGAGCCCTGGAGATCAGGTCTCGAGTTTCCCATCTAAATATACCCAAGAAAAACCTTAGACCATCACCAAAAATACATATCATGTACATGTATTTGGTGTCAATTGTTAATGAATGGTCTGCTCACAGGGTTTCTCCTTCCCAAGCTGTGATCAGATGGATTACATGCAGACAATGGAATAAATTTCACATTCAAGCTGTTCTGGGATCATGAACAGAGGGCAGGGGATGGGAACTTGATTGCTGGTTTCCAGTTCCAGCTCACCCATCTATGGAACCTTGGACAAGTCCTGGTCTCTCTGAGCCCATCAGTTTCCTCCTCTGTGACATGTGAGTGATAATATGTTACTGAGTTGTTGTAAGAATCTTAAGTATACAAGCTATAATTAAACTGCAGTCTATCAAAACCAGTAAGTCCAATCAAACATTCACTATTCAAGCAGATATTCAAAGATAAGAAATAAGCATTATGCCTTAATCCAGAATATTAACAGATCTACAGAGAACACTTCCCAGGGTAAGAAGCCAGTCATGGTAGATAATTAGTTATAGTCCTTCCTTTCTTTCTCTGCCTTTGGACATTTTTCCCTAATCCAATGTCTACATTAGTACCAATGTCAAGAGTTTCAAAAATAAAAAGAACTCTCAAAAATCAACAGTACAGAAACAGTCAACCCAATTTAAAATGGGCAAAAACTTGAACAGACACTTCACCAAATATGTATCCACACACACACACACACACACACACACACACAGAGAGATGGCAAATAAACATATGAAAAGATATTCAACTTCAATAGCCATTAGAGAAATGCAAATTAAAGTCAAAATGAGATATCACTATATACCTACAAGAATGGCCAATACATTTTTTTTTAATTGAAATACCAAATTTTGGGACAATGCAGAGCAACTGGAACGCTCATATGCTGCTGGCAAGAATGCAAAATAGGAAAGCTATTCTGAAAAGCAGGAAGTTTGTTATAATTTTTTATAAAGTGACACATGCACTTAGCAATCCCACTCCTGGATTTACCCTAGGAAATTGAAAAATTTTTATGTTCACACAAAAATCTGTACATGAATGTTTATAGTAGCTCTATTCATAATTCCCAAAACTGAAAATGTTCCAAATGTAATGGATAAATAAACAGTGGTACATCCATAAAGCAGAATACTACTCAGCAGAAACAAGAAACGAACCATTGATACACACAACAAAGGCAGTATGCCAAGTGAAAAAAACTAGTCCCTAAAAGTTGTATGTTGTATGATTCCATTTATACGACTTTCGCAAAAAGAAAAACTAGTTATTGGGAACAAGTTAGTGGCTATTAGGGGGTAGGTGTGGGTAACACCTCCACCTGACTCTAAGGGGGGTAACACAAGGGAGTTTGGGGGTGATGGAATTGTTCTGTAGCCTGATTGTGGTGATAGTTATACTAATCTATACATGTTAAGATTAAAAGAACTGTACAAAAGAAAAAATTTAACCTTCCTGGTGGAATTTTTTTAAATAAACATTTTAAAGTATACTGTATAGTACTCTACTATTAAAGACATTTTAAGATTCTTCATTTTAAACAAAATAAAATTCCAACTTCAAGGCAACCTTACCTCTTTAATCTTCTATCACTACTCTTACCTTCCATCAGCAGGCAGTTAATAAATATTTGTGTGACTTAAGTCTCAGATTTTACATTTATATAATAATGAAACGTATCTAACATGAAAATTCAAACAGATGACTTGACTATACAGTTCTAATTATTCAAATATTTTCAAACATCTGGATGGACAATTTTTTTCCACTTCCTCTAAATAAGTATTTGGCTTTACCAACTTTTTTTTTCTTTTTTTTTTTTCTTTAACAACTTTGAAGAGCTTATGTACTTCCAATTCCTAAAGGAAAAATAGTTTTCCATGTCAAATGAACTATTGCATTTATGCTTCTCAGTGTCAACAAAGTTGATCAATATTTTCAGTTCAACTTTCAGGAATCATTTATCATTGTATTTGAATGCTCAGCTCCAGGAAAGTCACACTATTACTAACTCATATTGATAACACAGCCTCTTTCTTTCTCCTTTATTCTCTCTCTCTCTCTCTCTCTCTCTCTCTCTCTCTCTCTCTCTCTCTCTCTCTCTCTCTCTCTCTCTCTCTCACACACACACACCACACACACAACATAAACTTAAACTACTGAAATCCGGTTTAAGGTAACATTTGAGGGGGATGCCTCCTCTTCCTATGTGAACAGTCACTCTTATTCATAGGTTTAAGCTCTAGCAGATAGCCATCTTCATATTCTGTGATTTTTTTAAGGCTCTGTTAAAGAGATATAACGTAGATGTACTATGCAGATTAATCCCATGAGTGACTACCAAAGGACCTTGGCTAGAATAACTGACAACTGAACAGAAATTTGAGTATTTTGTAAATTCAACATAACACATTCATAATAATTTTGCTAAAAGCAGAACTATATTTTAAAATAATTTTGAATGGTTCAGGAATCAATGAGCAGTTAAGCATAAATCTTTAAATATAACAGCAGGGTCCACAGGGACATATGGGATATAAGCAAATAGGGAGTTTTCCCTACTGGAATTATACTCACCCACACATAACTTTGTTCTTGAGGCGGTATTTAAGGAAAGTGGGCAGATAGCCTGACCTCAAATATCCATTCCATCAGCTTTCCAAGGCCTGAAATACCACCACTAATTACTTGTGACTTTTAGCCTAGAGAAAATCACTACGTAGCAAAGGCACGGGCCTCATCTGCAATGCATGATAAGCTAAAAAATGAAAACTTGCATGTTTGAAACAATTTGTGAACAAATCAATATAAGATTCTATAGGAAAAGATCCATAAGCAGTAGGAAATCAAAGAGATGAGTAGAAGAGTATTCAAAGGCTCTTTAGAAGAATGACACCTAGACTCAGCCCTGATAAGAAACACACAGAGAAGAGAAGGGAGTCCTGACTGAGTTGAAAAGATAGATTGAATGAAGGATGATGACAAGTCTGAGACCAGAGCTGTGAAGCGAAGCACACAACCCAGAAGGGCCAGAATACTGCTGCAAACAAGTGATTACATTATCCTGTTTCCCTTCCCCAAAGTACTGGAATATGATGGTAAATACAAAAGTACCCTGTTTCCCCGAAAATAAGACCTAGCGGACAATCAGCTCTAATGTGTCTTTTGGAGCAAAAATTAATATAAGACCCGGTATTACATTATATTATATTATATAACACCTGTTCTTATATTATAGTAAAATAAGACCTGGTATTATATTATATATCATATCATATATCATATCATACCATATCATATCATATTATATTATAAAGACCCAGTCTTATAGTAAAATAAGACCGGGTCGTATATTAATTTTTGCTCCAACAGATGCATTACAGCTGATTGTCCGGCTAGGTCTTATTTTCAGGAAAACACAGTATATTATCAATGAAGGCTAAGGAGATGTCTCAAATGAGTTTTAAAATGAACTAAATGGTTGTTTTCTGAAATACAGTCTGAATACCATCTAATACACCGGAGAATATAGTTTTTCCTCAAACCCAAGGATGCTGGAAGGATTGCTGTCCTATATAATGTACATATTCTTGAATAACACACACGGAATACAAGAAAAGATGGAACCATTATTTAGAAAGAAAAAGAAAAAAATAGTGTTACCTGCCTGCTCTCAGCAATAGTAATTCTGAATATATAGTCATGATACTGAAACTGGGAAAATTCCCAGGAGACTTAATCTGGTGCTTTTTCCACCCCTCCACCTCACCCCTAAAGAAAGACAGTATATTTTAGAATTCTCAAGGAGAAAAGTCAAGTGAATATATAAGGTTAGGGAGAGACAAAATATGCTTTCTATTCTCACCATCTCACCTTGTTCCTTTCTTGGATAGCATCAGAGAAAAGTCATTGAAAATATTTCTTAAACATTTTTCAAGTAAAAGTATATTGTAGTGATGGGTTATATCCAAAGTAGATTTTGAGTTAAAGCTTGGTATTCCTAATGAAGCTACTGAACTTTAAAGAAAAATAGTTTCCTCTAGTCCAGGGGTGTCCAAACTTTTTTCAATGTTTTTCACAAAGGGCCTTATGCGGTAAAATACACAAACAGCCGGGCCACTCACTCGAGGTGAAGTACGTATTGCCTCACCGGGTTTATTTAAGTAAACTAAATATATTTTTGGAATTTGCTGCGGGCCAATTAAAAATGGATGGCGGGCCGCAGTTGGCCCGCGGGCCGCAGTTTGGACACCCCTGCTCTAGTCTAATTTTAGTCATCTAGCAACTTACTAAGACCTACCATCAAAGAACTCAGGAGCAAACTCACATGCTATTGCCTGGCCAGAGAGATAATTAACTAAGATATTAGCTAAACAGGAAAACTGAGAAGAAAAAAAAAGTTTCTGAAAGAAATTCAATCATCCCTAAAAAGCTTTACTAAATCATTGTGTTATAGAATGACTAAATATTAGATGAGTACACATGAAACACAACTGTAGCTATAATCTAAAATATTTATACTCTTTGCTAAGTCAATATAGAATGTATGAAGAGAAATTGCAATATACAATAGTTATCTATTGCTGTGTAACAAATAATCCACCCAAATTTAATGGCTTAAATCAATATTTATTTCTCGCAGGCTAAGAAATGAGTCAGAAATCCAGGTGTAACAGGTAGTCCCTTTGTATCAGAGTCTCTCTCAGGTTGCAATCCAGGTTTTGCCCAGGCTTGTCTGGGGAAGGATTCATTCCCAAGCTCACATAAACAGTTGTTGGCAGGAATACTTCCTCACAGCCCGAGGTTGCCCTCAGTCCCTTGCCATGTGGGCTTTTCCACAGAGCAACTCACGTGTGGCAGCTTGTTTCATTAAAGCAAACGAGATGATCCAGAGAAAGACTGGAAACAAGATGGAAGTTCCAGGCCTTTATAACCTAATTCTTGAAGTGACATCCCATCACTCTTACCATATTCTTTTCATCAGAAGTGAGTTACTAGGTCCAGGCTACACATAAAGAGAGGGTACCACAACGGGCATGAATACCAGGAGACAGAGGTCATTGAGAGCTATTTTGGAAGCTGTCTATGGCACAGAATTTGGAAAGAAATTTGAAAATGAGTATCTATGAGTTGGTAGCAGAAATCTACATATATAGAGAAATTGAGGTGGTATATCTCAGTGTTGAGAGACTCATGTTATATATACCCAAGATCACCATATATTTGCCTCTGAAATGCAGATTGCAAATGCAAACTAATATTAGTCTTTTGATAATCACTAATATTTCTATTTTTAGTATTGTTCATTTTTAAAGAATCACAGGAAATGTCAAATGGAATTTACCTCACCAACCTAAACCCAAATAATACTACTTTGTTTGAAACGTTGTTTAGTCTCACCCTATAACTATGTGAGATCCTTCAAATGTTACAGATACTTAGAGCAATATTAATTTTTGAATATAGAAATGACAAAATGATTGCTTCATAACTCTAAAAAATCATTTTTACGTTCACTTAGACTGTACTTTTGTTCCCTGCTCACTTTGCCAGCCTCAGTGTGGGTTGAGTATTCTTCCCAGCCCCATTGACTTTGGGGATGGGCTTGTCATTATTGTGAGCGGTGAAATGACAGCATGTCAGCTCCGAACACAACTTTTCAGAGGCACTTCACGTTTCTACTTACCTTTGAGTGTCTGCCTTCCACCCTAAACACAAGGCCCCAGAATGAGAACACACTTGGTGTAGACTGGAACCTTCCTGAAGCCTGGAAATCAACCCAGCTGAGGCCACACAAGCTCTGCATGACCACAAGCAATAGCTGGACCAACACACAGGAAATCAATGTTTCGGGTCAGACACTGAAATTTGGGGCTGTTTGGTTTACAGGAATCGCTTACTAAAACAGATTCTTTAATAATAAAAACAACTCATTCATTTAAAAAATATACAAGTTAGCCTGATAGGAGAAGCAGAAGATTGAACCAGATCATCAACAATGTCCAAGCCATCCATACTGAGAAATTGTCTTCCATTCTACTTATTACTACTTAACATTATTACTTATTACACTAATTGTTGTGTGATCTTAAACAAGTTAGTTTTTAACTTCGCTGGAAAACTTTCCTCATAAGAATTCAATGAGACAATAGATCTGAAAGCATCCAATATCACCCTGGAATAAATTGGTACAAACTAGTGTTTGTTTAATTTTCTGATAATTAAGTTCATAATTAAAAATAAATAAAATAAATTCACAATTAAATGCACATAATTATAAATGTACATTTTTACATTTTACTATAACCTATGGTCTTGAGATTATTACATCTACTGTAGTTCTATATGGTAATGGAGTGTTCTTGCACATCTCTTCCCAGTCCCACATGTAACAGCATCACATGGGTCATTTAAAATTGGCCACAGAAATCGGCAAATGCTACAAATTGGGCTTGACTTACTATCTTCTGGATTGTCAAAGACTTAAACAAGTGATGGAGGATATGCTAATATATTTAACTCAAATACATAATAACACATTAACTTAAATGTGTGACAGTTCAGTAGCCATTTCATTGTGAATAGGACAAAAAAATGAGGAAAAATCCTTTCAGTATTCAAAAACTATTACCGAACTCATCAAAGTTGCTCATGTCATTGACAAACAAGTGAAGTTCCAACACACACCTCTGTTTCATTTTTACCTTGCTCATTAATATAAATGGAAATATTAACCAACATTTATCTTGGAACTATGCCCATTTCTAAATGCTGTCAACTTTTTTGCTGAATCAGATAATAAAACATTTATTCATGGTTTGATTTTGTTAACACGTGGATGAATTACAATCTTAGGATGGCTGCAGATACAGGAGTTAGGCAAAAATTAATAAAAGCGTTTTGTGAGAAACAATTGGCTATATGGAATTTACAATAAAGAGTATTGTACAATTCATTATTAGTTGTAAATTGTGTGCTATACACCCTTTATGTCAGTAAAATTTATAATAAACTTACAGTTTTTTTCAGAGAGTCAGTCATTAAACATTTACTAAACAAACCACTGGGAAAGAAGACCAAAACTCACCAGAAAAAAAGATAAGGATTTTTTTCATTGCCATATATGCTCTACTTAGTTGCTGGATATATATAATCAGGCAACTTGCCAGAAGTTCTGTGAGCACTTGAGACCCTTGCTTCTCTCAGCCCAAGCATTCTTCTATTCTGTTAGGTTAAACCTAGCAAGCAAAATGATTTTACAGAAAATTTGAAGCAGCAGAAATAGAGCTCAGAGAGCATAATAAGATATGTCCCCAAAATCGGTACATTTATTCTTTCTCCCTAAAAAAGATTAAAGAGAATGCATTGTGTGAGCTGTCACTTTGTTCTCTGACTCTCATTCTGCTTCCATGCTTTTATCCTCTCATGCCTTTGTACAGTTATTATGTTCTTATTAGTGTTTTCTAGAGCAAGCTAAATATCCCCATTTCTATAAACAGTTTTTCATACAACGTTTTTACCTCTTGCCATCTTAGTCACTCCTTTCACATCGCATTCTAATGTGACAGCATGTTACAACGTGAACTCTTAGTTTAGGCTGACCATCAGAAAATGAGCTCCTTGGCTTTGCAAACTACATTTCTATAAAGGCAATCTAGGACTATGTTGACTGTATTAGTCACCCAACACCGTAGGCTCATTGCAAGAGTAAGGTGAACTAAACTATTCCACAAGACCTATTCAAAAGTGGGCTTTTCTCTGTCATGTACTTTGAGAACCATAAGACAGACATAGCA
This sequence comes from Rhinolophus ferrumequinum, assembly GCF_004115265.2. Lineage (NCBI taxonomy): Eukaryota > Metazoa > Chordata > Mammalia > Chiroptera > Rhinolophidae > Rhinolophus > Rhinolophus ferrumequinum. Next base: position 43,032,304 of record NC_046296.1, on the reverse strand, counting down.
AAATTGAAATGTGGAATTACACTAAGAATATTAAGGGAGGAGCAGAGCAAATATGAACACCAGATGATAAGACTCAAGAAATACAACAAGAAACAAAGATCCCTTCACACCTAAATAACATCAAGCAATCATAGCAGTACATCTCAGTATATAAACAATGACTGTAGTTAATAACCCTGCTTTGTCAATGTTTTAAAAAACAGGAAAATGTGCCATACTTTTTAGAAATCTGCCCATCAAAGTTATTTTAAAAGTGATTTGTGCTAGGCTAATCACTCTCATTAAGGCATAAAATTCCCTTAAAAGGTTTTTAAAGCCCTCAGAACCTTTAACATAATAAATTCTCTCCAAATATTTGTTGAATAAATTAAAGGAATGTACTTGCAAAATCTGGAAAACTTTGACATAGACAAAATATAAAAATTAGTGCTATCCTTGCATTACTTACTACCTATAATACAAGCAATCATTTATTGCTAGTAAATTGACATATGTCATTTCAAATCAACAACAATATGGGAAAAATAAATATTGTTATGTCAAATTTACAGATGAGGAAATGGAGACATTGAAAATTCATGTAAATTGCCCAAGTTCACACAGCATGTACTTGGCAGAGCCAGAATTCTAACCTACAGTTGTTTGATCCCAAAACCTAGGCATTTTCTCCTCTTTGATAGTCTTCAAATAATTATGAGTGTGCATATCAATGACTATGTATTAAATTAATTTCAGAATCAGATTCACTTCATTTTATTTCAATTTAAACATTATTCATGCATGCTTAACTTTGCAGCATGGCCTACTATTCTATCTTTACAAAAAACAGAGACAAAAAATGTCATAAATTCCATTTCATAAAAGATTACCAATAACTAGAGTGGTTTTTATCAGTTGAGAATAAAGAATAATGAAGCCTGGTATGATAGACCATGTGTTATGCTTTTCAATTCCTCGGGGAAAAGCCAAGCACACATGCATGCACAAACACATTGAATGGGTTTCTTCGTAGGGTATGGACTCCCCTAACACCCCATTTAGCATCGTTGGTCTGGCTGCCCAAAGTCCAAGCAGGCCAAAGTGGGGTGGAAGTGAAGGATAGCTTTGGCAGGACCCTACTCTCTTCTCAGTGCCGTTGGCTATTTCTAGCATGCTTGATTTTCCATTTGTCCCCACCTCTGGAGGCCTATTGTGCTTTCAACAAAATCTAATTTCCAATGAGTGATGAAAGTTTGAGGTAGTGATCCTGCCTCCAAGAGTTTTTGCATACTATTGCAGTGTCCAAACAGAAAATCATTGGTAGTATTAATTTCCTCCCTTTTTAATTTAAGGCATCAATGCTATAATGCTCAACCAGGTTATCAATGATCTGACCACAAAAGAGTACCACACAGCATCCTAGCACAAGCTGTTTCCAAGATACCATAAAGGTAGAAGTTTTGGTAACTGGAATAAGAGCAGCCCAGGAAAGCATTTGGAGAAACACTAATAATTGAACTTTTTTGAGGCAATTTATGTCAATCACTGTTTAATTCAAGAACAAAGTATGGTTATTCATGTAAAGACTGTAAATTACAAAAGTAAGTGTGTGTGTGTGTGTGTGTAAAACACAGCTTAAGAGCAAATAAACTCATATGAGTGGGTTCAATTCTAATCCAGTATAGAGTGGGGCTTTTCTCTTAAATCCTGAAATTGGCAAATAGGGTCAAAACCTGAAGAAAAAGAAGCACCAAATGCATAATCCACATAGTGAAGAGGACCACCAAAGGCTGGAGTCAGACAGTTTCCAAGGCGACCACAGAAGTGGTTTTACCACCACAAGCATCTACCCCTAAATACCTCCCCAACTTCAAAGCAGGGAGGCTGAGGAGGAATGGGAAGAGAAGGAAGGGCCTACGCTTTCCACCTCCTATCCACATCCCCAGAGAACTCCAGAAGCCAAGTGAGAGGGGAGACCAACAGAATCTCTGCAGAGACTGGGCTGCCTGTGAGAAAAGGCGACCACCATTCCTTTCAGCAGTGGGACTATGGCCAAGGAAAGGGAGTTGCTGATCTATCCCTGTGCCTACAGAGGAGAAAAGGGAGCTGAACAGAGCCAGCAGGCAGAGGAAGTAGGATGTCCAGTAGATGGGCAATCCTCTGTCTCCCCTACCCCCCATCTCAAAGAAATACAAATTACAAATACAACTAAGCTCCATCCTTCTCCCTTCTCTCTCCTTCCCCAGAAGTTGGCATGTATCTAAAAACATGACGTGGAATGCAAAGTAAGTTGCAAAAAGAATACCTATAGTTCATTAACATCGGTGTAAATTTAAAAAACACGAAGAACAATCTTATGTATTCTTTCATTAAACACATTTCAGTAAGACACTTTCTCCACACTATAAACAAACAAAACAACAATTCATGAGGATTTAATCTATCGCAAGCAATAAACAACTTGTAACAAAAGTCAGGAAATACAGAACTGACATATCCACTCAAGGACATCTAAATATTTAAATTGTTAGTCAATAGTGATCTGTCTTGATAAACTTAAATAATAAGAATATTTTTAGTACTAGAGCTATAACTACTCTCCTGTTTTTTATCAGTAACTTATCTCTTTCAGTATATAAACCTAGAGTTTTATAACGGTGAAATACGTTATGTAATAAAATGCTTTCCTTCGTTGGACTTAGCTACTAAATAAAGTAATTAAATGCCATGGTTTGAAGTCCCAGCTGGTTTACTTCAGTGGAAATAACCTCGTAAAGTTCTCACCCAGTTGTATAAGCTAAGTCTCCTTTCAAATGCATTTTAAATGATTTACAGGAGATGTTAAGGTCAGGGGAAATAGAAACAGCAGAAATATATAATGTACCAGGATTAGTTCTTAAAATAATTGGTCAAGATATATGTACTTAATAAATTTAAATATTAACTATCTCAGCAAGTCTTCATTTCCTTACGAAGCAGGCCTGAATGTATGACTCCCCACACACTCTCCTCTCTTATTCTTAGCACTGGATCACATTATTGTTTGTTTTATCTTGGTTTCAATTTTGTGTGTTTGCTGTTGTTTTTTTGCATACCAATGGTGCCTAACAAAATACTAGGCCCATAATAGGTGTTGGTAAAGTATGTTTTGCACAGTTTTAAATATTTTTGAAATACAAAAATCAGTCTTTAGACAGAGGATTATGTACACAGGAAACAAAAATCATATGGGCCTTTCAGAGAGTAAATCAACAATCCCCTCCACCTGATTCATAAGTCGAGTTGTTACAGCACTCAGGACTCAAATCCCATTAGCTTCTTGTCCCAGAACATCCAGAAATTTTTTCTTATGGGTTGTGAAGATAAAAAAAAAACCCGTAAAATAGTCTTAAAGAAAATGTAAATATAACAGGAACAAGAAGAGGAAGAAGAGAAGGGGGGCATTATTCTATTTTGTCTTCTTCATCCAACTGTGCCTAAGTCAGAAAGGCACTCTGACTAAGTAATGTCCCTGTTAACAACTGCTCCCTTAACTATACAAAGAAAATCTTGAGAAGTCTTCAGAAACGCTTAGTGAAGTGTAAGCTACTAGTAAGTTGTACTAATAAGCTGTGGTCATTTACACATAGTCAGGGCAGTAGAGACCTTGACACAGGGTGAGTTGTATGCAGAGCTGAAAGTGAAGAAGTTACAATTTATCTTCTGGACTGTCAACCGACCCACCTCCCTCCACACCCAATTTCATACATACATACCCGGACTCTTACTCTCTTCAGATACACCCTCCATGCACTCGATTCCAACTGCTCTCCTCGTTCCATGCCTCCGCCCACCAACTTCCATCATAAGTCACCTATGGAAATTGTTCTCAGCTTACCACTTCCAGGAAAAGACATAATAAACTCTTTTTCATGTAAGAGTTAATACTAATTGAAGCTTAATTTTGTTATTCCTCTCCAGTATCATTAGTTCAAAGCCGTGCAATATTAATGGTAGAACTTCACGTACCAGTGAAATGCTAATGGAAAAGAAATGTTGGTACCCCAAAACCTCACTAGAGGATACCGGCTGATTCCCAGCAGGTAAATAATCCTGTCTGGTTCTCTAGGGTGGCAAATCATTTTCATAAGACATGGTTTAATTGCTTGACTAAAGATTAACGTCTGAAAATTTACAAAAGTACTCTTGGAATTTATGTGCATTCATTGTATATATATATGTTCAATTGTCATTTACTTTTCAATCCACTGCAATTTAGAGCTTTTACAATCATTACCCTGTTAAAACTATTCTCAACAATGTTATGAAATTCTTCATTGCTAAATCATTCACTGCAGAATTTTGTGACTTCAGAATAACTGTAACTCTGACCATGTCTTCTGTCTTAAAACTTTTTCTTTGGTTTCTGTGCCTCTCTTCATGTTCCTCCTACTTCTCTGTATCTTCCTTCTCAGTATCCTTGTGGAATCTTCTCTTCTACCTGTTCTTTAAATATCAGAGTTTTCTAGGGTTCTCTCTTTAGCTTTCATTTTACCCTAAAACTTTTCCTAGTACAAACTCATCCATTTCAATTACTTTAACCATTACATATATATGATATATATGTATGGTGTATACGAGATTGGACAATTAAGTTCGCGAACTCATCCTAGAAAAAGTGCTCCATACTTCATTGCTGAATTATCACTACGGTCACCTTCAAAGTAGTCCCCTTGGGAAGCTATGCACCAACGCCAGCACCTAGTCCACCCTTCAAAGCAATTTTGGAACTCTTTTTCTGGAATGTCCATCAGAGCTGTCATCGTATTACCCTTGATGTCCTGCATGTCATCAAAATGTCTTCCTTTCAATATTTCCTTTATCTTCGGGTAAAGAAAGAAGTCATTAGGGGCCAGATCAGGTGAGTAGGGAGGGTGTTGCAACACAGTTGTTTGTTTACTGGCTAAAAACTCCCTCATGGACAGTGCCGTGTGAGCTGGTGCATAGTCGTGAAGCAAGAGCCATGAATTGTTGTCAAAAAGTTCAGGTCATCTAACTTTTTCATGCAGCTTTTTCAGCACTTCCAAATAGTAAACTTGATTAACTGTGTGTGCAATTGGTATGAATTCATAATGGATAATCCCTCTGATATCAAAAAAGGTTAGCAACATCATTGCAACAAGTTCACAAACTTAATTGTCTGAGTTCATACAAGCTCAGACAATTAAGGGTGACATTCAGGAGGCAACATAAAGAGAGCAATGGAGTAATGGAGGACCCCAGACATTGAACGTTTGCCATATTAATGGAAAATTACAAATAAAAATATAAAATGTACTAATGTTTAGCAGTCAATACCACCAATCAATTGAATGTATAAAAGATTAGTAGAACTATTAGGAAAACATTAACATTTGAGATGTAGAATATTAAAAGATAAGAACAGAGGAACAACTACTCAAATTGTGAGTATATACACACAAGAAGTATCTCAATATGCAGAGAAGGTACCGTGTTTCCCAGAAAATAAGTCCTAGCCAGACCATCAATTCTAATGTGCTGTTTGGAGCAAAAATTAATATAAGACCCAGTCTTATTTTACTATAAGACCTTCATGATATGATATGATATGATGTGATATAAAATATCACATCATATCATATAATACCGGGTCTTATATTATAATTTTTGCTCCAAAAGATGCATTAGAGCTGATTGTCTGGCTAGGTCTTATTTTTGAGGAAACAGGGTAGCACAGAAAACCAAAGCAGAGATCCAGGAATTGAAATGCAGAATGGAAATAAGAGTCTTACAGGAGTATCTCTTTCAGCTTAACAATTTCAAACTTGGAGGGGGGTGGGTGTTAGAAAAAATGGACAAGGATCAGCAACTAACAGGAAAAGAATTAGGGGTCCACTCCCTTACAGCTCTGAAAATAAGGAACTAGAATCTACTAATGGCATCATAAAAATTAATATGCTAAAAAAAACTACCTTTTGAAGGAAATGAACTTAGGACGAGAGAGATATCAAATTTTATTCCTGTGATCCACTATTAACCTTAAGAATATGATTTTCTAGGATTTGAAACAGAGGCTATAAATGTCTTCATAGTAACGTTTACTTAATTCCAATGTTGATTATTTAAAATCACTTAAATATATCACTGAACTCAATGGTAAATATTAAGAGTATATTCATCTTCAATATAAAAATATCTTAAAGATTCTACAGAGGGAAGATAGAGGTACAAAAGCAGAGACCTATTATTTTGTGTATGGGACACAGTACGAAGCACAGTATAGTACAAAATACAAACGAATTTTTAAAAATTAAACTTGAGACTTCAAAGTATTTCATTTTTGTATCAAGCAAGTTTCTTTGGTTAGTTTGTTGACTCACTTCTCCTAGTAGGAATATTTCAGTAGAAATTTTTTGGGGAAAAACTACTTAGTATATTAGCAATTCCTTCTCTATGCTTTCAATTCTTTCAGGACATTACTCACATTGCACTGTAATTATCTGATTGGATGCAGGGCCCTTCACTTTGCTGGCTGAACAAAAATAAAGTCAAAGTTCCTGACAGCAAATTCCCCGAGTGACAAAATGAATTGCTGATATTTACAAAATGAGATTCAATCTAACCTAATGGAAGTGTCATTTTGACTCAATCAGCTCACTTTGACATCATATAGGTTTATGAAATATAATTTACATATTTTTCAAAAGACTGTGGTGTCATCTTTTTAATGATCTGGTCCTACCAGGCAATATATTAAAATTTATTTAAATGATGTGATCTTAAACAGTATTGACATTGTGGAATTTATGTTCTTTTAAATAGAAAATTATTTCAGAAAAGCAAGCATAAGTAGAAAAGCAAATTTTTTTAGTCAGACACTGCAGTTGATGGTGATGAACTTCACAAAAATCTGACATGTTTTCTAGTTTGAATGACCACTCTGGGAAGAAATATTTAAATTCGTTAGAGAGATTAAATAAAAAATAAAATATTAATTTCATTTGTACCACTAGGAGGAAAAAAAAGGGGAATTTCCATTTTCAACGTAAAATTTCTTAAACAATGTGAACCACAGCCTACAAAAAGGAACTGAATATTTCTACATAGTTGCTTCTCTTGATAGCAGAAAAGGAGTAGAAAGCAGATATTTTACCTGTTCAATTGACTTGTTCTTTACAGATACACTTAATCAGTCCCTCAGTTATAGGAATGATTGTTCCTTTAGAGAGTCTGACCTGCTGCTACTTCTTTCTACACAGTATATAACTCTGGAAAGCGCAAGTTAGATATAAGAAAAAAAGCTTCCAGAGAACAGCCAGTGTTGGGTACTGAAATATATAACTATGTGGTCTCTCCAAGCCAAGAGGTTTCAAGTGTAATCTGGATACAGAGAGGGTAGGCTGGGCTATGTGGTACCTCGAGTCCAAACAAGAACTATGATTTAGTCATGTTTCACTTTTACTTATGAGCATTTTCTCAGACTTACATATATTCTCAACCCACAAGAGTGGGTAGCTGGCCAAATGCTCACAAGTTGTTTCTATAGTATCTCTAACAATGACACTTTGGCTGTAGGGACCAATGTGTGTTTGTTGTCCAAATATCAGGGGTCACAACCACATCACAATTAAACTTTTTACTTTCCTGTATTCTGATTTCTTCAAAGCCCAAACTAACTATATTTAGATCACGGCGAGATAACTACTAAATGCTTATTTTCATGGCTACGTTAGGGGATTCCAGGAACCCTATCTGGTATTTGTTTTCACAAGTGGCCTTTAATGACGCTAAATTTATCGTGTGCATGTGTCAAGGTAAAAGCTAACAATTAAATAACCCAGATTATTCGGACTTACTTGCAAAGCTGTACAAGGTACCATACTAACTCTAAATGTCACATCAAACAGAAATGAATTTAGGTTATCCAAACTCGGAATCCCCTAAAGGTGAAAACTTCACGTCTACAGAAATTCTTCCCACCCCTACACTGAACAGGTACAGCTAGTGTATCAGGCTCATCAGTTTGTCATTAGGCATTGGTAACATTCTATTCCCCTAGAAAGAACACAGTGACAACCTTATCAACTTGTTCACCAGCCTAACTGGGTCACAGCAAGGTGAAAGTGAAGTGAGAAGGGAAAGGTAATAACGTTCGTATGGAACAAAACGGCTAAGCAGGAAGCATGTGATTCTTTTCACACAGCAGTTCCCAACCGCTAAAATTTCCAGTCCCCCCTTTCTAGTTAAACCTATTTAAAACAGAAAGCCTGTGTTACTAAACCAGAAAAAAAGAAAAAAGAAAAAAAATGGAAGTCAAATTGGCATCTGGTGGAAAGTTTTGAAAATAAAATGCTAAGGACATCAGGAGCCAGTTTAAAAAAGAAAAAAAAAATTGGAAGCATAAAATGTCAACAGAAATTGGCATAAATTATACCATGCTGGGAATAGTTTTGTGTAAAGTTTAAAACCAAAAATGTACTCTTTGTGTGTATATAAATATGTAAAGAGTATAAATATAGAGAGTGTATATGTATATATATATATATACATACACACACACACACACACACACATACACACACACATATATATATAAAGAGCATATATACACACTGGTATACACACACACGTATATATATATTACACACTTGTATACACACACACACAGAGGGTACCAAAAAATGTATACACAATTTAAGAAAGGAAAAAACTGCATTAAAATTATAACAACATATACTGATAACAAAAGATGAATATAAGTCATATGTATATATTTTTGGCACCCCGATATACATATATACGTATATGTATATATGTGTGTGAGTGTGTGTGTGTGTGTGTGTGTATAGTCACTCAATAAGAAGCTTATCAAACAGTCTACAATGAATATTCCACTAAAAAAAGTGTGTGGGTCTATCTCTTTTCTTTAAGTGCCTTCAGTATTTCAAGTACCTTTATAATGCTAGAGGTATCACATTGTATCTCTTCAGAAAACAGTGATGCAGGTGACACTTCATATCACGAATGCTAAAAAAAGTAAAGGTAAAGTAAGTTGCTTTAATTCATACTATATGTTGTGAGTAAAATCATAGTACCTATTAAGGCAAAGTTAACAAGATAATTATCAGGATTTCCACAATCTGCAAACCTGGCCATTTTGAATAATCGTGTGTCCCAATCCAGTTGGTTCATTAAAAATGTGTGTTTCCTCTTATCAGGTCTTTCATATTTTGTGAACTGTCAGTTTTGCTCTCATTGTGTAGGTGATAGCCTTTTATAAGCAGTAGACAGCTACCTCATTCTTCTGTTCATTGACGCAAAAATATTTGTTGACCAGATGTCTCTGCCTGGGTGCCAAAGGTGTATGCTGGACCTCAGGATAAAGCTAGTAAAATTACATTTGAACAACCAAGTCATCCAACAAGATACTCCCCAAATCATTGTGACACACCCCAATGTAAAATATAAGAAGTTTAACATTTTCACAGTGTTTATACCAGGGTTAACAAAGGGTTTTACATTGAGGCAGAAAAGAAAAACAATAGCTGCAAACAGAACTAAAAAAAGGTTAAAACACATACACACACACACATACACACACACACACACATATATCAAAATGATAAATTTAGAAATAAGTACAGATGTAGGCAATGCGTAACACTATGTTTGTTCTAAACAGTGTTTCTGCCTGTGAATAAAGCGAGATGCATTAACCCATCCTATGTGCTCAGCCTCTGCACCTTTGCAAGACCCCTTCCTCACCTGAGTACGTGTTCAGGCATTGAGAGGTACCTGAGCTTATGATAATGATCTCTTATAATGGCAGTCAAAACAAACATTTGCCTCATACACAAGTGGATTTTTTTAACCTTTGGATTTTTGCCAACTGAGCTCTGTGGAATTAAAATGAATATGATTTCCGTAGGACAGCTGCAATTCTGCGTAGCAACCGGAGCACGAGCAAGGACTAGGGAGTGGTGGAGAGAGGAGGGAAGCGATCAAGTATTACTTTTAAGTCAAGCCTTGAAAAACTACAACCTGACCATCGGGAAGGCAGAGGCAGAGCTAGTGACATCATTTGTGGGGCCCAATACCAAAAAAGAATGCAGAGTCCCTTACTCAAACATTAAGAACTAAAGACAGAAAGAGCAGAGCACTAAAGCAAGCATGGGGTCCCACTCTGTGCAGGTCCCTGTGCTACTGAACGGGCATGAAGTCCTGGGCAAGGACATCCCAGGTGAAGAAACGCTATCTGTAAAGGCTCAGAACCGAAAAAGAGTGAATGGCCCGTTGTTGGGGAAGAACTCCAACCTCACAGAGGATGGCAAAAGTAACAAGATTCCGAAGGAGACGACTGGCACACAAGGAGGTTGGCTTGTCCTAACTCTGTAGTTACCAAAAGTAGACAATGGGACAGTGGATCTGAGCAAGACAGTCTGTACCTCCCAGCCCAGCAGACAAGCAGGAGTCTCAGCATGGCAGCACTGTTTCCCTTGCCCCATGTCCCACGAAGTGATGCAAAGTCCTAGACTGCAGCTACACTTGGAGTGGGTTGCACCACCGTTAAGGAACTCAGGTCTAAGGGCTCAGCAACTTTTATAGCAAGCTGTAAACAAGCCAGTCCCTGTTGTCAGGGAGACAGCTGTCACGATAGTCGTGGCACTGGAGTTGCCTTAATTGCCTACCCAACTCACAACAGAAATGGCTTAGGATTAGAGCATATTAGGCTTATATTTTAGCATCTTCAATCAGGATGTGCACCAGGCCACTTGGTGGACTGCCTCTCCCAACACACAGTAAGGGAGCTGGATGTGCCCTTGAAACAAGATCTCTGTTGTGGGTTGAACCGTGCCTCCTAAAAAGAAATGCACAAGTCCTAGCCTTCGGTTCCAGTGAATGTGACTTTATTTGAAAATAGGGTCTTTGCAGATGTAATCAAGTTAAGACAAGATCATATTGAATTAGGAGAGCCCTAATGTAAAGACTGGTATCCTTGTCTAAAGAGGGAAATTTGGACACAGATACAGATACACACCGCATGATGACAAAGGCAGAAAGATCGGAGTGATACATCTACAAATCAACACCAAAGATTGTCAGCAACTACCAAAGCTGGGAGAGAAGCAAGGAACAGATCCTCCTCCCTGTATTGATCAGCTTGGGCTGCCATACCAAAATAGTAACCCCTTTATACCTTCCTCTTTTTTTCCCTTTGGGATGAGAAGGTCTATACTATACCTGTCCCACCACTGTATTTTAAAAATAAGTAACTTGCTTTCTAAGTTTCACATGTCCAAAGATAGGAATTTTGCCCAAGGATCGACCATACTCTGGGTCTCATCTAAAACTGATTTAAATGAATTAGGAGATGAGATTTGAGACTTTGAGTTAATAGTGGAATGAGATAAGGGAGCTGTTGGAACAGGGTGAATGTATTTTTCATGTCAGAAGAACATCACTTTTCGGGGAGCCAGAAGATAAAGTGCTGTGGGTTGAATGTGTCTCCCAAAAGATATGTTCAAATCCTAACCGCCATTACACATGAATGTGACCTTATTTGCAAATGAAGTCTTTACAGATGTAATCAAGTTAAGATGAAGCCCTTATCCAATGACTGAGAGGGAAATTTGGACACAGACACAAAGAGCATACCATGTGACAGCAGAACAGACATTGGAGTGATGTTATCTTATAAGCCAAGGAACAGCAAGGATTGCTGACAACTGTCAGAGCTGGGAGAGGGGAATGGAACAGATTCTCCTTCAGTTTCTCCAAAGGAAACCAATCCTGCTGACGCTTTGATTTCAGACTTTTAACCTCGACATAATCAAGTTCTGTTGTTTTAAGCCACCCAGTTTGTGTCACTGTATTACAGCAGCCCTAGGAAATGAATACTACACTTCCTCCGGTTGAATACTCAGAAGAAGATAGTAATTATACTTCTAGTATATTGAGATAGAGAATCTGATATCAACCTTCGAATTATGAAATTCTTACAGACCTAACCTGGGTGTTTATTAGAATCCACTTTGCATATTTACTTTGTGACACCCTGGCCTTAACTGGAAGTGTCCTTGTACCCTATGGCTTGAATGTTTGAAGAGAAATTTGGAAGCTGTTGTCAAGATCTCTTCATATCGAAATGATTACAGGGTGAGAGCATTCTTGACTAATAAGGCGCACTCTCTAAGGCAAAGGAAACTCATCAGACGGGTGTCCTGCTTTGAAATAAATAAGTTAATGGGTACCAAGGATCAGAACACTAGATTGTCTTTAGAGTGTACACTTTAAGCAGCAAACCTGTCCATCCTATACTTGCTTTCCAATAGATGACCACTCCCACAGACAGCCTCAGACAATAGGGTTGTTTCTACCACATTTTACCAACCCTGACCACCCTGAATGAAGCCAAGGTTCAGTCTATGGACTGAGACAAATTCTCGTTCTCAGGATTTTAAACTAAGACAGAGAAACTGAGAAGCAGTTATCAATGGCCTCTGGATCTAGGTGTTCTCATAAACTTAGAAGTTGGGGAATCCATTCTCAGGCAGTGTATAGCGATGACCAACAAAGCTGCATCTGTAGCAAAGGACAGACAAGAGACCTATGCAAATAGACAGGGTATGAGAAGGAAGTTTCTTGATTTTTGCTGGCTCTCCTGCAATCAGGTCTGATGTTTTTTTCTCGATGTCCAGATGTACATCCTGCCTTTGTTTCTGTGAAATATCTCTGTTTCTTCATGATAAAATACCCTTACTCTATTTTGAATGGAGTTTCTATTTCTTCTAGTCAGATATCTTATTTTCTTGATATATAGATATGCTTCCCTAATACAACTGAAGAGTGTTTGGAATGATTTTGCTTTTAGGAAATGAATCCTAAAAAGAAACACCACTATAAGTAACCTTCTAGTGGGGAGGGTAGAGAGAACCACTCAGAGCTGGCTAAGTGTAGAGGGACCACAACACCAGTTTAGGAGGCTGCCAGGAGAGCCACTGCCAAAGGAAACAGGCTCCACTTGGATACTAAGCCCTACGATAATGACAGCCAATGAGGGATGCCCTGAGCAATACTGACCCATTATTATCACAAGGTATATCATGTGATTCGCAACTTTTCCATCTCAGGGTAAGGGATTCTTGGGGAAGAATGGGGACATCCTCCTTATCAGTTTAAGAGAAGTTGAGGGATTATTATTCTTTGGTTATCTTTCTAGTGTGGAGAAAGAAATAATATTAGCCTTCTAGGGAAATTGGTGCAGTTTAAAGGTGAGAAAACACTGAGTGGGGAACTCAAGCCATTGAATAAGATTAAGTTCCTATAGGTAGGGGGTTATAGACTAGACTGAATTTATGAGACCCTTCCTTCCTCTGTAAGTACAAATTAAGAACTTAATGCATGATTTCACACATGTTGTGACGGCTCCGTAACAGACATGAAAGGTGATTCTACAATTGGAGGGCCTCAAGGTCACTAGGTTGAACAGGACATCATCAGGAAAATATGCCAGACACCAACATCATGGGAATGTTCTAGTACTAGAACTTGAAAGATAGGATGGTTCACAAAGTGACGCAGAAATTCCTAGCTCTACTGTCTCCTGAAGTGAGGACAATTTGAAATAACTTGTGCTTTAGCAAGATTTTCACTTTTCAGCAAGAATCCATTCATTTCCTTGCTTCATGTCCTACAAATTGATAGAGTGTATAGTTTTCTTTAAAATTTGAGCCCTGGACTGAGTTCATTTCAAAGGGGCATGAAATCTGTCTGCTGTGTCACTTCTTCAGCAGGAAGTAAAGTGTACGTTCTGGTTTTTTTCCTAGAAAAAGAAAAATAAACCCTGCACTAGAGTCCTTTTTCAGTTATTTATGCAAGAGATTTGCTGAATACAACATAAAGTCTGTTTTTCAAGGTGCATGTCTTCCAGAGATGTTAGGAAATAAATATGCATGAATGGTTTTTCACAATGCCAGCCATGGATTAAATCTGAAAAAAAAAATCAAATCATTCTATGAATCTTTACTTTAGATCGTTTGCAGTTTAAGAGCTCCAAATCAAATCATCTTTCCCATCCAACATGTATTCATCAACCATATGCAATTAACAATAATATTTGACATTTTCCTGCTGTGGCTCCTTCTTGTGACAAAGGTACTAATTTTCGAGATGCTTCATCAGGGTAAGAGGAAAGAAAGAAGTAAAAAATGGGAACTTGTCTCCACATTCTGTGGCCTTGGAATCTCCAAATCAAAGCCATCATCCAAATAACCAAACTAAACAGTCCATTTTAAGAATAAAACAACAAGGCTTCAGGAGTAACCTATAAGCTTCATTAAATAGTCACTTCATAAAATTAAAGATAAAAATGAAATTAAAGAAAAGTTTGATTCTCCTAGGACAAAAAAAGGTGAATGATAGATAGCTAATATAGAATATCTGGCCTTTTACATTTTTTCCTAATGCATCAAATTAATACATTTTTTCAAATTAAATTAAGTTTGTGAGTTCCATTTTTTAACTATTGTTCTGAAAACAAAACTCCTACTGAAATGGAATAAGAGTAGGCTGGAAAAATTTAAATAGCAATGGTAAAAAAGAAAAGCAATGGAATACAAATAAAACTCAACAACAATCTATAACTCTCAATGCAGGGTAACATTTGAAGTTTAACCCCCTAATAGCTTTTAGAGTCACCAGATTTAAATATATCATGAATGACAGTATCTGATATTATATTAAAATGCATCACTAAAATGCTGATATTTCAAAGGAAAAAAAAAGATTGATGTTTTACCCCTTACAGTACAGACAAAACTCATAATAATCATGTATTAGGTATATAAAACTAAAACATCCTTGAGGAATTAGCTGTCCTTTGTATTTTACTTTGGATTTCAGTGATATTGACAGGTATACATCAGTCAAAAGCACATGTTATGCTCCATCAAATGCTCATTCCAGATTCATCTATTTTAAGAAGCAATTTTTTAAAATGCAGTCTCATTTTTGTTAAATTAAACCATCTAAAAAGGAATGGCAAGTCTCTATACATATCCCATCTTCTTCATTCCCTGTGAAGTCTACAGAATGAAGTTAATTCTATTTCCATGGTGAGTAAACATCCAATGAGAGTTTCTGCTCTTCTTGTTTAATAAAGAATTTTAATCCTTCCTGCAAGCCTTCATCATGAAAGAACGTCAGCACCTGCATCAAGTCATTTCTGCAGTCAGAAGTAAAGAGACAGGCTAGGAAGGCTGAGATCGCAGGTCTATTGTATGGTATTTCCACTGGGGATACTGCAGCCTTGGGCCTGCGTCCTTCACTGCCAACCCTCAAGGCTTAGTGACAGCAACCTTGGAAACAAGGTTCTTCGTAATTTCCTTCACCCATTTGCAGAATAAATCATCATGCCAGCAACTTATACCGAGGATAGTTATTTTGACTAAAGGAGTCTATACGTTACCAAGGGCATGTTATGGTTTAAATTAAGGCAGCTCTGATTCATACAATAGATTTAGAGCTCACTTTCAAAAATAGTTCTTGTTGGCATACACTTGAAGATTTAGAAAATTACTATTGTCATCAAGTCTCAATTATTTGAAGAAAGAACTGTGAGGCTTAACAGTAATAAAATTTTTATTTGGGGGTCTCTGATTCAAGTTCCTTTGCCTGGGATGGTCTGGGAGCCAGGTCTAGACCAACATTGCATGGATACCAAAAGTCGGAGTAAAACTACTTAGAAACTGGGTACAGACATACACATACACAATCTTATTTTGCAGCATTGGGCAGCGTTCGTATTCAGGAAAAGGGAAAACAAACTTTAAATCTTCTGTTTACACAATTTGTGGATTGTTCCTAGTCAATTTATTCTTAAATCACTAATAACTGAGGACAGAATATGCATTCCATATCTATGAATATAATGGTGATCACTTCAAACCTCATGTCTGACCATTTTCCATGTCTATGTTCTTTATTTTCACAAACCATTTCTTGAAATGTGTACTGAGCACCTGACTATGGTCTGGGCACCACTGCAGACAGTACAGGTGCAACAGCAAACAGCACAGACAACGCCCCTACTATCATTGAACCTGTAGTCTGTAGGGGTTACATTGGTAGTAAACAAGTTAAAGCATAAGAAGTATCATTTGAGAAAGTGATCAGTGCTATGACAAAACACAGGGATGTATTGGAGAGTTAAGCGGTAAGAGCAAGTTAGCCTGGGGGTAAGAAACAGCTGTGGAAGAAAATGACATTGAACCGAGTGCGACTGAATAACAGGAAGGTAGGTGCTCATGAACTCAATGTTTTAGGCAGAGAAAACAAGAAGTGCCATCCCAAGCTGGAATGAATTTGGCATATTCGAACAACAAAAGAAGCTCGGAGTGCCTAGATCTAGTGAGAAGAGGGAAGAATGGTTAGGCATGACATGAGAAAAATAAGCAAGAACAGCTGAGGTAGGAATTTGTAAGCCATTGTAAGGAGTTGGATTTTATTCTAATCCAATGGGAAGCCACTGAAGGATCTTAATGAAGGGAATTATATGATCTGATCCATATTTTTCAATTTCTTTCTAGCTTCTGAGTAGGTCACACCAGACTGCCTGATCCAGTGGACTGAGAGCTCAGGGGAAGTGGAACTTGCAGGGACTGAGGTGACTTAAGGTCACCTCAATCTGAATGGACAATACGAGGATGCTTCATTTCATATCTATACATCACGGGTGAGGCTAGCGCTGGCCTGCTCTCCGTGAATGAAGAGAGGTCCCTCTGCCTGCCACTTAAAGCCATGTCATTTCTTGAAATAAAATACCAACAATGCAAGTAAATTCATCCACAAAAAATAACCCAAGTTAGACTATCACAGACATCTATAAAATGCTGAAGAAACTTAATGTGCAGAGAACAGAAAGATCATAAATCCTGGTTTGTAGCAATCAGTGATTGCACCAAGAAGTAACAAGTCTATTTGTACTGAATGTAACCGTGAAACATAATAGACCGTTGCCTAGCAAAGGGGAAAAGTGCTTTGCCACACAATATTTCTGATTGTTGTTTGTTAGAATATAAAGTGATTGATATTTCCTAATGTGTATTGTTTAAAACGCACATTTTTATGGGCTCTAGTCTATAAACGATCTTTCTAAGGGTCTTGAATGTTCACTAAGCTGAAGCAGAAAAGGAAAACAATCTTCAAGGTGAAATATGCCTAGAGAGGCTAACCTCAGAAGGGGAAAAGGTGTGTGTCAGACACTTCTAGCTGTATCAGATCACCCATATAAAATCCTACCAAAGAACCGTACTCTTCTTTTATTAGAGATGGAGAAACTGAGGCTCAGAGATGTTACAGAGTTTCACCACTATCATAAAATGAGTAAGCAACAGAGCTGTCTCTGTAGTCACAGCTATACCCAAGTGCAAAGCCTAAGATATTTCCATTGCACCATGCAAGGTCAAAGCCAACAATAAAGTAATTGGAGTGAAGCAGGTGAATCTCTGGGGAACCTAAGTATAAAAAGAACTCACACGTCCTTCCCAGACACCTTCCATTCCCACCACTGCTGGCCTTCGCTGCTCCCAGTGTGTCAGGAGAGGACTACGATACCATGAAGATGATCCCTTTTTGGATCTTTACCCTATCTAGCAATGCCTTCATGTTTTATTTGTTTTCATGTTTTCTTGGCCTATGTAAATACCAGCATCTGCTCTCAAATTCTCCATTCTCCATGTTAAAATGGGAATGACTCATACCAAGCCATCTAAAAGAAATACTCATTTTATGAGGATGAGAGATTTCAATTATCAACATTGATCTCCATAATGAAATTGAACTCCATAAAACTGAACTCCACAAATGAGTCAGTAACTAAGGATAACTTGTTGAAAACCAGGACTTATCTCGGGTCCTGAAATCGATCTGCACAGATGGTACCTCAAGCACGCCTAAGGGGTCCCGTAACTGCCCCCTCAAAGCTTACCTGACTCATCTCCTCCTTCTCTCCCCTCCAGCCAGCCCTTCCAAACATACTTGTGCTTTTCCATTTCTGTAATTTAGCTACTGCCATGCATCCCTCCTGAAATTCTCGCCTTCCCCTTTTTTGTCCACACCCTACTCATCCTTACAGCTCTTGCGCAGGGCCAGTATTCTCAAAGATAATAAATTTCATTAGCATTAAATACTTTTGACATTAAAACCTTTGAAA
This sequence comes from Rhinolophus ferrumequinum, assembly GCF_004115265.2. NCBI lineage: Eukaryota > Metazoa > Chordata > Mammalia > Chiroptera > Rhinolophidae > Rhinolophus > Rhinolophus ferrumequinum. Next base: position 43,014,114 of record NC_046296.1, on the reverse strand, counting down.
TACAAAAACATAGAAAGAAGAACATTTTTAAATCAAATGTGATTCTATCACCGAGGCAACCATTTTTAATAAGCTTTATCTGGCCTTAAGCCTTTTCTGATCATTCCAGCTTTCGGTTCTCAATCTCTCCTCTCCCCTCTCTTCTCCCTCTCCTCTTTCCATCTCTCCCTCTCCCTCTTTAACCCTTTCTCACTCCCTCCCTCATCTCTCTCTTCTTTGAATTCCTTCAGTTTACTAACGATAAAGGGCAGTTGTTCACATATTTATTCAATTCCTCCTTTAAGAAATGCTTATCAAGCTCACCTACTCTGTATCAGACATCATGCTCTGCATAAAATGTAGAGTTTAGTGCCTATAATTATGACATAGTGCCTATATACTTGCTGTATCTAACTTACTAATTTAACAATCCATGTATTTTATAAGTGAATATTGTCTCCCAGTATTCAGTGAATATTTCTGTGAACTGAACTCCTTGAGGTCAGAAAACACATCATTGTGATCAAACACACAGCAAATACTATTTATCACCGTATTCAAAGGACACAAAAAGTCATAAAACTGGTATTTTCTTCATATCACAAACAGCTTCAATTATGTGGGACAGAAGCCCTAGTAATGAGCACAATGTTGATTCACGAATCTTCTATCATGTTCTATTCCATCCTATACCAGACCATTTTGGTTAAAAATATGTAACTCAGTAATATTTTGAGTATTATAGTTTGTCTGACCAGGCATAAATGAAGTCCAGTTTATATTAATATGGTTTCTGGGCAGGGTAAAATAAAGAACTATTATCTGATCAGATACAATAAAAAAATGGGGAATTACAGTGAAATAAGTGATGCGTGTTTAGAGAGTATAACATAATTGTGACTTGCACAGTACCCAGCCCAAAAATATTTGCTCGATTAAATAAATAATGCTGAGAGTTCTTGGGTAAGAAAAGCAGGTGCATTATGAAGGAGTACTGGACTATAGGTCAGGTGACCTGTGTTCTAATTCTGGTCTAGCCTCCGCAGATAAGTCCTTTTACCTTCATGGGCCTTAATTTCACATCCAGTGTTGAACGCTTGAATAGCAATTGAAAGCAAGTGTCACAAGTAATGTATATGTTGTGACAGATTTTGCTAGACTTCTAAAAACTAGACACAAATAAATATGCATTCTATAGATGATTTTCAATAGAAAGACTCTTAACTGCAATAGTACGAGTATATAAAAATCAACTTGCCATGTACAGAAATACACTATATCCTATGAAATTATAATGCACAACGTAGAATGTCTTTTGGGGAAAACTTTGATCACAATATTCTCTGTTAATCTAAAGTTATCAATTTATTTAATAAACCAGAAAAAAAATTCTATGTGTTTATCAAAGAGAACATTCCTTCCTTATGTTTTTCAGAAGGGCCTTCTTTCTCCTTTGATGACTTTTTAGTTTTCACTTTCTCTTTATTTCTTCCTTATGATCATCCACATCCAATCTCCTACAACTCTTTATTGATAACAGGGAAATACAAACCAAAACCAGACATATCTTTGCCATGTGGCTTTCTGGCAAACATTGAGAATAAGATCTGCATACAGAAAAGCAGGTATCAAGCCACAGAAGACATCATTCACCTGCAAAAATTCCCTCCCAGCCTGGCTCGTCTTGTTTACTTTGCTCCTGTTCATTCTTCAAAACTCAATTTAGGCATCACCTTCTCTGAGAAGTAGTTCTTAACATCACCTCTCCTCACTCTCTACTCCTGCTCAGGTATGCAATCAGAGCTCCTCCTCCCACAGCCCTTGTGCAAACCTCTAAGCTTGTCTCTCTCCTTTCAGTAGATCTCTCTCACAGTAGATTATAAGCTCTTGGACAATAAGAACCATCTCTTACCCATCTTCCTTGCCCCAACAAGAAAGCATACAGTAGGTACATTAGAAATGCTCATTGTTGAGTGCATGGATTAGTCAACAACGAATGAAATAGAAGTTTCTGTATCAGATATATGAAAAATAAACCTAAATGAATAAACCAAAGACAGGGTCTTAGCATCTTTCTTCTCTCATAGCATGTTCTCCAAATAGTGGATTTTCTTCAGCACAGTATGATACTGCAGGCTTCATGAAAGCAGAAACCAAGTCCTTTGCTTTGTAACTTCTTCTGATGGCCCACAGAGAGGAAAGAGCTTTAAAAAATGTTTTTTGATGAAAATTACATCTACTTTATACCCCTTCTTTCCATGGACATTAATATTTCTCATAGTGTGGGCCGTGAACCACATACACAGACCACCTGGAAGTTAACCTGGGGTGGAATCCTAAGCGTGATAGTTTACCTAAATACTTCATACAAATTTGATCACACTTGTGGAAACATGAACATATAGATCTTTAAAACAGAGGACCCTCAAAGAGCTTTGTGTCTGACCTTTTCATTTCACTGATGAGCTCAATGAGACATAGGGTTTGGGTGAGTTGTTCAGAGCTATGCAGCTACTTAGTTGGGCGCTCAAGTAGGAGGAACCACAGGGGATTAGAAGCTTTTCCCAACTTACTTTTGAACAGGCCCCTCAAGAAATCTCAAGCCAAAAATTTTGATAACCTTTAATTCCCCTACTTGATGTTAATACACTGGTTTCTTAATAAATCCTTGTTTTCCTCCAAATATTTTTCAATTAATCTTTCCGAGAAGAGGAATTAATAATGATAATTTAACTGAGGATCGGGTTTTAAGTATCAAGAGCTTTAGATAGTACTTGAACTTGATGAGTTGTTTGGCAATATTAACTGGTATATACGAGTATGAGAATGGTTTGCAGAGAGACTCTAGGAGCATTCAGAAGCTTTAGTAGCACCTGTCATTCTTAGAATGACTACAAAAAACAAAACAGGCGTCTAAGTGCCAGAAGCTTCTTTTAATATGAGAGTTAAGTGATACCAAGGCACTACTGTATTAGTTATTGGCTCAATAATGCAAATTAACAACCCACCCCCAAACTCAACAGAACATACTAGTAAGTATTTCTTCTCATGCTCACGAGTCTATACATTGGCCACAAATGGGCCTCTCTAGTCCGGACACAACTGAGCAGCTCTGTTTTTGTCTGCAGATCCTGCTGAAGTAGGCTCCTCAGCAGACTGGGTTCATATCTGAGATAGATGATAGATGAGATAGAAACAGAGATAGAGATAGAGAGACAAGATAGATAGATATTCATTCAGAAGCCTAAGCTGAAGAGGAAACACCTACCTAGCGGAAGTTCTTCTCATATGATGGCAAAGAGCAAGCTCTACCACACAAGCTTTTGCTCACTTAATGGCTACTGATATCCCATTGGCCAGAAAAGGCATACCGCTGAGACTAAAATCAATTAAGGGGAAGTATACTCCACCCACAACAGGATGTGGGGGGTGGGGGGGTGAATATTTGCTGAACAAGAGACTATTCTATCACAACTACTAAAATTTGAATCTTAACTAATGTTTGGAAAGAAGTATGTTGTTTAACATACGCCTCATATGAACATATTTAAATATTATCACTTGCCTCCCCACTCTGTTCAAAGCCATAGGGGATAAAAGCAGGTTATGGCAAAGAGATGACATTAGGAACTCAACTGATACATTTATGATCAAATGCCTTGGTTGACACCAAAGAGCAGGACTCAGCCAAATTCAAACACTCTATATAGTTCATCCTAAAATATAAACTGGGTGAAAGCTTCAGAAGAAATGTTATTTATCACATGTAACAGGGAGATAAAAGTAGGGATACAAGGTTTCATTCTAATATTTTCTGGTTCTAGCAAGCCAATGGTAGAAAAGTCTGCCTATTTCCCGCTTCCTATTTTAGTCCAATACTTATCTCAACTTGATCTCAGCACTCCACCAGACCTACCTGCTTCCCATCCTAAATAACACATGTCACTGACTATGGAGTTACATATGGGATTGTCATGTTTTATAATTAAAATTGATTTTTCACAAACAAATTTGGTTCTAAAATATCAACAGTGTCACTGATTTTCAGAGTAGATAAGTTATTTTTTAATTATACAATTAAATGTTTGTCTGGGGAAGTCCCAATATATATTTGATGTCCCCACATAATTATTAATAATGGCCACTTTTAGTCTCAAAATTAACCTGGTTTGGCTAATAAATTATATGGAGGCCATAATTATAAAAGACCACATGATGATCTAAAGACTATCACATTGGCTAATTAGCCCTACCTAAGCTTCTGAAAATAAACTACCAGTGATTTCAGAACAATTTGGTAATGTCATCAGCCTTTTATTTGTATAATAAGGCTAATTATTATTTGTATTTATCCAGTTCTAATAACTTCTTTCCCAATATCCTACATACATATTTAATTGTCTTTTGACAGAATCCACTATAATACATTATATTTATTTCAATTGCTTTATTGAGAAGTTTTATGAAATGTAGGTGTAAGCTAAATGAGAAACAATAATCTCTCAAGTGGTTTAGACCTCCAATTGGCAAGAGGATGAAATCAGGAATTATTATTTCTCAAAAGACGGTGCCTTTCTTTGTTAACCATCCTAGAGCCAGAATTTGTTTTTAATATGTAGATTCCAGTTTGTTCAGAAATAGACATTATTTTTGTTTCCTGTATTGTAAGTTCTATACCTAAAATCTTAATCAATGTTTCTGGAAAAATATAGTGATAGATATTCAGGCCAATGGTATAAAGAATAAAATCCACGACCATCCAGCACTCCAAAAAGTTAATCTGTTTGTTTTTCTGTTTGTTTATTTGTTGACATTGTGGTAAGTTCATAAGTGATCAATTAGTACATCAGATCAAACCAATCAGATCAAATCAATGATCAAGCAAATCATCTAAAAATAGATGTAGTCTACACCACAAAGAAAGTGTAGAATCAACAGATACTATAGAAATAGGTCAAAAATGCCTACAACAAGATAAAAACTTTTTTAAATACCTTCTTTTGAAAAATATAATTGTTCAGTGAAAACAATTTTCCTCGTTGGCCTTTTAACAATCAGGGTTGCCAAAATGCCCATCGGTAGACATCTATATTAAGAAACTGTGGTACATTTATACAATGGAGTATTTACTCAGCCATAAAGAAGAAGGAAATCTTACCATTTGCAATGATATGGTTGGACCTAGAGAATATTATGCTAAGTGAAATAAGTCAGACAGAGAAAGATAAATACTATATGATCTCACTTATATGCGGAATCTAAAGAACTGAATAAATGAGCAAACTAAACAGGAATAGTCTCAGAGACACAGAGGAAAAACTGAGGGTTGCTAGTTGGGAGTGGGGTGAAGATGAGGAAGAAGGTGAGGGGATTAGAAAGCACAAATTGGTAGCCACAATATTGCCACGGGGATACAAAACACAGTTTGGAGAATATAATCAATAATGTTGTAAAGATTTTGTAGGGTGTCAGATGGGCACATGTCTTATTAGGAAGACCACTTCATGGACGGTGTAGATGCCTGACCACTGCAGTGTACACCTGAAGCTGAAGCTGAATAATAACAACTGTCAACTATAAGTATATATACGTATATATATACATACATACATATATATATATGTATGTATATATATATATAGTCACAGGATGTGGAGCACAGCATAAGGAATAGAGTCAGTGGAACTATAACAGCTACATACGATGTCAGAGGGGTAATAGATTGGGGGAGAGGGGTTACCACTTTGTGAGGGGTGTAAATGTCTAACTATTATTTTGTTTTATACACCTGAAACTAACAAAAAAAGAAAGTAAAGGAAGACAGATATCAACTATGAAAAAAAAAGAAAGGGTTGTTTCCATTCTCTCTGTTGGAATTTCCAGAATTCCTCTTTCATTTCCAACCCATTCTATATTAGTGTCCACACTTCAATTTTAAAAACCCAGTTGCATCCGGTGCTCTTAACCATGGTTTGTCTGGCTTCCTGGTGTGCTTGCAGAACACCAGTCCAACGCCTGAAAAATCATCATATGGGGTGTATCACATGGGACACTATGGCTAAGTTGTTAAATAGCTAAAGGGCAAAACAAATTACCTTGTCACTTGATAAGTCAACAGTCTATCTGTTTGACCAAAGAAAAAAATCAGTCGTACCAGTTTGTGGTTCCATGATGAAAAAAAATAAACTAAACCCTGTCCTTTGCAGCTGGTTCTGATGAATAGGAAGCTGTTGTAAAGGACTCGATTATCAGACTCCAGGAAAACTCATTTCCTAATACTACCTACAAGGTTAGAAGCTGATGTCTACAATTGATATACTAATATACTAGCCCTGTGATTTTCATTTGAAAATTAATTCCCAGTTTGGCTATAGTACACATTACAGGGCCATGCATTTGGTAGATGCTCAACTGGGTATTAATTGAAGACCAAAATTAGCTTGGATGGAAAATAGTGACTGCTGTGGCCATTTTCTTCCATTCTACAAAATATTTAGTACCTACTGTGTTTTGCAGAGGCTTGCTACATTACTTCCTTTCCAGACAATCACAGCCAAAATAAAATACCCCAGGAAAAAAATTTCTTTTGGATTTGTTATTCTTAAGCCTTTCTACAATATCACATTTAAACAAGACTGTTAGGTCATATGCACCTGTTTGACTTACAAGGACTATTGAGTCTCAGCTTGTACCATCAAAGGACAAAACCATATCCTGTGATGTCACAGAATGGGAAATTCTGCATAATCACATATTCTCATTAACAAAATGTATATATATATAGATATATATATATACACATACATATATGTATATATACTTTTTATACTTGAATTTAATGCAAAACATATAATGAAAATGGCCAATTTTTCTTTCACTATAAAACACATCAAAATCTTACAAAATCTTCAGATTATCTTTTTGAAGATGAACTTTTTTTAAATTGTGAAAGATCACAATTAACAGAAATGCTAGGTATCAAATATCAGGAAAGCTGGATATACCAGCTTTTCCTGTAAGTGATGCTATAGCAACCTTTATTTTCACCCTAGCAATTTTTCTCTTACACAAAAAAACTCCGATATTTCAGGAATTAAATGAAATATTTTAAAGGAGAAGACTAATGGTAGAGGGCTTTTTGTTAGGGTAATGAAAATCTTTCAGACAGTTGCACAATCTTGTGAATATACTAAAACCATCCATTGTATATACTTCCAAAAGATTGTATCATGTGACTAATAGCTCAATAACAAAGGATCAGTCGCTCTTCTCCCTAATAAACAATCTGATCTATTTAGTATGCTACACATAAGTGTACTATAATTAATGCTATGTTCTAATTTTATAAATAATCATACATAATTTTAAAAACTTCCCTCATGGTTAAAACCAATAATAGTTTTGTTTTATTTGTGGGGGTTGGCAAGGGAAACAGGGTCTCCATTAAATTCAAGGACTAACTTTTGGAAGTGGGTGTCTGCTGGATGCCACAGCTGAAGAATATATCTAAAGTCACCATCATTTTAGAGACACTAACAAATCAGGAAACAAATTTCACCAAGAAACCAGCAAAAGTACATTAAGACTACAAGAAATTACTCAAAAGCAGGCCTCAAGAACAGAAAGCAAATAAAATAATACTTTTTATGATGGTAGCTGCAGAAGTAATTCAGTATTATTGCTAATTTCAAAAACCTAAAAGTCTTTGTTGGTATGGTGGTATGGTGGTATACCAAATCCAGTTGGTATGGTGGCTCCATTAGACATCCGTGAAGACAGTTGACCTCGTATATGATTCTCTCTAAAATAAATTATTTAGGAATGGAGAAATGTTAAGCAAACATTACTAACTGCTTTGCATCAATTGTCTGCCAATATAACTGGATGTTGATTCTTCATCTTCATAATAGAAGAACTTGGATCTCATAATAGAAGAACTTGGATCTACTAAAGTGATGTTGTCTAGAGCTTTATTCAGTTTTGCTTTGATTTGCTTGGAGTGGGTATGTCATTAAAAAAATTACAGAACATCTATGTTCTCTAAAATAAAAAGCAAGTAAGCTCTCTATGTAGCTTTCCATTTGCTCTACATGTCAGCATAGTTCTCCCTGTGAACATTTGAATGGCACATATAACAACAGCCACGATGACTCAGAATGCTCTAGGAAAATGGTTGATTAATTATGCTTTTCTAGAGAGTTTAAAATATGTTAATTCCCAAACCTGGTATTTAAAAAAAAAAATCTCATTTTCAAAATATATGTGTGTGCTTGCCTACCTTATCAGACAGAGTGAACATAATTGAATAGTTCTCTCCTAAGTAGAGGTCATCATAAATATATGCTGCATTATACATTGAAGTGAATCATAACTCAGAATAATTTTGGAAGACCTTTTTAAAAGTAAAAGAAATAAAGCTTTAAAGACCAATCGCTTTCTTGTTTATGCCAAGAAATAAAATAAAATTATAAGAAGTTATAAGTCATAGAAGAAGAAATTGGTTATAAAACAGTGTTTTATTTAACTGGTTGTGGTTAATAGAAGTCAATCATGGACTGGAAAAGGACTAGAAATTTCATGTTTCCCATAACTTAATTCAGTGGTTTTCAACCTTGAAAGCACAACAGAATCATCTAGGGAAATGTTTTTAAAATTCATGAACCTACCCCCATGGGTGGTGTTTCAGGTGGTCTAGTGAGGCTTTAAAAGTTCTCTATGTGATTCTGATGGTTAGTCAGGGTTGAGAATCACTACTCCTAAAATCTTACTTTCCCTACAGTTCAAACTTTATGCCCTCCATTAAGCTTCTCTGTATGGTTCTGCGTGAAATAATGTTTTTCTCCTCCAAACTACCTGTGTATAGAACCAATTGTATCTTGCCTGTTCTTCCTTCTTGATCTACCTGGCATTGCAGTTACTTATGAACACAGGCATGCTGCTTACTCAGCTATATCTGTGCCCTTGGAGCTGACATTTATTTGCACACGTCCTCAATACCTATTTGTTGAGAGAATGAATGAATGAAAAATGAATGCATATGCTTTCCCACATTCCCTAGATTTGGTCTCATGACCTCGCCCACTCCCATATTTATCCCCTGCACCTTGTTCCCCCTTCCCCACAAACCTACAGTCAGCCCAGGGCCCCAGGCATTTTGTGCAACAATTAAACTTACATTACACAGAGAATACAGATTTGGGGAAGATAAAGAGGGCTATATTACTCAAAGACTATCATCAGCAAAATTAGAACTGTAAAGATCCAACTTCCTTTAACTAACAATGCCAGCTTCTTGGGGTTTATTTCATACCTATATGTTTTGTCCTTGAATAAAACAGGGGCCACTCACCATTGTATTGTGCACAGTGGGCACTGTTCTGATCCAAGATCTCTTTAGTGTCTATGTCTTATTTTATGTAATTCTGTGACACAACATGGCAACTATTATGTTGGTGCAAAAGTAATTGCAGTTTAAAAGGTTAAAAATAATCGCAAAAACCGCAATTACTTTTGCACCAACCTAATAAATTCTAAGTGTCATGTAGTTTCAGTTTCAAACATGCCACCTTCAATTCTAGACAAGTTAATGTTTCACACTATTTAGAAAAATGGTAAGCAAACTTCCTTTCAAGGTGACAGATCATTTCTTACCTATCTATATTCAGATTTTTTTTCCCCATTGGATGAGATAAATGCATACCTCTACCTCTCTTAAGGATAATAATTAAGGTGGATGGCTTCTTTAAAACCCTACAGGAATATAGAGGTCCATGTCCTGAAGGACTCAAATGAGCCAGTTTAAATACAGAATTATCAGATTATTAGACATCGTAGGATGAGTGAAGAGTCAACTACTAATAGTCTTCTATCTCTCTAATCACCCTTTCTCGCCCATCTTCCTCTTCCTACCCTTAAAATGGTTTATTTCCCAAAATTACAACTCTCAGTCTTCTTCGTTTCACCATCGATCTCCCTCTTGAAGGACTGATTTCCTTTTCGACCATTGACAAACTTCCCGAAATACGTACCCAATCATTCTTGATCCTGAGCTGCTGCTATGTAATCCACTTAACTTTTGGACACCTCTAACTAAAGGTCAAACACGGCACGTCCAGGTATGAACTTGTCATCTCAAACCCAACCAAATTCCCCTCCCTGGGTCCCCTCTCACAGTGAACTGTAAGCTGTCTGTCCACACGTAACTCAAGGGAGAAACTTGGGGTTCTCCACACAGGACTTCACCTCCTCACTCACCATCCTCTCTCAGTCAATTAATCTTGACAACAAATTCTCTCCTTAGTATCCCTATAAGCTGACTGCTTCCCCCATCCTTCTTACTCCTACCACCATCACTTCTCTCCTAGACTCCATTAACTATTGAACTATCTATTTTAAAAAGAGAGAGAAAGATCTAATTACATCACTCCCTACTTAAAATCCATCCCAGGCCAACCATATATTTTTTAAACTAGTTAGCAAATATAATATGGCATAAAAATATCTATGTGGTCTGGCTTTTGCTTATGTCTCTCCGGGTCACAATCATCTCAAGCATTAATTACCATCTCAGGAAGTTTCCTCTGATGCTCCAATCTGCGTTAAGGACCCTGCTTAGGCTTCTAGAAAATGCTATGCTTAAAGGATCAGAGCATGAAAACCGCTATATTGTGTAATTAATGGTTTATTTGACTAGCCTGATATCCAAAAATTGAGCTCCAATTGAGGTCAGGGGTTGTATCCTCATTAAATTTTAAATTCCCAGCATTTAATGTAACAACTGGCAGAAAATAGGCAACTAAGAAATGTTTAATGAACAGACAACGTGAATAAATGTTTAATGAACAAATAAAAACTAAATGACATTTTTCTTACATAAAGAAAACAACTATTGGGAGTTGAAAGGAAAATGTAATAAGAAAAGAAAAGGACTCCTAAAATGAAAAGAGGATGTATATTAAAGAAGTCGGAAAAGACCAACTTTCTCTTCCAGTCTACAAATTGTTTAAATAGTCATAGTGGCAATTAATGTAAAGCCTTTATATGCATAATCCATTTTGATCTTGCTCCTAAATCTCAGATGGTTGATCACAGCACAGAATTGTCTTTAAATTCTGAGCCTGGTGGCAGAATAAACTGGGAAAAGCATAAAATCTTTTTGTCTCTCCTTAAACACTAAGAACTGTTAGCATTATGCTTAGAAAAACAGTTATTTTGCAGCTCTACTCTTCATAAAAACTGTTTCTTAGAGACTCGCTGAACACAGCAAAAAGAAAACATCCCTTTTTCACTGGCTTTCTCCAGAGAAGAGAGGATGCAAAATTTAACAAACAAACAAAGAATTTTTAATAGCTGCAGAAATCTTTGGCTTAAAAAAACAAAGTATCAGAAAATATGTATGAAATTAAATTCAGTCCAAAAGCCTAAGATTAAAAACTTGCCAGGACTACTTTTCATGGGCATGTAAGTGATCAATTATGACATCTATGAACTTGGAGCGAAGAGACCTTAATATCAAGTCTTTGCCTTGGCAAATCACTCAAACTCTCCAAGCCCCAGTCTCCACATTGTAAAATAAAGCTATCTGTCCAGACTGCCTCACAAGATGATTTTAAGAATCAAAGTCATGCATTTGAACATTTATTTTAACAAATACTTTTAAAATTTCACTGTTCTAGGCATCAATGATACAGTCAGACATAAAGCAAAGTCCTAGGGTGTACGTTCTAGTAAGACAGACAGAAATCAAGTAAGTAGATATACCTTCAAAGAGTAATGAGTGCTCACAAGAAAAGTAAGCCAGGATGAAGGGATAGAGAATGACAGGACAGTCATGTATTACTTGGGGTAAGAGAGGCATGTTCTCTCTGAGGAACTGACTTCTGAGAGGAGATCTGAGTGAAGTGACCAGACATTTTTATCTCCCACTCCTTACCCTCTACCACACACTCGCTCCCACCTGAGAAATGGCCCGCTGTTCTCTGACCAGCTAGCTCACAGTATTTCCCTGCTGCTCTTCACTTGTGCCCAGATTTCCCTCATATCTACTTCCTGTTGAAAGGCCAATTCAAAATACCACCTCAGAAATTGATTCCCCAGCACAGATGTGATCTCTCTGGCCTCTGATTCCCAAGGGTACACAAACCATGCATTTATCTCCTCACTCCTCCAGCAAGTATTTAGGGAGCACCTACGAAGCACTTTACCTCACATTATGGTTAGTCATGTCCCTCTCTTTTCCTTCACTTTCCACCTTCCTCCCACCCTACTAAACTGTAAGCTCATTGAAGACAGGTATCTTTGCAGCTTTATATCCTTTCTAGAACCTATCACAAAAGCAGGCATCTAGGGAACTACATCCATATCGTCTAAATGGAGAAATGTTTGACAGTTGTACCCTAAATGGGAGACACTGTCTCAGCTGTCTTTAAACAAAACAGAAATGGAGAGCAGCTGCCCCACTCCCCACGCCCATCCGGCTTAGAATTCTCCTCCCTCAAAATCCCATGTCCTACAGAAGCACTGTGGCCTCCCTCACATTCGTTCTCCCTTCCCGCCACTGGGGTCCATTAGGGTGTAGTTAGGCAAGGGGTACAGGTCTAACAGTGCACGTGCAGCAGTCTGCAGGTTTTATCTTAGAACCACGCCAAGCCAGGAGGACACAGAACACACTCTGGGCACCTAGTAGACTTAGAAGTGACACGGCGAGCAGAAAAATTAAGATCTTTGCTTTGAGCTCATCAGCATTGGAACCCCATCCACTTCAAAGTCCGTAAGGTCCCAGGGAAGCCACAGCTTCCCAAGCTGGGAACCCAAGTCCTGCTCTGACTGTTTAACTCCTAACTCCTGATGTATGAAATCTGTGAGGATGGAAAAAAAGAGAGAGAAAAAAATAAAGTTAAAACAAAATAAAGAGATGTCAAAAAAACGTGTTTATTGGAGGTTAAAGAAATTGCATAACAATTTGGAAAAACGTCATCTTATTCCATCAGTGGGTCTAAAACTGCCCCAATCATGTGTCCAAGGGAACTAGAGATCCAAAAATGTCAAAAGGAAGTTTGCAGAGGCTTTTGGAAAAAATTAGAAACCAGTACCTGTATTAGTTTGCAGAGTGATCATACATCACTCTAACACCTTACTACCTGAATCTTGCAAAAGAAAAAATTGAATGGTTTTCCAGATTGATGAACATTTGATCTTGATGAGTACACAAATACTTTCCTTCTAAATATGTTGCATTGACAGTCCCTTGTAAATGGAAGGTTATTTCTGTTTTGGTTGTTGTTCCCTGACTTTACGTGAGAACTAAGAGTTAAGTGTAATGCATATTCATTTAGAATTTCATGTGCATTCCACTAATGTCAGTACTGTCATTAATTATACTGGAAAAGAATATTTGATGTACCTCAAAAAAATCAGTCATGTAGAACAGTACACAGTTTTTAGGTACAAATTCTGAATCTTAATTCAGAAAGCCTATTTTTCATATTACCCCTACTGTGTAAACTTTCTCACCTTCAGATAAAGCCTCGGAAATGTTTTACATTTATCCCATAAAGCACCAGAATGAAAAAAAGTGCATGCTTGCTTCCCTGAGGCCTTCCTTTGTTTTATGGGAAAATATATTTCAATTTCTGAGCCATAGGGTCAAAACAGTGTGAGCAAAAGCTTTGGGTCATATTTTCTTTGTATTAGAGGAGATTTGGATTGATCATCTTTTTGTGTACAGTATATATCAGAGTGACAGGGAATGTTTTTCCATTGCATAAAACTTCATACAGCAAACCACCAGTAATATATTTTTTTAACACCTAACCCAAACGCAACGTACACTGATAATTTATTTCACAGGCTAACAATCTGTAAAGTTCAAAGTGTTCTAGAATTTTTCAGACTACTGTCTGAAACTACAATTCACATTACATACTTGCACATGCATGCAAGCAAACACACACACATATTAAATACTCTTTTGGCCTTCTCACCAATGGATCCCCTGGGCAGGTTCCAAGACTAAGAAAGACAGATGCAGGCAGGATAAATCTGTGGCTATGAAATGAGGAGCAAGGGAGATTCGGAGAGAATATTCTAGAACAGTGGTAATTTGAGAGCCACGAAGCTATCCAAAGAAACATCCAAGACAAAGGATAACGAGGTGAAAAATGATACTCCCCAAAAAAGATCTTCTCCTGGGTTAAAAATTAAATAATTTTCCAAGATTACAGAGTCAGCAGATGGTAAAATTAGTACTAGAACTCAGGACTGACTCCATGTTTCCCCTATAAAATAAAGATAAGCTGTGCTTCTCAAACTTTTCTACTTAGGATTTCCCATGAAGAAACAGTACACAATTAAGATTCAGAAAACTGTGTACTGTTTCCCATTAGTTTTGCTCACTGATATATTTCAAGCAGTTAAACCAGTGCTTGGAACATAGTAGGTACTCAGTAAGTATTTGTTGAATAAAAGTACCTGCAGAGGAGACTGAACTCATGGCTTTGAGAATTCTGGAAAAAGCTCTTAAAAGTCACTGTTTCACCCGCAACCTGAAATGTCTTTGAAGTCTCAAATTTTAACTTAAAACTTTAAGTGAGCATTGTAGTCTATATTTCGTAAATGTCACATGTGTGACTTAAGTAAGATCACAATATGTGGTTTAATCTCAAAATCATTTTTCAAACTATTCAACTCTTAAGTAACTGTCATGCGGGGACGACCTGCAGGGTCTCTGGTCCCGCTCCCCGCATAAGAACGCAGGACATGGTGAAGCCAAAAAGGAACACCCACGGAGCCACAGGTAGGGGAGTCATACCACTATACTCTCGCTGGCAGCTGGGTTGGAGACACAGGAAGCAGGAGCCACACAATTCTCAACCCTCACTGTGCCGCTTGCAGACTCAGCCACCATCTTCTTGCTAGCTCCCCCTTTTTTTCTAGCCTAGCCACGGCAGTTATATTAGTGCCCAATGCTCACTGGTTACAGCTGACGGCCAACTAGCCACAGCTGCTGGCCATTTGATCACAGTCAACGGCCATTTACTACCTGAGCCAGCACCTTTCTATGTGAGGCCGAGAGCCTGGAAACTGCTTTTTGGGGCTCTGTCCCCACACTCCACCCCTACAGGGTCTCGCCTCACAATCTACGCGACAAGCGTTTTCCGCGAGAGGCCCTGTGTGAGGAGTCTGGAGGTGAATGCTATTTCCTGGACGCAGCCAAGCTCTCTGGTCACAGCCAGGATTTCTCAGGGCACCACCAGTACTTCTGGGCACAGCCAGACTTCCTGGACTTCTTAGGGTACCACTAGTCTCCCCGGGCACACGAGGGCCTCTCAAGGCACTGCCACTCTCTCTGGACACAGCCAGACTTCCTGGACTCAGCCAGGGCTCTCAGGACACTCTCCACGCTGGCTGGAGAGCCATCCATGTCCTCCCACCTCTCCTTGGGGGTCCAACTCCTGAGAACAGTGGCCACCGGACACCACACACTGTGTGGGGGCCACACGTCCTCCTGCCCAGAGTCAGACTCCATTCCTACCTGGTCGGAATCTTGCTCACCGTGACAGGTGTCTGGGTAGGTGGAGGCCTCCTTGTAAGATGTCCACAACCCTCGGATCCTAAGGCCGCAGCAGATCACCAAAATTAAGGCAACGCCTTCCATGGCCAAGAAGGTGGTGTGCCAGCTGGAGGCTTGAGTCTCCCAGGCAGACTGTGCCTCCCGTTCCCAGTGTCGCTCCTCACAGGCCTCCCGAAGCTGGGCTCTCACACGCACAAACCACTACACCATGCTTTGGTAGGTTTTGGCCGGCACCACACCCTGCTTACGAAACTGAGCTTTTATACGTGTAAACTGCTCCAGTACATTCCGGAGAGTTTCGGCCGACACCATACCCTGCTCGCTGCGCCATTTGTAGTGCAGGGGATCCTGCGGAGTATCCTGCCGACTACGCCAAGTGTCATGCGGGGACGACGTGCAGGGTCTCTGGTCCCGCTCCCCGCATAAGAACGCAGGACATGGTGAGGTCAAAAAGGAACACCCACGGAGCCATAGGTAGGGGAGTCACACCACTATACTCTCGCTGGCGGCTGGGTTGGAGACACAGGAACCAGGAGCCACACAATTCTCAACCCTCACTGCGCCGCTTGCAGGCTCAGCCCCATCTTCTTGCTAGCTCCCCTTTTTTCTTTCTGCTAGCCTAGCCACCGCAGTTATATTAGTGCCCAATGGCTCACTGGTTACAGCTGACGGCCAACTAGCCACAGCTGATGGCCATTTGATCACAGTCGACGGCCATTTACTACCTGAGCCAGCACCTTTCTATGTGAGGCCGAGAGCCTGGAAACTGCTTTTTGGGGCTCTGTCCCCACAGTAACTTTAATCCCCTTTCCTTCACCAAATAACGTTGGGGCTCCTAGAAGATTCAACATATTTATCCTATGGTTTCTTGTATGCCTGGCACACCTTACACAGCACCATGGGTACATGGCACTTGAGCTAAGGAGCATGGACCTAAGTGGCCTGATGTTCTTGCCAGCTCGTAAATGCTGTGCTTTTGGAACAGAACACGAGCAACCAGATAAAACTGAACTAGTGACCCATACAGTGAACCTCTTTGTTCTGGACATAAAGATTTTATGTCTATCATCTAAGATCACGTTAGGTTTTTTTGGCAGCTAAAATAAATTAGCTCATTTTAAGCTTATAATAAACTAAAAGCTCTAGATCTTTCTCACAGGAACTATTGTAAACCAAATACCCTTCATCTTATACTGGCATATTTTTATTTTTTGAACCTCTGTGCAGGATTTATTTTTTCACCCTAATAAAATTAACAATTAGGTTCAGATCATCATTCCAGTCTGTTGAGAGCTCTATTGAACCCAGGTGTGTCATCTATCATAGTAGCCATCTGACAGAAAATTTTCAGATACAACTTCCATGTCTGCATCCAAAGCATTTATTTAAAACAAACAGTGCAGGACAGAGAGCTTTAGGGTGCGCCACTAGACACCTTCATCTAGGTCGAAGATATTCATGATTCAGAAGGAACACTTACCTTAGTTAAATGACATATCAAAATCCCTGTTTGGGCATGAGATGTTTTTATATTTTTCAAAAGAAAAGAAATTAGCTTTAAAGGACTAGACATACCGAAGTAGAATGACAAAGAATAATTCAACAACATGCTAGGTACTGTTATTAAATTACCTGTGAATTTGCCCATCTGAACATTCATCCATTTTACTCTACAGGATATAGAAGAAATTATTGGCCACATGAGTTCCAAATCAAGATCTCTGAAGAACCATTCTAATAGCTGTTTGTTTGTTTGTTTGTTTGTTTGTTTAATGAAGCTAATTTGGCATGATTTAGTTTCACTGCTTTTTCTCTGAGAGTTAAAAAACAATAGGCTTTTTTTTTCTTCTGAAAATTAACATTCATTTCACTGGTATAGATTCTGGAATTTTCCTTTTATCCATCACTTTTAAAATCACTTTTATCTATCTGTAGCAGATATTAACAGAACCCCGCTCATACCGCTTCAGTCTTCCCTGAAGGTCATTGCATACTGCCTTCATATCTGCCAGAGAGCTTTCTCTGCCAAAGCGGCCTGCTAGACCCACGAGCAAGGCAGAATCGCCAGAGGGCTAATGCCCCAGGGCATCCTAATGAGGGATGAAGCTGGTGGATGAATACCCCAGCTGTTTCCACCTCAGTGAGATTATTCTCAGGCATATCCTGCAGTCTCTCAGAAGGACCTAAAATGGCATCGGCATAATTGCCAACAGAAACAATTCAGTAATCGATGCACTTTTACTTGCATTCATCTCTTCATCTCACTTTCCCACTCCAATTCTGTGGTTCCCAGGATCACTTCCCAAAAACCTACTTGTACCCAAATCCTTATCTCTAAATATGCTTTGAGGAGAATCAAAACTAAGACACTATCTCCACTCTCCCAAAACTGATCCATCTGTGTGACTTTTCTAAAATTACTGAAAGCATTTGTCTAATAACATCAAATGTTCCACTACCCATAGATGCAATGCATTTGTGCATACAGATTAGAAAACATTGAAAAACTTATATAGGTACTTTCTCACTCACCACTGCTCATATCTCCCATGCTTCAGTGGCCCTCACTCATGGTTATTCTACATTTTACAGTATGAAAGTCATTCTTCTTGGCAGAGAAGAAGAAAACAAAATAGAGTTAAGCATTATTTTCTCTCTCTCATGAAACCTTGAGTTATATTCAAAATCTTCCAAAGAATCTGAGGTCAATATACGAGCAAAAATATAGAGTGTTAAGACTAAGCAATATCCAAATATTCAGTTGAAAGCTAAATTAACCAGTTATGAGATCGCATGTAACTATTAAGATACCAAGAGACTAACTGCTGTGGCAAGTGGGAATATTGTATTTTTATCGTTCAAGGGTCTACATTCCAAACTAGGGTTCTATTATTCTTCCAACCAACACTTCTTTAGTTCCCAATATATGCCAGGAACTAGCAACTGAAGAGCTACATCTGAGAACAAGATATATCCCCTGACTCTAAGGGACTTACAGTTCAGTGAACAGTGTTGGGACTAGGTGTGGAGAGGAACAATCCATTTGACCACTCGCCATCATTACTCTAGACCTATTCAAGCAGGATCTTGAATTTTTGTATGGGCCATATTCCACCAGAAGTAAATTATTCTCATACTAAACTGATACTTGATTCATATCCTAAGGCTTCTGGGTCCTTTTAATAAACTGGCATATTCTTCCTCCTACACATTTTTTACTCGGATGACGACAATAGAGATAATAAATAGCCCACAGCTCCCAGAACTCTTTGTGATGTTCGAGTCCCTCTTCATTCTCTTCCACTGGGATGTTTGATTGGGCTGAAAGTGAATGGCACCTTACTAAATGAGGCATCGAGGGGAATATGCTGAGTCTGTGTAAAATGACTGGTCCTCACGGGAACCCTGCCAGAGTAGCACATTATGCCAAAGGGCCACCTTGTGGTCAAGAGCATCAGCCTTAGGAAATAAAACACCAAGGGCAGCTTTCCGGAAACTGCCACAAAACAGATGTATTCCTAATGTGCCTGGCACTAAACTACATTAAACCTTGGTAAGAAACTGAGTTCCCACAGCGGGGTTTCACGTGGTTAACTCTGAGGACAGATTTAGGGCTATGTCACTTCAGACACTGCTTGTTTTTTGCAAGAAGACTTTTTGGGCTAAACACACAAAAAAAGTTCACTATAGACATATGGCATGTGATTTTGTAGACCGCTTATTATGACCTTTTTCCGAAAATGCGCTGTTTACGTGACTCATCCTTTTTTTAGACTAGCATAGAAATTGCTTTTGGAAAACCCAGCTATTAAAATACCTGAGTTTGAAAGAAGAAAACTTGCTTCTTATCATGTTTCTTTCACTAAAGTGAATCCGAGGTATCATCATTGTTTAAATAGAATTGTTTAACAGATTTGTTCTGGAATACAAACATTTCAGGAAACACAGTAAGAGGTTTGCAAGCCCTTGCTAAGGAAAAAATGTCTGCTAATAGCCCATGTCCCCTCCTCCAAATGAAGAAGCCTGTGCTATTCACTGGCTGAGATGGAAAACTCTGAAGACAGAGGCAATTTGGTTCTCTGCTCCTTTACTGCCTTTGTGGCCTTAAGTGAATCACTTCATCTTTCTGAGACTCAGCTTCCTTTTTCTCAAAACAAACTCTTTAAGTATTAAAAGAGAATACACATACACACATACACACACACACACACACACACACACACACACACAGAACCTGGCATGTTGCTGCTATTTGGTAGGATAACTAGTGGTAATGGAGTAATAACTGTAATAGCAGCAAAACTCCTTGGACAACCTTTGATTCAGGCCACTGCTCTGGTGCTCTTGTAAGTAGTATCCCCTGGTTCTGCGAGTCCACAGGTGTGGGAGATTTCCTGTTAACACTCACTCCTACATGTACATTGAACAACTGAAGTTTTCATTCATACACACGGACTCAGGGTCAAGGACAATACCAGCCTAATCCACTCTGTGAGGTCGTCGTCCCACTGACTCCAGCATGTCTACATGTAACTTATTGTTCATAGAGATCTTTCTCTCTTGACGATAGAGGATAAAGGAGAGAGATCCTTGTCCCAGAAAGGTCTCTTTAAGGGATAATAAACCTGTCCAGCAAATATTGTGTAGGTGCATCAACTCTTACTTACTAAATTTTGTTACATATTCAGATTCTTATTACAGCGGGAGTTGCTTGGGACATTAACTCATTTGATAATGGGTATTTGCTAACAATATTAAATGCTAAAGAATAAAAACCTGTCCTGTCAGACAAAACGTTTGATATACAGGTTAATGTCAAGATATGTGACACTTCTAGACTAGGCACTCAGTGTTTGTCACATTGTTTTACTTGTCAACCACATTACTGCAGAGTAAAATACATTGTCAAAAGCATTTATCTGAAAGGGCATTTCTTTTGTTGTTTTGCCCGCTTTTGCTGTAAAACTAATTAGCCATGACAATTAGCATAGGGTACGGACCTAAAAGAAATAGGATTAACTGAAATGAAACCATGCTACAGGCAAGTCACTGTAATAAAAATGAAGCATGAGACATAACAGGCAAAAACCTGTTGTACCTCCTCAGGCTCATGGCAAGCACATACAACCTTTCTGACACTTGTCAGAGTGATAAACGTTTTATGGGCTGGTGATTTTTTGTTTTTTTTAGGATTTTTTGTTTTTTTTAAGAAAACTTGCACAAATGGCATTGTAATACAGAAGACAATCTAAATTTATAAATTGTATACATTTCAAGGTAAACATTCAGACAATATAAAAAAACTCAGAGACAAAAAATAATCTCAATATTTAAAATTCAAAATTTACAAGAAAATCAATACGGAAACCTATTTTTGGACCATGTGGACATTGGTGTACCACCTTTAAAGCAAATCAGAATTCTTCATTGATAATTCAAAAATGTAAACTCTAAACATGTAGCAGAAGCATTTCCACAGTCTGGGTTTCCATGGTCTGGTCTATGTAGAAACATTCCACTCAATACATAAAGTATTTGTTGGAAGAGGTAACCATTTGTCATTTGGTGGCACCTTGGACTTCTGCAGTTCTTTAAAGGGCTTTCATTATGGTTTCACTGTTATATGGTGTGGGGGTGGGGAGGCTCACTGCGGCTCATAATTTCCTCAGACTTTGGATTTCTTTTCCAATCAATGAACACATTGGATTTTTGAAGGGAATAAACAGCAAAGACGAGGCTCTACTTGCTGTGAAGGTCATGATCACCACCACGAGAATAAGTTCTTTTTAGTCAAGAAATGGGATGAGTTCGTAATGACCTCAGGGCAGAATACCACGTGTCATACATGAGGCTAAGCCAGAGAAAGATGCCAGTGCTCAAGGAAGGACCATTTTTCCAGTTCTCCACAACCCACCTTGGTATTTATGCTCATATAAATTGTTCTCCTTTCAATGAAAGAAATCCATTGTTCTGAGCTGTGTTTTTTTAAGCTACATAAAAAAAAGAAATTTAGTTTTTCTGTGTGCCTCTGAAGCAGACAGATGCTTAAGAAATTACAGTTAACTTCAATATATGCAAATCTTACTTTTCCTAAAGGGAAAATAATCGTCACTGATGGTCTTGCAACGACAAACTTCTCTTCATCTAGGACGGTCATTTCAAGAATTACTCGATATTCAAAATGAACACAAAATTACTGCAGAATTGTCTAAAGTATTTCTTGGGCATCTTACTCTAATCACACTCCCTACCCCCCATTTCTATTGGGAATAATCTCTCACTAATTTCGTTATTTTGATACATCTTTTTTAAAATAGGAACATTTATAGAAACCATTACACTTCAGAGAGACTTGCACCAGTTTCAAAAAACAGTTTTGAAAAAAAACAAACAGGATTTAGGAAATCGGCATCAATTCTGGAACATCAGCACATTGCTTTCTTATCTGCGTGTTTGAAAAGTCTTAATAATAAACTGAAGGACTTACGGAGTATTAAAATACTCCATAAGTTTTGATGGTTGGTTGAGATAGCCTGAGTCCATAAGGTGAAGAAAACTATCAAATCAAGGGCCTGGGCGGCAAGAGGCAGAGAGCGTGTCATTAAATGCATGGATGATCTGCACCAACATTTAATCCCTCAGGACCTCCGTGTCTCCTATGGCAAAGTGACAAGGTTGAACTAAATGTGTTTATAGCTAGTGAATAGGACTCATCAAAATTTCCTAACATGGCAACTGATTTTTCTATGAATATTTTTAAAGATAATTAAGGTAAGAGGACACCCATATGTTTGCATGTGTATTGAAGAAAAGTGCAGGATACATAAGAAACAGTCCATGGGAAGAATCGTGTGTGCGGGGGGCGGGGGTAGGGGGTGCTTCACTTCTTTACTTTCTAATTCTTCTGAGATGTAAGAATGTTTATACCATGAGCATGTAACTTCTGCAATTAAAATAAACTAAATAAAATGTACATAAAAACTACAGTACAAATATTAAATGTAATGGTTTCTTCACAATTACTATTTTTTAATTTCAAATATACAATTATTTTTTCACAGCTGTACTAATGTTGTATAATTTTTTTCAGAAAATATTTAGGTTTAGGGTTGTCTTAATCCTAATGTTCTCTTTCTTTTGTTTGCTTATCCATTTTCTACCTAACTTCCAAGTCCCGTTCACATATCAATACCTCTCCTCCTTCCTTGGACTCTCCTTCCATAACCAACTCTACTCCAGCACTTGTATTATAACGCAGTCATATTCATATGTCTCTCTCTCTCTCTCTCTCTCTCCCTCTCTCTCTCTCTCTCTCTCTCTCTCTCTCTCTCTCTCTCTCTCTCTCTCTCTCTCCCTAGAAGCCAAAGACAGAGACCTTGTCTTACTCTTCTTTACTTCCTCCCAAAATCTTAGCATAGTGCCTGGTATTGGGAAGTGGCTCTGTATATCTTATCCCTAGAACACATTGTGATATAATCTGACACCTTATAAACTCTATTTGAGATATTTTTAATGCCATTGAAAACATATATATACTACTCTACCATAAGAAAAGATGAAATACTGCCATTTGTGACAACATGGATGGATCTTGATATTATTATGTAAGTAAAATAAGTCAGACAGAAAAAATGGAGAACCATATCACTTCACTCATATGTGGGATATAAAACCGAAAGCAACAAAGGAACAACACAAACATATAAAGAAACAAAAACTCATAGACACGTACAACAGTTTAGAGGTTAGCAAAGGAGAAGGGGGTAGGGGAGATGGTAGAAGAGGAGAAAGGGGGTCAAATATATGTTGATGGAAGGAGAACTAACTCTGGGTGGGGAGCACACAATGTGATACACAGATGATGTATTAGAAATGCACACTTGAAACCTATGTATTTTACTAACCACTGTCACCCCAATAAATTTAATTTTTAAAAAAATTAAATAAATAAATAAGAAAACATAAGGAGAAAGTTAAAAAAACATCCTATTGCATACTGGAAACATATGCAACTTAAAGAAAGGAACAATTTGAGCTAAATGTCAGTGGAAGTATGTTAACCAAATAAGGATCCAGTTCTTTAGGGCTGGTTTGCTGGGTTTACTGGGTAGACTCAGATTCACTGACAATGTCCAAGGAATTCTATCACCAAAATTAAAAAAAAAATTTTTTCTAGTTCAAAATTTTAAAGTAACAGGAATTCAACTGAATGAAAGATAATGTAAGTGTTGGGGTAGGTGGAAACAGTAAGAATCAGAGTTGTGAATTGTGTGTCTCTGCACACCATTGCCAATGCTCGCTTCAGCAAGCAACCCATTTTTCAGAAGAGGAAGCTGAGATTCCAAGACGGAATCAAACAGACAGCTGATTCATAACTTGAATTAGTCCAGGAACTGGAAACATGAAATTCAAGTTCCCTTTTTATTACTTACGTCTATACCAATTTGGACAAATCACTTCAGTTTCTAAGAGCTTAATATCCTTATCTATAAAATAACATTTACCATCCCTACCTATAGGGTTACTGGAAAGATTAGATGCCATGGTGTATATAAAAACAACCCATACACTATTTACAGTACATGGGTACTACTATGCTTACTATAGGAATTTCTTCAATAACTCCTCTTTCCGGGCCCCCATGGATTGGGTGGATGTGCCATGGTGAAGTGGGAATATGCCCCCGCCTAAGAACCGCGATGTCTGCCTTCCAGGCCTGTTCCCACCCTTTTGAAGTGGGTGGATGAAGGCAGTGCCTTACCTCTCCTTCAGTTTCCTACTGGGAGGGGAAAAGCAATACTATGTTTACATAGTCTAGAGACATTTAACATAATCAAATGGGAAAATGGTTGCAAAATGCTTCTCAAAGCAAGAAATTTTCAACTAAGAGAGCATATTTTGTCTTGAAAAGTGGGTGCCAAAGGTAAAGTGACTAATGCTAGAATATTCAGCTTATTATGACATATAGGAAGAAACCAAGCTAGCAATTAATTTCAAGTTCCTTCCACTACATGACCTGACTATTTGAATAAGTAGACCATGCACACAAAATATTGGTCATAAAAATATATAACACTATAAAAATGGAAGCTCTATTTTCTAATAGAAAGAAAGCAGAAACTATTCACATGCATAAAAAGATTAAAATAATATTTATATACCAAGGCATGATTATTCACTTGCATTTATTACGAAACAAAACACATTTACTCTATGTATTTGACAATAACTTCACTGACTACTGACTATTTCGTAATAATTACTGGTTTCCAGCCTCTCATCCACTTTCCATGAAACCAAAAACCCTTTACTTCCAAGTCTAATGTTAGGGGACAGCTGCTGCTTGTTCTGTGTGTGCAACCAAGATTTTATTTAAAAAGTCATGCCCAAAATGTTCTTCAGCATTAAACAAGTAAGAAAACCAGCCTGAGTTTCTTGCAATCTAAGTTTCTAATGAACCTTATCAATTAATATATAATGAATTGCTCTTGCTTATTTTTCGTTTTGATGTGTTTCATTTTTTTAAATTACATCAACTTACCACAGAACACAATTCCTGGTGTTCTTGCAAATTTCTACTGAGTTCAGATTAAAGAAAGATTTTTTTAAAATTCTTTTAATGCTTTGAGAAAATAATGAGAAAATGACTTTCTCATGAGTTAGTTAATTGAACAATGTTACATTGTGTATCTTTCGTATTTATTTCTCTTCCACGGTATAATCTTTATGCATTATCCAAACTTACCATTATGACACACAAAAATGGTTCCAAACAAGATTGCTGATTCTTGTTTATATACACAAAGGGATTCAAAATGTAAATCTTCATATTAGGAGTTTGTGAAATGTCATTCCATTATGTGATCACCTCCTGTTCTATAATTTTGGTTAAAATCTGAGAAAAATCACCAAATTATTAAAAGATACTGCAAAAGTACCCACGTTAAAAAAAAAAAAAATGCCTTTGATCAGACTTGAAACTGGAACAATCTTGGCAACTGCCTTGCTCCTTTCTTCAAGACACTACTGTCTTACTCTGCTGTAGTTATCTGCTCACCTTCTTCTCCAACATTGCATCATAAACTCCTAGCAGGGCCCATGCATAGTCTCTCTTTATAACCCAAAGAGTTTGGCACCTAGAAGGTGCATCAAAAGTGTTTGTGGAATTGAGTTTACATAACAAGTGATGTATGCTACAATTTTGTATCACTAACTTCCTGTGAAGACAGAGAAGATGCCCCCAAAGAGCATGACTTTCACCAGCCATAAACACCTGCACGGCCTATCTGCTTCTGGAGACGAAGACACATCTGCTATTCCTTATCCTCACACCAGCATAGCTATGTAAAGGCATGCCAGACAGAACCCCAAATCCAAGAGGTCAATAGCTAGCATGACCGTGTTAGCATACGTTGTCCTGGCCTAATGAATTCCTTTCACCCTCAAAAGCGTTGTCTTTGGATGATAAGTTATATGGTCCGCTTATTAATAGCTATGCTTCAGCTCTGTCCTTTTATTCTCTACTTGGAGACTTTCAGAGTAAGTTCTGGAAAAAAACATGATACGCAAAATTGTGCAGGAAAAAAAGACAGTGTAACAGGAAGTTGAATGGGACATTTTCTGTTGCCCCAGAATTAGCACCTAAGACCCAAAGCTAAAAATAAAAAGGCAGCGAACATTCCACAATTTAAAAGAATGGCCAACATCAAGAGTCAGAAACCTGTGTCAAAGCGCATTAGGGAGCAACCAGAGTTTACCTCGCATCCCCAAGTCACTAAGGCAGCCTCATCCCAATCCCCAACTCCACTTCTTGTAGCTTATAAACTGAATTGGACACAGGAAAGAAACTGTGGGAGCCCTGAATTATTGGCATAGAGGCTGATGCAGAAACCTAAGTGGAATGCAGTCACTCCCCCAATGAAGAGGGAGCCTCCCAGGGAATCATTTGGAGATGGGGCAATTTGAGAAGAGGAGACCATAATCTCATTCCCCAAGGATTTCCACTTATGCAAATAACTTAAGAGTTCTTCCCCCACTATTCCTATAGAACCAGGGGAAGAAAACTGGCAAGAAAAAGCAGGACAGAGAGAAGGCGACACTATGGAAGGCCTGAATATCCTCCACTTGGACTGGCAAAAAGTGTGTGTTCCCTAGGGTCACATGGACAACAGAGAAATTGGACTTAGGCTGTCTTGCCAGTACCAGACCCAGGAAGGCTGACTACCAGGGAAGGTGCATTCAAAGAGGTTGAGTTTAAACCAAAGATGGGTTTCCTCCAAGGACAAGTGTATGATAAGGAGACACCAAGGTCCCCCAACACACACCTTCCACGAAGGGTCATCCCAAATACACGAGCACTTCCAGAGAACCAGCCTGACACCTGTTGCACAGAGGTCTTCAGTGGCTAGACAGTGTTATCCAGACTAGCAGTAACAATGACAACGCCACACAACAGCCAGTTAAGAAAAGGACACTAGTATCCTCTCCGCTTACCAGTATTAATACATGAGGAACTAGAAAGAAGAGGAAGATAATGACAGAAAGTCTCCAAGGTAACACAAGTCATCAGAGCTGTAAGATTTAAGTCAGATGGGAAATTAGAATTTTAAACTGGATGAGTTTGCTTTTTGTTAAGCTACAAATGACCAGGAGATTTCCGATCTGGTCCAGTATGTCACTTAGGATGCTATTCAGCAAGAAAAGAAAGTCAAAATCAACAGAGTTGAGGGCAATCATTAGAGCAAAGTAAAATCATTTCAAATATGCACCTAACCAAGTTGAGGCTGGTTATCAGAATTCAAAATCAAGCTTTATTTTCTAAGTTTGACCTTTGGAAATTAATCAAGTGCTCAGAGACAAGTGCTAAAAAAGTCTCATGAGCCTGGAAAGGTACCCTGGTTTGGTGTCCAGCAAGGACTAACTTCCTGTCTGCATCTTATGTTCATGTCCTATCCATTAAGTGGCTGTTCAGGAATTCACTAATCCGTATCAATGGTTTCATTTACTAGTGTCTGACCTATTGATCCGAACTTGACTGTAGACCTCAAAGCCTAACCAGTTTCCAACGTAATGTTTTCTCTCCTCAGATCCATCCCTAAAACTTGCGAGGATTCCCAGCAAGGAGACAGAGCCAACCAAGGGACACCTCGGCCAGGTAACCTGACTCCCAGGGAATAATCCTTTCTCTCCGTATCTTCTGCATCTGTTTCCCGCCCCCTACTTTTTGGTAACACAAGATTTTTTTTATTTTTTTTTTTGGAGTTCTTGAATCCTGAATTTATTAAAAACATTATCTCATCCATTATAACAATATAAACTTCCTCAATACCAAGGTGATTAAAGCACAAAGGGACCAATTGTTTTGTTGTGTGGTGACCCATTTGATGGGAAAATTAGGATATTCCACAAGAGACCTTACAGCTCATCTTAAGGAGACTATGCCCAAAGGACACTGGAGGTGCTGAAGCAGAATGTGATTAGGCTGTTTGGTAACACAAGATTTGATAAAGGAAAACCTTCCTCGGAAAAATGGTGAGGACCCCTCTCAGAAAAGGTAGTTTACAGGTCATATTTGAACTTTTAAAGGGTATTCTTTTGAAAACATTCTGAAGCACTGCATTAGGTCTGCAGGTTTCAGAAATGGCTCTGATGAAAACCAAAAACTTCTTTCCTATTCCTACTTAATTGAGCAAGACGTTTAACCTTAGCACTAATAAGTCCCCAAGCCAGGCTCACGCTGGATTGGCTCACACTAGGCCAGAGTATAAAGGCAGTCAAAACTGGTTATGTATTAAAGGCTTGCTTATCTTAGATGTGGGTGCCATGAACCCTTTTTGCTGTCTTCACTGTACCCTTGTCCCTTTGAGCCCCGTTGGAAGGTCTTTACAAGATAGAGTCTAATTAACAGTTGGTCAGGGGTCACAGACTTCTTAGCTTCTGACTTTATCCGGAATTTGCAACTAACTCCAATTAGTTCTGCTCCAGGGTATGCAGGCCTGTTTCCATGCCTTTCCTAGCTTTTGACTCAGCAATGTTCAATTTAGTCTATCCACTGTGCCAATCTTTTTGGCCCACACCTACCTACAACACTCCGTTATGGGAGAAAGATTAATAATAATGAATCTCCAAAAGTACTGGTCTAGATTTAAAAGAAAAAATCATTTTCAAATATTTTCCTTTCAATACCTCTCTCATTACACAAGTAGCCAAAAACTCTACTTATATGTAGTTCCAAGCCTTTAGGTTTCAGGAGAAATGTTGTAACCTTAACCATGTACACACACACACACACACACACACGGAGCTTACCATCACCATAATCACCACTACGATTAGGACAAGTGTACAATTTGGAAAACAAAATAGCAAATTCTATTATTCATAAGACAAGTAAGAAACAGACTGTCAAGAAACATTAGGTAGAATAAACCACAATGAACAAAAAAAAATCATAAAATTTATGAGTAGGATTTAATACCAACAAATGGACAAATATACTTAATTTTGTTTTTGGAAATTTTATTTGTTCTGTCTAAAAATCTGTGGAGTTTAAAGAGAAAAAGGAAATCAAAAAGCATTAAACTGACCCACTTATACCCCTAATCTGGAATATTTAGAATAACCGACCTTCTTGCTAGCACTCTTCTCTTGTCTTTTCCATCATTTTACCATCCCACATAATCATATGCTCAAGAGATTTTTTTCAGGAAGCCCCTAATATTCTTAGAAAACCATGGTGTGCATTTGATGTGAAGGGAACCATGCTTACCCAAAGACCTATGGTTTTGGTATCCTGAAAAGAACATGGGTTTTTTAGTGAAGGTAGATCTGGGGTTAGCTCCTGGTTCCAGCTATGAAAATTTAGGTTTATTACCTGTCTAAGCCTTGGTTACTTTATCTGCAAGATATAGTTATTTAATCCCATCTCTGAGTATTATGTTTACTATAAGTAAAATATGTGTAAGAGCTAGCACATAATAGTTTTTTGATAAATGCTTTGCATATTAATTTAGCTCTTAAACTGAAATGGAAGCAGTTCCTGGACAACATTTTTATTATATAATACTTAATATCATTCAAATCTGTTATATAAGTGCTTTGGTTAAGTAGGTCTCATAAGATAGCTAAGTGAAACATCATTAGCTTTTCCCCTTTTCTTGTTAATTTTCAATTATTTAACCTTTTGGTTTTGGCTAGCAACTAATAGATTGTTATTTGACCTCCAAAATCACCTGAGGAAACAATAAGAGGATTTGTTTGTACATCCTCAAATTCAAAACATAATCAAGATTCTGATACTCTGCTATGCTGGCAACCCCAGGAAGAACATAAGGAAAAAAAGGTGATGAATAAGGCATTGTTTCCCTGTTTGATCACATTTTCATCAAAACAGCAAAATTCAGCACTGCGTAGTAGCTTACGATTTTTAACAGTTTATATCTGTAACAGAAACAGGAAACTATTTCCAAGACCTCCTTTTTACTTTGTTAAAACAAAGACTGCATTTCTAACCAGCGACATGGAAATAACATTGAGGCAAGCAGCAGTCAAGAGGGTATAAAATATAAGGATTGAGATCATTGTTGCAGTGAGTGAGGAGGGTAGAGAAAAAAACGTGTTTCAAGTGTTATGATTATCCTCTCCTTGCACACCCCTTTCCAAAGATAAACCTCTTTTAGGCCAGTTATAAGTATACTAGACAGATACGAGCCGGATTAAAACAAAAGCCTTCAAGGGATGGACATTATATGCTTTTAACCACCTGAATAACGACTGCAATAGAATTGTTGACTTAGAGCGTACTTTAATGACCGTCTCTAGTCTAGCCACTCACCGTACGCAGAAATTTCTCCTGCAACATACCCAAACACTCCAGTGAAGAGAAATGTAGTAATTTTCTTCCAGGCAATGCATCCTATCTTGCTACAGCTCTGAAGCTCAGGTCAAGCTCAGGAAAACCAGTCACTGAAAATTTTATAACTATAGAGCTACTTTACTTCACAGATAGGATCTTGATATGAGGCCACCTTGATATGAGGACACACAGGGAAGAAGCAGACTTCTGGAGCTCTACTGATTCCCAAGTAGAAGGTGTCTACTTCTGAGACCTAATGGCAGCCATTCTACCACCAGCAGATAGATGGAGCTTCCTCCGAAGATGCTCATTCTCAGCAGACAAGCACGCTGAGGATCAAGGAAGGTGAAGACGTCCACCAGTTCTAAGGGCTCCAAAGAGTGGATTAGCCCGGTGTTTGAGCCTGAACTTCAAAGAAAAAGAGACAGCCCAGCCCCCTTTCTTTTATCCTGCTTAGTCTAGTCAATACACAATTATCCGATTAGCACTTGAGTTTGTGGAGTCCAATCCTAGACCAACAGCGAGTTGAGGACTGTGGCAAGGCAGCCCCACCAGATCACTATTTTTCCTCTGTGGAGGGAAGACCCAATCAGGTGACTCCTTTCTCACCAATGGAGGACAAACTGGGGAAGCCTGTGCAGCAGAACAGGCTTTATTACCTGTTGACTTAATAATTAAGAAGACTGGATGTTAACTGGACTTACTGTGATCATTTTGCAATATGTACAAATATTGAAATATTATGCTGAATACCCTAAACTAGTGTAATGTTATATGTCAATTATACCTTAAAAAAGAAAACTGGCTTTACATTTACCTTCTCATATGACTTTTTTTTAAATGAAAAATTTATCTCCAACATCTGAACCAGCAAGAAAACTAGACTTTACTAACCAGTTACACTGCCCATGCCTTATTCATCTTTGTACCCCTCAACGTTCAGAGCAGTGCACATAGTAGGCTCGTGGCAAACAGCAAAGACATAAGCAAAAGACGGAAATGTATTCAAGGACTAACCTTCAAAAGCATTTCTTCAGGTTGGGGACTCACAAGGTTCTCTGAGCAGTTTTTCCACATCTGCAATAAGGTTTCCATACTCAACGATTTGCAGAAAGCAAGCCTGAAGAGGAATTTCCACCTTAAGGTTGGGGATTCCCTCCATAGAAAGTCTGCACCTTTTCCTGCCAGTAGATGGTTTTCCCCAAACTTTATTCTACTTTACTGTGGTCTCTTTGGATTTAAATTGAGATTTCCATCCGCACAGGTGTCTGGGAGAATTCGTCTCTCCAGCCTCAGCTCTTCCTGCTGAGCCTAGGTGAACAGCTGGGCTTCCTGAGATGATATCCTACAGAGGCCAGGTTTGGAAAGGTCTCGAGCATATCGTCTCTGCACAAGATTTTCTGAGCAGGTCCAGCACTGCCCACTACTCCTGGGGGAAGTCCACTGCCACGTTCACGAAGGTCACTGAGTCCTCTGACCAGGTTGTCAGCAACGCCGGGGCCATCGCTAACCCCTCCACATTCCCCTCCTGGAGGCACACTGCGTCTTGAAAATGTCCCCTCTGAAAGAGACAAGGATGGCAGCTGTCACCACTTTATGTGGTGCTAGTCCTGGAGAAAAGTTGGAGCTGCTCGTGGGTGCCAGAGAAAACTGACGAGGCAAACACAGCGCTGGAAGAGCGAAGGCCCCGGAGCGCACTTCCACTTCCGGCCTTGGGGTTTAGAAGGGGCGGAAGGCCCGGGGGAGGCCAGGGAGCACCGGAGGCAGCTGGAGGGACTGCGGCCCAGCCTGCGGAATCCAGGCATAGAGGTCCTCAGCACCCTGCCACGGAGAAGACAGAGTGCCACTGCCTACATGATAAACTTTTCAATCCCTTTCCTTGGCGTCAAGTCCTTTCGCCTAACCATGGCCTTCCATTCTGGCCGGCCTCTCCTCATTCTACGCACCACATCCATCCTACACTCCACCAGCTTCACCTGGCCCACACTGAGCCGGTCAATTGCCACAAATTGCAGTACTAATCCTCTCACATCCAGGCAAACTGACAGCAGTTTCCTCTGCTTGCAATAACCTCTATCCATTCTTGAACGCCTGGAGAACTTTCACGTAAATGTCCCTGCGTCTATGAAATCTTCTATGAGTCCTTCCGTGGGTACATCAAGTCTGTCCTATTCTACCATCATTGAATCTTACAACTCTCATGGAACTTAACTCCATAATATTATTTTTTTGTCTTCCCTACTAGGCTGAGACTTCTTGAGGAGAAGAATGGTATTTCATTAATCTTGAATAACCATCATCTAATCCAACGTCAGGTACACTGGTACCCCCCTAAACAGGAAGAAAAAACTTGAAGAATACTTGGTGATTTCAAATAAGATACTATTTAACTGACTTATGCTATTCTGGATGAAAGCAGGAGACAAAGTAAGATTCAACCAATCATGTTATAAGGTATACTTGGAGTGTGACAAGCTATCTCCACAGGCCCAGATGGAAATAGAGCCATTATTCTATCTGACCTAGAACTATAACTATGAAATCTGGAAGGAATCTCTGTAGCATCCTATAGGGGTTGAAAACATAGACTTTGCAGTCAATTCAAGTCCAAACGCTAGCTCTCCCATGGAATAGTTCCATAATCTTGGGTCAGTTATTTAACTTCTCCATGCCTCAGTTTCCTCAGCTATAAAATGGGAGTAGTGTTGTTACCTAATGAGTGTTTTTGCAACTATTTACAAAAAAAATCATTTTTTTCTTCTATGTATGAGTACAAATAGGGGTTCATTATTAAAGGGCTGAATAACATACAGACCTATCCAATAAGTATCAGGTGACAATGACCTCTGTAAGTCATAAATATAACCCTATTATGTGAGAGGGTTAGTACTGCAATAACCACTTTACGTGGTTATTATCCTTTGAAATTCTAATTTACCCATAATCCACTTCAGCATCTAGTTAAACTAAATTATCATTCCCGAGTCCTGGATATACCTCATGTATTTCACTATTGCACAGCTGTTTCAAAATTTGGTGTGCTTGTTGCCTTGTTGTTGCTTGCTTGCTTGCTTAAACCGAGCTTCATTAAGGAAAATGTGCATATGAAAGAAGTTGTAAAGTTCTCCAGAGGTCAAACTTTATCATAATCAATGTTTACACTTCTTGAGAGCTATCCAAGCCTTAACTCTCCAAACGGGAGCTGACTTCTGATATTAACAGGTGTGCAAACTACCATGAATACGGGATTCTAATGACAGGCAGTTTTCCATTTTCTTTTTTTTCTTTAAGTTTTCTTTTATTATTAGTTTCAGGTGTACAAAACAAGGTAATAGTTAGACATTTACACCCCTCACAGTGATAACCCTTCTTCCCCAATCTATTACCCCTCTGACATCGTATATAGCTGTTACAGTTCCACTGACTCTATTCGTTATGCTGTACTCCACATCCACATGTGACTATATATATATTTTAAATTATAGTTGACACTCATTATTATTTAGCTTCAGCTTCAGGTGTAGACTGCGGTGGACAAGATTGCCACAGGGATACAAAAGACAGTTTGGGGAATATAATAAATAATGTTGTAAAGATTTTATACACTGATGGACACTTGTCTTATTAGGGAGATCACTCCATGGACAGTGTAGTTTTCCATTTTCTTGCTGTAAGACAACACTTTCTTTTTTTTAGATATCTCCTCATGTAAGATCAGGGGAAGGAGAAGAGTAAAAAAACAATAGATTCTGGTCTACAGCATTTTTAGACAGCAGCAATTAATTTCCTTCATAGTTCTCATCCCACACTCTGATTCAGTCAGAATATTACTATTAGACTTGGTATTGATCCAAAAGACATTCAGCTTTAATTGTGGAATAAAGAAAACAGATGTAACTTATTTTTCTGTTATCCGAAATGATACTTAGTATTGTTTGAATGAGACACTTATTTTTAAGAGTCTTTAAACTCTGTGGTTTTAATCATTTGACCAAAAATTCTTAGGAACTAGAAGGTAATCTGTGACTTTTTTTCACAAGGAAAGGAATGTGGCCAAAGTAGTTTTCCATGTCTCTGTTTTGAGCAACTATGCGTAGTCGATCTTATTTACTCATTTTAAAATGTGGCCCATTTTAATATCTTTCTTTGGCTTGAGATTTAGGAATCAATAAACATGTAATTAGAAAATATTAAAGATATAGGGACTGGAACTGAAATGACTGCTATTAGGCATTCCAAAAATGTTCAAACTAATGTCTTGGTTCTTTAATTCAAATGCAACCTTTACTCTCTGCTTTATGATTAAAATGTTCCTTTAAAACTAAATTTATTTTTCTTCTCTTTGCAAGATGATCAATGATGAAGATTTTTTGCAGTCTGTCAAAATTATCCATTTACATGCCACTGACCACCCTCTGCAATAGTGACACTTTTATTGATGAAGCTTAATTTTCTATTAAGAACTAAGAGTGAAATATTATGTGTATATAAGTCAGTAAACAAAAGAAACAACTGACTTTGGTTTTGTAATCTAAAATAAAAACAATATTTTAAAAGATGAAGTAGGAAGATAGACCATCCCTTTCTGACTCCTGTATAATGAAGCCAGCTCACACCCACCAAACAGTAGAGGGAGTTCATAAAAACTTGTCACATCTGCCTTTTGTTCCCCAAAATTGTTCAAGTTAGTTCCCATTTCCCTGTTTTACTACTTCTTACTCTAAGCTTTCCTAACACCTCAGGTCCCTATGGTTCCCAACCCTACCTCCCACACTCACACATCACCCCCTTTTTTGAATCCACACCTCAGGCCTAGTTTTCCACCCAACCCTTTCATCAACTATCCAGTTGGGACTCATTGCTTGGACTCTTACAGAATGTAACTTTCATCTGTTTCTGCAGCTCTCAGTGTTGCCACAAATAAAAGAGAGTTTCCTCAGCCCTAAGGAATACACAGGCTGAATTGTCCACACTACTCACTCAAGTTGGGAAGGGCGGGGACCTGTTGAAGGTTGATAATCTAATTTGTAAGGAGCCATAATTGCATGATAAGGATGACACAACTAAGAAGAAATATGATCTTAGGAAAGAAAAAAATACATTCTCAACACATACTATTTACTACTTATAAACCCATAATGGCAGGTCTAGTTTTTATTGTAAACAAGAAAGAGAGAGAGAGACAGAGACAGAGAGAGAGGGAAAAGAAAAAGAGAAAGAAAGAAGGATTTAGAGAAGACGCAGAGGCCCACAGATATTTTAATGTTTTTTGACATTTTCTGAATCTGTATTCCATCTAGAGAAAGAGAAATTATCTCACTAATATAACTGATTTTTTTACTCTGTAACTTCCCAGACCCACCCCAAGCAAAAATCTTCTAAAGATTCTAAAAGTCCTACTTCTCCTTGTTCAATCTTATTTATATTATTTTATATCATATTACAGTATTTATAATTATTATTGAATAAGTACAAAAGAATACTTATAACATATGCAGAATGTGTAATGAATACTCATGCTACCACCTGCCCCTAGCTTACAAGATAAACCATAGTCGTGTTGATCTTCCCCTGTAACTCCCATGTGTCCCATGTGATTTCTCCCCCGGCTGCTGTGTGTCTCACAAACTTGGTCCCAAGAATTTTGTGTTTATTAATCCCATACTTCTCTTTGTGGTTTCATCACATATGGTTGTATCACAAGAATGTACTATTTGGTACTGCATTATTCAAACTTTATACAAATGGCATAATTGTTCTGAACATTGTTTTTTTTTACTTCAAAATGATGATTCATACAGGTTGACTCATGTAGCTGAAATTCATCACTTTTCAGGCCTGCCTGTGTTCTATTGTATGAATAGACCAACTGTCAGTCCAATTGGACATTTGGGTTGCCTAAAATGTTTGCAATTACAAACACTGCAGATACAAACATTTGTGTTTCCCATGCACAATTGTTTTTCTTAGGCATGAGCCTAGGAGTGGCAGCTCTGGGTCATGAGGTTAGCACAAGACTTTAAATTTACAAGACAATGTCAAATGGTTTTCCAAAGGGGTTTTATCAACATATTCTGTCAATTACTATAATCTGTGTCTTAATATAATCCACTATGCTGGTGGATATGAGAAATTCTACTTGTAGTTTGGTGTGTGTGTGTGTGTGTGTGTGTGTGTGTGTGAGTGTGTGTGTGTGTGTGTGTGTGTGTGTAAGTTCATAGAAGTTTTGAACTATTACAACTTGCTGGCAACTTAAAATTTTAAGGTTAAACAGTGATATTTTATGTTTCTAGTAATGCATTATTTGAACTTTGGATCTTAAAGTTTATTTGGTGTGATAATATAAATAAGCCACGGGGATGTGTACAGCACAGGGAATATAATCAATAATATCATAATAAATTTGCACAGTGACAGATGGTTACTAGATTGATCATGGTGATCCCATCATAAGTTATATAAATGTCAAATCACTATGTTGTACACCTGAAACTAATATAATATTGCAAGCAAACCATAATAAAAAATTTTAAGTAGCTATTTAAGACAATCCCTCAGTTGAATATGGACAGTAGTACACTAGGTAAAGTTACTGAATAACATTGTAGGTGCAAGACTGGCATTGTAGTTAAGTAGGAGAATGTCTTTATTCTTAGGATTTACAAGCTAAAGTAGTTAAGGGTGAAATGTCATGATGGCTTCAGTTTAGAATGAGACAGGGAGAGAGAAATATTAGAGGGAAGAAAGGGGGAGAGATACCAAATGTGGCAAATATTTACAATTGAATGAAGGATATATTATGTCCATTTTCTTTAGTCTTAAATTTTTTCAAAATGAAAAGTTGGAGGAAATAATGTGGAAGATGACCCATTCTCTTCCCTTACTTCACTAAACAAGAAATCTAATCCTGAAATGTAGCCTAAGAGATTTAGTTGGAATACATTTCACAGTGAAGGCTGATAAACACTGAAACAAATGTCTAAACAAGTTGGGGCATCTCCTTGTGGAGAGATCTTAAAATTTAGATTGAGTGATTTTTATACAATCACTCAAGCTAAATGTCTAGCTGAAAACTAACACCTCAATGTCCCCTCTTGCTTAGGATTTTCTGATCATTAATTTACTTCAAGGACACGTATTATCTTATAATTAGTTGATAATTCAATAGAATAATATAGCAAAATAATGTATTATTGAAATTATATGCAGTTTCAAAATATGGGTCAGGACACTGATGCGACAGGCTCCCAGTAGTTAAATTGGTAAATATTCAATGTCTATCAAACTAGTATAAAATAGAAGCGAATTGTAACACCAATGGATTAGAAAAATACAAATTTCCTCAAGCCTAAAATCAATTTCTGGCCAATCTGGACTGTTGAACCATTTTATGCTAAATACTCTGTTAGCTAAGAATGTGTTTTAGGATGTGCGTGAGAATTTTTAAGGTTAATTGTAGGATTAATTCTTATACTGAATATTGGCAATATATTAGGGATCATAAAAGCTATTGGGGCAAATAAATATTTTACAAGCATACAATATTGTGAAAGAATGAGGTAGTTACAAGGGAAATTATGAAACAATACAGATTTAAATAAATGTCTATTTCTAATTTTGTAAATTCTTTCTCATTTGCATTAAATACAAGCATAAAATAAGTCAGTCCTATAACTACCAA
Source organism: Rhinolophus ferrumequinum (assembly GCF_004115265.2). Lineage (NCBI taxonomy): Eukaryota > Metazoa > Chordata > Mammalia > Chiroptera > Rhinolophidae > Rhinolophus > Rhinolophus ferrumequinum. The sequence goes on along the minus strand of NC_046296.1, from coordinate 42,976,029 downwards.
AAATAGCTGTAGTGATTAAACAGTTAATGTTTTAAATAATCTATAAGAAATGTATCATGAGGGTACACAGTGGAAAATATGAAATGTTAAACATAATCTTGCCTAGATATTGAATTATTTACATTACAAAGAAAACACAATTATTTTACCAAGTGATACTTTATCTGTGACACTTCTTAAATGTTCTGTGGAGACATTTACTCAAAGTTCCAAAGAGCATTTTTATCCAGCAAATGCCTAAATCACCTAAGGAATTTTTGATTGTACTTTTAAAGATTTCTAGAGCTGAAGATTTGTCTTGTTAATCAACACTTTTATCATCAAGAGCATTTTTCTTCTGTTTATAAATGTTATCCCTTGTTATGTTTAATACCATTTTTCTTGTTTCAAGTGAGCAAATCAAAGTATGTACTGATACAGCACAGTCATACTAATCAACTCTAAATTATTTCAAAAGGACTCATCATGGGTTCTGTTTTCTTGCTTCTCTGTATCTTTCTTGGAATGGAATGACCAACTGGTAGAGTTGGAAAGGACCATGAGAACATACAGTTCAATGGTTTTCAATATGGGCTCTGAGACATCCTCATGATTTTTATAGACACTTCCCTGTCTCCCAACCAGCAACCCAGAAAGCTTCCTAGTGAAAGGTGACATTTATAGTTAAAACTAGAAGTATACATTTGAGGCTCATGTACTTGGTTATTCCCATTTATTTAGTTCTTAAACATTTCAATCTTTTTTCTTTTCCTTTGTGGACCATTCATGACAAAGTTTCTGAAAAAGCCGTTTAAATTTATAGACAGTAAAATTGGACATATGGATATCCCCCCCAAATTTATAGTTTTCAAGTGAAGTGCTGACCAAAAGTAATTATCTTAAAATTTATTTGTAATTTATGTCCCAGATGTTGCAGTTTGTTTATTTAGGATGCCTTGGATAAAAAGAACAAAATTAAATTTAAAAAATATCAAAAAGAAGAAAATTACAGTTAGGTTGCTTATAAGAAAGATTTCACAAGAGTAATAATTCATTTTTAAACAAAAAAATTCTAATTGTTTTTATTTTGTTTAATTAATTTTGAATAAATAATATAGTCACAAACTTCAAAAATCAAAAAAGTATAAAAATATCCACAGTAACAGCCTCCCTCCCAGCCTGGTCCTCTGTCCATCTAATACCCCACCCTTTCCACAACAACAAATAGGTTAACTGCTATTATAATCTGTGTGTATGTCTTTAAAATCTTTATACATACAAAAATCAAATACAAATATGTATTTATCTATCCCCCTCCATTCTGCACAACTGTAAATATTCTATACATGCTGCTCAGAAACTTGTTTTTTTACACTTTAAATACTTTAGAATATTTATTGAACCTGGCATCTAATATGTTTCTAGCACCCTTACAGGAAGCTATAAGAGAACTACATAAGTATTCTACTTCTAATTTTCATTACAATATTCTCCTAAAAATTGTTATAAACTAAGTCATCATTAATTGACCATAATTCTCTACATGAACAAATTGTAATTGGGGGACTGCATCCCTGACCAAGAACCAACATCAACTAAATTATAGGATGACCAAAATATACTACTAAGTCAATGACAGAAAATTTAAATTAGTGTTAAATAGTAAATATAATTATTTCCTAAACATCATAAATTATACAAATACAAATTTGCAAATGATTATATATGCCCCAATGCTTGCAATCTACTTTAACTATAATTTTACCTATCTAAAAATATGTTCGTGACATTTGATGATATTTTTCTTAGAATTTTTAAGGGTGTTGGGGTTTGGTGGGTAGGTAGTGGCATGATTTTGATGCCCAAATTCTCCTTTTCACAAAGTCACATGCTTTTTTCCCCTTGGTAAATGCAGAAGAATTCAAAACAACTTCACTGATATCATTCTTAAAAATTATCATTGAAGCATACACATATTTGAAGTCTTTTCAATGAGGGCTTTAGTTCAAGAGTTGATAGAAAAGTCCCTTAAACTGATTCTTAGCTACAAATTACTTAAAGTTCTTAGTTATTTTTGTCACTTCTGTTAAAAATAACCCCAGAAAGAACCTCTAATCTAAAGAAATGGCAATACTAATTTTCACTTAAGAGTAACTATTTTGATTATTGACAATGGCCTGAAGTGACCATAGTGTGCTGCTATGTAGATGTTCACCATGACAAGGGTCTTAGAACATTTCTTTTATGTGCTCCTACCTCCCTCACTGATCTTCTTGCCCATCAGCTCTCAGACCCTGATCTCTAAAGACTCAGTATCTTTATACTCCTTCTGGCCCTCTCTAATTCTTTGCCCAAGATTACTCTTTCCCTGAAAGTTAAAAGCATCTAAAATGCCCATACCATTCCCAAATATCCAACATAACCCCCATTTCTCCTGGGAAATCTCATGATTTGTTGCATGTGAGTATTGATTGGAGAACTCAGAGCGGTCAGGAATGCAGCACATGGAGCAAGTGGATGGGCCAGAAAAAACAATGTCAATAGGATTACAGTGTGTATTATTTCCACACTTAGATGCTAGCAATGATTTTAAAACATGCCAGTGAATTTAGTTGCAAGGTTGAATTCCTCACACAAAAGTTGAGTAGGTGCTGATGGCTGTGATGGTGGCCCTACACTTAAGTTCCTGGAACTTCATCCTTGGTGGGACAGTGGCACAAAGGCAAGCTCTTCTCAGTGCCAGTGTTGGGTGTTGTTTCTAGATGCATAACATTGAATCTGGTCCTTACCCCAATCCCCAAAGATTTTTCTCTAATACTATTCTATGTGAGGTGTGATCAAAAAATACGGTGAATGCTGCTGCCAAGTGCCATTCAATGGAGAGGCAAGGATTGTCAATAAGGGAAGCAGTGTGTCAAACCTTAGTAAGTGTGTGACAAGTTTCAACTTGTTCGGTGCAGTCAGTCAGATGTGAGCTACAGTTGAAACAAGGTGGTTTTAAAGTGTGCTGTAAATCATCCTCCATCATGACACTGCTTCTCGTATGCAGCAATTTCTGTCAAATAAAAACATTACAGTGTGTCCTCATCCATCTTATTCACTGGATCTGACACCGTGTGACTTCTGGCTGTTCTTCAAAGTCAAAATGATTCAGAACATGGAGGCAGCCATAACAGCACAACTAAAGATACTCATGAAAGAGGACTTCCAGAACTGCTTCAGAAAGTGGCGAGAACAATGGGATAAGTGTGTTTGAAGTGAGGGGGAGTATTTTGAGGGGATACTAACAGCAATGTGCCTTTTACTGTAATAATTTTTTTTTTACTTAAACATTAACCATATTTTGTGATCACACCTCCTATACATCTTTGGTTTTGGTAAATTGTCCAACATGAATTCTGTTGTTTGCAATTAAAATCTCTGACTAATAAACTCTACTTCAAAGAATTGTGAGATACTATAAATCATTAATGTACAATGGTATTATGACAAACTTTTAAACTTATGTTCAAAACAAAGGATAATATTAGTTGTATTAAGCACAGTTGACTCTATAATGTATTTTACTTTTATTGTATGGCCTCTCTGAATGGCACCTTATATAATCGGTGGCCATTTGGGAATAATGAGCAATAGCTAAATATATACTACCTTATTGATTTTACTATGAAGATCCTGACCTCAAGGATACTTAAAATCCTTCACTAAAGCAAATTTCAAATCAACGTAATTTTCATCATGGATTTATTAGTCCTCCGCAATCCTTACAATGTTACCCATCTGACTTTCTGAGACACAAGACTGTGAGGAGCTTAAGGGCAGGTACTGGGCTTGACATATAATAGATATTCAATAAATGTTCATTCAAATAAACCAAAATATAACAAAAAGGGTAGCAACCTGAATATTGTTATCAATTTCATTCTTTGCTTTCAGTACAGGCATTCCATGCATACGTGAAAGGCTTGCATTGGTCACTTTATTTCCTTGTAGATATTTTTCAAATTCCAAATTAATGAGCAACCTCTTTAATCTTATCTAATATAAAAACTATGAATATAATAGCTATATTATTTTACTAGAAAAATAAACATATTTCTTTTAAGCCAAACAAAACTTAATCTTACTCCTCTCCCTTGGGACTCATTCAGAGATAGTTATGCATGTGTAAATGTGCAACAGCTGAAGGAAAGGGTCTTTATGTATGAGGTATGATTGTTTGCATCTACCTAGACAGACCATCAAGAAGGCAGAAATGCCCTTGTGATTATTACTAAGAAATCAAGTTTATTTCTCCTGGCTTTTTGCATGGTAATTCAAGTAACAAGTCCAACAAAGAGGAGGGAGAGGAATGCTGACTCATCTGTGAAATGACCATCCCTTACATAATAATTCTTGTTCCAAGAATCCTTGTGTGCAAATGTTACAGAAGTCCATTTGGATGAAATTCTAGCTGGATGCTCCCTGATCTCAGGCAGGAAACCAGCAAGTCATTGAGTTAGGATGCACTGAGTCCTTGATGACCTCACTGAGTTATGGAAAATAATCCAAAACAAATGAGCTATCCTATATAGATTTGGGTTAAATGACTTCCTTTAAAGATTATTTGATCTAACCACGTAGAAGAAAGCTTTATTTCAAACTTTTTCTTTTGCCTTTTTTTCCCAAGTAGAATTACAGTTCCTAGCATGCATCTAGTATACGTAAACACTTGCTATCTTTAACATCTCAGAAAACAGAAGGCTTCTGTTGTTTATTGCCATAAGGTAGTCAGCAGAATGCAGAATATTTGACTAAATTCATCAAAGAATGGAATACTTTACGTATGTAAGGACATATTGGAGATTAGGAATTTTCTCTTTGAAAAGATAAAGGCTAAAAGGTTTGTTTAAAATGAATAAAATCATATCAGTGAACATAGATCTGGTCTCCAAATGTGACAATAGGACTGCTATATACTGGATGTGCCCTACCCCCCAATTCACACATTGAAGCCTAATCCCCAAAGTGATAGTATTTGGAGGTGGGACCTTTGGAAGATGATTAGATCATGAAGGCAGAGCCCCCACGAATGGGATTAGGGCTCAAAAAAGAGACCTCAGAGAGCTCCCTCACTCCTTCCTTCTATAGGGATACACAATTTTAAAATAGTTGAGGGATGAACAAAAGGCTCCAGTGAGAACCCCCTCCTTAATGGTCGTTCCTTTACCTATCCTACTAAAAACTGGTTAGAGTTGGCAGGCTTTTTTTTAAAACCAGAACCAGAACCAGTGAAGAATCAAAACTGCTGAACACTCACAGACAGTGCAAGTACTGTATTTCCTTTATCCTAAGATGCTAATATTTTTTCCTATTTTGAACCTTGAAAATCAGGGTACCTTTGTAATTTACATGTAATTTTAATGAGTAGTGTTTTGTCTCCAATAACCAGGTGCTTCAACTGCCACCCATACCAGCTAAATAGAACCAAGCACCAAATTCTTTCTTTCCACTGCTGATTATTGGCTATAATCCTTTCTTGGCAGAAAAGAAAACAATAAAGCCTCTCTCAGCTGTCGCTTATTCTCCTGTCCTTTCCTTTTTCCCTGTGTCCCAGTTTGCAGATCTGGGACTCCCAGAACCATTTTTAAAACTGACAATGAAAACAACGCATGCCAATGACTGCTCTGCTGAGAGAGAATTTCCATACTACTGCAGGCTTTGGTGACGCCCTGACACATGCAGACTGGTACCTTTTCTGTATGAGTACTGAATCATACGATCTCAGAGGTAGAACAGTCCTCAAAACAATGGAACTCAGCTATGTTCTGTCAAATAAATAAGACTGAGAAAATATAAAAGTAGATTTGGAGTCTCTTCTTTCTGTTCCTCAAATGTGGCTACCATGGTTCTCCGAATCACTTAAAGGGCAAGTGTGTTTTTCATCCATTCCAGTGGCCTAGCAGATACAATGCAATACAATACAAATTACAGTTTTAAAATCTCACTCTAATAAATATTGGTATGGCTAGGAAAGGGTACTTTTGGAAACGTACTAATTAAGGGACACAGTGGCTTTAAAGGACTTTTATGCTGAGGTTCTAAATGCAGACATTTGGGTATCTATATCCTTCTTAAGACCATAATGAAGAGGATTGGTACATATTATGCAGACTAGCTGTTTTGTTCATCTATACTGGCTGTTCCTTGCTGCAGTACAATTATATTGAAGCTAAACTGGAGTCTAGAAAAATCATTCAGATAACTATCTGGAACTATCAATGTCAAATCTCTCACAAAAGTTACTCCTTGTTGTATCAACAGATGAATCTAAAAATTTAAAAATTGTAAGGTGAGCAAGCACTAAAAATTCTAAGAGAGAAAAGCATTCAGTTATTTGTGATTGAATTTTCTAGGGATCACTTAACAGTTTTCGAAATCTATTAGATCTTTTTTCAATATAACAAATTTTTAAAACACGAAACGAATAGAATTCAAAATGTTTCATATAAATTTTAAAAATTAACTAAATTTGCATAAAGGCATTGAATTTGACTTCTTTATTCTGTCTTCATGGAAAACCGTTCTAGATTAAACTGAAATATTAAAACTGACACAGAGAAGTTAGTGTTCCTGGACGTCATCATTCTATATTTTACCTTGAAAATCTATTTCCTTTGTGTCCTCCACTTCTGTCCTTTCAACTCTATCCTGGATTTTTATTTCATTACAGATACCCCATTCAGGAAAATAACAGTGGCAATGATTTATTGAAAATTGTATGAAGGTCAAGAGTGAAGTAAAATAGTAGATGAGAAGCGAAACTGCTGTCTCTAGTCTACCAATAGGTAACCTGGTTTAGTCTCTTTTGCTTGGAGGGTTTTTTCCCCGACAGAAATTGTACTAGATGACTGGGCAACATTGATACAATGTCTGTATAATCTGGAACCCATCCTCAATCCATGCAGCGTTGCCATAAAAATTAAAATTTGAGGCAGCACAAGCTGATCTTTGGCTATTACCACCTGCTTCAAATTCATTGGCAAAGGAGTACATTGCAAATGTCTTGAGGTTAGGGAATCCCTTCTATTATCATTTATTTTCATTATGGTAAAAAAAAAAATCCTATGCTTCACAAAGGATTATGGTTGAGGACTTGGGCTGGATATACAACGGAGATATGTCTTTTATCATTGATTTATTAAAATGAAGCAAAGAATTCCCATCCACCATTGATGTCCTTTTTTCTACAGAGTTTTTAATGCTCTGTGTTTTAAATTTGTGCACTTATTTTACTTTTCAGTCATTAAAAATATTGGTAAACCACAGTCTAGGCTTTGTGCCACTCAGAGATTTAATAGAAAAAAAAAATATCTTACTCATAGTAGAAAATAAAATAGTCTTTATCCATATTTATTCTAGGAAAATATGGTTAATGAGTTGCAAAAATTATATAACCAATGAAGAACAAATAATTATAGTAGGTGAAATTCAGAATATGAATAGCGGAAGAACATACAACCAAGGAATTAACAGTGGTTACTGCTGGGTGAAGATAATATGCATTTTTACTTCCCTTTTATTAGCAGCAATTTCTAATTTAAAAAAATAGTATATGCTGCTTTTGTAAAAAGAATAAATGTTTGATTTTAAATCAAACATTTAAAGAATCATGTTTGATTTTAAAAACACACAGCCAGACCTTAGTCTACAACAGAATTGCAGTGATCCCTATTCTTTTATTCAAGCCTATGGTTGCAGGATGATCAGGATTTAAGAGAAACTTTTTACAAACATAAAAATAAAACTGAATAAAATTAATTATTTAATAGTAATAACCATAGTAACCATAGTAACCATGAATTTATCTAAAATGTATAGTCTATACTGTGTGTCAGGGCATATTCTAAATCCATCCATTTTTTTACCATAGTGAGTTGTCACAACAACTCTATACGAAGTCGGTCGTGCTACTTTCCCATTTTATACTTGAGGCAACTGAGGTAGAGAGAGGCCCAACTATACAACGTTCCAAGTTCATAAGCACTAGGCTTCATGGTATCTCATAAGACTTTCATTTTTGGTAGTGGATAATAATAATTTGTATTTATTGATTTTGTTCATAGGAACCATTTTGGATAGTGTTTACAGTATTTTTGAAGCTCAGAAGTTTAGAAATCTTCTGGCTCTAAATTTTATGTTAATTGAAACCTACTTCAAAGGCTATCAATGAGGGATAATAAAAAGGAAAGTTAATTGGAAAGCCTGAAGCTGTGATTGATCCCCTAGAGCAAATGTTGGCTTTTCTTCCAAGACCATTTGGGAGTGGAGTCTGTCCTAATTAAGGAAACTAGCATCTTAGGAGCTATTCCATGGCCCTTCCACATTACATGGCGGGAAACCAGCACTGTTTTAGCCATGGTTCCCTAAACAATCTTTTCTTCTCTTTAGAGTCTCAGAATGCTTTGAAGTGTCTCCTCTTATAAGAGACATAATGAGAAAGATGAATAATAAGCCTTCCAGAAAAACCTGTTTTTCTTGAGGATAAATGACAATATTCTATTTTCTTTAGAATTCTCACTTTCTCTTTTCTAAGAATTAACAACCCTTCATGTCATATTCTAAATTATGATCCCCGAGCTTTCTCACTCAAATTCCTGGGAGATATTAAAGAAAATAATCCTATCACATTAAGAAAAACTTAAGTGAGTTACTTTTTACTGTGAATACAGAGAGAGAAAGAGAGTTTATTTCTGTTGGATTATATGAGGACTAACGTCATCCTTCGTATTTATTTGCTGCTTCTCCCTATAAAGCAGAGCCTAATTTCAAGTTTTCTGGAAGGATACATAATTTATTTAGAAGGGCCTCAAGACAGTTTGTATGCACATCAGAGAGCAGTATAGTAATGATAATCACTTATGACAAAAGGTTCTTTTAATATAAATTGCAAAACATTAATGCTTTGTTTTAATTTACTCTTCTCTCTTGGGATTTGATAGTGATTGAATGCATGAGCTTGTTCTATCCTCTGGGCAAGCTCCATGCTGATTTATAAGGTGTGGGACTTTTAGTCAGTTCTGTTCCTTAGGATGTTATTAATCAAAATCTAGAAGGAGATGGCTGAGGCCAGAACTCTTCGATTGTAGTTGTAGCTCTGCCTCAGCTGAGTGTACATGTCTGGGCCTCAGTTTTCTCAACTGCAAAATAAAAAACTTAAACAGATGATTTTTCCATGGGCCATTTCCAGTTCTAAAATCCTATGGTTTTTTTCAGAGATGTTTAGTTTTATGTGTTTGAGTTCATAAAATGAGAAAATTGGAAAAACATCCTGACTCATCCAAGGCATGTAAACCTTTCATTTTAACTGTTCAGGACATAGTAGTCACACATTATCAGTAATGATTTTTTTTCATTATATTGTGCTAGGCATAGTGCCTGGAAAATATTGACTACTTATATAATTGTTTCAGGGCACTATGTTATTCAGATGGACACACACCAAAAAGTGTATTTATGGTGCATAAATTGTAAAAGGAAACCACTTCTTAGCCTCTGCTTTCACCAATCTTTCATTTTTAATTAATCAGGTTGTCATTCATTCAGTAAACATTCAATATGCATTTCTTGAGCGTTTATGTGTCGTGTGATCTAGTTGACATTTTACTATTTACATTATCCATTTAATTCTCCCAGAAATTCTGAAGGGTAGAAAACTGAGTATTAGAGCAATTACATCTGGTCCAAAGATGAAGAGGTGATAAGAGATGGGGCCAGAATTTTAACCCAGGTTTGTTGGATCTATACCAAATATTTTTGTTTGAGCTCCAGACCCATTCTCCATCCTTTTCCACTCTGCCCCCATCCACGAGGTTGACCTGTATGGTTACATCAACCTGCCATTAGGGAAGCCCAGGAAGACATACTAGGGAAGGAGAGAGTGAAAACAGACGAGGTATTGATGCGCCTGCCTCCCTCCCTTTAGGTTCAGTTAGGACTGGCTGTGTTCTTTCACCATAGCTCAGGGTTCCACTCAAGCTGGCCCTCTCTACACAATTCTTCCCTTCCAGGTTATGGTCACACTCCTTCCTCTGATAGGCCCAGTAATGGTAACAAAGCTGGGTACTGCATTTCCTACATTCTGCCCTCGCCTTGGGAACTAGTCCCTTGTTAAAGCCTTCTAAGATTAATTTAAATGTGCCATTTCTTTCTTGCTGGAACCCTGGCTAATATAGTCACTAAAACTCTTTCTACTATGCCATGCCAGGCCATATCACAAATTAAAGTAAACAACAACTACATGATTTAATCAAGTATTTGAGATCAGATATCCTCCAATTGTGACAATAAGAACTACTATTTGAAAGACATTACCATTGTTCTGTCCCTGTATTTCTCTTATTAATTAAAACTTGAAATCAGCCAAGATATTGGATTCAAGAATGATCAGAATTCTGTTATTGATTCAGAGCATTTTGCGTCAGAATGATTCAAACAAACAAATCTAACCCACAATAGGACTGAATAACTGACTCACCATCAGTTCCCACCACTGGAGGAAAATATAGGTTGGTGAAAAAGTAACTGCAGTCTTTGCAATTTTTTTTTTAATTTTATTTTTTAAATTTATTGGGGTGACAATTGTTAGTAAAATTACATAGATTTCAGGTGTGCAATTCTGCATCACATCATCCATAAATTACACTGTGTGTTCACCACCCAGAGTCAGTTCCCCTTCCATCACCATATATTTGATCCCCCTTATGCAACTGTTTTTAACCTTTTAAACCGCAATAACTTTTGCACCAACCTAATATTCTTGACATGCTATCCCTTCAACTGCCCATACTTCAATCCAAGGTCTAGGATTAAGTTTGAAAGAAAATTACAACATAGGAGGAATTATGTGATTATCACAAAAGAAGCACACTAACTTTTAATGTTGTTATTTATGCTGCTTGGAAATTGACATTAACTCTAATTTTTTGTGTGTCAGGGCCAAATCCATATGGAAAACAAAATAATAAAGGGAGGAATTTCTATTGATTCTACAACTAGGCAGAATTCTAGGACTACGGGTGTTCTTACATCGAGGCTGAGGAAGATACCTGCACATGAACCTCTTTCGTTGAGTCAATTAGGTAATGAGACACAGGTGCTAGAATCTCTTCGCCTGAAGCAAGCAAGGGCTGATTAATCTAAGTGTTAGTGCACTAACTGAAAAGACATGCTTAAGTACTGAAGAAGAAGTCTCTAGACTTCTCTAACCTGGGATCTTCTGACCTGGGGTTTTATGTCTGGGTTTCTGGGAGTCTTTGGAACTACTGACATGTATGAAAAAAACTTGTGTACCTGTGTTTTGACTAGAGAGGGACCCCATGGCATTAATCAGAATCTCAAAGAGGTCTAAGAACAAAAGTTAATAGGGGGAATGAGCAATATGTCTGCTTCATTGGCTAGACCAAGGAATATAGATTAGTAGACAAGATACTTCAATATTAATTTAATTCCATATACTCATCAGGCAACCTTCTGATTTTTGCTTTAACTTCCCACATAGGGTTTTGGAAAGATACATTTGAACATCAATTACTGCATTAACTAAAAAATCAGTTTCATGGATTTGAAATGGATCTTTTTGTCATTTTTCTCAAGGCTTGAATTCCTCTGAATAAGTTATTGATTGAATTTGCAGACCTATTGGACTGGAGAACTGAACCCAGGAACAACAATAACAAAATAAATCTCTGATGTCTTTGAGATCTTTTCTGACCACCAACTATAACCCACAACCACATAACCTCTCAATGACCACAGGTTTAACCTGGAGTTTCAATATGCCAATACTGAATATTGAAAAAGCGCACATATTCTGGTATTATTTTTTCCTTATACATTTATTACTTTTTTCTCACCAGGAAACGAACAAAGCACAATTTAGTGACTATAAAATAAACTTGTTTTCATTGAAAAAAATAGGGGTGCTAAGGAAATAACAAAGAATAACATTTGTTTAGAGGGAACAAGGTAACAATTGTTCCTTTCTATCTAGATCATTGGACTTCATTTTGGGGGGTTCTGTGGTAGAATGTAATAATGTATTTGGTCAGCTTTGTCCAGAAAGAGTTATTGATATGATAACTTTTTTAACTTTTAACTTTTATTTACTTTAAGTGTGTTTTTCCAGGACTCATCAGCTCCAAGTCAAGTAGTTGTTTCAATCTAATTGTGGAGGGTGCAGCTCACACTGGCCCATGCGGGGATTAAACAGGCAACCCTGGTGTTACGAGCATCATGCTCTAACCAACTGAGCTAACCGACCGCCCTGATGTGATTTTTTTTTAAGGTTATATTTGTCTATTATTACAATCACATAAAGGAGTACTCTCTTCAAAGGAAATATGCTACCAAAAAAAATCCATTATGACTCTATAATAAATGTTCTTCACCAAATGCAGGACAGAGGGTTAAGGGTATAACTCCAATTCTTTTAACTCTGCTGGAAAAGATTTTGTATCTCTAGTTCCCATAACAAGATGCTCAGGAGAGCTGCCTTTTAGCACCATTATATCCCAAAAGGGCACTCTTTCTATGGTCCCCTCTACAGCCCCCAAGTTTCTTTCAAAACTATCACCCATGCCTTCTTCTGGGTCAAAGCCGATGGTCACTTATTGACTTTTATCATCCTTGAGCTGCTTTTACCACTTAACATGATCACTCTCCTCTCCAAACACTCTATCTCCTTTGTCACTGTTGAATTGCTGAGATTATCCTCTCTTGGTCTCTTCATATCTCTCTGCTGATTCTTTCTCATCTCCATTATTGATTACTCAGTGCCTCAGCCTTTCTCTTAAGTGTTGAGTTCACCATGGTTCTATCCCTGATAATTTCCTCACTGAGAAATCTCATCCATTACTTCTGTGTAGCAAAACCCATATCAATATCTTCGTGCCAGGCCACTCTGCTGAATATCAAGATTCAGTGCATCTAAATACAAACCAGGCATCCCTACTTCAGACTTACCTGCCCCAAATGGAATTCATTATCCTCCCTTACCTCCCCACTAGCCAAACGGTTTCCTCCTTCTGTAATCTCTCCTTAGTTGAATATTATCACCATCCACTTAGCATCCAAGTCAGAGGTGACTAATTCTGTCTGAGACCTTAACACAAGTAATAATATTTGATTTTCATCCTCATGAATAAATAGAAATGTACCACTTTGGGGGGAAACAAAAAGGATCATTCTAAGAACGAAACAAGATTTTGAAAAAGTCAACAAGTTGAGCATTTTTCTTTATGTTTTCTTTAACTAAAGTATTTTTAAAAAAATAAAGAGCAAATATGGGGAAAAAGTCATGGAGTCATGAAACAGGATGATGTGTTTAGAGACTGATAAAACCTCTATTGGGCTGGATTATAGAGGCTAGAGTAGAAATGGACAGGAGATGAAATAGAAGTAAACTGGGGTGAGGTTGTAAAGGATCCTGTGTATCATGCTAAGGCTTTGTACTTTACTTTGTAAGAAATAGATTTCCTGTGATCCTCAGAGAACTGTCTATTTTAGAAACAACTGGTGGCCTTCACCTTGCCTCTGCTGGCTTCCAAGTTCTCATCAGATCTATCCAGAGCCATCTGGATAGGAAAGTTACCACTTTCAAAGAGTCATTCAGTATTTGTTGCTCGAAGTTCATGGGGGCGACAAAAGCTTAGTACCACCCTCACAACCTTCTTAGTAAGAATATTATAGTGAATATTTATCGTGTCACATAGCCATAATCCACCTCCCAATCTTTAGGAAACAGAAACTCAATCTTCCTTTACGAGTCGCCCCCTCCCACTGGAATCTGTGTGTTTCAAGTGAAGGTAACTCTGTCCACCTCATGCATCCAACTCCACCTGGGCCATTTTATCATGCTGGCCACAGTAACTCTTCAGGAATAGACATGACTGGGTTAGCTTATCTAATTATCTGCCTTAGCTTTTTGGGGAATTTGTCTTTTAAGCATGTTTTTTTTCTATAGAAAAGGAGAGGTGTTGGCACAATAATTTTAAAACAGATTGACAGTCAACAAAATGTTAGACTGAGAAATGCTCACATGATCTGAGCACAATCCAGGATGGTGATGGAAAAAAGATGCTTAAGAAAACTGAAAATCAGAAGACAGGCTGATTGAGTGAGATGAAGAATACAGAAAGAACTCAAGGTAATTTGGGCAGACCAGAGTGAAAGCACCAGTAAGTAAAACTATCTAGGCATAGAGAAGGGGGGCGGAAGGGGGGAGATATATAAAATGGAGATTCCAAGAATAGTTGTCGTGAACTGAACCTAAGGAGTAAACCTGAGACCAAAGTACAGAACTGAAAATCAGAGAACCATAACTGCCTCACCGCGTAAAAGCCCCAGCACTGTTCCTATCTGGCTCATGCTGTATCTTGTAATGAGGCCATCTGCTTGTAATGCTTGCTCTGTGTGTGACTTATGCTCAGAAATCTCCACGCCTTCCAGCAAAGTCATTTTTATACTACATTTGACAGACAGAGCATGTGTTTGAGCTAAAAACACTGCAGGAAAGGGGTATTGGGAGGAATCAGCCTTGACCTTGGAAGAACACAGCCATGAGTTCTAAGGATGTAGTATTAAAAAACTAAGGGCAGTGTAATACTGAGGAACCTTCTAAAAGCAATTTATTTGACCTATATCACACCATGGTAAGCAAGAACATCTATTTAGAGTTGATTTAGGGGAAGACAAAGCATGGTGGCCTCATTCTTTGTTTTTTAAATAACTTTATTTTCTTCAGTATCTAGCTAAAAGAAGTAAAGCCAAAAATGACTTTTAAAATCTTAGTGGGAACCACATTGCCAACTGGATAATGCCCAAATTATTTATCATAATCCTTTACAACCTCACCCCAACTTTGCCACCAAGCCCTCTCATGCCATTTGCTACCATACACACTCAAATGTTTGACAATCCACAAGTGTGGCATACATTTTAATGCCGCCACTATTGAAAGCATAGCTTGAACTGCCTCAAATATAAATTCCATCCTTCTTCAAATGAATCAAACAAAAAAGGGAATTTGCCCAAGAGGAGACACATTTGAATGTATGACATGATAATAAGACATTAGCGATGAGAAAAGAATCAAACGGCATGATCATAAAGTTTGAATGGAGATGACAGGCCGAGGTTCCCTGCAGCATTTCCTACATCTAGAGAACTGGACTTTGGCGAGATGACATCAACCCATATGAAGGGATGTCTTAAGAAATATCCCAGTGGAATCTGTCCCTTGTCATACTTAATCTGAGGATCTTCTGAAAGACACTATCTGTTACACGCATCAAGGGTCTACGAACACAGATCCTCGGCAGCAAGTTCTTTCTAGTCTTCAGTATCGGGAATAGTTGTTCTTCACCTGAGAACAATGGAAAGGTGAACAATTCACCTGAAAGCTGAATTTATTTTGCTTTATAGAAATTAGGCCCTCATGAGTGGCCATACTTAGATTCTGCATTAGCAACTGGAAAGGTTAGAAGCAAATTTGGGGCCCATCCTTTGCAAGTGTATAGGACTCTAGGGGAGGAATTGGCAAACTTTTTTATAAAAGATCAGATATTATAGTAAATATTTTCATTTCTGCGGACTCTATTGACTCTACCACAACTAATCAACTCGGCCATTGTAGTGTGAAAGCAGCCATAGACAATGTACAAATAAACAGGTGTAACTATGTTCCATTAACATGTTATTTACAAAAACAGGCAGTAGGCTGGATTTAGCCCCATGGCTGCAGTTGGCTGACTCTGCTCTATGGCAGACTGTTGTAACAAAGTCTCAATGATGATTCCATTTAATTCCTTCAATTTACTTTTTTCCTTGTTACATTCTTACGCTCTTGAACCTACGTTATACAGCAATGGCTTACGTAATTTTACTGCCTTTCTGGTATTTTCTAAAGTAAGTAATAAATACTTAAATAAAAGTATTAAAATTAACTGGTCATAGGCTTGCGTTGTGGCTATAGTCAAGTAAGAAAGGACATTTCCAAAAATTAATAAGGCAATGAAATATGTCATATGGGATGGATTGTATTAAGAAACCTAAAAATTATAGAGATTTTTTATTCTTAATGTTTTCCTCCGGGTATACATCTAAAGAAAAAGGCAGAGAAGGCCCATGTAGAGAAGGAGGTCAACAGAAGAAAGGTAATAACTAGGTAAGAAAGTAGGGAGGCACTACAGGTTGACAGTAGACCATTTATCTTCTGATTCCTTATTTCTAAGACAGCGATATTTATACTTTCTGACTTTTACTAGTGTATTTTTATAGTTCGTGAAATCTATTTATAAATAGTGCTACGCTCCACATTTTTACTCCCTCTGTGTTATTGTTCACTTGTCTCTGTTCTAAATCCCTTAAAATTAATTCACTCAATATTAATAAACACTAACATTATTACACACTATGTGTTGTTCCTGGAGCCATGTATATAACAGTGAAGGAAAGAGACAATGTCCCTACCCTTACAGCACTTGTTTCCTAGTGGAGAGGAACAATGAATAAACAAATAAGGGAATGGTAGGGAAAAGAAGGATAGAGGGATAAAAGCAAAAGAAAAGGATAGAGAGTGATGGAATTGCTATATTATGTTGGGGTCAATATCCAAATGAAGCATTGGAGCAAGCTTTACAGGTACCTGAGGGAAGAAAATCCAAAGGGAGGGAACAGAAAGTGCAAAGTTCAAAGTAGGAATATGCCTCGCATTAAAAAACAAACGAACAAACAAACAAGGAAACCAGTGACTTGAGGGTCAGAGTAGTAGGTAATGAAGTCAGAGAGGAAATAGAGGACTGGATGTCACAGGGGCTCAAAAGCCCATTATGACTTGGATTTTATTCTGTGTAATCTGGGAAAACAATAGAGGTTTCTGACCAGAGCAGGAACATGATGTAACTTACATTTCAGATGGCGCTCCATGACGGCTACGTAGAGAGTATATAGGTGGGACAAAGCTGAAAACAGAATAACCAGATGAGGGACCTGAAATTATCCAGGCAACAGAGGATAGTCGTCTGGACCAGAGGGATAGTAGAAGAGGTCATCTGTATTTATCTGAAAGAAGAGTTCTGACAGAGATTGCTGACTTATTGGGTGTGGGGGTATGAGAAAAAGAAAGGAGTCAAAAACGACTCCAAGGTTTTCGATCAGGAAAAATGGAAGAGTGAATTTACCACTGTACTAAACATGGTGGGGAGAAAAGAAGAGAAAACAAAGGATGGATAAGACAAGAATGAGTACTCAAAAGAGATAATTTACTCTCCTGTAAGTCTGATGATAGCTAACTTTAGAACTTTAGATATTCCTAAATCATGATTATCTGTAACAACAAAGAGTTTTTAACACAAGCCAATTAATAAACTTCTGAATTTAGAAAAACAGGGAAATTTTCTGCAGTTACTTTTGCATCAGATTAGGCATGGTAACAAAGAATAAGTGTTCAGAAGTAAAACTGAAATGTATTTTAACTACTGCTATTCTATCTGATTTTATGGTAATATTTGACTTTGTATAGTGGTGTTTAAACATCAACTCCAATAAAAAATTACTAATTCAGAGGAAAATGGAAGTGGAATACACCTCTGTAATAGCTATTATATGACAATAAGCAGGTTCTCATAAGGTCAGATTAGCACCTTAAGATGAAGTGAAATGCTGAAAGTACACTATACTGTACCAAAATCAAAACATGCCACTGTTTTTATTTTTAAATGGCAAGCTTCCTACAACACGAAAAAAAATAGTTATTTGCAAATTTTTAACATGAGCTTTTATTACCTTCTACTCTTCACTACAATATTTTCTCTATTGTATTTTTATTTGTAAAAATCAAGACATTGCATATGCCTGATTTAAATTGGGTAAATGCAATCTCTTTCAAGTCCCTCTTCCCCAGTCAGAATTGGAGTGCTCCAATGTACATTAAAATGTAAGGAAAAATGGAAAATGAAAAAGTCCTGATGGATGAAATAAAACTTTATCACAGTTACACAGAAAAGACCTACCTCAAATAGGAGTATATGTCTTATCGATTCTTAAAACTTAACTGGATATACAGAAAAAAAGCATTAAGTAAGAACTGCTTAATTTTTTGTCTGAAGTTATTCACCCTTTCAAAGACTGAAAATAAAAATGGGAAATACGAAATAATTTCATGACAGACAAAACTATTCCAAACAGATCATTTAAGAACAACCTCACTCTCAATCAGCCAATATTTACTGAATGATTAGGAATTCAGGGCTCCTTGGAGACCCCTGAAAGCTCGAGGAAGAGTCCTGCCTTCCAGGAGCTTACATTCTGATCCAGATGACAAAAGTTTCCTATCCAGTGTGCTACTTCCAAATAATAGACATTGTGATGATATGACATTCATCATACCACTTTTCTGCTCAGCATCCTCCAGCAACGACTTGCTATTTTCACACCAAATCCAGATGTCTTTTCTTGTCCATTTAAGACCTAACAGTTCTCCCACTTTTAAAACCTCACAACCCTGATTGATGTTAGCACTGCTTTCTTAATGAAGCAAATTTTTTTGGTTACAGACACACAACACACACACACACACACACACACACACACACGGTGCTTGCCCATTACTGTCTTGGGTAGAGGGTGTTGGGCAGTGGGGATGGGAAGGGATCTGGCAAGTCTGAGGTGTCAGTGCAGTTTAAGAAGCAACCACCTGAATGTAGCTGACAGACAAGAACCAGACCCCTCAGCGATGACCAGCAACAGAGAACGGGAAGACTTGAACAAGTAGGCTTGGAAGGGACGAAGCCTTTTAAGGTGTCCACTCCAAGCCCATACTACAGAAGGAGCCAGGAAGCTTTCCCTGTTTTAAACCGGGAGCACTGCCTCTCTTTCCCCTCCCTGCCATCCTTCTAAACTCCCAGTTCTCATTTTCCCTGCCATTGCATGTGATGTCCTGCACTCACCACTTCCAGGAAATCCCCCAACTCCACTCTGATATTCCACTATGTCCTCTGAACTTACATCTTTGTCAGTTACTTCAAGGTGTATATGTCTCCAAATGAAACCGTAGACAATCAGGCAGTGATACACTATCCTACATAAATTTTTCACATCTGCTCTGACATATACTCGTAGGAAGAGTTGGTGCTGAAAGAACACCCGTTGAATGAGTGAATGAATGAATTAGAGGCACTTTAGACTTTAGTCCCCAAGTTATAGTTGTTATGAATGTGAATTGCATGGATAATAATTATGTCCTTTACCTCTTTTGCTGTTGAGATACAAATATATAATTTATTTCTTACATCATAACATCATAGAAGTTTGGTCAAGTTGAATGAAGTTCCCCTTGATGTATTTCACAGTGAAGAACATTAGTTATCTTCCCTGGCCAATAGTATTAAGCACTTGGGTTGTACAATTTCTATTTTATGAGTAACTGCTTCTTGGGTATTTGTCCAGTGTCATCACATTGATGATCATTTATAACATGAGGAAATTCTGTATACAGCACTTTGAAAAACTGTCCCTGACGTTACATCTTTTACATATCCTGATTTTACATATGTTGTAATATATTAATAGCACATTCAAATATAGCTGTCAAGGAATTTGTTTCTTCATGAAATTTTAGTTTTATTAATTCCAAATCTACAATAATTGGGACAAAGAGTGGGTAGAGCTATGATTTCATTTGGGAATCTGAGTCTTCAGAGTCAGATTATATCTATGTCTTCAAAGTTCCTAAAATCATCTACTCTAGAATGGATATGCAAAATGCTATGTACATACTCCCCCGCCATAGTCATAGTGAAGCCAGTCATTTCACTGTCCTCCAAGAAAAACAGTTTTCTTAATTGAGTTTAAGACACTTTATGCCATTTAGAAGCAAAAGAATGTTAATTTCAAAATATCCTACAATGCAGATTTTTTTATTGGGTCAATTCATGTTTTTACCTATAAATCTTGCTAAAGTAATGAGCTTTCACTGCACAGTTAGATGTAATCTCAGTTTAAGTTTTTTCGGTTTTCTTAGCTTTCTACCTTACTTTCAGGAGGTGCGTTGTTTCTAGTGACTTTTTCTAAATCCAAGTTTTTGGGTACCAGAGTTGGAGTCTCTGAAATCTAAAAACCCCAGAGTTAGAAACCTCATAACTGTTTGCTCTCCAATGCACTGTTTATATAGAAATAGGCAGACTTTAGTTTTTCTTCCATCTTATCTCACGTACCTAGAGTCTCATTCTACAAAACAAGTTAAATGATTATGACGGTGGCCATTTTGCTTTTGCTTTCCTTTTGCCATTTCAAACCCCAAAATAGATGTTTTAATTTTATGTTTTTTCCTAATTGAACAAGTTCAAATAAACATCATTTTTCTTTTCATCATTTTTATTATATGGTACTGCCATCTATGGGTCCTCCTCAGAATAATTTTGGTTGAGGTTGATAGAAATTTAGGATTTGGAACATAAAAGACCATCTAGTCCTCATCTTTTATTTAGAGACAAGAAATTCAAGACTCTCTGTGGCTAAATAACTTCAATATATACAGGCACATGGCCAGTCAGTAAGAGAGGCTGGATTATCACTTGTACTTAATATTTTATACCTGTAAAGCGACTTTAAATTTACTATGTTTTCTACTCTTTTACAACTTGAGCAACCAAAAAAAATCTCCGTTCTAATATTTGAAGATGTACTGTTTTTAAAAGTGAGGTAAAAATGCGCTATTTTAAATATATAAACATCACCACCTAAGCATCTTTCTTTTGAGGATTAATTTGCATATTTCTTTTGAGGATTTCTTTTTTAAGAATAAGGCAAGTTCTCTGTATTTAAGAAAATTTTAAAACTCATATGTTAAGATATTTGAATACAAAATTTAGGTAAGTGTTATTTAGAGGTCAACGAAATAATAATTCAATGTAATTTTTAATATCTTTGTAGTCATCTCTAAATACTAGCAGATCAAGGGAAGAAACAAATGTGACTAATACTTCTGACAGTAACTGCAAAAACTATCTTGAAAGCTTAATGGCAAGAATTCTGAATGAGAAATTCACAAACTTTATATTTCTTCCAAAAAAGTTCAAAATTAATTAAACACATTGGAGTATAATTTTGAATCTTTTTCATGTGTGTTCAATTTAATATGCCAATATTTTATTAATAATTTTTGCAACAATACACATGAATGACATTGGTCTTTGGTTCGCTTTTTATTCAGCTTTGGAAGGTTTTGATGTCAAGGTTATTCTAGCTCCTTAAAATGAATTGGGAAACTTTTATCTTTTTCTGTGCTGCACAACAGTAAATGGTATTGGAAGTGTACACAATAATACTCCAAAGCCTGCCCTTATTTTAGGTCATGCTGCTGTTTTTTTCTCCCCAGCTTCTCATGGATTTCTGGAAATCTTTACTATACCTCGAATATGTTTCAGGTTTTATGCAACACATTTTTGTTTTGTTTTGTTCTACAGCTTTAATCAGGTATGCTTGATACGCAAAAAACTGCACATGCATAATGTATACAATTGGCTGAGTTTGAACATAAGCATTCACCCACGATATCTTCACCACTATAAGTTAATAAGCATACTGATCACCCCTCCAAAAGTTTCTATGCAGCACTTTGGGATTTTCTCACTTCATTTTGTTTTCACATTTTGTTCCTGTAGAAAGAACATTTAGCATGAGATCTACACTCTTAACAAAATTTTAAGTATATATTCACTTCTTTTTCTGACATCAATACTATTTTACTATTTCTCAATTTTGTTAACTTAGTGCAATGACTCTGAGATATTAGCATTTTCGAAAATCGTATCAATATTTAGTAACCAACACTAGAAATTAAAATCTGTATCTTAAAAACTGAAATTGATAGTGGATCAGCCCACACTCTCTCACCTGCCTACTGATTCTTTCTAACCTATTTTTGAATAACTCTCTAAGTTCAATGAGAAACAAGGCAATTATATAGTAGGTAACTATTTATTCAGAAAGATTAATAACTGAGGTAAGTTAAGCTGTTGAGCAAGTCATAGTAAAAAGTACATTATTTCTTTTTATATTTATGTTTTAAGAAGATTCACAGTAATTTTAATGATCTTTTACAAGATGCAGAGTCAAGAAACTTCTTCGCTGTGTAGGCTAAGCCAAAAAGGCCTACAAAACAATTACCTTAGTGCAAAGAATGGGTCTTACCACCCCCAAAATAAAAGGCTTATAATGAATGCCCACTATAAATAGGAAAATAAATCATTTCCCAATTCTCCCTTTGTAAAACATGCTTGTTCTCACTCACTAAAACAAGATAGGAAATAATGTAAAACTGTTTTAAATGTAATCACATTCTACCAGCACTTACTGAAAATTTAATTACAAAGATAATTATAATTCATATTTACAGTGCGCTTATTATGTGCCAGAGAGTTTGACTTGTGAGTTCAAACTCTTAAATCAATATTATAAATTTACTATATACAGAGTTCTATGTTAGATGCTACAGGAATTGCAAGTATGAGTAATATCCAGTTGTGCGCCTCCCTCAAAAAAATTATAGCCTCATTGAAGGAATAATTTTACAAATCACTAGAACAGAAAGCAAGAGAGATGCAAACCAGGTATAATTGGACAAAGTTATTGGAAGAGATATCTTTTGAGACTGAATTTTAAAAGCACAGCTAGCATCTGAACAAAAGTTGGGGCCAGGAGTATATACCAAAAAGAAAGACAAAAATAACAGATAAAAGACAAGTAACTGAGAAATGTGTTCAATATCAAGCTGCCTATTGGGAGCTTCAGTTAACATTATCTTTTGGAATATAACTTCCAAAAGTTGAGTTAGAAACATGCTGTGAAAGTCTTGCATATCAGAGTAAATTTGTGACTGATTTAGATACAGAGGTTAACTAGAAAGTACTATGAGCTCTGATCTGGAAAACTTTGTGGGAAATAAAAAGCTACAGAGGGTAGAACAATGAAGGAGACTACTTATTACTTTAAAGTAGTTGGGATGGAATAAAGATGTAAATCAGAATAATGGTGGTGGGAAAAAATATGAGTAAGTGAATAGTTATGAGAAACACTGTGATAATGGAATATCCTATGACTTAGCAGCCATTGATTAGATGCTGAGAGTCAAATACAACTCATAGGTTTGAGTTAGAATTATCTGGAAAACAATGCTGCCATTAGAAATAGGGAAATTAGGAGAGACTTGTCCAAATGGAAAAATGACAAGTTTCTGGCAACAACAGTGAATTTAAAGTGCCCCCCTCAAAAAAAATTCAAATTCAGGTCCCAGAAGGCAGGTGAAAGTACAAATCTGAAGGTCAGGGCTGGAGAAGTTCAGAGCTGGAGAAGGTCATTTGAGTTATTTCCACATCAAAGAGATCTTTGAAATCATAGGAAGAGTTGGAATTGGAATTGCTTAGCAATAAGAGGGCCAATGAAAGATCAAGTGGGAAATCTTATTTTCAGAACCATAGGAAGAAAGGTAATTAAAGAAGATATACGGAGGTCTTCAGATAGATAAGAGAATCAGGAAAAATACTATAGAACCAATAAAAGGAAAAAGTTTCAAGGAGAAACTTGTCAAAATGTTTCAGGCCAGGAGAAGATAATAAGGACTTAGAAAAATTGCTGATTATACTACAGGAGATTGTCAATGAATCTTTGACGGAAGGTTTTTATTAGAGAGACCTCCCAAACATATGAATTTTTACCAACAGTGCCTTTCACCAATTGTGTTAGATTGCATTATGTGTTCTCAGTTACTCCTTTTCTTCCCACTTTGGCTATTCTTTTCAGTAGGTTGGATGTACTTCCAACCCCACAGTCTTTGGGCTTCCCTTTATGACTTATTTTGGCTAATAGAATATGAGCAGACTCGTGCCACCTTCTATCAGAGATGCCAATTATGCTGATGTGGTTAGGCTCCACCTCTCTGGTGTTCTGCCTTCTTCCATGAGAAGAGCATGACGCAGACAGGTCCTGCCCTTTCAGACCGGGTCCTGGAATGGCAAGGTACATGGCGCTAATCCCAACTGAGCCCAGGCAAGACACCTCAGTCAACTTGCAGCCCTCTTGTAGTATAAGTTAAAAACAAACATTTGTTCTTGTAAGCCATTGAGACATCGGGGTTGTTTGTTACCACAGCAAAAGCTTTACACCACCTTTAGAAAACCGAAAAACTATTTGAAGTTTTTAGAATCTTTGGAAATGTCGCTGTGCAAAGGTCCTTGAGGCATACAAATTAAAAATAATCTACCTTCATCATTGTCATAAACCCAAATCAAAGTTGGAAATAAAAACCGTACCTAGTAGCTTTCGGTCATTCATTAAAGTGACTTATAGATATATACATATATCTATAAATCTTTGTAAAGTACCTCTAATAACGTGATCTACAAGGTATAAAGCATGCTTTCTTTTAATTTGTCTCCACAGGTTTAATAGCCATACAACCACTCTCCTCATGCTTGGGTTGACCGTGGAAAGTATTTTTCGTCCCTGTTATTGTTGGCAAAAGCTGCATCATCTGGTCTGTTCAGAACTCAACAACCTGTACTGCCAATTGCACCATTACAGTGTCTCTTAAGATTTCCTCTTCTGTTCCTTTATTCCTGGTACCTAATTTGTGAGGTATGAGTTGTTTTATAGGATTGTAATGCAGTTCTTGCCATATAAGGTAACACACTAAATTACTCTGATTTAAATAAACAACTTACCACGGGAATATGTCGGGGATTTTTAAATGTGGTATTTTCCCCCTTGATTTGGCCTGAAAAATCAATGACATCAAAATTAAAACACAGCACCTGATTATAATGTGCACAATTTTTCTTTTGCTACTCCTATTTGTGATATTACTAGAAACTAAAATTG
Organism: Rhinolophus ferrumequinum; assembly: GCF_004115265.2. Lineage (NCBI taxonomy): Eukaryota > Metazoa > Chordata > Mammalia > Chiroptera > Rhinolophidae > Rhinolophus > Rhinolophus ferrumequinum. The sequence continues at coordinate 42,951,135 of NC_046296.1, read as the reverse complement.
TGTGTCTTTGAAGAAAGACAATGTATTGCTTTACAACATGAGAGTTTTTTTCATGTATCATCAAAATATTTCCAAAATCATGGATGTTTCATGACCTATTTAAGAATATTGGTTTCGGAGACCATCTCAGAGAAGATGTAGATGCCTGATCACTGCACTGTACATCTGAAGCTGAACAATAATGAATGCCAACTATAATATTTTATATATATATATGTATATATAGGTATGTGTACATTTACAAGAGGCAGAGTACAGCATTGGGAGTGGAGATAGTGGAAATGGGATGGCTCGGTGCGATGTCAGAGCGATAGTGGTTGGGGGGAGGGGGGTCCACAGTGTGAGGGATATAAATGATAAACGTCTAAGGAAAAAAAAAAACCTCATAGACAAGACAGACAATAGTTTAGTGGTTACCAGAGGGTAAGGGGGGTGGGAGGTGGGAGATGAGGGTAAAGGGAAATCAAATATATGGTGATGGAAGGAGAACTGACTCTGGGTGGTGAACACACGATGTAATTTATAGATGATGTTATACAGAATTGTACACCTGAAATCTATGTAATTTTACTAACAATCGTCACCCCAATAAATTAAAAATAAATAAATTAAAAAAAAAGAAAAAAAAAGAATATTGGTAACTCAGTTCTTTGTGTTCCACATCAAATCATGAAGATGCCCAAGACAATGTAAATAACGAACAACTGTCCACTATTTTCCTTTCAAATATTATTAGGGTAGTGCTCTCTGGTCAGAAGCATGAGGCTGACAATAGTTTGTTACATCTGAAAAAGAATAAGATTAAAGACCCAATGTGGTATTATCTTGAATACAGAAGTCACGCCTGTTTCCATTGTTGACTCAAGAAGGAGGCAGCAGATGGCACAATAGGGGTAGCTGTTAAGTCCAGGAGGACACAGACAGGCTGGTATAGAAACATTAGTGAAAAGAGGAGAGGAATTTTTAAAAAATGAAAACTCAACAGCTTCCAAGGCAAGGCAAACTGAGGAGAGAAAGCTCTCAATGGGAAAAACATCAGGAGATTAGCTTCAAAAAATATTTTTTTAAATTAAAGTCTATTGGGCTGACAATGGTCAGTAAAGTTACCTAGGTTTCAGGTGTACAATCCTGTAATACATCATCTATGTATCACATTGTGTGTTCACCACCCAGAGTCAGTTCTCCTTTCATCACCATATATTTGTAATAAAAGGAAACTTGGATTCTTAGAAAATCATACCCTGTCCAAAGGCTCTTTTCTCTCTTTTGTTTACTTAAAATATTTAGGTCTCATTATTCATGAAATAATAGTCTCAACCTGCCTAATTATGTTCTCAAGAGTACATTTAATGACAGTTTCTATGTTCAGTGATTTGGTCATTAAATTAATATACTATGACATCATGATGCCTCTACTGGAGCACACTCAAAAACCATAACCCACTCAGCCCTTGGATTTTCCTTTTTATCCCCTTAGCACATTCCCTTTGGATACGCATAGGAAAATATGTCATTTGAATTCCACTGTCATTTCTTCTTTCAGCAATAAAGCACCTATAAGTTTCCCTTAAACTATGAGTGTATTCACTCTCTTTGAGCCTGAATCCCATATGATTAGTGCAAGTGGTGCTCCTTGAGCATCCATCACAATCCAACCTCCAAATCCAGTTCTTAGTTTCACTGTGGAAGCTGAGTACAACAGGAAAGATTTTACCTTAGAAGTTCATTTTCTCAAATATATCCACATATCTTCAAAGCCAATGCTTTATTTTTCCCTACTTTTTCTTCTTCAGGAAAACTTATAATCTAAATATAAGACCAAAAATTAAATTTCTTAATAGGAACTATCAAATGTAACAATGCAGTTGATTTTCTAGTATGTTTATCCAATAAAATTTTGGAAACAACTAACAATAGCACCAAAAGTACTCATCTCATGAGATTCTCCAAGGACCTATCTCAGGAAGTAGTAAATAGGAGATCAAGTTAAAGATGCCAACCTACTCCATGAGGTTAGATAAAATTTTATTCATTAATTTCAACACACCGTTGTTAGCGAAAATATGTATTAAATGAAAAAAATGTACATTTTCCCCTCTCCTTAATTAGTTTAAATGTTTAGGCTCAAATAGTAAGTATTTAAATGATCAAATTATCAGTACATCAAAACCAAATTTTAAATGTTTTATATCTTTGTCAGAATTAGAGCAGGTTATATATCTTCTTACATTCTTATACCTTTTCTTCTGCTTCTATTATTTCCTAAGATCTACAATTTTCTTTCTTGTAGGCATAGCTTCAGTGTTTATAAGATTTTTATATAGAATCACAATATTGCTTCTGATTAAGGACATACGTTATATTTTAGATTCCTAAGATGCTGATAAATTCTGCGCTTATTTAACATCAATATTTTCATGTATAAGTAGAGGATATAATTCTGCTAACTTAAAGCCAAAAAGTTAGCTTATGCATTAGGTGTTGTAACTATCTACTATTTTATAGTTGAGAAATTGTAACTCAGTGAGTTTTATTTTGTTTTATTTTGTTTGTTTTGTTTTAATCTTACGTTAGGTTAAAATTAATAGATGGAAACACCACCTGGATTTGGCTCTTTTTGTCACACCGCCTTTCCTCCCTAATCTGGTTCTGTCTTTTTATTATTTATTTAATTTTTTTAAGGAGGGCACAGCTCACAGTGACCCATGGGGGGATCAAACTGGCAACCTTGATGTTATTAGCATAACACTCTAAGCAACTGAGCTAACCAGCCACCACACCCATCTGGTTCTAAAGATGAAATTTCAGTCCCTCACCTTCCTTCTCACTGCCTGCCTCACCTCACCTCTCCAAACCCAAGATCATCAGGCCATACCAAACTGCTTTGCACCTCTGAGCCTTTGCCCTCACTGTTCCTGGAATTTCTTCTGTTTATGCCTGTCTGAAACCACCTAAATTTTCTTTTTTTAATCACAGCTTAAAAGTCACCACCTCTCAGGAGAGCTTCCATGAACTCCCTCTTATATTCTGTACCTACCACACTGCATTACAGTCTGTCTTCATCCCAATCTCTCTCTATCCCTTCTCCTCCCTGCCCCTGAACCACCTCCCAGATTGTGAGCTCCTCAGGGAAAGGGACTAAGGTGACTCATCTCTGAATCCTCAATACTTAACTGCTGAACACATCACTGGCCCTCACTGAAGGTTTAGGCTCCCAAATGTTGACATCATTAGTGGCTACAGAGTCAACCTTGACAACCAGCTAGTGATTCAGTCTTATTTTGAAGCAGTGTTTGTATAAACAGCAGGTGGATGACAGAAGATACTGTTTCCAAAAGGGGCAAATTAATACTTGTGTTCTGTATTTGTAATGACTTAATAGCATTTTGTATGACCGCCTTCTGTCCATAAATAAGAGAAAAATGTCTGTTTCCTTAAATGTTTCTATTCTCACAAAATAAGAATGGTGTGAATAGATGACTGGCCCTGCTATCTAATGATTACCAAGAAGAGTTACAGATCTATCATTTCAAAGTCAGCATTTTAACCAGTTATAACACATACTCTCATATGGCATGAAATATTATTCATCTATGTATTCACGTTTATATTAATTATCTAGTGCTGCATACAAATTACCCCAAAATTTAGTGGCTTAAAACAATAGTCTGAGGGTCAGGAATCCAGGAGCAGCTGACTTGGGTCGATGTGATTTCTGATTAGGTCGTCGTAAAACTTGACCAGTGCTGCTGTCATCTCAAGTCTCACTGGAGGATTGAGTTCCAAACTCATTCACAGGGTTGTTGGCAGTCCTCATTTCCTCACTGGTTTACCAGAAAAACATCTGTGGACGTCAGGTTTAACCCTTCGCTGCTTTACTCAATGGTTTTTTCCCCAAATATCTCTACTAACAGAGAGAAGAAGTAGGAAAAATCCTTATACTAACCAGGAAGCATCATTTCCTCCAAGGCGTGTAGGCGGGGGTCCTCGAGAACATAGCAAGTCTCATTTATCAGCCAGTGTGTCTGACACCTGAGCAAGACAGGAAGATTGAGATGGAAACTGCGGTTGAAAAGTCCCGTCAGTGGACCAGGAACCAGACTCAGCAAATGTAAACCAAGACAAAGTAGTTCAGGATGGCTAAGGAATTTCTCAGGCATTTTTACAAGAATCAATATCACATGGTAGAAAGAATACTTGCTTGAGAACCAGATCGACATAGATAAAAGCCCTGTGCAGTGACTTAACAGCTATGTGACTTTGGTTAAATTGCTTACACCCTCTGATCTTCAATTTTCTTGTCTGTAAAATTGGTAGAACACTGCATGCCTCACAGAGACATTGCAGATTAAATGAGGTAATGTGTTTAACATGCATGAGAGGCTTGCAGTAAACTCTCAATAAGTAGTAACTGTTATGTAGAAAACAGTACAGCACAGAGTAGAAAAGATTGGGCTTTGGAGTCAGAAAGAAGACACTGAATTTAATCTCTGTCTTTGGCTGTGTGACATTGATGAATCACTTAACATGTCTGGGTCTGTTTCTTTATATGTATAATAAGTTGATACCTAATTCCTTATTTTTTTAGTTTTTATTAAATTTACTGGGTGACATTAGTAAAATTATGAGTATATAGGATTCAAGTGTGCATTTCTACAATACATCATCTATAAATTGCATTGTGTGTTCACCACCCAGAGTCAGTTCTCCCATCACCATATATTTGACCCCTTTTCCCTCTTCTACCATCCTCCCTCCCCCCTTACCCTCTGGTAACCACTAAACTGTTGTCTGTGTCTATGAGTTTTTGTTTCTTTGTTTGTCAAATGGTAGCTCCTTGAGGAGGACTGGAGTTTCAGGATCTTTTCTTTAATTATTTTGTTTCATCTTCTCAGAACAATGCGATATTTATAAATCCACAGCCTGTGTGGTGTGGGTCACAAAAGATAAACATGTAACAAAGCAATCCCCCAAACTAATTTCAGCTTTTATTTTACCTTTCAAAAGCATTTACCAAATGACCCCTCATTTCATATTTTCTGGCACGCTGACATCCCTCAGAGTGTCACATTCTTTCCCCCATGAACATTTTCTGCCTCAGGACTGTCAGGTCCCTGCCATCTTCTCCTTTCTATCACCTCTGCACCTGTCCTCTCAGTGAGCACACCCTCAACTGCACAGAGTCCCCCACGTGGATAATTATGTCCTTTGAATCTCCGCAAAGCTGGAAAGGAAGAAGCCAAGTGGTAATGTCTAACTGTTCTCTGCTCTTGTCATATGAGTTATGGTAAAGACTATTATCCACACATGTTAATAATTTTTGTACCATCAAAAGATGACACTATCTGGACGTCTCTACCCATTAACTATAAATTTGGTAATTTTGTGATTGTACAAACGCAAAGCACAACCCTTGGCTGAAGAGCCCACTCTCTGCTCCCTAGTCATATGCTATAGCATGCACTGAGAAACAGGTACCTTTTTACTAATTTTTCCATTTATTGGGGATTTATTTTGTAATTCTCAAAGGCACTGCTTGGCCTAGGGATAGGTCTGGTGTTACTGAAGAATTCATTCTGGGGCAGTGGTTCTCAAACTTGGATTTACATTAAAATCACCCAGGGAAACTTTAAAAACCTTGAACACCCAGACTGAACCACATGAAAATCAAGTCAGAATATCTGGAGGTGAGATTCAGGCATCAGTATCAAAGAAAGAAAGGAAGGAAGGAAGGAAGGAAGGAAGGAAGGAAGGAAGGAAGGAAGGAAGGAAGGAAGGAAGGAAGGGAAGGAAAGAAAGAAAAAAGAAAGAAAGAAAGAAAGAAAGAAAGAAAGAAAGAAAGAAAGAAAGAAAGAAAGAAAGAAAGAAAGAAAGAAAGAAAGAAAGGAGAAAAAAACAAAACAAAACAAAAAACACTGTTTATGTGATTACAGTTTGAGGAATAGTATTCTAGGGCAGTGCTTCTCATACTTGAACTACGTAAGAATCCATCCCCGAGGTTTTTAAAAATTCTGATTCTCTGTTCCTACTCTAACTAATTAAATCATAATCTCTGGGAATGAGTCCCAAGGAAGTATCTTTTAAAACTCTCTGGATGATTCTATCTGGCCCATTTAGGAAGGACTGTTTTGTCAAGAGAATGATAAGACAAGCCACAGACTGGAAGAAAATATTTGCAAAAAACATACCTAAAAAGGACAGTTATCCAAAATATACAAAAAAACTCTTATAACTCAACAATAACAAATCAAACAACCCAACTAGAAATCAGGCAAAAGATCTGAACAGACACATCACCAAAGAAAATATACAGATGACACAGAAGCGTATGAAAAGATGCTTAATGTCATGTCATTTAGGGAAATGCAAATGAAAACAACGAGATATCACTATACACTATTAGAATGGAAAAAGTCTAAAACACTGGGAATACTAAATGCTGGTGAGGATTTGGAACACAAGAACTCTCATTCATTTTTGGTGGGAATACAAAATGGTACAACCACTTTGGAAGACAGTTTGGCAGTTGCTTACAAAACCAAACATACTCTTACTGTGTGATCTAGTAATCGCACTCCTTGGTATTTACCCAAATGAGCTGAAAACTTATGTTTATACAATACCTGCACATGAATGTTTGTATCAGCTTCATTCAGATCTACCAAAACATGGAAGTAACCAAGGTGACCTTCAATAGGTGAATGGGTAAATAAACTATGGCACATCCAGACAATGGAATATTATTCAGCTCTAAAAAGAAATGAGCTGTCAAGCCATGAAAAGACATGGCGGAAACTTAAATGCATATTACTAATCAAAAGAAGCCAATCTGAAAAGGCTACATGCTGTATGATTCCAACTATTTGACACTGTGGAAAAGGCAAGACTAAAGAGGTAGTAGAAAGATCAGTGGTTGCCATGTATTAAGGGGGAAGGAAGGATGAATAGGCAGAACACAGAGGATTTTTAGGGCAGCTAAACAGTAGAGTATGAAATTACAATGGTGGATGCATATCATTATACATGTCTCAAAACCCATAGAAGGTACAACATCAAGAGTAAACCCTAATGTAAACTACAGACTTTGGGTACTAGTGATATGTCAATGTAAGTTCATCAATTATAACAAATGTACCACTCTGGTAAGGGATATTGATGATGGCTAGGCTATGAATGCATGGGGGATATGAGAAATCCCTGTACTTTCTGCTCAATTTTGCTGTTAACCCAAAACTGCTTAAAAAAAATAAATTCTATTTAAAAAACAAACAAGCACTTGAGAGATCCAACATGGTGAAGCAGATAAATACTGCACCTGCTTCTTTCCATGAACACATTAAAATTACAACTAAATTATAGACAAATCAACCTGGAGAACCACCTGAAGTCTAGCTGAAGAGAAATTTTATAACTAAGGATATAAAAAAGAAGTCATGTTGACACTGGTAGGAGGGGCATAGATGCAAAACAGGTTGGCCCTAAAGTTTTGTGCGGCACTTGAGAATCAGGAGGGATTTCTCAGCTGCAGATGTTCCCCCCTGGAAGAGCGAGGGACCCCAGTTCCCACACTAGGCTCCCCAGCCCAGAGTACTGGTGCTGGGAAGAAGAGCCCCCACAACATCTGCCTGTGAAAAATCGTGGGGATTCCAACTATCTGGGGGAGATTCCAGAAAATCCAGACATCCTCTTAAAAAGCCCATGCACAGACTCACTCGCTCGCAAGCACTCATCCTGGGCTCCAGTTGGAGGAATGGTGACTTGGGGGCCATCGGAGGCATAAGGTATGAAGACTGAAGTGTGTAGTTTCTGAGCAAGGACTGAAGGACAGTCGCCATTTCCCCTGTGTGGGGTCCTTCCCCATGAAGCCAGCAGGCAGTGCCATATTTTCTGTGTTGAGCCCTCCCGACACACAACAACATTTGCATCATAGGGTACCAGGAGAAGAGAGAAAGCAAGGAATTGAGAACCTATTTGAGGAAATAGTGACTGAAAACTTTCCTAACCTGGAGAAGAAAATGAACATATAAGTCTAGGAAGCACAGAGAGGCCCAAACAAGATGAACCAAAGAGGCCCACACCAAGATACATTTTAATTAAAATGGCAAAGGTTAAAGACAAAGACAGAATCCTAAAAGCAGCAAGAGAAAGACAACTAGTAACTTATAAGAGAGCTCCCATATGCAGAATCTAAATAACAAAATAAACAAATGAAACAGAAACAAATTCATAGATACAGAAAACATTTTGATGGTTGCCAGATGGGAGGGGGTTGGTGGTGTGGATGAAAAAAGGTGAAGGGATTAAGAAGTACAAATTGGTAGTTACAAAACAGTCATGGGGATATAAAGCATAGGGAATATAGTCAATAATATGGTAATAAATATGTATAGTGCCAGGTGGATAGCAGACTATTCAGGGAGATCACTTCTTAATTATTTAAATGTCTCATCACTATGCTGTACACCTGAAATTAATAGAAAATAATATCGAATATCAACTGTAATTGAAAATTAAAAAGGGGGGCAGAAGGTGAAGGGGAATAAGAGGTCCAAATTTCCAGGTATAAAACAAATAAGTCATGGGGTGAAATACAGCACAGAGAATATAGTCAGTGATATTGTGATAGCGTGGTATGGTATCAGATGGATGCTGAACTTACAGTGATCACTCCTTTAGGTATATAAATCTTGAATAACTCTGGTGTAGCCATGAAACTAATATAATATTGTATGTTAGCTATATTTTTAATAAAAATCTTTATGAAATAATAAGTAAATAAATATTTAAAAAATAAACACAAGCATTCCACCCTGCAGGTGATTTTAATGCTCACAAAATTTTGAGAAGTGATAGTCTAAAGCAGTACTTCACAAACTTTAATGTGCAAAAATGACTAGACATCTTGTTAAAATGAAGATTCTGATTCAGTACATCTAGGATAAGCCTAGAGAGTCTGCATATTGGACAGGTTCCCAGGTGATGCCCGGATACTGTTGATCCAAAGACCATCATCTGAGTAGCAAGACTAGAACAAAGCAATGGAATGAAGCCTCTTCCTGCTACATTCTCTCTCCTCTTGCACCCTACTCACTGACACAGATACCCTATAATAATGGCTCAAGTGTAGTGTACCATAGGAGAGGGGAAAGGGAGCTGTCCACCCTGGATGTCGACAATAAGGGAGTATATCTATAAGAAATTTTAAAACAATTGGAAACCCAACTAAAATTGTTTTCCTTTTTGAAAAAAAAACAACCATCACCTGTCAATAATTCAAAAAAAATGTCGCAAATAAAATATTCTTCCCCATCAGGAGTCTGTGTGTCACCTACAGTGTAGTCAACCCATTTCTCCTGTTGCAGAAGGGTGTACCTCCCTTCTGCAATGAACAAACAGTTTTGAAGAGAGCCATACAGAGTCAGAAAGCTTGATTAGAAGTCAGAAACTCCTAATCCCAGAGAAGTTGGGTCTCTCCTTGTACCAGAGTAAACCCCTGACCTTTCCCTTGCCCATTTTCTCAATAACACTGCAAAGAAACATATTAAGAAAATTGTTAATGTTGTGCATTTGTCCGTGGTAAATCAGGAAGTCTCAGTTCTAACCAGAGATGATTTTCTATCCAGCACTGAAACCAGAAATTATTTATACTGTATAGAGATAGAGGAGGAGAAGGAGCAATGTGGGAAGTCAGAAAACAAGGTGAAGAAACATCCTGTAAGGACTTTGGTTGAAGCATATATGTACCACACTTAAAGGATCAAGTGATCAATATCCCTTCCAAGAAAAGAGGGTCCAGCACCACACAGAGTGCAGCAACTCATACATGCATCACATACAGATTCCTGGGCCCCACCTAGACTTGCTGAATCCAAATCAGTAAACATGAGGTAGGGAAATCTACATGACTAACAAGCATCCTGGAAGATTCACATGCCCAAAATATGTTTGTAAAACACTGATTTAGAGGAAAGCCAAGGTCCAGGAAGAGAAGTCATAGCTCTCTTTTCAACCACCTGGAAAAACATAGCTTGAGTCCATGATGGCTGAATGAGAAAGAAGCTCCAGCTGTCCTACCTGTCACTCGATACCCCAGTGTCCTTCCCAGGACTGAAGAAGAAGGCTTCACATCATTCAGAAAGAACTTTTATTGAATTGCACCCAGGTGAGACCCATTCAGCTTGCAGTGAGAAAAACCATGAGAAAGAGTCCTGGGAATTTGTTATTCTGTCTGCAATGAAGTCTTTGAAGATACTGGTTTAGAAAATGTGCTCTCCTCATAAGACTCTCAGGAGACGTTTCTTTCTTGTTTTGTAAACACAAGAGGTACATCTTCTGACCAGTTAGATGGTTTTGATCTTTGAAGTAACTGAATTGTTTAACTAATCAGATTTCCTTCTATACACTGACCAGTAGGACACTTAGAGTCTAATTTGAGGCTTATGCCCATAAAGTGCCTAGGATTTAATAGTGTGCACTTCTGAGTTAGTTTCAATCCTGGCTCTTTTTATGATTCTGCTCTTATTTTCCTTCTCCCTTGCCTTTTTCACCTACTTCCAACATGTTATCTTTGTATCTTTCATGTATCCTTGAAAACTGCTTTAAAATATTTTCTGGAACAAAGCGTGTTCTAAACAGATAAGTACATAGAATGATAAATCCCTATGGACATCATTTTTCTTGGTTATAAAATGGGGGATTCAGAGGGTTGATCACTACTGTATCTTCCAGCTCTAAAGCACAAAATTCTATCATAAGTTTTGGTACAACGATGAAACCTCTTTTAAAACATATCTTATTTCTGATATTGCAACAATTTTCTAACCAAGAGCTTAGTCATAAAAATGAAGAAATATGTATCTCAAAAGGCATTTTATATCTACAATATGTAATTGTTTTCACTCTATCTGATTTTATGATAGTATTTTATGACTAAAAAACCAATAGAAAAACAGAAAAATTAAATGTCAGGAAAAACAAACTTCATCTACATTTTAATCAACTTTGTTTATTCCTCAATCTTCCACATATTTTTTCCTTTAATCCTAGTGTTCCATCGTTTCCTTCTACCAGTAGATAGAAACATAAAATTTTGATTTGGAAACAAGAGTTATAAAGATTTGATTTTCTAAATGTAACATCAAACACTGTGAATGTCTTCACACTGAATTGTACACTTACAAATGGTTAAATGATACATATTATGTATATTTTACCACAGTTATTAAAAAAGCAAAAGTTACTATCACAAGAGGTTGCTACCCTTAATCTTGAACCTGTGAGTTAATACTTGTGTACTATTCTTTTATATGTATGAATACTGTGTATATTCACAAAACTACAAAATGACAGAGTTGATTTATAAAACCTAATCTCCCTTTAATAATGCAACTATTTAAAGAAACATAAATATCAGTTCCCAGAAATCTTCCACAGAATTACTAGGGAGATATTGTTTTCTCCTAAAGAATTTATAAAGTTTCCTTTATCACTAACTGATTGGAATAATATTTTGGAGTGTTTCCTAGGGTATACTTTCACCCAAAAATACTTTGGTGATATTTCCAATAGAGTATCATCCATGCCTAAATAACATAATGGGTCTGTTTTCAGACGCTCTGTCCAAACAAAAGATGTAATCACATTTCCTAAACAAAGGTCTCCTTTGTTCTACCTGGAGAGAAAAAGTTTTAGAGAGAGACAGAGAGGGAGAGAGAGAGAGAGAGAGAGAGAGAGAGAGAGAGACAGAGAGAGAGAGACAGAGAGAGAGACAGAGAGAGAGACAGAGAGCGATGTAGCTAGAGATAGAGATAGAGACAGAGATATAGACATAGACAGATATAACTGCCATGGCCAGATTGAAAATCTGCACTTAGTATGGACAGGATACATCAAAAAGAAAATTTGAAAAGGGGAGAGAAAGTAGGAGAGAATTTAACCCAATCTTCATCAAGACCTTTTGTGTTTTGCAAGGTGTTTGGAATACAAGATCACATGGAATTCTAATCCTCCAGCCTCAAAAAACACTAGCATTTGAGACAAAGACTTGCACATCTCTCTCTTCTACACTCTTCATACATCACCCTCATTCTAAACTCTTGGCTCCATGATGTTACTTCATGAGACTGGGGTGTGAAGTACAGCATAGAGATATAGTCAATATACATTGTCAATATAGTCAATAAAAAAACTGTTGCAACAACTATGTATAGGGCCAGGTGGGTACTACACTAACTGAGGAGAATCACTGCATAAATTATATAAATGTCTAACCACTATGCACACCTGAAACTAATATAAAATAACATTGGGGGGAAAAAGATAATATTGGGAAATTCCCTATAACATAGTAGAGCGAAAGCAGCCCACACAGCCACATTACCTGCTGACATCCAAAAGGTGTATGCATCCCCATCATGCTTATCTCTGAGGCAGACTTGCTTCTTCAAGTGTGTTTGCTAACACAAAGTGCCTCTCTGGCCCAGACAACAACCTACCCTAAAAAGGAGAACCAGCCCTTTTCTGCACCTCCAACAAACCCAGGCTGATGGAATATTTTGGAAAACCACAAGAGCTAGGAGTATCAACCAGTGGTGTCCCAGTCCTCATCACAGTAAATTTAAGGATAATGTGAAGCTTGGCAGTTTTGACCTTGGTCCAGCCCAAAATGGTCCCACGTAAGTGCACAAAGCCGACAGAGGCTCCTTCTAGGGAGTCAGCCACACAAGAAACCCTCTACACACATTACCAACTCTTCCCTTAGCCTCTTGCCTCTCAGGGATGGGTCCCAATGGATTATAATCAATCAAACAATCCCTACCCTCACTTTATCCCTGGGTTCTCTAACTAGCTCAGATACCAGATATAAAAAAATGTGGTCACTTTTTAATATTCTCAGCCTACACATAGAAAAAAATTGAACTGGCTCAAATTTTACTTTACCAAGTATCACTCTGAGAGCCTGCATTTCATATAACTCATGGTTATTAGCAAGATCTTTTATTAAAGCAAAAACTCCCTAAACAGGAAAAAGAAAGGGCAATAATAAGCAGATTTTAAATATACAGAATAGACTCTGCAAGAGCATTTCTTTTAAAGTCTTTTTGAAGTCTTTTATTGAAACAATCTTAAATCAACACAATTTAATTCACTAACACAATGGCAAGTAAAAGTTGTTACAAATAAGAAAAATGGAGCAAATCACATTGTTACAAACATATTTTGTTGCCCTTTCAAAAATTTGTGAAATACAAGGTTGACCATAGTAATTTAATGCCTTTTAAACTGTCAGCTAAATATCATGTTCCATTTAAAATTACAATCTCTCTCAGTCCTAATGAGTCATAAATCCCTTACTGTTAAAATCATGACAGGACATCATAAAAATGGCAGCGTGAGGTGAGCCTCTTGAAATCTCCCCTGGAATTTACAACAAATTGAACAACTGTAACTCCACAAAGGACTCCCTGCTCAGCAGACAAGCAAGCAAGACTAACAGGCACAACTGAAATCATCTAAAGGTGGGCAAATTGCGTGAGCAGGGGAAGAGGGAAGGGAGAAGTGCGGAGACGGAGCCGCGTGGTCGCAGAATGCAGACCTAGCTCAGTGCTCCGAGCTCACTGCATCCCAGAACTACCGCAGCTATGGAGAGGGAAGAATTCTGACTGCTAGGGCTCCGTTTATGGCCCACAGGGCTGAGGGGACAGCATATAACATGGCTGAACCCAACGCTCACAGCAGAGACCTCAGAGCAAAGACTGAGGGAAGAAGGCTGAAAACGGTGGTTTAAGCCCTCACTGCTGAGCAGAGAACGGAAGCCTTAGGCACTGAGACTAGCTGCCCCCTTCTTACCCTCCCAGTGCTCGCTCCACCCCATCTGCCCGGTGCTAGAAGCAGAACAGTAGTAGTGTCAGATGAAAAGGACAGAATATTTGCAGTTCTGAGAACTGTGGTCCACAGACTCGGACTTGCAGCCCAACTAGTTCCAGCCAAGAGGAGGGAGCTGTGGAAGCAGGACTGGCTCTGGTGGTGGTCATAGCTATTGCTCTGGGCCACCTCTCACAAACCACCATGCCCCTGTCCCCACTGGATCCCTGCAGGAGTAAACAGGAGTATTCAGAATACGGGCTCTGAACCAGGTGCAGGAAGAGGTTTGGAACTTCAGAAGCTCTCCACATCCTCCCATGGAGGGGATGCCCTATGACCCAGGCGAACTGTTCACAGAGGAGAAACCCGCCTTCCAGGGATTCCCCCCATTGTACGAGAAGCCAGAATAGTGCAGAGAAAATATAACATTACAGTGTGAGAGAGATTAAAAGCCTGCAGTCAGTGAGAAAATAAAACTCTACCAAGACCTACTGGAAAACAAAATAAAGACCTCTTATTATCAACCTATTGCAGAACCACTCCTATAGATGTCTAGAAAGAGAAATAATAAATCATCAATTGCCTTGAATAACCAAAGTACCAAGACAGCTCAGGAAGAATATGAAAAGTCTCCAGAAAATGAACTTAAAGACATGGAAATATGTGACTTAAATGACAGAGAATTCAAGATTGCAGTTCTGAAAAAGCTCAACAAGATGCAAGAAAACACAAACAGACAATTTAATGAACTCAGAAACACAATCAAAGGACAAAATGAACATTTTACCAAAGAGACTGAAATTTTAAAAAAAGAACCAAATAGAATTTCTGGAGAATAAGAACTCAAAAAAAGAAATGAAGAATGAAATAGCCAGCTTAGGTAGTAGAGTTGACCAGATGGAGGAAAGAATCAGTGACATCAAAGATAGAAATCTGGAAATGACATGGATGGAAGAAGAAAGAGACTTGAGACTTAAAAGAAATGAAAGAACTCTACAAGAACTTTCTGATTCCATCAGAAAGAGCAGTATAAGAATAATGGCCATACAAGAAGGAGAAGAAAGAAGGGAACAGAGAGTATATTCAAACAAAAAGTCGATGAGAACTTCCCAAACTTGTGGAAAGAACTGGATCCTCAATCCAAGAAGGAAATAGGACACCTAATTACCTGAACCCCAACAGGATTTCTCCAAGGTACATTGTATTGAAGCTGTCAAAAATCAACGACAAAGAAAGAATCGTCAAGGCAGCCAGGGAAAAGAAGACGGTAACCTACAAAGGAAAGCCCATTAGACTATCATCAGATTTTTCAGCAAAAACTCTACAAGCCAGGATGGAGTGGAACCAAATATTCAAACTATTGAAAGAGAGAAATTATGAGTCAAGAATAATATAATCAGGAAAGATATCCTTTAGATATGAAGGAGGAATAAAGACTTTTCCAGACATACAGAAGCTAAGGGAATTTTCTAACACACGACCTGCACTACAAGAAATACTGGAGGAGTCTCTTTGACCAACATAAGTAGGGATAATTTGTGACAACCAAAACATAAAAGGGGAAAGAGTAAAGGACTGAACCAGAATATGGGAATGGAAAAGTAAGCATGCTGAAGAAAATGGAATATTCTAAATATCAAACTTTCTTTTACATAAAATTAATGGTAACTACTCAAAAAAAAAATCCAGAACTGAAATATGTAACGTAATAAAAGAAGAAACAGAGGGAAAAATCATAGAATACCACCACACAGAAATAATAGACAACGACAAAAACGCAAAGAAACAATGGAGACACAGTCTTACAAGAACACCAAAAATAGAATGATAGGAAATCCTCATATATCAATAATCATCCTAAATGTAAATGGACTGAACTCACCAATAAAAAGTCACATTGGATCAAAAAGCTAAACCCAACCGTATGCTGCCTAAAAGAGACACATCTCAGAAACAAGGGCAAACATAGACTCAAAGTGAAAGGGTGGAAAGTGACACTTCAAGGAAATGGTATCCAGAGAAAATCAGGTGTAGCCATAGAGATATCAGGTGACACAGACTTCAGGATGAAAAAAGGTAACAAGAGACAAAGATGGACATTTCATAATGATAAAGGGGACTATACAACTAGAAGACATAACAGTCATCAATATTTATGCCCCCAATCAGGGAGCACTGAAATATACCAAGCAACTACTAACAGAACTTAACAGAGAAATTGACCAAAACACAATTATAATAGGGGACCTAAATACATCATTGACAGCTATAGATAGATCATCCAAACAGGAAATCAAAAAAAAATAGTAGCCCTAAATGACACATTAGATGAAATGGACAGAACTGACATTTATAGGGCACTTCATCCTAAAATATCAGACTATACATTTATTTCTAGTGTACATGGAACATTCTCAAGGATAGATCATATATTGGGACATAAAACTAGCCTCAGCAAATTTAAGAAGATTGAAATTGTACCAAGCATATTCTCTGATCACAAGACTTTGAAATTGAATATCAACTATAAAAAGAAAGCAGAAAAAACCTAAATATGTGGAGATTAAACAACATACTTTTAAAGAACAACCAGGTCAAAGAAGAAATAAGAGGAGAGATCAAAAGATACATAAAAACAAATGAGAAAGAAAATACATCCTACCAAAATTTTGAGGATGCAGTGAAACCAGTTTTAAGGGGGAAATTTATATCATTACAGGCCTATCTCAAGAAACAAGAAAAATCCCACATCAATAACCTCATGTCGCACCTTAAAGAACTAGAAAAAGAAGAACAAGTGAAACCCAAGGTCAGCAGAAGAAAGGAAATAATAAAGATCAGAGCAGCACTAAATGAAATAGAGAACAAAAAGACAATAGAAAAAAATTAATGTGACAAAGAGCTGGTTCTTTAAAAAGATTAATAAAATTGACAAACCCTTGGCTAGACTCACTAAGATAAAAAGATAAAAGACACTAATAAACAAAAGCAGAAATGACAGAGGGGACGTTATCACGGATGCCACAGAAATAAAAAGGATCATCATCTAAGAATACTATGAGGACTACATGCCACCAAATTCAATAACCTAGAAGAAATGGACAAGTTCTTAGAAACATACAGCCTTCCTAGGTTGAATCACAAAGAATTGGAAAATCTAAATAGACCTATCATCAGTAAAGAAATTGAATCAGTCATCTGAAACCTTCCCAAAAGTAAAAGTCCTGGACCAGATGACTTCACTAGTGAATTCTACCAAACCTTCAAAGAGGATCTAATACCTGTCCTACTCAAACTTTTCCAAAAAATTGAAGAAGAGACAATACTCCCTAACTCATTTTATGAGGCCAACATTACCTGGCACCAAAACTTGGGAGGGATAACACACAAAAAAAAAAACTACAGATCAATATCTCTGATGAATACTGATGCAAAAATCCTAAACAAAATCCTAGCAAATCGAACGCAACAATGCATTAAAAAGATTATTCATCACGACCAAGTGGGGTTCATCCCAGGGGCACAAGCATGATACAACATACACAAATCCATCAATGTGATATATCACATAAACAAAATAAAGAACAAAAATCATATGATTGTATCAATTGATGCAGAAAAAGCATTTGACAAGATACAACATCCATTTATGATTAAAACAATAAAATAGGTTATAGACAGAAAATACCTTAACATAATAAAGGCCATATATGACAAATCCTCAGCTAATATCATAATTAACGGTGAAAAACTGAAGCCCTTTGCTCTATGTTCAGGAACACGACAGGGCTGTCTCCTATCACCTCTGCTTTTCAACATAGTGTTGGAAGTCCTCACCAGAGCAATCAGGCAAGAGGAAGAAATAAAAGGCATCCAAACTGGGAATGAAGAAGTTAAATTGTCACTCTTTGCAGATGACATGATGCTATATAGAGAAAACCCTAAAGACTCCACCCAAAAGCTATTAGAAACAATAAATGAATACAGTAAAGTTGCCGGTTATGAAATCAATGTACAAAAGTCCATTGCATTCCTGTATAGTAACAATGAAATCTCAGAAAAAGAAATTTAAAAACCAATTGCTTTTGCAATTGCAACAAAAAGAATAAAATACCTAGGAATAAACTTAACCAAGGATGTGAAAGACCTTTATACTGAAAACTATAAGACATTTTTTAAAGAAACTGAAGAAGACACAAAGAAACAGAAAGACATTCCGTGCTCATGGATTGGAAAAATCAACATAGTTAAAATGGCCATATTACCCAAAGCAATATACAGATTTAATGCAATCCCCATCAAAATCCCAATGGCATTTTTTAAAGAAATAGAACAAAAAAATCATCAGATTTGTATGCAACCACGAAAGACCCTGAATAGCCAAAGCAATCCTAAGAAAACAAGAACACTACTGAAGGTATCACATTCCCTGACTTTAGCTTATACTACAGGGCAACAATAATCAAAACAGCATGGTATTGGCAGAAAAACAGACACAAGGACCAATGGAATAGAATTGAGAAACTGCAAATAAACCCACATAAATATGGACAGGTAATTTTTGATAAATAAGCCAAAAACATACAATGGAGAAAAGACAGCCTCTTCAATAAATCGTGCTAGGAGAATTGGAAAGCCACATACAGAAGAATGAAACTGGACTGCTATCTGTCACCATGTACCAAAATTAATTCAAAATGGATCAAAGACCTAAGCATAATACCTGAAACAGTAAACCACATAGAAGAAAACATAGGTACTAAACTCATGGACTTTGGGTTCAAAGAGCATTTTATGAATTGACTCCAAAGGCAAGAAAAGTAAAAGCTAAAATAAATGAAAGGAACTATATCAAACTTAAAAGCTTCTGCACAGCAAAAGAAACCATTGACAAAATAAAGAGGCAACCAACTGAATAGTAGAAAATTTTTGCAAATAACACCTCCGATAAGGGGCTAATATCTAAAATATACAAGGAACTCATACAACTCAACAACAAAAAAACAAACAACCCAATTGAAAAATGGGCAGAGGACCTGAAGAGATGTTTCTCCAAAGAGGACATACAAATGGCAAATAGACATATGAAAAAATGCTCAACATCACTAATCATCAGAGAAATGCAAATAAAAACCACAATGAGACATCACCTCACCCCAGTTAGAAAGGCTATCATCAACAAGACAAATAGTAACAAGTGTTGGAGAGGCTGTGGAGAAAAAGGAACCTCTATACACTGTTGGTGGGAATGCAGACTGGTGCAGCCGCTATGGAAGGCAGTGTGGAAGTTCCTCAAAAAATTAAGAATAGAATTACCACATGACCCAGCAATCCCTCTCTTGGGTATCTACCTAAAAAATCTGAAAACATTTATCCATAAAGACATGTGTGTTTCAATGTTCATTGCAGTTGTATTTGTGGTGGCCAAGACATGGAAACAATTTAAATGTCCTATGATAAATGATTGGATAAAGAAGTTGTGGTACATATACACAATGGGATACTATTCAGCAATAAGAGAAGATGAAATAGTACCATTTGTGACAACGTGGATCAATCTTGAGATTATAATACTAAGCAAAATAAGTCAGACAGAAAAAGTAGAGAACCATATGACTTCACTGATATGTGGTATATGAAACTGCAAACAACAAAAGAACAAGACAAACAAATGAAGAAACAAAAACTCATAGACATAGACAATAGTTTAGGGGTTACCAGAGGGTAAGGGGGGAGAGGGGCTTCAGAAGAGTATAAACAGGATCTAATATATGGTGATGGAAAGAGAACTGACTCTAGGTGGTGAACACACAACGTGAGATATAGATAATGTATTACAGAACTGTGCACCTGAAATCTATGTAACTTTACTAACAATTGTCACCCCAATCAACTTTGATTTAAAAAAAAAATCATGACTGATTCCACATTAAAGAGTACCATATTGTTGGTTTACATTTTATTATACTCCATTAAATTGCTTTTGCTATGTTCTTTCACGGTTTTTAAAACTATGTCTTTTACTTAAGATGTAGTAATTTTAAACAGTTAGAAAATAGAGGCAGTTTTTTAAAGTAAAAGATTATGCTTTATTTCAAAAATATGCAGACTTCATCTTATTCATCTTTACAAGATTTTTTGGTGCCAAGTATAGTACCTGGCATATGGCTGGCATCTAATAAATGCTAATTCAATTAAGAAAAATAGTTTTTACATAATCAATTGCTCCATACTTCTATATCTCAGCTAACGGTGTATTGAGATCATGACTTGTTTCTCTTGTCCTGCCCACACAAGACTTGAAACTTCCAAGGGGACTGTTTGTTTTTTGTTTGTTTGCTTTCTTGTAATTTGTTAGACTCTTTGTATTTTTTAAGATGACATTTCTTCAATTCTAAGGTTCCATGGATCATAAAGGAAATACCAATTTAATAATAGCTTTTCAGGTTAAAAAAAAAAGGAAACTACCAAAGTTAATGTATCGATCAATTTTATGATGCATCCCAATCTTATAAATGCCAAAATGTAAAAATTTAATGTCTTGGAACCAAGTAGACACAGTATAATAGTAGTGACTTGTCTTGTTATTACACCCTGTCTTTGTTCTATTTTCCAGCCCATCAAATAAACTTAAGATAGGATGTATATTTTGAGAAAGTATACTTTCTCCCCCCATCATGAGTGGGGTTTTGTACTCATGATGCTGTTCGTGGGGAACCTAGGGGCAGTATTAGATCGGGGGTTCTATGTCTTCCTTTTGATCAGTGTTTACTGTATCATAAATTCCTAACAAATAGGAAATAGCAAGCATCCATGTCACAAGGGAAAGGGTAATACTTTTTAACAAGCATCGATACCAAGAGTACCTTGAAAGAAAGACCTCTGATATGTGTACATTGAAATGTATGTAAAGAAAATGTTTTCATCTAAGTAGGTAATTATGAAGGAATTATTTAAAGTTTAAGTTGTTTAGATTTCTTCTTTCTTATAACCTAGTCTGAATGACTCTATTTTAAAAACTTGAAAGGTTAAAGCAATTATCAGGTTTACAAAGGTATGTAAAAATAGCCTGAGAGAATAATAAGAAATAAAGAGAAAAAAGAAAAGGATAATTAAAGGTAAAATACAGGCAAAAAAAAAAAAAAAGTTATCGGGAACTCTGGGACATTCTATTCCAAATCACCAGTGTTTACTGGTCCAATGAAAAAAAATGCCTATTCTGCATTTATTTCTGGAATTTTAAATGCCCTGAAGTTAATATCCTAGCAAGGCACACAAAACAAAGCACACAAATTCTGTCACTGAGTCTCCTAAACAAGATGCTTGATTATGCCTACATGATTTTTTTTAATTCAACTTTTAATTCTTGCCAATTGCTTAGCATGCTTCTAAGTTGTTTCTCCCTAATAAGAGTTTTCATATATCCAGGAAATGCAGGCTCATTTGAATTTTCTTCTAAGCAAATCATAGAGGAAGATAAGCATGATCCTGCAAATAAAACAATGTAATGTATTCCAAATTCTCATCTACATGATAAAAGGCTGCCATGATTCTTATTTGTGAATGTGAATAAGCAAAAGTCGATTATACAGTAGTTGGAAGGAACAGATATATTTTTAAATTCCCATCATCTATTTATGTAACGTCATTCTTTATATTTCAAAGTAATCAATCAGAATGATTTGTTTGTAAACATTGTATTTGTAGTAAAAATAATTTTCAAACGCTCATCTTCTCTGAATAGAAAGCAACTATGTATGAATAATGATCATAGTCTCATTAGGGCAATTTTTATTTTTTTTGCTCCGGTGAATAATTATCACAATACAAAGGTAATGTTTTTTTATAACAGAGCTCTGATTTAGTAATGAAAATAAATACTCAGTGTACCAATGGAGAAATGATACATTTATGCTAGTATAAACCATCTGAGGATCATTTAATTCATTCCCCAGGTTTCTATGTAAATGATGCAAAACAAATTATAATCAGTGGTATTCTTAAAAGTATCCAGTGGAAATTCTACTTTCTTGAACAATAGTTAGTTCTAGTGAATAATATCTGAAAATTCTTAAAGTAATTCCTAACCCTGGTTAATCTAAATCTCTTCTAAAATGTCAATCTTGTTTTTTCTGCAGTGTCAAGAAGAGCCCAACTGGTAAAACTCTTTGAAAATGAATTTATCTTCTTCAGTATGCACCAGAAAAGATTGTAACATAAGAGAGGTAGGTAGCATTTTTTTCCCTTAGCTTCTAAATCATTTAAGGATATGATGTGTAGTTGTATCTTCTCTATTGCCCTACATAAGCATATAGGGGTATATAGATGTGCACATTTGTATACAGTGCTTAAATCCTGGTATTTTTAATGAATTCTTCACTTGGAAAATCCTTTTCTGAGTTCCCTGACTGTAGTTGTTCAGTAAACTGGAAAAGATCTACAAAACATTACACTCATTTATTGTCCTTCGAATAAGTTAAACAAGAATTGGGAGGATTTAGAATAAATCATTCTCAGAATTTCTGCTCCACCAGAATTATTCTCAGAAATTTTTAAACAACAAAAATTATATCTATTACTGGAAAAAGTTTGATCATGAGGGTTTTTTGGTTTTCTTTTTTACCCACAGAAATTACAGAATATATCACAACTTTTTTGGAATCAGTAAGCATATTATTTCCTAAGGTAAAAATATCAACATCCGGAACTGAGCACTAAAGGAAAAGCTACTCAGGATTAAGTTTTAAGGTTAGTAGAGTATCAATGAGAAAATTAAGTTTTAATGTATATAATAGAAAGAAAGGAGAAAAAAGATGCTAAATATTACATAAGAAAGAATATCTGCATACTATCAGAAACTTTGTTTTGACTCCACAGGTTGCTTTAAAATACCTTAAAGTTTTGAAATTTATTTAATATCTACTTAAGGTTTAGCAATTTTAAGAAAGTTGGTATAATATTTTTTATGAAAGTAGTATTTTTCTTGAAGTAGTGACACAGGTCTAAGCATAAACCATAAATCTCTCACTTACCAACACAATTTATTTAAGGAGCTTCACAGTATCATTAAACATGATATCGATGTAAATTCCTAGGATAAAAATTTATGAAGTTTGTTAGGAATGATGGTAGAGCTTTCCTCTATAAGATTAGCCACCTCAAAACGTTGAGATTTCTGTGGGTAAAATACTTAGAAATGTCTCATGTGTTCTGAAAGCAGGACATTGAGCTATAGGTAAATTATTAAACATCTAATTTGTCACATACCTGAATGCCATAATAAGGACAAACCTAGAAAATCATACGTAACTGACCACCTCTGAAATAACTGGAATTCATTCTTTATTTTACCATCTCCCAAAAATAGAAGACACATGGTATATTAATTGGTTAAGTACTACTACAGGTGTATTTGCTGTTATTTGTGCCCTCCCTGGGGTCCTGGGCTAAAGTAGAGGGCAATGACTGGTCTGTGGTATGATGAAGTCTAAGACGCGCTGACTTGTGTACAAGTTAAGCATTCACCATGTTTCACAATCCCCAGTCTACTAAACCTAAGGGATGGAGCTGGGGGAGAAAGCTGTGGTTAAGGCTGTAGTCCCAATCTTTGCACCATTTCAGAAATGTGTCTCCTCTGGGACATCATCTAATGATCTTAATGTCTTCCTGTGAGCCTTAGAAATCCTGTGATAGGCTACATACTCCAGTTAGCACTGAAAAAGTTCCCCAGTGGATTTTGGAATCTCCAACATCTTAGCACAAAGATTATTTCTTAGATTCAAACATTCTCCCCAACATCCAGCCAACATAAACTGCGGAAATTCTATAACGTTCAGCTTGATCTATGTAAATCTACTCCAATCACAGAAGGAAACTATGCAATGGTCAGAAATAAAAGAGAATGGAAGATTACACGAAGCATTACATCACAAAGCCACAGTCTCTTAAACAGAAAAACAGAAAGAAAATTATGCTTTCAAATCTTTGTCCAGTATAATCATCACATTTCATTTCCCAAACACACTGGACCTCCAAATTTGTAGTCCATTAGTATGTGAGGAAGGGTTCCATTCTTTAGCCTGCCATTCACCAGTCCACCCATATCTCCACACTCCCCAGGCCATTTGGTGCACACATACACACACCACACCTGGGTTCTCCTACACCTACTCCAGTAACTCACTTTTTTCTCTGTGCCCCAGTTATATCACATCAACTTTCAAAGCCGCATAATGGTAGAAGACCATCAATAAATCAAAATGCTCCAGTTCGTGGTGACAAACTGTTAGAATGATTGTTCTGTTAGGAGTCACACTTTTAAGAATCCTGACCTTAGTTCTCTTTCTAATTTAGACAATGCACTTAATATTTTTGTTTCCTCTTTTTTTTTATTCTATTGTGCTTTCAAATAGTGATATGTGGTAGAGACTGCTAGCTTTCTACTTTCTTCATTGTTGCCCTACCTTCACTCAGAGTAAGAAAGCACCAGCTAAACAACAGTGTTCCCAGATTCCCCAACACCTGAGATCATGAAGGGTCTTATGTGTTGAACACTGAGATATAAGAAGATGAGCTGTATGGACTTCCATGGAGGTTCCTTAATGGGCTCTGACTCCACTGAGAAGTGGTCCCCTCTTCTCCTCCTCCCTTCTTCTGAGTTGCTTAGAATACTAACATGATGCCTGGCACACCTGCAGCCATCTTAAACCATGAAGTGAGAATGGAAGCCACATTTCAAGATAGTGGAGCAGAAACAGAAGTTCCTGGCTTCCTGATGATGGAGGAGTGGCCACACCAGCCCTAGACATGGTACCTCCAAACATCTTTCACTGGACAATGAAACGTCTATAAACCTCTGTTGCTTTGGGTTTTCTATTATATATAACTGAACTTAATCCTATCTAAAACAATGCTAAGTTTTTTTCTGACTTGAAACTATATTATGCACCGAATTGCTGACTTATTGACAAAACTATTGTCCAGAAAAATTATATTCACTACAGAATTATAAAATTACTCAATAAAAGATTAAACAGTACTTTCTGCAAAATCACAACAGGCTCAAGCACTGACTTTATATATATACTTGATAGCTCTTTATAAACATTTCTGAGACATTATAAAAGAAACCGACATTCAGAACTCTAGCTCTACATACAACATTGGTTAAATGAAGCCTAAAGCGGAAGTACTCTGATAAAATATGAGGTTAATTCGTTTGTCAGCACCTGTATTATTTTTAATACATTTTCTATTTACATTAATAGTCAGCTTTTAAATTTTGATCTTTATATTTTCTTTGTAGATACCATTTCTGCTAAAATTCTGAAATGATTTATGAGTCACACAGACCTCACTCCGTTCACAGCTTTGCCAAGGAGCGAGAACACACTGCTTATATACCAATTAGTGTGCCTGAGTTAAGTCCCTGCGTCCTACTCTGTAACATTCTTCTCCCAGGCACAGTCACACTGACATGTCCCTCTGCAAAAAAACATGTGATGAAAAGCTGGTACCTAGACAAAAAAGCAGAAGGCTGGGGAAAGGAAGCATTTTGTTGGGAAATGTTTCAATAATTAGGATTGAGTATTATTAATGCTCCACAGTAGCACTTCTTGTATTCTAAGTAAGGTCTCCAGGATAAGTACAAGGAAATTCACCAACCTCTACCTCTGGCCTCTCAAATGTGCAATTGCTTGACATTTTGACCTTGACATCCAGAGCTGGCAAATGAGCTTGGTTTAACTTCAGTAACTTCAGTTGTTGAAGTCTGAAGAGTATAAAATCCACATCAATTAGGGTAGTTGGAATACAGGACATGCTTATCAGCCTATCAAATTTTACTTCACTGTTAGCAGTCAGTATGCAACACTCCCTCTAAGTTAGAAACCTCCCACTGATTTTATAAAAGCATCTGGACTAAGATTTGGCATCTAAGCATGTCCCTTTTTCCCACCCCAGTTCTCATCTCCAGCATCTTCAAGATATCAATGCTATACCCAGAACAACACTATCCAGGCACCTCTCCATTTTCCCCACTTAGTCAGAATTCAACCAGTGAAACACAGCAGTACGTGCTATAGATTAAGACATTTATTGCAAGGAATGGGCTCATACAATTGTGGTGCTGTCTAGGCAAATCTAAAACCTATAGGATAGGCTATCAGGAAAGGCCGGTGGAACTCTCAGGAAAGACTAAAGTCACTGTCCACAGGCAGAATTTCTTCTCATTCAGGGAAGACTCAGTAATATGCTGAAGTCCTTTCAGCTGATTGAATCAGGGCCACGCAAATTATCTAGGATAATCTCCTTTACTTAAAGTCAAGTGATTATAGACTTTAATCACATCTATAAAATACTTTCACAACCATGGCAAGATTGTGTTTAAATAACTCGTAAAGATCATCAATCACAGGCTTCCTTCACAAACTCTTTGTCACAAACTCTTCAGCAGTAACGTAGAGGGGTCACCCTCAGCTCTGGATTTCTAGCCCTTTTAACAAATATTAACTTAATACAGAGAAGCCACAACCATTAAAAGTTTTGATCCTCACCTTTCTATATTGTATCATGTTAGAGATTTTTCATGGACCTCTTATGCATGAGCCACTTTTCACTTTTTTACCCTTTCGTGCCTTGGTCTCCATAATTAAAATGGACGTTAAGAAAGTGCCAAGTAGAGAAGAAGAAAAAAGGAAGAAAAAAAAAAAGAAAGTGCCAAGTATAACACTATCCACACTGAAATCTGTGGCAAGGGAAAGAAAATTCTCTAAACCCTACAAAATAATTTTCCCAACTATTATCTCAAGTAGAAAACAGGAGAGGGGAGCAAAGGTGTGGCCTGGTGTCAGTCCAGCAAACTGGTCTGCCTTTCCACAATCACCTAGACTCATGCTGAAACTGTACAGGTCCTCTTTCCTCCTCTTTTTTCCTCCCCTTTTGTCATTTATCACAGCAAAAGACCAACATTTTATCATGTACCAGCAGTCCCTGGGATTGTTCTCTCCACAGTATCCCAGCATTATAAACCAAAATTGTTGCATTCTGGGGCAAGGAACAGAACCCAAAACAAAGATAATTTTACTGTAAGTGAAAATTTACCATGACAATGGTTTAGTGGTTGAGTTAGCTTTAGGGGGGTGGGGGGGGAGGGATAAGAAGAGAGGGGAGGGAAAGGGAGGTTATTAAAAAACATTAATAAAGGGGCTGAAGTAGTGAAGTTTATCTTCAAAGACGTGGGCTTAGGTATAATTTGTTTCACTTATTAATTGAATGACCTTTAACAAGTCTCAACCTTCTTGTGTTTCAGCTTTCTTGTCTATAAATTAGGAGGGGAAACTGAATAATCACTGAATTCTTTTCAAGTTCTACTGTTTTTTGAGCTTATGAACATAAAGCCAACATAACATGGAAAAACGCTGGCCAGAAAAAAGGATCGAAGCATAGCTTAAAGAATAAAGTAGAATGAAATGGTCAATCTGGAAGGAATAAAGGAAGAAGGAAAAGCATAGGGAATGAAAGAAGATAAAGACAGAGTGAAAAGGTAAAGAAAGCATAGGAACATGGGAGCATGTACAAAGAGGGAACAGTGGGAACTGTGATAAAATTGAGTTCATGGCCCCTCAATAGAAAGTAGCTATTACTCATCTCTGTCCAACTGTTGTCATGGAAAATACAAATCTAGTGTTGCCAGATTTTAGAATTTTTCAAAAAAAAGCCAGAAATCTGGATTTTTATATGACTTCCCCTAATTTTTAAATGTAGGCAAACTAATTAAAATTTTGAAGAATCAAATGCACAACACATACAATATTTCTGCAGGTAGAACATCATTTCAGAGTGAAGACTAGGGTAAGGCAAGTGAGGCACTCACCTCATGTACAATGCTTAAGGAGGCACGAAAAGCTTCATTGATCAAGACCAATAATATCTTAATAGAATATTTTTAAAATAGAAACTACTGCAGAAAATGCATTAAGAACAAAAGATCAAAATTGTCAACGAATACAAGATCTGAGCCTGTAGTTGCACCATTCACATCTCTCCCTTCACCCTCATCCTGGCTCTGCATCCGTCATAGTCTGGGTTAACAGCTTACCATGGGGAGCATGATAGTCCATAAATGCAAATAGAAAACAGGAAGAAAAGCAGGCTTGGGAGTGAAGATAATAAATTCAACAGCAGGTACTTGATCTGAGATCCTGTGGGGCATCTGACAATGGGAAAAGCATTTGACAACGGGAAAGGGATAGGAGTAAGTGGAAGAAAATGAATACTTATTCAATGTTAATTACATACGTCTATTGCATATATCACCTCACCTACTAAAAGTTCTCAACATGACTCTTTACTTATGAGGTAGAAGCTCCATTTAAGAGATTTTTAAATGGAAATAAACTTACTACCCCAAGACCATGTACAAAGTCAATGGTGCAACTGACACTGTCTGATTTCCAGGTGTATCTGACTCCCAAATCTTTTCTTTCCGGTAAACTGAGCTGCTAGAGCAAGGTACGTATGTTTTGCATGTCATCCATAAGCCCTGAGATTGGATGAGATTCCCACAGAGCATAAATGACCCTTGCTGCTCATGAAGGCTGTGCTTTATCCTAGCAACTCCCTTAGGGATGGGGCCCTTTCTCCCTCTTGCCACTGTCAGGACTGGAGTCTTTCTTTGGATTAGAGCCTTTCCCCTCTGACAAACTTCCCTGCAACCACGTGGTCTTCAAGTATTATGCCCTCTGAATTACGTACTCTACTCATGTAAAGATACCTGGCTTCCTTCCATATTTACTCACATCACTGCAGCCGTGTTTAAAAAAAACAAACCAAGACAAAACAGCCCGTTTCCACACTCTTTAGAGCCCTGACCACCAATTTCTCTTAGGACTTGCATGTGTGTTCATAGCTGCCACCCTACTGCACTGACAGAGTTTAGTTCTAGGTCACAGCTCTTCCCAAGTGCCCCGTTCAAACCACCGTTAATCCGGACGAATCTCGCCATGTCTCAAAATATGACATCTCCAAACTTCTTGTTCAGTCTTATTAAGTACTTCTCACACAGACAATTGACTAAAGAAGTGGATTACTTGTTTCTCAAGTAAACGTTTTGTCTTCCCCTCCACACACTTCTCACCATCATGTCCTTCCCTTAGAACACCCTTCTCCCTGCACTCCACCGATATGAACCCTATCCATAATTCTAAGATGAGCTTACATTTCACCCGCTCTGTGAAATGTTCTTTCACCAGCCCAGCCTGAAGCAATCACCCTATCTATGAACTATGATAGTGCTGATTCATTGTACACTCATTTGCCATCTTCAATCAATAGCACAACAGTCTTATCTCCTAACTAGATAACTTGCTTGCGGACAGGGGCCAACGTCGTATGTTTTATTAATGTTCCCAAAACGTCAAGCACAATGTATGGACTCCAATAAATATTCCTGATGGATATGTTGCTACCGCAGGAAAACCCAAATTGGAGGCTCATATTCTCCTGACTGTCCTTAATTTCTCTCACTGACTTTTTATTTCTAAAATCGGGATAACATTCCATGAAATTCAGGGGTATTATGAAGAAGAATGTAACGAGGATATTTTTTAAATATCTACTGATATATTTTCCCTTTTGGTTTCTTTCCTTGAAACCCTTATCTACTTTCTGCCCCAGTTAGGGGAGAGCAAGTACACCAAAGAAAGGAAAAGGGGTTGACCTCAGTGGAAGAACAACAAATACTCATGGGGCTCTCTTTCAATACCACATGTGCTCTTCTCCATTTCCCAAGTTGAAAACCATCTTGGAAAGGCTAAGAAAAGAGGGAAGAAAACACATGAACTATTTGTCAATCCTCCTTTTTTTAAAAAAATTGTTTAAACTGGAGGAAAATGAAATTACTTTGAATTGACAAATTAAGTTTTTCTTTCTCTTTGTGAAGGTAAGGGCTTGAGGACAAACAAGATCACGTATAAAATAAAGATAAATGGTTTCTTCACACATTTGAGTTACGGTGTGCCAATTTTGACACATGTCTCCCTTCACAATAAATTTACAATGAATATTTTGTACATAACTTAAGAAAGCAACGTATGCTACAAAACTAAGCACACTGAACCATTAGATGTGCTTTAACAACATTTTCCTGACTGCTTTAAAGTAGGTTAAGAAAAATAATTTTCTCCAACTAAGAAAAGGAGAGAAATCATTATGACGAGACTTCAGTGAAATGCTGCTCTATTAGATTCTGCTAAGAGGAAAGTGTCAGACGAGGATTTCAGGGATAAGTTATTATATTTGCAAATTAGTGTAATGAAAATTACCAAGGCAATACCATGAATTTAAATGAACTGTGTAATATTTTCTTAAGTCTTAATATAAAATAATTGTTCATTTCTTCCAAGAAATAGTTAAGGTTGCTGATTATTTTGCATCAATCAATATGTTCAATAAAGCTAATAGCCCAGTAAAGTCTATAAAATATAGCTGCGTAGCTATCTGTTTCCAGGGCTTTATTCCAGGAGCTAAATAGCAGTTTCTATTTCTAGTTGACTACTGTCTTTATCAAATTACTTCCTTGACTCAGTGACAGCTTTTTAGGACTTATCTTCTCAAGGAAAGCTTTAATTTCTCATCTTTGTTCTTTGAGTGTAAGAATGTAATTTTTAAAGTAATAGGATTGACCACTACTATATTTTTGTGGGTTTTTAATAATATTGAAAATAATCATGTACGTGTTAAACTAATTGTACAAAATACCATTCTTCCTGATTTTAGTATTCTTCATAGCAACATACATGGGTTTGACTAACTTCGCTAAGATAATGTTACTATACTTCATAGTAACCTACCGTGTTAAGTTCTAATATATAAAATATATAAGTTAAGTTCTAATATATAAAAACCCAAAAAAGTTTGTAGTCCAATAACATTTTTTTACCCTTGTGCTCTTAGCCATGTAGCCTTTCTAAAAAGAGAGCCAAAGAAGGAAATGCAAGAATGTACAGTTAAAACAGAAAACTTAAAAAGAAGCAAAAAGATTCTACTGGGGTGGAGGACAACAGTTTTACAATTTTAGATTATTATGTCAAATGTGTCCTATTAGCTATAAGATGGTAATGCTAATGAATGTTCACCCTCAGCTTCCACTGTGTAGCAAAATTAAAAAATGTGTTTTTAATGCACATAGCACACTGGTTATGTTTATTTGAAATTAAAATGGCTTAAAACATTATGTAGAACGTTTTAACTCTAATAACCCCAAAACACTTTAATCAGAAAACGGTTTCGTATCTAATTAAATTATATTGTTGCTTATTTTTATTCTAACTCTTAAAAATGTTAGCAGAACAAATTGCTTATTATGTATTCTGATGCCACAATAATTTAATGCCCTGCAAAACTTAACCCAGATTTGTTTCACTGTTCTATACATCAGGAAATTGAAGTAGATGATTTCCAAGATTCTCAGATTATCTGCTGTCTTAACTAATTTTTCATGCTAGAATTCAGTCATAAGGCATACCATTTATCTTGAAAATTTCTTAAAATATTAAACAGTCATGGCAGACACACAGATTGTATGAGCTCAGAGTAACCTGAGACTTGGACTGTCCCTCTGGCATCACATTTTTTCCCACTCTAAATACGGAGTGGTTTGATAATTCTCTTTCTAAACTGATTGAGCTTGATCTGAGAAAGGCCTGATTTAATTCCCACGCTCAGTATGGCCTCAGAGCAGTCTCTTAGGGGAAAAGACTCAGTGCTAAACCAGACCCCATGACATTCTGATCAATCTCCAACTCCATCTGGGAATCCCAACATACTTGTACAGAACTCACCAACGCCTCACTCCTGGGGGTGGGGGTGGGAGGGTGAGGGGGTGGTATAACTAATAATTTTTAACAATTTATGTACATGCACATATACACATACATGCAACTTAGAACAACTTGTCCACTCTGTCTGAGCATTCAATTTTTTACCTGTAAAATGAAACGAATGTACTCATGACCTCTAGAGCACCTGACAGTTCAAAAATCAGATGATTCTGCAAGTTAGATCCCTTTCTTCCATCTCCCTTCAAAAGGGTGATGGATGAGACAAAATTTTTCAATAAAAAGAGTGTATATTTTCAGTTCAAAAGAGAAGTTAAAAAACTAAATGGCATACTGTAAAGAAAAAGTTTATGTTAGACGTAAAGTTTAAAGAATTTAATAACATTAAATGTTAAAATGGAAAAAAAAGCAATGTGAACCCAAGGCTTTAAGTAGAAACATATACATTTTTTTGCATTTCTGTCATTAGAAGTAACCCAACTCAAAGTGTTTGCTAATCCTCAACATCCATGCACATCCCCTTGCATCAAAAAGAACAATGAAACTTGCAAGGTAAACTTATCCCAAGTAAACTATCATAAAGAGAATGTGACATCTTGTTATGGTTAAAATGACACTTCCAAAATGTATATGATATTTAGAGGACAAGACAGCTTACTTTCATTGCCAACTTGCAACTACTTGAGCATCCAAAAGCAAAACACAGCTAGTTAATTAGTGCAAACTGAACAATTGAATGTCTGTTATGCTATTTTAAAAGAGAAAATTACATAGAACTACAGAAGCAAAGTGATCCTAACAGAATAGAATTATTTTGTATTAATTTCAATATGGAGAGAAATATGTATGAGTATTCTGTTCTATTAAGTATATAATATATGTAAATGTACTGTTCTCATCCTGTATAAATAGAGTAGATACAAGGAATTGGAGTAAGTTAAACAGTCCCAGTAATGGCAGAAACTGTTCCAAAACAGGAAAGATTTATACTAGTGGTCGTATCCAATAACCAGGTGGAAAGATGAGCCAAAGGTAATCAGCATTGCTGGTCATGCACAGAGTAACTAGTAACTAGTAACTATGTTCCAAGGTGATGGATTAGCAAAAAATACTTAAAAGAAGATGTTTATGCAGACTTCATGCCTTTTCTCCTGTGAGATGAAAATTTAATGACATTACAAATTAAAATAAGGTGTTAATATATATTACGTATGATTTTCCAGTAATATTTACAAAGGAGGTCAAAATATATCAATTTCAGGATGCTGTAACAAGACAGTATAACATTGTCTAAAGGGAACTTAAAGAACATACCATTTGGAGGAAAACACCAAGGTCCAAACAACTAACCAATATAAAAAGGTATACCGTGAGCTTAGCCCCATTGACATAGCAGATTTACTTCGATTGAAATGGGCCCAGCCCAGAGCATGTCATCTTAAGTTGGGAAATTATAA
The DNA here is from genome assembly GCF_004115265.2 of Rhinolophus ferrumequinum. Lineage (NCBI taxonomy): Eukaryota > Metazoa > Chordata > Mammalia > Chiroptera > Rhinolophidae > Rhinolophus > Rhinolophus ferrumequinum. The sequence goes on along the minus strand of NC_046296.1, from coordinate 42,917,978 downwards.
ACAGACCCCAATAGATAATAATTCAATTGCCCAATAAAAAAGCAGTTGTTTGATAATTGAGAACCTATAACCTGGATAAGTTCAAGATGGGATTCTAATCTAGAATAATAATAATATGTTCTAAATTAATAAAGCAGTAAACGTAAATCCACAGAATCAACACATCTGCAATTCATTTAATAATAAGTATAAAAATAAGTCATAATAACTTAGGTAATTCTAATGTATTTTTTCCTGATTTTAAGGTATTCAAAGCTCTTTTTCATATATGATATATAAGCATTTAAGTTAAATATTTAGAAGAACCTGATTAAGTATTTTTGTAATCAACGTTTTTGTCTCTAACAATTTAACCTGATAAATTTGTGTTTTGGTGTATTAGTTATATAAACAATGTCTAAGTGTTTAGAGTTGTGTTGTCCAATATGGTACCCACTAGCTACTTGTGCTATTTAAACTTAAAGAATTAAAATTAAATATAACTAAATATTCACAGTGGCCAAGACATGGAAACAACCAAAGTGCCCTTCAATGGATGATTAGATGAAGAAGCTGTGGTACATATATACAATGGAATTTCACTCGGCCATAAGAAAAGATGAAATACCGCCATTTGCAACATATGGCTGGATCTTGAGATTATCATGGTAAGCGAAATTAAGTCAGACAGAAAAAATCGAGAACCAAGTGATTTCTCTCATATGTGTGATATAAAATTGAAAGCAACAAACGAACAAGACAAAAATTCAAAGACACAGACCACAGTTTATTGGTTATAAAAGGGGAAGGGAGGAGGGCAATGGCAGAAGAAGGGAGAAGGGGTCAAATATACAGTGACAGGAGGAAAATTGATTCCGGGTGGTGAACACACAATGCAATAACTAGATGATGCATTATAGAATTGTACTCTTGAAGCTTATATAATTTGACTAACCAATGTTACCCAATAAATTGAATACAAGTTAAAAAAAATTGGTACCTCACTCTCACTAGCCATATTTAAAGTGCTCAATAGCCACAGGGCTGATGCCTATGCCTACTACACCCAGCAGCCAGATAAAGAAGTTGTATTAGCTTATTTTTAGATGTATTTGTTAGGATATACACTAACCAGCTATGTTTGTATGACATGAAAGTACAGTGGTTCAATTGTCTCAGTCAACAGAAGTTCCTTTCTTTCTGAAGTCTAGAACTGGTACGTCGTCCCAGTATAGGATTGGTGGATAGAAACGCAAGTCCAGCCTCACAAAGACTCCAAGGACCCAAGTCCTTTTTTTTTGTTTTGCTATCACTTAGGGTGCGACCCTACTCTGCATGACTGAAACTAGCTCTGCATCATCTTATCTGCATGTTTCAGACTGTCAGACAAGGAAGAAAAGAAAATGAAGGGCAAGAAATTTCCTTTACAGAGAATGACTGTTGCACACATCACTTCCACTGATTCTTTTGTGGCTGAAACATAACTGCAGCTCACGTCTGGCTCTCAGAGAGGCTGGGAAAGGTGGTCAAATTGTGCGGCTATGTGCCCAGCTACAACTTGGGCTGAGGAATATTATTTCTAAATGAGTGGGAGAATGTTTACTGGAGAACAATCAGCACTCTGCCACAGAGAAATACTGTTTAATGCATTTAAATTTAAAAGTGGAACTTCGACCACATTTCAACAGTGGGAGATGATGTTCTCATTTAATAGTCCTTGGAAAGAAAAACTCCCATCAATGTCCCTTCCTCTAGTTATATAAATTCTACTGTTAATACATTTTGTCCTGGCTGAAGTAGCATAAACTAGTAATAGAAAACATAGTTTCATTTAAAAACTCACCAAGAAGAAAATGTTGCTTTCTTGGCTATTTTAAAATAAATATCAGCATCCATTTTAATTCACTTAACTTCTTAATAGGGAAATTCTTTAAGGAATAGTGTTACCCATAAAATCTGTAAAATAATGTACTTAAGTCAACACTGCATAATTATGAGGTCATAGAACACCCCAGCCAAAAACAATACTTAAATTATATAATAAATTTAACAATATTACAGGCATGTTTTACAGATTAAACTTACATTACAAAGTAAACATTGTATTTAACATTTTATTTGTGCATGAGGAACTAAAAGGATATTATTAAAAGGATATTATTAAACTTAAAGGATATTATTAAAATATACTAAAATTTATTTTTCTTTAATAAAAGATTATTCACTATTAAGCTTCAAGCCTAATCATTTCCAACCTGTCAATGAAAGTGTTATTATATAATAAGATTTATATACTTAGCTTCCACTTGTACAAAATTGTTTCTTAAAAATCAGATATATTGTATATTAAATATTTAAATTATACATTTTAGACAATAGAAATTAGCAAAAGGACAATAAAAATTACAATATCATAATTACCTTTTAGAAATTGCACCTGGAAATTCAAAAATGTGCTTCATAATTGTTGACAATAATCTTTCTGACATGCTTTTGTTCAGGTGAAAACGTAGGAAGAATGTTTTTTACTTATAAGTGTGTTCTTCTTTAAGATAAGAATAAATTTCAACTGTTGGCTGAAGACATTTCAAAAACCAAAACTGATAATTTTTCATTAATAATAAAAGTTTTTCAGACCAATAATTCCTATATGGTGTTAAATTTATACAGATTAGGGACCCACTGTACTGGCTAAATCAATTTTTATATGTTAGTCAACAGTGTCTGTAAAGCAATTGTGCACATTTTATTATTTGTTAAATTGGCCTTATATAATATGTTAGATGCACTATTTCCACAAAAAAAAAAGGATTCTAATTTCTTTAGTCATTGAATTTAAGCAGCCATTTTATAAACTCACTTTCAATAGCAATCAAAATATTTTCCTTTCCTAGAGCCACTTATCAACATCTAAGAGGAAACAGTGCGATATGATGATAGCATCTTCTCAACCAGCTTCCCTTGTTATCTATTATTAGTTTTCAAATATTTTCCCCTCTGGCCTATATGGCCCACTCAGATGGACACTTCTAATCGGTTAGGATTAGCCCCAACAATTTCCATCCCGTTCCAGAAATAACACAAAGCAAGGGAGAGTGACATTTTATCATGATTATCCTGAAGCTACAGCTTATTTAAGAAAAATAAAATACCTTCATATTTTTCTTCATAATGTGAGGTATCCAATATCATGAAAAAGCCTCATAGTACAGAATAGTGTTAAAAGCTGGATTCATTGTGGGGGAAAGAGCAGAAAAAAGAACAGAAATCTCAGTAACTGCATAGAAGAACTGACAAAAAATTGAGAACAATCCTCAGAGGACAAAAACGACAACAAGCAGAATCCAGAGAGGGAACAAAATGCTGATGTTGGTATCTGTCATGGGAACATCTGCTGATCCCTAGAGACCTACAGCTTCATGCTAATCAAGCTAGGTGACTAAAGAACAGAGATAGACCCAGGGACTACACCAAGTGGGAAGATGAATCAGAGACTCTCACAAAAAAATAAAATAATAAAATCCCTAAGAGCTGATACCTCAGTTGAAAGAATGAACAAAATTTTTTTAAAGACTCCATAGTACAAGGAGAAAAATGAGTATTTGCTTTATTTCATTTCCATTAGCTCTGGGCTGAGGAAGAATGATCATCTCTTCTGAAAATTCTTAACCAGAAGGCTAATCACAATTGGATTAGAGCTGAAATTATATTACTTGCTTCTGTAGCTCCCCACAAGCCTTAGCCAATGATTTAAACTGGCCATGAATTAGTAGTAGCACGCAGAAGCAAATTCGGGAAGAAAACACCTTAAAACCCAAACTTGAAAGAATTACCACAAATAAACTCCCAAGGAACATGAACGTACAATCAAGAAAATCAAAAACATATGAGGAATCAACCCACTCTGAGCAAAAGTCAGTAGAAATAATAAGTAACAAGATCAGATCCACTTAGATGGCATATGTTATAATAATCAGGTACAGAATTTAAATAAATATGTTTACTCTATTTAAAGATATAAAAGAACTGACACAGAGCATATATATAGACGGGATTTTTAAATTTTTATAAACTGCTAGAAATCAATCAAAAAGACAACCTACTTTAAAAATAACAGACAAGACTTGAATAGGTACCTCACGAAACCAAAAAAAGAAGAAAAAAGAAAATGAACACAAATGGCCAATTAACACATCAAAAAGTGTTCAATATTACTAGTACTCAGCAAAAAATGAAATCAGGGTAAGTCCCCATTACACACCAAAACACTGGCAAATTTTCAAAAATCCAACAATGTTAAATTTTACAAGCATGTAGAGCAAGGGGCAATCTCATACAGCTGGTGAGAGAATAAATTGATACAGACACTTTGGAAAAGTTAGGCATCATCTTTTAGAATGGAAAATTCCCCCGATGCTATGATCCAACAATTCTACTATGTATAAATACACAGAGGAACTCGTGCTTGTGTATACTTGTATACTATACAAGAATGGTTATAGTAGCATGATTCACAATACAAAAAAAACAAACCCTGGAAACTATCTAAATGTCCACCTGTAGCTGACAAACTATAACTACTGCAACAACATAGATGAATCACATGATATAAGCAAAAAAAAAAAATCTACAGTATATATAAAGTCTAAAACAGACAAAACTGAACTATATTATTCAGAGGTGCATTTATAAGTGGAAAACTATAAAGATTAGTAAGGAAATGATTTATCATAAATGTCAGGATAGTGGTTCCCTTTGGGGTGGGAAGATTGTGATGAGAAGAGGCAAAAGGCATGCTTTGGAGTGCTAATAATGTTCCTGACCATGTATGGAAGAATTTTTTAAAAATATTTATGAAGCTGCACATATAATTTTATATTGTTAATATATTGATATGGCAATACAAATGTATAAGTTAATATGGAAACAGAAATTTAAAAGTCAGAGGTTTTGCAGAGGTCACTATTATCCAATGAATCTTCCATGTGTTCCTCCACATTTCACAGCCTCCTTTGAAATTAGTTTGTGGGCCAACGTGATTATTTTTGGCTAATGGGCTATTAGCAGAAGTCATACGTGTCCCTTAAAAACAAGTGTAAGTTCTCCATACTCTCTCTTCCACCTGCTGTGGTAAGCCTTGAATCGCATGCAGAAATACGGAAGCCACAAAAATGTAAGCAGACTGATTCCTGAATCCCAGTGTGGAAGGCAGTTGTCCTGCAGACCGCCTGGACCCTCAGTGCAGGAGTGAGAAATAAACTTCCTGTTTAAAACCACTAAGAGTTTAGGATTTAAATGTTTCTGCAGCATCGCCTAGCCTAAATGACCAATACAAAAGAGTTAAGAGCAAATCAGACAAAAATAAATTAAACTATAAATATTAAACCATATGCTCCTCAGAATTTTTTTAAAAAAAGAGACATGTGGAGAACAAAATGAGAAGGTCTAGTATTGTATATATCTACTTACAGCTCCAGAAAAAAATTCTCCACCGAGAATAGGAGGAGAAATAAAATTCATAGAGATATTTGCTCTGGATCTTCCAGACTTGTTGAAAGAGAACATTCCTCAAATTCAGGAAATCCTATAATCCCAAAGTGAAGAAAAAGAAATCCATACCTAGACATGTCATACGAAGTGGCAGAACATCAAAGACAAAGAAAAGATATAAAAAGTACCCAAAAATAAAAGTCACACTACCTATAAAGGAACAAAAATTTAGTCTGTCAGCTGACTTCTCTAAGCCATTAAGACATCTAAAAGACCATAGGATAATGTCTTCAAAACACTAAGAGAAACTATTGCCAAAGTATAATTCTATACTCAGTGAAACTATCTTCAAAAAAAAAAAAAAAAAAGATGGAATTAAGAAATTTCAGACCTTCCAAAACTGAGAGAATTTACTGCCAAAAAAGTTTTTGTAGGCTTCTCATCTATCACAGATATATATCTAAAATAAATAAAGAATTCATACAACTCAATAGCAAAAGAACAAATAATCCAATTGAAAAATGGACAAAGGACCTAAACAGACATTTCTCCAAATAAGACATATAAATGGCCAAGAGGAGAAAAGGTCTCAACATCATTAATCATTACAGAAATAAAAATCAAAACCACAATAAGGTGTCACCTTACACCTGTTAGAATGACTATCATCAAAAAGACAAGGGATAACACAAATGCTGGAGAGGATGTGGAGAAAAGGGAACACTTGGGCACTGCTGGTGGGAATGTAAATTGGTACAGCCTCTCTGGAGAACAGGATGGAGGTTGCTCAAAAAATTAAAAATAGAACTACCATATGATCTAGCAATTTCACTTCTGAGAATATATACAAAGAAAAGGAAAACACTGAAAAAGGAAAGCATAGAGAAGATAGTCAATAATGTGCAACAATTATATATTAGACTAGTCAGGGGAATCACTTCTTACTAGTCAGGGGGATCACTTCTTAAATTATATAAGTGTCTAACCACTATGCTGTACACCTTGAAACTAGTATAAAATAATGTGGAATGTCAACTGTAACTAAATAAAATAAATAAATAAATTGTAAAAATAAAGATTAAAAAACATGTGCAATACACTCCCATGTTCATTGCAGCCTTATTTACAGTAACCAAGACATGGAAGAAACCGAAGGGACCATCAACAGATGAATGTATAGAGAATTTGTGATACACTGTGTTTCCCCGAAAATAAGCCCTAGCCGGACCATCAACACTAATGCATCTTTTGGAGCTAAAATTAATATAACACCCAATATTACATACATTATATTATATTATATTATATTATATTATATTATATTATATTATGTTATACTTATCTTAAAATAAGACCCGGCATTATATTATATTATATTATATTATATTATATTATATTATATTATATTGCATTATATTATATTATATTATAAGACGCAGTCTTATATTAAAATAAGATGGACCTTATATTAATTTTTGCTCCAAAAGACACATTAGAGCTGATGGTCCCGCTAGGTCTTATTTTCGGGGAAACAGGGTATATATTAGGTTGGTGCAAACGTAATTGTGGTTTAAAAGGTTAAAAATAATCGCAAAACTTGAGCGAGGTGGCAGGCGGGCAGCGGGCTGGTAGGGTCCAGCCCCCGGGGTGGACAGCTGCGGGCCTGTGCTGGCTCCTGCTCTGAGCCCGGGGATTCCGCCTCCCCACTCCAACCAGCCTGCTTCCCCTCGTGCAAAGAATTGTAGACCAAGGAGCCATGGATAGAAGCGAGGGTGAAACAGAAAATAAAGATACTTTCCTTGACTTGAAGAAGCAACTGGCCTCGAAATCTCCCCATCGCTGTACAAAAGAGGAGCTTTTGGATATAAAAGAATGCCCTCATTCCAAACAAAGGCCTTCATGCCTCTCGAAAAATACGACAGTGATGGCGTCTGGGACACCGAGAAGTGGCATGCCTCTCTTTAGCCAGCTTCAGGGAGGAGCTCACTAGTGGAAAGTGTGAAGAAAGAGTTGGATACAGACCAGCCTTCCCTGGTGCACAGGATAGTAGATCCACGAGAGCGCGTGAAAAGAAGATGACTTAGATCAGGGCTGTCCAAACTTTTTTCAACGTTTTTCACCAAGGCCCATATGCGGTAAAATACACAAATAGCCGGGCCACTCACTCGAGGTGAAGTACGTATTGCCTCACCTGGTTTATTTAAGTAAACTAAATATATTTTTGGAATTTGCTGTGGGCCAATTAAAAATGGATTGTGGGCCGCAGTTGGCCCATGGGCTGCAGTTTGGACACCACTGACTTAGATGTTGTTCTCAGCCCACAGAGAAGAACCTTTGGAGGGAGCTGCCATGTAACGGCTGCTGTTAGCTCTCGGCGCTCAGGAAGCCAATTGGAGAAAGACAGTGATGGGCTTCACCTGCTTGGTGGACGAAAGATTGGCAATGGGAGGATAATCTCGGCTAGGACCTTTGAAAAGGATCACCCTCTTAACGATAACAACCTGCGGGATTTGAGAAACAGAGACCGAAAGAGGGACTACAAAGACAAGCGTTTCAGGAGGGAGTTTGAGGATACTAAGTGTGTCCTTGGTGAACGTAGAAGGAATGATTCCTACACAGAAGAAGAACCAGAACTTGTGGGTCTCAGCTGGACCCACAAGTCAGTCTGAGCTGACTGGCTTTGATGATAAGATAGATACTGGAAGAAGACAGCATCTGTGAAGGAAGGCATAGTAGAGTGCAAAGGAGGAGTGGCCGAAGAGCATGAGGAGTCATCGTCGCACACGAGCCTGCTGCTGATCAGGAAGTGGCGAGGGATGCCGTCTTGCCTGAGCAGTCCCCAGGAGAATTTGACTTTAATGAGGTCTTTAACCTTGATAAGGTGCTGTGCTTGACTTCGATGATAGAAGATGTTTGGGGAAAGGTCAGTCTCCGCCAGTCGGTTCAGTTAGGTGGTGCTCTAACTCAAGCCGATCAGGAAGTTGATCCCGCAGTCTTGGGTCAACACGACATGAAGAACTAGAGAAACTTGCAGGTCTGGAGCAAGCCATTCTCTCTCCTGAACAGAATTTGGGGAATTATTTTGCTCCTATACCATTGGAAGACCATGCTGAAACTAAAGTGGATATTTTAGAAATGCTACAGGAAGCCAAAGTGGATTTAAAACCTCTTCTTTCCAGCCTTTCTGCAAATAAAGAAAACTTAAAGAGAGCTCACATTCAGGGGTTATGCTTTCAGTGGAAGAGGTAGAAGCAGGGCTCAAGGGCTTGAAGACGGACCAGCAAGTGAAGAATTCAACTCCCTTCATGGCAGAACACTTAGAGGAGACCCTGAGTGCTGTAACCAGCAATCGACAGCTCAAAAAAGATGGAGATATGACTGTACTCGACAAGCTAATGAGCACCATGAAGGCAAGTAGGACTTTGCCTTCTCAGCCCAAAGTCAGCCAAAACCTTGAAAGCCATTTGATGTCCCCTGCTGAGATTCTAGGCCAGCCTGTCCCTAAGAATGTCCTGCCGGTGTTTCAAACACGAGCAGCCTCAGCAGACTACTTTTGTCCTCTAATACCATCACCAATTGGTTTCACTCCAGGACCACCGCAGCTGCTCAGAGATGCATTCCAAGGCATGCACAAGCTGGTGAGCCCTGTCACGGCCCGGATGAGCCAGCTTGAATTGCAACAGGCAGCTTTGGAGGAGCTGGCCCTGCCACATGACCTTGCAGTGCCAGCAGCAAACTTCTATCAGCCTGGTTTTGGCAAACCGCAGGCGGACAGAACCAGAGACTTATTCAGAAAACAGGCAACAGCGAGTGACCAAGTCACCAGCACCCGTGCACAGAGGGAATTCCTCTTCCCCTGCCCCCACTGCCTCCATCACAAGCATGCTTTCTCCTTCCTTCACCCCTACCTCAGTGATTCGTAAGATGTAAGAGAGCGAAGAGAAAAGCAAGGAGGAACCAGCATCTGGGAAAGCCGCTCTTGGTGACAGTAAAGAGGACACTCAGAAGGTCAGTGAAGAGAACCTGCTGTCAGCCAACTCTGTGCCCAGTGCTGATCGAGATTTCCCCCACTACAAACCCCAAACTGTCGGCGCTGCAGCGGTCTTCGTGTCCCACCCCACTGTCCCAGACCAACCAACCATTACACCAAAAAACAAGATTATTGACCTAAAGCACCTGGGAGAAAAACACCCACCTTAGCATCCCCCGCTCCAGGAGCACCTTTCCTCCATTCTGTCCACCAAGTCCTCCTTGTGCCCCATGTTCCAATTGTTCGGTCAGTTCACCGGCTTCACCCAAGCTCGGTCCAAAGGATGCTGGCCCAGGGAGTACATCACAGCATCTTCCAAGTTTGCTCCAAGCTGGTGTGCTTCCTCCTGGGATGGATCTGACTCATTTACAGGGAATATCTGGCCCAATCCTGGATCAACCCTTTTACCCTTTACCTGCCGCTAATCACGTTCTCCTAAACCCTCGTCCTGGGACACCGCTGCATCTGGCAGTGATGCAACAGCAGCTACAGCTCTCAGGTCTTCATCCTCCAGGCTCTGGTTCCCAGGCAGCTGCTGTCAGTGTTCAGATGACCGCTAAGAATGTGCCCAATCGGTCAGGTCTGCCCCACATTCACTCCCAGCTGGAGCACCGCCTCAGCCAGAGGAGCAGCGCCCCAGTGGGCCTTGCGAAATGGTTTGGCTCACATGTGCTGCAGCAGCCCCTGCCCTCCATGCCCGCCAAAGTCATCAGTGTGGGTGAATTAGAATACTGCCAGTGAGCAGCGTAGGCAAGCTCACCAAAGCCTGGGCCTGTGGTGGCACCCTGGTCAGGACTCTGCCTCCTCATCTCGGCTTGGTTTACAGGCTTTTACTTTGGAGCACTCTCTGCAAAACTGTTTCGGGGGGCCTAGGCCTCTGGTGTGCTCTGCATGATGGAAAGATCTTAACCATTCAAGTAAAGCCGACATGGTCTGAATACAGGATGCAGTGTTGTAAATCCTCCAGTCTTTCTTTTTTTGTAAGACATGTGACTGAAGTGTTGGTGTCTCAACTAAGAGTTGGCACCTAAGGGTTCTGAGGAAATAAATGCATAGACCCTTATGTACAGACCTGTGTATAAACAACTTCTGTACATACATTTAGGATAGGTTTTTTGAACTTATACAGCTGTACCTAAAAGTAGCTGATATTAGTTAAGCCTATGTCAACAGTTTGGATTTTTTTCACTTGTGCATTTGGGACTTTTTCTTTTCGTTGATTGAAGTTGCATATGCTGTGTCTGAATGAAAATTAATAATAATTGCAAAAATTGCAATTACTTCTGACTAACCTAATACATATATATACACAGACATGTATATATATATATATACATGTATATATATATAATGCAATATCATGCAGCCATAAAAAGGAAGGAAATCCTGCCATTTGCAACAACATGGATGAACTTGAGAGCATTACTCTAAATGAAATAATTCAGAAAGAGAAAGACAAATACAATATGATCTTATTTATATGTGAAATCTAAAAAGAAACAAAAACAACCCTAACTCATAAATACAGAAAACCACCTGATGGTTGTCACAGAGGGGGGCTGAGGGGTAATCAAAAAGGACAAAGGTGGTCAAAAGGTACAAATTTTCAGTTATAAAATAAGTAACAGAGATGTAATGCACAGCATGGTGACTACAGTTAACAATACTCTATTGTGTATTTGAAAGTTGCTAAGACAGTAGATCTTAAAAGTTATCAAACACATACACACACAAAATGGTAACTACGTGTGATAATGGATGTTAACTAGATTAATGCGGTGATCATTATGCAATAGATACATATATCAAATCATTAGGTTTTACCCCCGAAACTAACATAATGCTATAGGACAATTACACCTCCATAAAAGAATTAAAATAAGTTAATGCAGCATTTTTAGCAAGGCCGTCAGCATTGGCCCGAGGACACTCCCCACCACGTCCTGCAGTACCACTCCACCACCACTACAGGTGGGAACTCCATCAGTTCCTTCTGCTCCCCAAGCAGGACCAAATCACTGAACAGCAGCATCTGGTTCCAGGTAGGGCGAGGGTCTAAGAAATGTCCAGGAAGGCAAGCCACATAAATAATAAAATTGCAAATCCTCTCCTATCACGTCACATACTCTTTGCCCTGCTTTATGTTTTTTCTTTTCACTTAACGCTTATCATCTTGTAAAATATTGTACAGTTTACTTATTTATTATATCTGTTGTTTGTTGTCTCCCCCACCAGAAGACTGTAACCTTCAGGAATGTCTTAGTTTGTTTCAAGAAGACCCAAAATAACGATGTGAAGGAAAGTAGTTCATCTGAAAGGCAATACCAGAAAGCACAGTAAAGGATTGAGAAGGGAGAGAGGAAAGAAAAGAAGGCCAATACAGTGAGTGATACTGAGTAGGTTGTCACTAAAAAAACAGGTTCTATCCCACCAGAGTCCCTCGGAGAAACTGAGTGCGATGCTTCAAAATCATCTCATGCTTCACTGCTTGAGGATCACTCATGTGCATTAACTCTACAGCATTTCTAGACTACCCACATAGACAAGCTTGCTTCGGTGGCTAGAGAACATCAGACCAAGAGGCAGGAAGACATTAGCATATATGAGACCTGTCTACAATAGACCTCAAAGACAAACCAAAGAGTTATGATGAGCAGGTACCAATCGCCTTGCTAACATACAGGTCTTTGTGTCTGTGTACTTGATTTTTGTTTGGTTGGTTGTTTTCTTAAATAATTTATTTTTTTATTTAAGCATAGTTGATATACAATGTTATATTAATTATATTAGTTTCAGGTGTACAATATAGTGGTTTGACATTTTTATACCTTACAATGCGATCACTCCACTAATGCTCGTAATCATCGGTCACCGTGCAAACCTGTCACAATGTTATTGACTATATTCCTCTTCCCCTTTTCCGGCCATCCCCTCCCTCCCCTCTGGTAACCATGCCTTTGGTCTCTGTTTCTATCAGTCTGTTTTTGTTGTTTTGTTAGTTCATTTGTTTTTTTGATTCTACATATAAGTGAAACCATGTGGTATTTGTCTTTTTCTTTCTGACTTAATTCACTTAGCATATTACCCTGCAGGTCCATCCATGTCTTTGAAATTGATATATCCCAAAGGTCGAGAAAAGACCCGGGCACATAGTAGGCAAACAAGAAAGTCGGTGTTGAATGTTGTTGAATGAATAAAGGGTCAAAAAAGAAATCACATAAAACTAGAAAAAAGTGTGTAACTAAACAAAAGAATATCCCCACATATCATAACTTGTGGGATATAGCTAAAACGGTACTTTGAAATAAATGGATGACCAGAAATACTTATATTACTGAATGAGAAAGGCTAAAAATTAGTAGTCTAAGCATTCAATTTATGTCATTAGAAAAAGAATAATATAGTAAGCTCAAAGAAATCCAAATAAAGAAGGTAAGGACAAGAACAAAAATTAATTTAAATAGACAATAAAGGTATAGCAAAGAAAACTAAGTAAGCCAACATATTGTTTTTTGATACTTCATTACAGATTAAATTCATTTTGTTAAAAGAATCTTCAGGTTAACATAACATTATTTTATCTTTTCATTTTCTGTTGCATCTATAGTTTTGTTCTTATTTTAATCACATTTTACTTTATTCGTGCTTTCTCCCTTTTTTTCCTTGATTAAATTGCTAAGGCTTACAATCTTAGCAATATTAAGCATCTTCATAGAAAGAAAATTCCAGACCCAGGTGGCTTTACAGGCAAGTTTCTACTAAATGTTCAAACAACAAACTATACCAATTTTGTGCGAACTTTTCCAAAGACTACAAAAAGAGGGAATTGTTTAAAGAGGTTATTCAGTTAGCCGTTGCTGCAATACTGCTTAGTATTTTGCAGCCATAAGTGATTGTGCATTATTGGCCCAGAAAAAGAAAAATAGGTCAACAGAATTGAGCAGAGTCCAAGAACAGAGCCATGCATACTCGTACACACAAACATCATGTATGTTAGGGATAGACAGAGGAATGAGAAGTACCATGAAGTAAATTGTGAAAGAGCAAATGGTTTTTTATATGGAAAAAAAGATGAAACTGAATTGAAGGATATAAATGAAAAGAGCAAACCTTGAAAAAGTAGGTGAATTTCTTTATGAACTCCAGATGGGGAAGAATTTTTTTTATACGACAAAGAAGTACAGACCCTATTGGAAAAAATTGATAAATTCAACTACTTTAAAATTAAGAACTGGCAAAAATAATTTGCAACACATATAATCCACAAAGGAGTTTTAAAAAAACCTGCAGACAATAAGAAAAATGAAAGCCTATTAGAAAAATGGGCAAAAGGCAAGCAAACTCTTTACAGAAGCAGAAACACAAATGCAAAAGTTGAAAAGGCATTCTACTCTCATTAAAAAAATCAGAAATTTGTAAATCAAACTGTGAGATTTTATTTTAAATGTACCAAACTGACAAAAATTAAATAACCCTACAATAAAAAGTGCTGGTGTAAAGGGAATTTTTATATACTATTGGTGAGAGTATAAATTACATGACTACTTTGGAAAACAATTTGTCTAACAAAATTTGTCCAGCAGAAACAATTTGTCTAGAAAAAAAAAAATTACCCAGCAAAATGGAAATCCACATATCCCATCATCCATCAATTTCCACTCCAAAGTTTATAATCCAGAGAAAGTTTTGCATATGTTTACCAGGAGACATGTATAAATGTATTTTGAACATCATAGTTTTTAACAGCAAAGAAAATAAAAACTAGAAATAACTCAAAGTTTTAGCAAGAGGAGAAATGAATGAACTAGCAAATGTTCAAAGAACAAATGAATGAACTATACCTACATGCATTAACATGACTATATCTAATATAAAAAGTGAGCAAGTCAGCCTCACAATACATACATCTCCTTTCATACAAATGTCAAAACATGCAAATGTAAGCAATATATTATTTGAGAACATAAAAGGTAAGGCTATTTTTAAAAAGTAAGGGAATGCTAACCACAAAATTCAAGATTGTAGTTACCTCTGGGAATGGAGGCGGAAGGATACAATTGGAAAGAGGTACACTGGATACTTCATAGGTGCTAGGACATCCATGTATACATGTTACTACCTTAACTATTAATTTTTTAAAAGGCCTCCCTCACAAGTTATTTTAACATACCAATCCACAAAATCGCAATTATGGTCTTCGCACTTGTCTAAAATCACATGCAATCACCTAATTGCAACAAATGAAAGAAGATAAGGGATAAGGAAAGCCCTGTCCTCCCACAGTTCTCATTACATAGTGTGGGCTCAGACTTCTCAACTCACCATTAGTACCATCTCCATAAAGCTCTGGGTATTATTATATATGGAAACCTCTACTGGTTGGTCCCTTCCTGACTATTACCATCAAGAGAAAGGGACCTAGAGCAGTATCCTACAGAATGTTTTAACCAGACATATGCTCTATAGGGATGCAACATATTACAGGACTACATCAAAAAAACATTTTACCTTGTATTTGAATTAAAATTTAAGTCTATTATGTAATAGTATATCAATTAGATTAAACCTATTTTCAGAAACTCAATTATTAAACTAAGAAAAATTGCTACATCAAAGTCTGGCTGTAGGATTCAGCTGGGCAATTCTCATATTATTATAGTAATATAAAAGAACTTATGTCTGTCAATCTCTTTTAAAGTTAAGTTCATGAGTTACTTACATGGAGCTAAGTATTCACCTACCCTATGACACAGGAGTTCCAAACCTACATATTTACCTAAGAGAAATGAAAATGTATGTCCCTAAAAAATTTGCCCATATGTCCAAAAAAGAGTTACTCAAGAAGCTCTTTAAATAGTAACCAAAAACTGCAAACAATACAAATGTCCATCAACAGTAGACCAGGGAAGCAAATACAGAAGGTGCCAAAAATATTTGTACACATTTTAAGAAAGGAAAACTGTATTAAAATTGTAATACTCAACATATGCCGATAACAAAAGATGAATACAAGTCACATTTGACTTCTGCAATAACAAGAGATGTTCAAAGTGATTACCATCAGCGTCCAGACACTTCTGATTACAGAGAACTACTGCTTGAGCAACGCTGACCAAAGTGTCCACATTTTTTAGCACCCCCAGTACATACAATGAAATACTATTTAAAAGTTTTTAATTAACTACTGAGACACATAACAATGTGAATGGAATCTTAAATCTTTATATAACAGTAGAAGCCAGATATAGAGACTACATTATATGATTTCACTCATAGGAAATACAAAAGTGTTCAAATGCAACTGATAGTGATTGAAAGCAGAGCAGTGGTTATGTGTGGGTATGGGAACTAACTGGAAATGAGTGTAAGGGAACTGCGTGGAGTGACAGAAATGTTCAGCATCTTGAATGTCATATGGAGTCATTTATCAAAACTCATGGAATTGTACACTAAATGTCTATTCATTTCTCCATATATAAATTTTACCTTTAACAGATCATTAAACTTTGAATGTTACAAATCGGGTGAACTATTTTATTTTGGTAAATGAAAATTATTCAGTCTCTAATCTCAGCAATGAAAACAATTTTTTTTGCTGTATTTCTCTCATTACAAGGGTATTTTTCAGGCAACCTTTTAAGAGAAAAGGCACCTGAGGAAATCATGTATTGACGTACTATGGCTTCTCTGAAAAAGCATGCAGCAGTTTTGTAGGTATATTAAAACTTATAGTAAATAATAGATTTGATAGTTTCCTTGTTGGCACAAATTATTGGAAATGATGCTGTCATCAAAGTTCTCAATTATTCATGAAACTGAAATGCACAGTGTTTACTTAGCAGTGAAAATAAGGAAGAATTAGAATAAAATTAGCATGAGAAGAGAAACTGAGAAAAATCTTTTCATTTTCAAAAAGTTATAGGGCCCAAATAAAAAGAAAAAAAAAAAATTGGTTCTTCTCCATGCCTTCTCCTCCCTTCATGAACCACATTCCTTTTCCATATGAAGAATTATAAGCCCCTGTTGGCTTCTTGTCCGATGTACTTTTGAAATGCTTTAGAACCAAGATAGTCTTAGAAAAGTACCATCTATGGCCCCCGTTTCTCCGCTGCTTAATTGAGTGCATCACTCATTTCCCCTGAGGTCCCCAGATGCTGAGAATACATTGTTAATTCTCTGTCCTTGCCCCAACCCTCTCTTTCAGCCTGAGTCTCCCCCTGCACTCTCCACTCCTACTGTCACATAACCAAGTGTCAAGCCCCAAGCAAATGGTTCACAGGCCAAATTTCAGCTGACTCAATTCTTTGAAGGCACCAACAAGCCAGAAACAACAGGAGAGCTGCTAGAAGACAAAGAAGGAGCCCAGAGTTTACTTCATCCCAAAACAAGAATAAGTCCAGCCTTGTCAACAGTGACTCAGGTATCCCAGAAGCTCCTCAGGATGTTTAAAAGTAAGCATTCTTTCTAATCATCTCTTTTTCTTTTTGTCAATATTAGGAGCTTTTCTTCTGTGCCGTGGACTGCCAAAATTAATAGTATCTCCTTTCCTAAAGACTCAATTAATTTTTGAACAATTTGTACCAACCAAACTCGTGAAAATTATGTTTAACTTTATTGATAAAACTTTTTATTTAAAATATTAATAAATGATTAACAGAAGATTAACTCACAGATGGGCATTAGCTTGTCAACTGTGTAATATAACAGATTTGTGTTTACTGCATTGCTAATCACGGAGGGAAATCATAAGCATTTATAACTGCTTCCTTTCTTAGAAAAATAGTACTTTCAGATGAATTAAACTGGAAATGGAAGTAAAGTTGCATTCTCTTTATGTCCAGTGAATACAGACAAGGTTCCAACTGACTGCAGTATTTGTGCAGCGAGAAGGCAGTACACTGGAGAGTTCGTTGGTATCTCCTATGAAGATGAAATTCACCAGTGACATCTGGGAAGGAGATTACCATTTAAAACACTGAAATATTTAACTTGAAGAAGTATAAAGAAAAAAATACAGCTATCTCATCAGTGGGCCACTTTCATTTAAACAGAGTAAAATAGGGAATTTAACCCAGCTGAATTCTTAAATTCTAAATAATGTTTTGATATTATAATATTCTAAGAGGATATAGATCAGTAAACAGATATGTTGCAATAAGATAAGAGAAAAACATTTGCAGATGACACTTGGATCTGCCTAAAATGGGACCAGTGTCTGTATCTGCTTTTGAGTTCATGTGCCAGTTTTTGGTGGATGCCTGCATCTCAGCAGCTCAGCACTTCATTTAGCACTGGTTCTGCAGCACAGGTAGTAAAAGATGAGAAGTGCTTCAAGGAACCTCAAACAGAAATGAGCGTGGCCCAGATGGCATAAAAAGCTAAAGAGTCCACTCTGCCACCCTCCAACCAGGCATGACTCACACAGGCGAAAACCAAGTCAGTTCGAGGGCTCTCCATTCCACCACAGGCAAATTCCCTCCAGAAATAGCTCTCTGCCTACGAGCATATTTAAGTTATGAAATTATGTTTAGCAAAGTAATGTGACTTTTGCTTTCCTTGCACATTTATATGATTTTTATTTGCCTTTTTACAAGTGTTTTCAATTAAAATTCTCCTGGGCATGAGTACTTTATATATTCTATGAACTATTTCATATGAAGTTAAGAAATTTCCCCCAGTAATATTGTTTCAATATTTTTAATGAGAACAAGTAAAGTGGCTATAAAGTTCAAACAGCTTTAGAGGGGGAAAAAGAAGCATTAGAATTTGTGTTCCAAGACTAACATATAAACACTAATGATTTACTTACCAAGTAACAAATTAGTACTTTTTTTTATAATGGCAGAGCAGCGCATGATTAAAGATTATGAAGACTTAGATAAGGAATTTATAGAAATAATACATTAAAACAATGTATTAAGTTGACATTATCCTGTTCTTGTTTGCAGTCTGCTATTTAAACTGTGTGACTTGGTTGCTGTTCCGCAGAAAATTTCATAAGAGGACAGATTCCGAGGTGCCACATTTGTCATATATATTAGTATGTTATTCAATATTTGTCATCAGATTGATGTAAGATAAAACCGCAAGCATTATTGTTTAAAAAAATAGGCTCCATAGACTCTTTTTTTAAAGTGCATTACTTATATTTTCATGGTTATATCCAGGAGTTAGACTTCTGACCCCCTAAACCATCTAGGATAGATCCAATTCAATAAGGGAGGCTGTCACAAGGTCCATGCACTTTGTTCCACAGGTGACATGTGTCCTCCAAGCAAACTTCTTAGTGGAAAAAAACAGAAAGTATTAGAAGCCAGTGTCCTGAGGACGCAAGAACAACTGAAGAGAAAGACAGTAAGATAAACTTTAAAAGGCTGGCAATGGAGAGTCACACTGGATAGGTCCCAACAACCCTAACATTTCTTAAGGACCTCACAATACAATAATTGGCATTCATAATATTACACCCTAACCCACCAAGAAGTGGATCAGTTATACTCATTAGTTACTCTTTACCAAGAGAGAAGGGTGTTAACGATCTCTATCGAATGGCTGGAAATGTTTAAAAACTGGGGAACTTCAAAGTGTCAGTGTGACTAAGCCCGTATGGATCACGTCCCCCAAAATATCACACCAACAAGATGAAGCTTTTTAGAATATGAGGAGTAACTGGTGAAGATGCTACTCAGGAATCTGACAATGTGGGTTCTAGTTTCTGCCACTGACTTTTGGCGGATCTAGCAACCTCCCAGAGCCCCTTGCTTGTCCTTTGCAAGCATTTGCTAACACCTGTCCTCCCGGCCAAACAAGATGTTTCTAAGGCTCAAAAGAGTTTGGTTTTCACATGAGAGCACTGTCAAAAATAAAAGGAGTTTCCTCAACACAAGAAATTATTATCACTGAATACATTGTAACGAATAATTTATCTTTAATATTTTTCATTAGCTCAATCTAATGACATCTTCCATAATAAAAATGAAAAACTTCATTTCTGTTTGAAGACCATATGGCTAGCAGTGCACTTGAGTATAGTGATCTAGCTAATGGTGACACAACACCAAGAATCCCATTCCAGCTATGCCCACACACTTATAGAATTTATTAGAAGTTATGTTCTCAGCTCTGTATTTGAATTTGGACAAATTAAACCATTGTCCTTTGTTATAATGCACCCAAAGTGAATCAATCACCAACTTTCCGGCAGCTATGAGATAATCCACCTGCTTTAACATTTTAAAATGAAAATTTTAAAATGAAAGGAACTCCTCAACCTAACTTCAGTTCCCTTCCTCAAATTTCCTCAGCTTAATTCTATATCCCTTTTTGACAACAAACTACCTCAGATTAAATGTGCCCAAACTGCTAATCATTCTGACTACGAATTCCTACTGAGAAGGCCCTGGAAATGCAGGATGGAAACCACACTAGAGAGCAGAGAGCAGGACGCAGGGGAGGGTTTTGTGGGGCGGCTATGGCACAGAGGAAACCAGAGAGAACTTAAACGCAGATCTCACGTCAGCACTCGGAAGAGATCTTTGAGGAGGCCGGGGGTGAAGCCAGGTTTAAGAGGCAACATGCTTGTACCAGTTTTCCATTGTTCATATAAATTACCACAAACAGGGTGGCTTACAAAACACACATTTATAATCTGACGGTTCCGTAGGTTAACAAGTCCGACACAGATGTCACCAGGTTAAAATCAAGGTGCCATATTTCTTTTCATAAAATCTAAGATCCATTTTCGTGCCTTCTCCAGCTTCTAGAGGCCACCCCATCCTTTGACTCCTGGCCCCTTTGTCCATCTTCAAAACTAACAACGGCAAGTCAAGTGCTTCTCACATCACATCAATCTGACCTCTTCTGCCTCCCTCTCCCATATTTAAGAACTCCAGTGATTAGACGGGTTTCACCTGGATAATCCAGGATAATCTCCCCAATCTCAACTTTAATCAAAATCCCTTTTGCCATGTGACATACATATTCACAGGTTCCAAGGACTAGGACTCGGACATTTGGGGCGGCAGGGGAAACATTATTCTGCCTATCCTAGTGCTACAGGTAAGAGGTGATTTGGCAAGAAGTTATCATTGTCTTCTTCTTGCTCCCCTCAGCCAGCTTTAAACACAGCAAAGAGTTTGGAAACACTGATCACATGATGGCCTTCTGCTCAGACTCGTTCAGTGGATTCTAGCCCTTTGGAACAAAACCCAGACTCTTTATCACAGCCTACAAGGGTCTACATAATTCAGCCCAGTGTATTTGAAACGTCTTGCACTGGTATCCATACTAAGAAATTCATTTTTAAATCATAAGCTAGCATGTACCACATGCATGTACCACATGCAGACAATTAAGGTCGCAAATTCATCCTAGAAAAAATGCTACATACCTCACTGCTGAATATCACTATGGTCACCTTCAAAGTACTCCCCTTGGGACGCTATGCACTGATGGAAGCGCCTAGTCCACCCTTCAAAGCAATTTTGGAACTCTTTCTGGAATGGCCATCAGAGGTGTCATCATATTACCCTTGATGTCCTGAATGTCCTCAAAATGTCTTCCTTTCAATATTTCCTTTATCTTCAGGTAAAGAAAGAAGTCATTGGAGGCCAGATCACGTGAGTAGGGAGGGTGTTCCAACACAGTTATTTGTTTACTGGCTAAAAACTCCCTCACAGACAGTGCCTGTGAGCTGGTGCATTGTTGTGATGCAAGAGCCATGAATTGTTGACCTTTTCAAACACTTCCAAATAATCAACTTGGTTAACTGTCCAGTTGGTACAAATTCATAACGAATAATTCCTCTGATACCAGAAAAGGTTAGCAACATCATTGCCACAAGTTCACGAACTTAATTGTCAGATCTCATATACTATATAATATATATGCATACATACATATAACACCTTGTTTTGAAAGTTGTTGTATTCTATCTATGGACAAAAGTAAACTGGGCTGTGAATTAAAATATATGAGAAAAAGATCAATATGAAATAAACAGATCATTCTACAAATCCACGTCCATTACTCTTTAGAATGGTAGTGAAGACTTTGTGTTTCAGGGAAAAATTGTGTTTTCATCAGTTATTTAATTATTTGCTCATCTTTATCCTTTAAGCTCTTTTGGTGAGGTCATTTTTTAATAAAAATATGAATAATGCAGATTCATCTTCTCCAAATAAATAATCACTATGCATAGTGGCAAAACCAAATATTATGTGAATATCTTCTTTCCTTTGAAAAAAAGTCAGATGTCTTTTTAGTGTTTCTCAAGCATTCTTTACCTCCTATATTCACTAAGGAGTATAGAAAGTACGATTTGCACAGGAATGCTTAAGCGTCCTTATTCTGTAAGTAGCTACTTAATTTCACGTGAATTTCCTCCACTCACAGCCTTCTACCTGTCCATCTTCAAATAAGAATTTCAAGTTCCTACTAATTTACTCTTACTGCCATCAAAGACTTCTAATATCAGCCCTTGGCCCATGTTTTGCTCTGGCCAAAGTATAAAAGAGATTAAATTTCAAGGCATAGTCAGATATGTTCTGTGGATCAGGATGGGGAAAGGAGATTATGGAGTATCTCTTTATTCCTCCACTCTACTCAGCTGCCTCTTCACATAAAAAAGACAATTTTTATGTCTTTGCTTCTCTCCCTTCTCTTGTGGGACTGCAAGTCCATTAACAGTGACTGGAAAGATTAAAATGGATTGACTGTTGGCTCTCTACATGTACCTCATTTATAAACTTTTAATGTTTACAAAGAAAAAACAGATTAACTAACACAGCAGAAATTATATTGATCTAATACAACCCTGTTGTTTACCTACTCAGCCTTAATGATTTTTCCAAGAGTAGATCCTCATATATATTTTCTATTGGCAAAAACCTCTCATTCTTGACTTGGCAGGTGAAAAGGATTATGGCTGTTATAAATAATACAGAAATCTTATATATTGGATCAACATACAAGTTAAATAGAAACTGCTCGTTTGAGCAACATGCCAGAACTCAACATCCAAATGATTTTTTTCTTTCTTTTAAAGTGGTAGCATTGGAATGTACCTTCACTATTCCCAGGCAATGCTGCCATTGCTCAGAACATTTCTGGAGCTTCCCTTTCAGAATTATCTTCAGAGATTGGTACACGTTGCTTTGAACAGCCTCTATGGTAGCAAATCACCATCGTGGAAGAGTTGTTCTTTTTTTTACTATTGTATTAGGGTGACATTGGTTAATAAAATTACATAGGGTTCAAGTGTACAATTCTATAATACATCACCTATATATTGCATTGTGTGTTCACCATCCAAAGTTAATCTCCTTCTGTCATCATATATTTGACCCCTTTAACCTCTTCTACCTCCCTCCCTTCTCCCTTACCCTCTGGTAACCACTAAACTGTTGTCTGTGTCTATGAGTTTCTGTTTGTTTGTTTGTTTGTTTTGGTCATTTGTTGCTTTCAGTTTTATATCCCACAGTTGAATAAAATCATATGGTTCTCGACTTTTTCTGACTTATTTCACTTAACATGATAATCTCAAGATCCATCCATGTTGTCGTAAATGGCAGTATTTCATATTTTCTGACAACTGAGTAATATTCCATTGTACACATGTACCACATCTTCTTTATCCAATCATCTATCAAAGGATACTTCGGTTGTTTATATGTCTTGGCCACCATGAATAATGCTTCAATGAACATAGGGGGTCCACATATCTTTATGGATAAATGTTTTCAGATTATTTGGGTACATACCCAGAAGAGAGATTGCTGGGTCATATGGTAACTCTGTTCTTAATTTTTTTGAGGAACCTCCGTACTGTTTTCCATAGTGGTGCACCAATTTATATTCCCCCCAGCAGTGTATGAGGGTTCCTTTTTTCTCCACAATCTCTCCAACACTTGTTATTACTTGAGTTGTTCTTATTTTGCTTTGTTTTTAAGATATAAACATTATTTGGAGCCAACTGAAATAGGTGTTCAAGTTAGATAATATATTTGGGTTTGCTCAAATACCGGGTAGTGAGACTATGAAGTAATGGTACTTTAAAAGCTGATCCTGAAACTATGATAAATTTCAAAATAGTTGAGAGAACAACAGCCCTTTTCATAGAAACCCTTTTGAAGGGCAATACTCCTCTCATTTAATACTTTAAGTACTGTTATATTTCTTGTGTGAAATTACGTTTTCTTTTTCTTTTTTTTTTAATTATTTTTTTAATTTATTGGGGTGACAATTGTTAGTAAAATTACATAGATTTCAGGTGTGCAATTCTGTATCACATCATCTATAAATTACATTGTGTGTTCACCACCCAGAGTCAGTTCTCCTTCCATCACCATATATTTGATCCCCCTTACCCTCATCTATTACGTTTTCTTTATGACTCATATTCATTTTCTTTAAAAAATATTTAAAGAGATTTGCTGAAGACATTTCTTTGTTCAAGTTGTATAGGACCTTTTTTTAAGATTTACTTTCAAACTATGCTTTAGCACTATTCAAGGAAGGTAAACACTTTCTGGAGAAAATACTAGGATATAATCATTGGGGTTTTATTCACTGCAGAGCAGATATCCTAGGTTGTACAAAGCACACAAGTATTTGTACAATGTCCCCTTTTCTGGGGCAGAGAGGTAGACTGAAGTAACAGGAGATGCCGTGGGCTTGGAATTAAGGGGTATCAATTCTAGTCTTGGTTGATCTTTTGGTTCAGTGACTTAACAAATATCAATCCTTTTTTTTTTTCAGTGACATTTATCAGCCTCTGAGGAATTGAGAAATTAACTAAAGTGACTTTTGAGAGAGCTATGGAATCAAGTTGTAGCAGGATATAGATCCCTAAAGCTCTGAATGGGAAAATTCAAAAATACTATCGTGAACCGATAATTAGAGTTTAGCTCCCTTTTAGCCTCTAACCCATTTGTTGCACTCTCAGCCTTTTGGAAAATGCTGAAATGCTGGATGAGTCCAAGGATCGCGGGAGTACCTGTCTCAAGTGGTCACAACCAAACACCTAGAAACACCAAGAAAGTCTGGAATTGTAATTATAATCAGTGATCAGAGTAGACATCACCAGAAGAGACACCAGCTACCAACTGGAAACAGAAGGTATATGTACTAATATGACACAGTGTACAGCTTAATTTACCTACATATGCATTCTTAAAATGCTGGAGACACAAACAGTTAACTGGACAAACAGTTAACCAAGTTTACTATTTGGAAGTGCTGAAAAGGTTGTATGAAAAAGACAACCTGAACTTTTCACCAACAATTCATGGCTCTTGCATCACGACATTGCACCAGCTCACACGGCACTCACTGTCTGTGAGGGAGTTCTTAGCCAGTAAACAAATAACTGTATTGAAACACCCTTCCTTCTCACATGATCTGGACCCCAATGACTTGTTTCTATACCCAAAGATATAGGAAATATTGAAAGGAAGACATTTGGATGACATTCAGAGCATCAAGCGTAATATGATGACAGCTCTGATGGCCATTCCAAACAAAGAGTTCCAAAATTGCTTTGAAGGGTGGACTAGGCAATGGTGTCAGTGCATAGCTTCCCAAGGGGAGTACTTCGAATGTGACCATAGTGATATTCAGCAGTGAGGTATGTAGCACTTTTTCTAGGATGAGTTTGCAAACTGAATTGTCAGACTTCGTGTGTGTCTGTGTGTCTGTGTCTGTGTGTCTGTGTCTGTGTACACACACACACACACACACACACACACACACACACACATCAGGAGGAAAAGAGGCCATCTCATATAGGGAGGAAAAGGGTGCAATTATTTTTTTTCTTCTTTTTTGCTTATCTGGATTTTCTAGTTTTTCTAAAATGAACACAAAGGACTATGAATAACCAATTATCATAAAAATAAAACACTCAGTGTAAGTGGGATCACTGGGCAGAAGTGACACCAGAACATAGGTCTGTTACCATTATCTACTTGCCCCTTAATGGATTGCACAAAACAGTTGGGCACAAGTGGTCTTAGGCAGCACACTATGGATTACCTTGGTTAGCAAAATTTTCAAATCAGTCAATTGCTCACAGAAAAGTTGATTAAAAGGCTCACCCATTAGACTGAATTCAAGGTCATTTATTCCTGTGCAACTGGGAAAACAATGCAAATAAAATACACAGCCTGCATGGCTCTCAGCATTCATCTCTGTCTGAGTTAATTTTAAAAAAGATTTTTCCTTTGTTGTGCGTTTAGAAAACTTGAGGTTCTTGTTTGTTCTCTTTGTGCTACCAAGCAGTAGCACGCATATGAAAGTTGCCAATCTCAAATTATGGTGCATTTAAATCTTAGAAACTGAAATTACATTTAGTTTCTCATTTTTTCCATCTTTATTATCACTGCTCAATACCAAAATGTTCTTTGGAGAGTACACAGAATGAAAGACCACATCCATTTCCAATAACTTACAGGAGAGTGTGAATCTCATCGAGCTTTTGCAAAGGGCACAGTGGAAAAGAATTACTTTTGAGTGAATTATTGTGCAAAAATTACAGTGTGTGAGAACTTCTGTTTGACAGTTTTTGACTAAAAAATTATAAGGTATCCATGTTATTTCTCAAGGTAGTCATTTTCTTCAAATTAGACATTGGTTCAAATACTGTTTTTAAATGGCATTGCTTGCACGTATGCTTTTTCTGGGAAAAAGAAAAAAGCCTGCTAAGGTGTAGTCTGGCATTATGGTGGCCTAATGGTGTCCATTAGCGTTACACTCCAGAATTTAATGAAAAGGTTTTTAGAAAACTTTCAAATCAACATGATGAGTGGGGAAGTGGGAGGGTGGATGGAGAATGGGGAGAATAAATGGTGCCTGCTGCTTCTGGATATTATTTTAGAATATTTTCCAAAAAAAAAAATTATTTTAGCTCATTCTTAGCTTTCAAGTCATCATTTGGAAAATATATGCTTTCTTTGTTTGAATAGAACACAGAATTTCCGACGAATATATAACTCCTTCTGTTAGAGCAAAATAGAAAAATCTTGATTTCTGTAAGTATCACACATGGGCCACCAGGTTCAAGAGATCTTGCCCAAGGTGGTAGGCAGAATTTTAGCAGCATGACCTTTGCTCCCTGGTGTCACTCCTATGAATATGCTACCTACATTGTGACATTTTTTACATGGCAGCTGTGCTTCAGGTTATTAATCAGTTGACCTTAAACTAGGGAGATTATCCTGGAGTACCCAGTGAGCCTAGTCTAATTACTGAGCACTTCAAGCACGAATCTTTCTCTGGCTGGTAGCAGAAAAGGAAGTCAGAGATTCAAAGAATGAGAAGGATTTGATGTGCCACTTTTAATTTGATGATGAAGGGGGCCCCATGTTAATTAAATAAGGACCTCTGTCCTACCATGGCAAGGAACTGAATTCAGCCAACAGCCTGAATGAGTTTGAAAGTGGAATCTTCCCCAGAACTTCCAAATAAGAGCCCAGCCTCGCCAACTTCTTCATTTCAGTCTTGTGAGGTCCTAAGGTGCTTCTGAGCCACACCTGCCCTAAACTTCTGACCCACAGAATGGTGAAATAATAAATGAGTGTTACTCTAAACTGCTAAGTTTACTCTGTTGCAGCATCAATAGAAAACAAACATGGTCACTACACAGTGAACAAGGGGTCGAGTCACTCACTGAGTCAGCCCTTAGCTGGCTGACTCTCAATCCCACACTCAGACACTGTACCACAGCATTAGCTGCCCTCCCCACCAGGTGGGTCAGCCCAAACCACCATGGCTACCCCTGCCCACAGGTGCTGCTCTTAGCCAGGGCCACTGCCCCCTCTGTGTGACCAACGTTGTCAGGGTGGTTGACTACTCAGAGAGCCTCACAGTACCCACACCCAACGCATAGCCATATGCCCCTGAACCTCCATGCCACTGCCTTCAGCCACCATAGCAGTCCCAGTGCCCTGCGGGTGAACTTTAGGGAGTCACTTCCATTGCAGGTGGGGGAGTATTTGGAGCTCTCCTCCCAGCTGCAATGTTGGGCATTATAGCTTCTCCAGGATTAGGCAATCTTTCTGTCTGTGTAAAATAGTAGAAAGAATACAAGCTCTGACATCCTGCTGCCTGAGTTCATATCTGGATTCCATCCTTTTCTAGCTATATGACTTGGGCAAGTTACTTAACATCTCTGAAACTGTGTTCCCATCTATGCAAGAGAGGAAAAAATGTTTCTGCCTCAAATTGCTGGAGCGAGCATTTAATAAAATATTCATAAACTGCTCAGTGCAGCTACTGGCCTGCAGTAAATGCACAATTATGTTACTTGTTGTTTTCTTCGGACTATTCAGCATCAAGAATATTATGCCCTCTATTTTTCCTACCTATTTAATTAGTTCACCCAATGAAAATGTACACCTCTTACTACCTTAGAATGTGTTTCAGCAGTCCTTGTATTCAGTGACAACCTAGCTTTCTTGATTTTAAGAAACACCTAAGGTATTTGTTACAAGTACAAGTTCACAGTCCCCAGCCCTAGCACTTTTGTTTCCGGAACTCTGGAGTAGGAAGTCAGGAAGGCTCCAGAAATTTGCATGTTTATCAGGGGCCTCAGAGGATTCTTATGAGCTGTCCTAGTTAGGACCTCTTTACTCCTGGGTGTTTGTAGCCCCTGATGCTGGTTGTGCAGGAAGACCCATGTGCCAGGATGTCCAAGAAAGCCGGAACCTTCTGGTGTCACCACTGGTACTGTCACAGGATGCCAAGATGTCCTAAGGAAAAGATACAAGCATCCCCCAGTTAATGGCAAAGTTTGCAGCAGCAAACTCATAGGCCCTTCTTAAGAAAGAATCCTCACTCTCGTCGTTCAAAGTGGCTGGCTGAGGTTAATATCATGTTCAGAAGGGACAAAGTGAGAGATTATGCCAAACTGTGCTACAGCAGAAAGCAACGAAGCCCCAGCAGTGCTAACAGTGGCTGGCATGAAGAAACACTCAATAAGTGGCCGTTGCTTTACCTAAATCTTGACCAAACGTGTGCAACTTAGTGAGTGACAGGCTAGAGACGCTGCTTTACCTGTCTGCCATGGGGTTTGTCGGCAGCATGAGATTCATAAATCTTCAAGTCACTACACATCTTACAAGTGTGTAGACCCCAAGGGTTATAGATAAAGGTGCATCTATGTGAAGCTAATTAAATTTAAGCCCTAGCAAGGTGTTCCTATGATCATATATTTTTGTAAAATTTGCGAAAAAAATATGTATTTTTGTACTCTTTCCTTTAAGAGGGCTCCCAAAATTCTACAAGTTTCTGGCTCCATAAAACCTGGATTAACCTCCATGGCTTCTCAAAGGGGGGCTTGGAACTGCTAATAGCACAGGGAAGTAGAAAGTTTTGGATAGCCACACCCTCCTTGCAGCCTGGAGCTCTCAACACCAACAGGTTATGCTCTGAGCAAATCAACAAACTGCTGTCTCCTGCCTCAAGCATGGCTGATGCCCTCTTCTCTCCACACATGGCCAGCAATGCAGAGCTCCGTTCCCGTTCTTGTTCCTAGAAGCTGCAAGGAGCCTAGGAAGACCCTCCACCAGCCCTGCATATTACTCAGACCCCTTTTCACTGTCCAGTGTTTGGGGTTTCCCAGTCCCAGGCCCTCCCACATATACCAATTCCATTTCAGCCCCAGCCTGGGATCCCCCACTCCACCCGCAACTCAGAGACCATGCTACCTTACTGTAAACAAGGTGGCCATAAAAAGTGCTAATGCCTGATGTACAAGCAGTGCTGTACAAACACTCTGAGATTTAATTTGAAATATCTGCCATATGTAATTTTAGTTTTTAGCTATTGAACTAAGATCTTAGTTCACATAAATAGATTGTAATTTACTTCTGCTTCTCCATTTTTTTCTTATTACTGCATAATTAAAACCTACTGTTTAATTATTGCTACACTGTGGGGGAAATATTCGTGTCACACAGTATACATTTTAATGGACTGCACAACCACCATCTCTTCTTTCAGCAACCCAGCTCCTCTGCAGCAATGTGTGTGCAATTCTCAGATCACATTAGGTGCTGTAATCCATAGACTTTCAATAAACCAGTGCTCTGGTTCTCTAATTATCAGCCCTACAGATGCTTTCAGTA
This sequence comes from Rhinolophus ferrumequinum, assembly GCF_004115265.2. Lineage (NCBI taxonomy): Eukaryota > Metazoa > Chordata > Mammalia > Chiroptera > Rhinolophidae > Rhinolophus > Rhinolophus ferrumequinum. Next base: position 42,888,356 of record NC_046296.1, on the reverse strand, counting down.
TAAAGCGCCTCAAACTAGGGACATGTGGGCACAGAGAAGCTGGGCATAAGTGTGAGCAGGACATTTCGAGGGAGCTTAGCACGGACCGTGGGTTTTTCTTCTCTGGTTGTACTCCCCACCACCATCAGGATTGATTATTATTACAAAGATGGAGATGTGGGCTGGCAGCTCTCCCCTTGTGCTGTTTCTCATAGGAAAATACAGAACAGTCTAGTGGGTAACAGCATAAAAGAGGACTTCCGATTCTTGATAAGAGAACTGCCATTCCATTCTATAGGTTCTTTTAGTCAATGAATGTATATCTACTTTGTGCCAGTCACTGCGCTTAGCACTGGGTGTGTAGCAATGAATAATACACAGTCTTCAGCCAGCTCACATTCTAGTAGGGAAAGGGAAATGTTCATATATATAACTACATTGCACCATCATAGGCTTGACTAGATATACGAGGAGCAATTTGATATAATGGAAAGAACACGGACTTCATAATCAGAGAAACCAGGGTTCAAATCCTACTTTTGCGAAGTGTTCAGTTCTGCCACCATCGGAAAAGCTACTTCATCAAAGATTTCCTTATAGCAAAGAAAAACTGCCCTGTAGCGTGCTAAGAGGTTCTTGGCTGCAAGGAGGGTGTGGCTGCTGAAAACGTCCTTCTTTCCTGGGCTCTTACCAGTTCCTCCTTTGAGGAGGTGTGGTAGGAGAATCTAGTGATGAAGATTAGAAATGACAGATGTTAAGTACCTGGTACAGTAACTAGCATATCATAGGTATTTGAGAAATGGTAGTTATCATTGTTGAGAACTGTTAGGAAATACCATTTCTTCAAGTCCCTGGATTATTTCAATAGCCACGAATTCCAATGTCTCCTCATGGAAGCCCCCTTACAACATCCAAGAGAGCTATTTCTGAAATGCAAAGCTCATCTGTTGAGGCTCTGCTTTAAAAAAAAAAAAAAAAAAAAAAAAAAAAAAAAAAAAAAAACACCTTAGCATCTCCTTAGTAAAAGCTTAGTAAGCTACACCTCTTAGTAGCTCTACCCCTCCAGGAGAAATCCTGTATTCTGGATAGACTAAGCACCAGATGTCCCCTGCCTTCCTCTGCAGCTCACTGGCCGGCACTCCCCACCACCACCTTCCCTCTGCTCCCTGCAGAGCAAGTTCCCTGCCATGCCTTACTTCCTCCCGCCTCCTCATTTAGGACATTCTGTCCCCACAGTTGTCTTTCCAGTCCAACTGTGTCTGCTTGTTCAAAACCCTTGGAGAAGCCACACTCCAGCCACTGTCATGTGCCACTCAACTACTCATGGAATCCCTCTAACTGCTCTCTCCACTTTCCTATTTGCCCCTCTCCAATCCATTCTTCAAACTGCAGCCAGTCTGGTTTTTACACATGATCCCATCATGGCAGTCTCCTTCTTAAAACCTCCAGGGTCTGCCCTCCTATAACACTTGAATAAAATCCAAGTCTGCCTCACTAGGCTGTTGAGAGAATTAGACTATGCAAAATGTGTCTGGTGTGGGTGTGAAAGCACCTAGCAGTCAATCCTCATTTGTATTTGCTCATCCAAGCATTAATTAAGCTCCTACTGTGTGCCCAAAACTATATTAAGCTGCTGATGTTATGAGGGAGAGCAAAAACGAACATGTTTTTACATTCACATAGCTTAAAGTCTCTTTAGGGATACAGGCATTCAAATAACCAAACAAATACAAACCCACACCTATTGCTGATGCTGTGGAGATTATACTGTGAATACCTGCAACCACGGAGGGAGGTAGTGGCCGCCTGCACAGATCCTGCCGCCAGCTGCCTGGGCCTGATTTCTAATACTACCACTCCCTAGTCGATGACCGTGAGCAAGTCGATGTACTTATTTCCTTACGTTTCTGTGTACTTATCTGTAAGAGAGAGGTAACAGTAGTGTCTACCGCAGGGCTGTCCTGAAGATTAAATGAGTTACTTAATGTAGTGAGGGCTGGTTCCGATACCCACTCTCTACGTGTTTGCTGTTTCATTATTATTACTTGGCCTAACTGGGGACGTCAAAGAAGGATTCTTAAAAAGTAACAATTTGAGCTGAGATATCCAAAGATTAGGCGTATTAAGTAGGTAAAATGAGGAAGGGAAGAGCATAGGCAAGTGTCCACAGATGGGAAAGACAGTGGAAAATCCCAGGAATTGAAAGCAGGCCACTAGGGCCACGGTTGAAAATTCAGGTCAGACCACGCACAACATTGTAAGTAACGTCAGGAGTTTTATCTTCATCCCACAGGCAATGGGAACCATTGGGTTTTTGAGCAGGGAGAAGAACATCACTCTAACTTCACAGTAGAGCAGAGACTAGCGAGGGGACAGGGTAAATGCAAGTATGGCAACTGGAAGTTCACTGTAGAAATCCAGGAGAAACAAGAATCACATGGAAAAGACAGACGGTGACACAGATAATGAGGCATGGGACAGACCTGAAAGATGTTTTCGAAGATAAAACTGACAAAACATGGTGATAGGGAAAGAGGCAGGGAATGGTAAGATGTCGAGCAAGGCTCTTAGGTATCTGGCTTGCTGGATGGATGGGTGGTGGAGCCGTGCCCTGAGATGGAGAATCATAATGCAGGTCCTTAAGGGCACTAGTTATGAAACGGAAGGAAGGGGTTTCTTCTAAATAAAGGTATGTGAGGGATCAGAGAGCAGACATCCTAGGTGCTCTTCCCTTGGAGAAGTCACCTGACCTGTATACCTCATCTTCTGTTCATAGTTCTGCAGACTGGGAGCACCACTGATCATCCAAAGGTCATTTATAGTGGGCTATGAAAAGCAATGATGTGACAATAGTGTATACATAACCTGTTCTTTCTAGCCCGGACAATCCTCCCCACTTCAGGCCTCTCTCAGCAGCCTGAGACTAGCAAGGGGAGAAAGGATAAGGTCCTAACTAGACGGTCCACTGAAGCAAAGAGTTGACTGTGTCTTCAAAGGGCATAAGGACAAAACACGTTCTCCTGGGTGCACAAAGAATCCAGGTACGTTGTCACAGAAACAGTCAATGGATTCTAACGTCATTATTATTGCTAGGTAGCCTGCACCGAGCACCTATAGTGTGCCAGGCACTTCATCTGCATTGCCTGTCCTCTTCACACAGAACCCACAGACAGGAAGAAAGATTCAGAGACTAACTGCAGGTAACTGCAGTTACACAGCCATTGAGTAATAGAGCAGGGATTTGGACCTACGTCTGCATGACTCTAAGGCCACTCTTCTTTTAACCCCAGTAAATTTCTTTGACTGAGCAACACTTCAGCATTGACCCCCATATGCAAAACAGGTATTTCCAGGCGTTCAAACACATTTAAGGGGAAGACCTTGGCAGCACAATAGAACAACAGTAGCTGGCCTCTGCAGGGTTCAAAACCACAGCTTTGTCTTTATTTGATCATTCTGTCACGAGAGTGCTTCAGGCAGACAAATTCTTGCCATCAAATGGCTATTAAGCATTTTATTTCTCTTCACATTCTGTAGGTTGCTCATTTATTAAAAGAACCCAGCCTTTCAAAACAAGCCACTGGACAGAAGCGAGATAAGTGATGCTTCTATAACTTATCAAATGGAAAGGTTTTTATGGAATTTGCCAAGGACTTCAAAGGTGGGATATAGGATGCTGGGAAACTACCTTCTGAGATGTGCGGAACCAGCTCCCAGGTCCTGGTCCTTTTAGTAATGGGGTGGGGGGTGGTCCTCCGTCGGCCTTGCCGCGTGCTCACACTGCCACCTGCTGGCCATAGCATGCATCTCCGCTTCCCCTAACAGGCCACCTGGAGACCGAACAGCCTGTCAGATTGCTCACACTGTAACACCCCCTTTTCACATTTTAAGGTGTCATATTCAAGAGCAACCTGATAGCAAAGAAAGGCAGGTAGAATCCATGCGTGTGCTGGTGATGGTGGAGAGGAGCCAAGAACACAAGGGAGTATGTGTGAGGGATCCCGGACCGGGGAGGGCAGCAGGAAGGAGGCTGTGTGGGCTGGTGACAGACAGTTGCTGGGAGAACCTGCCACACTGGTGAATCCAGCTGTCTAATTTTCAGGACCCTCAAGGCTTTTTGGCCACAGCTCTAACGACAACATCTCCCCAAATGCCTTTTAAATATGGTGAGGTACCTTCCTCCCCGTGTATTTTCCAATAAGCACAGCTCACTATCTAAGGGCAGGGTGGGCAGGCTTCCAGCTTGAGAACATGGTGCTATTGTTTTACAACACCACAGGCAATTCTTTTTAAAAGAAGTTCAATCTTCCTATTTATTCATTCACAGCATGAAAATAAATCACAGTGCTTGAGCATTTTAAAAATTAAAGGCTTAGATGACACATGATGATGAAAACACTGACCTTCAAATACCTATTTCCATCAGCTAATACATTTTTTTTTAAGTTTTCTTTTCCGTTTTTCTTTTAATTACCTTATGTGGTATTATGTAGATGCAGCAGAGAGAAATGCCTTGCTCTCATTCCAAACTAGATAGGACGCTAAACCCCATTGCTTTGGGGGTGAATTTGGAATAGAAAGGTGAATTATAGAGTATTGGAGGTAAAAACTCAGGGACCTATCTGGTGACCTTTCTCTCACATGTTTAAGGTTCAATAATTCAATTAGAAATAAATTAGAATCATCCCCTAAATCCACTTTTTCTAAAGGAAGACGCTAAAAGATTCTTGTGGGCCCAGATGTCCAGAACTTCTTGGTAACAGAAGAGGACCTGCAATTTCCTGGCCTCCGACCAGTTTTCAGATTTTCTAGATCGGTCACTAAACCCCACTACTATCTTCTGATTTCACATTCTCAATTGAAACATACAGCTCGTCTCTTCCCAGGTAATCTCAACTTATTCCCATCGTCTCCAGCACACTGGAGTGTCAGTGACTCCCAAGCTGTGTCTTCCGTTTTGAACACTCTCCCGAGGTCTAGATCCATCTATCTGAATGCCCACTAAATATTTCATCCTGGATGCCCCACACAGGAACCTTAAGCTCATTGCGTCTAAACTCCAGTCTTTGTCATTCTGGTGCCATTTCCCAAACCTGCTCCTCCCGCGTGTAATGATTCCAGTTAATTGCAAAACTATCCATTCAATTATGTAAACCCAAGCCCCAAATGTCACCTGATACCCCCACCCTTTGTGTATGAGTGAACACAACGTCCTATAACATTTGCTACCTAATACAACTATTTATCCTCTTCTCTCCAGCCATACTGACACTGCCTTTTCACTAGGACTGTTGAAATGGCCTTGCAACTATCTACCTTTCTGCATGCTTCATGCTTTCTTTTTTATCCTTCACATCCGAAAATGCAAAATTGATCACATCCTTGATACCACAATCACAATACATAAAAGAAAGAAATGATACATTGGACTTCATCAAAATTAAAAACGTTTGCACTAAAAAGATTTTTTAAGAGGATGAAAAGATAAACTATAGACTGAAAAAAGTACTTGTAAATCATATATGTGACAAAGGACTTGTATCTAGGATATATTGTATCTTGTATATCTTGTATCTAGGATATATTATATAAAGGACTCTCAAAACTTAACGTTAGAAAAACAAACAATCCAACTCAAAAATGGTCAAAAGACATACACAGACATTGTACAGAATAGGATATACAAATGACAAGTACATGAAAAGATGTTCAACATCATTAGCCATTAGAAAAAATGCAATTCAGACTACAATAAGATATAACTACACCTATTAGAATGGCTAAAATAAAAAATCAAATTCAGGGGAAGATGTGGAGAAACTGAACCACTGGTGAAAATGTAAAATGGTAGAGCCACTCTGGAAAATAGTTTGACATTTCCTTTTAAAACTAAAAATGGATTTATACCCTACTATCTAGCAATTACACTCTTGGGTGTATATCCCAGAGAAATAAAAACTTATTTCACACAGAAATTTATACATGAATGTCATAGCAGCTTCATTTGCAATAGTTGAAAGCTACCCAAACGCCCTTCAATAAGTGAATGGTTGAACAAACTGTGGTACAGAGATCCCATGGAACACTACTCAGCAATCAAAAGGAATGAACAATTGAAACGAGCAACAACTTGCATGAACCTCAAGGAAATCATGTTGAGTGAAAATCCAATGTCAAAAGGATGTATTTTGCATGATTACATGGATGTGACATTGATGAAATGACATAATTATAGAGATGAAAAACAGCTTAGTGGTTGTCAAGGGTTAGGAATGGGTGGAGGAAGAGATGGGTGAGACTATGAAAGGCTAACATGAGAGAGCCTTGCAGTAATGATACAGTTAAGAAGCTTGACTGTAATGGTGGTTAAATAGTGCTACACAGGTAATAAAATTGCATAGCACTACACGTGCACACGTGAACGAGATTCATGAGTGCATATGTTACCAATGTCAATTTCCTGGTTTTCATATTACATGATAGTTATGCCAGATGTTCACATTTAAGAGAGGCTGGGTAAAGGGTGCACTGGACCTCTCTGTGTTTCTTTGCATCTTCCTATGTATCTATAATTATTTCAAAATAAAGTCTTGTCACTCCCCTGCTGAATTTATTTGTAGCTCTCATTATTCATAGGATAAAACATTATTCATAGGATATAATATATGAATATTATATTTTATATTCATAAAATATAAGACCCTCCATTCCAATTTCATTTCCTATTACGCATTCTGGTTAACTGTAACTTGGCTATCTTTCATCTCCTTATTGGATATGCTAAAATGTCCACCATTTTTTAGACAACCTTTGTCTTTACTTCTGGGATTATAAAAAAATGTATTCATGCACCCTGAAATTTCTTGAATTTGCTAGAGTTGGACATTCTAAACATGTTTCATGGCCATTTAGTAAATTTTTGCATGCCTAAGCAAAATTAATCTATCAAATAACTAACTACCTGTTCTTCATACTAGAGGCTATATGCAATTTCTCTAAAGAGAAAGGAAAGATGAGGGACTGTGATAAGAGCAATAGATAAGTGAGAGGTGATGAAAGGAGTCCACAGACCTAGAAAACATTCCTTCATTAATGATTTTGCTCATTTTACAAACACAGTGTATTAGTTTCCTAGGGTTGCAGTAACAAAGTACCACAAATTGGGTAGCTTAAACAACAGACATGTATCATCTCACAGTTCTGAAGGATAAAAGTCTGAAATCAAAGTGTCAGCAGGGTTTGTTCCTTTTGAGGTTTATGAGGAAGAATCTGTTTCATGCCCCTCCACCAGCTTTTGGTGGTCTGCTGGCAATCTCTGGCATTGCTTGGCTTGTAGAAGCATCTCCCCAGTCTTTGCTTCCTCTTCACATGAAATTCTTCCTGTGTGCATGTCTCTGTGTCCAAATTCCCCCTTTTATAAGGGACACCACCCATATTGGATTAGGGGCCCACCCGACTCCAATATGACCTCATCGTACATAATTACATAAGCAATAATCTTATTTCCAAATGAGGTCACATTCTGAGGTAACAGGGGTTAGGATGTCAACATATGAATTTGAGAAGAACACAATTCAAGCCGTAACACCCACAAAAACACTAGAATCCAAGAAAAACTCTGTTCCTTCTTCTATTTGAATGACTAGATAGTCTACATGTCAATAATGTGCCTGCTACCGAGGACACACAGAATTTCACATGAAAACCCACTGGTGCTTTCTGAGAAGATTCTTATGCTCATCACGCAAAAAGACATTTAACAACTACATGCGTGTGCTTGACACTTTTATTAGCAAATATGTGATGGCTTGCCAAATATGCAGGTTGGATCATTTTACAATCAAACTGCTAATTATATGGTAATTATGTTCCAGTGTCTATAGTTGACTCACCTTGTAGCTGGCTTAGAGTCATAAATTATCTATAAAAGTTTTCATTATGAAAAAAATACTTACTTATTGAAAAGAAGCCATAGCTGATGAATAATACATTTGACTTTCATAATAGCCAAATGACTTAATCCAGGCATTTTAACCAATTGTGACATAGCATTGTGAGAATAAAGTAGATGTGGCCATTCTAAACACTGCCTAAGAACTATTTAGTGGCTTTTGGAGGTGGGAAGGAGGAATGAAACAGACTCTCTCCAAGGAAATTCTCTGCACAATCTTCCTTCCCCTCCAATAACCCAATCCTTTCATAAATGTTCAGTGTGGATGAGTTCATCTAACCAGTTCCTGGGAACCAAATTTGAAATTGTCTGATATCTTTTGAATCTTGGCACTTCATTCTAAACTTCCAATATGACGTCCTATATGTATGTGTGTATGTTTTCTGCTACATTTGATATAGAATTATCTGTTTTTTAGAAACATCCATCACCTACCTACTCCAGGAGTTTAAATCTGTACCAAGATACTACATGAGACATCCATTCAAGGAAAAATTAGCATATGGGGAGGTTTTGTGGGAAAACGTCATGTGAAATAGGGCTTAGCTGATATACAGGAAGTAGATTTGCAGAGATGACAGGAAATGGCATTTCAAAGAAAGAGAATCATGTGAATGAAGTCAGTGTGTCATAAGTGGCACAGCCCAGCCATGGAATCCAGAGCCCACTGAGAGCGCCTTGAGGAAAGACGAAAGCAAACAAACCCAAGTAGGATAGAGATTGAAAAATCAATCAAAAAAGAAGGGATGGCTAAGGAAAGGGCTTGAATCAAAATCCTAAATCTTCAGAGCAGCAGAAATTCAGGCTGGCACCAATACCCGAGAGATCCAATCTAAAGGAAGCGACTTAGCTTCTTGGCATTCGGTGGATATCCAAGTCAGAGAGCAGAATTCTCTATGTCTGTGAAAAAGATACTGAGTGGGAACAGTTTGTGTCGTAGTGACGCAGACTCCACACATTCCAAATTACGTGGGACAGGAAGTTTCCCTCTTCTGAGTTGGGGTTGGAGGGGTGTTCCCAAGTTGCTCAAGCTGCCTGAGATGGAACCAAGAGGAACCTTGGGAAAGGATATGACAATACCAGCACGTCCATGTATTTGTCTAAGGACATGTGAAAAGCCAACAGCCAGCCACCGCCATGATCACTATCATCACGATGGTCATTGTCACAGATACTTATAGAGCACCTACCATTGAACAGGCACTGTTTTAAGCACTTACTTACTATCAATTCACTTACATCTCACAACAGCTCTATTAATATCTCTTCTAAAGATGAGGAATCTGAGAAAAAGAGAAGTGAAATAACTTTCCCAAGATCACCACCTGAAAAGTAGCAGAGCCGGGATTGAAATCTGGGCAGTGTTTCTCCACGGTCTATGTGAAACCACTATAACCTGCCTTGCTCTCCTCATGGACCAAAAGAACGTCAGTGTTGCATCCTCCCTCTGCTTCCTGCCCATAATCCCTGAATTCCTGCCTCCTCCCATTGCCACTTACACTGACAAATACTACTCTGCACTCAGTAACAAAGCCAGACAACTTGAATTCTGCAGCCAATAAAAAACGAGAAAAGGAACAAGACAAAGCTGTGAAAGGGATTGTGGGCTAGAATGAGAGTCCCGCTGGGTGACTATTAGCACAAGCCCATTTCTCCTTCCTCTTTGCTACGAATGCTGTAACTTCGTAATGACAGAGGTAAAAAGGTCTGCGAGCAAATGCATTAACGCTTTACCTTTGTATTTGAACACAGCATACTTTCTCCAAGACTGTCAAACAACTGTCCTCTTTGCTGGATGCATTAATTAAGGCGGTTTAAATTAGGCTGGGTGGTTTAAATGACGGAAATTTATATCTCACAGTTTTGGAGGCTGGAAGTCCAAAACCAAAATGTTGGCAGGTTTAGTTTCTCCCGAGGCCTCTCTCCTTGGCTTGCAGATGGTCACCTTACAGTGTCTTCACGTGGTCTTTCCTTTGTGTGTGCATGTCTCTGGTGTCTCTTTCCTTTTTTAATAAGGATCCCAGTTCTATGATACTAGGGCCCAATCCTTACTACCTCATTTCATCTTAATTATCTCTTTAACAGTTCTATCTCCAAATATAGTCATATTGGGGTTAGGGCTTCAACATATGAATTCAGGGTAAGGGGACACAGTTCACAGCCTATAACCCTGGAGTTAGGTCATGTGACTAAAGAGCTTATAAATCCAAGGCTGCTTTTCAGCCATGGTTGAAGGCTTCTCTAGTTGAAGAGCCCCAAGTAGGTCTGCTTTGCATTCAGAAGTTAACACAATCCCACAGCCTTTAAAGCCACCATCATAAATCCAGTCCACAAAGGAAGTCTGGGGTCTTCTGCCACAAATCTATATAAGAGTGCTCTAGCACTATATACATATATCTCTGTGTGTGTGTGTGTGTGTGTAACATACAAGTTCTAATCCTTTTATTATCATTTAATGCACACTGGTTGGTTTATTTCATGCCATGGTACATGATTCTCTTCATAAACCTTCAGAAAGTTTCCAGTAGCTCATTGGGGAACACAGTGACAGTCACCTTCTCTAGCATACCTCCTCTGCATCTAGCAGAGGAATGAAGTACACAATATCGGGTCCTAATATCAATCAATACAAAAAACATACATTGTATGCAAACACAAAGGACATTTTTTTCTTCATACAATAAAAGTAGACTTTTCTCTTGATGGGCTTCCATTTTTACAAGCTGAGAGAGGGAGGAGCAATGTTTAAATACCACTTAATTGATTCAAATGGCATGCTACCTGGATTTCATGACTTTCCTACTTTGCTTATTCCTGCAGCGTGTCTTAAAACCCAGTTGTCCGGCACAGTGAATGGGCACACAAAGGAGAGTCAAAAGCGCATGTGAGGTGCTTTAAAAGCCAAGCCTGCGATGCAAACGGGCCTCTTATCTGTGAGGAACATGGAGCTCCGTCTCAGTTTTCATTCGTCCTCAGATCAATCACTGAGTCCATGAAGGTCATTGGAAATAAGTGGTACCACTGTTGTTTCCCTTTGAGTAGGAAACTGAAATAAGCAAAATGTCTACGGTTCAAAAGTACATATAAAGCACAAAAATCCCTGAAGGCTCACAGCAAATACATTAACCATGGGAAAATTTTTGGTAATAAATTATACATGCTGTCAAATGGGAAAGCTAAAGGGTAATATAAATTTAAGGTTGAGAAAGAAAACAGAATTGTCAGGGAATTCCCAAATTTATGTTCCATATCAGTTACACTATTGACTAACCTACACGACTGTTTAGCAATATAGGTCACTTTATAAACATAAATCATCCTGACTAATTGAATTTTTCTGAGCTGGATTGCTTTTAACAGACCTGTTCAATGCTCCTCTCTCCCCAGTCCAAACCATTCAACACACACTGATGCCAGAATAGTCTTTCAAAACATGTGCCCAATCACATTACTTCAGAGCTGCCTCTAACTCATATAGCATCTTTGAGAAAATTAGAAAACTAACACCCCCCATTAAGTTAAAAGAAAAAAATATGTGTGTGTGTGTGTAAATCTGTGTATGAATGAACAACCTGAGCAGCTGGCCATAACCATACTCTCGGCTGCTCACATGTCCCCAGAATGCCAAGAAACAAATGTCACTGGCCATATGCACAGTACTCATCCATGTGCATTTGTCCACACACACAAACCACACGTACCAACCCCACAGTGAGATGCTATGGCAGGTCCTGAGCTTGGTAGGGTTTGAAATTAGGCCACCAGATCAGCAAGTGAAAGGCACACCACATGCTGTCACACTGGGTACAATGAATGCCAGCCGGTACGTGAGGGATTCTTTTGGAAGAGTCTCTCCTGCAGCCTCTGGCCCTCAGCTGAGAGCCCTGAATCTCCACCCCTGCTCACCTACTCTTGAATCAGTTACTACACTGGTCCTCAAAGTGTGGTAGGAGGCGTTGGAGATCCGCATGGTGCTTTCAAGGGACCACAAGGCCAAAAGTAGTTGTTTTTTATTCTTCATCTTTCATGAGTGTACAATAGAGATTTCCAGAGGCTACATGACATGTGATGACCTCATCATTCCGAGGGCTAATGGAATGTGTTACTCCTGTCTTATAAAATTTTCACAGTGTTAATTTCTAATACAATAAATATTTTAAGATAAGACCCACATAAACAAAGTTCTTTGGAATCATTTTAAGAGTGTAAAGGGGTCTTGAGACTAAAAAGTTTGTAAACCACTGAGTATGTCTAGTGTGGTTGGCACCCCCTAAGAAGTAGCAGCCTTATGTGGTGGTCATGATTTATCCCCCTGCTCCAAATCTGCACAGGTTCAGGACCAGGCATCAGGGTTTTGGAGACAGATCTATGTTCAAACCCTAGTGTGACCGTTTATTAGTTTATGTGACCTAGGCAAGTTACTTCATCTTTCTGAATATGGGCACCTGCAGGGGCTTAGAGCAGCATTTTAAATCCTCCCCATTCTCCATTTATTACTCTGGGATTCTCAACCAAAAGAAACACATATATTCACAAGAGCCAAAAGCCAAATGAAAAACAAATATCAATTTTACCCATGTTTGGGCCAGTGCCCAAAACCCCAACTCTACTCAAAGGTGGATTGAATGAAGAACAAGGCTTCCTCCTCCCTGTTCTCTGGATTCTAGAAGACCAGCTGTCTGAGCAGACGCCTAGTTTACTTCCCAAGCTGCCTAGCCAGCATGCCTGGCCTACCTTACCCACACAAGCACATGGGAGAAGCTTATGGATGCCGACTGCAGGAAGGGAAGGTGCAGAGATGAGCAGAAAGCATTTCATAGTCCTATAATTCTGTGCCCTGGGGAAGTGTGACCCATGGAATATTCCAGACACTGATTAGTGAGATTAGCCATTTTCCCTTAAACAGGAAGTAGTGAGTAACAGGTTAGAAGTACAAATATTAAGATAGCAATTGATGACTCTCCTAGTCTCATTAGAGTTTATAACACCTCATGACCTGGCACGTATTATCAGTCACTCAAGAAGTGATAATTAATAGTAGCATATACTGGTGCCCATAGGAAAGAGTCTGAAAAATAAGAGCCCCAAAACTTTTTTATCCTCTGTTTTCCACCCTCATATATGGGTGCATAAGGACACTGGAAGCAATAAAGCCCCACAGCAGGTGTCCCTTTGCTGCGGTCCTCCAGTCTCTGATTGTACATCTGCATCGGAAGCCCTGGGTGTTCAACAATCTTTATCTTTTATATCAAAAGCTTCCAATTCAGTTGAATGACAGCTCTTTTTACCTGAAAGTTCTACTGCAAGGTCCAACACCGTGGTCAATGTCATGATATACACAGAAAATCATGATTTGCAAATTATTTGCTGAACACAAAACAAAAAGAGTGACTGCTATCTCCTGTTATTAGTATGGTCTTAGTGTAGTAAGTGAAGAGCCCGGAAAAGGTATGAGACATATAGAATCCATGTAAATACCTATGAGTCCTGGCCTTGCCAGTTACAGGAGATGAGGGAAAGAATTAAGGATCGACTCAAACTTTACATTGGTTAATTGACTCCCATTTAATGACATAGTAACCTGGGTAAGAGTTACAGAATTCCACCTACCCAGAGCAAACTATGAAGGTGAAATATGTCACATAAGAGTTAAGAAGGTCTTGGGGCGGCCGGATGGCTCAGTTGGTTAGAGCACAAGCTCTTAACAACAGGGTTTCCAGTTCGATTCCCACATGGGCCAGTGAGCTGCGCCCTCCACGACTGCATTGAAGACAACGAGCTGCCGCTGAGCTTCCCGAGGGACGGCTGGATGGCTCAGCTGGTTAGAGTGCGAGCTCTCAACAACAAGGTTGCTGGTTCAATTCCTGCATGGGATGGTGGGCTGCACCCCCTGCAACTAAGATTGAAAATGGCAACCCAACTTGGAGCTTAGCTGTGCCCTCCACAACTAGATTGAAGGACAACTTGGAGCTGATGGGCCCTGAAAAAACACACTGTGCCCCAATATTCCCCAACAAAATCTTTAAAAAAAGAAAATAATTAAGAAGGTCTTAACTTGGACTCCAGGGACTTAGGCTACAAAACAAGTGGCATTTATAGATGAGGGTCTTAGGAAAGTCTCAAGGTGGCCATAAGAAAAACCTCCCTAAATGTCTGCAGCCCCAGCTCTTGCCCCGCCCCAAATCTCTACTCAATTCGTCTTCTCACCCACCTGAGAAGTAACCCCAATCTGCTCAAGGCGGTGACCCTTTTCTCAGTGGGTAAGGGTTTTTTAATGTCCGGAAGATTGACAGAGATGATAAAGTAAACAAATCCATGGTATCAATATTTTCAAAATGCTTAGAAAATCCGGTACATCAAAGCATCTGACAGATTAAAATATATAATTAAATAAAATTGAATAATTGATTTTGAGACTTATGGTTTAAATTGAAAAGTATAAATGGATTTACCTATGTTTGTACACACTATTAGAATATATAAAAAGAACTTGAGATTTATAATATTTACAAATTTTATTTATTAAATTAACTAGAGCATTTTAAGTACTTAGAAGTGATTTACATGTTGCAGGCATTTAGTTATTAAAAAAAGGAAAGCCATTAAAGTTTAAAATATTTAAGGGACTATAATTAATCAAGTTAATTAATAACCTTGTAAAGTAATTGGTAACATTTACTAGATTTATAAATAGAATAATAGTAATTAGGAGCTGAATGTAACAGTTCAATTAAAAATACTTTTTAGTTTATAATATTAATACATCAAATTCTAATTTTGTAAACCAAAGTAACAGCAAATACTCTTTTCTGTGAATGACATCAGCCCCCAGTAAAACGCTACCACTAAAACACACGTGACACTTCTGATTCTTTGTTTCCTTTGATTCTGGGCTCTTGGCAATTGGTCTTTTACAGAACATATCTCTGATCCATAAAGAACCAGCTTTTCAGGAGAAAGAATCATTTACATGTCAAATGAATCTACCTCCTGACTATATTTAATCTCCAGGAATGGCCTCATAAAATAATAAAAGTCCCAGTTCAAATTAGCGTCTGATGCTTCATTCCATTATCAAAAACCATGACTATATAATTTATTGGCCTGTAGAAAGGAAACTCCTTTTCCATTTGTTCTTCAGCCCCCGGTAGATCAAGTTCTGATTGTCTGTATCTCCATCAATATTAATCAAAATTACACAGACTTCTTCCCTGTCTATGAAATATTTTAGAAAGATTAAAACCCATGGTTGCAGAATCAATTTACAATCTGGGCTCTATATAAGTATGGCAGACAAAAGATGGAACAGAAAAAGAGGAAGGAAATGTGCAAAAGGTGGTAGAAATGGTAACATCAGAAAGCAAGGGGTCCAGAGATTTAATTGAGATATCACTGAAGGTGAAGAATCAGAAATAGAGCTCTAGGTCTATTATGTAAAGTTATAAAGGTAACCCATAAAAACTGAAATTATATACATAAATAGATACACACATGTATGTTTGTGCATCTAAAAATATTAGGAAGAGGATAGGAGGAGAGAATAGTATATAAGAAACTTTATCTTTCATATCAAAAAGAAATTATGTGTAATGTATAATAAATATATACTATATATTATAAATCAAAGACTACGATCTGGCACACATCGCCTGGCTCATCACTGTATAATATAGTAGCCATCAGCCAATGTGGCTACTGAGCAGTTAAAATGTGTCCAATTCAAACTGAAATGTACTGCAAGTATAAAATACACAACAGATTTTTGAAAACAATATAAAAATGTAAAATATCTCTTTAATAAGCTCTATTTGATTATACGTTGAAATGACAACCTTTTGGATATACTGGGTTAAATAAAATATATTATTAAAATAAGTTTTATGTGTATACTTCTACTTTTTAATGTGACTACTAGATACTTGTAAATTATATGTGTGGCTCGCATCATGTATCTATTACACAGAGCTACTCTAGAGTTTTGGCATTCAACGTCAGAAGAACTAAAAATACTAATAAAGAACTTGGCCTCAGGGAAATAGGACTGAGGGAAAGAGATACATGAGGCAGGAACCCACTGCTTTTTATGAGAAACTCTTCTACACTATCTGAATTATCTTAGACATACTTGACTTTGCAGAGAATTCGAAATGTTTAAACAAATTTAAAATGAAAGAATAACATATCCTAAAGGGAGAAAGTCAATGAGGCCATCGATAAAGGTTAAAAAAAAAAAAGGAAATGTAAGGACACCAGTATGGAGGGAGGGCACACAGCTGGACAGTGTCCACGTGCAGGACAGACTCACAAGGCCAGTGTGTGGGTCAGCGCGACAGCATTAGGGATCATTGTGTGCAGGTCTCAGTCAGCAGCTTTCACGGACAAAACAGATTCAGTCAGTTTCATTTCACTTCATCTCTGTCTCCAGTCGTCACTCTCATAAAGACTAACAAGACTGTGTTTCTCTCTGCCGCAGAGCGTGTCACAGCATCTTCAGCACTATCATAAAAATCATAATGTCTTCCCCGATGTCCAGATGGCCCTTGGCACCCAAAGTGATTGTGAGGTGCCAAGTCAACATCTCCCTCCTATAACCTCACTCTCTTTACCAGCAGGAACTTCAGGATTTCGGAAAGGATCTTCCTGGAGCAAGCTTTTCAACAGTATATAGCTAAGGGTGTCAACCTGTGAATCCACAACGTTTGGACATTTTAATGTTTCCTCACATGGTAAACAATATCCCACAGCCTACAATAGTAAGGAGGTCAATCCACAGAGTCCATGCATTCATGCAACAAATGTGTTTGAGTGCCTGCGGATGCTGAGTGCTGTTCTAGGTACGAGGGATAGCCACTAGCAAAGCAACATCCTCCACTCTCTTGGAACTTACATTTTCGTGGGAGAGACAAGTAACAAACAAGTAAACAAATATGTATAATTTTAAGAAATTATAAGTGCTTCTTAAAATAGTTTTATAATTGTTTAAGAAAATATGCAGATTAATGGGGTAGAGGGTAATGGGATGGGGAGGGTGGAGGTAACTATTTTTGAGATTGCCTACTGAGAGAGTGAGATTGGAGGGAACCCTAAGGTGATGGAAAGGGTCCAACTATACAAAAATATGGTAGAAAGGGAAAGGGTGTTCCATGTGAGGAATGGCAATGTCAAAGGGCTGCGGATGGGAATGAACTCAGAGTGGTCAAAACAGCAAGAAGGCATGTGGGGCTGGAGAAGAGGGAGTCAGGAGGAGGGGGGAGGAAGGCGAGGTACAGAAACAGCCCATCTTCCCTCGTGTGGGGCCACGTGGGCCCTGGTACGGCCTTCGGAGTTTATCCCAAATACAGTGGATTCTATCAGAAGGTTTGGAGCAGATAATGAATCAACAGGGCTTTTGGCTTAACTAATTTTCTTGTGGAATTATAAGTAAAGAGTGAAAAGGTCCTTCCCTCTTTTCCTTCTCCACTCTTAAGGTTAGTGACATAAGAATTAAACCAGAATTCTTTATTCAGCATAAATTTGAAATCACCGTGAATCAACAAACAGGTAACTGACTACTCTCCACTGCTCTGTGGCATTTTTAGGGGAATGTAGCTTTTGTATCTATTTTCTTCAGAGTTAACAAGTATTTATTGGGCCCTTTCTGTAGACCAACACTGAGCTAGGCGCTTGTCTACATGCTTGCATCTCAACCTCATAATAACCCTATGATAGTGTTAAAATTATCCCATTCCATATGTAAAGAAACAGGCCTAGAGATCAGATGACTTGTCTAAGATTGTAGGGCAATAAATGACAGAGCCTGGATTCGCACCCAGCTTTCCTGATGCAAAGCTCCACATCACATTGTCTTTTTTATAGCCCTCTTATCAGCCATAATGAGTTGTTCTGGCATTTTAAAAGACAAATATCAAAATGAATAATCTACTTGGAGGTAAACAGCGGTAACTGCTGTCAAATCCTGACAGTGCACCAGAGATTCAGAAAAGTAGAATGATTTGCTTGCAATTATGCAGCCTGATAGTGGCCAACCTGGGATAATTCTTAGATTTTCCCAAATGTTTCCACTGTTATCCACCCTTATCTCTGAAAATTCAAAAGCAGAAAGACATAAATTAAACCTAAGAATGAATATGGGTTTCAAAGTAATAAAGGTTAATTAAGCTGCAGATATGCTCACCAAAAAACTGCATAGCATGTGCAAATAATGAGAATATTCACAGAATGCTTCCAAAGTAGAGATTGGGAGAGCATATTACGAAGTACTGGCAGCAACTGGGTGGGTGGATAAATATGGACAAGCAGGAAGCCTGGTACCATCCCAAGCTAGTACATTGATTCTATTGAGTAATTAAGGTTCCTACAGATTAGTCATTACGAACTGTTTCCCAGGACAAACTGTGCTTTACATTGAAATGTGTTTCTCTTGTGATTTCTCAATAAGATTTGTGTCATAGGGATCAGGGTAGATCAATCTTGAAAAAGCTGGTGGGGAAAAAAAATGTATGAGATTTTTATTAAGACTTATAAAAATAATACATTGTGTATGGCTGCTCATGCCACTCTGCTGAAACAATGTCAGTGAGGTAAATGGAGGGGAAAATTCTATTACAGTAGCACATGCTTTCATGCACTAATGTTTTCCTTTTGATTTTAAGCTGAATTGGAAAACAAACGGGACCCTTCAGGAATCATTTGTTTTAGCATTTGGAAGAAAGCATCGATTTTTAACACTGGAGCATATAATCAAGTTTTAGAAACATTCACATCAAAATGATCTTTGAAAGGCAATTTGTCAGTGTTTCATTTGTCCAACCTCGGAATATTAAATTTTTAAAGTCTTTCTCCCTGTTCCTCTCTATCTCATGGATAGAGCAATTTCCCTTAGAATTATGTATTTTAAAATTGTCAATTTATCATGGTTTTTTGTTGTTTCTTATTTCACTTACAAAATTGAAATACCTATATAATAAGGCAAAGAAATAAGGGAGGTTTTTTCCTTTAATTGTGTAATTAAAATGATAATGGCTTTGATGTCAAAAACAATTATGGAATGATTAAGAACTTAACTAAATGACTCAGGGGTTAAGTCTCCCTGCATCTTTTGATATTGTCATTCTCAATACATTGCCTTTTCCTGAAAGGGAAAGAGAAGGTGGAAGATTGTAGAGTGGGTTTTATGACCAGACCTACAAGTAGTACATATTATTTCCAACCATATTCCACTGGACAAAACCCAAGCATATCGCCCAAACCAATTGCAGAGGATAATGGAAAATAAAATCTTCCTATTTCCTCAGGAAAAGGGCATCAAGTTTATTAATATTTAGCAAGTCTCTAACACAAGAGGAAAAATTAAATTATACAATGATAAGGTACTCAGATTTCCTTCTATAACTTCTAAAAGTAGGTCAAAGCTTTATCCCCAAATTCATTTGCATATATACATTTTTTTTAGCCTTATGAAGAAAACTCATGAGCAGTTGAGTTTTCTCAAAGCCTAGTAGTCAATAGTAAAAGAAAAGCCTTTCCTATTGACATTTTGAAAGATAAATAAACCTCTGAATCTATGACTCAACTCACCTCAGGAAGCAGTGTTTTACAAGTTGACTAGGGCAAAGTTCTGGATACACCATACTTGTCTAGTACCAACCACAGACAGGCAATCCCTACCCCATGCTCAACTCCTATGGTCCAATTAGAGAACAGCATCCTAAATGTCCAACTATGCTGCTGCAGCCAAGTTCAAGAACAACTGGAACAATGTAGAAGAAAACTGAAATATATGCTGACCCCATGATGTCCCTCTAAGTGATGTCTCACTTAGCAGAAAGGAATTAAAGTGTCGGATGGAGGCAGTGCAACCTGGCACCACCAAAAGGGCCGAGAATGGTGGATACAAAACAGCATTTCATTTCTACCTCTGGGCCCACTTTCAGATTCTGAATTACTTCAGTGCCCAAACTAGTACCAGTGCTTTCTGGAGAATGGAATTAAGTAGCTAATTACAACTATTATAACAAAATGTGCAATGTCTTCATGGATATGCTGTCTCTTTAAATAATGTGTCCTCCCTCACTAGAACGTCCCAAAAGGGACCTCCTCTAGCAACAGGAATGCTAGAAAGGGCTTCATTATTGAGTGTGAAGCTGAAAAGATATCCACATACCACTCAATGCTCAGATTTCAAAATCCCATGCACTTAAATCTCTCTGCTGGTTTCTTTGTTTGAAAAGGTATTATTTACCAAGCCCTACTCCAGCTCTGTGCCATCACTGTCCTTGGTTCCACGATTATGTAGGAAAGGCAAAAAACAAAAATTTTGATCTTAAGCTGCAACCTAAATGAGTGTTTTGTTTCACATTCTTCAAACAACTTGTTTTACTAGCCATCACTTTCTTATAATAAGCAAATCCAGGATATTACATTTAAGTCATTTTCAACTCAAAATAGCATTCAGTTTTGCCACCTAAGGGATATCAAAGGTAATTTATGTAGAGAAATGGAAATAGAAAGTGAAAATACAACTACGGTTAAGTCATACTTACTTCCAAAGATATGGTTTTCAAAAATTATGCATAAAGATCCACAATTATTGACTTTTAAAAATCTAGGTATACAATTATGCCCAGAGTAGCACAGGTTGAATTATCATATGTTTAATGGTTAAACTAGGTTAAAATTAGAAATGAGAGAAAAGCTTGATCTAAAATAAAAAGACCAGCTACCTCAGAAGGCTGGGGACTAGCTCCAGTTTGCATCATTGGAGTTAATAATTCCAACAGGGAAAAGTGTAGCCATGACAGTAAGTTAAATTTTGTGTTTCTTGCTGACTAAATTCTATGTGTTGCTGTTAAAAATGTTTGTTTCTTATCAAGCAAAGCATCTGCTTTTTGATGCTAAAAGTGGGATCTGAGGGAAGTACTGATGTTTCCCAAAGCAACTTGATTAATAGCAGGCTTCCAATTTTTAGCTAAAAGACATTTTGATGAAACCAGCAGTACTGAATAACTGTTTCCACAAATAATCCTGATATATATTTCCTTTCTCTCCAGGATTTTAGACAGTGGGACTCTGAGATGTGCTGTTTTCCTTCCTTCCACACAGCTCTCTCTTGCTCCTACAGGTGTGACACAAGTCAGTGGGATTCACTGACTGCCAAACACCTGGGCTGTGTGCTGCCAAAAATCCTTGCTTGCTCGCTGATCCCTAGGAGCTTGTGAAGAGAAATCATCTGAACGTGGAGAAATAATAAACAAATGGACAAAACGTTTTAAAAAGGACTGAAACATTTATTCTGAGGAGTTAATTTTATTGCAATGTGGTGAACATGCAAGAATAAAACTATATTCTCAAATACATAGAGGTGGGTCACTGGGAGCTGGACAAGATAAAAATTATTGTTGAGGGTGAATAATCTTTATGCAAGGTGAGTAGAAAATACTTCAAGGATAAAACAAGGTTTTTAAAAATTTGGTAGAACTGATGGTGGCTTGAAAACATAAAGTAAGTCCTTAGAACACATCAGGTGAGGACAGGAAAGACGGAGATGAAAACGAGAGTGAGAAAAGGAAAAAAGAGAAGACAGAAAGTCTGCTGAATTAGGAATTAAAAGACCTGAATTCATATTCCTGACTCCCCCGGCCATGTAATCTTGAGCGATTCTCATCACCAACATCATAACAGCTATCACATAGAGAGCTTCCGATGAACGTGACCCTTTACACAAGTTATCTCCTTTAATCTTCACAGCAACTTAACAAGCATTATCCTATTATCTCCACTTTTTAGGTTGAGAAAAAGATTCAGCCAACTCAAATAATCACACCAAGGTTTTACAACTTAGTAGATATCAGAACCAGGGTTTTTCCCTGTTTTGAAAGCATCTATGTAATTTGGAAGTATCCAACCTTTCCACAATGGTGGGATACTTCCTAAATGTAACCTCTCAGAACCTCACTCTCTTCATCTAGGAAGGGATTATTATAATCCCTTCTACCCTGTTTCCCCGAAAACAAGACCTAGTCAGACAATCAGCTCTAATGCATCTTTTGGAGCAAAAATTAATATAAGATCCGGTATTATATTATATTATATTATATATTACATTATATTATAAAGACCCGGTCATATATTATATTAAAAATAATACTGGGTCTTATATTAATTTTTGCTCCAAAAGACACATCAGAGCTGATGGTCCGGCTAGGTCTTATTTTCGGGGAAACACAGTATAGTCACACAAAGACAGTATACCTGTTGGCTTTTGCCACAGTAACTGAATTTATTCTTTCTCCTGCGTCTATGAGAAGGGTAGCCAGTCTGATGATCTCAGCTGGACTTGACAGGACAGTTTTAATGGTAAGCACGTGTCTGGTGGTAAGCCTGTTGTTGGCCAATCTGGCATGGCACCAATCGGATAACTAGCTCTGCTGCATGTGGCCTCTCATCTCCAACAGGCAAGCCCAAGCTTGTTCCCATTACAGAGGCACAGAAAGCATGCAAGTCCTCTTGAGTTGTAGGGTCAGAACCAGCACATCACTAATACCACAATCTGTTAGCTAAGTAAATCACAGGACCAGCCGAGATTCAAGAGCTGGGGAAGAGGTCCAAAAATCACATTGCAAATGGCATGTATGTGTGGAAGGGTGAGTAATTAGGGGCATTTTGCAATCACCCTACCATAGGATGCACGGACATACAAAGTCTGACAATTAAGTTCGCGAACTTGTAGCAACGATGTTGCTAACCTTTTTTTTTGATATCAGAAGGATTATTCATTATGAATTTGTACCAACTGGACAAACAGTTAACCAAGTTTGCTATCTGGAAGTGCTGAAAAGGCTGCATGAAACAGTTAGATGACCTGAACTTTTCGCCAACAATTCACGGCTCTTGCATCACGACAATGCACCAGCTCACATGGCACTGTCTGTGAGGGAGTTTTTAGCCAGTAAACAAATAAGTGTATTGGAACACCCTCCCTACTCCCCTGATGTGGCCCCCAATGACTTCTTTCTTTAACTGAAGATAAAGGAAACATTGAAAGGAAGACATTTTGATGACATTCAGGACATCAAGGGTCATACGATGACAGCTCTGATGACCATTCCAGAAAAAGAGTTCCAAATTTGCTTTGAAGGATGGACTAGGTGCTGGCATCGGTGAATAGCTTCCCAAGGGGAGTACTTCGAAGGTGACCATAGTGATATTCAGCAATGAGCTATGTAGTACTTTTTCTAGGATGAGTTTGCAAACTTAATTGTCTGACCTCGTGTGCTTTATAAACTGTAAAATGCCACCCCACTGGGTCCCTAACTGAAACCTACTCTTCTTGAAAGCACCAGCCACTGTCACCAATCTGACAGCTTATTTTCATAGCTGTCATCTCTCCAACTGAACTTGTAAAAAAGAGCTAGACAAAACAGGTATTGAGAATCAGGGTATTGGGCTTTTCTTATGCTCTCTGAATTCAGATGAGATTTTTCCCCCTATGCCCTTACCCTAAAATCCATCCACAGTTACATTCTATTAAATTAGAAATTTCTTTCAGAATTAAAAATCAAGAAGAATAATTTCCAGGCTTTGTGTCATTTATTCTTGGCCTTTCTGAAAATGTATGTATATTCCATCATTTTTTATTGGGGCATAATGTTTTCTTTCTAAAGCAAAACCCTAAATGTTAAATCCCAAATTCATAGTTAACATGATTTAAAACTGCTCTATAGGTCCCTAGGAGACATAGTCTGGGAGGGTATCAAATCAGCATTGGGATTCACATTAAGACGCGAAATTTACTGTGACTTGGACAAAAAGCTGCCGTAACCAGAAACTCCAGAGATTAACTCTTTTCTGTCTCAGAAATATTTACTTGTATTTTTTAATTCCCCATGAACCACATCCAAATTAGCTTGCGAAAGAATGTTAACAATAACACTTACCATGTCACATAACCTCTCTAGGCCAGCTGTTCTCAACCCTGGCTGACTGTACATTAGAATCACCTGAAGAGCTTTTTAAAAATCCCCATGCCCAAGTCACACCCCAGAACAATCAAATCAGAATCACTGGGGATAAGACACAAACATCAGCACTTTTTTCAAGCTCCCCCCAAATGATTCCAATGTGCCCCCAAGGTTGAGAACCACTGCATGGGGCCCTTACCTTCCCTGACTATGAACGGAAGAAAGCTTTGCACTAGATTCCAATTTGTATTAGGTTGCAATTCTATTTCTTTGTTTGAATTGCTAGCAAAAGAACTTGGCTATTTCTCATTAAGCTACGTTGAAGCAGCGTAGAGTAGAAAGAGGCTTTCGAGTCGGAGCTGCAGTTAAATCCCTGGTCAGTAACCTAATAGGTACAAGACTCAAGAGCAAATTATTTAAACTACTTAGCCTCTATGAGCCTTGATTTCCTCCGAAGGCAAATGGTATAGTAATTCCTACACAGGGTGTTTTAAAGATTAATTGAGATAAGTTATATAAAATGCTCCCATAATAGACAATCGATACATATCCATTTCTTTGCCCTTTGCCTTCAGATTCTTGAACAAGCTGCCGGGCATCCTCAGCTGGCTTGCTGTGGACTGCTGAGGCAAGAGGAAAGGAAGGACAATACTCAACTGTGTATTACATGGGTTTATAAAACGTGAAGCGGCCGAGTTGTCTGCCCTTCACATGCATCTCACAATCCTGCTGCTAATTCCCTTGGGGTGAAATATCACTGTACATCTGCTTGCTGGGGGCCACCCCACAGGGGGTCTAAATGTCACTTGCTCTTTGTCCAGACACATCATTTAAGGGGACTTTGTTTTTAACTCCCTCAGCCCAAGAGGCCTGATTTGACCAGGTTTGGGGGAAAGGCCACGTAGGGAAGCTTGGACAAGACTCGGCCAGCCTCTCTCTGCACCAGATCGGCTCTCCAGAAAAGCAAAGATCTTAAAATTGAGACAGGTTAGTTAGCATGTTGTTAGGTAGACAGGAAGGTCTCTGGTAGAGTAAACAAAAGACAGCCATATCCTAAAACTCCAGGTTCTGAAGTAACTCATTCACTCCAGGACAAACGGAGCACACCTGATAGATAGGAATGCGTTATTTTGTTAATCCTTTCAGCATGGGCAAACAGAACAAAGCTGGTAGCCGAATTCCATTAGAAGGTCAGTTCCCTTCTTCAAAAGGGCAAGAGAAGATATAAGAATAAGAGCCTTTGCCCCATGCTGGGCACCCCATCCGGGACCCCCTCTTGTTTCAAGCGCTGCATTTCTTTGCTTTTTAATAAACTATCCTCTTTTACAACTCCTCACCTCTCCTTGGTCCGTGCTTCCATTTTTCGGTTTCACTGAGACAGGATCCCGACATTCACAGAAAAATTCCTACAGCAAAATGACTGCAGAGTAAGGCAATATCACCACTGCAGCTACAGAGCAGGAAAATCGTCCCTTGGTAATAGAACGGTTTTCTTTGCTAATGGTAAGTCTCCTGGGCAGGTCTGCAAATATACTTCTTCACAAAGGAGTTATCTTTAAATTACTGTAGTTTTTTTTAAAGAAGTCTGGCGCCACAAAGCAAATAAACCTTTTTTTTTTTTTTTGGTCTTTGCATTTCTTCATTAGTAACAAATAGTAGGAGATGCAGTTAGATTTTTCCAAAATGTATTTTTAAATGATTAAACCTGTTTTCTTGGTTCTGACTCATTTTTCCAATTACAGAAAATCTTTATAAATGAAGATTGATTGAACAGGAGCAAAGCAGAAATGGTAAGAATACTGTTGATTCATTAACCATATATAACTAAATGCCATACATTTACATAGTAATTTCAAAATGACCTGTCTCTGTAGCATCTGTCTTCCTTCAGCAGTCCCTCATCCCTCCTCTTAGGTCATGGCTGCCCCCACCCTCAACCTGATTCAGAGAAGCTGTCCTAAATGTAGCATGGGAAAGCCTGCACCCCACTGTCGCGAACAATTATGTGTTTGGTACTTACAGCTTTCCTAGTCTTCATTTTGTCAATTACTAAAGTCAAGGATTTTTTTAAAACTAGTCTAGGTAGGTTCTATGGCACAGGGAATACCTAGCCAATATGTAAGCCTGTGCAAAATGGGATTGTTTTGATCAAAAATACTGAGTTGTTAGGGAATGTTGTGTCTCTCATTGCGCTTATATCTATCTCAGAGACAATGGCACTTATCACCACTTGAATATTATACACCTGTTTATATGTTTACTGAATGCCTCCACCTTCCACAAACTACAGTCCATGGGCCAAATCAAGCCCACTGCCTCTTTTTGTAAATCAGGTGTTTATTTACATAGTCTCACTCACTCATTTACATATTGTCCACATAGCTTATCCCACTACAAAGTCAGAGTTCAGTAGATGTGACAGAAACTAAGCTACAGAGTCAAAAATATTTACTATCTGGTCCTTTACAAAGTTTTCCAACCCCTGTTCTAGATTTTAGTCTTCTTAAGAACAGGGACTTTGCTATAAACTCACTGACCTGTACATAGTAAGTGTTCGAGAAACATTCGTTGCATAAATAATGTTAAATAAGTTCATCATCTCAACCCCAAAGCTACTTGTCAGGTGCAGAATTTCAGGAAAAAAGGAAAGCATACATTTGTGCCTTACTTACAGATATATAAAGTTGAAAAGATCCTAAAGAAGAACACACCCTAAATTTTTCAGCTGAGGAAACAGGCCCAGAAAGCTGAAGTGATTCTCTCAAGGTTAGCCCAAAGGAGAGGCAAGAACTACTCCCGCAGCACATTTGCTTTTCCTTTAATTATTCAGTCACTCTGTGAAGTCAACCTGCTCCCGGGAGGACCAAGGGTTTGAACACAACATTTATGCACTAATAATTACACTTATTTGGAACCTTCAATTCTGACTTAGTCCCTGAAGTTCTTTAAATGCTCACAATACATTTTCATAAATTCAGTTAGAGAATAATATGCATGCATTAAAGAACCCAAAGTACAGCTGCGCAACAAACTCTGGTAATTAAACTGACGCCCTGAGTTCCAGTACCAGTGCACACTGAATGATGACTCCATCTACCGACTATCTGTTTTCACAAAATTTTCCCCAGATCTGTTCAACAAAAAAGAATAATTTAATGCTGCCAAGTCACAGTAAGAAGTAGACAAGTATCGCCCAGAACAGCTCAGTTGTTTTTTCTTGCCAGTATTGGCTGAGAAAGAAATTCTGGGTGGTTTGGTGTCTCCAATGCACTAAAGCAATTTTTCTAATGTCATCATTTATTGTTTTCCTCCAAAAGTTCTTTGTCATTCCTTCCCATAAAGGAAGGATCACAAACAAATAAATCATAGAACAGAAGCCGCACATTAGGGTTGCAAGGTCTGGAACCCATAGTCACGGTCCACTTCTGTCATTTGGCAACCACGGATTCGGCCCCAATCTGTGCTACGCACTGCAATAGGCACTGGGGGAAACAAAGAGGCATCAGACGCAGTCCCTGGATCCCAGAAACAGTGACGTTTCATGTGGGCGGGCAACAAGGAGAGGGTTGCCGTACCCTGGGGTAGGTCCTGTGGATCTAGGAGGTAAGCCCGGGGGTTGGGGGGAGTGGGCAGTGGAGGACACGGCGGACACGCAGGCCAGACTGTCCTTCCAGTCAAGGTAAGAGTTAGCCAGGTGAAAAAGGGGTGGGGGTGGGGGGCAAAAAATCTTCATGACCATGAAGTATGTTCAAAGACAAAGAAGTAAGAGAGAGGAGAGCAGAACACATTTAAGGGAGTAAAAAGAGTCCAGTATGTCTGGAGCCTCACATGGGAGGTGAGCCTGGAACAGTGGGCTTGGATCTCTAAGCTAGGACAATGTATACCCTACAACAAGCCCTGGCTCTAAGCCCAGTTTGTCTGGGGTGCTGGTCCAGGCACCAAGACGTGCCTTTAAAGTTAAACAAATAAATAAAAATAAAAAGTATCCTCGAGATTAATCTGCAGAGTGACGACATCAGAGGCGTTCGGGTTCTAATAGTCTATCCAATACAGAAATCTTATTCCAACATCCTAAACAGATGATCGTCTGGCCTCGGTCAGAACACTTCTAATGACAGGGAACTTATTGCCTCAAGAAGGAGCTTACTAGCAAGTTCTATTCTGTGTTGAATTGGAAACTACCTCCCTATAACTTCTTTCTGACTTCAATAAGAAATTGGCCAACAACTTTTCCCCAAAGAAAGGGAGCTTAAAACAGTGAACAGAGCCCAAAGATCAGGTATAGCTATTTACGTGGTTTAAACTTGATGAACAGTGTTCAATATCCCACCACCAACATTCCAAGATGCAGTTTCCCAGAAATCCAGGCCGTGTCAGAGCCAAAGATCTTTTGAATCAGGACACATCTATTAGAGGGATTGGGCAGCTGAACCCTGAACCTCTAGACCCAGGGAACAAGGGTAAGGATCCTGAAGAAGCATCTTGAACCAAGCATAATATAGAAGCCAAAGCACATAGCTCCATGGGAAGGAGCTAGAGAGAGAAAGCTGGAATCAGGCAGACACGTCCTAGAGGAAGCACAACCATGTTGCAGTGGTTCAGCTGCCTGACGTAGATTCACAGGACATCAGGGAAGCCTCGTACAACACAATAGAAGCAACCATAAAGACACTCGAAGTTATGTACAAGAAGGGAATAGTCACAATCCCCAAGTCAGAAAACATGTTACTCCATTGCAAAGAGAAGGCAGAATTACTCAAAATCCTACTTTGCTTTCTTCTTTGCTACTAAGAAAAAGGATGCTGACTGCAGAGTGGACCATGCATCATCAACAAAGAGTGGAAGCCAGGGATGGATGAGAAGACAGTAGGATCCTGTATCTGCTTCTCTAAGCAAGTTCAAGGTCCTGACCCAGATCAATTGGCTCCAAGGCACTGAAAAAACCTGCAGATGTTTTCAGAACCCCAGAGATGCAAATCTCTGTGAAACCACGGACAAAGAGAGTAGAGTCAAAGACCAAAGCTAGACTGATACCATCCCCATGACCAAACCTAGCTGGATTCTGTGAACCTGTGAAATTATAAACTGAGAGGCCATAGTACTAATAAATAAATAAGGAGGCGCTTAGAAGCAAGGAGTGAGAGAGAAAGGGGCAAAGAGCCACGACCAACACACACAAGCAGTTGACAATACTAGAGACAAATGCAGAACTGACGATAGCAAACTATGCTCACCATGCCAGCCACTGCTCTAAGCACTTAATCTTCAGACCAAGCGTAAGAAGTAGATGCTATTATTACCCCCACTTCACAGATGAGAAAACCAAGGCTCAGACTTTACATAACTTGCTCAAGATTGCACAGCTAGTAACTGGCGGAACCAGGATTTGAACCACAATACAGTGCCACCCCCCTGACAATTCAGAGGTTGATTACGGAGGTGACCTTCCAGGAGGAAGCAGAAATTGGACAAAGTTAAAGGATTAATAAAAGTTGGAGGATGAGACTAAGTTGGGATTGGCGAAACCAGTGGGAACCCTGAAGAAGAGGATCCTTGCTGGAGCTCAGGGGCATGATGAGGAGAGAAATATGGTGGGAAACATGAGGCCAGATGCAGAGTACCTTGAATTGGACTCTCAGGTGCTTTACCATTCCACGTAGCCTTTCAAGTCTGTTCCCTGCTCCCTCCATCTCCCTTCTTATCCTATTCAAGGCATCTCTTTTTGTCTTTTAATATTTTTTAAATTATCTTTTAAATTTGTTTTTCTGTCATAATTGACATACAGTATTATATTAGTTTCAGGTACACAACAGTGATTAGACATTTATATACCTTACAAAGTGGTCACCTCAATAAGTCTAGTTATACATAATACGTAGTTATTACAATATTATTTACTATATTCCCTGTGCCGTCCTTTACATCCCTATGACTATTTTTATCACTGGCAATTTGTACTTCTTAATCCCTTTCACCTTTTTTTGCCCATTCTCCCATCTGGTGACCATCAATTTGTTCTCTGTATCTATGAGTTTGTTTCTATTTTGTGTGTTTATTTTGTTTTTTAGATACCACATATAAGTGAAATCATATGGTGTTTGTCTTTTCCTGTCTGACTTACTTCACTTAGCATAATACCCTCTAGGTCCATCCCTGTTGTCGCAAGTGGCAAGGTTTCATTGTTTTTTATGGCTGAGTAATATTCCATTGTATACATGTACCACAACTTCTTTATCCATTTGTCTATCAATGGACACTTCAGTTGCTTCCATATCCTGGGTATTGTAAATAATGCTGGAATGAATATAGTAGGGATGCAGATATCTTTTCAAATTTTGGATTTCTTCATATAAATACCTAGAAATGGAATTGCTGGGTCTTATGGTAGTTCTATTTTTAATTTTTTGAGGAACCTCCATACAGTTTTCCATAATGGCTGCACCAATTTACAATCTTAATGCATTTTTATTTGCAAGTAATACAAATCTTCAAACATGCACATGCGAAAAAAAGTGCTTGGAGACAGGAACTTTATTAGAGAACATGCAAGGTCAGGAAGAGTAGTTGAGGCTTCAAAGGGCCTTGAACCACAGACTCTACAAGGTCTGACAATAAAGTTCGCGAACTTGTTGCAACGACATTGCTGATCTTTTCCGATATTAGAGGGATTATTCATTATGCATTTGTACCAACTGGACAAACAATTAACCAAGTTTACTACGTACTTGGAAGTGC
This sequence comes from Rhinolophus ferrumequinum, assembly GCF_004115265.2. NCBI lineage: Eukaryota > Metazoa > Chordata > Mammalia > Chiroptera > Rhinolophidae > Rhinolophus > Rhinolophus ferrumequinum. The sequence goes on along the minus strand of NC_046296.1, from coordinate 42,857,732 downwards.
TGAAAAGGCTCCATGAAAAAGTTAGACGAAAACGACCTTAACTTTTCGCCAAAAATTCATGGTTCTTGCATCACGACAAGGCACTGTGTGTGAGGGAGTTTTTAGCCAGTAAACAAATAACTGCATTGGAACACCCTCCCTACTCACCTGATCTGGTCCCCAGTGACTTCTTTCTTTACCCAAAGATAAAGGAAATATTGAAAGGAAGACATATTGATGACATTGAGGACATCAAGGGTAATACAACGACAGCTCTGATGGCCATTCCAGAAAACAAGCTCCAAAATTGCTTTGAAGGGTGGACTAAGCAGCAGCGTCAGTGCACAGCTTCCCAACGGGCGTACTTGGGAAGTGATATTCGGCAATGAGGTATATAGGATTATCGCGAACGTAATTGTCAGACCTCATAATTCACAGACTATTCTCTCCTGACCTGGTCAGGCCCAGGGTCTCTCCCACCTTCTCTCCTGGCCCTATCTCAGCTCTCACCAGCCCTGCAATGCCCCTAAAATTTGACAGTGACTCTCTCCAAACCTGACACCAATGTCCCATCCAACAGCTTCAACGACACGGCCACACACACTGCCCCACTCCCCCCACTACTGGCAAGCTTCCCAGCCAGGTTCCCTTTAAAAAGGTCCCTTCTGCTCTATTCATGAGCTAAAGTCAGGCCCTCACTCTGCCTAACCAAATCGCTACTCCACTTGCTGTGGGTGCACCTCAAGGCAGTCTCCGTGGGCCTTGAATGGGAAGCAGCACAAAAGCCCAGCTTCCCTCCCTCGATTAACTCAGTCCCCTTCCCAGCGTTAGCCAGTGAGGGGACACAGAACACATGTGTCTTCCTTCCAGTCCTGCATCTCCCCTCTTCTTCCCACAGCTCCTCAGACTGGAAGGGGCAGGTTTCCTTCCTTCCTCTTTATCTTCTGTTAGAACATGCTCCAATGCTTCCCTCCCCCAGAGTTACGATGGTGAACAGGGTACAGAGAGAGAGAGACAGACAGACAGAGAGACCAGTTTTAGGTTTATAAGGGAACTTAAAATTCAAAGGTATTTCAAAATTACAATACCCATTTCATTGAAAAGAGATGAAAATGAAGCCCGGATGGGAGACTCAGAGTGCCCCCTGCTTCCTGAGCTCAGCCTTACTCCTCTCAGACTCCCTCAGCAACTTCTAAGGAGTCCTGGACATTTATTGAAACACATTTAGAAAACCACGGATACAGTCTAGCCCAGAGCTCCCCAAGAAATTGATAGGACCTTGAGGCCAAATATCACTCAGCAAGTTTATGATAAAGTTAGCCTGAAGATGCGGGTCCCATGTTCTCTGACGCGTCCTTCCCACTGCTTCTCAGCTGTCATGCCAGATCACTGTCTAGCTCACTGCTCCCTGGCTGCTTCCGACTTCGATGAAATATGCTGGGGCTTTGGTACAACATGTAGTATTGTATCATGAAACTGGGTTTGGATCCGAACAGTCTTTTCTTTTTTTATTTTTAAGATAGACGTTTGACCCTTCCAGAAGCTAACCCCCAGGGGTAAAGACCTAAAGAATGCTGCTACAAACATTTCACAAGGTCATGATCTCAGCTATCATGACATCTGGAGGAGTGCCCCTCACAGATCTAGTATTTTAGGTTTCCACGAGTGCAAGTGAATTTTTTCATCACAAAATGTGACTTCCTGACATGATTTGATGACCACAGCAAAACAAAACAGTCTAGTGAGAGAACATGAAGCGAGGAGATACAGAAGCAGAGAAAAGGCTTTTCATTTTACCAGCAGCACATTCTTGAGCCAGGCCTCCACCTGTACTGGCACCAATTTTATTTTCCATAAAGCCACACATAATAGAGTACCTCCTCCCCTCTCTCAAGGACTTCGTAAAGGTAAATCAGCAAAATATACAATATACTGTGTGTTCCTAGGAAGAAAAGCACTCTATCTTTTCAAACTTTTCATTATTAAACACAAAAGTCAAGTTTCCCTGAATGCAAGATACTTACAATCAAGCATTCTATATGCCAAAAAATTATTATTGGGCTACACTGGTGTCTATTTTAACTAGAAACTTCACATTGGAGTTGTAAGTTTACTGTTACTTAAAAGTAGAATGATGATTCAAAATAACAAAGGCCAAATTTCTTTGCTGTCTCCTGTTGCAGGGAGTAAGTTAAAGTACTGGATTTTAAAAGGACACATTTCTAATGTGTGCACAAACTGTGTAACAACTAATGAGCTGAAAAGCTTAAAGGAAGTAAGTTGGATTTCAGGAAAACTCAATGTAAACTCAAATCATTCTTATTATCTTTATTTCTTACCTTAAACAGTAATAATAAGGACAAACTATCCTGTTATATGCAAAGATGAAACCGCAGAAACACAGCATTTGGGCATCTTGGTCCCACCCCAAATTACACCCCTTTGGGCTACAGACATAGAGGTGGGCCAATAGGCTGGGAGCAGGGTGCCGCTGGAAAATGGAGCAGAATAGTGGAATCAATCACTTCCTCCCTTTTCCCTCGCACGTCATCCTACCTTTGCCTCCAATAGAGAACTTGCCATATTGTGTTTAGTGATTAATGACTATTCCATGCCCCTCGTAAGACAGTGCACTCCTAGAGATCAGGGCCATGTCTTATTTATATCTGGATCCTATGCACATGATGGGCAACCTGAAAGTTACTGCTGCCAGGCCAGTATTGGGTGATCGCCAGGCCACTGGGAACCAACACTCCTATCTCCCAGGGCTCCATGAGCATCGATATCTTCTCAAACCCCAGCTCTGTGCAGAAGGTGGATCTTGGCTTGGCAACATTTATTCCAACTTGTAAATAGGCTTGATTCCAGAGTTACAACCAAGGCTTCAATCTCACTAGTGGGGAAACAATGAATGTTCGCTAAAACAGAAATTCCAGCCAATATCCTCCCTGGCCATGTGCGATACTTGCACTGGGTGTTTGGTTTGTAATATCCACAAGAGCAGCACCTGCCTATTCTAGCACCCCAACATTCATCAGCATCACTCCTTCCATTGCTGAGATTTGATCCAGAAGTATCCTGAGTATTTTTATCCAGATTGGAGCCAGAATTCATTTATACGACCTTTCAAAGCACACTGGACACTGGTTTCTCAGAAGAAAAGGAAACCCTGAAATGAAGACACAAAGGACACATTCCAATAATAAACTGCCTCTTAAGCACAGAGTGTTGACACTGATAGCGACTTTCAGGATTATTTGACCCACTCCCTCATGGTTTCGACAAAGTGACTTGGCCCATGTCGCAGGCCATTGGGGTCAGAGCTAAGACTAGAACTCGGGTCTCTACACTCCCGGTCCAGTTAGGGCAACCAACCACTCTAGTTTACCCAAGGTTCCCAGAACATGGAACTTTCCATTTGTAAAGCAGGACAAGCCCAGGCAAACTGTCTGTGTTTGTCCGAGACTGAGAGATTTCCCAGGATATAGAACTTTCGGTGCAAAAACAGGAAAAGTCCCAAACAAACCGGTAACAGTTAGTTGCCCTAAGTCCAGTGCACTTTCCACTACATAAATCTGCCCCTTTTATTAGTTTGATAAGATGTTACTAGTTCTGCCTCAAGGAAGCGCAGCAATAAGAAATACAGTTTGACAGTTGTTGCACAGCTGGGTCCCCTCTAAGATGGATAAAATGCTGTCCATTAATTATAATAAACACATAAATGATCAAAACTAGACCCTCATGAGTCGCTATGAATTTTCAAAAAGAATTTTCAGGTCTTTAAATAATTAAAAGTTAAATAAAACTTGAAGAGCATGAAAATGAGCATGAGGAAGCTAGTCCGGTTTCAAGTACCAAACTATTACTATATGTCCAAACTCATCAAGTTGTCACTTCTGAGAAAAGAGGGCCATGGAAAGCTCACCAAGTTATGCTGATTAATTGTCTCGAGAGTCAATTCAGAATGCAATCATTACTCGTGGGGCATTCCTCTGACATGATAATTAGCCTCCAAGTCCTGTGAGTCCAAGGGAATACGGCGGAGGCCGTGTTTAAAACTTTTATAGCATTTCCCACAAAAGCGACCTGGAATTGATATTTCAAGTTCTTTGAGGAGACTCGAGAGGCTGGGTACATATCATCATTTATATAGAGTTAATTTTCTTCCACCAACTTCGATCAGCAGTCTAAAAAAACAAACCAGGTTGGGGTGGGGGAAGAGTATTAGGCAGCAAAGTGTTCTTGGATTGGGCCAAACCTGGATCCATGAAGTCCATAGATTAACCAGCCAGACATTATGTGAGGCACATTCTCAACCTCATCACCATTCTTCAAGACCAATGCCATTACCACAAGCAGAGGCTCCAAGAACAAGAGCTGGTGAGCTGCAGCGCCAGTTTCAGCCTGCGAGCCTCTGTGGCATCCAACTCCAGGCCCTTTCCCTGGGTAGATCTCCTCCCTGACGTACCCTCGCCACCAAAGAAGCTGCTTAACTCCCACTTCTGAGAAGGTTGGGTTTGTAAAGGATAACATGTATCACACTGTACATATGAAGAGACAAGTCTCACGGAGAAAGGGAAATATATAATAGCCCTACTAAATGGAAAGAAAAATCCACCTTACAATTAAAGAGGGAAAAGACAAACGTATTTGCCAAAAGCCCAGATGTTAGTTAAAAAATAAACTAATTAAGGCATCTTCCAACAAAGCCAGTTAATAATAAGCTATGAAACACACTAATCTTCAATTTGATCTGCCATAAGGAAATCTCTTCTGTGATTATGAGGTGGCTAATATCCCTGAATATATCTCTACAGTCCATACTCTACACAGGGACAAAATTTCTTGCTCCATGGAAAGTGGTTCTCTGGACTTTTCTACTTTTAGGGGAACTATAAGAAACAAAAAGTTATAACTTACCAAGTGACTAGAATGGAAACCTGCAATATATGCTTTTCTAAAAAAACCACAAAAACAAAGAAACAACTTCTTACCTTTGGCTTTTCTCTTCTTTTATTCTTACCTTCAAAAAACAAACTATAAAGAAACTTCCAGCAACAATTTCAGCTGGAAAATTAACATTCCAGACTGCTGTCCTTCCTGAGAAAAATGATAATCTGATTTACTGCCTCCTTGCCTGGTTTAATCAGTAAAGAACACTAAGTACGAGTTCTAGATATTTTAAAAGACAGACTTACTATTGACATGGGCAATGCTACAAGCAGCCAAAGGGTTCAATGCCTGAACTATGAATAAATCCCATCCAGTCTTTGAAATGTTTACATCCAAAGAACATCCAAACAGCAAGTTCCCAGCCCCTTGGAACTGAATATTGTGAGTTTCTAGCCTGGGATTCTCATCCTATTAACTTTTCTTTTGTGCATTGGCAGGTACTTCCGCTTTCTTTCCTCCTGCAGAGCTCTGGGGACAGCCCTCCTACCGTGTTTCTGCAAAAATAAGACCTAGCCAGACCATCAGCTCTAATGCGTCTTTTGGAGCAAAAATTAATATAAGACCCGGTCTTATTTTAATATATAATATCATATTATATAAGACCCGGTCTTATTTTAATATTATATAAGACCGGGTCTTATATTAATTTTTGCTCCAAAAGACGCATTAGAGCTGACAGTCCAGCTAGGTCTTAATTTCGGGGAAACACGGTATCATCAGGCAGGGCCTCACTCTCTACAGAGGGTCCCCTGGTGAAGAAAGGTTTTTGGGGAAAGCCGCAAAGCACATCCAGGATTCCTGCAAATTCTACCATTTTGTAGAGGACTTACACAAGCATTTTTAAAAACAGGTTTGGGAATTACAAATACGGAGCTATCAGAATTTCTTAGAGGATTAAGCTGGAAGCAGGATGATGGAGGGAGATTTCATTTACTCTGAATAATTGGAAATGCAGTTTTACAAAAAGGTAATTTAAATGTGATTTCTCTACTTCTACAAGGGGCTCATAGAAAAATCTCTTAAAAGGCAATTCTCCCCAGTCCATTCCAAACACAATTCATATTACGATGCCATTAAAACAGGACACATCAAGAATCTAAGTGTTACAATGGAACGTTTTGCTTCCACAATTCTCAAAAGATTTACACCAAGTGTGATTGTCTCTTGTGTATGGGAACCTGTATGACCCAAATAACCAGGAAGAAGTGAGCTTGTGTAGCTTTGGTGACAGGAAGGAGATGTATGAGCTGCTCCCAGCCCTCTGCGTGGCACCTGCTGCTTCTCCAGTTCAAACCCCAGGTCCCTGGCCCACTAACTCCTCTGTCACGCTTTGCCAGCTCATCTCCTAGTTTATTTGCAGCTCCCTTCAAGGTGGGCAGAGGAAATGGAACAAGATAAAAAGCAAAGCAATCATTGTTGCTGCTTTTGAAGAGCTCTGATAAAAGACTTACTACATGAGACAGGCTGTGGTTACTGATATCAACTAGGAGGATTTCGGATTATATGTGAATTTCAATTATCCATACTCAACCTATCTCTCTTTAGCCTGATTGCTAGAATCTCCAAAGAAAATTAACCTGCTCCCTTCAGAGTCATGATCTCCAACACTTCTCCTGCTGACTTAGAAAATTGCTGAATCACTGGCTTGCTTTCCCAGCAGAGACATCTGTTTGCAAATTTCCTAAATCCTATGAGCTCATCTCTTCAATCCCAGCCCAACCTAATGGTGGTTCTTACCACTTTCTTTGTCCAGAGAGAGGGCACTTTTTCTTCCAAGTACCTTCTTAACTTCCCCATTACTCTTTGTCACTAAAGAATCAGTCCCCTCCCCTGGCATTAGCTCTTCTCCAAAAAGTAGTCTGAGGCAAGGAAAGCTGCGGCTACCTGGACCCTGCAGGGCCAGCATTCCCCTGTTATAAGGCTGGACTGAGTGACCATCATTACTCGCACACCTCCCCCCTGCAATGATGATCACCTCTACAGATCCAGCCGTTGACAACGGTCTGTCCAATGGAGTTAGGTTCGCGTCAGCCAACATGAACAGCAACATGTGAAGAGAAAGCCCAGGAAAAAAATGCCTAGAACATTAGGCTGGGAGTCAGAAACTGAAACTGACACTGGTTAAGCGGTGAGGCAAAAATTTGAACTTAAGTCTGTTTGGCTCTAACCTCCATGAAATTAACCACAATTATCCTACTTCCTATATTAATAATATGTTAATAGTTGTTGCACATGAACCGTATGCTAGATGCTTGACTGCGCATAACTATACCCAATTCTTAAAGTTAGGAAAACCAACTTCAGTAAAATTGTAAGTAGTACCAATATTTGAGCCGAATTCTGTCTGACTCCAAAACCAGCTGTGGTTACCACGCAAATGTGGAATGAACAGAGGCAGGTTGAAATGAGGAGCATGCAGACTGCGAACAGCACCCAGGACTATGGCTGGTTTGGTGGTGGCTGAGCCAGGGCGGCACTGGCTATGTGGGGCGGAGCAGTGGAGACAAGGGCAATATGAGGTGGTGGCAGTGTGGGCTGTGCTTCTGTGCCCTCTGGTAGACCCTGGGAACACAACAAAGCAAAGGGACATTTCACACCCTCAAGGGACAAGAGCAGGAAGAGACTAGAGCAGAAGCAATTGGAGTCAGTATCAAGATACTACAACTGGGCAGCAGCCTTAGGCCAGGAGGAGGGTCAAAGCACAGGGGACAGGAAGTTGGGGAGGAAGTTGGTAAGAAGCCAGACAGTGTCTAGACTCACTAGCCACCAGGTGGTGTCATGTAAACTCCATGGCATTCAAAGGCCTCCAACAAAACATACACCAGTAAATCTGGTCAAAAACAAAGATTAGAGGAGAAGAAAAATGTCAAGAACCAGGAAATGTGAGGATGAGCTCAAGCTAACGTAGCTCTAAACACAAACATAACCCCCATTTCCCCAACAGCAACGGTGGCCTGAGAGTAAAAGGCTCTCTGGCCCCAGGATTAGCCCCAAGTGGTCTGCAAGCTGCACAAGTGCCAGTGCACAAGCTGGATCCAACTTAGAATCCGATGTGTTGCCAGGAAGCTCCCCAAAAGGGCATGCCTTTACTCAGCCATTAATTCCCAGAAGGTCATTATCTTGGCTATAATTGGGAGGATTTAAATACCAGATTATACAGAAAAGGCTGCTTGGATTGCAAAGGAGAATAGTGTGAAAGGTTAATCTCAGTCTTTTTGTCAAAAATCACGTTATTAATGGTGATGTATATAATGCATGATCTACAGTCCAGGAGATCCACAATTTGGCAATAAGCATGGAGAAAATCTGTGCTTTCTTCTCCCTACTTCAGCCCTCAAATGGCTTCAGTCTGAGATTCAACCCAGCTTTTCTATTCCCTACTCCCCTCTAACCCCCAGCCCTCAGTTTCTCCTCCTACTTCTGATCAACCATTATCACCTGAGTGCACAGGTGTGCAAAGCAAACACTATAGGAGCCTCCAGGTGAAGAAACCAGAAGAGAGAGAGAAGGCAGTACCTGCTGTCTGAAGGCAACACCCTGGAAGGCAATGAGAAGGAGGGAGGTAAAGAAGCCATTGACCCCCAAAGCAAAAGAGCGTGGGCACTGGCCCAGTCAAGGCCTGATGCACACACTTCTTCATCAGCTGGAATGGGGTGTTTGAGTCATACATCAGCATTGATCCTGGCCCTCTAGATGTCTGGGAGATTGTTTGGACAGAGAAACATATGCAGTAACTGTCCTTGAGGAAAATGCAGTCTCATAAGCATTTATGCATTTTTAGCCTCGAAAATTTGTCTCAGAACAGGGGTCCAATGTCAGGACAAGGAAAAAGAGGACTGGGCATTCCTGGGGGTGAGAGAAGCCTCAAGAAACTCTCTCCTCCCATTGGCTTCACACAAATACAGCAGTACCTCGGTTTTTTAATGTAATCCATGAGTTCTGAAACGTTAAAACACAGCCGACAGCTAGGCCTCAGGATCTTGCATTCAGCGGAAGCCATGTGACCTGTTCGACTTCTGAGTCATGTTCCAAAACTGAAGCGTTTACTTCTGGGTTTACGGCGTTCACAAACCAAAATGTTTGTCAACAGAGACGTTCGAAAACCAAGGTACCACCGTAGTTCAAGAAAATTCAGGGAGGCTGAGACGAAGGCCTTACCTAGAGCTCACAATTATAATTCAGACACTATCTGGCACTGCGGGGGTTACAGACCCCATCCCAGCCATGGTCCCTTAGGATCCCCGAAGGCCAAGAATCTGGAAAGAATAGCAATAATACCATGTTATCATCGAATCTAAGATGTCACCAATTATAAAATGCATTCTGGTTTCAGAGATAAAATTTGAAAGAATGGCTTACGGTTATTATAAAATGATACAGATTATTCAATGCATCTCAGTTTCTGAGATATTAAAATGGGGGAAAAATGCATCTTAGAATCAATGAAATTCAGTAATGTCACCTACCTCTGATTAGCATTACTAAAGTTCAATAGGTCCTTGTGGAATGACACCTCTGTACCCTCTAAAGTGAGGCAGTACCAGATAACTGGTTTTGGTCAATGAAATATGAGCAGAAGTGGACATCACTTCTAGGCCAATGTATGTAGTTGTCAATGTTTGACTCTCCAGTGCTCTGCTCTCCTGATGAGTAATCGTGGAAGCACATGGAGAGGGTGGCATCACAAGAAGATGGAATCTACCTTAGTTTGGATCTCTGAGAAACTTCAACAAGAATTTTGGACATGCACTGTGAGGAAAAAAAATAAAATTTTGTTGTTTTAAGCGACTGAAATTCGGGGATTGTTTGTTAGCACAATATAACCTAACCTCTCCTGACTAAAACACCACCTTATATTTGAACAAGGCATTACCTCATTTGGTTCTCATAATTACACAATAAGTCAACCAAGGCATTATTTCCCCTTTAAAGATGAAAGAAAAAAAGATTAACTGAATTGCTGAAAGCCATATGGGGTATGCTTGGAACTAGAATTCATGTCCTCCAACTAAAGAATGAGCCCCAAAAGTAGTGCCCCTGTCTATCTCTAGCCTGTCTCCAGGGTTTCCAAATCCTTGCTGTCTTATTCATAGGAACACTCATATATAAATACCTACCTTCTTAGGGGAAACGGAGATTGAATCCCAATCTTCTTCCTTTAAGCAGCAGCAAAACATTCAAGAACCTGCCCAACAACAGACCTTAAGACTTAGAATATAGGTGAGATTTCAGGCCTGGCTGCCATGCCACAGTAATGTATTTGTAGCTGAAATATGAGTTGACAAGTTCTGGAAAGGCAAAAAGATGGATGCTGAGGTGAAGCGTGTTTTCACAACCAATGGGTAAAGAGGAAAGGAGGGGGAAAAGGGAAAGGAGAGAGAGAGAGAGAGAGAGAGAGAGAGAGAGAGAGAGAGAGAGAGAGAGAGAGATTCTTCACATTTTGCATTTCACTTCAGTTTCTAGAACATACTTCACATCCTGAATGGAAAATTACATCCAGTTGCTGCTTGCGATAGTCACCAGCAATCACGGGATGACATCTAGGAAATGGTAATCTCTTACTAAAACATGTAAGCAAGAGACTCTCTCGACAAAAAAGGCAAGCTCCTGGGGCACCTGACCCCATCATTGCCACTCTGATTACATTCTGTGCTCAGAACCCCAAATTGTACAAACCAAAATGACTTCCCTGAATCAATACTGTGCTGAGAATTTAGTTACCTCATTTCTAAGCTAGAAAAAGGAGCTAGAGTCAACTCCTAAGGCCAACATACAAAACCAGCTGGTGTCAGCCACTGGCTTCGGGGTTTGCCCTTGGTGCCTCAAGAAACACAATATGGACATTTTGTAATTTCAGAAAAGGAAATGAACTTTATAATTTCCCCCATTTTAGAACAACTCTCAGGGCTATTCATATATTCCATCACATTCTCTCCTTCATTAGGCCCCAAGCCCTGAGCACACGGCCCTCCCAGGGTGATGGTTGCATTGATGGTCCACGCTTGGTTAAGCACCTGGTTCTTATTTTCAGCGTGAAACTGTCCCTAGGACAAGCATGTTCATAGCCAGCACTGTGAGTATAACCTTGTCAACCCCTCTGAAATCCTGAGCAAAGAAATGCCTATAAAATAACCGCTTGCGTCCCTCCTTCCCTTATCTGATGGCCCAACAACTGTGGCTGCCATCAGTAATTCAGTACTCCCCTTCCCACAATGTAGACATCAGTGTACCAGATAAAAGCTTTCTGAGCTTCATTCACTTTCCCTGGGATGGATCCACAGGATTTTGTAAAGGCTCAATAGCATTTTCTTCTTAGAATAGCAGGCTTTTCTTTATTATTTTTTGGCAAAAGAGTAAATCTGATCACCATGGAGCCAGAGGAATTCGCTGGGATTACAGGAATGGATATTCATATTGTTTTATGTAGTAAATAGACATAAGGCAGAAATCCTGCCTAAGAAGATTCTGTGCCCCTTTCCTCTATACAGAAGCACTATTTTCCCACAGCAAGTCTTTGGATATCACTTCCTTATGTAGAGCCCAAGACAAGCTGCAGCTACAAAACACTTGAACAATTCCTAACCACATGCAGGTTTCCAGCCCCTTCAAAAATTGGTTGCAGGCTGTGAGCCCTCTCCCCAATAAAAGCACATAGGCACACATAAGCTGTTTGTCATTCCGGGATGTCCACATCCCCATGAAATCTATCCATTTCTTCCCTGCTTTGACCCCACTCCTATCTCTTTTTCCAATGAAAGGGGATGTTCATGCAGGAGGTGCCAGCTCACTTCATCTGATGATGTTGCCCCCTTCCTCCCAGAGGAGCTTCTTATTCATCCCAAAAAGGACATCCCCCTAATTTCACTGAACCTCAGTTCCCCCGTTAAATGGGAACTATAATATGTGCCAACCACTTCATGGGATACTGCAGAAATCAAATAAGGGAAGGGACATAAATATACTCTGAATTATGGATCAAACATTGCACGTTTGTGCAATATTGTTGGTGAAGAGTGCATGTGTCAGCGGTAACGGGCTCTGGCCACTCTGCTTCCAATCTCTTCCATCTGTTTGCTGAACACACCAGATCGTTGATTTGATTTTTCACTGAGGGCTTCTGGGGTTCACAGTGCTTACACATGCCTTTGCAAGGGAGGGTGTATGTGAGGGGAACTGCAAGATTGTCGATTCTTTAACGACAGTGTATTGGCACCTGGGGAACAGCCAAACGTTGCTGCATTCCCCATAATTCAGAGGCCTCCATAAATCAGCCTGATGAGAAAGAAATGCTAAAGCAGGGATATTGCTTTCCGCTGCCTAGAAGAGAGAATGAATGGTTTAAGTGTTCCTTTAGGGGTGACCTGGTTGTCCAATAACCCATTCCTCAAGTTGTCATGGGTAACCAAGGGCCTCCGAGATAGGATGCGGGGAAAAATAAAGATGATAATGAACATACTATCCTGTGTCTGTTTTCGCCTTTTGTGTGTGGTAACTTTAATAGGTTTAGAGTGTTGATTTGTACACATTTATGTGTTAGGATGGGCTAACTGCTGTAATAAACACACCCAAAGATATATAACAGGCTCATGTGCAATAGGAGTCTATTTCTCCCTCACATAAACAGTTCAAGGCATTTCCTGTTTGGTTCCACAAAATTGAACGGGGCCCCAGACTGACAGAGGCTCTGCCAGCCTCAACTCATGGCTTTCAATAGTATCCTGGCATCGACATGTTCAGACAGGATGGCAACAGAGCAGAGAGAATTAGGCTCAGGAGGTTTAACGGAGCAGACCTGGGAGAGCGATATCACTCTTCTGCTCATGTCGCATTAGTTGCACTGAACTGCAGGGGAAACTGAGAAATGTAATCTAGCTGTGTACCTAGGGGAAAAAGGAAATGGATTTTCGTGAACATGTAGCTCCTTCTTTCCAGAAATCATTAACAAAAACACAATAATTTTGAAATTAATTTTTAGCCCGTATTGGGATGAATAAACTTTAGCTGGTACACTGATTCACTTCACATGCATTTACCAAGCACATATTCTGTGCAAACCACTCTTTGGTCAATGGGAATACAGTAGTTTTTTTTTTTTAAATGGTAAAGTCTTTGTCAGTACAGAGCTATATTCTAGCGTGGCCAGACGGACCACCAAAGAAGAAAACAAAGTATAATATATGGGATATTACTGATGAGGATTAAGGAAAGGAGACAGGGAATGTCAGTGAAAGGTAGTTTACAATTTCAGAGAGGGCGGCCAAAGATGAAGAGGCAGGATTAAAAGGAGCCGAGGTCTCACATAGGAGCCTTCCAGGGAACCCCAAACAGATGAATCGGAGGCTCACCAACAAGGCTCTGGGACAGCCTTTCATCTCCCAAGGTCCTTCATCTGCTGAACTCAAAACATCACACCACATTTTTTACAAGATGACTGAATAAGGACACATTTTCCTCTGTCACATCTTGCACTGAAATGATTGTGCTCTGGGCCCACAGGTGAGCGGATACCCTTTGGGACTCGAACAAGCTGACTATGTTTCTGAGAGGGAAGCATTTCAATGCAACGAGAGAACAAGCTCCATCAACTTCAAGCACCAACTAGAATACGCAGGGAATGGCATTTCTTTTCTGCTGGGACATTAATCAAACAGAGTTGACAAGGACAGATGGTATCACAAGGTCGGGAAGCAAGGGTCTTTGTTGTTTTCTTTGTTGTCAGATCAGGTACTCACCCCTGCAGCCTGCTTGGGAGCACTACTTAGTTTCTGTGGGCACTAATGCCCTTTTTGACATTGCCATAGCAACATAATGGGTTTTGTTGTATTTGGGGGTGGGCTTTTTTGGGAGGAGGGGTGAGGAGTTGCTTCCAGGTGAAACATTTGAAGGAAAGGCACCTTGTTGTTATCCCTGCACACACGAGAGGCCTTTTAGTCTTTGGAAACAGAATGACAAAAGCTTCTATTTGTGCAGCCCCTTCTATAGTAAGAAGGCTTCTAATGTGCCCCCTTCTAATGTGCCATCCCTGTGAGCTAGGGCGGGGCTTGGCTCCATTTTACAAATTTTACAAGCAAGAAAACTGAGAAACAGAGAAGGGAGAACCATGAGAAATATAGTGCAAGGAAAGACGGGGGGGAAAATAAAAATGGCCTCGAAATCCAAGCTAGGGGCATTAAACTTTATTATTTAATAATTACTAATAATATTAATAAAAGAACTATCCTTTTTTTTATTATTACATGTATTCTCAGTTAATCCTAATAACAATCCTCTAAGGTAAGATTTATATTCTTCTCCACTTTTCAGATGAGGAAACTGTGGCTTTGAAGAAGAATTAAGTTTCACAGTCAAGATCACAGAAATGATAGGGGTCAGATCATACAGGCCATTTTACGGATAATTGATGTGAAATTGGAGCTTTTGGAATGTTTTGAGAAACGGGTGACATGATCTTTCAAAAGTATTGATTTGGCTGCTATGTTGGAAACAGACTGTAATGAAGCAAAAGTAGAAACCAGGGGCCCCGGAGGCTGTTGCAGGAATTCACACAAGAGATGATGGTGGATAGGAGTGATAGCAGAAGAGGTGGTGCATTTCCTGTCTAGACATGGGGTGTGAGAAAAAGAAAACAGTCAAAGGTAACTCCAAGTTTTTTGGTGTAAACGATGGAATAATGGATGGCTGTCAACTAAGATGGAGAAGGCTGCAGCTGTTACAGGGTCATAAAAACTCAGGGGAACAGGAATTCAGTTCTGGATAGATTCCGTTTATGAAGCCAGTTAGACATCCAAGTGGAAATGCCAAGTAGACAGACGGATATAAGAATCTGGAGTATAAAAGTCTGGACTGAACATATCAATTTTGGAGTCATTGGCATTAGATGGTATTTACAGCCATGAGACTGGAGGCGATCACCAAGGAAGTAAAGACAGACACAAAAGAGGAGAGCATCAAGGACTGAACCCTAGGACACACCTACATTAAGAGATCAAAGAGAAGAGAAGGAACCAGAAATGGAAGCCAAGGAGGAGTGGCCAGGAAGGTATGGTATACTGGAAGCTAAGCAAAGGAAGTGTATCAAAGATTAGGGAATGAACATGTGTGTCAAATGCTGCTACAGGTTCAAGGAAGACGAAGACTGATAACTAACCATGGGATCTACCAACATGGAGGTCGGAGGTAACCTTGACAAGAGCTGTTTCTACGGAAGGATTTGAGGGGAAAGCCTAATTACACAGGTTTAATAAAACTCAGGACGAAAGAAACTAGAGACAGTTAGCACAGACGTCATTATCTAGGATTTTTGTTGCAGCAGGTGCCAAGAAATGGGGTAGCAGCTGGTAGAGAAAGTGGACTCAAGCTTCCCTATTTGAAGATGGGAGATATAATAGCAAGTTCAGAAAGATGATCCAGTAAAGACCCAAAATGTCAATGATGTAAGACAGAAGGGGAGAGTGGCTATCGTTATGTCCTGAAAGACCACGTGGAAAATGGGATCTAGTACACAAGTGGAGGAGTTTGACGTGATTTTGAAGGACAGACACTGGCAGGTGAACCATTGGTGGAAGCCTCTTCCAATTGCTTTGATGTCCTCATTAAAGTCCAGTATACAATCACCAGCTTAAAGCAAAGTTGGAAGAGAAGGTGTTGGAGGTTTGGGCAGAGAGAGGGTATCAAACAATTGTCATTTGGGGTGGGGGGAAGAGGAAGAGGACTTCATCATCATTTAGTTTTGACAGATAGTACTTGGAATTCAAACATAATACAATTGCTTCTATGCCAAATGTAGGAGGAGAGAAATGCACACAAAACTGGTAGCTATGTCATTACAGGATATTTTCTTATGTAGCACCATTTTCAAAGATTTTTATATCCAAGAACAAAATGAAATATTTCCCAGTAAGGAGCTCCCTAACAATTGCCTCTGAAAAGATAGGATATCAGCCTCAAGCCTCAAGGGAGAAAAACACAAAAATCCTTTGCTAGATGCTGTAATCTAAGGCCAATGAGGCCTTTTCCTTCCTGTGCCACTATGATAGTGGTAGCCAGAGTCAGGATAGAGTTGGAATTAATAATGTTAAGGAAAACCATCAGTATAGAAAACAGGTTTTAAAATGGAGGTAGCTTAAAAGGCTGGTGTTAGAAAAACACTTGGTTGGGATCTAGGGTTAATGCAAGGCAGTGTGGTTAGTAATTCAGAAAACCAGGGACAGTTGGCTGCGGTGAGGTCAGGAGCAGCAGAAGACATTGTCTGCTGGTGGACAGGGATGTCCCATCAACAGGGACAGGGCCCAGTCAAGAAGCAGGTTCCTATGCAGAGGAGACTGTGTGGCTCTACTTTCCCCAGGCCTAAACCTTCATCTTTCCACCACTTACTCACCTGCTCATGTCCTCAGGGGGTTCCAAGTGTTAGTGAACCACAAACTAAAGAAAGAATTTTCACAGCCTTTCATTTTTAGGGGCCCAAGCAGGGTAATGGACACCATCAGAAGACATTGAGACATTGGCCTCTCCGGTTCTCTTTCAAGAGGTCATCAATGTTCTTGGGGTGTTACAGACTCGGGAGCAGCAATGCCACATGGCCCAGAGTGATTATAGAGCATTCTTTTCTGTCTTTCCGGGAAGAGCCTATTTTACTCCAAAGGAGTATGGAGTGGTCATGGGGGGATTCATAGAGTTGCACTAGCTATCAACTGCTGTGCAATAAATCACCCCCAAACTTAACATCTTAAACAAGCATTTATACTTGATCTTAGTCAAAAGGCTGGGAAGCGATATAAACACGCATTTATTATCACAGTTTCTGTGGGACAGGCATCTAGGTGGGGCTTAGATGGGTCCTATGGCTTAGTCACAAGGCTGTGACAAGATTAAGTCTGGCCACAATCATCTCAAGACTCAACTAGAGGAGGATTTGCTTTCAAGCTCACATGGTGTTGGTGGCATCCAGTTCCCTGAGGGTTGTTGGACTGAGGGTCTCAGCTCCTCCCTGGCTGTTGACTGGAGGCCTCCCTCAGTTCCTTGCCACGTGGACCTACATAGGGCCACTCAGAGCACAGCAGCTGGCTCCATCAGAGAAAGCAGGTAAAAGGGCAAGAGGGGACAAGCAAGACAGTCACAGTCTTATTTGTAACCTAATCTTGGACGTGATCTGCACGACTCCTATCGCATTGTTTGTTAGAAGCGCATCACGAGGTCTAGCCCACACTCATGAACACTGATGTGAATACCAGTAGATAGAGACCGTTGTGCACTATTTTAGAGGCTTAAAAACTAACCAATAGTAGCTCCTGGATGACTTCCCTTCAGGTAGTTTGCCTCCATTCTTAGCTCTGAGCAAAATAAAGCTCAGTAATGCAAGGGGGCCAGCTGTTCATCTTCTAAAACGCTGTCTTGCCTGGTCATAGTGTAGCCCCAGGGGGGCTGTTTCTATTTTTTAAGGCTCACAAGCCTCTAGCTGCAGGCCTTGAGCCAGGTTTTGGCTCCGGCCTCCCGCTCTCCACCTAACTTAAGCTCGCAGTTCTCCTCAGCTCACATGGTCCCATAGGATGCACCCTTTTTTTTTGAAGCGTTAGCCCATTCATTTTTCAGCCACTGCCATGTTTCTTTCTCTGAGGGCCTTTGCCCACTGCCACGGATGGAATGCCTTTTGCCTCCTGTCAGGAGATTCCCCCAGTAAGGCGAATGAATGACCCCTACTCCTCTCACTCAAATTCTAAGCCATTCTGCTTCCACCAAGAAGGAAATGGAAGGCAGAATTCCATAAGCAAGAGATACTTCAGAATGTTTTCAAACCTGGTTAAACTCACATTTGTAAGCTTATGTGAAGAGAACTGAAAAGCCACCTGAGGAATCGTTCTACTAAGAAATGAGTCATAAGGAATGTACACCGCACCGGAAACAACCACCTCCCTGATTATTGTTCGCACTTTCCAGGAGGGCAGCTACACGCCTATCCAAGCCTACCGGGCTTAGGAAGCTGCCTCATGCTGAGCAGAATAAAGGCTGGGCCTGGTGGCTCAAACTTCTTCAGTGGTGGACTTAATCCCACGTTCATTGCTAACCCGGAGCTCAGCGATGAAGCCAACCAGCCACTCCGCTTCAGGGCCTTCCACCTCAGCAAAGAAAGTGGTGGTGTGAGGCAGTGACTGGTTCACGCACTTTGGTGCCATACAAACCTGGGCAGAATTCCGGCTCATAAGACCCAGTCTTATATTATATAAGACCAGGTGTTATGTTATAGTAAAATAAGACCAGGTCTTATATTAATTTTTGCTCCAAAAGACGCATTAGAGCTGATGGTTTGTGTAGGTCTTGTTTTCAGGGAAACACGGTACCTACAATCTCTCTAATCTTGCCAATCCACAGTCCTGGGTAAATCCATTCATCCATTTTACCCGCTCCTGTTCCCAAGCTGTTGAAAATTATAAAAGCCGGCTGACCAGCTTCCATTATATACAGAGGGTGCCAAAAAAAAGTATACACATTTTAAGAAAGGAAAGAACTATTAAAATTGTAATACTCGATATATACCGATAACAAAAGATGACTACAAGTCACGTTTGACTTCTGCAATTACACATGGTGCTCAGAGTGGTTACCATCAGCGTCCAGACACTTCTGATTATGACAAGCTACTGCTTGAGCAACGTTGACCAAAGTGTCCACTTGTATACATTTTTGGGGGACCCCACTATTTATGTTTTTCTGCCTCCATTGTTCACTAACCCTTTCATTCATCCTTATTAACTATCTACCCTGCTCCCTATGGCAGCAATTTCAATCTATTCCACTCTTTTCTAATCTTCAAATACCCCGCCCTCTTCTTTCTGAGCCTCCTACTTCACAGAAAAATGTAATGTGTTCTTCATCACCTCTCCCTTCCTTCACCTCAAAGTGTCTTCATCGCTCCATCCACCCCTCTGGCCTCTCTCCAGTCTGCAGAGAGGAAGGATCTCAACCCCCTCCAGTGCTAACCATGCTCCACAGGCTTTGCTGCCCATCTTTCATGCCGCCTCCTCGATGTTCTCGTATTCCTCCAGCCTTTCTTCCTTTCTTGAGTGTTCACCATCTCCCTTGACGCCTTACCGTAAGATGCCTTTTCCATGTGTCCTCAGCTGTGTCCCCACATCAAGCAACTCACTTTCTGTCCATCCATCTCATACACAGATCCACCACCCACACTTTTCAACCACTCATTCACCTCTTGACTCCCTACAATCAGGTTTCCTTATCAAATAATTCACATGAACAGGCTTTCTCAAATATCTCTGTCTTTCTAATTGGAAATCCTATGGCCTCATCTCAGTCCTACTGTCAGATCTTGGACCCCTCTGTAATATTTCATGCAACTATTCTCTCCTGGTCTTTTTTTTTTCTTCTATGCCCTCTCCTCCTACTTTTCTACTCTTCCTTCTCATTCTCCATTGCCTGTGCACCTTTCCCCTAGCCCTCAAATGTGAACATTTCAGCGGTCCTCTGCCGGTCTCTCTTTTTTTCATGCATGCTTCTCTCTGTGCAATTGTACCTACTCCCTTCGGCCTAATTATTATTGCATCCACACAAAAAAACTCTTAAATCTACCTCACTAGAGCAGACCTTACTTCTGAATCTCAGTTCCTCTTGAGATTTCCAATTTCCTACCAAACATGATCACAAAAATTGCCTGCCTTCATTGCCAGCTCACCAACTCTACAACCATTTTAGAACAGAACTCATCGCCTTCTCCACCAGACCCCAAACAATCTCCTTCACATGTGTTTCCTCTTCCTACCTTCCCTTTAATTATTTTCTTTTCTTACCCTGTTTATACAAATAGGTCTTCTTTAGTTTACCTGCATAGTACTCCAATTCTTCAAATGACTGAAAGCCATCCAGTCACCAAGTCTGTTGATTCTTTTCCATTTCCATTGGCACCATCTTTATAATTCTGTCATCAGGACTTTATTTCTAATGATTCGTCATAAATCTCTCACATCTCCAAATGATGTATGCAACACGGCCGTAACCAAGCCAAAGCAATGGCCTCATGGAGGGAGATCAACCCTCTGGAGAACTACAATGAGTACAAAGAACCACTGAGTGGAAGCAAGACCGGGTTCATGATGGCTGCTGCACAGATCACTGTCCCCTGGGTGTCTGGTTACAAAGGGAGAGACCAGTGGTAGGGATAGAGAGTCACAAACACACATGCTCTTCAACCATTGCCTCAGGTTATTGGTGCCTGCAAGAATAAAAGTTATATTTAAGGACATCAACTAGTGCCTGGTTCAAAAGAAGAAGAAACTTGAGATTTCAGGCAGCACCAGGAAAGCGAATGTTTCTGCAAAGTGTTATGATGGTTCCCATAAATGAGCACAATTGTCTTGTTTAGTTTGCCAGGGCCGTGCCTGAGAAGTAGATACAGTGTGCCAGGGGACCCTTCTCATTTGAAAATCAGAGCTGCCTTCCATGTTGCTCGCTGTGTCAGGAAAGGGCATCCCTGTCTTAGTCTTAGAAGGTGGAACGGGCTTGCTAAGGAACTCTGATGCACGGCAGAGTGCAGAAGGGATGCTTTCTCCAGTCACCTTCAGCTGATTCTAAGGTTCGTGTGATTTATCAAAGCGTCAAACACAACCGGAACATGGTTCTAAGCTAAGCAGTTTTCCCCTCCTGGCAGCAAACTTGTGAAGCAGATGGGATAGGACAGAGACCATCCGATGGCCATCAACCAAGCAAGTCCAGCTTTGCTTACCAATGATTCAGACACATTTGTCATTCCCTGCCTCCTGCATACAGGTTCTGCATCTTAAGAACTCGGGATTCAGCACTGCTGCACACCATATATGTGTATCATAGCTTATTTCTATAAGAACAGTTTTCTCTTTTGCAAAATAAAGCTCAAAGTATCACTCTTTAAAAAAAAAAAAAGGCTACAACAAAAAAAATCAGTGATTGCCTGATTAGGGATTAGGTGGGAGGGAGGGAAGCATAATTGAAGTACAGTGGATTTTTAGGGCAGTGAAACTGTTCTGCATGATGCTATAACGGTGGATACATGCAATTACACATTTGTCCAAACCCATAGAATGTACAACACCAAGAGTGAAGCCTAATGTAAGCTATGGACTTTGGGTGATTATGATGTGTCAATGTAAGTTTATCAGTTGTAACAAATGTACCATTGTGGTGCAGGACGTTGCTAGAGAGGAAAACTGTGCATATGCGGGGACTGGGGGTATATGGGAAATCTCTGTATCGTCTGTTTAATTTTGCTGTTAACCTAAACTGCTTTAAAACTGTAGTAACCCTTTTGCCATGACGGTCAGATATATCCAAATGAATATTTCCATCCGCCGACTGCAGATGGAAACTTCCAGAAAGGAAGCTTAGGAAAGCCGATTTACATTTTTCTATATTTTTGTGTTTTTCAAGAATGAATAACAATAGGAAATTTTTATACATAAAAATAATGTCATTTAAAAAGAAAAAAACCTCAGGGCTCCTGTTTCAGCAACCCTATGTAGAAACATGCAGCCTATTTCCACTTCCTTCCATGTTGCATATATTATCTTTCTTCCTAGTTTCATAGCGATTTATAGGGATTGGAGGCAGTGAAGGGTCAGCAATGATTAACTGAAGGAGATACCTCTAAGTCACAGATCAATTCACTTCCTTCTTGAGCAATCTGAAGAAGGAATCTCATTTCTTTGTGGTTATTTTAGTACATTTGAATCTTGGTAGTAAATGACACTTCCAGAGCTCTGATGGTGAGTTTAAACCTTGGCAATTGTTAGGGGAGGAGGGAAGAAGATAAACTTTGCAAAGGGCACCTCCAACCCAGCCACACACCCCCGATGCCTCACCCTGCACCATAAAGACCCATCTCATTTTATGGACCATCAAAGGCTCTGCAGTACTTCTCAAGTGGTAGGCAGAGAAATAGGTTCAAGATGATATTTTCATAACTCATGGAATAACCACTTGGGAAGGACTCCCCAACGTTGAAGTCAGGACTCACCACGTTACCTTTTCCAGCTGAGGAAGAAAATAATCTGAATTGTTTTAAATACTATCAATAGACTATTCTCCAAGGCCATTTTTCAGTCCCCTCCCCCAGTTCTGTGAGCAGGTGGTAGGTACCAGCAAAGAGGACTGATTTAGCCGGATCTTCTTTCCCTGCCACAGCAATGCAGTTAGCAAGAAAGTGGTCAAAAAAGCAAGACTGCAGATCAGCTGGGACAGAAAGGAAGGAGGTGCAGGAAGCCTGTCCTCATTCATTAGTCCATGAGTAGTGTGGAGCTGATGGCAGGGCCACATCCCAAACCACCGGGAGAGAAGGGCCGCGAGAAACCAACAACTTTGACCATTTAACGTGTCTCCCTTTGTCACTGGGCTGCAGCCCAAATTGAGATAAAACTGTTCTCTTTAAATGCCTTTAGAACATATCCTGGCTTGAATCGAGGTAGGTGTGTGTGTCTGTGTCTGTGTGTGTGTGTGTGTGTGTTGTGCACACCTATCTTTGTGGGACAGAGTATCTCCAGTTAAAAAATATATGAGTCAAATGCTGAAAAATCTGTAGAAAAATAAAATCATAATGGTTTACTCTGCTTGTAAAAGGATCCTGGGAGGGCTGATCATTTTCTTTCTTTTCTTCTGGTTGCAGAACATTTAAACATAAGATCTCCATTGCTGGTCTTTTTTTTTTTTTTAATGTTATATTCTGCTAAAATGTTTTGTTAAAACATTTTGTAGGGGCGGCCAGTTGGCTCAGTTGGTTAGAGTGCAGTACTCATAACACCAAAGTCACCAGTTAGATTCCCACAGTGGCCAGTGAGCTGAGCCTCCACAACTAGATTGAAAATGACTTGGAGCTGAGCTGCACCCTCCACAAGTAGATTGAAACAAACAAAAAACAACAACTTGACTAGGAGCTGATGGGTCCTGGAAAAACACACTGTGCTCCCAATATTCCCCAATAAAAATTAAAAAAGAAAAATTTGTAGCTTCACTCTCATTTCAATGGATGTAATCTCTGATGAGACATCATTTAAGCAATTCCACTCAGATTTCATTGGCCAGAGCAAGTCACAAGGCCACAAAGGGGGTCAGGAAGCACACACCTGTCATTATTCACAACAAAGCAGTCACCAACCCATGTAGACTCTACTTCCAAGTACAGTTGATCCTTGAAGAACACAGAGGTTAGAGGCACTGATGCCTGCACCCCCTCACTCCCACTAGTCCAAAATCCATATATAACTTTTGATTCCTCAAAAACTGAGTTGTCCCTTAGAATCCATGAAGGATTGGTTCCAGGACCCCTGCAGATACCAACATCTGCAGATGCTCAAGTCCTTTGTAGAAAACGGTATAGAACAATACAGTCTGCCCTCCGCATCTGCAGATTCAATCAACTGTGGATCAAAAACAGTATTTTCAATCCTCAGTGGGGCGTCCATGGATGCAAAACTCTGGGATATGGAGGGCCAACTATATATTTATTTTTTAAATTCACTTATAAGTGGACCCACACAGTTCGAACCTGTGTTGTTCAAGGGTCAACCATATTTCGTGAATCAGTCCCTTCCTAGCCATGGCTACTGTGAGTTGTGAGCTCCAGCTTATTGGCTTCTGACCTGAATTATAATGAAAGCTCCAAACACCATTTCCCACTCCAAAAGCTTATTGGCTTCTCACCTGAATTATAATGAAAGCTCCAAACACCATTTCCCACTCAGTCTGGCCCCTCTCCAATCCATTCTGCAAGCAGCTGGCAGAGGCCACTTTTGAAAACACAATCTGAGCCCTTGGTGGAGTCCTGCAGCTTTCAGGTAAGGATTCACAAGCCTGACCGTGCACAAGGGCCCGTGTTCGTGTGGCTGCTGTCCACATCCCTGGCCGCATTCCTTCCCTCCCTCACTCATTTTGCTGAACCCCTTACAACTCTCTCTCATTGCCAAGGTCTGTACCTCTTTACCCTGGCCTGTACTATTCCCTTGGACAGAGATTCCCTCCTACCAGTTCTTTTACTAATTGACTATATCTGAGTTAGAGATTCAACTTCAAAAAAAGCCTTCCCTGATTGGCCCCCACTGCAGTTAGATGCATCGAGGCCTCCAGAGGAGCCTGTG
Organism: Rhinolophus ferrumequinum; assembly: GCF_004115265.2. Lineage (NCBI taxonomy): Eukaryota > Metazoa > Chordata > Mammalia > Chiroptera > Rhinolophidae > Rhinolophus > Rhinolophus ferrumequinum. The sequence goes on along the minus strand of NC_046296.1, from coordinate 42,833,691 downwards.
CACACTTGAGACGGAGCACTCTCCATACCGTGCATGGCCTTAATCTGATTGCTCTGGTTCCTACACTTGAGAATAGGAACCAGTACCTAGCACTGTGCCAGCCACACATGAGGCATTCCTTAAATGTCAGTTGAACGGATGCATCTATAAAGGCATGCCAGGCTCTGCCCTGGGTACTGGAGTCTCAAAGGTTAACCACCCACACTATCCACAAGGACATACATACAATCTCTGGTACTATCTCCGGAAGAAAAAGCCAAACCAGGGGGAGAGCCAAAGATGGAGAAATAAGACAGAGTCAGCTTCCAACCAATTAAGTAAGCAAATGTTTCAATTTCCATTCCTTCCCAGGCCTCAGTCACAAGAGCCCTTCCTTTGTAATAAATGATGTTTTCCTTTTCCGTTTTCTTTCTCTCCACTGAAATCTCCTGCCCTCTGTCCTTCCCTAAGAATCCTGAAAGGCCTCCAAGACAAATACGGAAATGTAATAGGTTATCCCTCCCAGAAAACACATCTGTGCCTTGAGACGCTTTATCACAAGGAGCAACCAGCGACTTCCAGAAGAAATTCACACCCATGACGAGGGATTAGTGTCAGGGTTGGAGACCATGGTGGGGAGGAAAAACAGAGAATTTTGATCAATTTCTTATGTCATAAACTCAAGTGATTCTCTTTCCTGACATAGCGCTAGTGAGGAAGTGCTGCTTACCTGTCCTTACCTACGCAGGTAGCAGGTAACTTCTCTGCCATCAGCCACTAGGAGAACCAGAGACAACGAGGAATAGTGGATCCTGCCCTCTTTGTCCCAGGCCTGCAGTCTCCCCATACCTTCAGTCTGACTCCACTCAAACTCCTCAGGAAAGAACTGGAGTGCCCACTAAGTATTTTTGCATTTCTTAAGTATAAAATCCAAAATGAAATAGAATTTTATTTTTGTGCTGGTTCTAAGAGATAAAATGTAACACCCACACAGAGTACTTCCTGCGCTACCTGCATTCTAACCTCACTAAATAAACAAAGAGGCAAGACAGTAAAGTGGTTATCTAATTTTCTGGTTCTGAAGAATCTTGGGCCAGTTACTTAACTTCTCAGTTTCCTTAACTGTAAAATGGGTTAACAATAACACCCACTGTCCTGTAAAACAGGGTTTCTCAACCTCGACATTATCAATATCGGGGCCTGGATAATTCTGTGTCATAGAGGACTGCCCTGTGCACTGTAGGCTGTTAGCAACATCCCTGGCCTCCCACCACTATACCAGTAGCACCCCACCCCCGCTTCCCTCAGTTATGACAACCAAAATGTCTTTCAATATGACTAAATGTTTTAGGGCGGGGGGATGGGAGAGCCAAATCGCCCTTGGTTGAGAACCAATACTACAGTGAAATACACAAATCAATACACATAAAATGCTTCAACCTGTTCCTGGCACCTAGCAAAGGCTTCATGACATGTCCCAGGGGATAACAAAGCCCGGAAAAGAGAGAGCGTGTTTGTTCTGCAACAAAGAGGACTTCCTTGGTCTTGCAGAGCTCCTAATAAAGTTACACATTTCTGAATCATGCTCCACCCTTCAAAGGCCGTGGTAACAGGATCCAGGTAGCAACCACCACTGACAAACTTACAAGCACTTACATTATTACCTCACCCTCTTTGCTGTTGAATGATACAGGCAATGCATTAAAATTAACATTTATTATCCCCTTCAATACGTGAATGCGTGCTCAGCCAGAGACATTGTACACCACAGAGAGTATTTGTATTGGACTTCAAAAACAATAAAAATAACCCATCTGGCCTCTTTGTAATCCTTCTTTACAGGCCATTTTGTTGGAATGTCACAAAACTTAGTTTCCCTACTGCAGAGGGAATGCTGCATCTCAGGGAGCCTGGGGTGCCTGGCAGTCTCCTGGTGCTCAGAAACAACCAAGGTGGCCATTCCATTGACGGACAACCACTGCTGTTAGAAGGTGTATCCTTTTCCTAGACCTAAGTCCTGTAACCTCTTGTAATCTCGCTGCACATTGTTCAGTCAAGTACAAATTGTGCACCTGCTATGTGCAAGCACCATGGCCCGTAAGCCACATACACGTTCTACATCCTTTCATGACAGAAATCCAGATACATGAAGATAACGACAATCCTCAATTTGGTTCTCTCACTGATCTACACCCAAGCTGCAATGCAGCCCAAGGTGGGCCATCTCTTCCAGTAGCAAGGCCTCCCAGCCTCTTACTTACACTTTAAAGTGAAGTAAGACCTCAGGTCTTTCTTTTTTTTTTTTTAACTTTTATTTATTTAAGTGTGTTTTTTTCCAGGACCCATCAGCTCCAAGTCAAGTAGTTGTTTCAATCCAATTGTGGAGGGCGCAGCTCACAGTGGCCCATGTGGCGATCAAACGGGCAACCTTGCTGTTAGGAGCACCGCCCTCTAACCAACTGAGCTAACCGGTGGCCCTCCCTCAGGTCTTTGTCATGTAAATTTACCTCCATCTTATATACTCACAGGTCGTATTTTGAACCAAAAAGGCATAATCTTCTATGTATCCCTCCCATATTTAATCTTGTTGTTTTGAGCAAGAACCAGAATGTCAAAATACCTTTGAATGTTCGGTCTATTAATCACGGTATCAGCTACTTCTTCCCCCATTTTTTCCCAGCAGTTTGGGTTCTCTTAAATTACGACTGAATAAGTTATTGTCTTTATCTAAACGACTGGTAGGCAAATTATAGCCCATGGGCCAAACCCATTCCACCACTTGTTTCTGTAAATAAAGTTTTTTTGGATACAGCCATACTCATTTGTTTACGTACTGTCTAGGGCTGCTTTGCCACAACAACGACAAAACTGAGTCGTTGAAACAGAGACCATATGGTCCATAAACCAAAAATATTTACTATCTGGCCCTTTACAGAAAACGTTTCCTGATCTCTGAATGAAAGCCTTGAAATATGTAGAATAGAATCTAGGCAAAGACAGAGGACTATGGACCTACAGTTGAGTACAAATGATCCCTCAGCACATTTAGGAACAGTGTGGTTCGCACAGTTTTGAATTCATATAAAAATGCAATCATTCCTAGGGTCCATGTAGAATTCAAGATACGCGGTGCTCTTGGCAGTGCTTGGTCCTAATAACCCCATCAAAGAAAGAATGGGATTGATTAATTAATTAACTAATTAATTGTTAAGTAATTCAAAAATTGTTCTGCTAGGATACAGGCAGATGAAGGATAAAAACTGGAAACAAGTAAGTTTTGAAGCAATGACAGGAGGCTGGAGAAAAAATTGATTCTACAAAGCAGCCAGAGGCCCAGAAGCAAAAGAGACCTCTGTACAGAGGTATGGATTTGTTCTGATGGTGGTTACTACCTCCCACTCATGCTGGCCTGCTTTGTTAGCATTTCACATTGCTCTGGAGGCCCCTAACTTGGAAAATGACCACAGGCCTTGACTGAAACTGCTGCCAGACAGGACCTCTCATTGTTGCCCCCATAGACAAGTGATTACTTACTAAACCCAACACTGTATTGCAATCCAACACCTTGCATGGCCGTAAATTCTCACAGCCTTAAATCTAGGCCACCCAAAGCCAGTTGCCACCCTTAGAACTCTATGTCCTTGTCTCATTTCCCACTAACAGTCCCCATGGCAAGTTCCTAGAGCCTGCATATGCAGTCTAGATTGTGCAAGGTAGGCCCAACTGCTCAAAAAAAAAAGGAAGAAAGAAAATGACGTTTGCATTTGAAAACACATCAGCAGAACTCTATTGCTAACAAGTATTAGGCCCAGTGCCCTGAAACTAAAAATAATCTGAGTGAGTCACTTATCAGGGAGGAAGAGAATATGAGCATGACCAAGGCTAAGGTGATGGGCTTTGGTATCTGGCAGACCTGAACTGGAATTTTGACCTGTTACCTGAGCCCTCCAAACCTCAATGTCTTCATCTGCAAAATGGAGATAATAGTAATGCTTACTCACAGGGTTTTAAGAACACGTGATGTAATGCATATAGAGTATATAGTACCTGGTACCTAGTAAGCATTCAGAAGATGTTCATTATTAGTGTTATCAGTATCTTTATGTTCATATTAACAAGTACATAATAAGAAATATGTGAATTTTCAATGATTTCTGAGACAATACCCAAAGTACCCCTCTGTGAACAATAGCACTAAAATACTCTGCTCCACTTAAATGAGAACACAAAGGATATACAAGCTTTGAAATTTTCCCAAGGCAAAAAAAAAAAAACAAGCACTAAAGCAGATGTGGAAAGAATGTTTTCAGTCAGCTGCCTACCTGGGATACTCTCATAAAAGAAGTCATTATGTTACTAAACAAGTAATTGCCTTTGTTTTATTATTTTTCCAAATAAAAATCACCCATGTTGAACAAAAGAGCCTGCTGCCCAGGAGTTTCCAAGTCCTTCCATCTTACTGTGTGACCCTTACCTGTAACATTTGCACAAGTAAGTAAGATGTAGATTTAGCTGCTTAAAAAGAGACAGCTACAAAAACATAGTGGCTCCAACAAGGTGGAAATTTTTTCTACTCTTAATGGTAACAGTCCAGAGATGACACAGGGTGTTAGGTGACTCTGCTCCACAAGAGCATCCAGGGACCCAGGCTCCTTCTGCTTTCTTGTTCTGCCATCTCCTGTGGTCCCTACACCAGCAGTATCAGCGTCACCCCAGAACTCATTAGAAATGCAAGTTCTCATGTCACACCCCAAACCTACTGAATCAAAAACAACGGGGGCGAAGACTTGCAATCTGTGTTTTGACAAGCCTTTTAGGTACTGTCCTTATCTACGCGGTCAAAGTGGACTTAATATCACTTCCATGTTCTAGACCAGGGTGTCCAAACTGTGGCCCGTGGGCCAACTGTGGCCCGCAATCCATTTTTTATTGGCCCGCAGCGAATTCCAAAAATATACTTAGTTTACTGAAATAAACCAGGTGAGGCAATACGTACTTCACCTCGAGTGAGTGGCCCGGCTGTTTGTGTATTTTACCGCATATGGCCCTTGGTCAAAAACATTGAAAAAAGTTTGGACACCCCTGTTCTAGACCATGGAAAGGAGGAAAAGAGGAGATGAAAGGCAAGTCGTTCCTGTCAAGGAAGTGAAATTGAAATTACACACATTGCATATTCTGCTCACCCTCCACTGGCAAGGTGCACAATCAAAAGGGCACATCCAGCTGCAAAGCAAATGTAGTCTAGCAGGGTCATCATGTGGCTTGGTGAAACTAGAGGAGTTCATTTTCGGGATTACAGATGGAAGAGGGAAGAACCAGAGGGAGAACCAGAGGGAGGAACCAGAGGGAGGAACCAGAGGGAAGAACTACCTCAAGTTGGGTTCATCTGGGAAGAAGAGGTTGCTCCACAGGGGTAGTGTGATTCCAGAGTCTCTGAAAGAGGATTTGGATTAAGCAGTGTAAAAGAAAAATTGCACTGGACACAGTTAAACGGGCAAGAAAGACTTTATTCAAGACTCTTAAAACAGGGAGGAGAGAGTGAACAAAAGGCAAGGTAGGAGAGTAGTTAAGCACTGGGGTGAGCTGGTGGGAAAAGACCTGAAGAAAGTTAGAAAAGAGGTTGGTCAATGTGATCAGGCCCTCTGTGCTTGCTAATTGATGCTTTTGGAAGTTTGATTCCGACTTGCCCACAGAAACTGGGAGATGGCAGCTCTAGCTCTCCTGATGATTAAATTTCAAAGAGATGGCTCCAGGTCCTGGAGAAAGACATTCCTGGATTTTAAAATGGGCAAGAGGCTGGGGGAAGATTTACACATCTAAAGGGCAGAGAAAGAATTTATAATAGAAGGTTTTCTAAAAGTAAGTGCTCTAAGAAAAGGAGGTCAGAAGCCTAGAGTTAGGAAGAAGCCCTGTTGTAAGACAGGCAGTTTCGTCAAGCTGAGTGGAATGAGAAGTCCATCTCGGTCAGCAGACTCCTTCCAAGTGACAGGGCCCTCTGCACACTTTGCAGACAGGCCCTGAAGCCCACATCTGTAGAACTGTCTTTGTTCCCACGGCAGCAGTTCAAAACTGATTTTCCCTTTCATCGTGAAATTAGTCCTTGTTTTTGGAAAGCGATTTTTTTTTTTTCTCCCCTTCTGCTTTGGCTTTCTGTCCTCTCCTTTGGCATCTAAACCGTTAGGATTTTGAAAATCATTTTCCCAAAAGAGATAAAATTGAGTAGCGAGGCTTTCTTAATCAGTTCTCAGCACTGCACCAACTTAGCTGACTTTGCATATTTTAAAAGCTGTCCCAGTTCCTGAAGGGGCAAGATAGCACCCATTTAACATGGGTGTTGCCAACAGGCTTTCTATTGCTTAATCCTGGGCTGCTTTTACTTGAATGGCTTCAGTACGGTTCTGCTCAGAAACAAGACTCTCCAATAGGAGGCCATCAATGAGCAAGATTCTGAAACCCTGTCAACAGCAATTCATGCAGAAACAGGAAGAAACTCTGCTTCAATAGAATTACCAGGAGCACAGTTCATAACCTTGACTAAAGACTGTGCCAGTTTCTCACTCTGGAAAAAAAACAAGTCTTACTCATTTAAGTCTCTTAAGGGAAGACTTTATCAAACCTTATTTCCCATCCCTTCCACTGGGATGTGAAGGGATCCCTCTATAGCTCCACTGTCATCAAATCATCTATTTCCTTTTCATTATAACGCTTAGCATTTACATCATGGCAAGAGACTTGTTTAAAGTCTAAAGCTGAAGCTGCTTCCCACCTCACCTGCCTGAGAGTGAGGAAACCTGCCACCGCGACAATGGTCATTCTTGTTGATCCCACAGCAAGTTAATACTAGAATTAACCATAATGAGGATGCTTTGGAGAGTGATAGAAAGATTCTACTCTGAGGTCTGTTACTTCATCCTTTCTATTTAGTTGGAAAATCGATCCTTCTCTATGTCAGGCAACCCCATCCAGGCACCTGAAAACATGGTCCCAGGAAGTCCCTCAGGTGGTCCCGTTGAGGGTGTTCCAGGATCCTGCCCCAGGAAGCCCATTAAATTCTTGGTCGAGTTAGGCAGGATCTGAACCAAGTGGACAGGCAATTCCCATCTCATGGACAGCAGCAGAGCAAGGTGCCATAACTCCACAGGTGTGATCTTGGAGGTGGGTTAGGTAGCCCCCTTCTCCTCCTGAGGAAAACTATGCAGTGACCAGAAGTGAGATTCACATCCACAGGGAAAAGAAGAAAAGAGCTATCGCTCAGTGTGCAGCACACAACCAGACAGAGACACGGAGCCTCTGGCCCCATCTGATGGAGCCGAGTGTAGCTGAAGATAGAACATCCATCAACCTGCAAAGCTGCTGACCTGCCCTTAACACCAGTGCTTCCTGCCATCTAGTTACTGCTAGAGCCTCCTTCATATTTCAGGAAAGAGTTTTCTTGAGTGAAACAGATAAACGGTCACTCTGGGTTTTATTTTGTTTTGTTTTTTAAAATGTTTTGACGGTTGTGTTGTTTTTATAAAACACCATTCAACTAATGTCCATGTGTGCCTGCCGCTTTTCAATCAAGCCTCAGAGACTGTTGTGAAGATCAAATAAGATAACAGACCCTATTGCTAAATTCACTATTTTCTAATACCTATTTGAAAGTATTTTCTAAAATGGCACAAGGAAATATCAGGGATTGTTAATGCCAAACTGAGAGTGGAACATTAAAAAGGGAGGTATGAGTCCACTCCCACACAGGGTGCAGCGTTTGAAGCCCCACTTGTCTGGATTAGCCAGAAGTCCAGCCTATCTCCTCACCACCTTTATATAGTCACAATTCACACTATTAAAATAACAATCAACATAAAACCATGAAATGGAAGATACTTACCCCAGGAATGGAAGGATAAGGAGTGTGGTTTTGATTCACATTCCATTTCTCTCTGAGCTTTCTGGAAAAGAAGGTCAAAAGGAAAGCATCATGAGCTTTCCTGGCTTATCTGTCTTCTCACTAGTCTAAGCTCTCATGAGGTCCAAATTCATCTTTCCGGGTTTACAAAGAAACTCGAGCACAGAGAACATAGTAGTTTTGCACACGTTGACAGAGCTGAGCTGAGTCTAAACTTGAACCCCAGTTGATTAAGCTTTTCTAAATTCCTGTGCCATTTTGTACCATGGTATTTTCCTCCAGCCCTCAAATGCAGCTCTTCCCTGAACTTGGACAGAAGCAAGACACACTATGACCAGGAAAGGCCGTGGCAATCGCAGGATTTGTACTTATGAATCACTGGGCCATTAAGCTGGAGTGTGCATATAATTATGCATGTACACATGGACTTATATCTCTCAAAGCTTCCTAGGAGGCACAAAATGGAAGGGACTGTGTTCTAACACTAAGTTATATGAACTTGGCAAAGAGTGAGAGGGAAGGAAACTAACATCTGTGGCCAGGCCAGCTGAGCTAGGAGCATTTGCACGTATATCTTATTGAGTACACCGGAACAGCTTGCAAGATGAGGTTATTACGGCTCAGAGGAAAGCTAAATAGCTTGCCCAAGGCTCACCACTATTAAGTTGCAGGATCAAAATTTAAAACCCAAGTCTGTGCGACTCCAAAGCACAGGCTCTTCCCATAAAACAATAGTGGCTCCAAATCCAACACTGTCTTTCTTCATTTACAAAATGAGGAGTTGCGTGGATGTTTATTAAGAAAAGACATATGTGTACATGTACATGAACATATGCGTATATCTGCGTAGAAAGGACCCTAAAGAAATACCCCAAATTGTTAACAATGGGTTTTCTCTGGGATGCGAACGAGCATCGCAGAGAGTGAGGAGGAGGGGAAGAGGGACAAAGATAAAACGTGAATCCTTCACAATTAAAATGTATTTATGCATAGTTTGTTCATTAAAATAAAATGAAAGGAAAGGGATTGCACCAGAAGTCCCTCGCAGCTGTTCCATTGTATAGTTGTCCGTACTGAGCAGCGGGTTCCGCAGCCTCCCAGCTGACTCACTTCACCTGAAACTGCAGGGTGGCTTTAGTAACAGTGTGGAGCAATTGCGCCATCCAGTGGTCACACTAAAAATTACAAAGCACCTTTCCTTTAACAGGGATTCAACACGTGTCGTGTGTTCAGCGTTCAGTTCTTGGGGGAAAAAATAGTTCAATTTTTATTTAGTAATGATGAGTAATTACGATAACTTGAAAAAATGTATCTTTATCTATGGTAAAATTAATTATTCCACAAGCCAACCAAGACTGTGTTCTATATTAACCCCAAGCTGATATTTTTCTCTCTTAGGTTCAAACACTCACACAGTGTCACGGTCCAAAAGGACCTTAAGCACCCATGGAAACTGCCCTCATTATTTTAGAGAAGAGGAAATTTGTCCCTGAGCTGAGGACCCCTCTTTTCATCAACTATGCCATTCACCTCCCAGCCCTACCTCGAGTTAGCTACCGAAGGAATACCAGGAAGAAATCTTCCTAGAAATGTCCCACCTACGACTCTGATGCTGGATTAAGAGGCAAGTCCTATCAAGCAGCATTTGAGGTCATAATCTCCAAGACGCATCCTTGGAATGATTTGGAAGTACAGTGCCACACATACAACTGTCAGAGTGTAAACTGAGTCCACTCCTGCAAGATGCCCCTTGCTTTCAAACCCTCCTCACTAGGTCCATTCTGCATCTGTGGATGTTTTTACAAGCTGTGTTATGGATTCATAGGCCATACTGACATCAGACACCATCAGTCATCTGAAGTTGATCATCAAAGTCTGCAGAAATTCTGAATTTGAAAAATACATGGAATAATGCTGGCCCAGGAAGGAGTTGATATATTGCATTATCCAAGTTTGAGCCCTCTAATATGCTTTCCAAAGGGTTCATGGAAAGGGGGACTTTCAAACACTGCTGGTAGAAATGTGGATTGCCAGAGCATTTCTTAAAAACAATCTGACATCACCTATTACAATCTAAAATCCTTTATACGGATATAGCTATAAGGATGTTTCTTTGCAGCATTGTTCCTAGTGGAAGATGAGAGAGAGAGAGAGAGAGAGAGAGAGAGAGAGAGAGAGAGAGAGAGAGAGAGAGAATTCCCATAGATAAGGAAAGGATTGAATAAATTATGGTACTTTGGTGCCATGGAATTTTATGCCACTGCTAAAAGTGAATTTGAACTATAGAAATGGATTTGAATAGATACCTGTGGATGAAAATAAAAGCTGATTACAGAGAAAATTCCCATTTAATAAAATAAAGATTAAAAATCCTTATACAGAGACATAGGTATGTTTCTTTTACATATATGTTTGTATACTATAAGCATGAAAAACAGAGGGACACATACTAGATTAACATAAGTTAAAGAAAGGAGGTGTGTGAGGGTAAATATATACATTACTTTCCCAATAAGTTAACTGGGGAGAAAAATTATAATTGTCAGAAGATTCCAAATAAGTATAAAAGTAACCAAGTGATTGGCCTATCTGGGACACCCATAATAGTGTACTGGCGGATTTCCTGCAGTGAGTGTTGGGCCTCTACTTGTAGAAAGAGTAGCAGGATACTGCATATTTATTTTACACACACACTCACACAAACATACCCACACACACATCTGTGATAGTAGCTATGAGGGCAAATCACTAAGCCTCGGTTTCTCCGCCTATGAACGGGAGGTAATACTCCACCAATCCCACAGGGTCGTTTTAAGGAATAAATGAGATCCTGCATTTACAGTGCTAAGCTCAATGCCCAACATGCAGTCAGCACTCGATAAATGAGGTTGGTAGTGGTGGTGGTGCTGCTCCATTATTGCTAAATTAGAACCAGTGAAGGATCACTTTGGGCCCTGTGAGGTCTTAAGCGCTTCATCTCAGGCATGTCAGGCTGAAGCCAGATGACCAGGCTCACACCAGTTCTGTAAGAGGCTCCTTCATGAGAGGGGAGGTTGAATGTCACGGATTCTGATGTCTCCTCTAACTCTATGCTCTGCGACTTAGCCTTTCTATGAGGTAACACATGCACAGGGTCCACACGGCCTGGAGTTCTTCCTGTCCTACCCCATCCCAACTGCGTCTGCCAAAGCAACAAACCCATACCTCAAAGTAAAGCAAGAAAGAGGTCTGAGGCCTGGGCAGAGAAAAGGAGATGGGGTTGGCCAGTTTGCTCAGTGGGTTAGAGCGTGGTGCCAATAACCCCAAGGTGGCTGGTTCGATCCCCACATGGGCCTCTGTGAGCTGCGCCCTCCCTTATAAAAAAGAAAAGAAAAGGAGGGGGAACAATATAGGTACAGCCCTTCCATTTATTTTTTTATCACCTACTATGAAGCCTGATATTTCCTTAATAAATGTTTCTTGAATGAACTATTTCCGGGCATGGCTGTTCTCTTTGTTCTCTAGTTAATGAAAGCGCTGCCTTTTCCTCGTCCATGTAGAACAATGAGGCCACGCATCACCTTGAGTGCCTCTGCCCCATATCAAGGATGTGCGATTTCTAATCATCTTCTCATTAAAACAGAAGTCCTCTATGACTAACCCATGCTGAATTCTTGTCACACAGGGGTTCGAAACCTGTTGCATGGGGGGAGGCCTACGTCAGACTGTGAAGTCTTTAAATTCACAATTAAAATAGTAGGTTGGTGCAAAAGTAATTGCAGTTTTTGCAATTATTTTTAACCTTTTAAACCGCAATTACTTTTGCGCCAACCTAATACATTCTATCACAAAGAAATCAATTGTATTGAAATACAGTTCTATCCATGATCCCCAAGACTCCATGAATGCCAAGTAAGAAGCCATGGGAAGGGACCCCACAAAGGATACACTTACCAAAGACACAGATTGAGACTGGCGTCCTAAGCACTGGATGGCCCTTGGTCCCTATGCCTCCATTCTTGTAAGCAGATCATTATCAGTTCCACGTTCTCCCTTGATCCAGGGAAGACAATCCCCTGAGTTAGCCACCTCTTCCCTATTTTCCCATTCTCTATTACAGGAGAGAATGTTCATATAAAGCAGCACAGAAGTTCTACTTCTCTGTCTCCCTGGGCACCAGACAGAACCGGCATTACTGGGGTCATCACGGTGTGACGCACAGAGCAACGACTTTGAAACGAGCCAAGCAGATTTTGAATCTCACTTCTGCCCTGGAGTACGTCACTGAGTGCTTCTTCCTCTGAGGCATAGGAAGAAGGAACACTGTGTTACAGGAGCGATATAGGTAAATTGTCTGACACGAAACCTAGCCGGTGGTTATTGCTCCATAGAGGCTGATTCCCTTCCTCCGTACAAGCAATGTGCCGGTTATTTCCAATTTACCCTTTCACTTCTGCTCTTTACGTATCTTCACCTGACTCTTCGCTGCAGGAGGTTGACAAACATGAACTGCATCAATGTGTTCCCTGGCCCTTTGGCGTCAGTTAGGCCCAGACATTGAGAAGCACCAACTGCGTATTGAACAGAAAGAAGAAAGTAAAATCAGGTTTTAAAATCATCCAGCTCATCTCCCTACAAGGTCAGTTGAGCTGTGTGCACACCTCTAACAAAGGTAGCCCTCTCCATAAGGTGCTCCCTTTGGCTTTCCCTAACCAGTCCCTTCCTTGATCCTCAGACCTAGGGATGGATAGAAGGGCTCCTAGCTCCTAGCCCTGGAGTGATGAACCATTTCTTTTTTGTTTCCCTTAATCCTGCCCACACCACTATAAATAGTCCTTTTACTAAAATCTCCTCAACTATCCCATTGGTATGTCATCTGTTTCCTACTGGAACCAGATGAGATCTGATTGACATACGAAGTCTGACAATTAAGTTTGTAAACTCATCCTAGAAAAGGTGCTACCGTGTTTCCCCGAAAATAAGACCTAGCTGGACAATCAGCTTTAATGTGTCTTTTGGAGCAAAAATTTTTATAAGATACCATCTTATTTTAATATAATATAATATAATATAATGTAATATAATATTATATTATATATACTTATATTATATATTAATATATATTTTATATATATAAATATAAATATATGTATTTATTTATATATAAATATATACATATTTAATATATATAATATAATAATATATATACTTATAATATATATGTTATAATACTATGTATATGTAATACTGGGTCTTATATTAATTTTTGCTCCAAAAGACACATTAGAGCTGATGGTCCGGCTAGGTCTTATTTTCGGGGAAACAGTACATACCTCATTGCTGAATATCACTATGGTCACGTTCGAAGTACTCCCCTTGCGAAGCTATGACCAACACACCAGTGCCTAGTCCACCCTTCAAAGCAATTTTGGAACTATTTTTCTGGAATGGCCATCAGAGCTATCATTGTTATTACACTTGATGTCCTGAATAGCATCAAAATGTCTTCCTTTCAATATTTTCTTTATCTTTGCGTAAAGAAAGAAGTCATTGGGGGCCAGATCAGGTGAGTAGGGAGGGTGTTCCAATACAGTTATTTGTTGACTGGCTAAAAACTCCCTCACAGCAGTGTGAACTGGTGCATTGTTGTGACGCAAGAGCCACGAATTGTTGGCGAAAAGTTCAGGTCATCTAACTTTTCCACACAGCCTTTCCAGCACTTCCAAATAGTAAACTTGGTTAACTGTTTGTCCAGTTGGTGCAAATTCATAATGAATAATCTCTCTGATATCAAAAAAGGTTAGCAGCATCTTTGCAACAAGTTTGCGAACTTAATTGTCAGACCTCATAGACAATCGTTGACAAAATGAGGGAGGCACCTAGAGTAACCTGTGAGGTATGTGTCAAATCATTCAGACACAATCATGTATCATGTACACACACACACACACACACACACACACACACACACACACACCCTCTATCTTGGTATTTGTTGTATTGAACGTGCCCAGGATGATACATCTATCCATTTCCTTGTCCTGGTAAGACTGGTCCTTGTTTATATTTAAAAGAAGAAGAAGAAAGACATACACAAGCATACAGTTCATGAACAAAGCTAATTTTTTCTCTGTGGTTACTTATAGCAGTAGCTAAACACCAGGATGGAAGGTACAGAATTAGAAGCTAGAGTTCTCCAACTATATCTTGTTTTATAGATTTGACTTTGGAAACATGTAAATATTTTATATAATTATAAAACAAATAAAATTTTAAAACAAAGCTAAGATTCAAAAGCAAAACTAACCAAATGAATCTAAGTATGTATCGGCTTGATGACATGACCACACAGAAAGGAACTATTTCCAAAAAACTTTAAAACACAGTTGATTGACACTTTATCTGTAGTGGAATAGACCTTAGGGCAGTGGTTCTCGACAAGTAGAAATTTTGACCCCAAGAGATATTTGGCAACATCTAGACACATTTTTTGATTTTCACAAGTGCTGAGAGCTGCTACAGGCATCTATTATAGTAACTAGAGACCAGAAATGCTCCTGAACATTCTACAATGCACAGGATGCCTCTCCACAGCAAAGAATCATCTGGTCCAAATGTCAATATTACCTTCATTGAGCAATCCTGTTTAGGACAGGGATCTGCAAACTTTTTCTTAGAGGGACAAACAGTCAATATTTTAGGTTTGGGAGCTGTACAGTCTCTCTTGTATCTACTCAACTCTGCCAATGTAGTGAGAACACAGCCAAAGACAATATGAAAATGCATGAGCATACATGTGTTCCGACAAAACTTTATTGACAAAAACAGGCAGCCAACACATAACCATGATTTGCTGACCCCTACGTCAGCATAAAAAAGAACTGAAAAGATGTTTAAATTGATAGTAATAATTATATCATTGGTTATCATTTTGGCATTTGTGTTGTGAGACGGTTGTGAGGTAATGCAAATGAGTAGTTATGTTGGAATCATTGGGAACTAGGATTTTCTATATACTACCACCAAGAATTAGAAATAAAAAAAACTTTCAATGTACAAAGCAGCAACAGTATCATATACGTTGAAATAAATCTAGTGAAATATGTGCAAGACCTTTACACTGAAAACTATAACACATTTCTGAGAGAAATTTTAAACAATCTAAATAAATGAAGAAATATGCCAGGTTCATGAAATAAAATGTTCAATACTGTTAAGATGTACAGTCTCCTTAAATCGATAACATAAGTTAAATGTTATACATAAAAATGCCAGCAAGCTATTTTGAAGAAATAGACAATATGATTCCAAAATCTGCAAGGAAATTCAAAAGTTGTAGAATAGCCAAAAAATCTGAAAAAGAAAAATAAAGTTGGAGGCTTTATCCTACCTGATTTCAAGACTTACTATAAAGCTATAGTAATCGATATAATACAGTATTGGATAGAGATACACAAATAGATAAATGGAACAGAATAGGGAGTCCAGAGATAGATACACATGTAAAGCCAACTGACTTTAACAAAGTGACATTTACCAAGTCAATTTAAAGAGTGAAAAGAATATTTTTTTACAAATGTCGCTGTAACAAATAGCTACCTAGATGGGGAAAAAAAAAAAAAAACGAGCCTCAACCCAATCTCACCCCATACGCAAAAATTAACTCAAGATAGATCAGAGACTTAAAAGCAAAGCACAGAACTTTAATATTTCTAGAAGAAATTATAGAACAATACCTTCAAGAATTCAGGGTTGGCAAAGTCTTCTTGAACCAGACACAAAAATCACATGCTATAAAAGAAAGAACTTGATAAATTAGACCTCATCAAAATTTAAAATTTCTGCTCATCAAAAGACACCACTAAGAAAAAGAAAAGAAGTCATTACCTGGGAAAAACTATTTTCAACATGTATATGTGGGGAAAAAACAAAAAAACTTGTATTCAATATATGTAAATAACTCTTACAAATCAACAATAAAAAGATGAAAGATCCAGTTCAAAATGCGCAAAATACATGCGACACTTCTAGATAAACATACACACAATGGCCAATAAGCACATGAAAAGCTAATCAACATCATTAAGCAGAAGAGAAATGAAAATTAAAACCACAATATCACTTTGTTCTGACTAGAATGACAAAATTTAAAAAGACTGACAATACCAATTGTTAGTAAGGATATAGAGCCACCAGAATACTTACTGTATATTATGCTGGTCAGTGAATAAAATGGTACAATGACATCAGATGGGCCTTAAGTTGACAATTGCTGAATCTGAGTGATGTGTACATGCATATTCATTAGTCTCCCTACTTCTGTGTATGTATGAAATTTTCTATAATAAAAGCTTTAAACAAAAAATAAAAATAAAAAGAGGGTAGCCGGATGGCTCAGTTGGTTAGAGTGCGAGGTCTCAACAACAAGGTTGCTGGTTCAATTCCCACATGGGATGGTGGGCTGTGCCCCCTGCAACTAAAGTTTGAAAACGGCGACTGGACTTGGAGATGAGCTGCGCCCTCCACAACTAGACTGAAGGACAATGACTTGGAGCTGATGGACCCTGGAGAAACACACTGTTCCCCAATATTCCCCAATAAAACTTAAAAAAAAAAAAAAAAAAAGAGTGGGCCTCTGTAACCAAGAAAATGACCCTGATTCTCAGAGACAAAATATTTTTTCCCCAGCCCGAACATTTACTACCAATCAGCAATACTGGTTGTTTCAAACGCCGGCTGCATATTAGAGACCTTTTAAAATATCAATCCTAGACCCTATTCTGGGCAGATTAAATCTGAATGTCTAAGGATAGGGGTCTACATACAATATTTTTTTAAACTCTCCAGGAGATTCTAATGTTCAACCAAGGTTGAGAACTACAGATAAATATAATCTTAACTCCTGCTTGCTTTTCATGTCCTCTTTGGATGTTACAACGATTAGGAAACTGACGAGAAACAGAATTCACCCCATAAGAGACTATTTGTAGAAATCTGGGCATGATTACGAGAAGGAACACACCAAGCAGGAAGCCATGAATAGCCCTGGAGATGAAGGGATCTGCATGGAATACTAGGATTACCAGAGCCCAGCGAGGGCAGAAGCTGTGGGAGAACGAGTCATGGACGTGACCAACGCAGGAGGGAGCACACCCAAGTCCTCTGACCTCCCTCTGCTCCCACCTTCCAGGCTGGCAGGGATGCACTCTCCAGGAGGGGACACACAGCTGGGCAGAAACTGGCAGAGCCTCCAAAGAGGGTGGTGTCAGGTGGGCAGAGAAGAGTCAGCATAAGTGCCAACCGCAGATGCCAGCAATCCCAGTTTCCCACTGCGGGCTGGCCTGCCCGCCCAACACCTGACTTCCCCTCCTCCTCTCCCCTGTTGATTGGAAGAACAATTGCATCAATTTCTTGAACCCACCAGAGGGGTGAGGTCAGAGGCCAGTCTCAGGGAGGGCCTGTCAGTTCTGCAGAAACTGTACCTCAGTCACAAAGAATTTACGTCACCAATCTACAGGAACTATGGAATCCCGTTATCTCACCGGGAGAAAGTTAGCCTCTGATTTCCCTTTCCTGGCCTCTCTTTTTAAAACCATCATTAATTACTTAATAACAGAGACTGTAAAGTATAGATTTCAATGACTTTATCTAAAACTGCTGTATAAAATCTCATTATTTGATGTGGGAAGGTCTAGGGACACAACTGAGCCCATTCTTCTCATTTTACAAATAAGAAAACAGAGGACAGGCAGTTGAAGTGTTTTGCCGAAGGTCACCCAGCTGCTCAGGAGCAGCGTCCAAACGCGGTGACTTGCCGCCCAGGGTGCTCCTCACTACACCACACGGCCCCTCAAGTTGCCATCTTCTTTGCCAGCCAAAACGGGACCATGGGACCCCCAGAGTAGCAAGATCACGGAAATTCCTGCCACTTACATTTTACCCTTCATCTCCAGATGTGACTGCCCAGATCTATTTCATGGTGATTACTCAGTCTATCACAGAGGGCAGAGTTTTTAAAGCTCAGAAAGGAAATAAATGCCAACAAGCTTCGGGCTGGCTCCCCGGAGAGCACCTGATCTGGAAGGCAGGTGCTGAGTGGGCCGCCTGAGGCAGTGCCAAGCTGTCCCAGGGAGGCGTTCATGAGAAGGAAGCAGGAGGCTTCATTAGCTCCCTGATAAAAATCTGGTCAGCTCCCAAAACCATCCTTTCTGGTATTCACTCAGCCTGCAGGCTGGGAGCTGGCATTCCGGAAGCTGGCCTGCTTGCTGCGTGCGGGTGAAGGTGTAGACGAGGGCCCTTCTCTGGTGAATTAGGAGTCTCTGCCCTCTGTGGGAGGTGAGACATAGGCAGTGGGAGACACCGAGGCAGCAGATCCCAGGGCCCCAGTCCAGGAGGGGGCCAAGCAAGTAGCATGTTCTCTCCAGCTCAGGACGAAAGGCAGGCGGACAGGGCAATGGCTGAAGGCAGCTCTTCTAAAATAAGACTAGCTCTCATGAGTCTGGGATACTTAAGTGGAGGTCCAATCTAGGATGAGGAGCAGACCAGCAATGTGTCAGGGTTCCTGGCAGCTCAGAAAGCCGCATCCTAGAGAGGGCCAGCAGAGGGCAGGCCCTCCAGCCCACGTCCAGAATTCTCTACCACAGCCCTGGCAGTTAGTTTCCTTCATAGCACATCACAATCTGGAATCATAAATGTAATTGTTGGTTTACATGTGTATTACGTGTCTCCCAACACGACTAGTTCCATGAGGCCAGGGCTTGTTGTACCCAATGCCCAGGATGGCACCTTATACTTCATAGGTACTCAAAACCTATCTGCTAGCATTGTTAAATAATAGATGACTCTGAAACAACCTTATTCCCAAAGAGGGGCAAAGCACTTGCAGAGGCAATCAAACCCTGGCCTTTGTAAGTCGGATCAATTACAGAGTATCCTGCATCTCCACTTGCCTGGCAACCTAGAACCTCACTCCACCTTGTAAGACAATAACATTTTTATAGAACTTTACAGATGTGGAAGCACTTTCATAGCCATTATTGATCCTCACAAATATCCTCTTAGTTTGTTTTTAAATTATGACTTACTTTTAAAAATAGAGTAGCCATAGCCTGAAGAAGGTAAATGGCTTACCCAAATAACTGCCGTTATAAACAGGAAACATTGATTCTACCTTCAAATCCAATGCTCTTCCTTCTACCCGTACCATGATCAGAATCCCAGATCTGGGCCTACACCAGGGACAGACACTATTGTTCCATTTTTGAGGAAGAAAAACACGGTCCCTGAGGAACTAACAGCTTTGTTAGTCAAAGTTAGACCTATATCAAGAGTCAAAATTCCTCAAAGGATTTGAAAGGGAAAAAGGAAATTGAAAGGGGCATATAATCTTGTTTGAGAAAGAGAGAAAGGAGAGAACAGAAATGGGGGCAAAGAGAGTGTTTCTGGCTTCATGATTAAACAGTGAGATTTACTGAGTGGGAGCTAGTCCCATTTTGTCCGAGATAAGTTGTGTGCTGGTCACTAGGAGAGGACAGTCAACTCTCCTGGGCACTCATGTTTCCTCACACCACTCTGCCTTGTATTCATAGGACCTTTGCCTTTTGAATGGCAAAGTGCTTGACATATAGTAAAGCCATTGTTGCGATTAATGTCAACACTTGAGGATTTACATAACGCTATTCTTCCTAAGAGTTTAAAGCCTTTCACACATATTATCTAATTCTCTCTCAGAATTTTTATTAGAAAAACATTTCCAGCTTGTTATGTAAATGCATTCAAAAGTTCTTTAAGACATTTAAACACATTTCAGCTTTATCTATACCCTCTTCCCCAGCCCATTTTAGCACATTTCCATTTTGATTATCTGTCTTTGAAATACCAATTTTCAAAACAGAAATCTCAAAGAGCAACTATAAACCTCCAATCTCTGGCCAAACTCTTGCCTCCCTTCCACACCTCTGCTACGGGGACATGGAAGAAGCTTCTGTCCTGAGAGCTTCACATATAGCACAGGACTCACCTCCCCCTGCTGTCCTCTGTTTGGTATTCATTCTGCTCCGGGTATAACAATAGTTAACACACAATGAGTGCCTACTCTGCCCTGAGCACTGTGCTCATTGCTTCACATACAGTCTTATTTAATCCTTGTGACAGAGACTTCTAGTTGTCCCCTAGTATCCACAGAAGGCAAATATTTATTGTTATCCTCATTTTACCAATGAGAAAATGGAGATGCAAAGAGATGTGAAGATTTGTCCAAGATTGCACAAAAGAGGGCAGGTGACACCATATCCTTTGGAATCCCAATCCAGGACCCTTCTTCTTCCCCTGCATTCCTTTCTTTCTCTCATATATCCTCCCAGGTTCCCTGAAGATCAGGCAAAAGGTAGTAACTTTTACTTTCATTTATGGACACATCTGGTGACTTCTCCAAAGTCTCTCACCAAATCTCCACTGAAATAAGGGTCAAATGGTCTTCACTTTACCAGTCTTATACTCTATCTACAACCCAATACCAGAGAGCCAATAGAGATGATTTGTTATACATATAGACTTCAACTGATGGCATTCCAAGTATGAAAAAGAGATGAATACAGTTTTAAATAGTGAGACCCTCAATACTAGAGAAGATACACTCATGAAAGTTCAGGAGAAGCCATGTGTTAGAGAGGAAAGAGCCTTGGCCTGAGCCCCACCATTCACCATTAGGAGAAAAAGGGCTGAGAAAAATGTGCTAAATAATCTGTGTGCCCTTGAACAAGACCGCTCCCTTCTCTGGAGAGTGCTTTCATCTTCAGCATCAGGATACACTGAAACCAGGCACTCGGATGCTCAGGGGATGCTGAGTGTCATACCGAAGCTGCAACAATACTGAGAAGGCACCCTCTAGACACAGAATTGGAGAAGCAGGGGCTAGTTTATTTTATTTACTCAACCAAGAGATTTACTCAACCAAGGATTAAGGGGAAGTGGGTGAAGGCAGAGAAGTCACAACTTCATAAGGCCAGCTGTCTTAGCTGTCTTTGTACCCCTAGATTTTATCACCCACAGAATGTCCTAAATATTTGGTGAATAAAATAACAAAAGGAGTGACATGAGAGGAAGGCTAGGAAGTTGATCAGACAGCCTTTTGGGAGGGAGATGGTTACATATTCAATCATGATATTTGGGTCTACATCTTAGATACGTGAGAGACTGAGACTAGAGAATCACAGGTTTTCCTACTTATTCAATATGGTTTCACACATTCATTGTTAAAGTACATTCGCACACATTATCCTATTCATTGTGATATCAGAAAACAACCAACAGAGAAGGTTTTATCATCACAATCGTACTGCAAAAAAAACAAATACTTAATGATATTCAAGTAGCAGATTCCACATCTAGAAAGGGGAGGACCCAGATAGTCTAACTCCAAACCTGGGCTTGTTCTAAGATCAGGTACTCAAGAAGCTTGACACTATAGGGTAATCACCCACAAAGAGAGGGATTGATTAAACCACCTGACATTACACAGCAAAGCGGTGCATATCACACCATCAATTTCCACATTTTGGGAAGGGCTGCTAGACATATAACCCTCACTATGGGCCCCCTGAATGTCCCAAGGCAGCCCAGGAGTATGATTGGAAAAAGGAAGAAGTGCAAATGAGTATCTCTAAGAGTCAGCCAAGAGGGTTGGGAATGAGGAGTCAATAGGCAGTTATGTTCCAAAATTTACCAGGTGTCAGGGAGAAAAAAAGGGCAGAAAACTAATATTTCTTTAGAACTTACTATTTGCCAAACTCTGTGATAAATATTTTACATACACTGTGTCTTTACTACAACAATGATACATAATCAGTAGCATTAAGCTATTTAACAGATACGGAAACAGAAGCTCAGGGAGGTGACCTCACTTGTCTGAAGTCAGACCATTAGAAGACAGCAAAGCCATGACCCAAACTCAGGTCCCTAGGAATCCAAAACCCATTCTCTTTGAACTCTTGGAACTCTTTATGCTGTCAAATTGTAAGGATATTACCAAAGTTCCTGAACTACCAGGGCAATCACAGAGAAAGAGAAATGGCATAAAATGGAATTGTTTAGAGGACTCTGTTGTTTGGCTACTCTATCATCCCTTCTTCCTCCTTCCAAAATGAATCCCAATTCTGCTCAACTATCCATCTATCTCTCACATAACCCACGTGACTCAGAGAAGCTTACCCATTTCTAACTCTGAGCATAGATTCTGATTAGTCAAAAACAAATCAATGAATAGCATTTTCCTGGTGACAAATGATCACAGATTGGGCATATAATCTAAATTGGCTCAAACAAATTAAGTCATTTACAATCTATATTAAAAGAAGATATCCCTCCCTCACTCTCTCCTTCTCTCCCCCATCTCTCTATCTTCTTCTTTCTCTCTCTTTCTCCTAATGCATGAAATCAAGGGCACAGGTTTTCCCAATTTCTATCAGCAGCCATCTTGTGAACAGAAGGAGAACTAGTCCAAAGATAAAACAATGTATGGATTGCATACCATAGATATGGAGACAACCTGGCTTCTTATTAATATTTCTGAGCTACTAGGTCTTTCAACTCTGAAGCATGCCCTACTTATGGACTTGCTGTTATATAAAATAATAAATGTTCTATTTATTTAAGCCTGTTTCAATTAGAATTTGTTACTTTCAGCCAAAATCCTTCTAACTGATAGCTTCTTTTGCATCTGTTGTCTTTACAAAAGATATGAAAATGGACTTCTGGTCAAGATGGCTAAGTAGGTAAATACTGTGCTCACCTCCTCCTATGACCACATCAAAATTACAATTAAATTATAAAAAAACCACTCTTGAGAACCACCTGAAGACTAGCTGAACAGAAGTGATATAACTAAGGATATAGAGAAGAAGTCACGTTGGGATTGGTAGGAGGGGTGGAGATGAAAAACAGACGGTCCCACAACCATGTGTGGCAGTTATAAATCAGGAGGAGTATCTTGGCTGCAGAGGTGCCCCCTGAGGAGTGAGATGTCCCATCCCCACATTGGGCTCCACAGCCCAGATCACCAGTGCCAGGAAGAGGAGTCCCCACAATATCTGGCTGTGAAAATCAGTAGGGATTCCATCCGGGTAAGACAGAAGGCTGCTAGAGTCCCAAGCATTCCTCTTAAAGGGCCCATGAACAGACTCACTCACTCTGAGCTCCAGTACTTGGTCAGCAGTTTGAAAAGCACCAAGGACACATGTGGGGGGAGGGTGGGAGCAGGGGAGACTGAATTATCTGGCTCCAGGGCAATGGCTGGAGAGGGAGTTCTCTCTCAGACAGAAGTACTGACAGGCACCATTTTTCCTTTGTTGAGCCCTACCACCACACAACCCCCAGGTGCAGGTAGGCACCCTATCTGAGTTTCTATCAACTCAGCTAAAACCACTCACCCGACCCTGGTAATACGCTGAGACCCCACCCCATCCAACCCACACTCCAGCCTGAACCTCTTTCAGTGGCTGTTCCTCACAAGCTGCCACCCTCAGCCCACACTGCAGACTTTCCTAAATTTCTCAAAGGTCCACAAAATTCCAAAAAGCTCTTACTAAGCAGCCCCCAACACTAGTGGTAGCTGGCCGTGTGTGGAGACAGAGCCAGGAATGCAGTTTCCAGGCTCTCGGCCTCACGTGGAAAGGTGCTGGCTCAGGTAATAAATGGCCATCTACTGTGATTGGGTGGCCATCAGCAGTAGCTAGTTGGCCGTCAGCTGTAACCAGTGAGCCATTGGCCACTAATATAACTGCTGTGGCTTCACTAGCAGAAAATGGGGGCTAGCAAAAAGATGGTGGCTGAGCTAGGAAGCACGGATTGCAGTTAGCACAGTGGATTGCAGCTAGGGAGTCGGTACGTTGGCAGAAAAGCGGACAACAGGTCGCATGTTGTGTGAATCCAGCCTCCAGTGTGACTCCCCTACCTATGGCTCCATGGGTGTTCCTTTTTGGCCTCACCATATCCTGTGTTCTTGTGTGGGGAGCGGGAGCTGAGACCCTGCAGGCCGCCCCACACAACACCGTGGTTTGCAGCATAGCCTCTCCCAGGCACCTCAAGTCCGGCACAGACAGCTACCAACTGCAGATCACTTTGTAGCTCCTATCAGGTGGCCCCAGGCCAGGAACAGGCAGCAGCTGACCTGGGCCTGCATTGGAGGCCCTCCCAACAACCAACACACCCAGGGGCTGGATTCAGGCCACACCAGAATGCCATCCAATCACCTCCAAAAACAACACACCTGAACGGTGGACTCAGCAGACACCAGAGCTCCATGGGGTCAGAACCCACACAATAGTCACAGCCAATCCTCACAGTCAACCTGAGGATCAATCCCAGCCACTGATGTGCCAACAGCAATCAAGGCTCAACTACATCAGGAGGGTACACACAACCCACACACAAGGAACACCCCTGGAGCACCTGGCTCAGGTGACCAGGGGTTCTGCATCACTGAGCTACACAGGACACCTCCTACATAAAGCTATCCTGCCAAGACTGGGAGATGAAGACATATTTGAAGAAATACTGACTGAAAACTTCCCTAACCTGGTGAAAGAAATAGACATACAAGTCCAGGAAGCAAAGAGAGTCCCAAACAAGTCGAACCTAAAGAAGCCAACACCAAGACGTATCATAATTAAAATGCCAAAGGTTAAAGACAAAGAGAGAATCTTAAAAGGATCAAGAGAAAAGCAATTAGTTACCTACAAGAGAGCTTCCATAAGGCTATCAGCTTATTTCGCAACGAAAACTTTGCAGGCCAGAAGAGATCAGCACAAAATATTCAAAGTGACGAAAAGCAAGGACTAACAAGCAAGCCTACTCTACCCAGCAAGGCTATCATTTAGAATCGAAGTCTAGATAAAGAACTTCCCAGATAATAAAAAGCTAGAGTTCATCACCAGCAAACCCGTATGACAAGAAATGTTAAAGAGATTTCTATAAGAAGGAAAAAAAATAAAAATATTAATAATAAAATGGCAATAACTATATCCCTATGAAGAATTACTTTACAGGGGTGGTCAGATGGCTCAGCTGGTTAGAGCACGAGCTCTGAACAGCAGGGTTGCAGGGTTGACTCCCACATGGGCCAGTGAACTGTGCCCTCCACAACTAGACTGAAGACAACAACCTGTCGCTGGGCTTCCGGTGCAGTGGCCGGATGGCTCAGTTGGTTAGAGCGCGAGCTCTTGGCAGCAAGGTTCAATTCCCACATGGGATGGTGGGCTGCGCCCCCTGCAACTAAAGACTGAAAATGGCGACTGGACTTAGAGCTGAGCTGTGCCCTCCACAACTAGATTGTAGGACAATGACTTGGAGCTGATGGGCCCTGGAGAAACACATTGTTCCTCAATATTCCCCAATAAAATTTATAAAAATAAAAAAAAGAATTACTTTACATGCAAATGGATTAAATGCCCCAATCAAAAGACATTGGGTGGCTCGATGGAGGAGAAAACAAGACCCATACATATGTTGTGTATAAGAGAAACACTTCAGATCAAAAGACACACATACAGACTGAAAGTAAAGGGATAGAAAAAAATATTTTGTGAAAATGGAAAAGAAAAAAAAAAGCTGGGGTCGCAATACTTATATTAGACAAAATAGACTTTAAAACAAAGGCTATAAAAAGAGACAAAAAGGACATTTCATATACAATAGCCAAGATATGGAAGCAACCTAAATCTCCATCGACAGATGATTGGATAAAGAAGAAGTGGTACATACATACAATGGAATATCATTCAGCCATAAAAAAGAATGAAATCTTACCATTTGCAACAAGACCTAGAGGGTATTACACTAAGTCAGACAGAGAAAGACAAATACCATATGATTTCACTTATATGTGGAATCTAAAAACCAAAGTAAACAATCAAAACAGAAACAAACTCATAGATACAGAGAACAAACTGATGGTTGCCAGATGGGAGAGGGGTTAGAAGGTTGGGAGAAAAAGGTGAAGGGATTAAGAAATACAAATTTGCAGTTACAAAATAGTCACGGGGATGTAAAGTACAGCATAGGGAATAATATCAAGAATATTGTAATAAATTTGTAAGGTGCCAGGTGGGTACTAGACTTATCAAGGGGATCACTTTATAAGTTATATAAATGTCTAAGCACTATGTTATACACCTGAAACTAATATAATACTGAATGTCAACTGTAATTGATAAAAAAAAAGGCAAGGGAGAACTGGCCCCTGCCTTTTTGGGGCTGGTTGGGAGTTAGGCAGAGGGTCCATGAGCTGGGTTTGAACATTCTGATAGAGGACACATCTAGTAAGACTTATAAGTTGTCTTCTGTGTTGTATTTTTCTTCTGTTATCCCTGAACCTTCCATAAAAATCATATCAAAAATTAAAAAAAGATATGCAAATGACTCAAGTTAGGATGGGAGTGGCTAATGGAAGAATGAGTTTGAGTCACTAATACTTGCCCTTCGGCATTTTGAAACCCATGTGCTCATCAGCACCGAGCACTCATGTAGCAGATGGACAGCATCCCTGACCTCCTGCTCCCTGTCCAGATGGCTTCCTGTTAGCTCTGCATTGGATGGATAAAGGCCTAGACTCATGCCTTACAACCACAGGAGCTAGGGACAGCCGAAACCGGTTTTCATTAAGCAGTTAGAGGCTGAAAAGAAACCTTTGTCAGGCTGGAAAATCCTCCCACTTCATGGTTGTGTAAGACAGTGGCTTGGCTGAGCAGAAAAGAAGCTTCTGAGTGAGTGGGTGAGATGAGTAAGACCACGCCACTGGTGTGGGCTGGTGCAGGAATGCCTGAGAATAGAGGTGGGAGAAAAGGATAACGGAAGGAAAGGAGCACGGGTGAAAGAGTGTTGGAAAAAAGAGGAGTGGCCCAAGAGCTAAAGGACCTGGGATTCTCTGGGCACTCTGACATAGCCGGAAGGCTTTGGGGTCTCCCACAGGAGAAAACTGTCCTCAGCAAAGCAGCAGAAAGACCAGGTCCAGGGGTAAACCAGTGTTTTCACAGACACTTCCAACAACAGTGGCAGTATGAAGGCACTTCTTTAGGCAGCTTGCAGTCTGCAGGCCACTTCATGAAAGTTGCAGAGGAAGGAAAGGAAAAAATAAGACAAGAGAGGGAGAAGGAAAGAGAAAAGGTTCCATTTCTGAGAACATATGAAGCACTTTCTGGGGACACCTAGAAAAATCTGGGACATTTTCAGGGTACTACGTTCCTGCAGTTATGCTGTAGGGACTCAGAGCTCTCAGTTTTTAGGTATTGATGACTATGTGGTCATATTTGAGTTCACAGGCTGCTAAATCCTGAGCCATCTGGATTACAGTAGTATTTCTATGTTGACCAACTCATTCCAATTTGCCTGATGTTTTCCTGATTTTAACGACAAAAGCCCCATGTCGTGGGAAGCCCCTGATTTCCTAGCAGACCAAAACGTCACCTCCTAAGCACCCTCTACCCACTCAACCCTTAGACTGAACATGTCCCACACTGGCCACTTTCTTAGTCTACATCAAAATAGTTCAACTAAACACAGCAAAAATAAAAGCTGGTGACTTTCACTGCCCTGAGCCTCACTCGAGCTCCTGAAATTATATTATTAGCCTAGTTAGAAATCAAGGAACATCCTACGAGGAAGAAACCTCAACCTGAAAGAAGTGAAGGGGACAGTGAGTGATATGAAGGAGACGGCAAAAATCCCCAGTGTACTAAGTACCACATGCCAGATGTCAACTCTTGCTTACTTTGGGAAGCTGCCAAGTACCTAATGAACAAAAGAAAGGCTAGTTCAGATGCCTCTTAAAAAGAAATTAGCCAGGGAACAATTAAAAGCCTTAAATGAGCAATTAGCCCACTGGCAAAGACTTACAAATCTTCCCATAATCAAAACAGTTAACTGAAATTATCAGCCTTTGGAGGGAATTAGGCTTTTTGAAATTAGTGAATGTGTCATTTGGGTGATGAAGAACTACAAGGAAAAGGTCAATAAAGCACTTATTCAGAAAGAAGAGGTCCAAACTCTTTATTCAAAGCCACAGTAACTAAATCAACAATGTATTTAGCCAACATGGGTATCTGTGAACTATCATGTTGAATATAATGCTGCATGCTCTGTTCTAAGTTATCTTGGAACAGACAGGTTATCCTCCAAACTAATACACTGTTATATGTTAATTATAGTTCAATAAGAAAGAGAGAGAGAGAGAGAGAGAGAGAGAGAACGAAAGAAAAGGAAAGAAGGAAGGAAAGAAGGAAGGAAGGAAGGAAGGAAGGAAGGAAGGAAGGAAGGAAGGAAGGAAGGAAGGAAGGAAGAAAGGAAGGAAAGAAGGAAGAAAGGGAGGCTTATCTACAGCACTGAGCCAATTCCAAATAACGAGGGATTTTTAACTCATTGAAATATATTTACACATATATGGTAAATATATAGGTATGACCAAAAAATACTGCCAAGTGCCATCCAATAGAAAGGCAGGGATCTTCAATATGGGAAGCGGTGCATTGAACCTTAGTAACAGTGTGTGACAAGTTTCAACATGTTCAGTGCAGTCACTCGGGTGCGATCTACAGTTGACAGAAGGTACGTTTTAAAGCGTGCTGTAAATCATGGATCATGAACATGCACTAACATGAAATCGGCAAACGGTTTCATCCTCCATCATGACAACACTCCGTGTCACACATCGCTTCTGGTATGGCAATTTTGGTCAAGGTGTCCTCATCCACCTTATTCACTGGATCTGGCACCATGCGACTTCTGGCTCTTCCCTAAAGACCAAATAACCATGAAAGGTAAAGGTTTTGAATCGATTCAGGACATCAAGGCAGCCACAACAGCACAACTAAAGACATTTACAAAAGAAGACTTCCAGAACTCCTTCAGAAAGTGGCAAGAATGATGGGATAAGTATGTATTTTGAGGGGGATTAATGGCAATGTGTCTTTTACTGCAATAAAATTTTTTTATTTAAACTCACAATAGTTTGTGATCAGACTTCATACATTTCTCCTAAAATGAGTTAAGGTATTCATTTTTTGTTTTTAATCAAACTTCTTTTTAATGAGAACTCAACTAAAAAGAGATTATATCATTTTGGTTTCTTTATCTAGTTAACTAATCATTAAGAATTATAAAAAATAAAAAATAAAAAAAAGCAAAACAACCACTTTGTCTCTTTGCCCAAAGCTTGATGTAAGGAGCTAAATTGTTGGCGGATGTTGAAGTCTATATTCTACTCTCAAGCATTCAACATTTATTACCTGGGAGACTTCTTTGTCAGCAGAGCCCATATTAAACTAGTTAGTGGAAGTATGTTTAGATTATGTACATTCATTTACATTTGACAAACTTGCCTCTCCAGTTCCTGTTGGGACACTAGCTAAATGCACAGCCTGGTTGTATTTAACAAAACTCATATAAACAGAAAAGCCAAATCCCCACACAGGGCATAAAAACACGAATTACATGTTCCATTGAGGGTTCCTGAGGGAAATGGCAGCTTCCAAGAAAAAAAGAAATTATTTTAAGGTAAGTCACAATCTTTGATGAGTCACATATTTTTCACCTCGTGGTCTTTCTCCAGAGGGGTGAAGAAGCACTTTTAGAAAGAATATACTATGCGAAAATAAAAGTAAATACAATAGATTTTTCTTCTCCTCTTGAGTCTTCTAAATTATGCTTGATGGTTAAAGGCAAAATTATAATACTGTCTGATGTGGTTGAAAATGTATGTAGAGGAAATATTTAAGACATCTCTATTATAAATATGGAAAATAAAAAGGCCATAAAAGAGGTAAGATTTTTACAATTCATGCAAAACTGTTAATGATGATAACAACAGACTATGATAAGATGTGTGTGAATGAGTGTGTGTGTGTGTGTGTGTGTGTGTGTGTGTGTGTGATATAAAATCTAAAGCAACCACTAAAAACATTCTACAGAGAGAAACACTCAAAAATACTATAGGTAAATCAAAATGAATTCTACAAAATGTTCAAGTAACTCACAGAAAAGCAGGAAAAAGAAAACAGAACTTAAAAAATAAAACACAAAGGACATACAGAAAGCAAAAGATAAAATAGAAGATTTAAACCTTAACATAACAATAATTACATTAAATATAAATACTATGATTGAAAGTTTAAAAGGTTGAAAGTAAAAGGATGGCAAAAGATTCATCATACAAACATTAATCAAAAGAAAGTGAGAAAAGCTATATTAATATCAGATAAAGTTGACTTCAGAGCAAAGAAAATTACCAGAGGCAAAGAGGGACATTATAAGGATCAATAAACTGATAAAATATAGCAATACTAAATGTAAATGTACCAAACCATACAACTGTAAAATATATAAAGCAAAAACAGATAGAATTGAAAGGAAAAGTAGACAATTCCACAAGTATAGCTGAAGACTTCAAACCCCCTTGATTAATAATTGATAGTACAACTAGGCAAAAAATCAGCATAGATAAAGAAGAACTCAGTTCTCTCAACCAACAGAATCTAATCAGCATTTATAGAACACTCTACATAACCACAGCAGAATACACATTCTTTTCAAGTATCCACAGAACATCTACCTTGGGCCATAAAACCAACCTCAACAAATTTAAAAGAATTAAAATCATACACTGTGTGTTCTGTGAGCAAAATGGATTTGAACCAGAAATCATTAACAAAGATAACAGGAAAATCTCCACACACTTGGAAACAAAACAAGATATTGTTCAATAATCCATAGGTCAAAGAGGAAGTCTCAAAGAAAATTAAAAAATACATTTAACTGAGCAAAAATGAAAATATAACAAAATTTGTGGGACACAACTAAGCAGTGCTGAGAAAAAAATACTATTGTAGTACCAAATGCATACAGTAGAAAAGAAGGGAAAAAAAGAAAAGAGAAAGTCTCAAATCAATAAAATTAATTCCCACCTTCAGAATCTAGGTAAAAATACAGCAAATTAAACCCAAATCAAGCAGAAGGAAAGAAACAACAAAGAGCAGAAAAGAAATGTCCAGGCCCAGATGGTTTCACTGGAGAATTCTACCAAATGCTTAATAAAGAATTAACACCAATTTTACACATTCTCTTCCAGGAAATAGAAAAGAAGAGCTCCCCATTCATTTTATGAAGCTAGTAACACACTAAAACCAAAACCAGACAAAGACAGTACAAAAAAAAAAAAAAGAAAGAAAGAAAGAAAAGAAAACTACAAATATCTTTCATGAATATCAATATAATAAACTTTAACATAATATTAGCAAATAGAATTCAGTAATATAAAAAACTGATAGACTATGATGAAGTTGGGGCTTATTCCAGGGATGCAAGGCTGCTTCAAAATTCTAAAATTAATCAATGTAATCCACCATATCAACAAGCTAAAGAAGAAAAAAATCACATGATCATATCAGTCAATCCAGAAAAACGCTGAAAATTCTACACCTAGTCATGCACAAAAAAAAAAAAAAAAAAAAAAAAAAAACCCTCAGAAAAACAGGAATAGAGGAGACCTTTCTAAACTTGATTAAAAATAACATGTACAATAAACTTACAGGTAATATTATACTTACTGGTAAAAGACTTTACCTCTAAGATAAGGAATAAGGCAAAGATGTCCACTCTCACCACTTTTATTCAACATAGTGCTGCAAGTTCTAGCCAATGTATTACAACAAGAAAAGGAAATAAAAGGCATATACGAGTAGATCAGAAAAAAAGAAAATATTGTCCCTATTTTCCAATGACATAATTATCTACATAGAAAATCCCAAAAAATTTACAAAACACCTCAGAGAATTAATAAGTGAGTTCAGGAAGTTGCAGGGTACCAGATAAACTTTTTAAAAATCAATTGTATTTCTATATAATAGCAATGGACTTTTGAATAACAAAATTAAAATTACAATACCATTCAAAGCAGCTCAAAAAATAAAATACTTAGGTGTAAATCTTACAAAACATGTACAGTACTATATGCTGAAAACTAGACAAAAACAAATCTACACAAATATCCCCAACTGTTGTTTGTTTTTTTTCAATTATAGTTGACATTAAATATTATTTTATATTAGTTCAGGTACGCCCAACTGATTTTTGAAAAAGGAGCAAAAATAATTCAATGAAGGAAAGATAGCTTTTTCAACAAATGATGCTGGAAGAATTGGATATCCATAGGCCAAAAAAATAAATAAACCTCAACCTAATTTTACATTTTATCATAAATTTAAGCAAAATGGATCACAGACTAAAATGTAAATTGTGAAAATATAAAACTCTAGAAAGAAAACTTAAGAGAAAAATCTTCAGGATCCAGAGCTAGCCAAAGAATGCTTACACTTGATACCAAAAACATGGTACATAAAAGGAAAAATTGATAAATTAACTTCACAAAAAATTTAAATTTGCTCTCCAAAAGACAAACTACATACCAGGAGAAAATACTTGCAAACTACATATCCAACAAAAGACTAGTATTTGCAATACATAAAGAACACTCAAAATTGGATGGCAAAGAAACAAACAATCCAACTAGAAAATGAAGAAAAGACATGAACAGACATTTCACCAAAGAAGATACATCGATGGCAAATAGATACACAATAAGATTTTCACATCACTAGCCATTAAGAAAATGTAAATTAACACCACAATTATGTATCTCTACAGACTTATCAGACTGACTAAAATATAGTGACAACACCAAATGCTGACACTGTTGTGGAGAAACTAGATCACTCATACATTGCTGTTGAGAAAGTAAACTAGTACAGCCTCTCTGGAAAACAGTTTCCTAAAAAACTAAACATGCAACTACCATCTGACCCAGCAATTGTACTACTGGGTGTGGAAAAATTCTCTGTGGTATTGTCAAGTGCATGTG
The DNA here is from genome assembly GCF_004115265.2 of Rhinolophus ferrumequinum. Classification (NCBI taxonomy): domain Eukaryota; kingdom Metazoa; phylum Chordata; class Mammalia; order Chiroptera; family Rhinolophidae; genus Rhinolophus; species Rhinolophus ferrumequinum. The sequence goes on along the minus strand of NC_046296.1, from coordinate 42,800,941 downwards.
AAATGTCCAAAATTCCTGAATCTCTCTACCCCACCAAATGCCACCCTTTCCCCATTACTGCAACAACTAAAGATTACCTTACTCATTCCAAAATCACCCTGAATAGACAATACCAGCCACATTGAAAACCGTTGTAGTACAATAACCCTCCAGAGCTGATAGGAAAAGACTATTTTACAAAGGAGAAGCGGAGGGGTCTCAGTGAGGTTAAGACACCCATTCAAAATCATACAATAACTAATTTCTCTACCACTCTTTTCCACCATTTCATACCCACCTCACATAATCATTTTACTCCACTACATTTCTGATCATCTACAATTTCAAAGCTCTTTCAAAAACATTAATTGATCCTTAAGATATTCTGGTACAAGGCCAGGATAGTGACAATGTTTATTATAAACATTAAATTCTTTAATCATTAGTTAAAATTAAAGTACTGGGGATCTAATGTAGTAGTTGCAGTCTCTTTTCGCCCATATGGGTGACATCCTGATGGGTGCTAACCTAAAGGTGGCAGCCAAAGAAAAGCCAGCCTGGATGGTCAGACTTGTTAACTGCCATAATCCTGAGACTGGCCAGGACTCTCGCTCTTGCTTCATTTAGAAGTGAGGGGTTATTGCTTCCAGAGTTCTCTCTTCCATTTTCTTTTTTTTTTTTTTTTAAAGATTTTATTGGGGAAGGGGAACAGGACTTTATTGGGGAAGAGTGTGTACTTCCAGGACTTTTTTCCAAATCATGTTGTTGTCCTTTCAATCTTAGTTGTGGAGGGTGCCATTCAGCTTCAAGTTGTTGTCCTTTCAGTCTTAGCTGTGGAGGGCGCAGCTCAGCTCCAGGTCCAGTTGCCGTTGCTAGTTGCAGGGGGCATAGCCCACCATCCCTTGCGGGAGTTGAACCGGCAACCTTGTGGTTGAGAGGACTCGACCCAACCAACTGAGCCATCTGGGAGCTCAGCGGCAGCTCAGCTCAAGGTGCCATGTTCAATTTTAGTTGCAGGGGGCACTGCCCACCATCCCTTGCGGGACTCGAGGAGTTGAACAGGCAACCTTGTGGTTGAGAGCCCACTGGCCCTGTGGGAATCCAACCAGCAGCCTTCGGAGTTAGGAGCATGGAGCTCTAACCGCCTGAGCCATCGGGCCAGCCCTCTTCTCATTTTCTTAATCAGGAGAACCTGTTTCAATCGCAACAGCTACAAAAGGTAAGTACCAAAAGCTCATTGATAGCATTTCTGACAATATTTAATGAGGTGCATGAAAAGAAATAAGGGGTTATGTCTGTAACACTAACCCACAAGTAGAATACTACCATTCTCACTCCTACTTCACAATTCCCTGCCTCTACTTCTGAAAAACGCTCACATTTGTACTCATATTTGGCGCCTTCGTACCCAGTGAAGTAAGGCTCCATGTGCTTAAGGCTAATCCTGCCTCCTTATTTTGTGGATGTCACCCACCTTCACCTCCCTATCTCTGCCCTGCATGTTCAAACTTTCTCATGTACTGGCTCTTTCCCATCAAGAGAGAAAATATGCTCTATTAGCTCTGTGCCCTCTTCAGAATATAGCCCCTTCTCTTGAAGGAGTGTGCTTACACTTCCTGCCTCCATTTCCTCTCCTTTCCACTCCTCATCCCAATGCATTCTAGCTTTAGGCGCATCACTGCATGTTCACTGCTCTTGCCAAAGAAGCCAATGTCTACCTTTGTGCTAGCTCCAATGGACACTCTGCACTCCTCATTTTACTTGACTTATCCTCAGCATTTGATACTGGTAGCCTCTCCCTTACTGAAACACTCTCTTCTATGGCTCAGGCTCTCCTGGTTTTCTTCCTGTCATTCAAATGTTGATTCCTCAATATTCTATCCTAGACCCTCTTCTCTTTCCTTCCACACCGTCTCCTGTTATTTCAGTTACCATCTCTATTACCAACCCACACCACTCTCAAGCTTCAGACCTATGTAACCCACCTCCTATTCAACATCCCGTCTCGTCCCACTAGGACCCAAATTCAACAAGTCTGAAACTGAACTCATCATCCTCCCACCTCAAACCCGTTCCTGAATATTTGTAAGGCATTTTCATATACCGGCCACCCTGGCTTGTCCTCCTTCCTCACATCCACATTCAATTTCTCATCAAGTCTATTTTACCTTCTCAAAGGCCTTCAAACTATCTTCATTTCCAATGACACTGCCTTAGTCCAGACCCCCAACGTCTATCCACTGAATATCTGCAATAGCTTCCTAACTCGTCTCCCTGCCTCTGTGTCCACTTCCAATCTATCCTTCCAATCTCAATAAAAGTGATTTTCTAAATTATGAATTTTACCACAGCATTTTCTGTCTTCAAACCCTTCAGTGACTTCTCGGTGTCTTTCAGATGAAATCTAAACTTACCATGGCCTCTGATCTACCTATCTCTCCAGACTAATCTCCTCCTCCCTTCCCTACCTCACACCCTATAGTAAATGTCTTTCAATTCTCAATGCACCATATTATGTTTTGCCCCTCTGACTTCAAACAAGACCCCACTTCTCTAAACTCCTCCCTCAGCTGGAGACCCTCTACTCATCTATCCGACCTCAGATAATGCCACTTGCTGACTGCAATTGGTGAGGCTGAGTGCCCCTGCTTTGTTCTTCCAACACCCTGGTACTTTCTCTATCATGACACTTATCACACCTTTTCATAACTGCTCATTTAACTATTTTCCCCATTAAGCTATAAGTCACTTGAGGATACTGATGACTTACTTTTCTATCCATAATGCTAGCACAGTGCCTACAACACTTAATCAGTAGTTTTTAGTAGGATATATTAAACAATGAGTGAAGTACCAAGAAATTAAGCCATATATGGCCGCTCTCCTGGCGCTCATTAGTCCCCTCTGCTATACAACCTTATGGAAACTCCTATGTGCAACTCATTTATGTCCCCAAGTTCTGCACATTGTCATCCGTGCTCTCTGTTCACTGTCATGTCGGCATTGTGGAAACAGGGCCCGTATTGCATGATCTGCTGGACCGGCCTCAGGAAGGAATCTGGATGTCATGATTTCAGAAACTGTGAGAAAAGTCACTCCCTGTCCCACCACAAAAAAAAAAAAAAAAAAAAAAAAAATTTTATATATATATATATATATATATATATATATATATATATGGTACTTTTCTTTGGGTGATTCTCAAAATTTCTTTATATGGGGATCAAAGCTGTTGTTTCTCAACTAGAGGCAAGACAAAACACAAATGCCTATTAAATTTACATAAATAAAAATTATAAACCCTAAATTCTTTAATTAAGCATTGATTAAAATTAAAGTAATGGGGATCTAATGTACAACTTGGTGACTGTAGTTAACAATACTGTATTACATACATGAAAGTTACTAAGTAGATCTCAAATGTTCTCACCACAAAAAAAAAAAAACTGATTAATTATGTAAGGTGATAGAAGTGTTAACTAAACCTTACTGTGGTAAACATTTTGCAATATATAATGTGTATCAAATCATTATTTTGTATACCTTAAACTTACAAAATGCTATATGACGACTACATCTCAATAAATATGGAGAGAAAATAAAATGTTAAAACAAATAGAAGCCACAAGTTTTTTGATAGAAGAGTTTTGAGAGACTGAGAAGCTTTGAACTATTGATATGAAACTTTGAGAATACTCTGCACAAAACTAACAATTACACCTTGTTATATCAATAAGAGAGGAACTGGAAAATATTTACCAGTCAGTTAACTTGAAGCCACTAAGAATACAAATGTAAGACAGGTTGGAGGGGGTAGAATGTTTGTTTTTGGTCAGATTTATACGTTTTCTGTATTTTGTCATAAAATTCAGTAGTTTGTACACAGAGGTCGCTTGTGAGGTTTTACTATAACTATAATGGTTAATTATTATACAACCTCTAATCTTGAGACTATAAAATTCACTTAATTGTCCATAGTAGAAAATTGCACTTACCAATCATTGTTTATTTGTTATAGGAAATTGCATTTTATAATATTTAACACACAAGGACTTCACTGAGTTTGTTATAATTAAGATAACCAGTATAAAAAACATCAGATCCTCTCAGGGTTAGTAAAAGCCACCTGTCTCTTTCCTGGTACCAATTATTGTACAAGTAAATATAAACAGTAACTATGGCAAAAACATTTTAAAACAATGCAAAAAAAAAAAAAATCGCAGCTTTTCCTCTGCAGCCCTAAAGTATAAGTGGCAGAAAGTAGTGCCTTCCGTAGGGTTAACTGGGAAGAAGAGCTGGAAGGCACCAGAGCCCAGTGGTCTTTCAAGGGAGAGGGAAAGGGTCCCGCATGCAGAGCAAGAGGGTCCTGGCTCTGCTTTCGGCTCACGTACCTCATCATCACACAACGGGCTTAATCTCCCTGAGACTCTGTTTCCCCAAATGTAAAATAATGATAGTAATGGTCAACTCGTGGAAGTATAAGATTTAAAAGAGAGGTTTATAAAGTGTTTCACTCAATTCTCAGCATGCAATATGGTTGGATAAATGCTAGGTGTTTTTTTTTTGTGGTTGTCATTGTTGTTCCTATTTTCTGTCCATTACACCATTGCACTTAGGTCCAGTCTTGATGACAAAAATGCCCAGAAATGTGATTCAGTGGGTGTCCCTTCCACCTGCTCCCCACATACACACAGCAGCCTGGGACAGCCACATAGCCTCCAACGTGGCCTCCCTGATGTAAACCGTCTGCAGGGGCTTGTTCTGGCTCATCTTTCTCTCTGGAATTCTCACCTAAGGGCTCTGACCACACAGTAGGTGACAAAATAAATGACAGCTATCTTTAGTATTACATTTGTAGAGTTTCTGCTGCATTCTCCCTCAGGCTCTAAGAAACACTGAAGATTAGAACTAGAATTGAGTTCAAAGATCATGTCTCCAACCACATCCTCTTACATGGAAGCTGACAACTTCAATCTGCCTAAACCTCAAAGACTCCAAGCCTTTATCTCTCTGTTGACAGGAAGTCTTGTCTGTTACATATTAACCTTCTCCAAGTTTTCCTTTAATTCTTAGGATGCTTATATATATTCATGACTTAGATCTGTGGTGGTGGCCACTGCCATGGTTCCCATCCCACGATGCTACCATAAAGTAGAAAGCTGGCCCTGCACCATAAGACCAAGGACTTCTTCCAAAGCGAAAAGGGCACTGTTCCTTCTGTGTCACATCTGGCTATAAGAGGACGGGTCCTCCACTAGTGCTTACTGATAGAGTACTTTAAGTTCAAAAACAAAACCTCTTTGTCTTGGATGTCTGGGCCTAGATGAGGTCAAGATTCTGCTGCCACACTACACAGACACTTAAGTCTCATTTGAAAATCAGATTCTCCTTGCCCAACTCTTTATTCCGTCGGCTGCATTCTCTCTCAGTGGCTTCCATCACTTCCTACAACAGGACTTCAGTCAGACACATATGTACACACACCAGTCTATAAGACATGTCTATAAATGTTTCAAGCCTCACTATGGACAACAATGAAGTCCTTTTTTCCTAGGATATTTACAAATAAGTTGTTGCAAATAGTTACATGGAGTTAGCAATGCCTCCTAACTGTTTACCAAGAATCCCAGCTTAGCCCTGCCAAGAGGAAAACTCAAGGTTAAGTGGTTGAGCCAGGACACATAAGCAGCCCATGGCAAGTCGGGAACTACCGTGTTTCCCCGAAAATAAGACCTAGCCCGACAATCAGCTCTAATGCATCTTTTAGAGCAAAAATTAATATAAGACCTGGTATTATATTATATTACATTATATCATATCATATCATATTATATTGTATTAACCCGGTCTTATATTATAGTAAAATAAGACCAGGTCTTATATTAATTTTTGCTCCAAAACACTCATTAGAGCTGATTGCCTGGCTAGGTCTTATTTTCAGAGAAACACAGTTGAACCCCCAGTGCAAGGTTGATTCTCCCACACCACAATGCTGCCTTCATTGCATTGCACAAGCTCCCTCCTCTATGTGATGCCTTTGATTTAGCCAGACGGTTGACACATTTTTTTTCTTTTTTGCCAAAAAGATGATTTGCTTTCCAAAAATCTCAAATTAAGCAGTTTATAACTGCTTCTTAAGATAAAAAGAATTGAATTTTAACAAGGCATTGTAGAAAGCAACTTGACAGGACTGTGTTGCTTCTGTTTCCTGTCTCTGGATGCCAGATGCCTGCTTTCTCCTGTCCACCCACAAGGGATTCGTGATTGGTTCTGAATTTTCAAACACCACTTCCTGGAAAAGGCCTCAGAGCCACTGGTGTGTCTGCAAGAAAAAAGAAACACTTTTCCAACCCAGTGTTAGCTTGCCTCAAGGCACTTCAGAGTGCTGAACTCAGCCTTGGGTGCTAAAAGTATGTTGGCAACTGCTGAGTTTCAGAAGCAAAAGGGAACTAAGACTTAAGGCTCTGCCTTCTTTGGCAAAAAAAAAAAAAAAAAAAAAAAAAAAAAATGTAGTCCAATGTTCCAGACTAACTGTGCTAACCAAACTTAAATTTGAATCATCCAGTTTTGTATTGGTAGCAGGATATTTGATATAGTTTAGGGCAAAAAGGTTTTGACTAACATTTAGCCAGAATTTTTATTTTCCATGTGTTAAAGCATTTTGCAGGAGTCTTCCATTCCTCCATGTAACATAAGATAAACCAGTCCAAAGGAACACAAAAGGAGACAAGTACAATTGATTTCACCACCTTTCAGATGAGTTAACTCAGACCACTATTCTGGAGAATATCTAACAGATTACACCCTTGGCTTCTCAAGGAAACATAGCATTATTCTCAGGTGTTAAGCTCTTTCACTAATCTGGAATTATTTTACAGTCAAGACTCCTCACTTCCAACCCTTCTCAGAACCCTCTTTCATACATTAAAAACACTGATCCTTATACAAAATGAAAGAATCTGTGTATTAGTTTGCTCAGGCTTCCATAACAAAAATACCACAAATTGGGTAGTTTAAAACAACAGGAATTTATTTCTCACAGTTCTGGAGGCTGGACATCCAAGATCAAGGTATCGGCAGATTGGGTTTCTTCTGAGGCCTCTCTTCTTAGTTTACAGATGGCTGTCCTCTTCCTGTGTCCGCACACGGTCCTCCCTCTATGCACAGGCCCTATTGATTCTCTGTGTGTCCTAATCTCCTCCTCTTATAAGGACACCAGTGAGATTGAATTAGGGCCCACTCTAATGGCCTCATTTAAACTTAATCACTTATTGAAAGCCCTATCTCCAAATACAGTCCCATTCTGAGGTACTAGGGATTAGGACTTCAGCATGTAAATTTAGGGAGGACACAATTCAGCCCTTAACAGCCTGTCTTATGGTAAGTGTCCAAATTATATGAAATAATAAAGTAACCCATTCCTGATTTATCAGCCCTGTGGGGTGGGGGGTGGGGGGCAGGCTGTGCAGAAAGACACAGCCAGATCTAACATGTGGTTTGATTTTAGGGGCTGCATTCTTCTTGTTCCCCCAAATACTTTGCATGCCTTCAAATTCTCTTATTAGGGATTTATATATTTTTACTTATATCAAAGGCTTTCTGCTGTTAAAATGCAAGCAGCTCTAGACTGAGTCTCATCTGTCACTGAGACTTCAGTACAGCCATCGCTTCCTTCCTGAGAGCAGCTTCTGATGAAGGACAGATGACTGGGCACCTATAGGACTAGCGAGGAAGCGATGCGAGGATCATGAAGAGAAGCATAGGGTGAACACAGATGTAAACTTTCACCCTTATCCCCTGCCACCAACCTGGAAGAAGTGTGTCTATGTGTTCATGCACATAAAAGATTCAATTCCATTCCAGAACAGTGAGAACAAGGCAGAAATATGAATAAATCCAGGGGATGACATACAATAAAAAAGTATAGTTATCTGTTTAAGTCCTGCATCTAAAATTTTAAAAATAAAAAAGAAGAGAACACCATCTGTTTTGTAACATTGAAGTAAAACCCAAGTCTATTTAATTGAAAATAACAGATGGCCAATAGACATAAGAAAAGATGCTCAACATCATTAATCACCATAAAAATGCAAATTAAAACTGCAGTGAGATACCACCTCACACCTGTCAGAATAGCTGTCATCAATAAATCAAAAAACAAGTGTTGTCAAGGATGTAGAGAAAAGGGAACCCTCATGCACTGCTGATGGGATTGCAAATTGGTGCAGCCATTTTGGAAAAAAGTATGGAGGCTCCTCAAAACAATTAAAAAAAAAAAAAACACTGTATGACCCAGCGATTCCACTTCTGGCTATTTATCCAAAGAAATCCAAAACACTAATTCAAAAAGATATATTCACCCCTGTGTTCACTGCAGCTGTTTACAATAGCCAAGACATGGAAGCAACCAAAATGCCCTCAATAGATGATTGGATAAAGAAGATATGGTACATATATACTATGGAATATTACTCTGCCATAAAAAATGAAATCTTACCATTTGCAACAACATGGATGGACCTAGAGGGTATTAGGCAAAATGAAATAAGTCAGACAGAGAGAGAAAAATACCATGTGTTCTCACTGATATGTGGAATCAAAAGGACAGAATAAAAGAACAAACAAAACAGAAACCAACCCATAGAGAACAAACTGATGGTTACTAGATGGGAGGGCAATTGGGATGCTGGGTGAGAAAGGTGAAGGGATTAAGAAGTACAGACTGGTAGTTACAAAATAGTCACAGGGATGTAAAGTGCAGTATAGAGAAAATAGCCAATAATATTGTAACAACTATGCATAGTGCCAGGTGGGTACTAGACTTATCAGGAGGATTACTGCATAAGTTATATAAATGTCTAACCACTACGCTGTATACCTGAAACTAATGTAAAATAATGTTGAATGTCACTATAATTGCAAATTTTTAAAAATAACAATTTTTAAAATAAAAATAAATAAACAGGAGATATTGGGGGAAAAAGAGCATGGCATGGTGTCAGTTTCCCATATTTTAATGGATTTTAGCAGATGGCAGGCTGCAGTCAGCAACAAGCAGAGTAACTGAAACTCCGATAGAACTCTGGGGTCTGGGTTTCAGTATTCCAGTGCTTTAAAGCCATTATAAAACGTTCACATTTAGGATTGTCATGTCCTGCTGATGAATCTATCCTTTTATCATTATGAAATATCCTTTTTCCTCTGGCAATACACATTTTATTGAAAACTAAGAAAACAAATACATTAATAATAATAGTAATTAAAGATAGACTTCTGTTTAGTCACAAGCAAAGAGCTTTGTCTATAGAGCTATATGAAGGACCTAAACCAGTGCCTGGAACATGGTAGACAGATAAGTGTTTGTTGAATGAAAGCATTAATAGTTGAGCAGCTGTGGAGTGCAAAGCATTCTGGTAGGCACTAAGAGTGAAGCCTCTCCAGAGACTTTCAGGCTAATAAGAAGAGCCACATGTCCTTGACCCACTTAAACCCAAGGTGCTAAAATAAATAGAGGTATAAAAACCATGCTATGGGGGGGAAAACCGTTAATTCTGATGGAGAGCAAGAGACAATAGAGTTGCAAAGAGTAGGTGAACTTAGGCTGAGTCTTAAAGTAGAAGAATGGCTCAGGAATGGCATGGCCACGGTGATGGAGAAATGGAAGCCCCTGGCTGCCTTGGGAAGGAGACAGCCTTGGAAAAGAGAAGTGGAGCCACATAGTAGTGTCTGATTATGAGTAGGGAGTGAAATCTTAGCTTCAAAAATGGACCCTCTTGAAAAAGAAAAGTGGATTTCCTTTTTTTGTCTTCTCCGTCCAAATTTACTTCCTTTAAACAATAAAAATGGCATTTTATTATGTTGCTTTAATCTGTGTAAAATGACTATCATGCCCAACTATTTTAATGCTACAGAAGTTAATGTGGGGAAAAAGTTATAAAGCATGGATGTATTTTAGATCAATTTACTTGGAACTTCTGGACAACAAAACTTTATTTTGTTTCAGTTTTTATCATTCGAAGGAACCCTCTTAAGATCTGTGTTAGCAATCCAGGTGTATCCCTGGTAATTGTGCTTCAGAAAAAGACATGAATTCAGTCTGTAAAGTATTTATATGACTGAGTCTAAAGAGAGGGTCTGCTAAGAGTTCCTCAAAGGTCAGCACAATTCAGTTGGTAATCCACGGCCATTCAAGTCACTTTAAGGGGTGCAGAAATAAGAAGAGATGGACAGACAGAAGCCCTAGCTTAAACAGAGGCTCATAAAAATGCCAAAGCCTTTATCCTATTCATTCAACAAATAATCATTGCAAATTGCTTAACTAACAAATATTTACTTTGTACAAGCACTGTTCTAGGCCAAGGTCTTTGCTCTCGTGGAGATTATTTCCTAAGATAAACGGAGCACATACACAATGAGATGTGGTAGAGGAGTAATATTTTGAGACCTTCACTGAGGTTCCCACTTCCACAGACAACCCTGCTTGAACCCCCACACTTCCTTGTTCCTTTTAAGAATCAGTAGTCCATTTTGACTGTTCTCAGTGGCTTAAAGTGTAATTAAACGCTTCTTATTCATAGAAAAGACAATAGTATTAAAAATCAAGATGTTTGAAGATGAAATGCTGTGCTTAGTTTCACCTTATTTTAATTTCAAAAAGCTTGACTTTGAACATCAAGAAGACACAACCTGGAAGAAGAAGGCATGGAGTTTATCCATAAACACAGTTTAGAAAGAAAATAGGTGAGATGTCAGTTTTCTCACCACACATAGAGATCAAAGACCTTTCTGAGTTGAAGAAAAGCTATTTTGAAAAATAGTTTCAAAATTGAGAGATAAAAGCCAGAGAGAAATTATTGGTGATGGTCCCTAAAATATAAGCCCTTCCTCCTGGCCACTCTCAAAAAAGAAACTTTGGTTGGGTGGTAATAGAGTCTGCCAAATAGGTTCAGGAATCTGAGAGCAGAGATTTTCCCACAACCTCACATGGTGTCCCACATAGCAGAGAGTGCTCCCAGCAGCGCGGAATGGAGGCTGGCATGTTCAGGCAGAAACAGAGCCCAATACAGCTCTCCTCCAATGCCCACTACCACCACCACCACCACCACCCAGTCTTCAGCACAGAATGGCATGGGAGAGCAGCAAAAGTTTTTCTCTAATCCCAGTAAGAGTACAGAGTTGTCTGAGAGAGGATCAGTGGACCGGGAGAGGAAACTCACCATGAACAAAAAGATGCTGGCTGATTGGCATTGGAATTGACTAGAAGGCAGGGTGAGGACCTCAGTGACGGACAGCAAGAGAGGCAGAAGCCTTCCACCATCAAGAAGAGGTCAGAGTGGACAAGAAGTAGCACTAGATCAGATACTCCTCCTGCAGCCCCCGTTCCCATAATCTCCCACCCCACATAGGACGGTGACATGTACAAGAAACCAACTTTATTGTGTCAAGACTGAAATTGGAGGCTGTTTGTGACAGTGGTTAGCTTACTGTGAATATTATCAAAAACAAGGAAATTTTCATTTCTTTTGTTTATTTGAATATGTGACATATAAAATTTATACCCAGTAAGTGATAAATACTAAGAAAGATGAAGCAAGGTGACATAAGCGATAGCGAACAAAGGAAAAAAAATAAAGGAATGGTTTCTCTGTCATGGATAAATGATCTCTCTGTGAAAATGCTATTTGAGCTGAAACTTGAATATTGAGAAGGAGCCAGCCATGTGAAGTTCCTAAATACTAAGTTCTAGTCAGAAGAAACAGCAAGTGCAAAAGCTCTGAGGTGGGGATGAACCTGGTGTGTTTAAGAAACTGAGAGAAGGCTGATGTGGCTGGAGCAGAGAAAGCAGGAGAGAGTAGAAGCGGGGAGTCAGAGAGATAGACATGTGTGGAGCAGGATGTAAGCTGACAAAGTCCTTGCAGCCTGCGAGGTTATTCCAAGGGACGCCTTGCCTCAGCATCCTCCCCCAGAAAGAACAAGACAGCACAATCACAGCTGCAATACACATAACAGAAAGTTATGTGTTATTGCAAATACACATAACAGAAAGTTCTACTAATACTTGCTTAAATAGACAATTGCTCTAGACAATATAAAAACCGTGTGAAAAATAAAAACTGCACCACTGCTCTGCCATTCATGGACAGTGGACCTCCTGATCCCAACTTTCCTGTCTCTGTGTTTTTCTTAATCTCCCACCCTTCCCCCTCACCCTAGCCCTCCTGTCTGCGCTGGACGCGGCAGACATGACCATATCATGTAGGGTCTGAAAGCCCATGGAAACAAAGAATTTTATACTAAATTCAATAAGAAGCCATTGGTGGGTGTTAAGAAGGGAGGTGACATGATCTGGTTTATTATTTATTTTGGCTGCTGTTTGGAAAAAGGATTAGAGTGGGACAAAAGTGGAAGTTGACAGAACAGTTAAGAGACCGTTAAAGCAGTCTAGATAAGTGATGTTGATTGTTTAACCTGAAGGTGAGGTGATAGCTGTAGAAATGGAAAAAAGTTAATATGCTGGGGATATATGATGGAGATGAAACTGATTAACTAGATGTAACATATGAGGAAAAGAAGAGAATGATTCCCAGGTTTTTATCTTAAGAAACTGGGAAAAGGTGATGTCATTTCCCAAAGAAGAGACTAGGAGAACAGTTTACGGAAAGGGAGATGCAGAGAGCAAAGGGTTCTGTTTGGGGCCCATTACATTTAAGATGCCTGTGAGACATCCAAGGCAGGGAGGCAGTTTGACATCAAGCAGCCCGTTTGATTTATGCGCCTGCAGCTCAAGGAGAGGTCAAGACTGGAGATTTACATTTCAGAGTCATCTGCATATAGATGGCAGTAAGGTTAAGGAACTAAACGAAATGCACCGGGGACAGTGTAACTAGAGAAGAAGACCTAGGAAAGAGGCTAGAAGGTCGAGCAAAAACGATGGAGCCCGTTAAGAGATTAAAAGGGAGCATCCAGTGAGATTGGAGGTGGAGAATCAGACACGAGAAGCTTGTGTCATAAAAGCCAAGCACAAAAAAAAAGCTACCTGGGTTAAGTTTACTCTGAAACTAGCACAGATAGTTCAGAAGGTTTGATGAGTTGCTTAGAACCTCTAGTCAATAATTTCTACCTCACTATTCCTCGTTGGAAGAAAAATGTCAGGATCCTGAACACAAACTGCCTCCCAAATGCATGACCTTAGGCTCCTAGGGAGCTGGTGAGCATATTCATAGCTCTGCTTCCTCCTGTCTACCAGTGGAGTAGTTCATGTCTTATTGGCATGGACTTGAGAGTCTTTTCCATAGTCAAAAAAACACCTTTCAGGACAGGTAATTCAAATGAGCTATGCCTTTGAGAAATGAGAAATGACTCTCTCTATAGATAGATAGATAGATAGATAGATAGATAGATAGATAGATAGATAGATAGATAGATAGATAGATAGATGTAAATATAGACAGATAGGTAGATATATCAGACAAAATTACATACTCCCATCAGACAGACCACAGATGATGAATGTGGGCTTGTCTGCTTACTATTAACTGGGTTGCCCTTGGGGATGTATTTTAAATGAAATATTATTAATGGCTATTACCTTGTCGATAGAAATAGTTTGACCTGCTAAAAATATTAGCTAACTCAACATTCCATGATCAGTGACTTGTCTATTTGTAAAGCCATCAAGGGTAAGAACATTTAAAGATTGAATGATATATGGGGGGAAGCTCCTTAATCATCCAAATAACCTCGTTTCCCACATTAACTATGGGTTATTATAAGATAGCATTTCAGTAATATAAAGTTTCCAGATTAGCCAAGATAAGCTCTATCCATGTCTGTACAAATTTAACAGACCTCCATCACAACACGTCAAGTTATGGCTTGAGATATCAGAGTTGGATACATACAGGAGTTGTTTGCTTATTTTTTATTGACGTTCTCCTAGCTATTAGGCACTTTAATGACAAGAAGGAATTTAAATAAAATTCTCTAGTCACCCACACAAAACTTCAGAGGTTTATCAAAATACATGAATTGTACATAAAAGTACACAAATTAGTTGATCCAGGATATATCCATCCTCAAGTGGAGAAAAAGTTCATTTCCCCATATACTAAAATACATATACAAAATCTTCCTCACAACTCTGCATACAGGAGGGTTTCAGATCCACTGAAGACTACCTGTGCCCCCACTGCCCCAGAGTTTACAAGATAAGAAGAACTACAGACTTAGAATGTTTTCTCTTATAAGGTGTACTAAGTACCCATTCTCCTTATTTTTCATCAGGAACCAGAACTTTCAGTTTCCCAAAGTGCAGTCTTAGGAAACACTGTGTTTTTTAATCCTCCAGGAAAATGGGCAAGCCCCATTAAGAATTGGAGCTCACCTCCCAGCGTGCTGTGGGGCTGAAGATACTGGGAGCTGTCCTGCGTCCTGAAAATCCTGGGCCAGCGTCACCAGGAGCTGTCCAAGGTTCCAAATGTCTTAGATGAGTGCTTCTCAAAGTATGGTCTACAGACTACCTGTACCAAAATTAACTGGGTCTGAGTGTTAAAATACAAATTCTTGGTCCATCCCAGAATTACTGAGTCATACTGTTTATAGGTAGGCCTCAAAAATCTGCATTTCTAGAAGTTTACCTGGAGATTCATATGTCTGAGGCTAAATGATATTTCCCAAATGTCAGTGCCACTTTTTTAGGACTGGGGACTATTTATTAACATCGAACTCACTGATCATTGTAAATGTACTTGATACCATTAACATTATCTGCATTAACAATCATATTCCTGAAAAAGACATTAACCAAATTGCTTCCAGGTGGTTTCTGTCACAATTTGGCACCAAACAAATACAAAAATTCAGTCCCATCAAGGAATCTCAGAAAAGGCAAACCCTTTTTTAAATCAAATTCCTTAATCTTTTAGAAAGTCTATCTTCTCCATCCAATCTAGTAATGAAAATAATTATAATTACAACCAATGATCACTCATTCTGTTCTGTCTATCAAGTCTGTAACAATAATAGTAGTCAAAACAACCAAAAAATATCTTTGTTGAGTGTTTACTACACACCCAGCACTATTCAAAGTTCATCACATGATTGTCTCATTTAATCCTTAAAAATAATATACCCATGATCTCAAAATGGGCAGGAAAAAATGCACCCTGTTGGTACTCACTTATCGGCTTTGTCATATAAATATATGGTACGAAAGCTAATACTTTAATAGTTTTTTTAAATGTCTGAAAATTAGGGTGGGGAGGAGAATAAAAATGTCCTTCACTGGTTACTTGTGTTACTTGCATTTTAACGGACTTTCTTCATTAAAATTTTACAACTATTTATGAATGTGCTATCCCTATTTTAACAGCTTTATTGAGGCACTGACATACAGTAAACTGCACATATTTACAGTGTGCAATTTAATTGGTTTTGATAGATGTATACATCCATGAAACCATCACCTCCAAAAGTTCCCTTGTGCCCTTTGTAATCCCCCTCCCCTTGCTCCAGTTGCTTGTCCCCAGACAACCACTGGTCTGCTTCTGAAATTATAGATGAGTGTGCATTTTCTAGAATTTTATATACTCGTAAATAGAATCATATGATGGGCACTCTCTTGCTTGCCATCTATCCCTCAGCATGATTATTTTAAAATGATTCATGTTGTTGCATTTATCAAGCGTTCATTCCTTTTTACTACTGAATAGCAGTCCAATTATCCCCATTTTATAGTAAGAAAACTGAAAATAAGCAGTTCATCTAAGATCACAGTAAAGAATTAGATTTAAATGTAAGTATGCCCAACACAAAAGCCCAAGATTTTCCCAATAAAAAGTCTGACTCTTTTCATTTTTAACTAAGAAACAACTCTATACATATTTTCAGAATGGGAAAGACATAGCCCCCAGAGTGAGCCGAATATATTATTCACACACAAAAATAGGTTGTTGGATGATTGGAGAAGATGTCAACTGTGCTACCCACCCACCCCAACCATGCCTGCTCTCAGCAGTACCACCTCAACCCTTGGGCTTCCCATTACTAAGTAATTCACTCCCAAAAGAACCCCAGGTCCTAGGGCTGCCAAGGTACATGGAGATCACTATATGCAGGTCCTAGGCTCCAGCCAGTGTCCCATCTTATAGGCCAAAAGGGAAGGCAGTATATGGGGCAGAGGTGAGGAGGTGGTCAGATTTACAGTAGTGCCAGGAAGCACCCAAGGAATTATGAAGACCTTGTTAAACTGAGTCACCGGTGTGACTTCCCCTGCTAGATAAACTTTCAATTAGAAATAGAAGATGAGATTACTAGAAAATGGAAAAGAAAGGAAAGGTGGATTGCCCTTGCCAACCTCCCAACTGCTCGTTTGATGACCTCAGGCATCCATGAATCATGGAATATAAAAACTTAACAGGTTGCATTTTTTCCCATAATCCTCAACTTACTTTTGAGGAGGAATTGATAACAGTAACTAGTATTTATAGAGTGCTTATTTATTGCCAGATACAAGAGAATCTTAATTCCACTTCTGTTTTACTAACAAGGAAACTAATTCTCAGAAAATATAAGGTCACACAGCCAGAGAGTAAGTAAGTTATAGCCATAATTCAAATCTCTGAGTCTTGGTCCAATGGTCTTCCCAGGACTCACAAGGACTCCAAGGTCCTCTGCTCCCAATCACCACCACACACTTCACCATCACTGGTCAGATCACAGGCTCACCCAAAGAGTATATGTTGACTTAGATCCTCCAGTTTCAGATCACAGACACCTTATCTTACCCCATCAGAACATGTCATTCTGCCCTGCTCTCAGAATACTTTTCAACACAAGCGTTAATTTAAAAGATACTCCGATAAACTAATTCAGCACCAAAGAGTTAATGATTATAATGTTATGCTCTTCTCGGGTACTGACTGTAGCTTAAGAAGACCGTGACTGAAAGGGTGATGGAAACGGTGGGCAGGACTGTAATGTAGAGATTTTCCAAGACTGGTCTTCACACATGAATGCCATAGATTTGTGGACTCTAACTCCAGGGACATTAAACTACTATTCTTCTTTTGGAGGGGCCAACTTGGGCTGAAGCAGCCTTTCGCCTCGGGAGAAGAAGAAGGGAAGGAGTAATCATAATAGTTAATAATAATAGTAATAATAGGAGCCAACATTTACCAATTGTTATATGTTGTTATATATTTATATTGTTAAATATATTGCTATATATATATATATATATATATATATATATATATATATATATATATAAACTAATTGAGTATTATCTCAATTAATCCAGAATTCCACAAACTAGGTGCTAGGGTTAGTTTCCGGTACAGAAGAGGAAACTGACCGAGAGGAGCTAAGTAATCTGGGATTCATCACCTGGTCTTTCAAACTCCAGAACACTCATTCTTAACCAGTTCATAGATCTCCACCAGTTATTGTTTACCATGCCCCTATTATGTGCCTGGCACTGCACAAACCTTAAGCATATTAATCTATTGAGACTTCACAGCAATCCTCTGAGATAGATATTTTTATCCCCATTTCACAGATGACACCCAGCCAGGAAGGAAAGGAAACTGAATAAGCGTAAAGCTGGAAACCTACCACAGGTAGTCGGCCCTGCGAGCCTGCGCTCTCATCCAACAGGACTCATCCTATTCGAATCTAGATATTTCTCTTTCTAGGTTAAAAGTCTTTGCGTTTCGGGTGTGAAACAAGCCAAGCGCGGCGTCCACGCAGCAACAGTGCCAGGTGTTACCCCTGCACACCACGAGGGAGCGCCGTCTGGCCTTGGCTGGAGAAAACCGCGGGGAAGCCGGGCTCCCTCCACCCGCAGCGCGGGCTTGTCTCCAGGCCCGCCGGGCGCAGCATCACCGCGGGAAAAGCCGTGGTGGCGGACTGGATAATTCTCCTAAGGGGTATCTGGTTTCCAACGATGCAAAGCGCCGCCTACGCGATAGGCAGCCTACACAAGAGGCTGCAGCTAGGAAGAAACGGCTCCAGGTAGTTTTAACTCAAAAATTCTCCAGGTGAGGAGCCTTTGCCCCGCCCTCCTACGGCGGAGAAGGCGGCAACCAATCCCGGGCGTCTCCTTAAGTGTTTATCGCTTCCACCAATCATCGCTCTACCTTCCGAGCGTATCAGGAGCGCAGTTTGCCGCTTGCGGGTCACGTGGTACGAGGCGAGGCGGGGCTCCTTGTAGCCGAAGCTGAGAGCGAGCGCAGAGCTGGAGTAACGCCCGTGCCCTGGCCCCCACGGGGAATGAATGGGTTCTGTAGATTGGGCATTTGCGGGCGGCAGGGCAGCCACTGGCAGCGGTCGCCGCGTTTCTTTGGGAGACTCTGCCCTTGGCAGGGGCTCGACTCTAACCTAGAAGTTTAGATTGGGTCCGCACTCATTCATCCCAGGACCTTGCACGTGCAGTCCCCCCTGCTGTTAATTATGCCCCCCTCCACCTCTCAGGATCCCACACAAATTGTCACAGGTTCCCTTTTCAGGGAATGTTCTCTCTGCTCACCTTTAGAACTTTGAAAAGATAACATTGCAGCACGTACTGCTTTGTTTTATTTATTGCTCCCACTTTGGACTGAGGGTAAGACCATCTTTGCATTGGGCAAGTTATTTAAACTGTGCAGCACTTTCCTCCCCTGTAAAATGACAGTACCTCCTGCACGAAGTGTGTGCATTGAATGAATTCTCGTAAAGCACTTAGAAGAGTGTCTTGCACACAGCAAATGCTCAGAAAATGTTAGCCATTTGTAGTGCAGGGCGGCTTGCGGGGTATCCTGCCGACTACGCCAAGTGTCATGCGGGACGGCCTGCTGGGTCTCTGGTCCCGCTCCCCACATAAGAATGCAAGATATGGCTAGGCCAAAAAGGAACACCCACAGAGCCATAAGTAGGGGAGTCACACCACTATACTTTCGCTGGCAGCTGGGTTGGAGACACAGGAAACAGGAGCCACACAATTCTCAACCCTCACTGCACCGCTTGCAGGCTCAACCACCATCTTGCTAGCCCCCATTTTTCTTCTAGCGTAGCCACGGCAGTTATATTCGTGGCCAATGGTTCACTGGTTACAGCTGATGGCCATTTGATCACAGTCGATGGCCATTTACTACCTGAGCCAGCACCTTTCTATGTGAGGCCGAGAGCCTGGAAACTGCTTTTTGGGGCTCTGTCCCCACACCATTGTTATTCTTGTGCCTGGCCCAAGCATGTAAGTACTCAACAGTGTTTAGAATCAGTTTCACCCACTCATTCTTGGAGGTTTAAACCTGTTTCCTCAGAACTGCGGCAAGAAGGGGACAGTAAAAAGCCATATGTATATATATTTGACTGTGAATGTGTCCAAGGTGTTTCAACACATTATGGCAACTGAGAAAAGCACTCTGGAGTCAGCACCTGGGTTCAAGTTCCTACTGCCGCTTGCTAGCTGAATGACCATGGAAATTAAAAGTTCTTCAGTCCCTCCACTGTGAAGTGGGGATGATAATAATACCTACTTCATAGGGTTGTAGTGCATGCAAGGAATGTATGAGAAGGGCTTAGAACAGTGTCTGTCCTATAATAAGCTGTCCATTTTTCCTTCCTTCCTTTTCCCAATTTCACCTTGGGACTAAGGGCAAGAAGGTAATGGCACAGGATAGTTTCATATCTTCTACCTCATACTTGTCTCCCACTTTTAACTTTTGCAAAGCACATTCACATATTATCTCACTTAAGGCTCATAGCAACCGTATGAGCCTCAGAGCAGTGACTCATTGGCTGGAATCCACGGCACCCTTTTGGTATAGTTTCATACATGGGCATTGGGAAGAAAGTTGTTTTTTATTGTGTTTTCCAATTTATTCTACAACATCTCTTCACTGAACAGTACATCTCAGAGATCTTTTTATGCCTATATCCCTGTTTCTTTTTAATTACTTGAGTCTTTCACACCTAAATTCAATGTCACTATTCTCTTATTGCTATGCATTCTAATGTTTTTCTCCTTTAAAGCAAAATTTAGTGTTTCCAAAATATATTGACCCATGATCACACATTGAATTTAGCTGTCATGTTTCTTAAATGTTTTTTTTTTCCATACATTCTAATTTTGAAAGCAAAATTCTACTGACTCTCTGTCAAGGCCCAAAGCTTTATTGCTCAGACTCTGAATGACTCCAGACCCAAAGACTCAACTCACTGGGAAATGAAATTCTTATGGTCAAGAGTTTTCACCTGACTCCAGATTTCTCCCAGACCACAAGCCCAAGACTCCAGCAAACTGTGGAACTAGAGTCTTTCCTCCAGTGAGAAACGGTCGGGAGAGGATGCCTAGTAGAGCTGTAAAGGACTGAAGATGCTTTTTCAGTGGCTTTGGAGCCAGAGGGGATCTCTCCCCAAAGCTAGAGGTTTCTCAGCACCCCTGCTCTGTAGCTACCCCATCCAGGTCCGTCACACACTTTGACCCCTAAGAATTTATTTAACTGCAAGCTCTCCCCACCAAAAGAAGACACTCTGACCTATTGTCAGATGCACCCTGATTCCATTCAGGCACCCGAGAAGTCCTGGCAGAGTTCCCAGCCCTGCTCTCTCTAGGGATCAGGTTCAGCCGGGAGACAGAAGGAATGCAAGGAAGTCATGGGTACCCATGATGACATAGACGTCTCTGAGACATCGAGTTCTAAAATGTAGCTCTGCAGCCAGGAATGTTGCTTATCTTCCCTGAGCCTCATGGTCTTCATTTATCAAATGGAAACAGAGAAAGGCAGTGAGGATGGAAGATACATAAATGGAGGAAGGGGGCATGCAAACATCATGGGCAAAGCTGTCAGGGATGGAAAGGGGGGATGGGGAACCAGGTCAAAGCCCTGCATTCTCCCCCTGGGGAAGGATGGGGCTAACCCTGGAGCACAGCTCAGTCTCAGAGCTCCCCATCCCCTCCTGAAAGTAGAGAAACAAGATTATGTCTCAGGAGATGGTGTGGATGCTATAGCTCAAGACTGTCACGAAATCTCAGCCCTTATAAAGTGCTCTCCTTGGCGCTTTGAAGATCCTGTCCATCGCCAGAACCAGTCTCCCCGATCTGCTTACCCCACTCCCCAACCCTCTTTCTTAGTAACAAAACACTGATTTTTCCGCTGGAATCATTGCCGGTTAGAATACAACTATATTTCTCAGTCTCCTTCGCAGCTAGTTTTCTGGCCTGGTTTTCTGTAAGAGACAGTTATGTGTGGGGCTTCCACAGTGAAGGCCGCCCCAGCCCCCTTTTGCCTTCTCCCCTTCCTTTTTTCCTCCTTTCCCCCTTCCTAATTCCTGCTTTCTGTGAATGAGGTGAGCTTCCCTGAGGATGACAGTCACAAGCTAGGACAACGGGGCAGAAATATAAAAGGAGGCTGAGTCTTGATAACCATGGACCTTGAACCGCCTACCTCTACACATCTTTGATGTGAGAAAATAAAACCCTTGTGTATGTAAGCCACTGCTATTTTAGCTTTCCTGTTATATGTAGCCTGGCCTAATTCCTAACCGACCAGTCTCTCTTCCCCGAGTTTTAGAAGTTAGTGGAAGGAGAATTTCTTAAATCCCACTGATTTTGTTTTTAAGAACACAGCAGCAGAATTCAAGTCTATTATTGGTTCAGTTACCTTAACTTTAGACAGATACATTTATAAATTACAACATTCTTCTGACGAGGTCAGCTTGACCGGCACAAAATTAACCTTGGATTCCTGAAACATTTGGGGCCAAAACATACAGCGTACTCTCTATCTAAACCATACGTTGGCATGGCCTTGACATTCTATTTTCATGCAGAAAGAAAACATACTGCGGAGGAAGCTCCTCAACACACAGGCAGACTCTCGTACACATTTTTGTTGGAGGTTGTGTTCAACTCAAGCTCCAAACTAAACTCAAAGTAACAGCTTCTTTTGAAGGGAATCCAACTACATTAGAGGTCTTTGAGGAATGTTCAAGCATTCAGTTGACTTCTGGCTCAAAGCCTTCTAAACTTCCAACCCCTGTTTCTCCTTACAAGGGGATTCCTTAGGAGGCCCCTCTCTTAGCAAATCTGTTGCAGTCCTGCCCTCCGCCAGGCGTTGTGAGAGGGAACTCCTGTCCCAGAACAATTGTTCTCAAATGTGACAGCGCCTCAGAATCACCTGGAGAGCTTCGTAGAACACAAATTGTTGGGCTCCAACCCCAGAGTGTCTGATTCAGAAGATCTGGGTTGGTTCCCAAATTTTTGATGCTTTCATAAATTCCCCAGTGATGCTGAGGCTGCTCGACCACGGACCACATTTTGAGAACCACTGTCTTAGAAGAAAATAAACTTCTTTGGGCTACTTCTTTCAGACCTTTGAGGAATTTCTTCCATTGTATTCAGAGGTAGCTGGACCTCGGAGGTAGCCTCTGCATAGCTGCCCCAAAAACCTCTGTCTACTTCTCCAGCTCCAGAGCTCCCCTAGGGCCCTTCAGGGGAGGGTCTCTTTCTCACTGGGCCACTGAGCCGGGCACCTCGTCTGGGGTATCCCTTACAATAAGGGGTTGGTTCTGGAGAGAGAAAAAAAAGAGTGGAATCAGAGAACTTATTTTTCTTTAATGTTTAAATATGTTCAAACATATATATGTTCTTTTCATAATAAAAGAAAACTGTTAAGGAATGCACCTGTTTTGGAAATGTTTGTTAATAATTATCATTTATTGAACAATTACTATGTTCTAGGCACTGTAGTAAATGCTCATTTAATTATTGTCACAATATTACACATCTAAAACAGGCTTAGAGACGTTAAGTAATTTTCCAATATGGCACAGCTGGTCCGTGACAGAGTAGGGATTCAATTCCAGGTCTACCCAATTCCAAAGGCTGATCCTTTAATGCTTAGGCAACACTGCAGTTTCAAAATGTTGCAAATATTCTAACGCCACTAGGACATTTCTTCTCAACAAGGGTGATGGTTCTCGGGGGGAAGCAGAGAGTGGCCCAAAAAAATCTCAATTCTTTATGTATAAAGCATACATGTACACATAGTACATCATAGGTCTGCAGTATATCTGTAGTATTAAATTGTATAGGGGAAGAGGAAATTAAAAAACAAGTGTCTAAGAAGTCTCCTTACAGGGACAATAATGAAAACAAGGTTGAGAAACCCTGTGCTGAGACGTTTTGGCAAAGAGCCTGTTTGCTGAGAAAGTTAGTGCTATCTTACACAACTCCCAAAGTTTCCCCATGGAGCAGAGGACAAACCAAACATCTGACATTTATTGTCTCAAGCTTTTAGTCTTTATGCCATATGGTCCTCCCAAGGACCTCCTTATGGAATCATTAAGGGAGATATTTACTATCCACATCTAATAGATGAAGGAAGTGAACTTTAGAGATAACCATCCACCTAGCTTTAATACCGCACAAAACTATCCTTCAAGAATAAAGTGATATAAAGAAATATGTAGACAAAGCAGAGTGGAGCTTGCTAGAAACATCAACCTCCTTTCCTGGATCTATGCCACTATTTTCCAAACATGTTTCACCACTCTGTGAAATATAGTAACACTCCATGGCACTCACTCAGGACAACTCTAGAGTTAAATCTTGTTTGAGCTAGGTGGCTCAGACTGAGGGCACACCGAAAACACAAGATGGGCATTCAATCCTTTTGAGTGGTTAACAAAACTATTTTAAAGGGTTGAAACTGCGACATCCAGCAATTTGAATCATAGCAGTATCAGCCACTTGCATAACCTTTAATCACACTCCTTGGTACCTAGGCGAAACCAACATGTGTCCCAACACACACACACGGAGTTTCTCTCCTGTAGTCTAACTACACAGACTGCATGCCCGTGCTCACAATCACATGTCTCCTGCCATTCCACCCCCAGAATAACCACTGTTGGTTTTCTCACCTCATGTGTTCTTATTTCTTTGTTTCTTAACCCACCATCATCTTCTCCAGTTTGGTGTTGGAAGTTTGAAAAGGGATGAGACTGAAGAGGTTTCTGAGGAGATAGTCTCCTGGCCCCTTGGGGGAGGGCCCATGGATAAAAGTGCCCCGAGACAAGTCACTTCCTTTCCCTCTCTGGGTCTCAGTTTCCCCACTGGTCTAAGGAAGGGGTGGATGACACAGTTTCTGAGCTCCTTCTAGTCTCTGCTCGTGCATCTGTAAAATGGAGGCATGGAAGAAGATGGTTCCTAATTGTTTTTCCAGCTCTGACATTCTCTGATCTGAGACCACCTCACTTCACTCTCTCTCAGAGAAGGCAATTGTAACAATTGATAAATCCAATAAAGGAAATGTGGGTATTCATTCTATCATTCTTTAAAATCACCTGCAGTTTTAACATTTTAAAACTAAAGAAATTTTTAATGTTGACATTGGTTATCTGTGACTGGGAAGATTATAGATGGTTTTCAATTTCTTGTCCCCACCTTCCATCCCTTGGCTTTTCCAAAATTTTGGCGATAAAACAGGACATTTTCATAATTGAGAAAAAAACTAATAAATGTTCATCGGTGGGTATAAAAACATAAATTGCACAGAGGCAGAAAGGCTGAATGTCACCCCTCTGGACTTGGAAGGAGCTCAGAAGGGTGGGAGCCCCCAGCCCTCAAGACAGTACATACCATATGTCCCTCCTCCCAGCAGAGGAGAAATGTTTGGAGCACGGGGCGGCCAGCCAGGCCCTCAAGGCCTCCCTTCGCTGCAGATGGCAGAGCAGTGCTGTCACAAGACTACCCAGATGCCTGGCAAGCCGCAGGCTCTTCTGCAGAAAGATGTGCCTGCACTGAGGGCAGGGGAAACCTCTGTCCTCCTTACCCCAATGTGGGCAGCAGAAGCCATGCCTGCAATGGACAGACACACAGGCTGGGCAAGTATCGGGATCAAGAAGAAACACAAAGCTGGGGCCTGGAGAGTCTCTTCCCCCTGAGTGCATTCCCTCCATAATCAAAGTCACTTGTGCCACCCAGCCTGTGGTCTCTGTCTCAGCCCCTCGGAGCCTGTACCAAGTGCTGGAAGTTGGTCGTGATGTGAATGTAAGGGGCTGTGAATGTCAGAAGACAAAGCAATGATCCCTCCAGGGTGACGGGGCGAGAACAGGCCTGCTGACATAGCCAGCTGGTCTGTGCTCAGTGGTGGACTTGGAAGCAAATGCCCCTGTTCACACTTCTTCCCTCTCCACTGGCATCTATCACACCAGCCCTGCCACTAGAAATGCAACAGGGACACTAACTTGAGCAAGCTGCTGCCCACAGCTGGGGCTGGAGGGTGGAAGGAGGGAGAAAGGGGCTACCCCAGGGCCTGGCACCGCTCCGTTTTTGAAAAAGCTAGAGCCACAAGCCCTTAAGTCTACAGCTCAGGTGAGGGGTTCCCTTCGCCTCCCCCACAGAAGAGCACCCTTGCTACTTCCTGTCTCCAAGTTGGTCTCTTCTCCCAGAGGCTTAGAGAAGTATTTCGCCTGGAGAAGCCAGTACCTGAGCCTAGGCAACCTGACTCCTGAAACCCAGCCTTGAATGAGAATGTCAACTGCCTTTTTCCACATAGAAAATTTTCAAAAAAATTCCATTTCTTAGAAAAACCCACTTCCTTCCTCTTGTTTCCCAGGCCACTAGTGGGTTCATCAAAGGCCTGTCCCCAGGAGCTGAAATTTTCTCCAACCCCAGCTTCAGGCTGAGTGTCGGTTGTCCAAGCTTCTCTTCTCCTTTCCCTGAGGATAAAACTGGGAGAATATCCCACCCTATTCTTGTGAGGGTGTCCACACTTACCCTGGGACCCCATGGTGGGGGAGCAGGAGGCCCAATTGCAGAGGCGCCTACAGACCCAGAAAGTTCTGGAAATAGTGGGGTGAGTCCCAGTGTGCTCTCACCGGGCAGGACCTCCTGCAGGAAGGGGGATGAGAGGGGCTGAGTCCCATCACCAAGGTCTCACTTCTTAGAGGTTTCTGCATCTTCCAAGAGCCCGTGGCCCTGCTTTGCTTTAAGGACTGTCATGCACGTGGGGTCTCTGGTCCCGCTCCGCACATAAGAACGCGGACATGGTGAAGTCAAAAAGGAACACCCACGGAGCCCTAGATAGGGGAGTCATACCATTATATTCTCGCTGGCAGCTGGGTTGGAGACACCCCAACAAGGGGTCTTGCTGCACAAGTCTCGCTTGCTAGCTCAGCCACCTTCCTCTTGCTAGCCCCCATTTGCTGCTAGCATAGCCATAGCAGTTATATTAGTGGCCAATGGCTCACTGGTTACAGCTGACGGCCAACTAGCCACAGATGATAGCCATCCAATCACAGTTGATGGCCATTTACTACCTGAGCCAGCACCTTTCTATGTGAGGCTGAGAGCCTGGAAACTGCACTCCTGGCTCTGTCCCCACAAGAACCTTGGCCCCAGCCAGCTGTGTGGCTGGACACCTCAAAGTCACCACCCTTCCCACCTCTTCTCCGGGCCCCTTCCTTCCAGTTCTGAAGTCCTGGCGGTCCTAGAACAATGGTGTCCATACTTCAGTGCGATTCAGCCTGGAGGACTTGTTCAAGCACAGACTGCTAGGCCCCAGCCCCAGAGTTTCTGATCCAGCAGGTCTGGGTAGGGCCCGAGAGCTCCCATTTCTAACAAACACCCAGGTGATGCTGATGCTGATCAGGGACTACACTTTGAGAACCACCAGAGGGCTAGAAGGGCCAAGTTCTGGCCACTCGTAGCTAACTCTCCAGATGTGCTATGGACTCCAGCCCCCAAAGCAGCTCCTCAACTTCAGATACCAGGGGCTGGGAGCTGGGGTGCTCCAGGGCAACAGCCGGAAAGTGGTAGCTTCACTAGAGGCCCTGAGCCCAAGGCACCTTATCTTCTCCACCGAAATTCTTTGCAGCCTTGCGATAATGTCCACCAGGGGGCAGCAGATCCTTATAAAAAGAATCTTTCCCGGAAGGAAAGCAATTTGAACCCTCAGGGCACCTTGCTGAGGATTCTGACATCCCATGGAGGACTCAGGTGGTTGAGGTACTCGTAACAGGGGTCACAGTATAATAATTCTTTATATTCGATTCATGCTTCGTGGATGTCAAACTTTCTCATATATCACCTCATCCGAACTATACAATTGGTCCTGAGGCAATGAAGCCCAACATCTCTACGTGACAATAAGGAAACAAGGCTCAGAAAGGTTAAGTTCAGGTGACTTGTCCAAGACCAGAGGGCTGGTAATTTAACAGACCAGGAACTGGGGCACAGGCTGCCTGACTCCTCATTCAATTCTCTTCCTCAGGCCAGTCTCCAGTCATGGTGGCTGTGATGCCTCACTGTGTACCACGTGTGCGTTTCCTCTCTTAACCTTCATGACAACCCATCAGGCTTGCTCTCTACTTCTCCCCACTGTACAGACAAGGAAAGTGAGGTGGAGGAAATTAAGTAACTGGCACAATTAGTAAATAGTGAAGCTAGGATTTGAACTTCGGTTTATCTAACCGAATAATCCACCAGCACCTACTACTTCCCTATTATCACGTGTAGTCGGCAACAATTTGTTGAGCAGCCCTTGTGGTAAGGCCGGGACAGTGCAAGTCGCTGGGGATGCGAAGTCCTTCAGGCAATATCCAATCTAGGAAACAGTATCTAATCTAGCCTTCAAGTGGTATCCAAAATGGTTTTCAACCTAGCCTTCAAGCAGTATCCAATCTAGGAAAATCTAAAATGCCCCTAACAAGTACCACCAGAAACCCACCGAGGTGAATACCATTGTTCCCATTTTATAGAGTAGGCAACAGTGCCTAGAGAGATTAATGAACTTACAGGAGGCCACAAGACAATAGGTGATGAATCAGGGATTTGAACCCAGGCCATTTGCTATACCTGCTACTTTCTTATACCTCTCAGCACCAAATTTTCTGAACCAAAATGTCAAAAACAGGAAATGTCCCAAAACACATAGAACATTCCATTTCTGTGGTCGTCCCATCAGACCTCTGTGGCTCAGCCTGCAGCCCACATTCCCACCAGGCAAAGCCCTTCTCACACAACGAGTCTCCTTCTCCTTCCCATCACCAAGGCAGGATTTTCTCCTGGAATGGCCCAGAAAAATAAAGGCAAACAATTTTCCACGCTGAGGACCCTTGATGAATAGCTGCTGTTGAGGGTCAAATAAGCTTCTCCATGCCCCTCTCCTGTCTGAATCCCACTACCACCAAGAGGCACAGAGTAAGGGCAACACCTGATGTCATATCTGGGGCTGGGGGCATACAGGTATTTTCCTATTTTGGCCTTGGCCCAAGCAAGTCCCACTCCCTGGGTACCCCTTTTATTCTTCCAGCAGATTCCATCCATTGATCTACTGGAAGGCTCCCTCATTTTCATGGCGACCACGTCCTACTGAGTACACTTGGAGATTTGCTGCTTGTGTCTCACAAGGCTCTTGGTAGGATAATATGCCCCCTGTGTACTGGCCCCTAATGCAAGCTCACATGCCTGTTACAAGAGCAGTGGTGGAGTATTTAAGAAGAATATTAGATTTGGAAAGCTGAGTTCAAAGATCTGGATACCCGTTTTCGCACTCACTAGTAGGGAACTAGAATAAGTCCCTTAACTTCTCTGCACCTGGCATCATTTTCCTGTCCTTCTCATGGGAATGGCAGCCTCTGGGCTATAATGTCACTAAAGAATGTATTACGGAAGGCACTTTGCAAGCTCTTAGTCGCTACACAAACACTAGCTCTGCTTACTGCCTATCACTATAGAGAGGAAGGAGAAGGATTTTAAATGAGGATGAAGTATAAATATTCAGGAAATCACCAAAGATGCCTGGCTTTCATCAAATGAAATATGAACACAGTTGAATTCAACCTGCATCCTCACATTTTCCCTCTCATCCAGTCTTTGATTGAAGTTGACTTATCTATCCCCTGTGCCCCTCTCCACCCCAAGCATTTGGAAATTATACAATTTAAAGTAATTATACAAAGTAATTCATGGGCCAAAGTGAAGTCATAAGGAAAACTAGAAAATATTTTGAATTAGAATGAAAATGAAACGAGAGCCTATCAAAATTTGCAGGTTTCAAGTAATGCAGTGCTTAGGGGGAAATTATAAGCATTTAATACTTATGTGACAAAGTAAGAAAGTCTCAAATCAATTACCTAAGCTTCTACCTTAAGATACCAGAAAAATAAAGAGAAAATTAAACCTAAAGCAAGAAGGGTTTAATAAGAGTAGAAATTGATGAAGTTGAAAATAGAGTAAAATCAGTAAGACAAAAGCTGATTCTTCAACATGATCAACAAAATTGATAAATGTCTAGCCAGACTGACCAAGATAAAACGAAGACAAAAAAATTACCATTGTCAAAAAGGAAAAAGGAAACATTTTCCAACACTATGCTTTCCCTTTAAGAGAAATGTGTTTAAAATACAAAACCAGAAGGCAGGTTTATGGTTTTTGATTAATCATTAAAGGAAGTCTTTGGAATTGATGTTTCTAATAATCCCTTTATTTGAGGCTTCTGAGGTTATACCCTGGGGCAGCCCATCACAGGAAGATTCTAAAAGGGTGAGAAATTCTGCCTTCTTATGAAAAACACAGAAAACGATTATGGGAGAGAAGAAACACCTTGACTCTGTCGAGAGAATGGAGTGGAGAGAATGGAATTACCTGCTGTTTAGCAGGGAAATCTTAGAAAAAATACAATTGGAAGTGAAGGTTCTGGAAATAGATTCCCTTCTCATGTCACCAAACTTCTTGGCAAGCCCTCCTATAACCTCAGTTTGAAGATGTTCTAAGCTGTTGCTTAAAAGAATGCAACAGGTGTCTGTTCAAAGTGGTTCCAGAACAAAGAGAAGTCAGCCATGCACTCTAGCGTTGCCTTCCCACAGTCCTGCTTCCCCTACTCTGTCTGTCCCCAACGGCCTGCGCCTGCTGTCAATACACCTGGAATTCCCACCTGCCCGATTCAAGAAGTGTTCCTACAAACTCCTGGTCCTCGACCCCATCAGCCTCCTGATGACCCCATGTCTCTCGAGGCTCAGGTTAGCCCCCCTCATCTATGCTTCCTTCCTATATGAAACTGTTCCCCTACTCTACCCCATATATACATTATAATATTTGTAACACTTTATTGATTTTGTTTACACATGTGTTCCCCATTTTGGAATTAATGTTGTATTCCTTCAGGTATCCTCAGGTCCTAAAATACTGTAGAAGCACAGTACATGTCAGTGGAATGAAGGAACCTGAGGCTCCCTTGCTATTTCTCCATTAATGACAGCCTCCTGTTCCAGTCCTGTCCAACCTCAGCTTGACCCAGGCCTGACATCATGGAACCGAAACTTGGCCACAGTGTGGCCTGGCTGCAAAGTTTGTTCAATCCTGTCAGATGTCATTTGCTAGCCAAGCTACAAATAGCTGTTCTCCACACTGACTGCATGTTAGAATCACCTGGGGAGCTTTTTGGGAAAAGCTGATGCTCAGGCCTCAACCTAAACCAGTAAACCAGAAGCTCTTGACAGTGGGGCCTGGGCGTTCGCATTGTTAAAGCTTCCAGCTTATTCTAATCGGCAACCAAGGTTGAGAATCGCTATCTTAGCAGAAAAGAGCCTTGGGCTTACACTACCTTCAGATGTGGAGGAATTCTCAGTTCAACCCCAAATTCATTTCTAATCTTCCCTCCAGGTGTGGGCTCCCAAACCTATTCCCCCAAGCTGCACGCACATCCACCGGGAATTCAGCCCACCATTCAAGCCTACCCAAGACACCATATGTCTAAATATTTAAAAGTTATAAATCAAGCTAAGAACTATTAAATACTGTACGTCCTTTCCTCTTTCCTTGGCAAGTAGAACATTTGTAACATCAAAATTGAAAAATGTGTGCAGAGCTATGCTTTTTTCTGTGACTACAAGTTGGCAAAAGGTCAAAGACAACAGATTGCACATATGTGGTTGCATGTCTTGATGAGCTGATGATGTTTTAGGTGGGTAATATAATAATTAATTAATTAATCGTTATTAATTTACTCTGTAAAATTTGTATTTCTTGTCCCACGCTTCAGCAAATCACTCATTGTTGTGCTATAATAAAATTTTTTCAGTGATGCCAAATTTGGCCATTTCAATTTAGGAAAATACTGTGTTAAGGTAGTAACCATTGTAATAATTGTCAACAAAATTCTTAAAGCAATATTTAGATTGGAAATGAGCCATGAATTTTATATATCAAGCTCAAACATTATAATGGAGTCAATTAATGTTGTCACTGGAAATAGAAAATATTTTAATTTTATTATATTTAGATCTGTATGTTGTTTCCTAAGGTCTTCTTTTAAGTTTTTCTGGACTGGGTTATTATAAAGAAAACTGAAAATAGCGATATGTTGGTTTACTTGTTCAAATCTCTCTCTGATCAAGATGATACCTTAATAAAGAATGCCAGAAAACAGTCTATAGAAACCAGTTTCCAGATTGTATATAAATGAATCTTCTCCTTCAGAGTCATACAAACATTTTTATTTCATGTTTTGAATTTCCTTGTATTTTACTAGAATTGTACTTTTGTATACTTATCATGCAGCTTTCTTTTATTTAGAATAACAATTTTCTCTAAATGTTAAGATACATTTTTAGAATCCCTTTGAAAACGAAATAGCCAGACTTAATATGGTTCCGGGTTTTGGTGGTTTTTATTTCTGTTTTTGTGACCCTTTGCTAACATTCTTTACAGCAAGCAACATTTTATAGCAAACAACTAAATGGTGAGAATTCAAAAGTAATTTCACTTCCTACTGAGGACAAAAATTTGCTCTTTATCTGAGGATCTTCTATTGTTTTGCCTAAGTCTACCAGTATATTTCAGATCCGCCTAAATCAAATGTAATTGCTGTAACATTTCATTAGCATTGCCATTGCAGTGCTGAATGTTCACAAAGTCACATTTGGCATGTGTTTCATCAAGATGTTCCACCTTCAGCGCTTCAACAAAAATATAATATACTGAAGACAACGTATATAATCTTTGAATCGTTCCAAGCAATACCAGTGCTACCAGCACAGCTGAAGCTACGCAGGTCCTTGTGGAAATTCACTCTACAGTTCAGAAAATGCTTCTGTATTTCAGCCAAATTTCTGGATCGTTAGCAATCTTGTTAGTGTCATTATCATGGGCTTACCCTCAACAATCTTTGAAATCAACGGCTAAAATTTAAAGCTGTGTCTTCAGTTAAGACAAAACCCGTATTTTTCACAACAGGTATAAAATCAATGACACACTCACTAATCTCAAGTTTCTTGTTTTCATCTGACAGTTTAACAATGAGTATCAAAAATGTATGTCATTCAACATGACTTTTGACTCTGCTATAATCAAGTTGAACTGAGTAATACTTTCTTTTTTAAAGTTTATATTTTTTTATCATTTTATTATCCATTAACTTAATAATCTCTTTTTAATCTTCCATCATCAATCATGATCATTTGGATTTAACTCTTTCTTTTATGTTTGATCATTCTAGCAGCAAAATTTTAAATCATTTATACAAAACTCAGACGAATTTCTACTGTTTTTCTGTAAAGACTATACAATTAGTACCATGAAAAGCATCATTTTGTTTGGCTAAATATTGGACACATAATATTTTTCTTTGAAGTCTACCATTACAGGGATCTGTACTGGTGTGTACTTGTCTTTGTTAAATACTTGACTTGTTTGCTGCTGATCACCTTTTTATTTTTTTCTCAAACAATTCCTTGTGTGATTTTTGTTGTTGTTTGCACGTGATTTTCCTCTTCTGGCCATAAATGTCTTCTCTAGCCAAAGCTGATCTTCAAGATTATGACTGGTACACAGTTAACCCAATACCATCTATGAACTTAGCATAGAAAAGCCAGCTTCTATAATTTTCTTCTCCAATTGAAACACTGTCGGTGTAAAATATTAAATTTTCGGTCCTGTTCATCCAAGATTTGTAATCATTCATTTGGATGGGGCTGTGTTTTGAGGAAACATTCTCCTGTTGTGAGAAGGGCATGATGGGCCATTTTCCAGAATCAGCCTTTCACAAGCACAGGGAAGCCCCCAAGTTTTCCATTTCATTCTTCTCCTCCCATTGGGCTAATTTCATTACTGTAATATTCTTTGTGTTTCCTAGGCAGACACAAGTTACATCTATGGCTTCTGTTTTGTGAACTTGATATAAATAATTCTTTTTTCCGTTCTCTTTGTTTTGATCACTAATTAGATGTTAATTAAGTAAATAAGTTGTAAAGTCTTGTGTAAAAAATTTATATGGAATGGTACAACAAAAGCCTACTCATTTTTATTATTTCTGCAGTGTTTAAAGATGTAAGCAGATCACCTCTGTGGCGATTTTCTGTTTCTTTTCAGTTTCTGAACTTTACTTTCCGATTTTATATTTGTATTGCAATTTTGACTTGCATTCATTCTCAGTGGTGAAAGGTTTATAAAGTGTAATATTATTCAAAATTTGCCTAATTTGAATATATTTCCTCAAAATGTGAGTAAAGAAAAAGTAAAATTATTTCCACATATATTTTAAATTTATTTAAATTATTTTTAATATTTAAAATTATCCATTAAAATTAAATGGGAAAATACACATTATAATCAATGAATATACAATTTTAAATAAGGGCAACACTTTGGTTTTATGAAAATTTAATTTGATTATATTTCACATTTTTATAAAAATAAAGCATTCTTTATTTTTTTATTCTATTTTTTTAACTTTTTTTCTTTTTTTGATTTTAAGTGTGTTTTCCAGAACCCTTCAGCTCCAAGTCAAGTAGTTGTTTCAATCTAGTTGTGGAGGGCGCAGCTCACAGTGGCCCATGTGGGGCTCAAACCAGCAACCTTGTTGGTAAGAATACCGCACTTTAACCAACTGAACTAACCAGCTGCCCTAATTCTTTATTTTTAAATTGCATTCAAAGTCTACCTGGGGGCTTGCTAATGTAAAGAATTGATGTTATGCCTCACACATGTTACATCTAAATATATATATGTACAAATCTAAGAGTAATATGAATTGTCACAGATATTTAGCACTTCTAGAAAATGGTATTTGGTAAGAATCCATAGCATTTGTGGTATCTGAGATGAATGTTTTAACAAGGTAATTAGTTTTCTTGCCCTACCTACGGATTCTGAAATCCTCCTTGCACTTTGAAGTAGTGTCCTATTCTGACATTCGTGGCAACACAGCCCCCAAACCTTCCTCACATGGAAACATAGCCATCTTTCATTCCAAGGACATACCATTAGGGACAAATGGGGAAGCATTTGCTGGAGGCTGAACGGTGTGAGAGAGTGAAAGTCTGAAGTTGTAGGTCACAACAAGCTGATGCTAAGTGCCACACTAGCGTGACGTGTTTCTGGGTATTTGTAACACATGGGGCCCTCTCGAGCCCTCCTGCCCGGGCCTGCAGTCTCGACTCCAGCCCTGGCCCCTGGCCCCACCACCCTGATGAGAAAGGCACTTCCTTACCTTGCCCCAGAGAGCCATCCCTGGCTTCATCCCTTCACAACGGAGACAATACTCTTCAAGATGCCCCTCCTGGGAGTGAGTCTGTGGATGTGCCTGAAAACCCTGCTTAACCCAACCTGACTCTCTTTGCCTTATTTATTTCGCCTGGAGAATATTCACTCTTTAAAATCATTCAAGATACTGTCACATTACCAAAGTTCTGGCATTTCTGCCAAATGGCACTAGCAACATATGCAAACACTTAGACAGGCTAACAATGTGACTGCTCTTCAAACCAACGTTTTGTTTTGTTTTTAATATCGGGAAGCAGAACAGCAGAGGGGTTAATTGCTGGAACTCTGCAGTGCCCCCACCTGGGTTGGCATTCCATGTCTGACACTTACAAGCTGTGTGACCTGAAGTCAGATTACTTATCCTTTCTGAATCTTAATTTTCTCCCCTGTAAAACGGGAATGATATCTACCTTACAACATTGTTGTGGGTCATATATGCAATGACATATATAAAGTACTTGCACACAGTAAGTATACTCCATAGCTATTCTTTCCATTGTGTAACATTTGGTTACATGTTTAGGAACAACCTTATTTTACATTAATAAAAACATTATACCTCTTTCTTCAGGCTTAATACATGATATATATCACAGGTAAGTCTCCAAACCAATTTGTTGCGGGAGGGAGGAAACATATTACAGCATTTTTAATTTGCATAATAAAGCCAATCATTTGTAACTAGCAAATGTATTGGGCCAACTTGTCTCAGAAGTTTAGCAACTGTAAAAGTCAGCATCAAGAAACTACCAATGACTTAGACTCAGAGTAAAACATGCCATGCAAAAATAATGTTACATGTGCATGTGTAGGAAGGAACCTGAGTGTTACTTATAATAAGAAATATATGTTTGGTCTTTATCTCCATTCCTGGCACAGAGCTCCTAAAACCCTTGGAATTTCCTACGTGATTAGAACAATAGAGGAGTCTTGATATTCATAACAAACTTTTTTCAACCACACCTGAGTTTATGTTAATGATGTGACTTTTGGAAAGGACCTTAAGATTGGGGCTAGTTGCCATGGGAACTAACCCTGTGATTGGACGGTTGGAGCTTTGAGTCCCAGATTGGAGATTGGGTTCCATCGCCAACGGCAAATGATTTAATCAACTATGACAATGCAATGAAGCCTCCATAAAAACCTACAAAGATGAGGTTTGGAGACCTTTGGTGTTGGTGAACATGTGGAGATTTGGGGAGAGTGGTGTGCTCAGAGAGACACATGGAAGCTCTGCACCCTTTCCTACACACATTGCCTTCTGCGTCTCTTCCATTTGGCTGTTCCTAAGTTATATCTTTTTATAATAAACTGGTAATCTACTATGTAAAATGTTTCTCTGAGTTCGTGAGCCGCTCTCGCAAATTAATCAAATCCAAGGAAGAGGTCACTGGAACCTCTCATTTATAGTCTGTCCAGCAGAAGCACAGGTTACAACCTGGAATTGTGATTGGCACCTGAAGTGTGTGTGCGTGGAGGGGGTGGGGGAGGCGGGGGCGAGAAGGCAGCCTTATAGTTCTGAGCCTTTAACTTGTGGGATCTGATGATATCTCCAGGTAAATAGTGTTAGAATTGAATTCTAGAACAACCAGCTGGTGTCAGAGAATTGGTGATATAGGGAAAAAAAACACACATTGGAATTGGGAGCAGAATTATACTGAGTTAACTGGCACCATATTTCTGATGTGGTCTATCAATGTACGGATGCCTCCGACAGACTGGTATTCGAGAAGGCTCAGACTAAAAGG
Organism: Rhinolophus ferrumequinum; assembly: GCF_004115265.2. Taxonomy (NCBI): domain Eukaryota; kingdom Metazoa; phylum Chordata; class Mammalia; order Chiroptera; family Rhinolophidae; genus Rhinolophus; species Rhinolophus ferrumequinum. The sequence goes on along the minus strand of NC_046296.1, from coordinate 42,764,686 downwards.
CTTTACCTTGCCCTATACCTTGTTTCTCCCAGGACCCCTGCTCCCTGCAGCCACTCCCATGACCTTGGAGTTGGCATACATCACACCAGCACCCTCCAAACAGTCAGGGCCCTTCTGGGACCTGTCACTAAACCCCGTCCCTAGTGACTATTGTCTGGGTATGGTATGGTATGGTTGGTTGTTGTTTTTTCCAGACCTACTCTGAAACCACTGAGAACATATTCTTACAGGTCTGCTCTCTCAAAACACCTCATATACACATTCAAATTTGCCTCTAAGAAAAGAGGGCCTGTTCCCTCAGCAAGCTGTGGATCGATCTCCACGGGACACCAAACAGGCCAGACTCATCCATTCACCGAAATAAAAATCAGTCAAACCAGTTGTTTGGCATCATGTGGACCAAGTACAAATAAACTAGAAAACAGATGGTGACCAAAAGCGACGCTGCACATTTGCATAAGCTGCGGGTCCTGTTCCAGGCCTCTCATCTGTGTGAGGCATGGGCCACAGTAAAGGCTCGAGATGCTCAGACCAGTTTCCCCCATCAAGGTTATGATGGTTTTCAACCAAAGAAGACCTTCAAGGTCTTGAGAATGCTCGCACAGTAAGAAAAGACTCTCTGTGTGAGCACCTAGGAGGCAATTGTCAATTTCTTCCTCGCTGCCCCAGACTTAGAGCCTGAAAGGGAATCTTTTCTTTGATATTTTAGAGTGGCAGAGTGGTGTGCTAGATAAAGACATTCTCTGATGTGCTACTATGCAAACCCTGGACAGCCAGGAGCATTACCTCAAAGGTTTCCCCCCATGCGTGTCTAACTACTGAAAGGGAACTCTAATTCTTATGGTCTTATTGTCTATCAGTGGCCTCAATCCTTCATCTGTCTCCTTCTTTTCTGTTTCCCCTGCTTTGTACCAGACATCACTCCTCGAAATGATAGATATGGTTGATAAACTTTTATGCTGTTTCTTTGAAATAGAATTAATTACATTTTCCTTATTGTATGTGTAAGAAAAAGGATGTGAGCACAACTTATCAATACTTGCTACTGAATTGCTATTCTTGCATGCTGTTTTTAAATAGGGATTGTGTTCTAAGAGGAAATACTATCCTTAATCATAAATTTACCTTACCCACAATTTATTCCTTGGATATTTATTTTATTGAAGGATTTTGAACAAATGACATAACTTTCTGCCTGTTAATTTCCCGCCTTAAAAAAAAAAAAAAAAGCTCTCTAGCTTGAGTTTTGTCTTCTAAATCTCCATATTCTAAACACGTCTAACTGCCTACAGTGAATATTATATATATTGCCCCTGTTGCTTTGGGCTGTCTCTTTCATAAAGAAAATCTTATAAAAAGCACAAAATAATATTAGCACAGTGTTTACATCTACTGATTTAGAACTAGCAAGAAATCGTTATTCAGGCAGACTGCACAGATTGGGCCTCAATCTTCTCATAATTAAAGTGGTGAGATTTGTCACAATTCAGAGACAGTCTCTAAGATTCTCTCCTGCTCCAAGTTGCATTTGTTCTTGGTCAGTCTCACGGGGCAAAGGCAGCAGGAATCTGCCTGCCAGTAGGAAGACTCAGAGACCAGAGAAATCACAGAACTAAAGGAGGGAAGTAAAAATCTAGCAAAAGGAAGCTGTGGCAGATCCGGGTAAGAAAGGTGTCTAGTCCAGAGTGAGTACCAGCTGGGGAAAGACGCTGCTTCACTGTCTGCTCCTCACAGCTACAAATACCACGACACAAGCACAAACCACGCGCGCGCGCGCACACACACATACACAATCATGTACAGACACCACACACACACACACACACACACACACACACATCATGTACAGACACCACACACACACACACACACACACACACCATAAGCACCCACACAAAGAGTTGGCTGTGACCCTTCCTCTTCAGTTTCTAGTCTTGAGTCTGGATTTGGAAATTGCTAAGGAGGAAGGAGTTGGGGGTGGCCAGTGAATAAGAAAACAAAAGGGGGCTTTGTATGGAGGTCTCTCGGGATCTCACAAGATGTCTTTTTAAGTCTGGACTGGTGTTCTGTTGCCTGTAGGGAGCAAGAGCTGGGGTGATTCCTGGAATGGAAGTCTCCAGGAAGAAGTTCCGGGGGTGGGGGGCGGAGGGGCAGAAGCCAAGGTGGGGAGGAGGAGGAATGGTGCGGAACCAATGAGTACGCTCAGGACACCAGGACACCGTGGGTTCTGCTCTAGGCTGAAACGTCCTTGACCTAAACTCGGAGAGTCAGCCTGGACCCAAAGGGAAGTCACTGCCTGAACTGCCCAGCATGACCACGGCCCTGTGGGTAGGTAAGGGCTGAACCCCATGCTCTGTGTTCAGGGGTCGAAGGAGTTAGCTCATCCCCTCTCTGCAGCACAGATATCCTACAGATGACCATTTCAATGAGAGTTTTTCCACACTTGGGCTCTTAAGCCGTAAGAAATTCTGCACCCTTCAATTTCTAAAAGTAAATCTCTTTGGAGTAGTTTTATAAAAGCTCAAGGAGTTTTGCCACCTACATCAGAGACATATAGCTTTTCTTCCTTCCTCTGCCTTTTGAACTGATAGCCAAACCCCAATGGTTTTGTTGCCTGGGAGAACTCTGTGCCACACGCAACATCTGTAAGCAGTTAATTTTTCAAATGGGAGATGGTCACCACAGATGCAGACCTTTTCAAAATAAACACTAAAAAAATATTACTCCAGCAAAACTGCAAGCTTAGAATCCCTGGGAGGGGATGGAAGGTCGCCGATGCTCGGACAGGACCCAGTTTGCCCAGATCAAAGCTGAATCCTAGCCATCCCAGTGCACAAAAACAAAAGAATTGGAACCACTGAACTGCAGCGCAAAAAGGGATCTTGGGGTATTGGAACCCACTGTACAGATAGGGAAATTAAGGCCTGGGGCAGGAAGTGAGTGCCCCAGGCCTATCTATGTTGGGACTGGAACACAGGCCAAATTTTTTTGGACTATTATAAGCCTCATTTTTATTTGAATATTTCAGCTTTTTCCTTTTTAGGAAAATAAAAGACCTCTGACTTTTAACGACTGCCTTTAGCCCCCACTTGACATGGGAGGGGGACTCCCATCCTGGCCTCCTGAGAGCGGGTGCTTCCTCCTCCCACCCCAAGCACACCCCTCACCATGCTCTGCAGCTGGATGGCGAGCGGTAAGAAGCCAGGACCCTGCAGAGGCCAAAGTGGGGCAAGACTGATGGAGGCCGAAGACGTGGAACTCTACCTGGGTAGCTGCTTCTTATCCACCTTACAAAATGAGGCGGCCAAGCTTGAGGACCGTATGCTCTGAGACTGAAGAAAGACAGGTCATTGTGACCAGCATGAGTTAGGGGGATCTGGGAGCAAGGCAGGCTGGAGATCAAACTGTACCCACACCCTTTCAAAGCCACCCCTCTCCTCCACCAACAGGAATATGGTGCCTTGAACAGGAGTAAAAGTAGGCACAGGTTAAATCCCCAGCATGGAGACTGGCTCTGACTAGGTATTCAGTACATTGTTGCTGTTTAGGGTTGGAGTGAAATGGAGGAAATTTGAAACACAAATGGTACATTGAAAGAAATACATTGCTCCAGCCCAAGGGAGCCCCTGGATAGTGCTAACTTGTCATGCTTTATTAGTTATTATTTATCAGCCTTATTGTTAGTTTATCCATCATGTCCCTACAGGATGGTTTTATGCAGCGGGGTTTTGAAAGACAAAAGGTGAGTTCTACCAGAAGAAAAAGAGAATAGATTTTATTTTTTAAAGGATAGGAGGAATAAACTATGGGCAGGCGGGCCTAGGGAGTGGCGCCCCAGAGAGAAGAGGTCCCCACCTGGGGAGGGAGTGGCCATTGGGCTGGGATCTCCTGATCCCAGACATGATGGTCACTAGGGGGCGCTGCTGCCCCATCATCCCCCTGGAGCAGGCGCACACTCAAGGGGGTTTTCAGAACCTCAAGGGGGCTTCACTCTCTCCTCCACACCACTCTAACTCCCAGACTTTCCTAAGGCTCTGAGAGCTCCCCACTTGGGCCCCTGGGGGTTATCTCAGAGGACTCTGGAGAGACACCTCCCCCCACCTCCCTCCCCGTGAGCCTTCTCTCGAGAGGGAGCAACAGAAACCTGGCCAGGCAGCCATGGCCATGAAGGAGGTACCTGGTTGGGAGTAAATAAGCCTCCCAAATTTGCATCCCAACTCTGTCCCTCATGTTGGAGGCCAGGCACCCGTGGAGGTAGGGGTAGAAAGACACCCATACCCACAGATTGTGCATGGGTTTGGCACAGGCAGAAGACCTGGCTGGCAGCAGGAGTCTTCCTTGCATGCTCCAAAGCTGTTTTCCCAGCACATCCAGGAGGGACATGCTCACTCTGGCTCTCCTCGTCAAACAGCAAACTCAAAGAGGACTGAAAAGGTAAGCCACATTGTCAGGTATCCACCTATAGTGAACTGCAGAGGGGAGGTAAAGGGACGCCCTGAGCCCGGCAGTGGCTGTGACTTGTGCTTACAAGCACAGAATCTGAGCCGGGCATTGCATGTTCCTAGGGCCGTGGGCAGCCACCCCTGCACCCCTCTGTCTGAGACCCAGCACCTGTTGTCTAGAATCAGAACATACTTGCCTCTGGGCAGACACCCTGGCAAATTCTACATCCTCCTTGGCTTCTCCATTTTCAGTTCTGCTCCTCAGACACCAAAAGCTCCCATCTCTACAACCTTCCTCATATTACCTTTCTAAGATGATGGCTTAGCAGATATTAGTTACAGTTCAAGTCCCCTGAGGACTCTCAAGAAGATTTTAGGGAGACGTGGGCCTCCCAAGTCTAAGTCCTATCTCAGGATGGTTCCTCCACAAACTCAGACATTCTTTCAAAAGGCATTTACTGTTCTTCTCTTGCTCTTCCAGGGGCATGAAAGAGGCAGGTTTAAGGAAGCAAGTGTGTTGGGACTCGGGGTTAATTGTTCTAGCCTCTGAAGCCACTTCTGTGAGGGCAATGAGCCACGTAAGGCAAGCTCAGGTATGGTTCTTACAGGTGACAACTGAGGGTCTGGCCCCACTGAGACAAGAGACACCAGCAGAGTCCAGGCACAGCTGGGACCCTGAACTGTCCATCCCGAGTAGGTCCCCGCCCAGCGGGCTGCAGGACCCTGGGGAGATTCCTAGCGTCAAACCAAGACTCAAGGAAGAGGGGCAGGGTCTGGAATACTAGACAAGACTATGGACAGATTGTGGATTCAGGATCCGATGGGAATTCTACTGGGGGGTGGGGACGAATGAGAAATTCTGGAAGTTGGGGGCTGCCCAGGCAGTCAGGCTGCTTCTGGCACACCCAATCCTCATTTGGATTTGAGCAAGGAGACTTGAGAGCAGGAGGAAGGCACCCAGGAGTCTGTGAGTCGTGCCTAAGCCTCTGGATCCCACATCTGAGGAACATGACTTACTATTAGCTTTGAGCGATGGTAGCACCGTCGCCTCTGAGGTTTAACCGAGGCACGATTGTTAGTGATTGAAAACATGAGATCAAATTCCATCCCCTCCTCCTTCCAGTGGCAGGCTGAGGCTCCACATGCATTTCCTGCCTTGGTCAGAATTGGCTGCAGAAGGGGACGTGCTTGCTGGTGGCTCCAGCCAGCAGAGGCTAAAGAGGATAAAGGCAGAGATAGAGAGGGGACCAAGGAGAATGAAGCATGGACCTGAAGAGCTGATGTCCCCTCCCATCCCACCCAGGTTCTCCTAGAACCCCAGGCACATACCAAGGGAGGGTGGGAGGTCACTGCTGTCAGCCCACCTTGTGGCCGTGACGCCATGCTGCTGTGATGCCCTGGGGACAGCCCAGCTGCCCAGCCATTTCCCATAGGAAGACAGGCTATCCTTTCACACCCACTTTCCCCCAGTCCTGAAGATGGTCTGCTCCACAGCTAGAGAAAATAAAGGGGTATTACTAGAGGGAACTTAGCAAGTGTCAGGTTTGACCAAAGCCCCCACATTTTATAAATAGGATTCAGAGAGGTTAAGCAACCTCACAGAGCTAGTCTACAACTCCTGATTCCTGACTCCTAAGTGAGTGTTCCTTTTCTGATACCAGAATTTTCCAGAAAGTCTTTGACAGAAATCAAGAAATACGCAGGTCTGATCAAAATGTCAAAATTCAGTTTCAAAATTGTGATAGGTAAGTGATCAACATGTCTGTTTGTAAATAAACACCCCAACATTTCACTTAGCCTGGTCCCGAGAGCCATGCCTCATGGAGGACCATTACTCACACTTTTCTGTTTTCTCCTCAGTCCCCCACCTCTGGGAAATGCAGCCACATCCCTGCCTCAGAGGGATGCCATAAGGTAGCCATGAGAAGACATGCATGCAGTAATCATGAAATCACTTCTTCAGCTTACAGTCAGGAACAAGGAAAAAGGAAAGGCCCCCAGACAGCCAGTGTGGATGTCACAGAGGCCAGATTTCAAAGTTCACGCCATTTGCTCACTGAAAAGCCCGTCAGACTCATTCAGATCCTTTTAACTCTTGTTTCACAAATAGTTCTAATAAGCTTACTTTTCAGGGTCATTTTTAATATTATCATTATTATTATTACTTTTTTTGATCTACAGACTAGTAGAAGCAGCCGACAAATTAGAAAGTGTTGAACTGCTAGTGATAAGCATACTGAAAATTGCAAAAGTGAAAGTTAGCTGGAAGACATAGGGTAGCAAAAAACACACACATACAAGTCTCAAAAGCACTGAAACCTGGAATCCGTTTAGTGTAGGACTTAATAGCCATATATGTTTCAGTAGACCTGAAGGTATTACTGTGCGCCTGAATCACACACACACACAAAGAAATTCTTCAACCCATTTTTTGATTTCAAGAATAAAGGCCCCGCTTCACCTACTTCAAAGGACTCCTAGTAAGTCCATACATAATTTTCAATGTCAAAAATCACACACACATACACACACACACACACACACACACACACACACACCCCGTTCAGGAACCAGGCTCCCCTGTTAGCACTTCCTCTTCAGAGGCTCTTAAAATGCAACAGAAAGATGCACTCAGCATTTCCACCCCTTTAACAGATAAGAATATGACTGTAAATTAGCATAAGGATTCTTCAGAGATGGTACACAGAAACTGTGCAAGCAGGATATTGGAGGAATGTCTAAAACCCTTGAGAACAAACTATTCCCAAGCTCCCATAAGCAGCTTGGAAGCTTCTATTTATCTACAAATAACCGACATGCTCCAGATAATCTTTCTTTTCTGTTTATTAAAGGAGGCCCTAAGAGCCCCTCTAGGCCACTGTTGAATGATTGGATGAATGGATGTATGGGTGGTAAATAAATAAACCTGGTGACATAGCTGGAGTTATTTGAAAATAACAAATCACCTTTCTTTAAATATAGTCCTCTGCAGACTTTCACTGATTCAATTCACACATTTCTCCCAGTGAATCTGCATCAGTTAAGGTCTGAGTGTATTCATATTTATATGTTGTAGATCATTTTTTTCTGCTTGTATTCTAGGATGACATCCAACATTCAGATGAAAACTCAAGAATCCATCTATTTAGAAGTTTCTAAATATCCAGATGGCTGGCATCAGTAGATATAAGCATTGTGTATCCATTCATTCAACAAATATTTATTAAGTGTCTGCTCCATGCCTGGCTTTCTGTTAGGCCCTGAAAACCCCAAACTGAGTAAGATTGATTATTCAGTCAACTTCACAAAACCACATCATCTTTGAAGCAGAGGGAAGAAAGCAACCATGCGTATAACCTGCTCCAGGCCCAGCACTGTTTTAGGCACCTTCAAATAACACCACTTTTTGTTTCATGACAACCCTCAAAAGTGGGTATGGCCCTTAAACATGTGAAGAAACTGAAACTCGAAGAGGTCAAGTAACTTGTTCAAGCCACAGAGCTAGTAAGAATCAGAGCGAGATCTGCAGCCCGTTGCTCCATAGCCCAACATCGGAGCCTGTGATGGGAGGCAGAGAGCAGAAGGCATTGATTCTGCAGCCATCTGCTGCATCCCTTCAGGAAAATGATAAGCCCTTCTGAGACTCAATTTCTTTATCTGTCTAATGGGACCACAATGCCTCTTTCAGAAGTCAGTTGTGGGAGTCAAAGGAAATAATATATGTGGGGTCTCCTGGCTTCGGATCCAACACACATTAGGTACTCTGCCAATGTTCATTCAGTACAGTCTCCAAACCCTCTTCCACTCTCACCTTCCACCCCTGGAGGTCCTCTATGCCAGTGTCCGCGGACAGCAAGCATCCTCCAAATACTTCCAGAAGCGGGCAGCTTACAACTTCCTGAAGCATTCTGTTCTGGAAGTTGGAAGGCCTCACTTATCTGGCATCGCTGTGTGCCCAGATGACACCAGGTATGGAGAGGACAGGAGGAGAAGACACAGGCCTTCCCAGGGAGGTGACAGTTCAGCTCTGGAGACAGTTCAGTCTGTCCAAAGAAGAATTCAAGAACTCTCCAAGATACATCACCTTCAAGAACAGGAGTGGGAAGCAATGAAGGCATGGCAGGCTCTCTGTTCCTACCTCAGCTTCGACTCTCTCCATCCCAAGAAGGAGCTGAGCTGACCCCAGGCCAAGCATCCTGAACAAGGGTGGCCAGGCCTCCCCTGGATCCTGATGCTCACAGAAGTGACTCTTGGTTTTCTCCTTCTCCCTCCTGCTCAGTCCCCTTTTAAGCGGTTGTCCCCCACAAACCCTAAACCATCCAGGTGTCTCTTAGCCTCGTAAGATATCAGTCTTGATCTAATGTTTTGAAACTAAGCAACCATGAAAAAAAATTAAAAAGATGATTTTGTAACCATATTAGATCAAAGTGAGAGGGAGCAGTCTTCCACATTCCACCATTCTAACTGGCAAACCCTGAAACGTAGGTGTTAAAGCTCTTGAATCTGGCCTTTTGGATAATAATCCACCTCTATGGCTTCTAAACGGTAAACCTGGACAAGTTAGTTAACCTCATTAAGCATTGATTTTTTTTTTTCATCTATAAAACAGTTTCTCCCTTAAAGGGTTGTAGTCAAGAACCAAGGTCAGTAAACTATGGGCAAATCCGGCTCATTGCCTGTTTTTATAAAAGCCTATGAGCTAAGAAAGAGTTTTGAAATTTAGATTGTTAAAAAAAATCAAAAGAAGAATATTTTTTGACATATAACAATTATACGAAATTCAAATTTCAGGATCCGTAAATAAATGTTATTGGAACACAGCCATGAACACTTGTTTACTTATGGCCTATGGTTTCTTTTATGCTACAACAGCAAAGTTGAATAGTTGAGACAGAGATGTTATAGCCCACAAGCCTAAAATATTTACTATCTGGCTCTTTACAGAAAATATTAATATTTGCCAATCCCTGGTAAAGAAAAAAGGAAGAAAAGCATGGAAGTGACTGTAATAGCAAATACCTAAAAAATGTCAGCTATTATTTTCTCTTATTACCATCTAGCTCCCATTTGCTTATGGAGATACATCCCCAAGTAAATACAAAGATTTCCTAAATTATTTTTTAAGTCACTGCATGATATACATTCCCCTGTAGAACATATGGTGGCATCTAGTTCTAACTGGCATGATCAATACAGAATACATTGATTATTCTAAGCTCACAGAAAGACGATGGAAGAGAGATCTCATCTCCCCACTTGTTGTCCTCTAGACCTAGTCTTGTTGGAATACACAGTGGAAACACTGGGAATGGAAGCAAATAATAACAATTCTCCAGATTTCTTTGCACCACAACACATGGAAGGGAGAAAGGGCCTCAGAAATCATCTGATCCAATCGTCCCTGTTTTACAAATAGGCCCGGATGTAGTTAAGGGACTTAGCCAAGAGCACCCAACTCTCTTTCATCACCCCCACGTCTTGGTGCCTCTCCTACATGTGCTTCCTTTCTCTTTGATTTTTAACTCCTTGGCTCAAAGGACATGTTCTGACTATCATCTCATGTGCCCGTCCTAGTTTATTAGATGTTAATAATCTTGAAAGGAAATCAAATCCATTATTTAAATCCTATTTTATTTTTTTTAATTGAGGTAGTGTACAACATAATGATCCGATATTTGTATACATTGTGAAATGATCACCACAATAAGTCTAGTTCACATCTGTCACCACATAGCTAAAAAAAATTTCTTTCCTGTGATGAAAACTTTTATGATTTACTCTCTATAGCAACTTTCAAATATGCAATGCAGTATAAAATTAACTATAGTCGCCATGCTGTACATTACATGCCCATTTGTTTTATAACTGGAAATTTGTACCTTTTGATCTCCTTCACCCATTTTGCCCACCCTCCCCCCCACGCCCTCAAATCTATTTGTAAAACAAAGGAGCATCTACCCTGCCCCAGCCTTCACACCCATTCCCAATCAAATGCAGGCTCTTTAGTGTCCCCAGCCAAGGTCTGCTCATGTTTAGTGAACCTCTTCACCCGGTTCTGGCACCAGCCTCACTCAGCCACCTGTGGAGGGTCCAGAACAGGTAAGAAAAATGAGAAGGCCCTGCCCCGGAGCAGTAAGACGGGGCCCTCACAGCTTACCCTTCATACAGCAAGACAGAAAAGGCATTCACTTTCCTCCTTCATGTCATGATACCAACTAAAATTACCTTTAAATGAGGAAGAAAGTCATTATTTAATCAATAGGATTGCGTCAATTGAGGAAAATTTGTCTCCAGTGTAAACAAGCGGAACGTCTTTGCGCTCTATGAAAACAAGGTTAAATTACTTGCAGATCCGGGCGACAAGAGATGTAGGAAGTGAACCTGAAGCCTGACACATTCAAGGTCTAGGAACCGAAAATAATAGGAATTGTTCTGATTTTTCCAGAGGAATGGAGCACAGAGATGGGCACGCCTCTTTGCAGAACCGAGGATTCCTGTGCCTCCCCCTTTGCTTATGAGAAGGTTCATAACTTCCTTCCATGACCATCAGGAAAATGCAGTCACCACACGCCTAGGCCCTGGGTGCCCCCAGCAGGGATCTAACATGGCCTGGAGGCCTCCAGGCCTCTTGGTCTCCTCTGAGAGAGACTGTGGTTCACTGGCCTGCCTGTGTGATGTGGCAGCCTAGCTAAGAGAGCAAAAGCCTGGCCTGCTGAGAAGAGTTTCATATTTATAAAAGAGAAAAGTGAAATGAAACATATTTGACCTGGAAAGAAATAGACCTCTCAAGTTGCCAAAGTGACAAATTAGACAGGGAGGCAGAGCAAATGTGAACTCCTGGGGAGTCAGTCAGAGGAGCCCAGATGGAGTAGACTGGGCTGGGGGGTGATGGGAGGGATGGAGGAGATGAGACGATTTATCCAGGTCGGGTTGGAAAACTGGTCAGAAGGCCCCACAGAGCTCAACACAGTCCGCCCTTTGTACCGTTATTTATCTAACTCGTCAATTTTATAGCCACATTACCTTCCCAGTCAGCAGGAAAGCAGATATCGGTGCCGTCAAGAGGCCTGGCTGTGGTTTGCACCGCATAATGACAGATGCCAAAAACAAAGGGGAGGGGAGAGGGCACTTGGGAGACCACAAAAGAGCCTTTATAATTAGGCCTCTGCCTCCCTGGGGAGGCTGCTGCTCCCTCTTTTCACTGCGGAGGTGCTCAGCTGGCTTCTGGGGTGCTGCCTTCCCTGGACATGTGGGGCAGCTGCCTAGCACGCGTCTATTAATAACCGTGCAGGGACTTGCAGGGAGCTATTACGTCGCTGTCTCTCTTCTCCAGGCTAAATAGCAGCAATCCCTTTAACCTTTCTTCATGGGCCTGATTTTCCATCCCTTTAATCATCCCTGTCACTTTCTGCTGGATGTGCTCCACTCTCACCACATCCCTCCTCGTGCTGGAGACGCCGAGCCAGCTGGAAGAATGGGCCTCAAGGCCTGAAGAGCTGCTCCTTTCTGTTCTGTTCCTCCAGGGCCTGCCCTGTGGCCGCCAGTCCTGGGAAGCCCGTGATGGCGGCAGCCCCCAAAGGCTGAGGTACTGCAGTTCGTGACCCAATTGGAGCCCTCCCTTCCTCCTAGTTGGACGTTCCTCATCACCAGAAAGTCACTAAAATCTAGGATTCTCCTCTAAGCTGATTCTCACCATTTTCTCTTCCCTTCCATTCTCACAGCCCCACCCCCGGCCAGACTCCAGCCTCTTATGTGGACCACGAGAACAGCCAGCTATCCTGCCACTATCTTCCACCACCATAGCACTTAAAAGCCAGTGTTAAAAACCGTTTTTAAAGCAAAGGTCATTGTTATCATGGCCCTCCTCCCATCAAGAGCCCTGAGAAGCTCCCTGTTGCTTTATGGTATTGCAAATGTAAACACTCGCCATATTCTGGGTTCAGAGTGCTCTTTCCTGCTCCCTTCTGCCTGTGTCAGATCCTCATTCAAAATGCTTTCCCTAGTTAATCTTCTCACTCTGTCCACATTTTTATCAGCCACCCATCCCCACAACATTTTGTTAGATTCGGTCTGGGAGATATATATATATATCCCAGATATATATATATATATATATATATATATATATATACACACACACACACACACACACACACACATATATACATATACATATATATATATATATATATATATATATATATATATATATATGTTCTTTGACAGCAAACAGCAGAAGCCCAATGGTTTCAGGGATAAATTGGAAATGAAAGGCATCTTTTGCAGAATTTTAAAAACGACTAAACCCCAGGCCTAGGAAAGGACAGAACAGGGCATCTCTGAAGTTATTTCTAGAACACTGCCATCAGATGATCGGCTCCGATTGTCTTCCATTTTTATTTATTCTTGCTTAAGATTCAGAGTTTTGGGACTTAGAATCTAGACAAGCTTTGTGACCAGGAGGGAGCCCTATGATTGGTTGTCCCCCAGAACCACACAGGGTGGGAGTGAGTTGCCAAATTTAGCAAATAAAAACACAAGATGCCCAGCTAGATTTGAATTTCAGATAAACAATGCATGATTGTTATTATAAATCTGTCCCATGCAGTATTTCCTGGATTTGTCTTGTTCTTCCTTTCCCCCAGTCCCACTTTGCAGCTCCTAGGTGAGTAGACTTTCCCTCAGGCCTGGGCCGGCATCCCCTCACTGCCACAATCCTTGTTGTACCTCATGCCTACGAAAATTTCTTCAAACCATCCTCAAGGTTGCTGGGGATTTTATTTCTTTCTCTTTAATTTTAATTACTCAGGTTAAATTGCCTCAAAACTATACCTTAACTAACACAAATAAAAAGGCTCATATGCCCTTTGGTAATCATTTACTATTTCTTCTTTACCCCTATTGAGGAAAAAACAACTTTCTTTGCCTTCTCTTTTTTGCCAAATACTTCAAAAACAGCCCTAATGCTATCTAGTGTTTGTGTAACTTTTTATAGCTTAACATGCATTTTCACATTTACTATTTTATTTAGTATCATCAGTTATCATAATTAGTGAGTTAAATTGTTCGTTGACCCCAGTAACATAGTCCCCCATTTCCCAGATGAGAAATTAAGACTTTGAAAGGTACATTATGAAAGCAATTGTGGATTCAAAGTTGTGGGTTCGGGACTTAGAACAATGTGGTCTTTCCTCCACATCAGGGGTCAGCACACTTTTTCTGTAAAGAACCAGATAGGAAGTATGTCAGGGTTTGGACACCTCTGTTGCAATGGACTAAACTCTGCCATCTCCACACAAAAGCCGCCATAGCCAATACAGGAGCAAATGTATGTATGTTCCAATAAACTGTATTTATAGAGAAGGTCCACAGGCCACATTTGGCCCACAGGCTGTAGTTTGCTAACTAACACCTCTATACCATGAGTCCACCAAAGAGTCCACCAAAGTTTGCCTCCAATTGGGATGCCACGATTTTTACTTTTATCTATATTAGATCATACTGCTAATTTTTTCCTTCTTTCTTACCTCTTATGTGTTAGTATTGTTTGGACAATAATTGACTTGGTTTCCCACTGCCCCTTCAGTCCCTCCTACACTGTATCAAAGTTTTCCCTCATACGATGAACACGCCCAGCTAAGCCCATCCTTCCTCCCTTGGATCTTTCTTGACCTCCATATGAGATCAGTTCTAACAGGCCTTGTGAGGAGGCACCTTCCTGGTACAGCACATTCCCTGAGGCCCCCAGGATTAACCTGGATTAATCATCCTTCCAGTTTCCCCTCACTCTGAGTTTCATGGGCCTCCTGCCTTGGGCCTTTTCTATGGTAAGTTTATCCCATGGAAACATACGCCCCACATAGTAACCACACTATCAGGCCTTCCCGCAGCCCTCTTCAGCTCTGGTCCATAGAAGACAGGGACTGGTTTAGTTCTATCTTCTGCCCGAAAAGTGGGAAGACTGACCCAGATGCCCTTCTTAGGGAGGGCAAGAGCTCTCTACAGCTCGTTTGGTTTATACCCTTCACTGTTGATAGATTCCGGGACAATGAGGTTGGGGACTATATGTGAACAAGGTCTTCCTGGATAAGAAAGCCAGTAGCTTAGATGACTGGAGTTGCAAATCCTCAGGCCTGGTGATTGGCTCCCTGGCACCAGAATTCTACAATGTAGGAGCCAGTGGAACCTCACGTAAGGGATTCCAGGACTTTAAGTGGGCATCTAGGTGCACATGTGTGCACACACTGAACATCAAGTCAAAACAGTTTGTAGAGATCAAAGTTGCCCAAACTCCTTGTTTGCAAGGAAGGAGATGGAAGTCCAGAGAAATCACTTTAGTTCATCATGATATCAAGAGGTAAGGATCCACGCTGTCTTTATAAATAGTATCCATAATGATGATGAACTTGATCAATGAAACTGAAATTTACAACTATAAAGCTTTCCTTGAATATTGATATATTTTATTTCAAGTAGGAGGCATAGAACGTGTCCAACCCAGCACAGCCCAAGAGCCATGCATGAGATCAACTTTTTCAGAAATACTTGAGATTTGGCCTTCTCAAGGCTTCCATATGTCCCAAAGGGAGAGTTCTCTGGGAACATTCACAACTACCGCCAAATTTCTTCATAAAGTTTCCAAAAGGGTCAAAAGAGGCAGCAAAGGGCAGAGGGTACAAGGAACACTGAATGTCCTTGCCCTACCATTTAGGAGTTGTGTGACCTGGAGCAAATAATTTGACTTTTCTAAACCACATTTTCTGATCTGCAAAAGAAGTATAATAACAATATTTATCTTATAGAGGTGATGTAATAATTAAATGAGATAATGTATACAGAGCACCTAACATAAGGCTGACTTAACAGTACCTACTCAATAAATATTCACTATGATTGCAATTCTTTTTGACACTTCAGGCTTTTTGCCTGAAGTTCAACTCCAATTTTTTTGTTTTGTTTGTAAGATTTTTATTAAAATATAGTTAACATACAATATTATATTAGTTTCAGGTATACATTATAGTTATTCAACATTTATATACCTAAAGCAGTGATCACCATGATAAGTCCAGCAGCCATCTGACAACATACCACACTGTCACAATATTATTGACTATATTCCCTATGCTGTACATTACGTTCTCATGACTTACTTGTTTTATACCTGGAAATTTGAACCTCTTATTTCCCTTCACTTTTTCCCCCCTTTTTAAATTTTTCAATTACAGTTGACATTCAATATTATTTTATATTAATTTCAGGTGTACAGCATAGTGGTTAGACATTTATATAATTTATGAAGTGATCCCCCTGACTAGTCTAGTACCCACCTGGCACTATACATAGTTATTACCATATTATTGACTATATTCACTGTGCTTCACTTTCCATCCCCATGACTATATTGTAACTAGCAATTTGTACTTCTTAGTCCCTTCAACTGTTTCACCAACTCTAATTTTGAGTTGACCAGTCTGCCTACTTTTCTGACTGTGAAACAGGGATAATAATTTAGCAGGAGAGATGGATAATTAGAAGGTAGTTATGACCTGGGGAGACAGATCTGGCTCGTTGCCCAGAGCCACAGTCTGGCCTGAATGACCTCCAGTCTAAGAGACAAGGTGCCTTTCTGAACTGGGTCCCCTCTGAGCAGGTGACCTCCAGGTCAGGACTCAGGCTTTGTGGAAGAGGTATGGGCAGTTGCAAGTCAGAGTTTCAAAAAATTGGGGAAACAGATTAGGAAATGCGAAAAGGCTAATTCTCAGGGCAGTTTTTTGTTGCTGTGTGTTTTGTTTTGTGAATAATCTTTCTGGTGTTAGGGTCTTTGAGTCAAATTGTATCATCTTTTGGAAGTCCTGCAGATTGAGGGCAAGGGAAATCAGGAAATTCCTACAACAAAAAAGACAAGGGGCTCAGGATAGATCCTGGATAAGGGTCATGCTTCAGGGGTACCTCAGATTACTTGACTGTAGTATTTGCAATATCTCCAAACCATCAAAGAAAAAAAAAAGACAGAGAAAAAGCAGACCGCCGAGAACTTCATTTTCCTGGTGATAGAAGAAACGTGCTAGACAAAACAACTCTTTCTCCTTTTCCCTGGGTTACTTGGCAGCAGCAGAAAACCCTTGACAAAAAGCTCCAGAAGGGTTTGATATTGAGTTTGAAAAGTACAAATTCCCACAACAATCAATGACTAAAGGAGCAATATTTTAGTCCTTCACAGGAATCTGGTTATTATTACCATTAATGCCAAGTATCTTGTTTCTATTCTTTTTGATTTAAGGTAATTTTCTTTGTAAAAGGCCTGCTTTGTTAAGCTCTGTGCAGTTACATTGGTTTCAGCAGAAAAAGCACTGGGCATGTTGGGAAAGGATCTTGTTGTACTGAAACTTTAGAGGACCTGGTTGTGAAGAACCCCTTTGTTTTTGCTCTGAACCTGATGCAGTTCTTCAGACTTCACTTTCTAGTTCATCGCACTAATTTATGCATTGTCCACACTGATAATGATATCTCTACTTGAACATGACAATTTCCAAAGAAGGTCTCGAGGAGGCTGTACCTATCTGATCAGGCCTGTCTGTGACCTGGCCAAAGGAGACCCAAGTCAATGTTCATGTCTAGAAAGTGACTGCATGACTCAGGGTCCATCTTATAGACAATGAGGAAGGGCAAATACCAACAAACGAAATATTTAGCTCAGTGGTTCTCAACGAGAGGCAATTTTGCACCCCCCCACCCCGCGCCCCGTCCCCTTCCCCCAGAGACATTTGACAGTGTCTGGAGACATTTTTGATTATCACAAGTTTTGGGGAATGGTGGTTCCATTGGCCTCTATCTAGTGGGTAGAGGGCTAGGGACGTTGATAAAAATCCTTCAAAGTCCAGGACAGGACCTATGGCAAAGACTGATCCAGCCCCAAGCGTCGATAATGCTGAGGTTGAGAAACCCTGAAACAGACAGAAACGCAGAGAGCTCTGCCCCCGCCACCTCCCGCACCATGTGTTGCCCCATTCTCCCTCACTCCCTGAACGGCAGGCACACAGGTAACTTCCAATTCGTGACTGCATTGTGTTCCCTCCGCCTATTCTGATCCCTCTGCCTGCTGGATTCTTCCCTCCTGTTTCCTCTAGTCAATGCCTTCTCATCCCCAGATCTCAGCTCAATGAATACTTTATGGGGAAGCCTTTCCATCAAGACTAAGTTAAATCCCCCATTACATGCTTTCTCTCCCCTTTGTTATTTCTTTGTTCAAAGGTTTTGAAAGTGTCTTCCTGGCTTTTTCGAAATGCGCCAAGCTCCCCACCTCTTAGCTCTTAAGTGTGTACCAACAACACTAACTCTGGAGTGAGGGGTTAGTACTTCCCTGCTCTGGCGTGTTCTAGGTGTATGACCTTAAGCAAGTCACTTAATTTCTCTGCATCTGTTTTCTTACCTTCAGCATGAAATAATAACTATACCTAGCGCACGGTGATGCTGTGAGGATTAAACAAAAGACGCTTGTAAAGTGTTTAAAACAGTGTTGGGCCCATTGCGAGCACCATATAAAAGTTTGCTATATTATAACTTCAAGAATTAAAAATTGTCCTTCTGAGACATGAAGCTATATGATAAGAAAGATATGCAGCATTTTCTCTTCCCAGCAGCATGACTCAGCCTCACTGTCTTTTCTCCCCCAGAGAAAAGACAGCTCAGGAATTAGCTCAGATCATTTGAGGCAGGAGAATCAAAGTCAATATTTGTTATTTACAGATAAAAAAATTGAGATCCAGAGAGGTTAAGGGATTTGAAAAAAATCACACAGCAGATTTCTTTCTATCTGATCAGTTTCTCTCTCCCTCTCTTGCCCTACCTCTTCTCCCTACTCCATCCCCTACTGAGGTTATAACTGGTGCAATTCCTGATCTACACAAAATGAATATCCCATAGCAACTATCTCCATCTGACTACATGTCCCTGCTCCCCAGCCTTCCTACAAAAGACCTGGGAGTTATAAAATCCAAGCTTATCAGAACAAAAAGCACACCAAACAGAGCACAGCAAGGTTTCTAATCAGAGATTTAAGGTGCTTACACAGCAGCCTGGAAAGAAAATAAAATCTAGGCCTGGAAAAAAAAAAAAAAAAAAAGGAACCAAGGGCAAATAATAACCTAAATAAATTAAGAAAACACTGAGGCTGTCTCCTGAAGTTTTCTGCCATTACATCATTGATCCTGAGGCAGGGCTGCGGAATGTCTCTGCAGGGCCATACAGGGAGGGCCACACCTCATTTGTTTTAATTCCCTCAAATCCTATTTTACTCTTTGACACCCTCCCAGCCTCTCATGGCTGTTCTTACTCTTTTTCCACCCCCACCCCACCGCCCCCGCAGGTTTTGTAAGCTCCTTCTTTGCCAGCCTGGTGGTGGTTTAGCCCAAAGACCTTAGACCTCACGAAGAGGCATGTGGTATCCAGACTGTGGAGTGACAATGGTCTCTGACCTCTTGGTCTGGCCGCACCTAGGGAACCCAGCTCTGACTGGGGCCCTTCTCTTTAAGAAGGACACACACAAACTGAAAGAGGATAAGAGGAGTACAATCAGGATAAGACTCTTCATTACGTAAGGGACAGCTGGGTGAGGAAGGCTCGGGGAGGAGCAGAAAAGCTGTCTTCAACAAATTTAAGGGCTGTTGGATTTTCAGGTCCCAACAACATTACAGAATGAGCTAATGTGAACTTCTAATTCCTCTACAAACCCTATAAACACACTGGTGAATTTAGAGAAAAAAAAATTATTTGACAAATATAGCTAAGCTCATAGAAATGAAGTCTCTAGGTGCCAGAAAAAAAGGGGGGGGGGGCAGGACTTCTAGTCATAATGTCAAGCTTCAGCTGATGCCTTGATGGGTCCAGGGAGATATTGACCCAAATATAGGTCCTAATATCTAGATGCTGGGGGTTTAATACCCTCAAAAGAGCAAAAGGTAGAGCTTTGGGGTCCTATAATGAAGAATCTGGAAATATTAAGTGGAGACCTTGGGAGCTTCAATTTAAGCTCCACTCACAGGCCCACAGAAACCCCAGTGATACGTGTCTCTTTCCAGGTTGCAAGTAAGGAAACAAAAACACCCCTGAGAAACAAAACCTCAAATCATCACCAAACACAAATGTGTTCTCAAAATTTATACTCCTTACCTGGTATATCAGTCAGGGTTCTCCAGGGAAACAGAAATAATAGGAGATATATAATAATAGGATATATATATATATATATATATATATATATATATATATATATATTCAGAATATATATATATATATATATATTCAGAATATATATATATATATATATTCAGAGAGAGAGAGAGAGAGAGAGATTATTTTAAGGACTTGGCTCATGCAGTTGTGGGACTAACGAGTGTGAAATCTGTAGGACCGGCCAGCAAGTTAAAATACTCACCTTTTGGATTCTCTTGCAGCTGTGGTAGTAGTGTATTGCAGCTCGAGCCAATGTAACAGAAACACAATGTACCGGTAGGCTTCTAAGAACACTTTCCCCTTTTCTCTTCTTCCTACCTAGATGAGGACACAATGCTTAGAGAAGCAGCAGCTCCTTGTGACAATGAAGAAAGGACAAAGTCCCATAATAAGGATAGGAGAAATAGATGATGAAAAGAACCTGGGTGCTTGATGATATCCTTAAAGAGGCATACTAGCTCTGGATTACTTAACTCTGGCCTTCTCATTACAAAATAAACCTCTGGATATTGAACCCACTGTTTTCTATTATTTGCAGCCAATGCAATCCTAAATTGCACAACATGTTAAAAATGTAAGAATAACCACTAAAAGAAGAAAATTTGAATGAATTAACTTTTAAAACAGTAAGAAAAAAAGAGGAAATAAAGAAAACTCAAGCAATATAATAGAAGGCAGAAGAGAAGTAAAGAAGCTAAGTATAATTGAAACAAAAATATTAAGATATCAATATATACCAGTAATAACTGAATTCCAAATATAAATGAAAAGGATTAAAATTACCTGTTAAAAGATATAAATGCTAAGACCAAACAGGAAATGTAGGTTTTCATTTTTTTCTGGTAGACCCACATGTTTTAAGTATGTCTACTATAACACAGAAAGATGGAAAGTAATAAGATTGGAAAAAATATAGCAAGCGATCATTACCCAAAACAATAATGATGAAGCAATATTAAAGTCAGAAAAAAATAGGAGAAATAATTACAAAATAATAAAAAGAAGAATTCTGCAGGAAAATACAACAATGCCAAACTTGGATACCTAACAGCAAAGCCTAAAAATAAGAAGAAAGAAAGAAATTAACAAATTTACCATCATTGTGAGAAATTTGATCTGAAAGCAGATTGAGACAAATGAGGGGAAGTTACAGACGGGAAGGACATTGACTCTATCTATAGAGGAACTTTTCTGACTTTCAGAGCTGTCCAAAATTTAAATGGGCTGCCTTGGGTGGGAGAGCTCCAAACACATGTAGGTTTTGCAGAATCTGAATGATCCTCGATGAGGCTATTGCTGGCTTATGCAAGCATCCGTCCCTTAGCACCATGAAAGCAGGAACCATGTCTGTTTTGTTCACTCCCATTTACCCAACGCCTAGAGCAGAGTCTGGCACAGAACAGTCATCAATAAGTGTCTGTTGAACGAATGAATGAATGATTCGGCCAAGAAAATGGATACAATCACCTCTAGGGTAGCTTCCAATACTAAGATTCAGTGATTGTCACATTCTCATTCCTCTGATGTTTGCCCTTATTCTGATCCGAGGCGTGGGGCCCCCCAAACCCAGGAGACTTGAGGCAGCTCTGAGAGGCGAGGGCAGGATGAGGAATGGACAGAACAGTAACTGAAGCCTGGAGAATGGAAGCCAGCTCTGCAAAGAGCTTCCAAGAGTCTTCCTGCCACAGAAATTCCACTTGGCCACAGTTATGGCCCTGGCCGTGGGCCTGGAAGGAGGGGGTGGCTGGCCTGTGATGGCAGGGCTTTCTAGTCAGCACATCTTGTCTGTGCTGCTTCCAAGGGGAGAGAAACAAGACTGAGAGTAGGTCACCAGGTCAGTCAGGTCCATGAACCAAGCTTCTCCCACATGCAGGGTTCTGGGAAACTGGGGCCAGCTCAAGGGAGTTTTTAGATCAAGGGTCCCTATACTTGAGAATCCTCCAGTCTGATGGGGACACACAGCCCTGCCCTTGTGGAGCTTGTTATGACTCGAATGTTTGTATGCCCCCAAATTTCATATGTTGAAATCCTAACCCCCAATGAGATGGTGTTAGGAGGTAGGGTCTTTGGGAGGTCATGAGGGTAAAGCCCCCACGAATGGAATGAGTGCGGTCATCCCTTGGGAGAGAGCTCCCTCACCGTTTCCGCCATGTGAGGACACAGTGAGAGGCAGCCATCTATGAACAAGGAAGTGGGCTCTCACCTGACACTGAATCTGCCAGTGGCTTGACCTTGGACTTCCCAGCCTCCAGGGCTGTGAGAAATAAATTTTGTTGTTTATAAGCTACCCTGTCTATGGTCCTTTGTTCTAGTTGCCTGAATGGACTGAGACAGAGCTGTTGGAATGAATGCCAGGTCCCTCTCCTCAGGAAGAAAATAAAATCTGATGGAGGACACCTGGCCCCTGCCCTCAGGGAACCCTGGTCAGGGTCTGCTGTATTTCTTGCCCTCCCACCCATGCAAGACCAGGGAGGGAGGGCAATGACAGGCCCAAGGACAAGTCCATTTCTGTGACGAGTGGCTACTGTGAGCACGGCCGCTAACGGGCTCTGGGGGGACATTCCCTCAGCCTTCCCATCCGGGTCAGAGTCCATTCCTTCCCTTCCTCCCACCATGATGCCTGACTGGTTGGAATGAATCCTGAGCCCTGAGCCTATTTCTAGCACAGGAATGTGGCCCCTTTGTCATGTCCTGCTTTCCCTCTGCTCTATTTTTGTTTCCTTTCCCACCCTGCTTCCCTCTCCACCAACCCCCGTTTCCGAAGCTCACTCCTGGGGGACCAGACCCAACAGCCCACTGGTGATCTTGTTTTACATGAGACATTTCCAAAAAAGACCAAACAGTCCTTTCCAGGAAAATGCCATTTTTAAAATTCAGCTCCAGACACTGCGGCAACATTAGGAAAACAAAGGACTTGGCAGAAAGGGTTTCTGAATCGGGACTTTCTCTCTAAAATACCTCCTCCAAATTGCCTCCAGTGGGAATGACTCCAAGGCCTACTCTGCAGCACCAGGCAATTTCAGATGGACAGTGACTTCTGTTTTTTACACCATCCTGGCCTTTCCTTCTCTGGGATCACCCTGGGATCTTCTCCCAGGCCTAAGCGGAGAGTCCATCCCAAAGGCTGCCAAAGGAGGGTCAAAAAAGGCTGTTGGCTCCTGCCTTCAGAGGAGACTGCTCAGGCCCTCTCTGGCCACCATCACTAAACTTAGGGGAGGTGGGGGTCAGGCTGGGACTCTGAGGGACACACTGTGCTTAGTAGGGTGCTGTCTTCTCTTATCAGCCCAGTG
The DNA here is from genome assembly GCF_004115265.2 of Rhinolophus ferrumequinum. Classification (NCBI taxonomy): domain Eukaryota; kingdom Metazoa; phylum Chordata; class Mammalia; order Chiroptera; family Rhinolophidae; genus Rhinolophus; species Rhinolophus ferrumequinum. The sequence goes on along the minus strand of NC_046296.1, from coordinate 42,741,720 downwards.
ATTTCCCCTGGGGAAAGTGATGTTACTCCTTTTGTATGTATCCGGTACCATTATGTTGATGTTATATGTATAATAATAGTAATGGCCATTATTTATTAAGCACATACGATGTGTCCACCACTAACCTATTCTTTATATTTGTTTCACCTCATTTGATCCTCATAACAACTGCTATGGGCTGATTTGTGTCCCTCAAAATTATTATGTTGACATGCTAACCCCCAGTACATCAGGAAGTGACTATATTGAGAGACAAGGCTTTTAAAGGGATAATTAAGTGAAAATGAGGTATTCAGAGTGGGCCCTGATCCAATCTGACTGGTGTCCTTATAAGAAGAGGAACTATAGACGCAGACAGGTGTGCTTACAGAGCAAAGACCATGGAAACACACAATGAGGAGGCAGCCATTTACCAAGGAGAGATGCCTCAGAAGAAAGCAAACACCTTGCTACCAACCTTTTTGGACTTCTAGACTTCAGAACTGTGAGGAAATTCATTTCTGTTTTTTAGGGCACCCAGTCTATAGTAGCGGCAGTTATGGCAGCCCTAGCAAACTAAAGCAACAGCCCATAAATATGGTTAATATGGTTAATATGGTTATTATCAACATTTTACAGAGGACAAAACTGTCTCAAGATGTACTGAAACTTAACCAACAAGCAAATAAGAGGGCTACAATTTGAGAGTCAACTGTCTGACTCCAGAATACAAGCTCTTGAGCACTCCATTCAACTGCTTCTTCCACTATGTATGTGCATGTTTTATTGATTTATTGCTGTAGAACAAGCAACCTCTACAATGTAATGGCTTAAAACAGCAACGCTTATTTTGTTCATTCATCAGTAATTGAGCAGGGCTTAGTGGGAACAGCTCAGCCCCGATCCACTTGGTGTCAGCTGGGATGGCTCCAAGGCTAGACCAAATCATTTGAAATCTAGCTCACTCATTTGTCTGGCAATTGACACTGGCTGTCCCCTGGTATCTTAGCTGAAGCTGTTGGTCCAAACACTTCCTGTGGCCTCTCCATGTGGCCTGAGCTTCCTCCTCACATGGCGACTGGTTCCAAGGGTGACCATCTCAAGAGCCAAGCAGAAGCTGTATCACCTTTTCTAACCCAGCCTTGGCAGACACACAACACCAATTGCACCACATTCTCTTCCTTAGAAGCCAGTCACTAAGGCTGGCTCATGTGCAGGGGAAGAGGAAATCGCCGTTCCCTTTTGATGGGAAGAATGTCAAAGAATTTACAGACCTGTTTTAAAACCACTGCAGTGCATGTGCCATTGACGTGGGTGTCAGGCGTTTATTTCCCGGCAGTACCATGTCACTGAAAAAGCATTGAACTGGGGGTGCAAAGCCCTGAGCAAGAGCTATTCAGCTGCAAAGGGCCAGGATTCACAACCCATGAAAAGAACAGGACCTGCTTCTGGTTTGGCCAACCCCCTCTGGAGAGGACTGAGGCCACTTAATTCAATTTCAGTCTCTAAAAAAAACAAACAAACAAAAAAACCCCGCTAATCTACCATCGGCATAAATCTTAGGACGCTGCTCTTCTGATACGTCACTTGACTCTCAGCTATGATAACCCGAGTCCTGCCTTACACCATGCCCAAGCAGCTGTCTTAGAAATGTAGCAGTCCATGTACTGAGCCTCAGTGCCAGGCACGACCAATGGCACTTTATGTTTGTTATTTCATTTAGTTATCATGTCAACCCTATGAAGGAGGTAATACTGTTATCCCCAGTTTACACGCGAAGACACTGAAGCTCAGAGGATGTAAGTAACTTTCCTAAAAGTTAGTAGAGGGCAGAGCCAGAACTATAGACTGTGCCCCGGCTGGCTCCATGTCCTCTGGGGCCTGGTGTCCTGTCCCTGGACTCTTGCCTGGCATCCAGGGTCTGCTGTCTGTTGGCAGGTTTCCTGCACAGCCCAGCCACCTGCCAAGACATCTGATAGCTTCTGGATTATCCATCTTTCTGCTCCACTCACCTTTTGGGGCCTCGCCATGCTTCCTATCAGACCTTATCTCTATCCTCATTATGAACTACTCTCCGGACTCCTATCTGGGGATGCCCACCACACTATGTTCACCCTCCTGATCTATGTCCCAGCCCTTCCCATCTGCCCCAGCCCCTCCCAGTAGCTGGACGGTGCCCTCGCATGGCGAGAGAGCAAGACAGCATTGTGAATGAACAAACGCAGAGGCCCCAAAGTCAGACCAATCTAGATCCAAATCCTGACGCCACCATTTATGACTCATGTGTAAGAATAAGGAGGCCCACGCTGCCTCATTGTGAAGATTCTCCATGCGTTAATATATGTACAGAGCTTGGCAATGTGCCTAGCACATAGTAAATGCTTAATAAATATTAGTTATCTTCATTGTTATTATTATCAAAAATATTTGTAAGAGATCCACTAGAAAGCCTAGCATATGGTAGGCATTCAAAAATGATAGCTGTTAATCTCATTGTTTAAGTCCTGGAAAAGCTACAGGAATTCAGAGAAGGGCCAGATAACAAAGTAGTGAAGACAGAAAACAGGCTGCCCAAGCAACTGTGCAGATCTGCAGATCTCTGCCTAATCCGAGAGCTTGGGTATGACTGGCCTTGATTAAGTGGAAACGCCTCCCTACAGAACGCTCATCTTCATCTGCCTCAATTAGGAGATGACAAGAGCTTCCTGAGCTTAGAAGCCTCCGGGAAAAGAAATTTCAAGAAAGAAAATCAGAAACGCCCTCTATCCTCCTGCCCAGCTCCCCCGTGGTGGCAACATGAGCTACTGGCCACCACTTCGTGCCCTGCTCACCCAGCTGTCTTACTGGTCTATAGTCTCACAGGCTTCATCTGAGGCTGTAAGCGCTCAGAGAGCTGGTGGACGTGGTCAGGATACATAAGAGTGTCCCAGCCCCAAACCCACTCCAGGTTGATCTGTTAACAAGATTAACAAACAGGTGGACAGAAAGTAACTGTCAGGTTTATAAAAGATGAGCCATTACAGACACGCACGTGCACGCACACACACACACACACACACACACACACACACACACCTTTGAGCATTGGGAGCTGCTGGTGTTGTCCTCTCTCACTGTTTTTTTCCTTATGCTACTTTCCCAGGCTCCTCATGGCTAGATCCACCAGTGCTCATAACTCCTGAGTCAATTTTGATCAAGCTGGAGCGAGGGATGGGTGGGGAGCAGGGTATATAAAGTTTGAACAGGCCCCATGGCTTAGAATAATGTCACCAGCTCAGTTCTAACTGCTTGGATCCCGTGTTCCTCCTGATTTTCCTGCAAGCCAGATGATCAATGAGGTGACAGCTATTTCCCCCAGACCACTCTCATTTCCCTCTCCCAATCAGACATGGATCTGGTGCCCTCTGCAATGACCTCTAAGAGCCCACATTGCTGCTCATGTTGCCTCTCAGTCTGAGTTCTCCCCACCCCACTCCAAGGCTCGGCCCACTCCGGTACAGCCAGACCTCTGCCTTGACTCTTAGTCCCTAGTTTAGCCTAGAATCCAGTCTTCCTCTGTATTAGTCAGCTATCGCTGTGATAATACTATGTAATAAACAATCCCAAAACCTTCGTGACTTCTAAAAACAATTATTTTTCTCACTCACAAACTGGGTTGGGTGAAGTGGTTCTGATTCAGGATATGGGCCACTTATAGATGACTTCCACACATCATTCATTCTGGGACCAGCAGCCACCTGGGCAGGCTCTTCTCATTATGGACGGAAGAAGCGCAAGAAAAAGCTGGTGGAAACTTCCCATGACTCCTAAGTCCTCAACTCAGAACTGGCCATTATCAAGCCCACCCGTATTCCATTGGCCAAAGCCAGTCAACCGGCAATGCCTAAAATCAAATGGATGAGAATACATTCACTTATTCAAGTAGGGTATATGCAGAGTCAGATGGCCAAGGGCATAGACGTACAATTCTAATACAGAGAGGGAGTGAAGAATTGGGAAAATTAATCCAATCTCCAACATTTCTTACACCAGAACCCTGTTGTGAGCTCACCTGAGGGAACTTCCAGCTTCTGCTTGCCTGCCAGGCTTCCTCCATTCTTACCCCAGCTCAGGCTTAAGGGCTGGCTCCCTGTGGACAGAGCTGTCACAGGAGACCCCTGCCCACTTGACTGCCAGCCATTGGCTGTCACCTGCATCTCTTGCTGTGATTTACCCACGTGATTGTTCCTCCTAAACTCTTGGAGAAGCCCACCAACCTAATTAGCTTCTCAGTCCCTAGTATATCCTGGCTTTAGAGTGGGTAGAACCAAGAACTGGGAAGCTGAAAAGCTATTGGGAAACCAAGGCAACTTCTTGCACTCTACTCTCTTATGTGTTGTCTCTCTTTGCTGTCTCTGCAAATCTGCTTCACTTTTCTCTCTGGGCACCAGCTTTCTCTGCTCCTCCTCTGACTTGGTAGAATAGTGCCTGCTCTAGCCCCAGGGCTACAGAAGCTCCCACTTTCAGCACCATTACCGAGCTGAAGAGTATTCCAGGGTCCTATTTCCAAAATCCCAGAGAAAGACCCCAGTCAACCATGGCCAGGATTATGTAGCTCAAACATGGTTACCCACCCCTTTAGATGGAGGAAAAGAGTGGTGTGGGCTGTCAAAGCTCAAAAAAGAAAAAAACAAGACTCCAAACTGGAGTCCTCTGGGCTGGCTTAGGTCAGAAGACGTGTTTAGTTTGGCCACAGGGTTTTTAAATGTTTTGAATTACTTGACAAAATATAGAAATTGACAGTCCCTATATGAATCCAGATTTTTTTCCTTAAAAAAGTAGAAAAGCTCAACTGGAAGAAAATGTGAGGGGACCCGATACTGTTGTTTCTTGATCTAGCTCTGGGTTATACTACCATGTTCCATTTGGGAAAAATTCATCCAAGCTATACCCATAAAATACATTCACTTTTTAATATGTATATTACACTTTTTCAAGTTTTAAAAATTTAGAAGATCTGGCAACACTGGAGCCACATTCCAGCAAGGGACAAGTCCACTGGAGCTGAACAGTTTACCATAGTGCCCTACTCCCCACCATTCCCTATTCTCTTCCCCTCGCTGAGGCTAAGGATCAATAGTCATTTATCACCATCTTGGATATCTTTTTCTTATAATAGAGTTAAGACGAAAAGTAACCTTTTTTCTTTTACATTTATAACTCCATCAAAAGGGGGGAAGCAAAATAGCATCAGAGAGGACTGTGTGTTTGCAGAAAAATGGAAAATAGTTTTTTTCTTTTTCTTGGGTTTTTTGTTTTGTTTTGTTTCGTTTTTTGTTGAAGTTAAAAACCTTCTTCCAAGTTTGACATGCAAATAAAATGTGTCAGTATCAAATGAATCCAACCAACCAAAAGGGTTGTGACTAGTTAGTATATGGAAACTTTATCTAAAAACAAACGACTGCCATTTTAACATGTTTTATTTTTCAATGCAAATAAAACACATGATGCAATTGTGAAATGAAGTTGTGGAGTAAAACAGGCGAGGAATACTGCTCAGGCATTGAAACCTCTCACGAATGGTGAGTTTGTAAAAAGAGTATCTACTGAGGACAAAGGAAATTCATGCTTTGAACAAAAACAAGTATTTGCAAATGAAAGACTAAACAGAAATGCTGTTGCTCATCAAGATGACGACATGGCTGAGAACTTACAGGACAGGTTGTGTGAACAAGTTCAATCATTTGTGGCATTTCTTAGGGAAGCTTATGAGAGCCCAGTTAAAATAATACCACCCAGTCAGCAGTATTTATTTATGGTTCCAAAGAGACTTGGATGTGATTGGAGAACTTTGGGGCATGGTGTCCATCATAGGCAAAACTTCAGGAAATGGTTTAGCTTTGTGTGTTGAGAAGGCTTGAAAAATTTAAAGTAGACAGGTCAAAATTAGTAAGCCTGGCAACGAAGCAGAGCTCCTGAGATGGTCAGCATCAACACTGACCTTGCTATCAAACTGAAATCCAAAGTGGCAAGTTTTGCATGACCTTGGAACCTACATAATTCACCTGAAATTGCCTTGTGCTAATACGTTAAAATGGAACATATTATGGGCCTAGTGAATTGAATTCCCTCCCATGGCAGAAAGTGCAGAGATTTCAATGCTTCACTTGATGTATTGGATAGGCAATAGTCATAATATCCATCTGCTCTAACAAATTATGCATAATTAGTGTATAATGTTGAAGTTTTTTATTTGCAGATGGAAGGAACAATTGAAAAATTATTAACTTGTTTACATCATCCAACAAAAAATACCCCCACTTACCAGCAAAGATTGAATCAAAGTATTGATCTTTTGGGATAAATATCATAAGCCATTTAACCATTTGGGTATTTCTCTGCAAGATCTTCACAAGTATGCAAATGGGCTATTGAATTTGTTCATTCTTAGTGAAATTATATCTTTGGGAAACTTATTTGGCCAAGAGTAATCTGGCCCACTTTCCTATGCTGAAGTCAAGGAAATGAAAGAGGTCCCAAAATTGTGGGGTTGAAGACAGGATTCCAAAAACAGTTCTAACTTTAGGAAAATGAACTCCTTTTACTCAACTCACCTTTCTTAATTAATATTGTGCCATAAATGGAATTTTTGAACCACAATTGGGTCCCCAAAACTAAATTTTGCTACATTAAAATGCCAAAATTTTACGAATATCTCAGGAGTAGTTACCCTAAATATAAAAACTATCACACAAAGATTTTATCCATGTTCGGCCATGAACAGCTGGTTTTCATTATGAAACCAAAAAAAAAAAAAAAAAAATCCTATTGCTCTCAGTTAAAGGATTCAAGGCTGAATTCTATACAGCACATCAAAACATGAAACACAAGACCCTACATTGACATGTTGGAGCAAAAGAAAAGTGTCACATTTCTGCATCTAAAGCAAAGAAGTAATGAGTTATGAAAGAAAAAAATTAATAATTAAATATTTCTATTTTTTTCAAATGTTATGTTTTTTTATTTCAAATTTAATATATAATCTCTGATATCATACATACATGTTTGTATTATGTTATGTGCTTATGCTATGGTCAAGTAAAAATGAAAGAAAGTTTGATTATATTTCTGGCAGCTGATTTTTCTTACACCCAATCCACTTTATTCATTTTTGTTGTATTTCTGGATTCTGTAGGAATCTGAATTTGCAATCTCTGGTGTACACTATATTTTTTTCCCCTACATTTTCATCATTGAGCAAGTGAGCTTGTATTAAAAAATAATACATAGAAAATCCAGAATAGAACAAGCCTGCTTATCTTACCATCTTGAGAGTACTTACAAAAACAAAAACAACAGCATGCATTTATAGGAAATATATATTTTTAAATGCATTTTTAATTAAAAAATGGAATCATACCACACATAAAGTTTTATAGGTTTTCATATTGTTAAGTATTCTACAACTCAAGATTTTAATGGCTGCATATTATTCTATACTATATTTGCAATGTAACTATCTTAATTGATTTGCTATTATTGCATATTTAAATTATTTCCCATTTTAAAAATATTGGTCCTGATAGCAGTCCCGGCTCCATCCTTTTCTTAATGGTAGTCATGTTTTCACTCATGATGTTATATAGACAGTACCTGAGTTTCCACTTGTAGTTTCCAATAAAGTCTGGAATGGTTCCAATTAGAATTTGGTAATCCTGAGGGAGCTAAAAGAAAAGTTCAAATTTGTGGACCCTTCTTGAGCCCAACAACCTCTGGCACTTCCATTGACCGTGAGCTGCATTTTTCTAGACACTTGCTAATTATTATTATTTGCTCAGAGGGTGACAGTTTTGCTGCATGATGAGGGATCTCCAGTTGGTTTATTTACCTATATAGATCCCCATGAAGAGAGCCACAGCTATCCCAGAAAGATAAAATCCAGGCTAAAGTAAGAGATGCCTAAATATGGGAGAGAGCATCTCTCTGAGGTGAGGACCGACATCCAGCTGCCACCCAGCCAGCCCAGATACCACTGCTATTCTTACCTTGGGCTTATATCACCTGACCACCCCTATTTCCAACCCCACTTCCACCACTATTTGTGTTAATCACATATGTCCACAAATCTCAGACCTCTTGGTCATTAGATGAGATACAGGAGTAAATAGGATGCCTCCAATCTGATGGAGGAGTCAGTTCTGTCAATAAGGAAGCCTGTTTAATTAGAAAATTATTATTCACATCCTCGAGAATCCCCCAGTTTGACAAGGTGTCTCCATCATCAGGAAGCCTCTCACTTGATGAAAGAAACCCAGTTTGCTGTTATGATCAAAGGCTCCCAGAACATGTGCTGATGGCATCAAGTTGGCAGTGCAAATAAGCATGTGAAAATAAGCAAGAATTTGTAAAGTTTGGGGAAAGACCTTTAGACCACCTGCTTAGGCCTGGAGTTCCAGGACTGCAGAGTAGAGACAAGTGAAGAAGAAGGTAGGTGATGAAAGTGAGAAGAGACTAATTCAAAATCTGAATACAGGATGGTGAATGACATTCTAACTCCTGCCCCCACCTCAGCTGACAAAATGGCTGCAACCAGGCTTTGAATCCTGAGGCTAGAGAGAGGACAGAGAAAGAGAGAAGAGAGGGTATAAGAGGAGAAGAGACCAGGGAAGATGAGAAGTGAGTTGAGGAGAGTTCTGAGTTGAGGGAAATTGTGTTATCTAGGAGAACAGAAGCAGGAAGGATTATTGTTGGTGACAAGGGTACAGAGAGCTCCAGCATCCTGGCACTTCAGAAACCCACAGCGCGATGGCCAACCCTCAGCCCCAGCCCTCTTTCTCACTCTAACCGAAGCCTTCCAGTGACCACCCCTAAACACAGAGCCCCAAGCATACTTCTTTGTCCTTCATTCTCATGCATGAATGACACCAAGGATCCCCAGATACTGAGGAAAGGCTGCAACATGAGAGCTGTGAAGAGTTAGATCCTCATCCATCACAGCCAGAAGTCAGAAGATAATGTCTGAAGTTGATAAATCAAGGAAGAAGGGTATAAGAATATATTTAGATATGCTTTAGAACTAAAAACAGCCGGATAAAAGTAGATGTCTCTCAGTAGCAGAATAGGAGGTGGGGTGGGAAGGGCGGATGACGGTTGTTTTTCATTGTAAACCCTCTAGTACAATTTGGTTTCGTTTTCTTTTTTTTAACGTTTAAAATATTTTTAAGAAAGGTCACACTATTTAAAGCTATTGCCATAAAAGGAATCATCAAAATAATTCATTGCTAAGTAACATTAACTTTCTTGTTCCTGAAGTTTTCGTTTTCGTTCCTGACTTTTTTTAAGAGACCAATGCAAATGTAGATGTTACAGCAGTTACTTCCTATATGTCCATATCAGATAGTTTGTTATCTTATATTCCAGGGAATTATTATAGAGAAGGAACCAAATTACATTAGCCCTATGAAATTTAATGGAGGTTTTTTTTCTTTTTTGTTTGCCAATTCAGTCAAGGAGAAAGAAGAAATTAAGACCTAAAGGATCAGGTCAGACTTTCCCACCACCCCCAGTATTTCTTAAGCACATACCATGTTGCAGAAAATGTTCTAGATGCTGCAGATGCAATAGTGAACAGGACCAACAAGGTCTTCTGCTGGAACTAACATTCTAGTGAGAGATAGGGGACAAACTGTAGAAAAAGAAACAAACAAATAAATGGAGGCAACACTGGATGGTGTGAGGAGCTACACCGAGGACTGAAATGGTTCGATGACAGAGAGTGGCTAAGTAGACGCCTTAATACAGATGATCAAGGTTGGTTTGTTTGAGGATGAACACTTAAACTGAAGTTTGAATGGAAAAAAAAGAGACAGCTTTGTAAGGACTGAGGACTTGGTGGGAGTGGAGGGGAAGAGGGGACAGCGTTTCACTTAGAAAATTTCTAAGTGGGAGGGGAAAAGACTTAATATACCGTATTTCCCCAAAAATAAGACCCAGCCGGACAATCCGCTCTAATGTGTCTTTTGGAGCAAAAATTAATATAAGACCCAGTCTTATTTTACTGTAATATATGACCGGGTCTATAATATAACGTAATATAATATAATATACCAGGTCTTATGTTAATTTTTGCTCCAAAAGACGCTTTAGAGTTGATTGTCTGGCTAGGTCTTATTTTGGGGGAAACACGGTGACATATGTATGTGTTCTAAGAAGAAAGAAGGTCATTATGGATGATCATAGTAAGAGAGGATGAGAAGAAATAATGGGATGAGGTAGGAAATGCAGGGATCAGACCATGTTCGGCTTTTAAGTCATAGTAAGGGATTTATATTTTACTAAAAGCATAAAGAAAGCTTTTGAAGACATTTAAACAAGTAAGGAACTTGATCCGATCTCGGTTTTCAAACCACTGCCTACCTGGGATGGTTGGAGGTCAGTTATTTCATGTCTTTAGTTATTAGGCAAATAAATAGGGTTAAGGTGAACTCAAATCAAGTTAGCATGACTTCTCTTAGGAAGCCAAGTTTTTATTCATTCATTCATTCAAAACTATTTATTGAGCATTTGCTATCTGTCCAGGATTTTGCTGGGAGTCAGAGATATACAAATCCTTGTCAAAAGGAGATTGCATAGAAGATTGGCATGAAAGAATATTATTGAATCAGATAATCAGCTAAGATAATACCTGAGATGAGAAACTGCGAGATTTCCTTTCTCTGAGAAAGTTGGCAGGCCATCTAGTTTTTACAGGAACCAAGAAGGGACACCTCACTTCTCTGTCCTCAAGAAGAAGTGTGATAAGCTTGTAAAGATGGCCTTCCTCTCTCCGTGCTTTCTGATACACCTTCGTGCCTTGACTCTGGCCTTGTTACTTGCTTTGGCTGATGGGACAATAACAAGCATAACATAAACAGAGACTTCAAAAGCACTTGCACATTGGGGCTTAATTGTTCTCTTTTTCTGTTCTTGGGAAACTTGTCTTTCAGTAGCAGAACAGGAGGTGGGGGGTGGGATGGGAAGGGCAGACGACTATTGTTTTTCATTGCAAGCCCTTTACAGTACAAAAACCACCACCATGTGAACAAGCTGAGGCTAGCTTGCTGCAAGATGAGAAACATGTGGCCAAACATTCTCCATTGCTCCAGCAGACCTGTAGTCAACCAGTAAACACGAGTGTAGAGCCATCCTAAACCATTCATCCTCAGCCAAGCCAGTCCAGACTAGACAATCGGCCAACCTTACCTATAGAATAATGAGGGGAAATAATGACTTTGTTATGAAGTCAGTATGCTTTAGGAGTAGTTTGTTACACAGCAACTGATATAAGCTAACTGCTACAAAAAATCAATTTACCTCTCAGACAGGACAGATCCTCAAATCACGTATTTCATCTAAGGCCTGTCTCCTTCTTATCAACAATTTCTGAAAAGTGTCCATCGTTTTCTGCCTAACATGTCATATGTCTATTGATTCTCCCTTTGGACACTCACATACCTTAGGGGAAGAAAAATTAATGGCCCTGGTCAAGGGGAGAGCTGGTCCTATCAGAGCAAGTCCTAACAAAGGGATCTTATCAGGTGACCATGGAACCCAAGTTAAGCATATGGTGAAAAAGTCAGAGTGACTTCATTGCAAATACAGGGTGGAACTGACAAGAGTGTAACAAGGAAAGAAAACACCCTGAGCAGCTTTGCTCTGAATTCTGCCCTATCCAATAATTCTTCACCCAGCCAACTGATCCAAAACTCAATGAAGAGTCTATGAGTTCAGTAAGAAAGAGTTTACAGCTTCCTTCCTCAAAAAGCTCCAAGATAAACAGAATAAACACCAGTTGGTCTCAGCTGGGCGCATGCTGGCCTGCCTGGAAGAGGGGAATGCCAGAGATAGCTTCTTGAGGTTGCTTCCAGCCCTGCATTTCTAGGAAATAGACAATTATGAACAACATGGATTTTATTATCGTGACATCTCTAAGGTCTCTGCATAAAGCCTATATTTAAAAATATAAACATGTAAGTGAAAAAAATGTCAGGGGAATAAATATTTGTCTTAAAAGAGACCATCTGTTTCAAATTTTTATTTTAAAAAACCAAACATGTGTTTTATTTTAAATTTGTATGTGTGTTGTTATCCTTGGGTTAAGTATTAGGTAAATAGACAGAAGCATTGAGAATCCATTTTCCAGCAAATTTTGGTTAGAAATCCTTGCACACGTGATGCAGGAGATAATTTGGGGGCTAATTGGGGCTTTGTGGGCAGCCAGCTCCTTGCAGCCCTCTCCCCCCCTCAATCCCTATATAACAGGGATGAGGATTTCCCTGGCACTGATGTTTGTTTTGGACAAGATGGCATTTTACACCTCAGCCAACACACATGTTGCAGGCTGCTCCCAGGCCGACCAGCTTCCAAACGCAGGTGTGGCCAGCATGGCAGAACCACCGAGCCCACTTTTGTTTGAGACTCAGTTGTGACCTCAATCTGAATGCAAACCCTGTTTGATGGCTGTGACCAGGCTGGCTGGAGTAAAAGTGGGGTGTTGAAAAAAGCTTCAAAAAGATGACTGTGAGCTGGTTTTGATGGGTAAACAGAGGAGAAGCATGGGAGAGGTCGTTTCAGAAAGGGGTACAGTATGGACTCTTGAAGAGGTCTGATATATTTGGAGAAATGGCATCAATTTGGGGTAGCTGCCAAGCAGGGAATGGCTAGAGATGAAGCTGGAAAGGTACTGAGGACAGTAGACAACTTGTACTTTTTTCTGTTTTTCATCCTTTCCTGCTAGGAACTGTCCATTCCCTGTTTACTCGGGGCCATTTTTGTAGGTCTGTCAAGCTACCCACTCAGAATATGCCACCCCTTGCATACAGCCATTGGCCGAAGAGTGGTTATGTGATCCATTCAGGGCCAGAGTCCTTTTCGGGGGGGATAGATAGAGATCTGTGAAAAAGAGTTTTCTCTTCTAAGGTCATGGGCTAAAAAGACCCAGTAAGGTATCTTTCTCACCGTGTGGAGAGTTCCTGCCTGTGAATTAAGACTAGTATTGTGAAAAGCAGAGAAGAAAGATGATTGACATTACATAAACTCCTAGGTCCAACTGCACCTGACCAGGGTGTTTCTGTTTTTACTAAAACTCTCCAGAGCTGAGTTTCCATCTCTTGCAACTAAGACATCATTGGCACAGTGGAGTCAGAAGCCAAAATTAAAGTTGCAACAAGAAGCAGACAACTTTACTTGATATAGGCAAGAGTCCAGTGGTTCCCTGTGGTAGAGAGAGCTAGCTGCCCAGTCATACAGGGTCGTTACTCGGAAGTGGATGCCCAGCTAAGGACTACATTTCCCAGGACTTGCTCATGTCTTGCATCTCTATGTGGTTATGACACGAATTCTCGCCAATGGAACATGAGCAGAAGTGATAGGAATCATTTCCAGACCCAGACTTTAAAGTGCCCATGGCTTCTCCACTCTCTCTCCCTTTGTGCCTGGACAGGGAGGATGATGAGATGCCCTGAGGGGGTGCTGGCACCACAACATGGAAGGAGCCTGTATCCCTGAAACATCATACTGAGGAAAGCCCCCACTAAAAGTGAGCACCTGCTCTGGACTGCTCATGTTGACGAGAAATAAATTTCTTCTGAGTTTGAGCCACTATGCAGTTTTGGGACCTACTTATTATAGCAGCTGGTGTTACCCTAATTAATACTTCCCTTTCAACATTCTGGAACTTGCTGCAGTCCTGAAGTCATCCACCTATTGCTTTGCTCTCCAATGCCAGAATTACTCAGATTAATGACTCCTGCTGGTGAAATCCACCACCATAATATCTATGTGCTTCATGCATTTCTGGAGTACCTATGACATACCAGGCCATGTACTAGCTGTTTGGGGTTACAAAGGTGAATTAGATATGCCATATTTCATTGACTCTAAGTCACCATCTATGGTGAGACATGCTATTATTAGTTTATATACCACTAGAAAAAAAATGTATGTGCCACTGAGAAAATATATTGCTAATTAAAATATGACATGCCATCAAAAGCTATCTTAATTTCAGAATTATAAAACATGTGTGTCTTAAAACTGATGAACTACAATATTTCTTACCTACAAGATCTTGTGGGAGAGGCAGTTAAACAAGTGTGTACTGTGCCGTACAAATGTCATAAGAGGTATGCAGACCATTCAGCTGGGATCCAGAGCAAAAAGTATTGACAAAGGTGACAGTTGAGCTGGATCTTGAAAGAGGAAGAGAGAGAGTGACTGCCAGCAGAGATTCTTCCCTCTACCAGCAGGACCAGCAGGACTTCTAGATGCCTTCAACATGCCTTCAGAGAGGCTTTCATGAATCTCCAAGGACTATGATGGTTTAGCAGAATCTCAAAATACTATCGCAGTAAATTCCAACCAGACAGCTCCATTTTCTGAATAAATGAAGGCTAATACTTTAGTGCCAAGGGATAATTTTAACTGGACATTTTGCAGTGGAAAATCTTCCAAAGTGTACTATGGCGAACCCTTGGCATCTGCAAGGGATACATCAGAGGACAGACTCCTGGCTTGCTCAAGAATCACATTTACATGAAAAGCCACAGGTCTCCTTTGTGTAGCCTGGCACCACACGTCACCCTCCCTTTCCACTGACTCTACAGTTTTGCCTCTTGCTTGATGAGCAATTATATGTAACCAGTATATGGACCACACATGACCTATGATGTAATCAAAGCACAGTGTCATTTCCATCTCCCATTATCCCTTTAAACCCGATTCCACCTGGGTAGTCTCCCTCTACCGCTGAATAAATCCTCCCATAGGTACATGCCTTTTTAGTTCAGCCTTGGGTGGTTGACACACTAAGTCACTTGAAGTGACACTCACAGCCCTAATTCGGTAACCTGAATGCCCATTTCTGTATAATAATTACACTTGATTTAAGAACATGCCTTGCTCCCTTCCCCCAGCTCCACTTTGCTTTAGGCTAGAAAGGAAAGAGCGGTTTATCTATCTATGTGCCTTCTGTGTCTTTTACCAACACACACACACACACACACTGAGGGGAGGGAATCAAAGCACTGCAATAGTTCTCTCCAGAGAAAGCTCTTTGCTGATCTATTCTCCCTCTTCATTTCCTCAACCATTTTAAATTCTCAAAATGGATAAGATGGTGTCAAGAGTTCAATTTCCTTTGTACATTCAGCAAGTGATGATCTGGCTATGTAATTGGACATCTATTATACCTTGATACATCTGCCAAATTTTTTATTTTTAACATCCTATGGGATATGTTATCATTACAGACTGAATGTTTGTGTCCCTCCAAAATTCATGTTGAAGCCCTAACTTCCAATGGGATGATATTTGGAAGCGGGGCCTTTGGGAAATAATTAGGATTATATGAAGTCATGAGGGTAGGACCCCACGGTGGAATTAGTGCACTCATAGGAAGAGGAAGAGATCTCTCTCTCTCTCTCTCTCTCTCTCTCTCTCTCTCTCTCTCTCTCTGTCTGTCTCCCTCTTTCTTTCCCCTTTCCCCTCCCCCCTCTCTCCCTCCCTCCTTCCACTATGTGAGGACACAGCAAGAAGGTAGCCATCTGCAAGCCAGGAAGAGAGTCCTCACCAGAACCCAACCTTGCTGGCACGCTGATTTCAGACTTCCAGCCTCCAGAACTGTGAGAACAAGTATCTGTTGTTTAAGCCACCCTGTCTACGGTATTTTGTTATGGCAGCCAAGCTGACTAATACAATTATTAAGCAGAGCACCCACTGAAATAGTTTTACAGATAGCTTTCTCTAGTTTCTGTGTCAGACACGTAGTAGGCACTCAAAAATATGTATTAAATGAATGAATGAGTGAATGTATAGCAGAATGATATCATCACTCACTTCAGATATACAAGCCACTGCAAAATGCCACATTTCATTCTGTGTATGTGTTGATTTTCTTCATTTTTTAAATAAGCAACTAATACATAAACACATCCGTGTGTGTGTGTGTGTCTGTGTGTCTGTGTTAAGCAACATATAAATAGGTAGAGGAAAAAGTAGAAGTTTCCCCTTCACTGATCTCCTCCCTATCTCATCACACTTCCCTACTCAGAGAGCACATGTGCACAACTAGCACGACCTGTTTCTTACAGACCTCTGTCTTCACATTTAGGTGCCTGCAGATCTGTATTACGTGGTATCATGCCAGGCATGTGGTGGGGCAACCTGTACTTTGTCTTATATCTGGCAGAACTCTCTATGCCAGTCTGTTCCTCATCCTTTTAAGTGCTACATCGTACTCCATAGCAGAGACATACCTATGACTGGGCATTTCAGGTGTTTCTAAATTTTCCCTCATATAATGTTGCAAAATACATGCTTTCACATGCCTGTTTGGACAAACGTGAAAGTGTTTATCCAGGTTAGATGATTTGTGCAATGAAAGTTGTGATTGCCTCTCTGCTGTCCTAAGGAAAGGGTTTACACGCCACCATAAATTTCCCCCACCCCACCAACACAGAATATTTTAAACCTGCCTAAATTTTATCAATCTGATATTAGAAAAACATCTCATTGATAACTTTTAGTTCTCTGACTTACTAGTCATGTTTGTGGTCTTTTTATTTTCGCTATAAATTGTCTATTCCCATTCTGTGTTGTATTTCTATTGGATTGTTTGTCTTTTAATTGTTATTTGATAGAAACTCTATTTTGTGATTATTATCCCTTTGTCTGTTATATATAGGTTACAAGTACTCTCTCCCAGACTGTCAATTGTCTTTTAATTTTGTTTATGGTATCTTTTTTATCCTTTTATAATGGTTCAATAATTTTTATTTTTATGCAAATATAACAAGTATCTACTTTGTGGCTTCCCTTACTACTTCTAAAGTTAATAAAATATTCATTTATATTTTCTTCAGATATTTTAAAGGTTTTTGTTTTGTTTTGTGATGTTACTGCTTTATTTCATCTAGAATGAATTTTTTATATCTGGGGGGGAAGGGAGCCAATTTTTTTCCTAAATTTTCGAGGTCTCAATCTCATTTTTTGAACAATCTATCCTTTCTCTTATTGGCAATGTCACATATATCATGTACTAAATTACTGTGTGTGTGTGTGTGTGTGTGTGTGTGTGTGTGTGTGTGTGATATTTCACTCTAATTTATCCACAATGTCTCTTTTCTTAAACTTCTTCATTTCTTTCACTAGCAACAGGAGTTGGCTTTTGGGGAGGATCTATTTTTCATGAACACATATACACAGAAGATTCTTTTCACTTCCATGATGGAAAACAGAATGCAAATGCTTGAGGCCATTAATAAGGGGCTTTTCCCCCCACTCCAGGTTTGCACTGTCAGCTAAGCAAATGCATATTTCAGCAAATATCAAATTCTTACACATTAGGGAACATGCAAGCTTCAGACGCAGCTACTCCATCCACTGGAATACTCACTCAATCACTGTTACACTCAGTCCCCAGAGCATATTAAATTATGTGCAACTGTTGCTGACCTGAAGTGGACCCTGTCCTACGCCTCTGCTCAGACATTGGACTGTTGACGCCCATCTAGAACAGCTCTGAAAGATGGCAACCACCATCCCTGTCAGTGGGACTTCACTTCTGACTGTAAAAAGTGTCCAGACAAAGACACAAGAGGCCTAGGCCTCTGCTCAGACGTTGGACTGTTGACGCCCATCTAGAACAGCTCTGAAAGATGGCAACCACAATCCCTGTCAGTGGGACTTCACTTCTGACTGTAAAAAGTGTCCAGACAAAGACACAAGAGGCCTAGGCCTCTGCTCAGACGTTGGACTGTTGACGCCCATCTAGAACAGCTCTGAAAGATGGCAACCACCATCCCTGTCAGTGGGACTTCACTTCTGACTGTAAAAAGTGTCCAGACAAAGACACAAGAGGCACGTGTTCTGGAATCATTTCTTTTTAGCTTGCTTCCTAATGATCTTTTAGATATCCTGGATGCCAATCCCAACCTCCCCACCCCCAGGCAGAGCAAAAAGACAGGCATTCCTGTATACAGAGATGATGTTTTGTTACCTCAAATTACAGCCGACCTGAAAATACATTTGCCATGCCAGCCAGTTACCTCCAGAGAGAAATCTCACAGATCAACTGTCCTAAAATTAATGTTATCTCTGAAAGGCATTCTACATTTTAAGTGATTTATAAATAACAACCCAGTACAAGTGACTTCATTCAGTTACCTTGGCACCAAAGGAGAGTTTGTCTTGGATAGGGTCCTGACAGTAGCGTTGCCCAAAGCCAGGCATTCTCTGGTGTTTTGCCAAGATTGTATTTGGCTGTGGCAAGAGTCTGGTTATACCAATCTTAAACATTCTCAGCCATAGGCACTACTTCAGCCATGTTCAATGAGGTAGGCTTTGAGGGCTCAGTTTGCTCGTTCATTTACGCGCTGGAATGAGCTCAAGGCAACTTCGGGAGCAAGTCCTGGTCTTGCTGGTGGACAGTGATGGGAGGACTCAGCTTTCCAATACGATGCCAACCTCACCCCAGCTCAAGACTCAGTGAAGACATGTGGATAGACGCTCAGAGGGCAACAAGAGTGCTGCCCTTCAGATCCAGCTAGAAAAGACCTTTGAACGCCCTACAACTAAATATTTACTTAAAGGCCTTGCTGAGAAATAACACTCTTCAGAGTGGATTGCTTGAAGGATAAGCCATTCTTCCAGAGTTTCTAACACCCATCCTTGGATCCTGCCAGAGTCCCTGAAACACGGATACCTTGAGTATATCACATTGGCCCCGGCAGAATTGGTTTTGCTGAACTGTTTTTGGTGTGACGCCATCAGCATTTTTTAAATGTAATTACAAGAAACAGTCCCATGAAAAGCATCATTACCTTTGGGGTAACAAGGCTGTTGAAGACACTTTTCATCATTACATCACATAGTGTTTTCATTATTACGTATCCTCAGAGGTAATTCTGTCTGAATTTAGTACGAAAGGCAGTAGTGCTTCTCCCCAGCAATTGGTTTACTTATCTGTGGCATGATTTTCTAGAAGGTGCTGTGAGGAACACTAGGGCAAAAGGCAGTTAATTGGTCTTCCATGAAAAGGGAGTTCTGTAGTCCAAAAAAAAGGAAAAATCTCTAGGGTAAAACCAGTTGGTTTTCTGTTTTTATGTCAGGACTTCTCTGAGTCACTGATACGCTAATGTGCGCTATATCCTGTTACAAAGTATAACATTTACTTGTGATGGGGGATGATCACACCAGGCCACCGTCTTTGTGTTGGGTCCTAACCATAGAAGCTGACGCAGATATTTACATGCCAAAATCTCCCTCTCCCTCCAACCCTGAGACTTCTGACTTGCACTGCTGAGCTCCCCTTCCACCTGGTATTGAGAACTTAGAGGTCCTGAAGTGTGACACAATGGCTGTTGGGTCTCTCTTACTCCCTCTCCCTGCTACCTTAGCTCACCAATGCAGGCACTCAGACTCAGGAGAAATGTCTGGGTCTGCAGCCACTCCGCTACTAACCTGTGAGATTGCTTTTTCTCTCCATTCTCCCAGACTGGCTTTGCTCTCATTCCACAAAATATCTGCTTCTGCCCCCAGTCTCCACTACTCTGGCTTCTCAAGGTCTCTTCACATCTTTCTTTTCTCTTTGTCACCTGCTTCTGCCCCGTCTCCACTACTCTGGCTTCTCAAGGTCTCTTCACATCTTTCTTTTCTCTTTGTCACCTGGTTATTTCTGGCAGATTTTTAAAGATTTGAGGGAAAATGCTAGCATTTATAGACATCACCAGGTAATCAAAATCCCGCTTTCCTTTTATACAAGGAATAGAATTAACAGTGGGCATAATTTCCTTTTGGAGTATTTATCTTTTTAAAAAAATGTGTATTCATCAGTTGTTGGAGCTCCAAGTCTGCCACCTTGCAAATAAAAATGTGTTTGTTCCCATCACCACCACCCCACCGTGTTCTAGATCCAAGGCTAAGGGAATGCCTTAAGATTCTAAAAAACTGCATTCTGATTTTTGGCAGAGACCACTGCTTATCAAATCCCCTCTTTCTTAGCAATAGAAACTCAGTTTGTAGTGGGCATCTAGCCACCCAGAATAAATACTACATCTCCCAACTACCTTTGCAACTAGAAGTAAACGTGATTAAGTTCCAGCCAGCGAGATGCAAGTGGAACTGGCATTTCTAACTTCTAGCAAGCATCCATAAGGCTTGCATTTCTTAATCTCTCTCTCCTTTCTGCTAGTCAGAATGTGATGAAATGGCTAGAGCTCTTGCAGCCATCGTAAGCCATGAGGTGGCACACCGAGGATAACAACACAGCAAAATGCGAGGAGCCTAGGACCCCAATGATTGTGAACCCCCCATATAGCCTAGAATCCCTAATTCTGGACCCTTTCCTGTGAGTGAGAAATAAATATTCACCTAGTTTAAGCCTCTCTTATTTCGGGTTTTTCTGTGACTCATAACCACGCTTTGTTCTAATTGAAACAGTGGCTAAGTGGAGCTTTACTGGAATAGGAAAGAGTCTCAGATTCACAGTCTAAGGCTGATGGGACCCTCAAGAAGAGCTTTTCAGTTACCAAAAAGAAAAAGAGTGTAGAACAGAAAGTAAGCGATAAAGCCACTGGGTCCATAGGGGTAACTGACCAGAGATATACTGCTAGAAGACTCTGCTATGGCAGACACAGTTCCTGAATCAATACCATCAGAATCTCCTGGGAGTTTGTTAGAATGGCAGAATCTCAGGCTCACCCAGACCTACCAAATCAGAATCTTCATTTTAACAAGTCCCCCCAAGTGATTCATATGCACTTTGAAGTGTGAGAAGCCCTGCCTTAGGGGACCTTTAATATCACATAGAGACAAAAGTCAAGGCCACCATTTCTATTCATCACAAGGAGCTGGAACTAGGCAGAAAGTATTTTACAAAGGATAATCCCATCAGAAAAACTCCCACTACTCAAGGTTATGGCAGAGACACTGGCTGGCCACCCGAGGGTGTGGGTAGGAAAAAAAGAGTTAATGATCAAAATTGGAGCACTTAGTCTGTACATGTTGATATAAAATCCAAGTCCTCTCACTTCTTACCAGGTACAGAAGCCCAAAGCCAATAAAATAATGTAAAACTGGTCTAGAAAAGAAAATCCTTTAGTGAAGAAATTACACCAGAAGGAAGTCTCTCAGTCCTAGAGAATATATAAAACTCTGCAGAAGGTAATTCCTGCCGAGAGTGAGACAAAATTTACAAAGCACATAAGGAGACGCAAATGTTACAAGTGAGAGAAACCATTCCCAAGGAATTACCAGTAACTGAGCATTCTAAAATGGAATTTTCAATGAGTTTGTCTAAAATGTTCTAAAACTAGAAGAACATAATCTATTTAGCAAGCACAAAACATTACAAGAAAAGAAGAATTGGTTTGAAGAAAAACTAAAATGAAGTTCTAAAAATGAAAAACATAATCTTCCAAATTAAAAAAAAAATCAATAAACTGGTTCAATAGTTCATTGACAGGGCTGTGGAGAAAACTGGACAAACAGATCTGAGAAGACTTGACAAACAGATCTAAGAAAACCATCCCAAACAGACAATAAACACATTTTTAAACTATGAAAAAATATATATGAAAAAGAAATTGGGAAACAGAGAGACTATGTTTTCATACTTCTGTATCTGTTAATAGGTGCTGCAGAAAGAGGAACGATAAACAATAGGGTGAGAGCTAACATTTGAAGAGATGGTGGCTAAGGATTTTCCAGGTCTGAAAAAAAGGTTATGAGCACATAGAATAAGTAAAAAACAAATACACACTTAGATACGTGATTGTGAAACCACAAAACATCAAGAGAAAAGATAATACTTTTAAGATACTAGAGAGTAGAGGAAGATAATCTTCAAAGAAATGTCTAACAGATTGACATCACCCTTCTTATTGGCAATAATAGTTGCCAGAAGATGAGGGAATAATATTTCAAAAGTGCTAAGGGGGAAAACCATCCATCTGCAGTTCTATATTCAGCTGACCCACATCTGAAATGAGGGACAAAGAAAAACGATTTTCAGAAAAAGACTGAGTCAACTACTAAAGTATCACTTCAGAAAAGAAATGAAATGAGAGATGGGATTGCAAACAGCAATTGTGCACCATATATATATATATATATATATATATATATATATCCAGAGAGGTATAGATTCTAAAAATAATAATAATGACAAATCGTGAGCTAAAACATGGCATAACTACATACTAGACCACAGTAAGACAGAAGATGGGAGCAAAGTTAAAATATTCTAAATTCTATGTCCTATTTAGGAAAAGAATAGAGATATTAATTCAAAATTTGTTCAAAGTAAGTAAGCATAGATGTTTAAAATGTTAGGAAAACTACAAAAATAATAGAAATATAATGCGTAATTTCCAAAGTGGGAGGGCTAGGGAAAAAAATACAAAGTCTCAATATTCACAGAGTGAGTGTAAAACTCACAGACTGAAGGGAGGCACATCAATTTTATGACAGAGATGGATGCCAAACAGGATTGAAAAGCAGTGTGTAAAGATTTTAGCATTATCAATAACTTATTCTTTCATTGAAAAACAATGCCTAGCAAATATCCAAAGCAAAATGTTAGCATTCACTTAAACTTAGCAGTGAGATGTTGTTGGATTATTTTTCTCTGCCTTTCGGTAATTGAAATGTCTTTCTCAATGAAAAATTTTTTAAAAGGAAGAAGATCAAATCCAAAATGTTTGCTTAAGGGACAGTGGTAGAGGGAACAGAGAGCCCTCTTTTGTTCCATCACCTGTGCTATTCTACAAGGATCATGCCCAGTGGGAAGCGTTCAGATATTGCAGGGAGGGAAGGAGCTTGAAGGACAGGGATGCTGGGGCTGGACTCCCAGGCCCTGTCCCCACCACGCCTTGGTCTTTGCATCTGGTTGCTTTTATATACTACTTTCTACAACAGCTAGTACTCACCCTACATGAAGCCTTCCAGTCCTACAGGGCTTACCTCAGGCACCTGCAGGTGCTATTCGGGGACCTCAAGGACACACGCAGGTGCAGCCAACTCATTAGGAGGCAAGAATTTATTGGTATGAATGAAGGTCGGGTCAAAGAAAGCAGCCTACACTATGTACCACATGCACCTTTATATAAATTATCACATTTAGTTAAAGCCTTGCCAACAGCTCTTTAAGATGAGTATTATCGTCTTCACAGAGATTACTATTCTGCCTGTGGCTTCTCACCTGGGAAATTGCGAGCTGGACCTCAAAAAAAATTGAAAAGCAGTACCTCTTCAAGAGGGCAGGGAGGAGTCCTCACTACCCCACCTTCTCTCACTAAGAGAGAAGAACTTGAACAGCCCTGCTGTTCAACCTTGCCCATTTTCCCTCTGCCCCCCAATACCCTTGTCCTGTACCCATGATCCTGAGAGACCTCCTGCCACCCACACCCATCTTGCTTGCCAGCCTGAGTCTTTACATTTGGGTTGCACAACTGTGCCCTGGCTGGGGCACAACTGGCCCTTTACCACCTGGATTCACCTACCAGCACCGAGCTGCCAATGTCAACTTGCAGGTTACCCAGGCCAGGAGTAGAGCACGGGAAGAGAGACAAGGGGACCCCACGTTTCTCTCTGCAATGTGAAAGCTAGTGTCAGTAGGACAAAGCGATGGGAACGAATACTGTCTGTGGCATGGCTGCTCTGCGCATTGGACTGGCTGCTTTGCACATATTTTCTCATTTATTCTTCCCAACAAGCCTGCAAAGTATTATTAGCCCCGTTTTAGATGTAGAAAGGGAGGCTTATAGAGGGTAAGCAACTTCCCTGAATTTACGAGTTGTTTCTCTTATGGAAAGAGATCCAGAGATACTAGCCCCAGGATCCTGAGCACATGACTCAGAGCCTCTCAGAGCCAGCCTCGGGAAGTTTTCCAAGGGTTATAGATGCCCTGGGATCATGATAATGACGATAGTAATAGCAACGACAACATAACAGAAACATTTACTGAGTACTGAACACATACCATGCAGTTTACAGGCATTATGTTAATACATGTAGCCAATCTGTGAGATAAGTACAATAATGACCCCCATTTCACAGTCAAGGAAACTGGAAGCTTATAGGTGTTCAGAGATGGATCCACATTGGAGTCTATAAAATGATGGGGGTGGGATTTCGAACCAGGTAATCTGACTCCAGAAGCCAAACGCGTGACCACTGGATTAGTTAGGGTTAGGTCTTACGTGACAGAAAAGTCCAGTACAACAATGATTAAAACAAGACCGTCTGGTTTTTTTCTGAATTAAAAGAATGCTAGAAGCTGACAATCCAATGCTATTTGACATTTCCTCAATCCTTTGGATCCAGCCTATCACTCTGCCATGCTACAGTACGTCCCTCATTCTCATGTTCTAAGGTGACTGCTGGAGTTCCGGCCATCACATCGCTCTTAGCAAGATAGAGGGGAAAAGCAAAGGTTGAATATCACCTGTCTTTTAAAGATGTTTCCTAAAATCCAACCACTCTGGCCACAGGAAAACTTCATGCTAGCTGTGTCTCTGGCCCAACACTCGTATTTTGGTGAGGTGGGCTCAAGTAAATGCGACCCCAGTATAGACAGGCTTAGTGCCTAGATTAGGACAAAACAGGGCACTAGCTTCCCTGCATCCTTTCCATAAGGCCTGTATTGCCACATAGGAAATAGTGATAGGAAATGCCCCTATCTCTGGGACCCAGTTAACATCCTTGGTTGTATCCTGCCCTTGGGGGAAAAGTGAGAAAGAACAGTGTTTAAATGTATCTCTTAGCAAAAGTTGCATGACTTTTGGATTTGAACAAGGGTTCACTGACTCCAAATCCCATATTCTTTCCACTGCACCAAACCATCTCTCTCTCCCTCTCTTTTTTTTTTAACCAACATTATCCTCCAGTAGTTATTCAAATAAATAAACGGGGCCCATTGAGGTCAAGTGGCACAGATATTTCTAAAGTTCGAGAACTGCTGCAAGGGTTCCTGCTATCAGAGCCAGGAGCCACCCTGGCACTGTAGTGAGAGTAAGCGCTCTAAGTCACTCAGTGATGGAGCGAAACCTACAGGCTCTGACATACACGGATGACTTCATGATGAGTCACACTTGGACCTCATCTGGCTGATGAGAAGAGGGAGACCGCTTGCAGGGGTCTTTCCAACTTGCTGATGTCTGCATTCATTTTTCTATCAACTCTGTCTTTCCTGGTGAAGGCATAACAGCCCATGGGGGTCGGGGGGGGGGGTGGCACATTCTTTTCACTCTATAAAGGGCTTTCTTCCTCCTGCCCCAAGGCCTTCTCCTGGCAGAGACACCGAAACAGGATATTTGACCCCATTACTTGATCCCATGGACATTTGTCTCTCAAGGAGATTTGAACTCACTCTCAGTAAAGACGACCTTCAGGTTTTGTCTCTCTTCTCCCTCTTTCTGTCACGTTACGTTCACGCTGCCTCATAGCCACCATAGAAAATTTTCTATGGCAGAAACAATAATGGATAAGAATGTTCTATAATGGAAAATAAAAAAAGAAATTGATTAGTAAATCAATTCTTCCCATGGTACTTACACAAAGTCGAATCGATCCAGGTAGAAATAATTTCAGTAAAATGAAAATGGAAAACGTTAGAAATGCTTTCATAGTGTCGTGTATAGAGAATTGATCACAGGAAGAGAAAACCTACCAGTTCCTTCTCAGGATGCAAAACTTGCTCAAGCACTTAGTTCTAAAATAAATTGCTCACATGGGAGTTCTATATTAACCTCCAGGGCTTCTTAGACCATTTCATCACCAACTTTTCTATTAATCTGATTAAATCGGTGAACCGGCTCACCAGAAAAAAGCACCTACAACCATCCAATCACATTTTGCATTCAATTTCTAGAAATTCACAGGCTCCAGAAGCTCATCCATAGATTCCGGTTCAGGAACCCCAGTCATGTGACAGGGACACTTGCCTCAAATCCTTTCCAGGTAAGGAGGAGGCAAAGAGGAGGGAGAGAGAAAAGATTTCCTACAGCCTGATAAGGAACCACATTGGGGGATCCCCAAGATGTGACTGGGTTGAAATATGGCACCCACCACAAGCCTTTAAGCTTTACCAAACATTCAGAATTCGAAATTTATACTCTTTCAATGGTTTCTTTTTGTACTTCTCTCCCTTCCTCCACCTTTTCAAATTAAAGACCAATTTTAATATATTTAACTAAAACTCAGTGGTGGTGACAAAAGGAATGTTGCCTTGATTCAAATCTAATTAGCAAGGGCATTTCTGCAGGCTTAGAGCTGGGAAATAAAAGACTAAGAAAGCAAGACCAGAAGTACTAGGCTGGGGCTGGGTGACACACAGAATCAAAGCATTCTAATCCCTGTTCTTCCTGAGTTCATGAACCCCTAGTGCAGAGGAATGAGGAAGGGCTTTGACATAAGACAGACATGCATTTAAATGTCATTTTGTCACTATGTCACTTACTGCCTGAATGGCTTGGGCAAGTCATTATATCTGAGCTATGTATTCAGTGTCTGGCACATTGTAGATACCAAATACGCAAGGACTCCCTTAGAAAACTTAGTTTTTAGGGGTATGTCTTAGTCCATTTAGGCTGCTATAACAAAACACCATAGGCTGTGTGGCTTGAAAATAAAAATTTCTTTCACACAGTTCTGGAGGATGGAATTCTGATATCAAAACGGGCAGATTTGGTAGCTGGTGCGGGCCCACCTCCTGGTTCATAATTGGCCATCCTTTTGCCATGTCCTTAGGTGGCAGAAGGGGAAGGAAACTCTCTGAAATCTCTTTTATCAGGCACTAATCCCATTCAAGATGAGTCTACCCCCATGACCTAATCACCTCCCAAAGGCCCCACCTCCTAGTACCATCATACTGGGGATTAGGTTTCAATATACGTGTTTTGGGACCACACGAACATTCAGTCCATAGCAGGATACCATGCCCTGAGCACCCCAGGGCAATAAGGAGGCAGA
The DNA here is from genome assembly GCF_004115265.2 of Rhinolophus ferrumequinum. Lineage (NCBI taxonomy): Eukaryota > Metazoa > Chordata > Mammalia > Chiroptera > Rhinolophidae > Rhinolophus > Rhinolophus ferrumequinum. The sequence continues at coordinate 42,714,756 of NC_046296.1, read as the reverse complement.
ATGGCCCTCAACGCTGTTCTCTGAGATTTGTTCAGGATGCCGACGCCAGAGTAGAAATCTGGAACCCAGCAACACAGCCCAGAACCATTCTCTGAGGATAAGTCAGAGGCTGAAACAGTGGCCGTGCTCTTGTGGAAAAGAAAGATTTTTAAATAGCAGTGAAAGATGGATCAGAAAGCACCAAAGACAAGGCATAGCGCTTGAAGGGAAGAGATGCTGTTATTGGCATTTTGACAAAAGAATTTCTTAGTCACATCTCCACTGCCAGTAATCAAACTGAGTCCTACCTGGGGTACTAGAACCTTTCCCACCTGCTTTCCTTGTGCCTGTCTGACCATCCAGGAGCAGCATGGGCTGGGTCTACATACCCAGCAAGGATAACAACTACCACCCAAGATGATATAGACCAGCCCAGACTTTTCCCCAGATGAGATTATTTCCAGAAAGAGGAAATATTGCCAAGAGACAAGAGCTACTGAGTGGGGAGGGGGATGGCATATTGGGGCCATGTGGGAAAGTTGAGTTCTGGTGCTGCCCACATCCAAAGATAGCAGAGAAATCAAATACAAGAGGTAAGGGCAGCTCCCTCACAGCCCCCACCCCCAGGGCATTTATTGGGACACAGCGTGTCTGTCTTCTGGAACCCAAAGGTACGATACTGGTCCGTGCTGAGGACGCATACAGAAATAAGGTTCTCCCTGCCTCACTCTACCTCCTTTGGGCACACTTCTCCCAGAACATCAAATTAGCCTGAGCTTCCAATGCAAACGCAAGAAAAGGAAACACAAGCAAGGATTCTCAGGGCTTCTCTGAGCGGATTCCTTCCCCCACCTCCCCAGCCCTCACCTCAGACTTGCCCTCTCCTTGGCAGAGCTCAAGGCAGGCTTATTTCCCCCAAGGTTGTCACAGCCCAATTTTCTAAACTGCATGAAAACAGAAAACAAACAGAAAACCAAATCCACCAAAGCTTGAGTCTCGAGAACAGCTTGGCAGGCAGGAGCAATGTGCTCACAATTTCATGCTGTGTTAAGAGTTTCTAACTAAGCAACATGTACCAACAACCAGATGTGCCCTGATACCGGGAGAAGAGAACATGGGCTTCTAGAGACAGACCCAGATTGGTAAAACAGGAAAACACTCATCAGGAAACAGAGCTTCCAAGAGCGCTGGGCCTGCGGTTGGGGGGAGGCAGTCTCGCTCACTCAACCGCTCACTCGGTGAGGCCACAGAATTTTGGTCACTGCCTTCTTTGTGCCAGTCGCTGTGCTGGGTACTTGGGATATTAAGGAGATGCTCAGAGGCTGTGCAGGACAAGGGCAAGGAAACAAACCTAACTCTAACACAACACGTTCTGAAATGGAGGAAAGAAGCCCAGGAAAGGGCGTCTCAGTCTGTGTGGGAAGCAGGGCACTTCGTGGAGAAGATTTTATTCAATGTATTTCAACATGTATTTATGGAACTTTTATTATATTCTGAGGATGCCGGAGGGGAAACATCAGATTATAGTTCCCATGTTCATGGCATTCCCGCCTGAACAGGGAAAACTGCAGTCATCCAAGAAGGGAATGGAAGCACGCTGACTATGCCTGGCCGTTTGCTTGAGAGTATTTACTTGACACCCACTATGTGCAGGAGGCCAGAACCCACACAGCATAGATACACGCCAGCCAGGAGCACAGCCGTTGAAGGAGGCTGGCCGCACCTATTTTAACGGGTCTGTGGCTCGTGAATGGGTCTTAGTTTCCCAGTGGGATGAGATCATCTCTGAGTCTCTGTCGCCAGGGCCCCACCCCACTCAGAGAACCACAGTGCCCCACCGAGGCAGGGCCCTGGGCTCTGAGCTGCCCCATAGGACCATCCCAGGGGAGTGGGATGGGGACGGCCCCAGGACAGACAGACATCCATCATGCTATTTTAAATTTATATCTCATTAGCTTATCTTACCACCTGCTTGTTTGCAGTACACATCAACTAATATTTTTATTAGTCCTGAAATTATTGTGAAATAACAGTTAGATTGCCTTGGGGGTTTGGACTTATTAATCTGACACATGGGAACATGTAAGTTATAACATGATTTCCATAGTGCTGTATTTTGGCATTTCTTCTTCCTTTTTTAAAAAGAAAAATCTTGACTTCGTTTTTCTCAAAAACTAGCTGCTGGCCCAAAAGGCCGCCATTCTCCGGCTCCTTGGGGGAGTCCCCACTCCCTGGCAAAGGTCATTAGCTTACTGCTGTCCTAAGGCCAGTGGCCCTCTTTATGAGGGCTGTGTTTGTCACCTGGTAACTTGTTTATTACACCAGCTCTGGGGTGGGGAGGGGAGGATGGGCGTGAAGGTCACAAATAGGTGGGAATTGCACACCTCAGGCTGGAGCCTCCCCCTGGTCATTATTTTCCCAGAATGACCTCTGGGGGTGGGGGGTCTGGGGTCCTCCCTGAGCTAACACATGACAAGCCAGCACAAAAGAACTGCAAACAGGCCCCTAATTAATGGGTTTGCTGAGAGCTGTTACCCTGTTTAGGGACTTCAGCCCAATAATTGCAGGCTCCATAATCATGAATCAGTCACTACTACTTTCTGGGGGCTCTGTTCCAACAACTGTGAGGAGAGGAGAGGAGAGAACAGGAACTCAGACCTGTGCCAGGTGCTTCACTGGCATGAGCTCACCAATCCTCACAGTGATCTGAGAGGAAGGCATTATTATTATCCCCCTTTTCAGATCAGGAAACTGAGTCTCAGAGAAATTCACTAGGTCAAGTTTATCGGCTCATAAGCGAGAGAGTCAGAATTTGAACCTGGGTCTGGTTAACTCCAAAGCCTGGGCTCTGGGAGGCAACAGACTAACAGCTCATGACTGGGATATGCCAGGCACACTCTCTGGACCCTAGGAGTCCAGGGACAGGTGGCGGGGGGTGGCGGAGCCAGGGGACACGAGGGCAAGATCCTGAGAGAAGATGTCCCAAAGGAGCAGCGGCATGTGCTGGGGGCCCTGACGAATGGGGAGAATCAGACGTGTTTAATAAATTGTACTTGGGAACTTTCTCCGACCACTAAGTCCAGGGTTGGAAAGGATTGTGGAAACTGTGCCTCACGCGGGTCCAGTAAATGATTAGTCAAATGTCCAAGGAGGACGTGTAGACATACACACACACATGCAGACATACACACACACCTCGGCAGCTCCAAACAGTGCCTGGAACTAGCACAAGGGAAAAGGACCTCAGCGAGCAGCGACGTACTGGCATCAGGCACCAGTAGGGATTAGGGCGAGGGCCAAAGCGGGAGGAGAAGATGTGGAGCCAGCGAGTCCTGTGACCGCGCTGGACCTGGAAGATTGGCAGCTCCCAGGGAATGGCTCATCCAAGTGCCCAATTTAGACCTTGTCCCAGAACAGGAGAAATGCCGGGGGTGGAGGAGAAGGGCCAGGAGATGATGGCGAGCAGGGGCTGATCAGGAGCTGGGCCCTTTGTCCTTCCCCAGTCATCCCAGCCACGCGCCCACCTCTGAGCACTCCCTCCTGGACCCCCTCAACGCACACCACCCAGCGGTTCAGACCTCCCGGCTCTTTGTGCACATCACAATCCCGTACAGATTCACTCATGGACCTCTCCTGGGCCCTGGCTCTTTCCACACTGATGTCTCCCCCAGGCAGAGGACCCAGGGTCCTCAGGCCAGGTCTGGGCCCAGTCAGAGGTAGACAGATAAGAGCCAGGCAGGATCTGGCCAGCTAGGCCCAGCTGAAAGGGTACGTGTGCCAGCCAGGGGTCCCCTATGAGTAAGGCTTTCCTAGGGCTGGGGTAAGAATATGAGCCTGGACTCAGAGGCCACCTGAGCCCATCTTCCATGGCCCCCAGGACCTGTCAAACTGTCTGACAGTCCACAACACATGGCTTCACCAACAGGCTATGTTTTTGAATTAGATTCCAGAGTGAGCTGCTGGCCCACAGAATCAGGCCAGCTCTTCCTCCAGTGGTCAGGCCTCTCAATCTCCAAGGAAAGTGTCTCTGATTCCAGAGAACAGGCCTGGAGCTAGTGGCTAGGCCCTGGTCAACATGTGATATGCCAAACCCTAAACGCCAGCAAGGCCCAGGCCCATCTCCATGTACGAGTCACCCAGTTCACCTGGAACCCTACCTCAGCCTCAGCAAAATCTGCCCTGTTCTAAAACTATTCCTTCCCTCCTCCTTCCCTCCCTTCCCCGGCTTCTCTCCCAATTTTCCATAGACACTCTGACTACCCCTGCCCCCAACTTAGTGGTCAGGGAGGCAAAAAGCCCATTTATCATTTTAATTTGCCACCAGCTACTGAGGTTTCTCTTGAGAGTCTTCCCCATACTGCGTCTAGGGTGCCTGTGGGGGAAGATGTTCTAGAAATCCCAGCTTTCTACACTGCAGCCATCAGGAAAGAGGAGAGAGAGAGAGAAAAACAGAGAGGAGACAGAGGAGAGCCGGTATTTCGAGAGACTTGCATCCCAGAAGAAACACAAACCCAAGTCCGTGACCTTCATTTAAACTGCAGTAATTTATTATTCTGGGAAGACAGTGGTGTCAGCAGGGAGGGGGGAGGACTGCCAACAGAATAAGCACAAGCTCTCCAGCCTCTCCCCTGCCTACAGGATCCACCAGCACATGGTCCTCACAAAAGGGGCACGCACCTCCTGGGGCACCCAGAGAAAATGAGCATGGCCTCAGAACTTGGCCCAGCCTGTTCTCCAGCCTGCACAAGCCCTCTTGGGCTTTTCATGAGGCCAATTGGTTGAGAAACTCTGCTTCAGGGAAGAGGCTAGCACCAGCTTAGGTCTTTGTAGGACAGGATAGGGGGATGAGCAAAAGGTCCCCTTCCTGATCACCCTGCGTGTCTCTGAACATTCCCAGCCAAGTAATAGGTTCTTTCCCTCTATTCCTCCCTTCTGCTCCCCTATCTCCATCCTCCCCCTCCCCCACACCTCCCTTCCTTTGGCTTCCCCCTCCACTTCCACCTCTCTCCCCCGTCCCCTCTCCATCTCTACCTGTTATCCTACACATCTCTCATGTGAATGTATCTCTTCCTGGCAGCTGACTCCTTCCCACTCTCTGCCTCCCTTTCCCTCCCTCAAGCCCCCACACACTCTGAAGCCAGAAGGGGATGAGCTGTTTGCAGCTGAATGGAACAGGAAACTGCACTTTTGACTCTGAACATGTTTCAGTGGAGCAGCCTCTGCTGAAAGCCAGACACCCCGGCTCAGACACTGAACAGCCGCTGCAGGGACATGCCACGGCTGCGACTGTGAACCACGCTTTCCTTTTTATCCCCCTTTCCCTACACATGTCTGAGTCACCATCAGCTCAACACTGTCGCCTCCAGCCCATCAAGGGCTTCCAGGCCCCTTTCTCTTGGGCATATTCAGGATAAATTGGTCAAGTAACAGTGGGAGGAGAGCGTACCTCTGAGAAACTCCCAGGAACCACCTCAACACCAAGGACCGCAGGTGAGCTATCAGAGGTGAAGTTCAAGGATTTCATTCATAGGCAACCCCCACACACCCCTGACAGTGTTAGTGAGGGCTTTGAGCAACCCCTGTAGAACCCAAGACGGTGGACCTCCTAGGGACGGGGTTCACACACACACACAGACCTCACCTCAGATGGCAGGACCCCACTCAAGGCCTGGAGAAAGCCCTACTCTGAGAATTTAGGGTTGTTTATACAGTAGGGTTGTCAGATAAAACAGAATTTAAGTAAAAAATTCTACTTAAAATCGAATTTCAGGGAAACAACAGCTGTCTAGTATAATATGTCCCAAATATTACATGGGACATTCTTATATTAAAAATAATTCATTGTTTATCTAGAAGTCCAATTTAACAGGGCGCCCTATGTTCTTACGTGCTAAATCCAGCAACCCTACCATAGCACTACCTGACTCTACAGTCATGTCAGCAATGTGCGAGAGTGCCATAAGGGAAGGGAGACCAAAAAATCCCCATTAGCTCACCTCCTTTTTGTTCCCCAGGGTCTTTCTTCATTCTTCATCTCAGCGCCAACTCATTCCAGTTCTCCATCTTGACCTCTCTTGCCTCCATCTCACTTGATCCCTCGGTGGCTTCCGACTCCTGTAGCCCAGGTGTAGACCAGTGCTTTTGCTGATTTCGGCTGAACTGAGGTTGAATTTTCCAAAGGAACTTTATTAGAAAAGTAAAGGGGCGCACAAATATTTGAATTTATTAAAAAAAGTATCGTAGTTGTCACATGTAAGAAGATCAAATATCGAAGAGCCCTGAGACCAGATAAGTCTAGACATGGTCTGGTCTTTCTTTTCCTTTAGCTGTTCTTGGATCCATTGACTTGTAGCAAGGGTTTTAAGCTGGCTGTTCCTTTCGTGAAGTTGGACCAATATTCTGGAAAGAGGTTCTCACTGGCTGTATGTTGGAATCACCTAGGAAGTTTTTTGCTGCCTATCCCAGACCAATTAAATCAAAATTTCTGAGAGTCGGGCATGTAAAAGCTCCCCAGGAGATGCTCGTATGTAGCCAGGGTTGAGAACCCAGGCACATCAAAATCACCTGAGAACCAATTAAAAAAAAAATACTAATGTTTGCATCCCATCCTCAGAAATTCTGGTTTAATTGGTACAAGGTGCGGTCTGGGCATTGGGATTTTTAAAAGCTCCTAAGTGATTTTAACGTGCAGCAAAGATTGAGAACCACAGCTCCTCACACTTGAGCCAACTTCAGATTTCCAGGGGATCTTGCTAAAATGCAGGTGCTGACTCAGTAGGTCTGGGGTGGGGCCTGAGATGTGGCGTGTCTAACAAGTCCTAAATGAATTGACGCTGCTCATCCTCCGGCCACACTTTGATTAGCAAGGTCCACTTTGATCAGTGGCCTCAAGCCTGGATGTACCCTGGAATCACCTTGGGAGCCTTGACAACTCCCTGGCCTGGGTCCCACTCCAGAGACTCTGATGTAATTGGTCTGAGGTGGGGCCTGGACATCGGTATTGTAAAATCTCCCCCCAGGTGATTCTAACGTGCAGCCAAAGTTGAGAACCTTGGCTGTAGACCAACATCTAGGAACTATTTTACAAGTGGCCCTGTGACCCCCAGAGGGGAATATCACTCTCCACAAGCTGTTCTGACTCACCTCTGTCCCCTGCCCCAGCTGGCAGACGATACATTCTGCCCTTGCCTCAGAAGGCCATGCCCTCTAGTAAAAATTCCCTTTCTCCCACTTCAGGCTGAATAAGGCCTCTAATTCCCAGCTCAGTTGCAAAGCAGAGATGATTGACACAATACCCTGAAAGAAGTGACTGGTCAGAACCCACCCACCCTGCCTTGCCCTGCGACCAACTGTTCCCTTTGCTCACGTGGTCTTCTCTACTGATGCCTCTGCCAGAGGAACCACGGGCCACAGAAGAACACATTTCACCTTTATAGTCACACACTCTTCTTTGATGGGACGTAATCAATCAAAGGTGCTGAGCAATTTTCATTACTTGTTAGTTCCCAAGCCAGATTAACACACAACCTCTCCCTTCTCCTACTTCATCCTTTGGAAATGAAGTTGTGGTGACTTGGAACGAGAAGGGGCCTACGGAGAACCGAAAGAACCATGTGGAATAGAGGGAATTATTAGTCCCTCTTTGGTGTGATTTCCATGAAATAATTCATGAATGATTTTTTGTGCCGAGGGGATGGCCATCAATATCATCTCTAGTGCATCTTCATTAGTAGTTATCATCTTCTGGCATGGCCTGTGTCTTTTGTTAGGAGCTGGATATTGCGGGTAGAAACTTGAGTCCATGTCTTGGATGTATAGCATTTGTATAAAACCTGAACTCTAATGTGTAGAATTTGCAGGTCGCTGAAGTGTCACAGTCTACTGAAATGGGTCTGGAACCAATAAGGTACACATCAAACTCAATTGTGTTTAATTTTCATTGCTACCTAGAGGAAAGCCTAGCGTAGCCCTACACGAGTGAAATTAAACATGAAAGCCCGTCTGAAGTGTAGAAGCCATACTTAAAGTGACCTGTAAATAGGGTAAAACATGACAGCCCAGCCCATCACAACATTATTATTCATTTTTCTTTCCATAGTGGAGGTGACGGCCGCCATAAGAAAATCAGAAGAGACACGAGCACATTGGAGATCTAAAGGAGAACAAAGTGTTTGCAGTTACACACCAGCAGGAAGGACTTCCTTCTTTGCACACCCCTGGAGTCTCTTCCAAGGGGAAAATCACACTCTATCCTCCAGTAGAGAGCAAAGAAGGAAAGCAAGTAAAACATGGCCCTCCTGAACTTGTCCAGCCCCCACCCCCACACTGCCCCAGCTAAGTTCCTTGGCCAGTGAGATAATGGAAGGTTCGGCTCTTGCAGCTGACATGAGTGGGAAGCAGACACCCACTCTGGGCACTTCCAGCCAATACTGACCTTTCAGTCATGGAAATATTCCCCAGACCAACACTAATCGGTGGCACATCTGGCGTTTGGACTGTGTCCAGATGGGGGTTGTGTTAGTTGAGTCAGCACAACAACCCACTGGGGAGACGGGGGAGGAGAGAGTGCAATGCTGCTGAGAGCAGTCAACCTCTTTGGCTGTGTGTATGAGACGTGGTCATGCTGTGGCTGACAAGTCATAGAAAAGAGACCACCTAATCCCTATCCACCAATTCCCCGTACCCCCACAGAGGAGAAAACTGGAGAGGCCCAGAGAGCCAAAGCAACGTCCCCAGGGTTCCACAACTGGTCAGGTGCAGGCTAAAATCCCAGGGTTCCGCCTCCTGCTATCACACACTTCCCATGTTTCTACACTCTCTCAAAGTGGAGTGTAGTGCATATTATCTTGAGATAATACGCTAAGGGTTAAGGTGATGAAAAGCTGTTTCTTCTCTGCTAACTTCCTATGACTTGCAAATGTATAGGACAATTTTCCAAGGCAGTGACAAGTTCCCTTGGTGTTTTTAACCATACCTGTCCTCCAACTCCAATTCTTTCACTGTATCTTCTTTTTTGAATTTGAAAAGAGGAGCTGCCCTTCTTGACTGGTTCCTGGACTTTTATCAGCAATGAATACGATACCTCCCATCCCCAGGACCAGGGACTGCAATAGAGAACAAGATCTCATGCTACTGAAGGTCCAGCCATACGTGTCAGGAATGATCAAGGATCTCGGTCAGCTCTCAGCATCTGCCCTTACAAAGGCTGACACCTGTTGCAGCCGTGAACAGAACTGCTAAAGAGGTAATTAGGCAAACCAAAGCCAGGATAAAAGGGATTATGTCCCCACCCAACCACACAGAAGGCTGTCTCCAGCTGTCAGAGGAAAGTTCTTTCCATGGCCCCCGGAGTGCACTCTCCACTCAGGTCTCCTCCAATGAGTCTTTCCTGTAAAAACCTTCAGGCACAGATAGAAATGGAAATCAGGAATCTCATCCACCTGCTCAAATCAAAGAGATTAGCAGCATCTTCTAGCATGAAAACTGCAGAGATCAGTTCATTCTTCTCCCATTATTTGTGACAAACACATAAAGAAACAGGGAAATAACCTAGGTAAAAACAAGACCCATCTCAATGATCAGCTTCCCAAAGTAAGTTTGGGCTCTTCTACTAACTCATCAGCCTGCAGATCTCTCCAGCGCTGTTCTCTTCCTTCTCCATCCAGCCTCTGTACAAAAGGCAACTGTCATCCACCATATAGTCAATTTTGTCCTCTTCTGGAATAAGCAGAAAGGAAAAATACCTTCACTCCCATTGACGATATTTCACTCCTTCTTACCTGAAGATGACCTCCACCCCAGACCCCGCTCTTCTATTGTCTTATCTGAGAAATAGGCTTTCTCCACGCCTGATGGGTAGGACAGCAGTCACTGAGACGGAGGAATGATCCTCCTCCCACTTTAGGGGACAGCTTATCTGTTTCACCGTCCTCAGGAGGATTTTGTCACACTCCACCAGCTCTCCAGGTCTCTGAGAAGGAGCTCACAGACATCGTCAGTCTACCTAGAATGAGCTGTGGTCTCTGTTGGTGCCAGCCCTTCCCCACCTCTCCACCCCCACCCCAAACAATCTGGTACAAAGCCATTCTATGTTCCATGCCAAACCAGTAATTCACAGAAGTCATCAAAATCTGCCTCCATCCACTGACTCAGCATTCCTGTTTTCTGAGTATAGCCAACCTCCCTCACACCCTGACATCCTAGCCTCCAGCATCACTGTTTACATCACAGGAAAGCCTTCGGCTTCGAAAGCCCAATTCCATTTGGATAAAGTATGCAGATGATTCATCCTCTCTGAAAAGACTACACACCCAGGCCTTGATATCCATGCCAAAAAGCTTCTGAGATGGGGCTCAGAGAGGACAGAGTGGGGGATTCTGTTGCTATAGGAACGAGTGTGCCAGTTTCCAAATGAGAAAGACTAGCTGTTCATGGGCACTGCTTTGCCAGGGCGGCCTGTAGAAACTGAGGAAGTTCCTGACCTACAGCAGCTGTGGACACAGCCAGGATCACCACGGAGCTTCAGGCCACACTGACACCTCCTTGTCCCCTCATCTAACATCCTCTTACACTGAGAGACCCGACCCACCGCAGACATTCCATCTGGCCTCCTGGGCAGTTTCTTCAGCAGAGCTCTCCAGCCCAGTGAAAGTTCACTCTCTGTCTATAGACAAAAAGGGCTTTAACTCAATGCTGTGTTTTAGAGTGTGCATTAAATTCCATTAACTTTTGTGGGGGTGGGTGAGAGGGATGACAAATAACAACTTGTCTAAATTTTTACATTTTTCCTCGGGGCCTCCATAAGGTTCACAAGGAGGTCATCGATGATAAGGAGGGAGACCTCCCAGCTGGACCGTCCCTCAGCCCGGAGAGGACGCGCCACAGGAAGCTGATAGGACTTGGAAATGGATTTACACACTGGGAAGAGCATGCAGTGAGAGTGGCAGGGAGGAGAGTCAAGGTCCCAGGGACAGAACGTCCAAGAGGGAAATTGATGTCAGAGGCGTCAAATGCCCAACATTCAGGGGAGGGAGAAAAGAAAGATAGTCCCCATCAAGTGAAATGTACAATGAAGATGGTGAGCTCTAAAAAAACAGATGGCAGCTGCTGGAAGATCCTGGGAACAGAGATAATAAAACTAATAATAGACTTTGAGGGCTTCCTATGCACAGGGTACTCTAATATGTATACTATTACATTTATTACTGTAATCCTCATAACCCTATGAGAACAGAAACCACCACGTGTCCATTTTACAGATGAGAAAACAGACTTTGAGAGGCTAGTCCAGGTCATATAGCTAGTAAGTGAAGGGAGTGGGATTCAAACCAAGGCTTATCTGACCCGAGTACACACTCTAGACCACTGCACTACAGCAATGGGCCTCCGAAATGGTGACCATGGCCACTAACCTACTAGAAATGAGTTTGTGGGTGGTGCTGAGAGGAGCTTTAAGACCCCAGGAGATAGTTATTGGCTTCATTCTGTCCTCCATCTATCCTCTATCTGACACCCAGAGAGTGCAGGGACAAACCATCAGAGAACAGCGAGCAACTCCAACAGGGATGAAGATGAGACAGGAGAGACCAGGATATTTGTCATCCACTCCATGCAGCACCATTTTCAGGAAAAGCATGTCATGACACTTATCATAAATGCCTGTGTATTCTATAGCCAGATCCCCCAGTGTATAAGCACTGCCTTTTCAACACTCCTTCCAACAAAAATACAACAGAGCGTGGTGAGCTGAGCTGAGGCTCCCGAACAGAAGCCCTTGATGTCCCATCTGGAAAGTGGGATACCAACTCATTATTTCTCCACCTTCTAGGGGCCTGGGGGAGACAGTAAGCCCTTGAGACACAAAGCTGGAACAGGATGAAGAGGCTCCATCCACCTCATTCTTGCCCAGGAATTTTCTCTGTCTTCCCATACTCGGCCCTCCCCAAATTACCCACCAGAATTAGGCCAAAGACCTCAGGAGTCTCTAAGGGACAGGGACCAGATTTTCTCTTTCAGTTGATGTTTTTCTGAATACTTTAGGCCTGGTCTAGTCCAGGTGAATCCATCACTCTCAGTGGGCAGTAGGTGGGAAGAGTTATAGATGTAGAAGTATATCTATGATGTTTAAAATCTTGGTACAAAAAGAAAGACCTGAGAAGCTAAACCAAAGAAGGAGATGCCATAGCACAAAGTTAGGGGATTCCCACAGGTACTTGAAGGACCGACACCATAAGAATTTTAAGAGGTGATAAAGGTAACTTGCTGTCAAAGGAGGCAGATACAGCTAAAGAAACAAGTGAAATTAATTCCTTTCTCAGGCCGCCATAAAGGTGAATGGCTACCAGATGGTCAGACAGAAATACCTGTCCACAGGCTGCCTGAGAAAAAAAAAAATGAAAGAAGAAATCAGATCCTCCACTGAGCAGGTGAGCAGGAAATTAAAATATCTGTACACTGACCACAATGCAAGACCACACACATTTGTGAAGAGGCGGTTAGGAAGATGGAGTGAGTGTGAGTTAGCATCTATCCTCTGTCTGATGCCCATACCAGAGTGCAAGGAAAAAACCTTCAGAGAACACCCAGCAATTCCAACAGGGATGAAGACCGGACAGCAGAGGCCAGGGACACTGAGATGAGACAGGCACACATCCCACATCACATCAGCAGACTAGGTAACAGTACCTTTCCCTGAGCACGTACTACCTGGCATGCATTTTGCTGGGATCTTTCTATGTGTTGTAGGCAGCGTCTGAAATGGCTCTCAATGATTTTTTTCCTTTTATGTAATTAATCCTTCCCCTTAAGAGTAAGCAGGACCTAACAGAGAAAATGGCAACAGTGATGAGGTGTCAATTACCCCCATCAAAAAATCTCCCTAAATGTGTGCTTGTGCACTCCCACTCTGACCATCGGTGACTTATCCTCTCTTTCAAGCATCCTTTCTGTGCCCTTGTTGCTACATTCTTCCTAGGAGATACACACACGTACACACACACACCCGTCCCTCCAGGAGAAGGGAGCTCAGCCACCTCTTGCCATTGTTCAGCTTCTTCCCAATCAATCTCTTGCCAACCACAAATTAGCATTACACAGGCATTTACAGTGCAGCCCCCAGGGGTAGATAGAAGCTGCTAATCCTTAAGAAGAGGCACTGGTACAATAGCAGGAGGCCCGAAGCCTCTCCCCTACCCATGGGATGCTCCTTTGCAGCTCCTTTGTGAGCTGTCCAAGGCAACCACAGATGGTGAAGTTGCTGGGCCTTGAGCAAACACGAGACAGTAGGAGCCCAAAGAATACCGAGCTTTGCAAACAGCTGCAAGACACACGTTCCTGAGACTCCATCCCCTGCAGAAGATTCCTCTGGGTTGGATTGCCTCTCAGAGTGTCTCGCCAGGTCTTTGTTAGAGCACTCTTCCATTTTCCATTTTTACTGGTTAAAGCTATGAATGGCTCCAAGTGGGACCAACGTGGAGCATGAAGTGCGCTTGGGCCAGGCCAGAGTCAAACCGGCTCTGCCCTCTCAGCAACATGGATTAACAAAGGCCAGAGTTTTTTGTTTTGTTTTGTTTCTCTTAAGGGATTGATGGCCTTATGAAGTCTGACTGAACTTCCTGATCCCAAAGAAAGGCAGCCCTGCCTGCGTTCCCAGGGTCATATCCCCAAGCGCCGCCTTTCTTAGGGCCCAGGGGCCCCCAGCAAATGCAGCCCCTGCTGCTGCAGTCCCAAAGGCTAGCTCTTGGCAGCCACCAGCACCAAAGCTCCCTGTCCTTAGCCTGCAGCTGGGTCTGGAAATGAGGGGAGCTTGCAAGAGGGGAAGCCTCTTATCACAAACATTTCCTGCCTACTCCCTCTTGACCCTGCATACCAGAGCCCTTCCCTGGCCAGTTGGGCCACCAACAGCAGCCCCAGAAACCTCTTCTAAAAGGCTCTGCAAGGCAGGGTCCCCCAGACCTGTCTCTACTGCAGATTCTTCTCCATCCACACCGTCTCCCTGTCCCAGGGAGTTCACAGTCCTTAAAGGCCACCCAAAATGTCTGTCACTGAAAAACAAGGAAACACCAAAGGAAGTCAGGAGGAACTAGAAAGAAAGAGGACCAAAGGCAGGTAAGGATTTTTAGTTCAAAGAGAAAATGTGACTCACAGCTGGAGTTCTGCCCACCTCCTCTAGGACCACGCTGTCTATCTCTGACAAGGAGAGACACAGACAGAGAGGCAGGTAAAGAAAGGTCTGTGCAGCTGCGAGTGTCTGTGTTGTCTGTGTGCCTGTCGATGCCACCCCTGGTTCCATGCTGACTCGAGTGCCCACGTGTTCTGCCTTGTAGAGTTGAAGCCATTCGGACTATGCCGGGTTTGGCTGCTGAAGGATTCGGAGCTGAGGGCCAGAGGACCAGCCCAGCTGTGCTCAGCAGCTCAGTGAGTTCCTAGGTCCCTCTCCCCTCCCACACTTGGGGCACCCGAGTCCTACCCCTCCCCACAGCTTACTCTGGCCTGCTCTCTGCCTCCTGCCCCCAGCTTTCTGTGTGGTCTGAGCCCTCTGCCACGAAGAGGGGGGGAGGGCGGGATGGGCCAGCATGTTTACAGTCAAGCATAACTGAACCTTTATTTTAAATAAATAAAACTTTTAGCCAGTTTTTATTTCCCTTTGCTTTCAAGACACTGGTTTCTCCCTCTTCCTCCTCCTTCTCATCAGAGCTGAGCCTTTATCTGTGGGGCCACCCAGGGAGGGGCTGTGGAAGGGGGAGGAAGTGAGGCCAGGCTGACCCTGCTATTTAGTGTCTTCTCAGGTCATGTAACACTCCCAGCTTCTCCCCCCTCAAATGCCCACACAGCCCCCGGGGTTCTTATGAATGTGGGGGTGTCCGAGCCTGAGGAACAGAGACTAAACAGGAAGCCCAGGCCCCCTCAGCAGCGTGTTGTCCATCTGTTCTCCCCAATCATAGTTGCCTACCCCCAGGCCCCTCTCCACTATGAAATTGCCATCCATCTGTCTTCCACTTTAGCCTGTCATCTCTCTGTCTCCCCTGTTGGACCCTCATCCATCTGTCCCTCCCACAGGACAACCATCTCTCACTATCTCCTTCGGCTTGTCATAAATCCACCTTCCCCATGAGATGTTCCATCTGTCTATCATCCCGTTGGCCTGTCATTCCATCTGATCCCCTTGATCATGCTTTTTTTGTCCATCTGTCTCCCCCCATTGGATATACTTCTGCCCATCTGTCTGCCTGAACGGGGCCAGCAATGGTGGGTTCCTGCAATACAGGAACAGTTGGGATTCTCTTCTGACTTTGATCCCAGCAACAATAATAGTAGCTCCCACCAATCAAATGTCTATTATGTACCATATCCCCTTTAACCGTCCAGCATTTCTATGAGTATGTGTTTATTTCCTCCTTTTACCAGTGAAGAAACTGAGGCTCAGAAGGATTAAGTATTCGGCCAAGTCACACAGCTCCTGGTGGCAGATGCAGGGTCCAGAAACAGCTCTGCCTATACTGAATGGGGGTGAGGACAGTTCCCTTTACTCCTACACCCCCAGGATGTGAGACTACCCCTCCCCTGGCCTCTCTGCTCATTTAATTTACACTTTGCTGCTGGATGTTTTAAGGCTGATGAAGTTTCCTCCCTTCCCTGGCTCTGCACAAAAAAGTGAAGGAAGAAAAGCAGCCAGATGTGAGAGGCTTCAGAGGTCTTTGGGGGGGTCGGGAGGGAGGGTGATGTTAAATAAACATCCAATGATATTCTTTCTGCAAAACGATCCATTTTCCTGGCACCCAGGAGTTCGTCCAAGGGTCTGTGGGTCACTGGGGAAAAGCGTTCCGTGTGTTTTGGCTTCATATTCTTCCATTGGCCACAAAGAGCTAATTCTTCCAATTAATGAAATCAGCACGGCTGATGGAGATACACTGACAAATTATTTTCAAGATGAATATATTCACACTGATGGTGGGGCTGATAGGCCCGAAGGACTTGGAGGGTACGGAGTGAAGGTCCCCCACTAGCCAGAGACACTGAGGTCATTCATGATGGCCGGGATGTTGGCCACCGCCTCAAGGGACACCTTTCTCCGCCTGGAGCCATGGAGGCTGGGCTGGGTTGTCTGTGTTGAGGCGCTGCCTATCAATGGGCTTCTGTATGGTCCCGGCAGGTCCTGGCACCCCTCCCCTCTCCCGTCTCCCCCAGTGCCCCAGCCAAGTCCCCTTCAGGGCCTTGTCTGAAGGGCCTATTCAGCATTTAGGATTCCCTGATGGGAAGTGAAAAAGAGACAGACAGATGCTTCCATGGAGCTAAGGATACGTTGGAGTCCTGAAGACAGGAAGGGAAGCCTGAAGCCACAGAGGAGGAGCCCAGTGCAAAGAAAGAAGGAAAGCTACAGGTCCTGCGGGATGAGAAAGGAAGAAAGAAAGGGAGGAGGGAGGCTAGTGGAGGAGATGGAGAGTGGGAAGATCAGATAGGGAGGGGAGAAGGCCGGAAGGAGGCCCCCAGGCAGAAGGAGAGATCCCTGTTGGGAGACTTGAGCAGCGCCAAAAAGCAGTGTGGGATTTTTTTAAAGCCACAGGTTTAATTTCCTGGTGATTTTTTTCAGGCTGATATTAGCAGCATTTTTCATTCCCTGAGCAGATCTGCTGGTGTGAAAAAGTGATCCAGAACGTGCTGGGGGACGGAGACCAGCTTTTACCACGACAGGCCCATAAGGATGGCCCAAGGTCAAGCCAACATTTCATCTCTTTTTTGAAGCCCTAGAGAATGGGACAGATTTTGCTTCTGACCAGTCCTGGAAGAGGGGGAGGAACAGTGTCTAGACAGCTCTAGTGAATAAGGGACAATCAAAAGTCAAGGGCGAAATTAACCTTGTTAAACTAGCTGGGTGGTGTCAGTGTTCCTGCCTGAATCCAGAATGAATCAGTATTCTGAGCTTTGAGGGCTGTAAGTTAGGAGTTACAGGAACCAAAGGCCAAACAAACTCCCTCCAGAACACTACCACCAAACATCTTTCCGTAGACTTATTTCCCTGCTTAGAATCTTATCTGTGCAGCCCTGGGCTTACCAAATAATATCCGCACCACAAGCCAGGAAAGCAAGACCCTCAAGAGCACAGATGCCCAGTACGATCCAAGATCAGCAGCCTGGGCGTCCCTGGGGGCCGGCAGCACAGACAGTGGAGCAGAAGCTGCATTTAACAAGACCCCAGGTCACCACCATGGGCACAGGACAGTGTGAGAAGTCCTGTTCCTGGCTGCTTCCATCCCACTCCAGCTAATTTGCTGCCACCATGAAGAACTGCTCCCACAAAATATCCTGGATTTGTAAAATTCTCCAAACACGTCTTTCACTTTTTTATTTCTGAGCGCGGGCTCATGTCAACTACTCCATCTTGAAGATGCTTCCCCCTGTGCCCACTTAGGAACTCTCGCCCACATTTTAAGACCCAACTCAAATGCTACCCCTCCTGGGAGCCCTTCCCACCATTCTCTTTCCCTACCAGAGGTTAGAACTTTGACTGCCACCATTTGTTTAGATCACCCATAGAGTACTTTTAGCTTTCTGTCTTGCATTTTGGTTACTCATATACTTATCAAGGAGCAGTTCTATTTAGTGGTTTACAGGACTTCCTAGGTTCAAATTCGTTTCCCCACTGCTTCCTAACTGTGGCACTCAGCAAATGCTTAACCTCTTTGGACCTCAGTTTCTTCATCTATAAAATGGGGGTAATAGTTATACATACTCATAAAGTTGTTGTAAGGATTTTTTTTTTTTTAATTGGGAAATGTTGGGGAACAGTGCGTTTTTCCAGGGCCCATCAGCTCCAAGTCAAGCCTTTGTCCTTCAGTCTAGTTGTGGAGGGCGCAGCTCAGCTCCAAGTCCAGTCACTGTTTTTAATCTTTAGTTGCAGGGGGCACAGACCACCATCCCGTGCAGGAATTGAAATGGTAACCTTGTTGTTGAGAGCTCATGCTGTAACCAACTGAGTCATCTGGCTGCCCCTTTGGCAGCTCAGCAGCAGTTCATTGTCTTCAATCTAGTTGTGGAGTGTGCAGCTCACTGGCCCATGTGGGAATCGAACCGGCAACCCTGTTGTTCAGAGCTCGCACTCTAACCAACTGAGCCACCAGGCCGCCCTGGTGAAAGAATTTTTTAAAGTATGTTTATTGCATGCCTATATGCCAAGCAATAGCATTTGTACGTGCTCAATGATTGTCAACTGAATAAAGTGATCCAAAGAACTGTTCTTAATCACAGAGGAAATAAGAGATATTATCCATAAACTTCAATCTTATCCAACATGGTACAGTCTGCCCAAGGCTGACTGATATTTTGTGTCCCTTTTCCTAGAATCATAACCTGTTTTTCAAAAGAATCAATAATTGTTGTTGTTGTTGTTTTTCTAATAATCACTGGCCTGCTTCCTCAATTTAGTTTCCACGCTATCCCCAGTCAGGTTCTTTCTGTCCCACTCCCTGGTTCCACTCTGAAAGCTCAATATTTTTTTTAAGCATCTTTTAAAATATTTCAACTGGTCATAAGTATTTATTTTATTTTCAACTTCTTTGTATAACTTTATCAACTGTTTCATTAAAATTCTTTTGACTCCCCCAAAAATATTTCTTAAAACACTTATTCAGTGTTTTTATCTCCAAGGGAATACTTTGGCTGGGTTTTCTACCAGGAATGACACAATTCTTTCCACTGCAATGCAGAGGGGGAATTTGAGAACCAGTAGAGTCACATCGCCTGATCCTACACCCAAAGAACTGCTCAAATGCACAAGTCCCCAAATCTCTCACTGCCCATATTTCTCAATGCTGTCTTTCCCAAAAATGTCCTTCCTGGTTAAATCCTAAGGGAAAGTGAAATAAATACCATAAAAGAAGCTCATTCAAGATGGAGGTCATTCCAGAGTCCAGTTGCCTGGGATTACAATGGTCCCTGATACATAATATCAGACTAAATTACGGAATTTTAAAAATTTCAATCAATAAGCATTTTTAATTCCCTTTCACAGTCCCATATGGTGGGTGACCTGGTTTGGTTTAGATGCAATTCAAATATCTGTCTCCCATGCTGTGTCCCATCTATAATTTTTATGTCTCAATCTTTTTTTTTTTTTAATCTAGGGACAAAATATTGATCAGTACAACCAAGCTCTTTCCACCAAAACAGAAGAAGAGTTTCTGTATTCTTGACCCACTCGCCATAGTTTAAGAAGGCGAGAAAGAGCCAACTAAAGCCACTTGTTTGAGATTTCAAGGACCTGGGGAGAGATGGGACCTCAGGCAAATGGGAATGTGATCTACATGGGAAATCTCTGAAAGGACACCTGCCCCTCCATCGGTCATTGTCTCCAAGGCTCCTGGAGGTGCAGCCCCATGGGAGTGGCTTCTTATTGGAAAATGGGGCAAACAAGCATAGCACCAGCAGGGACAGAGGGCTCTGTCTGTGGGAAAAGGACAATCAGTGAACTTTCAAGCCCAGGGGGTGGGGCAAGGCTTACAATTTGAGCTAGATGTCTGGAAACTCAATATTGCCCGGAGTATCGATTACCTCACAGACTCAGATCCTTTCCTGCTCAGAGGGCAGAAGTAGCTGGGCAGGTCTCTGACATGAAACTCTCTGTGCAGCTTTTAATTAACTCTAAGAAATGTGCATTACAGTCTCCTAGAAAGGGAGATTGTTTTACCTGGTAGAAGGACACAGGAGTCATCAAGATAGGAATTTGAGTATGACAAAAATATCAAGAGGTCCCATGTCTGCCTTGGCCCGAGGAATTAAACAACAGTGGGTTCACTCTTTAAATCATGCATTTGGGACCACTGCTCCCCACCAAATTTCTGCTCAGGGCCTCTGTTCCAAAGAGACTCGTAAGAACTTGGCTTGCCCTGCCTGCTGTTTTGATATCAAACATCGCTGGTATTCGAGCATCAAAAGGTAAGCAACCGTCTTGATTCTATACAGGCTGGTAATTCCAGATACGTGGCTGAGTTACACAACCCTTCTTAACATCTGAGTGTAAACTCTCTCCATTCACTCTAAGGCTGCCAGTCGACAAACCCTCTCCAAGTCTTCATTCAGGTATTCTCCACCCACAGTTAGTATGGACCTACCAGCATGCTTGACACTATTCTAGGCTCTTGGGATACAAGTAGCCAAGACACAGTCACTACTTACAAGGGGTCCATTTTCTAGTAGAGAAAACAGATGTATGCATTAATAGCGATTTCTTAAAAAATACATTTTTTGAATTTATTTTTGACAAATGAAAATTGGATATTAAGTGTACAATGTGGTTTTTGATATATGCATACTTTATGGAATGATTACCACAATCAAACTAGTTAACGTGTCCATCATCACCTCCCATAGTTACCATTTGTGTGTGTGTGTGTAGTGAGAACATTTGAGATTTACTCTCTTAGCAAATTTCAAATGTATACTCGTAATGCATTAACTACAGTCATTATTCTGTAGGTTAGGTTTCCGGAACTTCATCTTATAAGTGAAAATTTGTACCCTTTGATCAACAGCTCCCCTTTTGCCCCACCCCCAGCCTCTGGTGACCACCTTTCTACTCTATTGCTATAAATTGGACTTTTTTTTTTTTTAGATTCCACATATAAGTGAGGTCTTGTGATATTTGTCTTTCTGTGTCTGGCTTATTTCACTCAACGTAATGTCTTCCAGATTAACCGATGTTGCTGCAAATAGCAGGATTTCCTTCTTTTTGAAAGCTGAATAATATTCCATTGTGTATATATAGCACGTTTTTAAAAATCCATTCATCTGTCAACAGACACTTAGGTTGTTTTCTCCTTATGAAATGATATGCTATTGATAAACGTTGGGCTAAGTACTTGTAGTAGCTGGCCTCCAAGATGGCCCCAAATGATCCTCACCTCCTCGTGTCCATGTGCTTGGGTAGTCCCCTTCTACACTGAGTAGGCCTGACATATATAACTAAGAGGATTTGTAGAAAAAAATGGTGTGTGGCTTCTCAGGCTAGGCCATAAATTACATCGCTGCTTCCACCTTACTCTCTCTTGGACCAGTCACCCTAAGGAAATCAGCTGCCATGTATTAGGTGGGTGCAAAAGTACTTGTCGTTTAAAAGGTTAAAAATAATTGCAAAAACCACAATTACTTTTGCACCAACTTAATAGTAAAGACACTCAAGAAGCCCTGTGGGAAGGCCCACATGGAGAAGAAGAACTGAGGCCTCCCACCAAAAACCAGTGAGAAACTGAAACCTTTTGTCAATAGCCATGTGACTCAGCCATCTTGGAAGCAGAGCCTCCATTTTCAGACAAGCCTTCAGATTACTGCAACCTCATAAGAAACCTCAAGCCAGCACCACCCACCTAAGCCGTTCCCAAATTCCTGACCCACAGAAACTGTGTGAGAGTCTTTATTGTTGGTTTGAGCCACTAAATCTGGGATAATTTCTTCTGCAGCAATAGATAACTAATCCAGTGCTTTGTGTTCATTATCTATTGAATCCTTAGTATTTATTCTAGTCCTAGTATTTATTCTTGTCCCAAGGGTACAGATGAGGAAAGCAGGATTTAGAGAGGTTTAAATAAGAAGCAAAGTCAGAGCCGAAATCTAAGTCTACTGGACTTCAAAGCCTGTGTTCTTACCTCTGTACAATAGTGTTTTGGGTGCAAATGTAGACATCTATACAGGTAACAGAAGGTCACAGTGGAAGAAGTAGTGAGTTCTACCTGCAAAGTCAGGAATTAGACATGACGAACAGGCAAGCAAGACTTGTTAGAAGATGCACGACTTGTAAAGGAAATGAAGGATGAGGAGATGTACACCAGGTGGGAAGCAGGGAGAGGCATTCCAGAGGGAAGAGCACTAGCAGAGGCATGGAAGCTCAAACAGCCTGGGGTGTTCAGAACCTGCCTAGAGCTTCTAGATCTAGAAGAATCAAGCCTTGTAGCTGGTTCCCCAGGACAGAGTCTTGTTCTGCAAGATCCACTCTTGCTGTCACAGGACCCCCCAAATCACTGGAACTGGTGCCTTTTCCACAAAATTCTGCCTCAGTCCCTGCTTTTGATTAACTCAAATCCTCTTTTTAACTCAGATCCCCATTTTTTTCCTCTCAATCACTTCTCTTTTACAGACCTCGCTCCCTGGTATGTCTGAAACAAATACCAGTTCTTCCTGGCAGGCAATGCTTGCTCCTCACAAAATTGTAGTTATGATATTTACATTTGCATTCATAACATATCTGTCTGCTGCAAAATATCACGTGAACCTTACTTCCTTCTTTAGTAGGGTTACTAGAATGACAAATCGAGGAGATTTAGGGGACCAAGTATATTGGATTTCAGAAAGGCATGTATCTTTTCTGTGGTAGCCATCTGGATACATTGGCAGATTACACATTAGAGAAGCACATTACCAGAGATGAGTAGCTGGTTCAATAACCACTCCCAAAGGATACTGACCACAGGTTGGTGTCAAGTTCTAGAAGACAATCTATATTGGTGTGACCGACGACTCTGCCCTCACCCCACTCCCAGGCAACACCTTTTAAATCAATAACATTCATGAGGATATAGAAGGCAGGTTTATCAAATTTCCTAGTGGCTGAAACAGGGACAGTTAGTAAATAGGTGGGATGCCAGAAATGAAAACTGCGTGCCTCTCCAAAGGCTAGCATAGGTCACATCTCCCAAGATGAATTTCAGCGGAAATGAAAGTTCCTTTACGTAAGTTCTAAAAGTCATTGCGCAAATACACAATGGAGATTTCTGACTCAGAGATAACTGTAAAAGAGAGAAAAATCGAAGGGTTGTGGCCAATGGTGAGTTAAATAGGAGCAAAGACACAGCCTGCACTAATCTGGCTTTTTGTTGAGGGGGGACCAGGAGGGGCGGAACTTTGACTCTGAAGGTTTACTGCTGAGATTCTACAGCCCCCCACCCCCACCCCACCACCCTAGGGCTGTATTTAGTAACTCACACTCTACTCCATTAAATGTGTTTGGGTTCCCAGCGCCTACCCACCCCCTCCCCCCAGACCGAGCCAGGGAGCCCTTAGAAGGTAATGAGAATGCTGAGAGCTTGGAGTCTGGGAAGAGCTTGGAAACTAAAGCTTTCTGAGCCTCTCCCCGGGGCCCTATCCCTGCTGATAAGGATGAGAGTGAAGTTGGCTGACAAGTGATTGGAAACAGGAGTTCCCAAACCCTTTAACCCTTCCCTAGCCTGCCCGTTCCTCTAAACGGTAAGGCCCTTCTCCTTGTGGCTTCCTGCTAATCTGTATCCGAGTTCTCCGACTCCCCATCAACTTTTCATTTTCCTCTCCCTTTGTCCTGACAGGTCACTGAATGCTGTCCATCTATCTGGAAAACAGTTACTACCACCATCGAACGCTAAGGTGCAGCCCCTCCACCTTCAGGCCCCCTGACAAGTCAGCCAGGGAGACCAGGGATTGCCCTGGTCCAGGCTCCCACCCAAGCATGCTTACCCACCACACCTCTGCCCGTTCAGGGCCACTGTTCACAGCAGGACACAACCAGCTGAATGGCGGTGCTATTTGGTGTTTGGGGGTTCTGGGAGCAGAGACCCCAGACCCAGGCCCAGGCACCTACTCCCAGAGCCATTCTCTGCGGCCATTCTCTGTCTGGCTGTGGAGCTCTATGGTGCACTTTGGAGGTCACCCCTGAACCAGACCTGGCTTTACTGAGTTATCCCAGAGGCCCTAAACCCACCTAGGTATTGCCTAATGCATGGACGGGCTTTCTATTGGGACAGAAGACTAGGGGGTCTGCCCCTGGCAGTGGCCAGCACGGCTGAAGTTGAGAGGTAAGCTGCCTGCTTACCCAGGGGAGGGGCATTAAGGAGAAGCCAGGCTTAGGACCACAGTAATTAAGTGTAAATTAGCTTCCTTCAGTAGAATGAAATTCAGATAAACTGCCATTATCATGCAAATCAGCCTTGTACCTAAAAGCCTTTACCCAAACAGGCAATTTAATTAAATCCCTAATCTCCTTTGGCCTGTTCTGACCCTTTCCCTAAAGCTCCCCCACCCCCACCCCACCCCACCCCCACACACACACTGACTTAGGAACTTCAAGATTCCGTTTAAAACACTGAACCTATAAGCATGCAAAACATACCCCAAAATAGTGGATTTGGGTCTGGGCCCTCTTTCAAGTTCTGGTTGCTGTGTCTTAGAGTGTTAGTTCCCTGAAGCCCAGATAGTCAAGATTGAAGGGCTGGGTGCTGATGGCAAGGGTTAGCGTGAGGGTGGTGATACTGGCAAGGGCAATGCCAACAGTGAAGTGACGGCGGTGGGCTTGGACTTGAAGAGGCTTCACAAACTCCTGCTCATCCCGGAGGCTGATGC
Organism: Rhinolophus ferrumequinum; assembly: GCF_004115265.2. Taxonomy (NCBI): domain Eukaryota; kingdom Metazoa; phylum Chordata; class Mammalia; order Chiroptera; family Rhinolophidae; genus Rhinolophus; species Rhinolophus ferrumequinum. The sequence continues at coordinate 42,690,423 of NC_046296.1, read as the reverse complement.
CCATTCAGGGTCCTCCCAGTGCAATGAACAGACTGCAATCTCACCACCCATAGAAAGCATGTGGCAGCCCTAACAGACTTGGAACTCAGGACCCTGGTGTTAAACCAGAAGAGGCAGGGATGGACAAATTGACCTGTCCGTGGATGTCCTCAGTTATGAGGTTACACTGGCCACTGCTGTGAACCAGAGGGATGCAAAGCCTGTTAGTGAGAACCAACTTCTCTGAGGCTGTAGGTACCAGAGCGGTTAGGGAAAAGGAAGAATGGAATGGGGGTGGGAGCAAGGCTGGGGAGAAAGGCCGGCCCAAGAGGCACTGACAGGACAAACCAGCAGTGCCTTCTGACATCTACAAAATGCTTCAGAAGTTTGTGTCTTCAAGTAGGGAAATAAGGTGGGGGGGGGAATCAAATATCAAACGCCACATGTTATCTCTTCAATTTCAACCCTGGAAGGTAACTCTTACTCTCTTCCTCCCACCCCCAGGGAGAAAACTAAGATGCAGGGTGGTGAAGTGACTTGCCCAATGTCACACAGCTCGTGGGTGGCCTACCTTACTGAAAAGGCAATGCTCTTTCAGCTAAGCTGCAGATCAGTCACACGGACGATAAGGTGGGAAGGGGGCATAACCACCTAATAATACTCAACTCGCCTGCCCTCCCTTCTGCAGCAAGAACCTGTCCGTCCTAAAACAATCCATTTCCTCTGAGGGAGAGCGGGAAGGTCTCAGCAAGGATAAAGGAATCAGCTCTCAGCCCGGAAGATGCAGCACAAGGGAGCTGGGCTTGTGGGGGGCTTTTGGGGGGCAAACCCAGAAGAAGAAGAGCCCCAAAGAAGAGTTTTCTTCGCAGGAAAGATGTATCAGGGGTTGGGGGGGCGGGTGGGAGGGCATCGGTAAGTCATATAACAAACACCAGACCTCTCCATTTTATACCTCATTCCTTTGTTCTTTAGGTGGGGGCCCAAAAAGAAGCCATTTCTATTTGGAAAATTGAAACTCAAATCCCCCTGAACCCTGCACTTTTTCTGTTAATTGTATGGACTTCACCGTGCCTGGAGAACGCACGGACCTTCTTCAGAGGAAGTTATATCCCTGGAAATAAGACTTTCTGGATTCAGGAAACATCCCTGTTTCTTGGGGGATTCCCTATTTCCTTGCACTGTGGGTTTGCTTTGCAAAGAGGAGAAGCCCTTTAGGGAGGTTCCCATAAATCTTATGAATAAATGAGTGAAGCTGGGGCTGTTTGAGGCAGCATAATACCCCTCCCCCGGAGGAGATCCCAGGCCCTTCCATTCTTTAGTCTTTAGTAGGTTCGCTGCAGCCTGACAGTGACGGCCACCCTGCTCAGAAGCCAGGTGTTTCCAAAGGTCATCCACTTGGAATAATAGGTACTGCTGTTTTGACCCCTGAAAGACAGCCCAGTCCTGAGGAAGTCTCCTTGGCTCCAGGGCTAATGTGGGTTGGGTAAGAAAGTTGGATTTTTGGACAAGCTCTCTTACAGAGTCCTTTGTCTCTCTTATAGCAAAGACAACAGAGAAGAATTTTAAAAGGCTGTCTTGGTCTCCAGAACCCCTCTGGAAGCAGATGGCATGTCAACAGGTTCCAGGGCAGACCCCAGAGGCCCCAGACCTGGGAGCCTTATTGGAATGCAATTACCCTAAGTGCTGGCTGTTAGGATGAAAAGGCAGGAATGCAATTATGGAAGGAGCATGCGGTGAGCTTTCATTGATTAACCTGTCCTGTCTGATTCCATTCCTCACTGGTGTGATTTTGGGGGCCCGCAGCCTTGCCCTATGCCCTTAGGTTATGAGAAAGAAAAAAAAGCAAATGCCAAAAGCAGGGTAGGTGAGCATGAGGAAGGCCTGTGGAGCCCTGAAATTGCCTGGGAAACGTGCAAAATGGAAAATGTGCATTTTATGAAAAGAAGCTCTATGCTCATCACATGCTTAGAGGACTCTACAGCCCCCAAAGGGTTAAGAACTACGGGGTCAAAACAGTGAAAGATCAGAGGGGTGGTTAGAAGAGGCCTCCCTCAGTTTTCAACTCTAAGTGGCCATGACCCATCTGGGGGCAATTCTTGGTCAACCACTTACCAGCAAGTTATTTAACCTCTCTCAGCCTCAGTTTCATCTATAAAATACCTACATCCTGGGGTTGATGAGAGAATTAAATGACATAAAGAATGCAAAGCTCTGAGCCTAACATCGAGCCCTTAGTAAACTTTCAATGAATGGGAGCCATTTTTATTATGATTATCTAACACACATTCTCTTCTGAGTGGTCTTTTGACCCTAAACTCACAGTCTAGATTACATGGGAATCCTCTGACAAGACCTTCCTCCAAAATTGAGTGGGACCATGAGACCCAGGATCTCTAGACATGGCTTTCTCAAACCCTCCCCAACAGGGCACGTCTCCCCTGGAAGGCGCCAGGGTCTGGGCGCACTGGGAGACAAGAGCTTCTGGAAGTGGGGTCACGTCAAGTATCTGAGTGATGCCAGGGCCATGGAGGGGTTGCCTGGGACTAAGCTGGAGCCATCACCAGGCCGCCTCATGGAGCAAAGTGTCTAGCAATTTTAGTCACCAAAGTCTTCCTGCCTGTTGGGATAATACAGCCATGAGCTTGGTTAAAATGGACTTCTCTACCCTACCAGGCCCTAGGATGAGACTAGTCCAAGGTGCAGTATCTGCAGAACGTCTAGTTAGGGACTAAGAGAGGAAAATCCAAATCTCTCCTCTTTCCCTTTGTATTAAGCATGTCTTCTTATTTTCTGTATTTTTGATGCTTTGCCATTGGGGGGCTTTACTGACATTCGAGGGTCTGCCAGTCCCAGGGTTAGCTAATTCCTACAGAGAGTAAAGGACTTACCTGCCAGTACAACTTTCATATGCAAACCAACCAATCCAGAGTCCATACCCCCAACCACCTCTTTTATCAGAGCTTGTACACCTGGAGTCTATCCTCCTGCCCTAATCCTCCCCAGGGCAGGGACCAGACAATGAGGGACAGCCCCTATGCTCCAGAGCCAGCTACAATTATTTACACTAGCTCATCCTAACTCTGCTTAACCTGCCTCACTGGCCCCTCCTGTGGAAACCACAATAAAGGCTCTTGCCCATGTTTTTCCCTCATTCCCACTGCCTCCTGGCTGGCCGTGGTGTTTCCGGGTGTGCCCCCCACCCCATGGTGTGGCCTGCCCTCTTCCCTTGGGATCTATAACAGACTATCTCGTCAATGGCAATCGTCTCTGATCTGTTGGCCTCACCATTCTTGAATAATAATAAAACCTATATTTTAAAACACCCACTTTGCCGCCACAAATTACCCTGTCAGAGATCCTCGGAGATCTCTTCCGTCAGAACCTACAGGCTGCCCCAGGCATCTCCCATCCCAGGCCCAATTGCTCGGGCCTCCTTCCTCCAGGCCACGCCTGCAGGCCCAGGTCCCTGTTCCTCCTCCCCATCTGGGGTCAGAAGTGGTGTGATCTCAACTTTAGCAGGAAATCCTAGAGGTGAGAGTCATGGAAGGATCTTTATTCCTGGGCTCCCAGGATAAAATACACTCAAAGAACAGAGAAGAGGAGCTGCTCCAGACCTTACACTCGTTTAGGCATCAATCATTCATTTATTCATTAATCATTCATCCCTCCACGCATCAGTCATTCATCTGCTTATTTATTCATTCAATTTGTTTGTACCTCTTCCTTGCTTTGGTTGCCAAGATGTTGGTCCTCTGCACCTTTGATCTGTCCCCTGTCTCTGTGGCAGCTGCACAGCAGCGGCCTTCTGATGTCACTTTGTCAGTTACCTGGCTGAGAGGATGGCTTTCTCAGAGGAGCCTGAGACAACCAAAGGAACAGTGCAGAGCTGTCCCCTGCCTCGAAGGCTCTTTCCATTGCAGGCTCTGGTCTTCTGGTCCATGGGTCAGGGGTAAGGGTAGGGAGGGTCTCCTAGGCCAAGCAAGAATAATGGTTCTAGATATGCCTCACAGCTGCTTGAAAACTGCTGTTCTGGGCCTTCAGGGAAGCAGGGGCTATCGAAGGCTCTAAGCCTCCAGGCCTGGCTAAGCGGCCTGCGCTCAGCACTCTGGGGGGTCCAGAGAACATGGTAGGGGGCAGCCTGGGACTAGAGCTGTAGAGGCCTAAGCTGTTAGCCTCTTGACAGGTCTTCCAGCTTCCACCCACCCCACCCCATTTCACCCCAGAAAGTCTATTCTCAGCCAGCAGCCAGAGATCCTTGTATGTAAGTCAGAGCGTGTCCTACCTCTGCTCAAGTCTCTGCCCTCACTTCCCGTTCACTCAGAGCAGAAGCCAGGGGCTGGAGCATCCGGTCCCACTCACCTCACCCTCACGCCCTCTTTTCAGGCTTCACTGGCCTCATCCTTCCTCAACTCGCCAGCCACACTCCTACGTTCGGGCTTTTGCCCTAAGTCTGTTCCTCTGGAATGCTCGTGATGCCTGGGACACTCTTGAAAGTGACTCACTTTCTCACCTCCTTCAAGTCTGCTCACTTAACACCTTCTCCATGAGCCTACCCTGACCCATCATATTGAAAACTGCAAAACACACACACACACACACACACACACACACCCCACTCTCAACCCCCCTTACTCCTTACCATCTGCCACCTTCTATCGTATCATATAATTTTCTTATTATTTCTACTGCGTATTGCCTATCTCTGCATGCTAGGATCTAACCTCCACAAGGGCAAGAGGTCTTTGCTTTCTTCACTGACATATCTAACGGTGTACCCATGGATGCCTGGTCCACAACAGCAACTCAGTAAAACAATCCTTGAATGAAAAACAAATGAATGAATGACGGGGCTCTGGGAGGCTCTGAGGAGGAAGCTTGTGAAGCCACGTGCTGCAGAGTTTGGGGTTTCCTAGGGTAGGACTTAGAAGGCCCATAGTAGCCTCTATCACCTATGCTGAGGAGGAAGGAGCCCAGAGAATTCCAGGTGCCAGCCTTCTCAGGGAGGCAAGGTAGGCAGCAGCATTGGCGGGACTGTGCTAACTCGAGATGCCAGCTCCGTGCCGCTCTGGGGCTGGCCGGCGCTCTGGATGTCATTAGCTGATTTGTTCTGCTCGGCAGAATGTACTTTTCGTATTTAAGCAGAAAAAACAGCTTTCGGTCCTCGTGCCCTTCCTTCTGTGAGCTGTAGCACATGGCCTGCTTATTATGAATTAATCCTCTAAAGAGCATGTTCATTATTCTAATTTAATTGTGCTTCGTTTCAGAAAATAACTAAACCCAGTGCGGAATAAACTCCAATGCTGATCGGTTTTCAAGAAGTTAACCTAAGACAAAATACTGCTAGAGGGCAGCAGCAATTTGGAATCATTAAAGGGAACCCATGTAAATAATAAAAACAAAACTAAAATGCAGAATTAAATTAAGGAATAGGAAATTAAATTTGTGAATCTGATCTGAAATTGAGGCCCTATATGCACAAGGTTACCCTGGCTTGGCTCTTTGCTCAGGAGTGCTGGGGTGGGAGGTTCTGCAGACGCTCCCAGGCCAGGGAAGTGGCGGGCAGGGAGAAGCTCAGAAGCCTCCCTTCGTGACTGACAGTATACCGCTCTGGGAAGAGAGATGTGGGCTGGAGGGAAACAATGGGGGATTCCCTCCCACAGAGTCCCCTCGGAGGAAGATGAGAGCCACATTGTCACAGCTACATCTGGATGACCCCTGCTGAACCCGGGTGACTGCTAAAGAAGAACCAACCACCAGCCCGAGCCCACAGCCAAGAGTCTGCACTCAGGCTCACTCAAGGATGCCCAGAAAATGAGGCAGAGGGGTGTCGGGAGCTTGTGGCTGCACTGCTGGGAGCATTCAGCCCCTAGGCAGAGTAGCCCCTCCAGGCCTCCTCCACCCCTGTACTCTGGGCACCATCCCACAGGTGACCCAGCTCAGTCCAGGGACTGAGGGACTTGCTCCCTGCCCTGGTAGTGGTCCCTAAGCAGAGTCCTGACCTGTCTATCAACACTCCTTGTGGGAGCCCAGTTCCAGATGTGGGAAAGCCAGATTTCAGTAGCCGACAGTCACTTGGGCAGGTCAGGCCTCTATCAGTCAAGAAGAAGAAGGGAGAGAATAAGGGTGGGGATGGGAGAAGGCAGACTCACGGACTTTACGGTGTCTGAGAGTTAGGACTACCGACGGCAGAGTTGGTACCACTGCTCAGACCTCATTCTGTAGTTTTCCAGGATTTTTAGACCCTGTCCCTGGAGTGTCTTCTATCCTTCTCTCCATACTCCCACCCCCACCCACTTCTCTTCTCTTTCCTCTCTCTCCCTTTCTCAAAGTGAAAAGAGCCCAGTCTGCAGAGTCAGAGATCCACTGATGGTCTCAGTTATAGTTCTTTCTCTTACTTGGTAGTGGAGCTTGGGCGAACTATCTCGCCTTTCTTAACTTTAGTTTCCTCCTATGTAATAATAAAAATAATACTTGTCTCCTTCATGGTTTGTTACGAGGAATACATAAAATAAAGCACCTGGCACAGAGCAGCCACTCACGAAATGCTATTTCATTTTCTGCTTCATCAGCACGTGCTCACACCCACTCTCTCTGCACACAAATATACACAGGTGCTCACACATGTTGAAGGCTTTAGGCTGGGCTTCTAGAGCAGCACAATTAGTTGAAAAAGAAAAGTCGAGTCCATCGACTGCTACCTTGATTCACAAAGGCAAACTGTCAAACAGATGGAATAGCCTAGTATCTGAGTGAAGTTTTCCATTGCCACCTTCATTTAGAGTTCCATAAAGACAAATTAGCCACCTTAGACCCTTTTTGGAAACAAAGAGGGAATATAAGCAACCAAAAAAAAAAAAAAAAAAAAAAAGTCCCCCTTTTTTTTTGTTTAATTTGCATCCTGAAGTCCTGATCAAGAAAATTATGCACATAATTTAGGCCACAGTGTTGCTGATAGGTTAGTTAACCAAATAGTGATTGTAGCTCAAAATACCAAGCATGGAGATAACAAGGGCAAAAAGAGCTAAGAGTTCTCTTGCATTCCCTGGCTGCTTCCCCTGATCTCACTTTACTAACTGCCCCAGATAGTGTGCTAGATCTCTTGCCCATCCCATGATTTGTACCTGTAAATTGGGGCACCGTGACATGTAGCCAAACTCGGCTCTCCCAGAACAAACGCCTATTCAAGAAAAATTGTTCACGACTCTAGTTAAAAATGATAAAATAGACTTTACTCAAGGGGGATCTGCACTGGGGTTTTGTAATAAGGGACAGAGATCAGGCTCAACTCTGAGCACAACAAGGAAAAGTGGGACTTCATAGCCAAGGAGCAAGTGGGGGATCAGTGGATAAAAAGTTACTAAGAGGAAGCGTCAGGGCTAAGGGGGGATTCTGACTAAACCCACCATCCAGGATGTTTGCCGAAGGCAGGCCAAGTTGATCAGACATCACCTGGGGGGTGGTGGAGGGAGAGGAACCTGATCAAATAGTGGGGGGATCAGCTATCAAGAGTGGGGGATTCTGACTAAAATGGCTTAGCAGAATGTTTGCTAAATTGGACAAGGCAGAGATGAACATGGAAGCCCAAAATCAGGGCCCAGTTGAGAAGTGAGTTCAGAGGAGCCTGAGTTTGGTTAAGGAGAGAATCTTTGTTATTCTAGAGCAGCTACATGGCGCAGCTCCAAGACCGCCTGAAGAGACAACTTTAGTGTCAATGGAAAGGCAGCTGGAGAATCAAGCCCTGGCCTCAGGGACCAGCGGGTTTAACCTGAACGCACGGACAAGGGACAGGAAGGTCACAATGGTGGCCTGCACCTAGATCCAGGGGCAAATGCTGCACAATGACCCTTCAGCCTTTAAAAACTAGTTTAAGAAAAAGCCACCCAAATCTCTTAGATACACAAAATGCGTATCAGAAAGCTTTCAAAGGGGCCTTGTCCTGCATGAACCACCTGAGGGGAGTTAATTTCTAGGAGGCTGAAGTGAACTTGGTCAGTGAAATGGTTTTTGTATTTTTGATCCTGGATGAAATCTTCTGCATCCAGAGGACGGACTTGTCTATCCAGGAGGACATCGGTATGGGAACAGCTTCACTGTTTGACCATAAAGGTTTAAATCATGTCTACCCAACAGAAGAGCTTCCAAGGCGGTTGCACCTTAAAGGGCCAGATTGCTTTCTCTCGACCAATAAAATTCCCTTCCATATAAAGTCCATATTGCTGAGGTTTACATGACCCCTGCCACACACACACACACACACACACACACACACACACACACACACAATCACCCATAGATTCCTTTCCCACTGAATAATAATACTATTGTTCATAATAGCAGCAATAATAGTCATACTCGTTGAGCGTCTGCTCCTTGTCAAACATTTGTTCTAAGCACTTTGTAAGAATTAGCTCAGTTAATACTCACAACAGCCACGTGAGTATTAAATAGGTATAATTGTGAGATAGGTATTATTTTCCCCATTCTATACAGGAGGAAACTGAGGCCCAGAGAAACTGAACAATCAACCCATTATAACAAAACACAGCAGCACCCAGGTTTGAACCCAGACAGTGTACCAGACTCTGGAGCCTCCTAACCACAATACAGCACTTCCTGTTGGTCACCAGCTCCCCTGTCCACAAATCTATCCACAGTGGCCCTAAATCTAGCCCACATGAAAAAGAGAATTCCCTGGGCCTTCAGTGACTCACATCTGAAAAGCAGGCCCATGTTTTCAAAACACCTTTACACCATTTTCTCCCCTGGTCCTTATAGCTGGGTCTTCATGGTCATCTTTGCCTTTTGGCAAATGCTGTGGCCTAGGCTCTGTGGGATGCCTGGTTTATAGACAGGACCTTGCTTTATTCTGTTTCATGGGTTGACTTCTCACAGTCTGTGAGGGCAACACGGGCTTGGCATCTGGGAGAATGTTTCTGGAGGAAACAGCCTCGTCAGTGTGCAGGTACTCATTTAAATTCCAGACCCTGGTTTTCAAGACACACATCTGCAGTGGGCATATGTATTCAGATACATGAAAACAGAAATGGTTTTCCATTGTATCTGTATTATTAGATTTGACCTACCATCCACACGGCATAGAAAGAGTGGAAAATTAAAGGTGATTTGATATTAGCCTCCTATTCATATTAGAAAAAGTAACTGCTCTTGCGGTTTTCCTCACAGAGGTGTCTTTATTCATTTGACATGCCTTTAATAACTAATTCTATTTGTCTGGTTGCCAAGAAAGATTTTCTACGCACAGACTTGAAAGTGACTCGGAACTCTTTGCATGCCCGGCTTCAAATGATCCCAGAACAGCAAACATTCAGCTTCCCTCCAGACTTCTGAAGTGTGGGAATAACATGAAAGAATGAAAAAGAATCATTCTGCAGCCTGCATATGCTAGGAGTGGAGTTGTCTGGCAGAGGTTGTGGCTGGGTCTTCATGGACCAGGCATAGTGAGATTTGGAAATAAGCTCATGAATTTGATCCATGGAGTCAGCCAAACCAAATGATTTATTTCAAGAAAATAAATCTACTTTGGGGCTAGGATGATTCAGGTCAGTCATAAACAGACTGAGATTTCCTCAGTCTGTATAGACCTGAACTGGGCAGAGAAAGACAGGGAAAACTACCACAATTGCTCTCCTAGTGTCACAACCACATAGCACACACTATGACTATGTATAAATATTCACTATAGTGATTATTTATTTATCTACATATGCCAGGCTAAGTAGATGACATACATAATCTCATTTAATCCTCACAACACTCCTACCTGTGAGGTGATTATTCCCATTTTACAGATGTGAAAACTGAGCTTCTGAGATGTTAAATGACTCACCCAGGACACACAGTTTTGGGGGCAGAGGTCGGCTAGTTGTTCATCAAGCTTATCCCTTTTCCTCCTGGGCACACAACTAGATGCCATTTCCAGGCTCCCTTGCAGTTAGATGCAGACATATGACTCAATTCTGACCAACAGAGAGTGGGTAGAAGTGATAGAAGTCATTTTCAGTTCTGGCCCATAAAACCTGCCTGTACACAGTTTTCTCTTTTCCCATCCAATGGCCGAATGGAGAGGATGTCGAGGACCTAGAGGAGGATAGAATCTGAATGTGGAAAAATCTAGGATCCTCAATAACTGCTTTGAGCAGAGCCCCTTCCTCATCACTGTTTCTGTAGTTGGACGGTGATATGAGCTAGAAATAATTTGTTGGGTTAAATCACTGAAATTTGTTGGTTCCAGCAGAAAGCCTAAACTGATTAATATAGTTCATAAGCTGCTTCCAAACTCAAGGACTTTAAAGTCCAGTTCTTAGTCCCTTCCTTGTCTGGAACTACACTTGGTCTGATCAACCTTCACCAGGGGACATTAGGACCCTCTATCTTTTTTTGTCTCATCCTTCTTCCTGCTGTACTAGGCCTGAGGTGGTGATTTCTTAGCTTTCCACTTTCCTATCTACGCAGACACATTCCTGGTTTTTGAGAATCTGATCAAAGCTCCTCCTTCTCTCTTGGTTAACCCCTCCTCGTGTGGGGCTCTGGGTCTCTCAGTGTCTTGGATTTCTCCTCTCCTATATGACACATCTAATCAGTTACTAGTGTGTCTTCCACCCTTGTCTTTCCCTCCCATTCCTCAGCCAGTGCTCTGTTCTGGCCCTCATCAAGTCTCACCTAGTGTAATCACAACACCCTCCAAACTTGTCTCTTCTCCTCCTTCTCCTTATCCAATTGCCTCCAAAAGGACCTCCCTAAAATAGATCTGGTCCCAGTGCCCCCTGAATTAAATTTTCCCATGTGAAGTCTATCAATACTAAAAAGGCAAATGCCTTTTGACCAAGCAATTCCAGGTCTATGAATTTACAGAGACATGCAAAAACTGATTTACAAACAAGGATATTCATTTCACCATTGTTTGAAGTAGCGAAAGACTGGAAGCACCAACTGTCCATCAGTCATACTAAATAAACTATGGAAAATAAGGTGTTTCACCTAAAAATCTCCAAGATCTATGGTTACGTGTAGTGAGCAAGGTACAAGTAAATGTATACAACGTGTTTAATCTTTGTGTTTAAAAAGTATTGGGAGCATGTGGTATGAAAGGAGAGAAGGTTAGCACTTCCCTTGACAAGGATGGAAGAGGCCCTGGCACCTAACAACATACACACAATTAAGGCAACACCGCCTACTTTGTGGCATCTAACCCGTTTTTGTTATTGTTTAATGGGCACAGAGTTTCTGTTAGGGATGATGAAAAAGTTCTGGAAATGGATGATGATGGTTGCACAATATTGTGAATGTATTTAATGCCACTGAATTGTACACTTAACCGTGTTTAAAAATGGTTAAAATGGTAAGTCTTAGGTGTATTTTATCAGAATTTTTTTTAAAAAAAAGAATGAAGTATTGATACATGCTACAACATTAGGAACCTCAAAAACAGTATGCTAAGTAAAAGAAGCCAGTCACAAAAGACCGCATATTGCATCATTCCATCTACAAGAAATGTCCAGAATAAGCAAATCTATAGAGACAGAAATCAGATTACATTAATAGGGACTGTGGAAAGAAAGGGTTTGAGGGGGTAACTACTAATGAGTATGTGGTTTCCTTTTAGGGTGATGAAAATGTTCTGAGGGGCAGATCCAAGATAGCAAAGTAGATAAACACTGTTCATGCTTCCTTCCATAAACACATTAAAATTACAACTAAAGTAGAGAAAAATCAGCCTGGAGAACCATCTGAAGTCTGGCTGAACAGAAGTTTTATAACTAAGGATATAAAGAAGCCACGTCAAGACTGGCAGGAGGGGTAGAAACACGAAATGGGCTAACCCCAAACCTATCTGTGGCAGTTGAGAACCTGGAAGGATATCAAGGCCACAGAGTTGCCCCCCGGGAGGAGCGAGAGACCCCAACCCCTCACCAGCCTCCCCAGCCCAGCGTTCTGGTGCTGGGAGAAGGAGCCCCCACATTGGGCTGTGAAAAACAGTCGGGATTCTGACCATCAGGTTGGAACTGAAGGCAGCAGGAAACCCAGACATCCTCTTAAACAACCTACACACAGACTCTCTCATTTGTAAGCATTCACTTGGGCTCCAGCATAGGGACAATAACTCGGGGGGAATTGGAGCATACCAGAGGCAGACTGAGATGTGTGATTTAGAGTGAGGACTGGAGGACAGTCTCCATTTTCCCTGTGTGGGGTCCTTCTCCTATGCAGTTGGCAGGCAGATGCAATCTTTCCTATGTTGAACCCTCCCCCACAAGCCAAATCTAAATCTGACTAGCCTGGTGAGCTCCACTGCTCCACCCTTCGGAATCCTTGAGACCCCACCTCACCCAACTCACCCAATACCAGAGGCACATTCTCCGAGAGCAGCTAGCCCCACCCATATTGCACTCTCGAAAAGCTATCAAAGTCCACAGGAACCAGGCAAGTGGCAGCTGGCCTCAGTGTTCTCTGAGACTTTTCTGAGTAGCTCCAGGCTCAGCACAGGCACCAAATCACAGTCTACATTAACCTGTTGACCACAACTCTTCCCATTCTAGTGACTCTCTGAGACCCTGCTTCACCCAACTTGTGTACCACATGAGGCTTTATCAGGGGCCGCACCTTAAGGAAGCCAGCACTTGGCAGCAGGCCTCAGGGTGTCATGGATTTTTGTGGAACTACCCCAGGTCTGGTACTGGTAGCAGCCATCCTCAGTTCACAGCATGGCCTCTCCCACATATCTCCAGGGTTAGCAGAGGAAGCAAATAACAGCAGATCACCTTGTATCTCCTACCAGGTAGTCCCCAGCAAGTCACAGGCAGTGGATGACTTAGCCCTGCACTGGAGCCTCTCACAAGAAGCCCCAGAACCAACATACTTGGAGGCTGGCTTCAGACCACAGCGGAGCACTGCCCAAATTGCCCCACAAGTGGCACACACAAAAAGTGGTCTCAACATTCACCAGAGCCCACTGCGGGGAATCCCACTCAGTGAGTAAGCCTCCCCACACAGTAGCCCATAACTGTGGATGTGGTCAAACCCCCCAACCAAACAATCTGAGAGCCAATGCCACCCACTGATGTGCCAATAGAAATCAAGTCTCAACTATAACAGGAGGGCACATACTACCCATACAAGGGACACTCCTGGAGCACCCAGAGCAGGTAACCAGGGAGACTGTGCCAGGGCCACACAGGGAACCAACTACATAAGGCCACCTGGTCAATACGAGGACACATAGAACATCTATGTAATACATAGGAGAAAAACACAGAAGGGCAGCCAAAATGAGGATACAAAGAAATCCGTTCCAAATAAAAGAACAGAAAAAAACTCCAGAAAAAGAACTAAATGAAATGGAGGTAAGCAACCTACCAGAGACAGAGTTCAGAACACCAGTTAGTTATAAAGATGCTCAAGGAATTTAGTGAGAACTTCATCAGAGAGATAGCAAGCATAAAAAAGGACTTAGAAACCATAAAAAAGAACTAGTCACAAGTGAAGAATACAATAACTGAAATGAAGAATGCACTAGAAGGAATCACCAGCAGACCAGATGAAGCAGAGGCTCAAATCAGTGATTCAGAAGACAGGGTAGCATAAAACACCCAATCAGAACAGCAAAGAGATCAAAAGAATCCATAAAAATGAGGGTAGTTTAAGAAACCTCTGGGACAACATCAAGAATAACAACATTTGCATCATAGGAGTACCAGAAGGAGAAGAGAAAAAACAAGGGATTGAGAACCTATTTGAAGAAATAAGACTGACAACTTTCCTAACCTAGCAAAGGAAATAGAAATACAAGTCCAGGAAGTGCAGAGAGTACTAAACAGGATGAACCCAACAAGCCCACACCAAGACACATTATAATTAGAATGGCAAAGGTTAAAGACAAAGAGAGAATCCTAAAAGCAGCAAGAGAAAGGCAACTAATAACTTATAAGGGAGCCCCCATAAGACTGTCAGCTGATTTCTCAACAGAAATTCTCCAGGCCAGAAGAGACTGGCACAAAATATTCAATGTGATGAAAAGCAAGGACCTGCATCCAAGGATGCTCTACCCAGGAAGGCTGTAATTTAAAATCAAAGGGCAGATAAAGTGCTTTCCAGACAAGAAAAAGCTAAAGGAGTTCATCATCACCAAACCAGTATTATAAGCAATGTCAGAGGGACTTCTTTAAGCAGGAAAAAAAATCAAAAATATAAATAATAAAATGGCAATAACTACATATCTCTCAACAATTACTTTTAATGTAAATGGATTAAATGCTCCAATCAAAAGACATAGGAGGGCTGAATGGATAAGAAAACAAAACCCTTACACATGCTGCCTACAAGAGACTCACTTCAGATTGAAAGACACACACAGATAGATAATAAAGGGGTGGAAAAAGTTATTTTGTGAAAATGGAAACAAAAAAAAATCCGGGGTAGTAATATTTATACCACACAAAATAGACTTGAAAACAAAGGCTATAACTAGAGACAAAGAAGGACCCAGCAATCCTACTTTCTGGGTACTTATCCAAAGAAACCCAAAACGCTACTTCAGGGGGACGTGTGCATCCATATGTTCACTGCAGCATTGTTCACAATGGCCTGGATGTGGAGGCAGCCTGGGTGTCTGCCAATGGAAGAATGGATAAAACAGAGGTGGTACATATATACAATGGAATATTGCTTGGCCATGGAAGGGAATGGGTTCTTCTCATCTGTAGCAACACGGACGGGCCTGGAAGGTACTGTGCGCTGAGTGGAGTATCAGACAAATATAGACAAATGCAGTATGATTTCGCTTACATGTGGAATCTAAAGAACAAAATAAACAAACAAAAAAACTAAAACAAACTCATAGATACAGAAAACGTTTTGATGGTTGCCAGATGGAAGGGTTGTGGGCGTGGGTGAAAAGGGGGAAGGGATTAAGGAGTACAAATTGATTGTTAAAAAGTACTCATGGGGATGTAGGGTACAGCATAAAGAATATAGTCAATAATATTGTAGTAACTATGTATGGTGTCAGATGGGTACTAGATTTGTTGGGGTGATAGATGGGAGGGGGTTGGGGGACAGGGTGAAAAAGGTGAAGGGATTAAGAAACACAAACTGGTAGTTACAAAATAGTCATGGGGATATAAAGTAAAGCATAGGGAATATAGTCAAAGATATGATAATAACTACGTGTAGTGCCAGGTGGGTACTAGTCAGTGGGATCATTTCTTATATAAATGTCTAAGCACTATGCTGTACACCTGATGTAACATACTGCATAGGGAATATAGTCAATAATATTGTGATAACATGGTACGGTGTCAGATGGCTGCTGGACTTATCATGGCGTTCACTTCTTTAAGTATATAAATGTTGAATAATTATTGTGTACCCCTGAAACTAATATAATATTGTATGTTAGCTATATTTTTCATAAAAATCTTTAAAAAAAGAAAACGTTCTGAAACTAGACAGTGGTAATTGTTGTACAACTCTGTGAGTATTCTAAAAACCAGCAAATTGTACATTGTAAGTGATGAAAAAAGTATTGGAGAGATATAGTCACATATGAGTTTTCAAAGACATGGAATATCTCTGAAAGAATGCACAAGAAACTGGTAATAGCAATCACTTCTGGAAAGGCAACTGAGTGACTGGCAATCAGGGTGGGAGGGAGAAACTTTTCCCTGAATACACATATGTATTGTTTACAGATTTTACTCTATACATGTATTACTTTAAAACATTAAAATACAACCTGACTTCCCAGTGCTTATTTGACGAAGTCCAAATCCCTTAGTATGAAAGGAGAGGTTCCCGAGTTCTGGGTCCAACGTATTTTCCTGCTTGCTTTCTCACTCTATCACACCATTCTCAGAACATTCCTTGTACGTCCCCATCTCTGTACCTTTGTTTTGGTCTCTCCCTGTCCTGGATATTCCCGTTTCTGCTCAGAAGGAACTAAACTCATCTGTTATCTCCTTCATTTTCTTTATAACTTTACACTATGGCCCTGTATCCCAATTTGCTACACATTAAAGATAGGTGTCTTTCTTTCCTATGAGATGGTATGATGTCTCACAAATAGAATGTGTTCAAAAAAATTTCAGTGCCTAGAAACCAAATTTATAATTCTGTGTGTCTCAGCCATAGCTTCTGAGAATGGCTGAGAAGGGTCAGGGATGGGCTCTCACACACACACACACACACACACACACACACACACACACACACACACACACACACCCGCCCCAGGTAAGAGCAGGATCTGGAAGCTGCCCCATCAGGCTAGGGGCTGGACCAAGTCAGTAATACATTTCAGCCTGGGACATTCTGCAAGATGCAGAATGGACCTCCTTCCTGTGGTTCACTCCCAAAGCCATCCCACGCCACCATCTCTTTGCCACCAACGATCCACCAGTCCATGGTGCTACTATGCTCAGGACTGAGCTTTGGCTCAATGGAATCAGGCTGAGAAGAGAAAGAGAGGGAGGGAGGGAGGGAGAGAAGAGGTAGGGAGGGAGGGAGGAAGGCCGGGAGGGAGGGAGAGAGAAAGAGACAGAGACAGAGAGAGACAGAGAGAGAGAGAGAGAGAGAGAGGTGTCCATTGCCCTGGACCACAGTCTGGGGTTTAAACGCAGTTGTCATAATTATTTGAAGCCTATTAAGTTTATTTATGTTCCAAAGCAGGTCCACTAGAGAAGGACCATCATAGTCGTAAATATCAGGGCTGCTGTTCTCCAGACACAGCTGGGCCTCTAGGCCCCTCCCTTTCTCAGCTCTGCAGGCCCTACTTATAGGCATGAGCCATGCACTCAGGTTCACATTCAGAAAGAATGCACAAGAAACTGATAACAACAGTCACTTCTGGAAAGGCAACTGAGTGACTGGCAATCAGGGATGGGAGGGAGACACTTTTCACTGAATATGCGTTTGTATTGTTTGCAATTCTGCTGGCCCAGCCAGCATAGCAAATGCTTCTGTACATTTTGTGCGGTGGGAGTGTGTTTAAGCAAGATTCAGATACCCGTGGGAGGAATTGTGTCTTCCAGTCCTGCTCAAGTCAAATGCATGAGATTCAGGTGCCTAGATGTCCAGGCTTTCATCTCAAAGGACCATGGCGACCTAAGAACGGGCATCAAATCCTGGGCACATCTGCAGGTCCTTCTAACCCAATCTAGAAGGAAAAAAGACTGCAGGAGATGTCCTCTAAGTTCTTGCCTATGTAAGGGTTTCTTCATTTCTGCCATCAGTGTGGGTTGGAGGAAACCATTTTAGTCTTAAGAGCCAGAGTTTTCCAAAGCATATCCTACTGTACACTGGTCTTGCTAAATTCTCCATGAAAAAGTGAGGGAAATTCTATGGTCAAAAAGTTTAAGAAATTCTGAATACTAGATCCTCCTCTAGGGAAATTCACAATGCACGTTTGTATGTGAAAGGGCCTGAGCAAGTCCTAGAGTAAAGAAATTTGTTTAACCCAATGTACTCTAAATATGTTGGACAAAAGAATGTTTTTTTATGATACTTATGAGCATGATAAGTATCTTTCTTTCTCTGTCCTGCTCAGGACGCTGGAGGAAGGAAGGGGGAGTGTCGGCTTCAATGTCAACCAACTGGTCCATTCCCTCACCTATGCACAGTCTGCACCCACTGGTTGATTTAATTTTTACTGTCCCTTGTTTTAAAAGAGTGAGGTTGAAAATTTGGTATTTGTTGTTCTTCTCCAACTTTCTCCACGTTTACCTCTGCCAGGTACCTGATCGACCAGAGCATGCTCTGTTGGCTTAGGGCAGTGGTTGTCAAGGTGTGGTCGCTGGATCAGCATCACCTGATAACTGACTAAACTGCAAATTCTCAGACCCCAATTGAATTGGACATTCTGGGGGTGAGGTTCAGCAATGTGTGTTTTAACGACCTTCCAGGTGATTCAGAGGCAAACCATTAGGTCTCAGGTTTGGGAAATCTCTTTCTCTGAAGAGGTTCTATTCTACCTCATTCATTTTCTGCACATGGTTTTATTTATGCCATACCCAATTCCAAAAAGAAAAGGATATGGACATCCAAGTCTAAAATACTCAGGTACCAGCACAATTAAACATGTTACCAGATCGACACTCTTGCTCCAATAACTGCACTCCCGTCCTCCATTTTGAAATGTCAATCTCCTCCTGCTCGCCCTCCTTACGTCTTTGCCTCCTCCTCTATTTTGTTTTTCTCCTTAGCACTTATTACCATTTAACATACTATATAAGTTTTTATATTTATTTTCTTGCTCGCCTTTGGAATATAAGCTCCATGGGATCAGGGCTTTTCCTCCATTTTGCTTCCTGCTTTATCCACAGCACTGGAATGACTTCTGCCTCACTACATATTTGTTCAATAAATGGACCTTGTCGTAAGGAGGGACATGAGGGCTGTTGTCATGATTGAACAATTTCACTCAGAGCTTCCTGGCAGGCAAGGAGTTACAAAGACCCCTTCATCTAATAAGAGGAAATCAGACACTCCTGGAAGGGACAGAATCAGCAGGAGAACCTCCATTCTGCCCTGAGGGCTCCTTGGGTGAGTTTTGGAGCTGCCCCTGATAATAGGTCCCTGGAGGCTCTGCCTCGGATGGCTGATGTCAGAGCCGGGACCAGTTTCCACGCCAGCTGATTTAGTCCTTCAATCTGAGCGAAGTTTCTCTTTTCTCTCTCTAGTAGTGAGAAATGGGCAGATTCCTGCCCACGGATGTCTGGTGCTGAACTCATCTCCTGGCAGGAGAAGCAAAGAGGCATGAATTACAGGAAAATGTCTGCTGGTTTCATCAGCTTTGCAGGTTAAATGCTGTGAGGCCTGAGGGGAGGAGCAGGGTGGGCACTGAACCATACTGAGCTCTTTTTCACCTGGCTAGAAGGGCAGCCCCCAACTCACAAGAATGTATCCAGCCCTGATAAATTTATAAAGTATTTGACCTTTAATCAATCCTAATATTTTCAATCCACAGAGCCTTCTTAAACGCCTGCAGCTCTGCCCCAGGACCCCTATTCATCACAATTACTGCTCCAACTGTCGGAGGCAGCGCATGAAATGGCGCACGCTGACGTCCAATATTTTATCACTAATAAAGAGAAACATCCCAAGTATTTGCACAGTTTTGATACTTTCCAGCCCCGAGCCCAGGAAAAAGGGGGAGCCTGGTGATTTATACTCACTGCCCAGTACTGTTAATTGGCCTTCTTGGCTGGAGGCTCAGGAACGCTGCTTTTCTTTGTGCCACAGTGGAGGACATGGGTGTGCAGGGAGCTGGAAAGGTGCAGCAGGCAGCCTGGAGAAGGACTACAGAGCACATAGTAGGCTCTTACAGGGCCTCTGGTAAGTGGTGCAAAGCTGTATAAAGGACAGTTTTTTAAAATCACAATTTGGCAAGTGTTTGCCTACATTGGTGGCTTTGTAAATAGAGCCAATGTTTATGAAGAATCTTGTTCCAGTTGTTGCCACGGCTGTGATCCGCCCCCAGTTGCATGTCTCGCCTTCCCGCCTCCCTCCCATCCCCAGACAGTGTCTGCCACCCAGCCCCATCCCTTCTCAGTTCAGAGGCCCTCCCTCTTGGCCTCCTAGCTCAGTTTCCAGCCACAGCATTCAAACAGCCCACAAGCTGTGTCTACATGGCACCCAAACATCTGGATGAGATGTAAACAAAACAAGCAGATGTTTCTCCTTCATTATAGCAGGTGCCTTGGCAGAGCCCTCAGCCTCTGACTATAAGGGAAGGGCTCTCTCTGGAGTCCAGGTCCCCAGATGGGGTGGAAAAGGGCTGCACACCATTGTCTTTAGCAAGGAGCTAGTCACTTGGGCCTCACAGAGAGGAATAAGCAAAGAAAGCCTGACACCCCTAGAAAAAAGGTGCTGGCAATGGATGATGATGTCTGTGTAGACAGGATGAAAGGTTTAGGAACTGGGGGGGGGGAGGCGAGCGAGGGCAGGAGGAGGGATAGGAGAGAGGTCTGTTGTATATTGGTTAAATATGGTTTCAAATCCACTTATGACTTAAGTGAAGTTTTTTTAATCCACTTGTTCATGACAAAGATGAAAAAAAAAGGTTGTGTTTAGAAGTAAAAATGTTTTGATATAAGAATGAAGTAAGTTGTTTCAGGATGTCATCATCTCATCTGTTGTCCTTGATAAGCACTCAGCAGCTTAGCTGCTGAGGGGCCCCACTGGGGGTTTATGGGTAAGAGCATGTGGAGAAGCAACTATGGTAAGGGGCCTTTAGACTATAAATACTGAGAGTCTGTGAGAACTGTTTGAGAGTTTCTGTTTGGGTGAGGCAACTCTTCTTTAACCTAAAAACTCCCCAAAGACCCTTGGGGCGTTAACTCCTGCCATGGTAAGGGCTACTCTCTTATGAGTCGTGGCTGAAAAGCTTCACAGTGGCTCCATGAAGGAAGTCAGCTTGCCTGCCAACACCAGCGTCTTCGTTCCCTAGCAACATGCTTTAACGTTTTTGTAAAAGAAAAGGGGACTTTTACTTTTTTGCTGGCAGCTAGAAATCAGCTCTGGTTTGGTCTCCATCTCTCCCCAGGGCTTCCTCATATAAAAAGGTACACTTCATATTAAATTTGGACTTTATCCCTTCATCTCCCCTTGCCTGGATAATAGAATGATTTATCTGTCCTTTGTTTGGAGTATGTCATTTCTTTATCTTGCTTATTAAGAGATATTATCCTGTATGCTATTGGCTTGTGAAATTATTATAATTTCCACAGTGAACCTGTACAAAGACAAAAAAATCAGTTTATGGAGCTTAATTTTGCTATCTCCCCCGAAACAAAAACAAAACAAGATCCTAATGCAAATCAGTGAGGAAGAGTTATGACAAAGGGTTTTGTGAGCCTCTACATTCCATACCACTGGCTTCCAAAAAAGGGGGAATGTCCTCCAGAATCAAGAAATGGCCTCCTTCTTACCCCCTGGGGCTAATGTGCAAAAGAATTGGGTTGGGGGGACAGATGATGCCCTGGGGCTTGGATGACCTGGGGCTTAGAAAATTAAACAAAATTCCCCCTTCTCACTCCATCTTCTCTCTAACAGAACACCAAGGGGCACTTACCCATGACTAATAAAAGGGGGTTGAGATACTTGTGAACGGGACAACTGAGGAAGGACTGGAGGATGGAGCACCATAGGCAAAAAGAGATTAATTTGTTACCACCTGCCCTCCCTTCTCTCCTTCCATCCTCTCTCCTGGGTGTCAGGGGCACACTGACACACGCCCCAAGTCCGGCCCCCCACTCTCCCAGTCCTGTAACACTGAACACACACCTGCAGCCCTCTCCCCCACTCCTGTAGCTTTGGGTGTGACATTGAACACACTCCCCCTGGTTTTTCCCCCACTTGTCCAGCGCCGTTTGTCACTCAACACACTCCTCCAGTCTTCTTCATTTTGCAGCCACGTGTGTAACAGGAAAAACACTCCCCCCGTCCTCCGCACCACTCCTCTAGCCCTGGGTAACACTGACACGTTTTCCCTTTGCTCTTCCCAACTCCCTTAGTCCCTGATTGTAACACTAAACACGCACCTTCAGTCCTCTTCCCCAAGCCCCCCAGCTCTGTGTATAACACCGAACACACTCCCTTAGTTCCTGTCCCGCATTTCCCATCCTTGGGTGAAGCACTGCCTATATGCTCCCTTGGCACCTCCATAGCCCATACGTGTCAAACCAAACGCAGTCCTCAGAGCTGCTTTCCTTGGAAGCAGCATTTTAACCTGACTATCTCCAGAGACACTTTCAGGGTCCTACAGTGATCTTTTGCCCCCTCTCCCCCAACCCAGAGCAAACAAACAAGCATTGTTGTGTGTGAGTGTGTGTGTGCGTGTGTGTGTGTGTGTGTGTGTGTGTGTGTGTGTGTGTGTGTGTTGGAGATGGCAGAGATCAGAGGGTTTCTGCTCCCATCCATCCAGTGATTACTGGGTTTTGTGCCTATGGCAAAAATTTTTCTTTGCCCTCAGTGTCCCTATCTGTGAAATTGAGCTACAATTCGACCTCAGTCCGTCTGATACCCATGGGAAAGGATCTGATTTCCACAAGGCAGTTGAGCATTCAACAACTGGACTCTGGTTAGCACCAGGTGAGGCACCGTTTGGAAGAAGGAGATTATACTTTGTTAGAGAAGTAAAATTTTAGGTTTTTTTTCTTGCTTTTTTTATGAAACAGGAAGAGCCAAGCAATGCCCCAAGTCTCTGGGTTTTCCAAGGGAAGACTCTCCCTGCTGATAACCAAGCAAGCCCTGAAAGAAGTGAAGGGGCTTCCTTTCACATTTTGGGGGGAGGGAGTCGGAATCAGACACAAAGAAAACCGAAGTATGGGTGATCCAGTCCCCCCGCCCCCAAGTAGCCTTGCTTTTTAGCATCATGGGTTAGAAGTTTATAGGAATTCTGGATCCATGGTTTCCTACGGTCGCTTTTACAGATCTTGTTAATTTATTACCCGTGGTTACACTTTTAATGGAAATCATGAAGAAATGGCAAAGGAAACATGAGCTAATTTTTTTCCAGTGACACATTTCACTGCTATTTAAATAGCTGTTTTGCCAAACCAAACATAGCGCTTACAGCCAGCGGTGACACATGAAGGAGATCACTGTGGCAGATCCTGCCTGCGGCATCCAGAACAGGCGAGACTTTCTCTCAGCTTCCCCAAGGGCCAGACGCCAAGGGGGGTGGGTTGAGGGGAGTTGGAGCCTGGGGCACAGCTGGAGTCCCAGAGCTGGGGGGATTGCAGCTCCCACCCTCTCCCAGGCAGGGCTACTTCTCTCTGCCTGGAGCCCACTCCTCACCCCACAAGGGGCACTGGGGTGACTGTTTCCCCAGCGCCTGGGAGGCCCCCCAGAGCAGGCCACTGCCTGGCTTTCACTGCTGGATGATTTGCTCAGGCCTCTAACTGGGAACATTATCGGGTAGTATAAAACCAGAGATAGACTTTGGGGAAAGCCGGGCCAGTTTTGTTCCAGTTCTGTGGTGGCAGTGGCCACACTTGCACAGGGCGCCTTTGTTGGGCAAACCCAGAGCCTCTGATTTCTCCTCAGAAACATTGGCCTCTGACTCTTCCTTACTCCCCGGCTCTGCGGCTGTGATGTCACCAAGCATTTATTAACTTTTTAAGAAGCCAGTTGAAAGCTGTGGCATTTGGCAAGAGAGAAGCCAGGGCCTGGGATGTTGGAAAAGGGGGAACAGGCCCACAGAGGCTCTGGTGATAGCTGGTACCGGGAGGCAATGGAGGGGAAAACTTTCTTCATAGCAGCCGAGTCAGAACCTCCCCAGGACTTAAAAATGCAGTGGGATTGAGGGAAGCGAAATGCTTTGGGGCTGATATCTGGCCCTTGGACACCTTGGATCAGTTGTCAACCTCAGGGACCCCGTGAGAGCCCTGTGGCACCGAAATTCTCATGGTGAATTCTTCTGAGGAAGACTTGATCCAAGAAGGGGGCATGAAATGAGGAGAGAAGATGCTGGAGGGAGGAGCCCTAGCCAGCAGGAAATAGGGTTTCAGCCCCACCCAGGCCCCACTGGATCTCGAACAAGACTGGCTACCTCTCTATTCCCCCAATGGGATGCTCTATTGCCCCCAAAGCCCCCTGTAAGTGTCAAGGTAGGTAGAACAGAGGGGCTATGACAGAATTCGGGCAGCAGGCCTGCTGGCATACTGGGAGAAACCACTCTCCCTCCTCTGCTTTCCAGGGAGAAAAGCCACTTTAGTGAGGCTCCGGAGAGAAGTTAACTGTCGTTTTCCCTTTGCCAAAAAGTATATTAAATTCACTGACCACATTTTTCCAAACCCGAGCGCAGAGGACATTAGATGCAACACACACTGGCTGGGCTCTGGTGCACTGGGCACCCCACACATTTCATTTTGCATTATTAATATTTAAACCAAAGCAGCTGTTCTCTGTACACACAGAGCCCAGAGGCTGCCCGAGGCTCCTATGGAGGCTTCTCCCTGGAGCCAGATGTACCAGCTAGGAAGCCCCTTGTTGACCCTTAGGCCTTGGACCTCCTGGGGTA
Source organism: Rhinolophus ferrumequinum (assembly GCF_004115265.2). Classification (NCBI taxonomy): domain Eukaryota; kingdom Metazoa; phylum Chordata; class Mammalia; order Chiroptera; family Rhinolophidae; genus Rhinolophus; species Rhinolophus ferrumequinum. Next base: position 42,666,407 of record NC_046296.1, on the reverse strand, counting down.
AACTTCCCCAAGTAGCCATTCACTGATCTGCAATGACATTTCTGGGCAAGGGGGCTTTGTGGCTTCTTGGCAAGAGCAGATTCTGTTGATCTAGTGTAGCCGAGATTCAGTAGATTTTTGAGAGGGGCAAACACCAATCTCCCCTTCTGAGCCTTCTACCCCAGGGTTAGTTACGCTGGACTTGCACATGTTCTCCCCAACTCTTTCCTCCTTCAAAGTTTTTGCACCTTGGATTCTGGGGTCCTCCTCCTGTGCATCTTTCCTTTAAAGCCTCATCTCTAAGCCTGGGCGGGGAGACTCTTGCCTGAGTCCCTGGGACAGCATGGCTAGCACCACACTACAACCTGATAACAAAGCCCCTTCCAACCTACCTCACTCCTTCTTCCTCAGGCCCCTGTGCTCCGGCCACTTGGGGCTGTTTCCCAGACACACCAAGCACTGTCCTTCCATACACCATCTGCTCCTTCTACTTGCCTTTGAAGTCCCAGGACAAACATGAGCCCCTCTCTGCTACCCTCACCCCCCACCCCAGGATGAACGAATTACTTACTCCTCTCCCCTCCCATAACAATGTATGTCCCCCTCTATTTTGGCATATATTGCATTATATTGCGAACTTTTCTTTCTATACTTATAAAAAATAATATTTATTGAGCACTTTCTCAGTACATGATGCTTTAAGTAGAATTATATATTGTATAATTCTCACAATAACCCTATGAGATGGGTTCTAGAATTATCTTTACAGGTGACAAAACTGAGACTGACAGATCGTGAGTAGCTTGCCCAAGATTACATAACTAGGAAGTATCTGTTTCCCCCAGAGACTACAAGGCCCTCAAAGAAGGGTCATCTTCTTTGGGGTCTACCTAACATTTGGGGTCTACCTAGCACACTGTCTCATTACAGGTGCTCAACATATGCTTGTGGGAATAATTAAATTAAGTAAAGCAAGCAGAAAGATTTTCCTAAATCAGGACTTGCTGAGATATCCCAGTGTCACCATTATCTTTAGGTGACTGTCCCAGCTCTAGTTCCTAGAGAATGAGGAGTAAAAACTTTGCAGCAAGCCAGACCTGGATTCAAACTCCAGTTCCACCTGAATTTAAGTTAGTTCTATCTTTGTTTTCAATTTCCATATTGGTGAAAATAATAATATCTACCTATTTTAATCCCTACAACAACCAGTTCAGTCCTGTCTGGCTGGATTAGAGAAGGAAGGAGGTTATGGTACATGGAAAAGTTGTAGGGATTAAATGAAGTGATTAGTGGAACCATCTAACAACCCAGTTCTTGCTACATTATAGACACACACATCTTATCCATACACATTGAAGTGCTTTGATGGCTCCATAAGGCACTGCCTCAGTGATGTCTTCACTTAACCCTCGCGATTCTTGTAAGGCAAATGTTACGATGATGATCCTGTTGCAGACATCTAGTGCTGTGTAAAAAACCACCCACAACTTAGTTGACTTAAACCAATAACATTTTTTCTTGCTTACAAATCTGCAGTTTGGGCAGAATTCAGGGGGAAGCCCTTTCTCTCTGCTCCATTCAGCACCAGTGGGAGCGGTTTGAAGTCGGAGGGTCAGAATCCTCTGAAGGTTTTCACTCATATGTCTGGTCATTGATACTGGCTGTCCTCTAAGACCTCAGCTGGGACTCCCAGCCAGAACCTACATGTGCCCTGTCCGTGTAACCTGGGTTTCCTCACAGCATGGTAGAAGAGTTCGTGTGTGTGTGTGTGTGTGTGTGTGTGTGTGTGAGAGAGAGAGAGAGAGAAAGAGAGAGAGAGAGTGAGAGAGAGAGAGAGAGGGAGAGGGAGAGGGAGAGGGAGAGGGAGAGGGAGAGGGAGAGAGAGAAATTTAGAGCCAGCCAGAAGTCATTGCTTTTTATGACTTAGCCTAGGAAGTCCACAGTGTCACTTCTGACACATTCGATTTGTTGAGGCAGTTACAGAGACCTGCCCAGCCTCAAGGGGAGGGGACATAGACTCCACCTCTTAACGAAAAGTGGCAGGGTTCTTGAAGAGCATGTGAGAATGGAAATACTCCTGTGGCCCTTTGAGGAAAATACACAGTGCCCCAATTTGCAGAGGAGAACATCAAAGTAAAGAGGCTATATGACCTGTGCAAGAGCACAGCCCCCATAAGAGGTAGGATCAGAATTTGAACCCAGATCGTCTGACTCCAAACCCTGGGTTTTTCCCACTGAACAATGTGCTTTCCAATCCCATCTATCGGGAATTCAGAAAGGCCCAGCCTCTCCCCATAAAATGAGGTCTTTCAGGGCCAGCCTGCCACACACACACACACACACACACACACACACACACATACACACACACACAGCCGCAGTTGAACTTCCTTCCAGCAGTCCCTTTCTCCAGTGGACCTGGTGAGGGGAAGCGCTATGGAGTGGTCAGACCCCACCTTGCAGCTTCACTGCCGGGCCAAGCTGAGTTGGGAGACCAAGCCCAGCCAAGAACCAGAGGTGGGAAGTCCTGAAGCTCAGGGGTGAGGGTGGGAGGGAATGACAGGGGGCAGCGTCTAGGATGTGTAATTCTAGATGATAGCAGAAGCTAAGAAGACTGTGGGTACTTTAGGGAATTTTTGGAAAATGTGAGCGTGATGTCAGCCTCAGTGAAAGAGAGAGGAAAGCTGGGGAGAGGTTGCGGGGTGAAGTCCTCAGGGGGCTGACAGGGGAAGGCAAGGGCAGTGAGTTGTAATAGGAAGAACAGTTTATTATTCTAGAAAAGTTTAACTTGAAGTTCCCAGCCTACCCCCACTCCTCTGCCTAGTGTGGGCAAATCACTCAGATGTGATTATAATCCATGCTGGTGAGTCCTGGCTGAATCCACGGGGAGAGTTGGAAATACATTGATTTTTTCACAGATTATTGAGCACTGAGCACAAAGCCAGCCTTTACCAGCCCGGGGCCCTGGGGCATCAAGAATGAGCAAGGAGCCCTGAGAAATCCCTGCAGGGAACAGGTGGGAGGAGGTTGCAGAGGTCAGAGCTGGGCAGCCCAACCCTCCAGACTCTGGGGCATTTGGCTGTGCCTCTAGGCGTGTTCTGATTGGCTTGCTAAGGTTCCATCCGTGGAACTGGGTGCTCTCCTGACACCCTACCCGAGGTCACCTCAGCCCGAAGCTCTCATGAACATCCCAGGCTTCATGCACCGAGCCAGGCAGCAACCAGCACACAGTAGGGCAGCCTGCTTCTCATGGCAATGTGTCATATGTCTACAGCCACACACAGCTGGAATCACTGTCTCCCGTCAACTGCTACACAGCTGTGCAACCTGGGGCAAGTCACTGGACCTCATGAAGACTCAGTGAAAAGGGAGCAATAATCTCTATTCCAAAATGCTGTGGTGAGCCTTAAATAAAATTGTGTAGGCTAAGTGCCTGCCCCAGGGTCTGGCACACAGAATTCGATCAGTGGTCATTCTCATCTCTACCCCTGTTTCTCTTCCATTCTTTTACACGCACCCAGAACCACCATTCCTCCTAAACCTCGTCCAGTCCAGACACGTAGGGCCAAAGAGAGACAAAGCTGATAGAGTGTTGGGGCGGGGCTTGCGGACAGAGGGTTGAATAGGCACTTTCTGCCTCGAGGCACCCAGGATACAGGAGCCCCTGCAGGGCACTGGGAAAGCGCCTAGAGCTGGAGCACCAGCTCCCACTGCACGGAAGAAAGAGGAGGGCTGGGAACACTCCTCTCGCCACCTTGGACTGCTTATCCTTCGGTCCAGGCAACCCCAAAGCCTATCCTTCAATTCTCCCACTCCATTAGGTCCCGGTGAGGTGCCCACAAGAACAAACGCAAGTACGGTCGCCAGGAGAGGGGCTGCTTCCTCCCTATGTGGGAGACATGTCCTGGACCTCTCTGTGCCTTGATGTTCTCACCCAGGAAATAGGAAGTCTGGACAAATGGTGTCCGATTTGCACCCTCCATTCCTCCCCCCCTACCTGCAACGCCCCCCCCTTCCTACTACCAGGCCTCACCCAGACAAATCGTGCTTATCAAGAGGGAGTCATGGCCTGTGAGGATTTCTCTTAAGCCCTTTCTCTGGCTCTGATTTCAGGCCCCCAAGTTCCTCTTTTCTGAGCCAGGACTGGGGTTCGGGTAGGGGAACCCCACTCCCTGACTTTCCTGGAGGACTCTGATGCTATTCTCACCCTTGTCCCTTGCGGGTTTCTGTCCCTCTAGGGTTCTTGGACGGTCTGAGTCCAGCTCCCAAAGTTCCTAGATTAAAAGTAGATACTTTCCCCAGAACCTTAGGAATAAGAGTAAAAAATGAACAGCCTCAAAACTTGTCTGTGGCTTTACTTTGAGACTACTAACAGCCTGAAACAACCCTCCCCCTCCCTTTTCTCCTCTCCTGGCAGCTCTTACGTCCTCCAACTCAGTCCTGCCTGAGCCGGATTAGGGAAGGGAGGAGGTTATGGTCCATGGAAGAGTCATACCCTGAACTTTATGGGGTTTACAGAGGCCAGGTGCAGAGCTGGGTCATGCCCTTTCTCCACAACAGCCAGAGAAATGAAATGCAGGCTCCATGGGTAAGTAGGAAGGGAGGAGGATGGAAAGACAAAAGGAAGTTTTTATAGGGACGCCGAGGACAGCCTCCAGGTGAGGAAGAAAATGAGAGGGGTGTGGGGATGTGGGTCGTGTCATAAACAATGAGGGATGAGGGATAGGGAGTTTCCACGGGTTCACAGAAGGCTGCTGACCATGGAAATAGGTTTCAGGCAGGTGTCAGGAGCTGTGTTGCATTTTTGAAGAGCCCATGGCCACCTTCCAGGAGCCACAGCTCCCAACCCCCGGAGGACTCAGCCACAATCTATCCTCCGGAACCAGCTCCTGTCTCCCCAACCTCAGACCTGGTGCTCCAGGGAGGAGCCTCGGGCAGCTGGAGCCCCACATTCTTGAGCTCTCCCAGCCCCAACATTTATCTTAGGGCTATTTTCACTCCTAAGAACAAAGAAGCTTTCTATTCAGCAAGTGACGAGAACCCACACCTCTGACAAGCCATAGATCACCTTCAGAGAGGGCGGGAAGGGCTGGGGGTCAGGATGTGAGGCTTCTCCCTCCCACTCAGAGCCTCAGAGGGGGTGCCTGGCTCGTGGCTTGTGGTAGGTACCCTGGCAGAAGACAGAAATTGTGCAGGACAAACTGGTTCTGAGAGCCCGAGGCCAAGCCAGGGCAGGAAAATGGAGAAGAGAGGATGACTCTCAAGAATGAGCTGTGAGCAATCCCTGGGCCCAAACTCTTTGGGCTCAGTCTCCTCCTGAGAGATATATGATGATCAACCAAATCAGCTGCGGAGCTCTAAAAAGCACAAGGGAATAAATGCCCACAAGGTATATAAAGGCCAACCATACAGAAAAGTTAGAGTGGACTCAACATTCTCAGTAGCTGAATTTCTTGTTTCCTTCAATAAATATATTTGAACACAGTGCATATATAGGTATAGGAACACACACATATAGGCATGCATGAGTATATATATATATATATATATATATATATATATATATATATATATATTCATATAAAATCCATTTTTATATATCTGGTAAGAAATTTAACATATTGTTCTACAATGTTCTATTTACACTTATATGGTTAAATCATCCCATATTTGTACACATAGAGTTGTCTCCCTTTTACTGACTTCTTAATATCCCACTGTGTGGCTTTTGATGGATATTTCGATAATTGCCCATATTTTGCTATTGCAAATAATGCTGCTATAAATATCCATGTAACATACTTCCTTGTGTACAATTCTGTGTACGAGTAGGGTATGGTCCTGGAAATTCCAGGCAGCTCAAAGGGCATGTGTATGTATTTTTGTTTCAATGGATATTGCTAAATTGCTCTTTATAGAGGTTATACTCATTTACCCAGACGCCAACAATGTATGAGAGTACCTCACATCTTAGGTTAACCCAGTGTGTTATAAAACTTGATCCATATTAATGTGCTAAATGAGAAAAATAATATTTCATTGTGGTTATAACTTGCATTTCACTCATTATAAATAAAGTTGAGAAACTTTTAATGTGTTTAAAAGCCTGCACTTACAGGAGCTTTAAAACACACCGATCACCAGGTCCCACACTTTAAATCTGGTTCCATAAACCCCAAAATCAGTGTTTGTTAAATACTCAAGTAATTGGGGTAGATAAAGATTTTTTAAAAAGAGGACATAGTAAAAAAACACTATCCATGAAAGAAAAGATTGATAAATTGTAATTCAATTAAAATTATAAACATCTGTTCATTAAAAGAGCGTGAAAAGTCAAGCAACAGATTGGGAGAAGATATTTGCAATTCTATAAAGAACTCAGAACCAGAATATATACAGAATTCCTATAAATCAACAGGAAAATGGCAGTGACAAGGCAAAGGATGGAACACAGTAGAGTTGACATCAACAGACCACAACTAGAACATATGCTCCCTAAGGATGAGGATTCTGTCTGTCTTATTCACCAGTGAATTTCCAGAGCCTAGCATGGTGCCAGGCACATAGTACATACACAATAATGTTGTTGGATGAAAAAGAGTGAGGAACAGAAAAAGAGACAAAGGTGACACTCCTCTCCCCGGGGTTAAAATATGAGTGACTAAGAAGGTGGGGATTTAGATGGTGTAGAGGAGAGAAGATAGTTTGGAGAAGAGAGAAGAAGATGATGGGTTATAGAGAGACTGAAAGCCTAGCAGAACACCCAGCTGGAATGATCTAGTGGTCAGTTATAGAAACAAGAAAGCCCAACCAGCAATTTCCCATGTGAAGTCATCCTCCAAGAAGTGACTGCTGCAGCTGTATGACCAGATGACATAGGCAAGAGAGAATGGAGAGAAGATGGATGAGGACCGAATTCCAGGATAAGAAGCTGGGGAAGGCAGCAGGAAATGACAGAGAGAAGAATCAGGAAGGTGGGGCGTCAGCAAGGTTAACAGAAGACAAAGCTTCAAGAGGAAGGCACTCTCAGTTCATTTCTATCTGAGGAATAATTGTATCCCTGCTGCCCAAGTAATCTTGAGACAAACGCTTAGTAGGTGGTATGGACTTGAAAGAGAAACAGATAAGCTTTGAGCCTAAGCATAGCTCTGTTACCAATTAATAGTAAAATCTTAAGCAAGTTACTTAAACTTCTATTTCCCAATGCGTTGGATCTTCTGTTTTCCAACTGGTTAAAAATGGGGGATTAATATCATCTACACCCCAGGTTGCTATAAGGATTAAGTAAAGGCATATGAGAATAAATGAAATGTATGAAAATGCCCAGTACAGGGACTGGAATGGTTGGCGCTCAATGCTTACTCATTCTCCTTCCCTCCCCTCCTGTGTGCCAGGCTCCATGCTAGGATCTGATATGTGGGGGAAAGGAGGCTGACAAATACTGTGTGTGATATGATGGAGTGCAGGAGATCTAAGAGTGCTCCAGGACCATTTGTGGAGACTGGAGGGCGTCATTGCACGCTAGTCAAGCCGTTGAACCTGATAAAGCTGTTCCAGAATGCTTCTATCAGTAAGGAGATGTTGGTGACCCTGCACAGAGCTCTTTTAACAGGATAGTGGCAGGGTGGAGCTCGAGAAAAGAGGCATCAAGTATCATTCTTCAGCAGCAAGAGGAAAGACACAGAACTGCCACTGAAGGGGTAACTGCAAAGATGGAAGAAATGTCCTTGGATTGGGAGCAACCTGAATCTGTATGTGGGCACAGAGCGGGAGAGGCAGAGGATACAAGGAAGAAAAAGTCTGGCTGATGGAGCAAGACACTCAAAGTAAAGGGCTCCAACCCAGGGGCGATCCAAATTTAATGACATGGGTATGACTTGAGGAAGGGGTGCTCATTAAGAATAAGAAGGTAAATTTAGATACAAAAGTGTATGTTTATTTGTAGTAAGAAAATTATTCCCAAGAAAATAAAAAGTTTTATACTGATAACTACCACAATCACAAAATCCAGAAGAATGACATATTAATTAATTAACTGCCTGACATACGCCTATAATACTTTTAGGAAAAAAGTATTTCTTTTGCTGTGTACTCTCTGATTGATTTCTCTACCTCAAAAGTTTTGTGGTATTATTTTCTATACTGAGTATGGTAAAAATAACACAGTTTTTCCTCTAGCATGGTTGATCAAAATTTGTTTCTTTATTGCTGATAGCTTAGAAAAGTTTTGCAGCTTCACAACTTGATATTGGTAATGTCATAAAAATTTTTAGGATTGTTGTCATATTTGGAAAAGCCACTATCAAGTTTCTTTCACATATGAGCTATAGTATTTCAGGATGTGTCAAGTTTTCTTGCACAGTGACTCATCTTAAAATATTCCTTGAATTGACAATATTCATTAACCAGTTTGTTGACTTCTCATTGTAGTGGTTTACCTACGAGTTTTGCATTATCTCAACTGATGTCAGTATTTCATGTTAAATAAGAAATTTAAATATTGTTTATGTGAGTCAGTGATAAGTTCAGAATCAGAAGCACACAACTTTACAGGCAAACATTCTAGCTATTTGCAACATTGCTGCAAATCTGTGCCTTAGAAACACAGCAATTTTGATTAAATCATATTTTACACTGAAAAAAATGCATTTAAAATTGAGCATATTCCTGGCAGGAGAGAATTTCCATCTTGACTTGGTGTTGATGAAAACCGAATTCTTGCTTATAGTTTTACATTTCTGGTGAATGAAAAATAATTTTCCTAGACTAGCTTATGGTTCTACAGAGAGTTGCCTGCTGGCACCCAAAAAAATGTGTCCATGTCCAAAACTCCTGAACCTGTGAATTTGACCTTATTTGGAAAGGGGGTCTTCGTAGATGTGATTAAATTAAGGATCTTTTGATCATCTTGGATTAGCCCAGCTGAGCCCTAAACGCCGTAAGTGTCCTTATGAGAAACAGACTAGGCGGCGACATTGATACAGAGGAGAAGGCCCTGGAAAGTCAAAGGCAGAGATTAGATCGATGTGACCACAAGCCAAGAAACACCAGGAGCTGAAAAAGGCAAAGAAGGATTTTTCCCTAGACTTTGGACGCAGTGCTGCCCTGTCGACACCTTGATTTCAGGCTTCTGGCCTCCAGAACTGGCAGAGAGTACATTTCTGTTGTTTTCAGTCACGCAGTTTGTGGTTATTCATTATGGCAGCACTAGGAAACTAAGAAAAGTTCCATACATTCCAAATTTTGTTCATCTCCACCACACAAACGTTTCTTGTGGGGTTTCAATAAGATATATTCACAATCTAAAATGCCCTCCAGCCATGAACCCATGGTGCCAAGCAGGTCAGCACAGTGAACTGCAGAGAGCCCCCCAAAAGCCCTTCTCACTGTGGATGGCTGGCAAAGATCCACCCCAATATCTAGTCATTTAAAACAGCAATCATTTTATTTTATCCCTCAGTTTTATAGCTCGGTGACCAGGGAAGGGATCAGCTGGGTGATTCATCTCTTCCACATTGTATTTGTGGAGGTCATTCAATGGCATTAGCTGGCAGATGGTCTGGTTTGGAGAGTCTAAGAGGGCTTTGCTTACATTTCTAGTACCTTCATGGCTGGGAGGCGGGACTCAGCGAGGACCACTGATCTGAATGGCTTCACCAGCATGTCATCCTAGGAGTTGTTGGACTTTCTACATGGTGGCTCAGAGAGAATGTTTCAAGAGACCCGGAGAAAAGCTTCAATTGAAAATTCCCGACATTGACTTCCACTGCATGCTATTGGCCAAGCAAGTCACGAAAGCCAACCCAGATTCAATGGAAGGGGGTTAGGCCGCCCCCTCCCCCCCTCTCAATGGGAAGAATGTCAGAGAATTTGCAGGCATCTCTAAGCCATCACAATGGGACGCTGTCAGGAATGTGATGTTTATCTTTTCATAATGGTAGCCCTGGCTGTAGTGGCCAGGAAAGTTGAAGAAGAATGGAATTTAGCTAGAGAGATCAACTCAGAGACTACTAGAAACAGAAGTGCAAAAAAATGAAGATTTAAATGATGGTGGTATAAACTGGAAGGGAAAAGAAGGCATACACTTGAGAGATATTTTAGGAAGCAATAGAGAATAAGAACACGGACTCTGGGGTCACACAACCTAGTTTTGAATTCTTGTTCCATGAGAACTTTGGAAAATTACTTGTCTTCTCTGGGCCTCAGTTTCCTCATCTGTAAAATGGGGGTAATAATTGTACTTACTTCACAGGGTTGTTGAGAGGACTAAATGAATCAATACACTCAAAAAGCCTAGAACAGTTTCCAGATATACGAAGAATAGAGTTGAAATTAGCTATTAAAAACAAAATGTAAATAAAACTTTATAGGAGTCAAATTTGAACTAAAAACCAAGTGCACTGCCAGGGGAAATGACGATTCCCTCTGTATACCTGTGGCCTATTTGTCAGTGATGCTGAGGAGGTATTTTATGCTTCCGACTCTGGAGCTGTACAATACTTTAAAAGTACTGCATACTCCCATCGCACCTAGACATGGTCACTTCTTATACTTATTGCATTCAACTCAAGTGAGGGAGACGGAGCAATTTTTTTAAAAAAGAGATTTTTGAAGTATGGAGGAATTAGGGTACTCAATAAAACAGCCTGTCTTAATAAAGTTGGTACAACTCATCAGCCTGACGTCCCAGTCTTTCCTGCTCTTTATCCTTTCAACACATGTTGATTTTGTGTCCACTCTCTTCCAGTCCCTGTGCAAAGTTCTCGGGAGACAATGTGAATAAGACACTCCCTGCATTTAATCCATAAATAAATAAATGCAACTCAATGTCACAAGGGTTGGATCTTGGAAAATGAAGGGACTCTCTAGGCAAATGGTGTGGGGGTCTTCCTAGGATGATGGACAAAGCCACGGAGGCATCTGGGGTTGGTGCTTAGGGTAATATCATCTTGACTAGCATGTGGGATATGGTGGTCTTGGTAAGAGCAAAAATGAAAGGGGCAGCATTCAGACCCATGGTGATGTGTGCTGCTGGCTGGGCAGTGGTCTTGGAGACATGTGGGTTTTTACCTGCATCCGCCAGGTACCCTTTCACAGAAATAGCTCAGAAAGGCACCGGAGTGCTCCCCTTGTGGGGGCAGAGTAATCGAATCAGTTTATTGCCATTCCCGGGTATTTCTTCAAAGTGCTTGAAATGGGAGAAAATTAGTCAGCTAGACACTAGGTCCAAGTGCAGGTGGGGTTTGTTTGCAGCCAGAGGTGCTCCCAGGACCCTGCTGGCTGACTCTGTGCCATAGGTCCTGAGACTGAGGGCCACAGTCCTGTCCCAACTGCCTGGCAGTGCAGGAGGACAAACAGTCATCATGGCCCAACTGCTTTTTCCTGCCCTCCTGCCTCCACAGGAGCCAAAAGAGATAAACCCCAACACGAGATCTTACCAGGCTTCCCAGGAGGCTGTCGTGAAGTTTGTATGTGGCATCTCACCCCCAAACACTCCCCGAGGGGAAATAATATGTCTTTATCGTTTCAGCCCAAAATTGCACAGCAGAAGCAAGGGTTTGGTTCCAAGCAGCAGGAAAATGTAGGCGTGGCACACCCTCAGATGAAGGGTCCCCATCGATGAGCTTCCAAAAGCTCGGCAAACCACCCAATGCAGCCACAGTCCAGACACCAAAAGCAACCCCCCACCTGACCCTCATCCGCTGCTAACCCCACAACCGTCTGAATCCCAGCCGAGGCTTTACCTAACCCAACGCTAACACTAAATAGAAGAACTAACATAACTCAAACACCCACTTCAACTCCGATCAATCTGATACTGCCCTCAGCCCTAACTCGAGCTGCAACTCCAACCTCACCCTCGGTCAAAGGAAAGACAGAAAGGAATGATCTTAGGGGAGCGAGTCACCTCCGCTCCACAATCTGGTGGCCTTGACCGACAGCTGTCTGCAATTTGTAGCTTGAAATATGCCCTGATCAACTCTCCTTTGGGATTAAAATCTGATAGGAAACTATTGTCCTTATTAAAGGATTTAAAACCAGAAATCTATTTGGAAAGAACCAGACCTTGGAAGTTCATAGCTGAGAAATAGAGGCATTTTAGTTATTTCCTTTATAAACAGCAGACAGGGATGAAAGTTCTTAAGAAACTCATCTCCCCCACCCCTGGTCTGCCAGCAGTCATCAGGAAATAGGATTATCTTCAATTTATAAATGATGAATAATTACCACTTCTAAGAGGAGAGAAAATAGAAGAATCCAAAGAGACAAGCTAGATTTTTAAAGGGACACCAGCATGTTTCATCTGACTTAAGATCCAGCCTCCTCCCGACCCTGGGAGGCTGGGTAGGGATACCAGGCCTGTGGCCCACAGGGCACAAGGCTAAATGTGAAACAGGGAAAGTGGAGTTTCAGAGCATGAGGCCCAAGGGAAGTCCCAAAGTTGTACTCTTGGAGAAGGTAGAGGTCAGTCTGGAAATGTGACTCCAAAATGAGCTGTCAATCAAGGGGAAACAAGACAAATCACCGAGGCTGCACACAAAGCGCAAGGGCCGAATAGCAGCAGCAGTGAGGGCCAGAAGGAGAAACTGCAGGTTGGGGCAGGCAGGGGGTGAGTGGTCTGAAGTCATCCCAGGTTCCAAATGCCAGCACCACAAGCAGCTTTTATACCATTACAGCCAAACTTTGCACGGAAAAGCCAGATTCCTTTTTGAATAACTTTTTTCTGATTCAAAAAAGTTTAAGAAAATTTAGAAAGTACAAAAAATTGTAGAAACAAATTAAAATTAACCACAACCTTTTGACTCGAGTGATGGTCATTTAAAAGGCTAGGATGTTACTAGCACTTAATTATTTCAAGAATTTATCCTTTTGCCCTCTGTGTTTAGTTACTAACATCTAGAAGAAGAAAAGCTCTCCTGCTCCCTTTCTTTGTCCAAGAAGACTAAAGGCAAAAAGAAACCAAGGCCACAGCTAATGCTGACAGACCAGATTCTTTTTTCTGCATGGCTAGGGGGGGCAGCTGTCCATTCTGGAAGGGCGCATTGATCATTTCATGTGTCCCAGCACCATGAGAGGCACTGGGTTACAGCACGGCGGATACCATCCCTTCCCTGGGCACATGCATCTTTTGCAAAGGTTGCCTTGGACGGCCCAGGCCAATCCTTACAACATATCACTGACACCCACTCACATACTTCTATACCATCATACACATACTCGCACACTCACAAATGCATTCAGTCCCCCAGTCACTCTCACTGATGCACCCACTGACACACTCACAAGCTCACAGCACACCAACATACGAACACTTCTGCACTCAGAGACTATACTCATGTGCATACCATCACACACACTGTCACACACGCAGTCCCTGATAAGCACACACACTAGGCAGGTACATGCGCCTTCCTTAGTACTCCCCTAACCCCGGTGTAAAGTCAGCCGTGGCGTGTACCACATAAAATGTGATGAACTATATAACATGTCTTCCCCATCTCTGCCTCACCTGGAAAACTCCTCAGTTCATGCCTGTAAGCCCATCTCCCTACACAGTGCCTGGCACATGGTAAGTGCTCAGTAATGTTCACTGTATGAACTTGGAATGCCATGACTAAGGACTTTGGTGCAAGGACCAAGACAACCTCTCCCCGACTTCTCCCTCCCCGCCACCTCAGGCTGGTGTTGGAATTGGGAACCAAAAAAAAAAAAAGCTAAAGGAACTCCTCAGAAAAATGCCAGGTTCATGGCAAGGTTCCCCTAGCTCAGTTCTAGACTCGCTCCCCTCCACCCTTGGGGTAGACACAGACAGCAGCCGGTGAGCCTTCCCTGCTAGTCCACGTACGTGCGTGAAACCTGTGACCTTGTAAGAAAAGCAAAGAGACTTTGTCAGTTCTCCATCATGGTCTCCAGGCTCCCCCTGCCCAATCCTACCGTCTTCCCTTTTCCTTTCACAATAGTACTCCCTAATAAACTCTTTGCACACTTAATTCCAAAAGAAGGGGGACAGGAAGAGGAAGAAGAGGGTGGCAGAATGGCTTCGCTCCAAAGTGTGCGCCCATTGGTGAGCTCACCACAGGCCTAGAGCTGGCCCTCAGCTTCAAGAAGCCAGAAATTGGATTCCTGGGCCCTCCAAGGGTTGAGCAGATGCCAGGAGACTGAGATGTACTCCTCAGTTTCATGCAGGATGGTGGATAAAATTGAGTGGTTGATAAACTTCAGAAGGGAGAGACTTTATGAAATTTGACTTGAGACTTGACCAGACTTGAACGGATGGGACTTGACTAGACAGGACTGGACATGATGGGACTGGACAAGACAAGGCAGCCCGGGCTGAGTCCTGGAGCACTCACTCCAATATTTGGCAGAGCAGACAACAAAGGAGCTTCAGAAGAAGCAGACCAATCACTGGGGCTGCTAGAGCCCCACACAGTCACCCTTCCCTTGCTCAGTCAGCTCCAGGCCATACAACTACTGGCAGGCTTCCTGTGCCTGTCACAGTGGCCACACCACATACTGGCAGAATGATAGTCCATCTTCCAAACACACGGTCTGCAGAGTTAAGGCAGCTCCAGGACCAATGATACCCTCAGCCTGACGGTGGGGGATCAGAGCTTGGAGCTGGGGAGAAGGCTGGCATGGGGTTGGACTGGGGCTGTGTGACCCTGTGATTAGAGCTGCAGCTCAGCTCCTGCCCCTAACTAGAGTCTCAGATTTCAGAAGGGAGAGAGGTTTTGGGTGGCGGTGGGGGCATTTCTGGTCGGATTTAGTCATTATCACCATCCCATGTGCACAAGCACAGCCCTGGAGAGCTGGCTCCAGAGTACAATGCCTGGGGCTCGTGGAAGTAGGTGACCAAGACCTGGCCTCCTCCCCCACCCCCACCACAATACACAAATACTGAATCCCCTCTTTTCCTTCTGCAAGGCCAGCGGCAGCCAAGACCTTCTACTCTTTGGGGCTGCTTCCCTCACCACCAGGCTGCCCATAGCCTGCTCTCCACCTAGGGACTCATTAGCATTTTTAAGGTTCTCATTCCCCTACACATCCTGTCCTGGGATTGTCCTCTTCCTTGAGGCGTTATCACCTTCCACAAGCCTTTTATCACCCCAACCCAGCCTGCCTGGGGTCAACCTTCAATCCACAATTGTCTGGGGAAGAGCCCGGAAGCTTGGTCACACTTCCCAGGCAAGTTTCACAGTCCTTCCCATTTTGTCGGTTTTTTTTTTTTTTTTTTTTTGGTGGCAGGTCCTGAAGTCCTAAATCCCCTCCTACCTTCTCTCCCTCCCCCCACAAGAGGTGTTCCCATAATCAGTAGGCATCAGTCGGCTCTAATCAACCCCCTGTTTTGACTATTTTCGCAGCAATAAAAGGGCCATAAAGAGAAAGTCAGTGGGCCCTCTAGGAGCATGGATCTCCTTCACTGTGATATAATGAAAAACACCAAGTGCTTCCTCGGAGCCCTAAGTGACAGCCCTGGCAGTGGAGCTATTGGAGGAAGCCTAATTATGCTATAAATTAAAGGGTGTTTTTTTTTTTTTAACCAACATTATGACCTTTAATAAGATTGTTTTTACAACCGGCTGTCAATAAATCATGCAGGAGCACCAGTGAGAAGCATTCTCCGAGAACTTCTGTGAATTTCATTAGCTGCAGTTTATTTGGTTTTGGCGAGCTATGATGTTTTTTAAATCTCAAATTAAAGGCTCTGAACCATAAAAGCTAATTCAGAAAAGTTCCTGTTTCAGCCTCTGAAAACAAGCTTCCCTAATTGCAGAAATTAGCTGAGATGTGGCCAGGCCAGGAGGTCATTAGCTGGGAAGCCGTGACAAGTGGCTAGGACTTCACCAGGCCCGGCAGCCACGAGCCTCAAAGAATCTGAAGGTGACAGTTCCAGGGGCCTACAGTGGCCAGGCCTGGGAGGTCTTTGGCCTGAGGACTGCTCACCTTAAGAGGAACAGGCCAGCTCACCAAGTGGGGCTGGATGGGGCTAGCCCTGCCACAGCAGGTAGGGTCCTTAGGCCACCAGATGGGGAATCACATAAAGCTGGTTAACCCACTAGTCAGAACTTCTCCCACACCCCAATTTTCTCAGAGTTCAGCTCTTGTCCTTGCTACACCGACAGATGGTATTGGTGTTTTAATACATACGAGGAGATATAAGAAGAATAGGAAGTGGCCTATTCAGAGGCATCACTGCCAAAGGAGTACATGGATTCAGAAGAGACACAGTCAAGAGAAGCAGAGATGATGATGACACAAGGTCTGTTGCCCACATTTTAAGAAAGCAGGTGGACTGGGCATATGCCATAAGCAGCTAGCACACTAGTGCACACAGCTATCGGGAGGCCTGGGCTTAAATTCCAGCCCTGCTATTAATTACGGAACCTTGGTAGAGTGTACAGTTAAGATTGTGAATACCTTATTCAAGTACTGGTTTCGACACTTGCTAGCTGAGTGACCAAGTTACTTCATCTTTCCAGGTCTCAGTTTCCTTATCTGTACAATGGGGATATTACTAGAATTTTCCCCAGAGAGTTGTGAAGGTGAGGGACCAGAGGCAGGTAAATTATTTAGCACAGGGCTGGTGTCTATAAGCTCTCAATTTCCCTCTCTGGGCCTCAATTTTATCATCTGAAAAAAGAAAGTGGGACTAAATGATTTTTAAGGACACTGTGTAGAAGTGACTCACAGAGATGTCAACTCTCTACTTAAAGCCTCCAAAGGCTTCTCATCGCCCACAGAGTTCACTCTAAGCAGTGTGGACAGAAAAGAGGCCACAGGTTAAACCTGACAAGCTCAGGAGACTGAAAATAACCACATAGGAGGCGTGAACATAAAAATTCCTAACTGAAGTGGGCCATGGCAGGAAGTCACATCCTTGGCCTGTAGCTTCCTTGACAAAGGTCAATCTTCACCTTAAGTGAGCCTATCTGTTGTCTTTTTGCATCATACCCTTGGAATGTAAGAGTAATCCCTTTCCAGGCCCCCAAGGGGGAACAACCCACCACACTAGAGCAGAAAACTACAAAATCCCTCATTGTTATCATATTCCCCAAATACTATCTCTGTTCTGTAAAAGGCTATTAACTATCCTTTTCCCACCAATGTAAAAAAAGTGTGTGTCTCTCCATTTTGCTTTTGATCCAATCCCAGAGATTTCCCCACTTTGCTTTCTCCCACCCCCTTAATCTGCAACCAGCGGATTTCATGTAACGCTCCTCCTTTGATTCTAATGTATAAAATAAGTTGCAAAACGGCCATTTTCTGGAGCATTTTCTCAATCCACTGAGACTTTGTTTCCCGGCAATTATCGTCAAATAAATTGTCGCTCAAATAAACTCTTACAAGCTTTCTCTTAGGTCGGATGTATTTTCGTTGACAGCAGCTTGGAAAAAGCCTGCATGGTTGGGTCCCTGAGTGTGCCCCCAGGTCCATCTCCTGCTAGTTGCTGTCGCACCACTCGACAGAACTTACATTCCCAATATCCTCTGCCTGGGGGCCCAGGCACCGTCTCCCCTCTGCCTGGAATGCACTCCACGGCCTCTTTACCTGGTTCAGTCCTACTCTTTCTTCCAGGCACCTAAAGTCACTTCCCCGAGGAAGCCTTCTAGCCCCTCATCCTTACTCCGCCACTCCCACAGGTGCTTCTCTAATACCTGGTACTTTCGCTGTCCAACATGCTGCCCCCACCAATGCAGCAGCAAAGACCGTATCTCTTTTGGTCTCCTTGGATTCCCAAAGCCCGAAGCCATTCTTGGTGTATGATATGTGCTTAAAATATTTGTCACAGGAATGTTAAACATAGCAGTCAGAGACGTAACATCTATAATAACTATATGCAGAAATAGAATGATATTCTTGTAAACAGGTATTTAATTTGGACCGAGGAGTTGGGTTCCTTTATTCTAGTGAAATGATTATATTACAAGACGGTCAGAGAATAAAACTGCTAATACATGTTACCATGGTCTCACCTTCTGACCTTCATCTCCCTTTTCTCGGAGAATGAGGAGTGAAGATGGAATAGAGAAGGGACTACACAGGGTGAGGCTGGATCAGAAAAGATTGCCTTTGAGGACCAAGAGAAATGGAGGCTAGGACCCAGGAGGGTTCCCTTCTCCACTCCTCCAACTCCTTTCCCCCACCTGCCCAACTTCCACAGCTCTCCTCGGCCAGGAACATCACTGGTTCTACAATTTCCGAATGAAAACCATTCGTGAAGTCGTGCGTGGGAAATGAAATGCCAGCACATGGGCGTCAGTGACTGTGAAGAAATCATGGCATCTACACTCACCTGGCCTGCCTTTGGTTTTGCCTCATTAATCAGCTCCCCAGGTCATCGGGGTGTCTCGCCTCAGGCTTACAGGTCTGGTTTTTGTATAATACACATTTCCCCCAGTTTTTATTTCATCTGCTTTTTTCAAGCAGCCTTTCCATTATTTCTGAACATTTGAGTTAAAAAAATGTAAATTACAGACGCCTGTGGATTGACGTAATGTGAAAAGAAGGCGGCTGTTTTCCCTCCCTCCAAACAGGGAACATAGTTTTTAAAACTAATACACCCCTTAAACCTCACGAAGCTCATGTCAACCTCTTTAAATGGCTATTTTTCAGAAGGGAAAGGGGAAAAGAAGCAGCAGGGAAATGTGCTTTGGGCAATGTCTTGGCAGGAGGGGGAATGGCCCCAGCCTGTGCAGATGAGTCTGTCCCCTCCCTCGGGTCCAAGGTCGCAGCCCATGGAGAGCTTGGGGGAGGAAGGTGCACAGTGAAGGGATGAGCCTCTGAAGTCCTGGTCGGGAGGAGAGACTCAACAGATACAGGAGATGGAATTTCTTGGTATAGGGGGGTTCTGGAGAAGGTGGGAGCAGAGGTGTCAGGAAGGAAATAGGAGGGATCACTTTTTTCACCTAGCCTGGGACAATGTGGGGGGGGGCACTGATAGGAGCAGAGGGTCAGCGAATTAGCCGGAAGCATAATTAACATTGTCCTCCTTCTCTAGAAACAGGAACTGAATGTGGAGATCATGGAGTTAGGGATTATGGGTGGTGGGGAGATCTGAAATAGCATTGTGAGGAGCTCTAGGGAGATGACGAAAGCCACATGGAAACCGTGATCTGACCTCTAGCGAGTGCAAGACTCTCCTGTTTTTAAACACTCATAGGGCAGGAGCCCACTCAGTAATCCTTAGGAGTAGAGGCAAGGGTCACTTTCCTCTCTCCAGAGGGCTCTGGCAGACTATCTGTTCAGGCATCAGGTCCTGTTCTGCCTACAGCCCTGAACCAAATGCCTGGCAGAGACTCAAAGAAGGCATCTAGGAATATTTATGGAATGAATAAACAAACTAATATATGAATGGATCAATGAATGAATGAAATTAATACCTTCTAAATAACTATATTTCTTCTGGGAGGAAGAATGGAAGCCTCTTTTCCAACAACACCAAAATTGCACCCCAAAACAAGGCTGGCACGGACAGTTGCACTGGTATGAGAAATCCAAATAAAATTTTTTTCTTCCAAAGTGGCTTGTCATTCAGAAAGCAAAATGTGCTAATAACCACTGAGAAGCTTCTCTCTCTCTCTCTTTCTTTTCTGGGTTAAACAGGTTGGGATTTGAAACTCAAAGAAGGCAGACGGGATAGCAAAGTCAATTTGGAAGTACCCCAGCAAGAGGCTGGCATGAGGCACCCTGTGTTTTCCAGTTGGGTTGCTGATCCTTGCTATTTAGAAGCCTCAGAAGGCAGACAGCCCACCCAGCCACCTGATGGATGGTGCCAGCTCTTTCAATTTCTGAGGTTGAAATAGGCCTTTGGAGTTTCTCAATTTGCCTCCCAGACTCGAGAGATTCCCAGCAAATCAGCCAGTGCTTCCCCTCCATTTGAAAATAATTTCTTGTTTGAAAATAACTTTTCCAGTGCCTTCACATCCTAATCCATGAAGGCAGCTTTAAATGTATCAAGTTTACAGGCAGATGGGTGGCTCAGTTGGTTAGAGCGTGAGCTCTGGGCAACAGGGTTGCAGGTTCAGGTCCCACAAGGGCCAGCGAGCTGCGCCCTCCGCAGCTAGAATGAAGACAACGAGCTACTGCTGAGCTCCCAAGCAGCCGGCTGGCTCAGTTAGTTGGAGCACGGGCTCTCAACCATAAGGTTGCCAGTTCGACTCCCACAAGGGATGGTGGGCTGCGCCCCCTGCAACTAATATTGAACACGGCACCTTGAGCTGAGCTCCCGCTGAGCTCCTGGGCAGCCAGATGGCTCAGTTGGTTGGGGTTCAGTTGGTTGGAGCGCATGCTTTCAACCACAAGGTTGTCAGTTCAACTCCCGCAAGGGATGGTGGCTGCGTCCCTGCAACTAAGATTGAAGAGTGGCAACTGGACTTGGAGCTGAGCTGCGCCCTCCACAACTAAGATTGAAAGGACAACTTGGAGCTGATGGGTCATGAGAAAAACACACTGTTCCCCCAGTAAAGTCCTGGAAACACACAGTTCCCCAATAAAGTCCTGTTCCCATTCCCCAATAAAATCTTTAAAATATATATATTTAAAAAAAATGTATGAAGTTTAGCCCTTCCTTCCCACACCCACATCAGAAGACACTGCTAGGGCAATCCAGGGGAATGCCTCTGCGCCCAGATCCCTGGGGTCCACGCTTCCTTTTAGGCAGTTTCCATGGAATGTGGGGGTGGATGAAGATGGAGATCATGGGAGCAGAAAGACAACCCTCGAACCCACAATGTCTCTTCCTCAGCTGAAGCCAGGGAGATGTGGACATGTTGCCAGTCAAAAGACAAATGTCAGTGTCCCTTGCAATTTGATCTGGCTGGAAAAAAGGATATGCTTCCCCATTGTCATTTACTCTGGTTTATAATTTAGGGAGTAGAGGGTAAGGCCTCATAGAGCTAAGAATCTTGAGCTAAAAGTCTTCAGGCCAAAAGGAAAATCGTTTAAAAAAAAAATACAACGGCTTATCAATTTTATTCACCTCCTGTTTAGATGTGAAAAATGCTCCAGAGGGAAGTTGCCTGAGCAAAGGCCAGGATTTACTATGTATTTCCCACAAACAGGGCTCACTGGTTTGTTCTACGAGAAATGAAACCCAGAAGACCCACCCAGCAAGCCTCTTGGGCAAAAAGAAGCCTAAGCCAGATTTTAAAAATCCACTTCAGGGCTTTTTTACTGCTGAGGGGAGGGCGGGGGCGGGAGGGGGTTGAAGAATTGTCACTGGGCAGGAAGGTAGCACCTCTGGGATCTGGCTCTGCCCCCTTGTTGGCTGGTATAACTCAACCTGTGCATCAGATCTTTTTTTTTTTTTTTCTTTTAAATGGCCACAATTTATCTGGCTTCTATTCATTTTTTTTAAGTCCAGGGTGAATATGATTGTTAAATTCTATACATGTACATTGGTGTAAATTAAAAGCCGTATTTCACTACCCGGCAGACCTCCTGTTTGCCGCAAAGGTAAAAATGGTAAAACTAAGCTCTATGAGCCAAGACACCGATTATCAAACTCACCCTGAAGATACTGAAAGAGAAGGATCTTGTGATTTTCTTCACTAAAGCTATATCCCCTTTGTGCCTTTATAAAATCTGGTTCTGGAAAAGTCGGCGCCAAGATGCTCTAACTGAAAGTAGACTTTTGGATTAATTTAGTCAGTCATGTTCTGACCATGGCAACAAGAGGCTATTATAGGCTTTTTTTTGCAGCAAGCAAATTGCTTTGTAAAATTGATATAGCCATATTAACTCCTAAAGGGATTTAAGAGGAAAGTGAGTGAAGCCTTCTGGAGACAGTGATCTCTTGCTTTTTCGGTCAGGGACTGACATCAGTTTTGACCACAAGGGAATGTTTTTTCATGGAAGTCCACACTTGGCATTTCTTCTTAAGTTAAAAGCAAGAGCAACGTAATAAATGTTTGGTAACAACCCCCCACATACTTAGATTTATTGGCTAGTTAAATCTTTAATGGTTAAAGTTAAAAACCTTTTATTTCAATGGCCTGGGGATTTGCACAGCTGGAAGGTTGCATTTTAATATATTCAAATTGGAATGGAAAAGCCAAAGTGACCAAGACATTGACTTTCTTTCTTGGATACTCCCAAGCTGGTAGTGAGCAGACAACCGGCGTGGCCCTTCCCCAGGTCGTCCCTCCTCACCCCAAGCCAAACCTAAATGGGGAAGAGGAGTAGGGGAGAAGGAAGTATGCTGCAACGGCCAATTTGGGTGGCTCCCTTCCTACTTTCATCCACCTGCTCTTGTTCTCCACCGGAGTAGTTAAGAAATTAAGGAGCCAGCTCCACTCTGGTTCTACCACCCAAATGACTCATGTTGTCTGAGTCACTCCTTGCCAGCTTTACCCATCTGGAAATTCCCTAGTATGATGGCCTGGATTGGAAAGATGACATGAAAAAGCAGTGGCAAAGAGGCTGGGGTAACTGAATTTATAGGGGTTGATAATGTGATGAAGGGAGAAGGGAGAAAATGGAAGACTATCAGAGCATAATAGAAGTACAGAATCTAAGAGGTCGGAGTGATGGAAGTGACGGGTGGTGCTCATGACGTCTAACCAAATGCTCCCTTTGTGCCAGGTAATTTCAGACTGCTTTATGTGAATTAATTCATTGATTCTCCATTGGTACCATCTTACTCTCCCTTTACAGATAAGGAAACTGAGATATATAGAGGTTAAGCGACTTGCCCAAGGTCATGTAGCTAAAAAGAGAAGGAGTCAGGATTCAAACCCAGGCCATCTGACTCAAGAGCCCACAATCTTAATGGGGCCTTCAAAGAGCTGGGTATGGGAGTCTCCCAGGTCTTGGAAATGAAGAGTGTTGACGTCACTGGTAAAGCAAAACCTACAAGGACATCTCCCTCCCTTTCAGGAAACATGAGAATGAGGAAATCCTAATTCTCATGCACATCCCACAAATGCACACTTCATCCCAGCAGCACCTCATGTACATTAACACACAGAAACACATCCTGACAAAGGTATGTTATGCATTCATCTACCTACTCCACAGACATAAGCTTCAGAAACACACACTGTCATGCAGGGACTCAGCTCCCACTCCCCACACAAGAACACAGGATATGGGGAGGCCAAAAAAGGAATAACGGAGCCATAGATAGGGGAGTCATACCACTATATTCTCAATGGCAGCTGGTCGAGACACAAAAGCAAACATCCGCCAGTACCTCAACGAGGGGTCTTCCTGTGCCCCAGTCTTGCTGGCAGCCAGGCGAGACACAGGAAGTAGGATCAACAAGATCCACAATGTAATCCGCTTGCTAACCGCACTTGCTAGCCTCAATCCCCCACCTGCTTCTCTGCCAACCAACCAAACCCCTGGCGTAGCCACGACAGTTATATTAGTGGCTCATGGCTAACCGATAACAGCTGATGGCCACCCAGCCACAGTGGATGGCCATCTGATTACAGCTGATGGCCATCTAATAACCAAGCCAGCACCTTTCTACATGAGGCCGAGAGCCTGGAAACTGCTCTCTGGGACTCTGCCCCCACACTCACACACATCGTGGCACCAATGCTTTCACACAGATGCACAAACATTCAGACACAGATCTTCTGGCACCACACAACTGCATAAGTGTGTATATACACAAACACACACTTGTGCACACCAAGGGGTATACCAAATGCAGTTATGTCTCAATGAGTCCTTGGGACTCAGCCGTGCCATTGCTTCTCAGCTGTTGACTGACTGCTGTCGGGCGTCCTGACAATCATGCACCTGGCCAAGACTGGATCCTGAAGGATGAAGGATAAGGCATATGGATCAGACTGCCAGGGATTATAGGTGATCCAAAGGCCGCCAGGACAAAGTAGTGATCCACAGGATCATCCACCCACCACTTCCAATCCCTAATCCTAAGAGCCCTGAGTTCTCACCTTGAGAAACGTCAACCAGCCTTTGCTAGTGACCTCTGCCAGGTCAAAATTAAAGGTCAGGCTTGGGTCTTTGGTCACCAATAGTCTCGGCATCCAAGATGAATGCTGCAGGGAGGAGTTTAGGTCATTCTTGTTAAGAAAACTTGATTGCTCGGTCTCAGGGAGAGAAGACTCTTGATGGAAAATGCCAGGCTCCTAGTGAATTTTCTAGTCCTGAAACGCTAATATTTCTCATATGGAGGCTCACAGGTTTTTCACAGGGTTTTCAATTTCAAGGCCATTTTGGCTTTTTATGGGGTTTGATGTTCTCTGCACAAACATAGGTTTAATAATTGACAGAGTGCCAGGCTGCCCACTTTTGCACTTACAGGCCTGTCACACAGGACAGCAAGGCCACTCAGCTCATATGGCCCGAAAAGCCACGACAGTCTACTCCCTGGCACAGAGACCTTGCCAATTACAGGAAGTTGAGAAATAAAAGAAAGGTTTCAAATAAAAAGATGTCAATTTAACAACCAGGGACCTGGAAACAGATGTTCCTCACAGAGCCCGCGAGCCGCCCACTCGCCCGCCCATCCGTCCTCCGGGTTTTCAAAGTCACTTCTTGTCAGGTGCCCTGGTTAAGAGGGAGAATTAATGAGCTGTGCTCCATTTTACGGCTGCCGTCTGATGTGGGAGCCGTGTGCGGAGCGCTCCGTGGACTGGCCAGCCTGGCCCCCAGCCCTTCCTCCAGCAGCTCTGCCTGGATCAAAGACGAGAGCAGCTCAGCTTTTATAGCAAAATGATTAAAACCACGTGGGGCTTGTTTCCTCACACGTGACCTCTCTACAAAGTGCAGAAGGGGGAGCAGAGGAAAGGTGAACCCAGAGGTCTCCAGGCTCAGGGAAGAGGAGGACCCCAGATGCAGACACTATAGAAAATAAGCACAGACATGCGTATGCGCATGCGTGCGCACACATAAATATTGCCTTTTCCCTGAAAGTTGAAACCTATCCCCAGAATGAGCAGCTGGAGAGCCTAATTAACCAGGTTAGCTAGGACCACATAGCACCACAAATATATGATAGATAGATAGATAGATAGATAGATAGATAGATAGATAGATAGATAGCCAGTTATTTGATTACTCCTAGTCCTTGTAGAAAAAAAGTACAACTACATTGTACTGACAAATTAAGTCTCAAATGTCCCTGCTGCATCTAGACAAATAATTTCTCAATCATCTGCAGTCTCTGGCAACTCAGCCACACCTGAAAAGCACAGCACGTGGGTGGTAGGCAACCTCACTTCTGTTCACCCAGGTGATTCCCCTCCCCTGATATTCAAGGGTAATCTCCTTCTCCCCCAGCAAGGACAGGATTCAGTGACTTGTTTCTACAGAAAAGAACGAAGCAGAAGTAGTGAAATGTCACTTCCAAGATTATGTTACTAAAAGATGGCAGCTTCATTCTTGGACACACTTTCTCATGCTGAAGGAAGCCAGCTTCCATTTTGTGAGCTGAACTCCAAGAGGCCCATGTGGCAAAGAGCTGAGAGAGACCTCCTGCCAGCTGCTTGTGAGGGACGGAACCCTGCCAACAGCCGCCTGAGTGAACGCAGAAGCAGACCCTCCCCCAGTCAAGCCTTGAGAGACCTGCAGCCCCCGTCCACACCGTGATTGTAGTGGTCTGAGAGACATAAGCTGTGCCCAAATTCCTGACTCACAGAAACTATGACATAATAAATGTGTATTTTAAGTTGCTAATTTGGGGGGTAATTTGTTAGGTAGTCGTAGATAACTAACACATTTACATACCAGAGAAACACAGCGCCCTCAACCTTTTCTCTTCCCCTGAGATATCTCTATGCTCCCAGGTATAATGTACAGCAATCTATAAGTGAAGCTTCTATCCTCAACCCTATCGCTACCTTTAGCTCTCTGAGCTCATCCCAGCCTTGCACACACCAGGTATGCACGCACCTCAGAGCCTTTGCACTTCCCCAGGGCTTGCTCTCCCTCCTCCTTCAAGTCTTTGCTTGACCACCACCTTCTTGGCAAGGCTTTTCCAGACTACTCCGCTTAAAAAGGAAAGCCCTCCACTCAACCCCTGGGGCTCCCTATTTCCCTTCCCTGCTCAGTTTTTGCCATAGCCTTTATCACCATCTAGCTTACTACACATCTTACTAATTTTGTTTCTTGTTTGAACCCTCCCCCCAGAACACAGGACAGGGATTTGGGGATTTTTGTCTGTTTTGTTCACTGCTCCATTTCCAGTGTCTAGCCTGGCATTCCACAAGTATTCTTGTTGAATACGTTAACAAATGGAGATATAGATCTCTCATTTTCTAAATACCTACTATTATATACTAAATATATATTGTCATTAATCCTCATAACATTGTCATTAATTCTCATAACAACTCTATGAGGTTGACATTGTTTCTTGCTTTACAAAATTTAAAACCCGAGACCAGAGAATGCTATTATACAAGGTCCCACAGCTAATATGAAGAAGTGCCAGGAGCTGAGACTCCTATATTCTTTTTAGTATTATTAAATTTATTGGTGTAACATTGGTTAATAATGGTTAATACCATTATATAATACATTCTTATCTCTACACTTTTTCTATTGCACTAGGTAACTCTTTATAGTTAACTAAGTCCTTTCCAAAGCACTGATCTCCTCTAACCTTAGCAACAACCCTATGAAAGAGGAAGTGTAATTATTATCTCCATTTTGACAGAGATGGACATCAAACCTCAGAGAGGTGAAGGCACTTGCCTTGCTCGACACAGCTGGCGTAACAACAGAGCCAGGATTTCTTTGGTTCATTCAAAAAACATTAACTAAGCAACTCCCAAGTACTAGACACCATAAACAACATGACGTGAGCCCCCCTCAACTCCTCTGGTTCCCCATTCGCCCCAGTCCTCTTCTTGTTGGCCACCCCCATGTACTGAGTGCTCGCTCCAGGTAAATGTGGATCTAGCAAATGTTACCTTGGTGCCTGATCACTGCACTGTACACCTGAAGCTGAACAATAATGAATGCCAACTATAATATTATATATATATGTATATATAGCTATGTATACATTTACAAGAGGCAGAGTACAGCATTGGGAGTGGAGATAGTGGAAATGGGATGGCTCGGTGCGACGTCAGAGAGATAGTGGATGGGGGGTGGAGGGTCCACAGTGTGAGGGATATAAATGATAAACGTTTAAGTAAAAAAAAAAAAAAAAAAAAAAAACCTCATAGACACAGACAATAGTTTAGTGGTTACCAGAGGGTAAGGGGGGTGGGGGTGGGAGATGAGGGTAAAGGGGATCAAATATATGGTGACGGAAGGAGAACTGACTCTGGGTGGTGAACACACAATGTAATTTATAGATGATGTGATACAGAATTGTACCCCTTAAATCTATGTAATTTTACTAACAATTGTCACCCCAATAAATTAAAAAAAAAAATGTTACCTTGGGCTGGTCAGACAGGGCTTGAGAGGGGCTGTTCTGAAAGGGAACGACAAGTGAGGGCTGAGGTCTTTGGGAAGGAACACAGAAAAGATTACAGAGAAGGGGGTTTTCAAAGATGGAGCCAGAAGATGCATTAAGCAAGAGAAGGTTAAGGTATCAGAACTCTTTAAATTTCGTTTTTGTCCCCGTTCCTCTCCCATCCCCCCACAGGCAACCATCTTAATGTGTGTTTGATGTGTATGTATCTTGTGGTTTGCCGGTGCTTTTGCAAAGCGCTTATCTTGCCTTTGTGCATAAGTTATTTTTAGTTGATGTAAATGCTATTGTGTTGTATGTCTCCTGGTTTTTCACTTTTCCTCTCAGCACTGTTTCAAAGATCTGTGCATGTAACTGAGGGTACATATAACCACTTGCTTCCAACTGTTACATAATACTCTGTGGTGTGTAGCTACCACATCTAACCCATGCGCTCCTCTAGGGATGACACCCAAAAGCTTACTATAACCACTGCGGTGCTGCCATGCATATCCCTGTCACACCCCTCCCAGGCCTGTGTGAGCGGGCCTGCGGGCTCAGAGGATATAAATAGTTTTAATTCAGTGATGCCTGTTTACTATCCTGACACACTCCCACAAGTAGAGCACACACATTCTTATACCCTCATAGCCCTGCCTTGGTATTATCCAGCTTCCTAATTTCTGCCAGTCCAATCCTTGTAAAGTGGTATCTTGTTGTTTCTTTAGTTTGCATCTCTCTGATCATTAACGAGTTGCAGCAACTCTCATATGTGTGTTGGCCTTTAGGTTCTCTTGAGCTAATCAGATTTAAAGTGGAAGAGGGAAGATTAGTCAACTCAAGTGACCTGGATTCCTGCAAAAAGGGGGAGGGTTGGCAGTTCCCCGGGCAGAGGAATCAGGAATGCTCAAACAAAACGTGCAAGTGGAAAAGGCTTCAAGAAGAACAGTTTGGGCCTGAACTATGGGATTTTCCTTGGGGAAATAAATAAATAAATAAATAAATAAATAAATAAATAAATAAATAAAACATATATATATATATATATATATATATATATATATGTTTTATTTCCCCAAAACACTGGACAGAACATGGAAAACAGATGGCTCAAAGCGGGGGGAAATGGAGTTAGCCAGGAAGATAGAAGCTGGGTTCAACCTGTCAAAACCTATCTTTTGGAAACTTAAATAAATTGGATTCTATTTTTAAAAAGAGCATTTCTGTTCTTCAAAAGACATACTTGAGAGACTGGAGAGACAATCTACAGTGTGAGAAAAGATATTTACAGAATGTACATGGCAAAGAACTCAGATCCAGAACACATAAGAATTTCTGCAAATCGATAAGAAAAAGACAAACTATTCAATACAAACATGGGCACAAGACTTGTAGAAACACTTCATAGATGTCCAGTAACCATGTGACAATGTGCTCAATTTCAGTAATCAGATACACGAACTGAAACATCAGAGAGATACCACTACACTCCCACAAGAAGGGCTAACATGAAAAACACAGACAATCCCAAATGTTGGGTAGAATGTAAACTGGCACATCCTCTTTGGAAAACTATTCAACGATATCTTCTAAACCTGCCCTTTAGGTAAGCATATCCTTTGACCCAACAATTCCATCCTAGGTATATACCCAACAGACGTGCATTTACCAAAGTACATGTACAAAGTGTTCATAGCATCACTACTTATAATATACAACAACTGGAAACTATCCAAAGACTCATCGACAATAGGACAGATAAATAGCTGTAGTATATCCACGTAAAGAAATGCTACACAGCAATGAAAATGAAAGAGCTACGGCTCCACCCAACAGTATAGATGAATTTCACAAACATGATGTCAAGCAGAACGTCGCCAATACAAAAGAGGACATAGTGTATTTATATACATTGGTATATAAAGTACAAAATAAAGTACAAAAACAGGTGGAACAATCTATAGTGAAGTCAAGACAGTGATTAGCCTTGACCAGATATCAACTGGGAAGGGTATGGAGGAGGGGGCTTCTGGAGTGGGAGAAATATTCTGTTCCTTGATCAGGGTGGTGATTGCATGGATGTGTTCACTGTGAGAGATTTCACCAAGCTATATTCTTATGACTTGTATTCTTTTCTGTATCTATATATGTTACCTCAATAAAAGTTCAAAACATATTTGTTAGATACTTATTGCCTTGCCCAGCCTCATACTGACAAATCAGAGGTAGGAGACAGACCGCCCAGGGAAGGGGGAACAGAGTGTGGAATCCTCACACACGTACAAGAACAGATGCTCCCGCTTCCCTGCTTTGTGAGCAGAGTACAAGTGAGTATGCAGCCAATACGTGCCTCATGAGATTTCAGGGAACAAGATAGCAGTGTTGTAAATGTGGGTAGGGCTTTATTAAGAACCAAGCACTTTTATATATTTTATTCCGCCCTTTGCAGCTGAGTCAACTGAGATCCCTAAAGGTAATATGACTTGCCCGAGACCACACTGATAGTAAATCTCAGAGCTAGATCTAGTCCTCGGGTCTCCTTGCTCAAGAATTTTTCTCTCGGGCAACACTGCCAGCTCTATTTGAGCTGGAGCAATCAGGGAAGGCTCCCGGGGGGTGGGGGGGAACAAATTACACGGGATACTGAAGGATGGAGATGGTTTATGAGGGCAGACAATGGAGGAGAATGCCAGGACCAGGAGCTTCCCAGTCTAGGGGGAACTTGGCTTTGCGCAGAGGAGCGGTCGGAGGTGCTCTTGGGAGACAGAAAGAAAGACTGGCCACAGGAATCCAGCTGGTGCTCCCAGACCTCGCTCTCATGCCCCTTCTATAAAGCCCTAGGAGTCTGTCCTCCCAACAGCTCTCCGTGCCCCCAGATTTATTTTGCTTTCTTTCGCTAAATCAAACTTTATCAGACAGTTTTACTGTCAGCCGTTAAACCAAAATGTGTTTGTGCAACAGTAAACACCTTGTTACTGTGGGGAAGGATTACATAAACAACAGCAGAGACAGGCCTGACTCACTGTACCCAGGAGTCCCCAGGAGCTAAGTGGCCCTCAGTGGAGGTGGAGGAGGGCACTTCAGGGGCATCCTGGAGCCTGCGGGTGAGGGGAACAACCCACACTCCGACCTGGGGCATTTGCTTTCACCAGAATAGAATGGCTGGCAAACATTCCGCCAGTTAGAGGCTGCATGTCCTCTAGAGAGCTCAGAAGGGTACACAGACCCTCAGCAGAGCCCTGGGGGAGGGGGCAAAATGCTAGGTAGCGGTCGGGTGAGTTTGGATTAGAGTCTGGTGATAGGGCAGAGCTAAGTAAGTGTGGGGAAAAAGATGACGACTGGAAGGAGTAAAGAGAGAACAGGGTTAGGGTCAGGTTGGGGAGACAAGAGGGTGAGTCTGCAGGGCTGACTGGGTCTGGATTGGAGCCCCTTTGGAAGTAGATGGGGGTATGGAGAGGGTAGATCTGGGATGAGTGGCAGATAGAGAAACTTGGTCTGACCAGAGGCAGGGACCAGTGGGCAGAGTAAGCCAGCTGGGCTGCCACTCGCACTGGGTCTGCCCCAGGTCCCCAGGTGTCAAGGCCTTTTCTCAAGGTACATTCCTCCCTCCCATCCACACACAAGACCCTCTCCATAGGGCTGCTTGCTGAGCCAGAGAGCCATGTGATACAGGCTGTCTAGGGGAACTTGAAAGACAGGATCTAAGGGGGCCCCAAGTACTAGATAGAACACAGCTCGAGGGAAGATTAACAAATAATTTACATTTTTGCCTCTGCTGGGCACCGGACACCATGCTAGGAGGTTCTGTACCACAGACACTGCTTCAGCTTGATTCTCACACCCACACTTTGGAATAGAAATTATTATCCCCATACAACACGCCGCCCATTTGCGTTAATTATCTTATTCCTCTTATACTACTACTACTCACAGTTATTTTATCGAGCACTTACTATGTAGCAGGTACTCTGGCTATATTTTTTCACGAAATCCTCACATCCAGTTTATAAGGCAAGTACTTTTATTCTTCTATTTTACAAATGAGGAAACCAAGACTCTGAGAGATTGAGTCACTGTGTTGGGGTCATACAGCTGTTAAACGGCCAAGTCAGAATAGGGGCCCAGATCTCTAATGCCAAAGCCTGTGTCCCTCCTCCTCCTGAGTCTGTGCTAAAAAGAGGGTTTGGAGGAAGGGGTAGTAGTATAATTGGGGGTGGGAGGGAGCGCAAGAGGCGGCACACACACAGAAGGGTTTGCCCTGGACACAGGGCATGCAGAGACCCCGATTGAGGAAGAAAGAACAGTCGTCAGACTCTCATGGCCAAAAGGAGGGGGAAGCTTCTGGGCTGGCATGGCCCTAAACTTCTTCCTCAGAGACTAGAACATACACTCCAGAGCCCTGGAAGCCACTGTCCATTCCAGGCTGCGAGTCGGTCAGGCGCCAGCCTGTTTCCTGAAATCCTGGCCTGAGGCCTTTTAACCCTGGAGGCTATATCTTCCTCTTCCAAGGTAGAGATCCCAAGCACCCCCTCAGCCATGCCTTTGGCCTTCAAAGCTACTCCCCCAGGTATTTATCTCCCTGTCATCACCCACCACCCCATCCCCCTACCCTCTACCACACACTGACCCCCTCAGCCAGGCCACAGCCCTGGAGCCTGAGGCTACACAAAAGAGGCCTAACACCTGAGGTTAGTGTGACCTCAGAGCATTAGACCACTGGGGCGGCAAGCTCCCAGGTCACAGCAGTCTTTCTGCTTGGTTCCTGGGTACACGCAGGCCACGGACTTCACTGACAATCTAGTCCCTTCTGAGACCAGGGAATCCAGCAAGCTTAAATCTTGGGACTGGACCCAGGTCTAGCGCCACAATTCTCAGGATTCACTTAACAGAATCACAAGGTAGGATTCAAGGGGGCAGGCCCAGGGTCCCATGTTCAGAAAGGCCATGTTTGGTTTAACGCCCTGTTGTCACTGTCTTAAAATTTGTGTGTGTGTGTGTGTGTGTGTTTAACAAGGAGTTCTGCATTTGTATTTCACACTGGGCCTGCAAATTGTATAGCTGGTCCTGCACAACAGCACTGGTATCCCTATGCCCTGAATCTTCTTCTTGGGTCCCCAGGCCAATTCCAGATGGAGAAAGCCTAGTGTGGCCAGGAGTCCCTCAAGCTGGACACTGCTAGCCCAGAGGGCAAATCATGGCTGGCCCAGGGAAGGGCACAATTAGATTGTTCTGTGGATCTCTGGCACCTAGGACCCTGGGAATAGCAGGAACAGAGGAAAGAGTTTGTCAATTAGGGAAGAAGGTGAAAGAAGAGAAATGAGCTTCCGAGAGCTGCAGCCAGGGAAGCCTGGGAAAATGGAACAATCAGAGGTCCAGAGCTCATCCCCAGGGTCCTGAAACCACAGTAACATGGCCAGCTGCAGACACAGAATCTGAGGCAGCATATCAGAGAGGTTAGGCACTTGGACACAGAGTTGATGAGCACGGTTCAAAACCTACTCTGCCACTCAGTTGGTGTGTCTTGTTATATGCAAGCTGAGTTTCCTCACTTGTAAAATAAAAATAATACCTACTGTGCAGAGTAAAAATTAGAGACAATGTAAGTTAAGGAACAATTTCTCAAATGCCCGCCACATGTCAAACACTGTATTAGACACATCTCCCCTGGGAGGCCTCAATTATTTCTCAATGTCAACCTGCGAGGTAGAGATTGAGGTTTAGAGAGCAGACCGTGCCCACGGTTGTAGAGCAGGCGAGAAGTGGAGCTGAGGTTTGAAGCCAGTTCTGTGGCACTGGAAGCCTTCTGGGTGCCACCGCCCCTCCCTCTCAGGCATTGTGATGCTGAGCTACAGATGTGTGTTCGGATTTAGTCACATGGACTTGTCAGTGAGAAAAGTATTCCAAGAGTAGATTACATGAAAGAGGTTCTTCTATGAACTATCATTTAAAGTCCCTCTTTTGGAAAAAAGATTTTTTTTACTAAAAGGAAAAGTATAATTAGAGACCATCCATGCTGTCTCCATGGATCCCGCCCCACCTCCCCACTACCCGCCACCCTGTCTGAGACAGAATTGAACAGAGGCTGCCATCGTGTCTGGAGTGAAGGATGCTGGGATGCCTGCCAGCCACCTGGCTCCCCCTTATCATACTGCATTTATTGCCTTTTTTCTGTTTTATGGGAGTATAATTTAAATAGTGAAAGTGCAAAAATTGTTAAGTATGTAGTTTGATGAATTTTCACAAATCAAACACACCCACATAACTAACACCAAGAAACAGAACATTCCCAGTATCCCAGAAACCCCTCTGCTGTTCCCTTGGAATAACAACCCCACCCCACTTCCCACGGGCTGACTTTCAACACTACCAATTAATTTTACCTATTTTAAAAGTTTTTATAAATGGAATCAAATGGAATATACTCTTGTGTCTGGCTTTTTTGTTTAATATTATGTTTGTGAGTCATCTGTATTTTTCCAAGTACACAATTGCAGTTCATCAATTCACATTGCTGTATAGTATTCCTTTGTATGAATACGCCACAATTTACCTATTCTGGGCACTTGAGTAGTATCCAATCACTTAAAGGCTTTTAATGTTTTGTGATTTTGGGTGACTAAAGGTCAGACTCTCCAAAAGACTCTGTAAAAAGTAAGGTTATGTTTCATTACTGATGGATTTTTTTTTAATTTTTTAAACAAGGATGGTGATGATTTCTCTTCCCTGAAGTTAAAGCATCACAAACAATTTGTGTGATATTTTCACCTCCAAGAGGAATGCTGGAGAAATAATACCTTAAAAAGTTACTTGATAGATCCCAGATGGTGGAGTAGATAAACACTGTGCCTGGGTCCCTCCATGAACACATTAAAATTAAAACTAAATTATAGAACAATCAACCTGGAGAACCATCTGAAGGTGAGAACCAAATAGAAGTCTTATAACTAAAAATATAAAAAAGAAGCCAGGTTGAGACTGGCAGGGGGATGGAGACAGAATGGGCCCCAAACCTGTAGCAGTTGAGAATCAGGAGGGAAATCTCAGCTGTGGCGGTTTCCCCCAGAGGAGCAATAAACCCCAGCTGCCTACTCCAGACTCCCCAGCATGGTGATGGGAAGAGGAGCCCTCACAACGCCTGACTGTGAAAAACAGTGGGGATTCCGACCATCCAGGTGGGACAGAAGACTGCCGGAAACACAGACGTCCTCTTAAACGGCCCGCGCACAGACTCACTTGCTCGGAGGCACTCACCTTGGGCTCCAGCAGAAAGATGGTGACTTAGGGATGCCTTGGAGACATACGGGGGTGCAGACTGAGGTGTGTGGCTTTGGGTGGAAGACTGGAGGACAACAGGCATTTTCCCAATGAGGGGATCCTCTTTCCGGGCAACTGGCAGGTGATCGCCATCTTACCTAGGTTAAGCCCACCCCCCCCACAGGCCAAATCTAAATCTAACTGGCCTGGTGAGCTCCACTGATTGGCTTTGCTGACTCAGCTGGGACCCCACCCTCAGCTGAGACTTGCTCACTGCTGGAGGCACTTTCTCATGAGCAGCCAGCCCCACCCACATTGCATTCTTTCTTGGAAAACTATCCGAGTTCAGCAGGCCCCAGGTGAGCAACAACTGGCCTCTGTGTGCTCTGAGACTTTTGCTGAATCACTCCAGGCTCAGAACTGGCACAAAATCAGAATCTACATTAACCTGGTGACCACAACTCTTCCCACTCTAGTGACCCCTTGAGGCCCTGCCTCACCCAGCTTGCATACCACACAGGCTCTATTTGTGGCTGAACCTTAACAGAGTTGGAGGTGCCAGCAAACCACCGGGTATCCTGACATTTTGTGGAGTTACCCTAGAAGTGGTACTGGTGGCAGCTGACTCGGTTCACAGCCAGGCCTCTCCCACATACCTCCAGGTTTAGCACAGGCAGCAAATAACCACAGATTTCTTTATGGCTCCTACCAGGTAGTTCCCAGCCAGTCACAGGCAGTGGGTGACTTGGGCTGGCACCAGAGCCCTTTGTAAGAGGCCCCAGAACAAACATACTTGAAGGTTGGCTTCAGACCACAGCAGAGCACTGCCCAATTACCCCCACAAGCAGCACACACTAAGGGTGGTTTCTACAGGTACCAGAACCCAATGGGATGAATCCCACTCCATGTGGTAAGCCCCATGCACAGCAGCCCATAGCTGTGGACGTGGCCAAATCCTACAGCCAATGAGCCTGAGGGTCAATCCCACCAATTGATGTGCCAATAGCAATTAAGGCTCAACTATAAAAGGATGGCATACACAACCCACACAAGGGAAACTCCTGGAGCAACTGGCTAAGGTGACCCGGGACACTGTGCCCCTGGGCCCCACAGGACACCTACTACATAAGGCCACTTGACCAAGACTGGGAGACATAGAAGATCTGTCTAACACATAGAAACAAACACAGAGAAGTGACCAAAATGAGAAAACAAAGAAATGTGTCCCAAATAAAAGAACAGGAGAAAAATACAAGAGAAGAACTAAACAAAATGGAGGTAAACAACCTACCCGAGACAGAGTTCAAAACAATGGATATAAAGATGCTCAAGGAACTTAGTGAGAACTTCAACAGAGAGATAGCAAGCATAAAAAAGGACATAGAAACCATGAAAAGGACCAGTCAGAAGTGAAGAACACAATAACTGAAATGAAGAATGCACGAGAAGGAAGTAATAGCAGATTAAATGAAGCAGAAGATCAAATCAGTGATTTGGAAGACAAGGTAGCATAAGACACCCAATTGGAACAGCAAAAACAAAAAAGAATCCAAAAGAATGAGGATAGTTTAAGAGACCTCAGGAACATCAAGAGTAACAACATTTACATGATAGGGGTACCAGAAGGAGAAGAGAGAAAGCAAGGGATTGAGAACCTATTTGAAGAAATAATGACTGACAACTTTCCTAACCTGATGAAGGAAATAGACATACAAGTCCAGGAAACACAGAGAGTCCCAAACAGGATGAAACAAATAGGCCCACACCTAGGCACATCATAATTAAAATGGCGAAGTTTAAAGACAAAGAGAGAATCCTAAAAGCAGCAAGAGAAAGGCAACTAGTAACCTATAAGGGAGCCCCCATAAGATTGTCAGCTGATTTCTCAACAGAAACTTTGCAGGCCAGAAGGGATTGGCACGTAATATTCAATGTGATGAAAAGCAAGGACCTACAACCAATACTACTCTACCCAGAAAGACTATCAGTTAAAATCAAAAGACAAATAAAGAGCTTCCCAGACAAGAAAAAGCTAAAGGAGTTCATCACCACCACACCAGTATTACAAGGAATGTTAGAGGGACATCTTTAAGATGGAAAGAAAATCAAAAATATAAATAATAAAATGGCAATAACTACATATCTCTCAATAATTACTGTTAATGTAAATGGATTAAATGCTCCAATCAAAAACCCTTGATGGTGGTTGAATGGATAAGAAAACAAAACCCTTACATATGCTGCCTACAAGAGACTCACTTCAGATTGAAACTCATACACAGACTGAGATAGAGGGATGGAAAAAGTTATTTCTTGAAAATGGAAACAAACCAAAAAAAAAAAAAAAAAAAAGACTTGGGTAGCAATACTTATACCAGACAAAACAGACTTTAAAACAAAGGATATAACAAAAGACAAAGAAGAACCCACTTCTGGGTATTTATCTGAAGAAAGCAAAAATGCTGCTTGAGGGGATCTGTGCATCCATATGTTCTTTGCAGCATTATTTACAATAGCCAAGATGTGGAGGCAGCCTGGGTGTCCATCGATAGATGAATGGATAAAGAGGAGGTAGTATATATATAAAATGGAATATGGCTGGCCATACAAGGGAATGGGTTCTTGCCTTCTGCAGTAGCATGGATGGACCTCGAGGATACAGTAGTGAGTGGAGTATGTCAGACCAAGAAAGACAGATGCAATGTGATTTCATTTATATGTGGATTCTAAAGAACAAAATAAACGAACAAAACAAACAAATTCATAGATACAGAGAACATTTTGATGGTTGCCATATGGGAGGAGGTTTGGAGTGAGTGAAAAAGGGGAAGGGATTAAGAAGCACAAATTAGTTATTACACAGTAGCCATGGAAATGTAGGGTACAGCATAAGGAATGTAGTCAATACTATTGTAGTAACTATGTATGCTGTCAGATGGGTACTAGACTAGTCGGGGATCACTTCTTAAATTATATAAATGTCTAACCACTATGCTATACACCTGAAATTAATATAAAATAACATTGAATATCAACTGCAATTGAAAAATTTTAAAGGGGGAGAAGATTGATAGGTCATATTAATTTTTCCTTAAATGTTTTATAATGCACCAGTGATTTTTCTGGGACAGGCCTTTTATTTGTAGGAAGATTTTTAAATATTTTTAAAATATTAAAATTTGCTTGTTATAGGTAAGGGGCAAATCAGGTTTCCTATTTCTTGAGTCAGTGTTGCTAAGTTGTTTTTCAAGGAATTTGTTCATTTCACCTAAGTTGTAAAACTTACTCGCTTAAGTTGTTCATACTATTCTTTTAAAGGTCTGTAGAATCTATGTATTTTTTAAAAAGTCACTTGAAACAAATACATGGGTGAATTCTACAGGCATCCCACTGAATCGTAGAACCAATGACAAAAAAACCAAATTACAAAAAATGGTGAGTTTTCATATCAGCAAATTATTTGATGAGAGAGCATGATAACAAAAAAAGTTTTGCATAAAATATCCCTCATGCAGAAGAAGGGCTAGGAAGACCCTTTCAGCTGGCAAATGCTTGTCATTTTTTCCCAAAAAACTGGGAGATACAAATGTGACTTAGTAATTTCCCTTGCAATAAATTTCTTCATGAACTTCTCAGTTGCCATAAATTAAAGTGCTTATAATTACTGAGAATGCCTGAGAACTCATTTGGCCCCAAAGTATCACTGAAATTTTAATGAATACCCCAAACTTTTTTTTTTTTTTTACTGACTCTCCACTACAAAGTCTGATATTTTTAATTGCTAAAGAGATGCTGAAAGCAATGGAGAAGTTGGAGATGAGGCCACACAGGTGGTGAGGGTTCAGATTACACAGGGCTGTAAGAGGAACTTAGAGTTCACTTACCTGTGAGTATGGACCAATGTTTAAAAGAAAAGAAATAAAATTTTCAAATACGTTTTAACCATCTTCACATGTTTAAAAGAAAAGAAATAAAATTTTCAAATACGTTTTAACCATCTTCACATTAGTCCATGAGGCAAAAATACATTTTCCCCTCGTTGTTTAAATCAATCTTTTCTTTCAAGTGTAAATTCAGTCTTCTGAAAGCTTGCCACAGAAGGGCATGAGCCAATTTTCAATTTTCTCTATTTAATTAAAAACAACATCGGGGCAGCTGATTAGCTCAGTTGGTTAAAGCACGACGCTCATAACACCAAGGTTGCCGGTTCGATCCCCGCATGGGCCAGTGCGAGCTGCACCCTCCACAACTAAATTGAAACAATTACTTGACTTGGACCTGATGGGTCCTGGAAAAACACACTTAAAATAAATACAAGTTTAAAAGAAAAAAACAACACTATCCAAGATGCTACCATCAGGGGAAACTGGGTGAAAGATACATGAACCCTTGTACATTTTCTGCAACTTCCCGTGAATCTATAATTATTTCAAATTTTTAAAGTTTAAAAATAATGATAACATTAAGATAGTAAATAGCCCTGTTGGCTGGAAGTTTGATTTGTTTAACCCTGCGTCATCTGAGTGCTTAGATGGCATTTTGAAGACATTGAAGCTGGAAACCTTTCCTTTCCACAAGTTTATCATTCCAGAGAGCAATATAGAAATATAGCCTCCAAAAATGACTCCAAATTACAGACATTTGCAGCCATTCAAGACTTAGAGTTTATAAAATGTCTACTTTCCTTCCATTTGGAATCCTTTGTGGGGGGAAAAAGCCCTTTGGAAACTTTTCTCCTCAAAAATGATTACACTGAAGGGCCTGGCCTTGTTCTACATTCTGTGTGCATTTTTGGTTCAATTTACATCTGGGAGTAGATTTTTTTTCTTCCATAACTACATTTGAAACACAACTATGGAGTTGTGTTAACAATTGTTCATTTAGGCAGTCTGAGTTTGCAATTGACGGGGGGAAAAAATCTTTAAATATTGAAAATTTGCTAAAAATTGCCAAAAATAGTATCATCTTTTTGTTTGGGAGCCACTGACATGGTACTGCCTCAAGTCCCTCAGGCGATGCCTCTACTTCAGTCTTGGAAAAAAAAGTTTTGAGGGCCATTTATGTGCTAGGCACTGTCAAGAGCAGCAATTAGGTTGAGAGACCACGTTCCAGTTCTGATCCATGCCTTTCAGGACAACGATTAGATGTTCTTCTACCAGTCTCTCAGCAGCAGAATCAGATTAGCAAAATTCACAGAAACAGCGATGGAGACGGAGTTACGATTCGTTATATTAATATGGGATTGACCCCTCACTCCCTCACCAGGGACCAAAATACTAACTTCCCAACCAAAACCACTGTTGAGTATGCAAGTGCAAAGAAGAGGTTAAGAGTTGGGGACCTGAGAGTCTGATTGCCTAGATTCGAATCCCAGCTCTCTTACTATGTGAACCTGGGTAAATTAATTAATTTCTCTGTGCCTCAATTCTATGACTATAATATCTGGATAATAATAGTAACATATGTCATTGGTTATCATTAAGATTAAATGAGATAATGCATGTAAAGGGCTTAAAAGAATGTTCTCTAAATGCTTAGAAAATGTCCTCTATTATTATTAAGTCGAATTAGTCACCAGACGACTGTTTGGTGAGCCCAGAATCAGAACAAAGGACAGTTGAGGCAATAGTTCCCCCTTAGTTAGAGACATCAGTGACCTATCCTTTGTTCCACCCCACCCCTGAAACAGCGTCACCCTCTGATCACCAGACTACTCATGTCCTTCACAGCCTGCCTATGCTTCCTTGCCATGGGCCAGGCTGGAGAAGCTTGACACATCTTGCTTTTCTAAACTCCTTTTTCTGTGAACCACCTCTTGTCTGCTACCCCATTTTGCCTTCTGTTTAAAGGGTAGTAAGATTTTTCTTTACACAATCCTGGTAGACATTATATCTCCACCCTACCCCCACCCAGCTGGGTGTTGATCCAATTAGAACCCCACTCAGAGCTCTGGCTGGAGCATCCAAGGTCACAACCCATGTGCAGAAATCACATTATCTTCCCTATGAATCACAACCCATCATTTCATATTGGTGTCAGCAAGATTTAAATCTTTCAATAAGAGCTACACATGCAATTTTACAGTTGCATAGTTCTTACTCTCTTTTTTTAGCATAATTAAGTTTAGAGCACATGTAATTTTATTTTAGTTTCCATTACTTTATTTGTCACTCAGAATGGAAACTATATATGTTTGCATATTTTTTAATGTGGCAGGTAAACATGTTGAGGGAGGCCACATCAACCCCTTTGATCTCAGTTTTCTTGCTTAGCTGAAAGTCGCCTACTTCCAATCTGAGCTTCATGTTTTCAGATGACTGGCTTTGGAAATCTCCTAGCCTGAGTGCATAACTGTTGATTTGACATTTCCCCTCTGATTGCCAAAAGCACCGATGTTTTATATATCTAAGACTGAACTCATAATCTTAGCCCCCCAAACTAGGTCTTTTTCCTGGGCACTTCATTTGTATGATGGTACCTCCATCTATGCATCTAGACAAGCCTTCAACCTAGAAGTCATTCTTGACACCTTCCTTCCCTTGTCCACCATATGCAATCCATCTCCAAGATTTTGGCTCCTGAATCTCCCCTGAATCCATCAACGTCTCTCCATCTTAGATGCCTCAACCCTAGCCACCTTTGTTTCTGAGCTAGACTACAACAATGGCCTTCTGACTTGCCCCCCTGTTCTTCCTGATTGTCCTCCATTCTCTTATTGACCATTTATTGATGAAGGAAGCATGCTCCATTTTCCAGATTGCCTAGCTGTGGTTTCTAACCTTGGTGTACATCAAATCACCAGGACTCCTTGCTAAAGCAGCATCCACCTGTGGAGACTCTAATTTACTAGGTTTTGAGTAGGGTTCCAGAATCTGTATATGTAATAAGCCCCCAAAATGATCCTGATGCAGCTAGTCTATGAATTAGCATTTGGGGATCCTTGGCTACAGCTCATCAGGACCATATTTGGTCCATTTTAGAGATGGCCAAATATGTTTCCTAAATGAATCAGAAATGAGTACCCATCTAACAAATATTTATGGAGCCGCACTATGTACCAGGCTGTTCAGGCACTAGGGGTACGGTAATGAATAAAATGGACAAAACTCCCTGTCTTCGTGGAGCTTACATTCTGGTAGTAGGAGACAAACAAAACAAAAAATAAAATATATGAAATGTTAGATGGCAATGAGTGGAGAAAAGGAAAACAAGCTGAAGGATGGGGCGACAGAGCTGTGGAGGGAGGGGCAGATTGCCAGTCAGATAAGGAAGGCCTCCCTGGGAAAGTGGCTATTGATAAAGACTTGAAGGAGAGGGAGGCATTCAGATAACTGAAGAAAGGGCTTTCCTAGACGAATGCCAGAAGGACCAAGCCCACTTTGCTCTTCTACCATTCTCCACAAGAAAGGTATTCTCTGCGGCCCTTGTGTTCCTTCTCCTAGTCCTCAACTCCCAACTGGAGAGGATTTTCCCAAGAAAACGTGGTATTTCTCTCCTCCATGTCATTGCTCAAGTATGCCTTCTGCCTGCGAACCTACTCTGGACTGGACCCCTCAGCACTGAAACTTGACTAATTCAGTCTTCTATGAGCCATCACATCTGGATATCCTTCTACCACAGCACCTAAGATGCTGGTTTACACGCTTGTCTCCTCCATCCCCAAGACAGACCTCAGGCTGTTTGTCTTGAGCTATTATGGTATCCTTAGTGCAGAGCAAAGTATTGGGCCAGAGTAGATTCTTGATGAGTGTTAAGAACAGAAAAGAAAGAGGGAGGAAGACCTAACTTCACGTTAAATGCCAGGATAGATATTATATAGTGGAAGGTGGGCAAACCAGGATTCCTGCCAACCAGTCCTGTGGAGAATAACACCCTCATTTTTCTACCATCCTTCAGTAGTCTCTCTGGAATTCTGGAATTGCCCTCAGGTGCAGGTGAATGATCATAAGATATGGTAATGATAATAATAATAATAATAATAATAGCTGTCACCTGTCAAGTGTATGTTATGTGCCAGGCCCTACACTAACTCCTTTACATGCATTACTGCATTACCTCATTTAATCCTCACAACAGCTCTATGAGGTACATGCAGTTATTATCTCCATTTCACAAATAAGGTGTCCCAGCTGGTGAGTAACAGCGCAAGCATCCAAATCCAGGGAGTGTGACACCACAGCTCAGATATTTAACTTCTATTTCTGAGTCAACTGAGCTGTAATTTCAGAGGACCCAAGTTCTGTGTCAGGAAGCTGGGGAGAGCAAGCAAAAAAGAGGAAAGGAAGGATGGCCTGGGCCAGAAGAGACACCTGCTGATGGAGAGAGGGGGTATGTCAGCAGAGTACACAGAGGTCTAGGGCTTTGGAACCCCCATAGTCCTTTCAGGAGCTGAGGGGTTCTTTGACAAAGCTCTACCCAGAACAGAGGAAATGAGGCTGAGAATCCTTTGAGGAAATTTGGGGAGGGTAGCTGGACTTGAAACTGGATTGAGCAGGGATCCAGAAATCAGGAGTTTCTGACGGAGACGTGTCTCCTGAGTTGGCCCCAAATGAAACTGGGGCTGCTTGGCCCTCTGGGGATGCCCACCGGCCAGGACTACCTGGTTGCACAGTTCCAGTGGCATCATTCATACTGGGCTGCAAAAGGATCTTTTTTCCACTGGGTCAGCAGACCTAAGAGGAAGTGTATTCAGTCCCTGTGTCCACGGGACTCTCGTACCCATCCCACAGAGTTCCATTCTCCACAGCAACTCTCTGTCCTCCTCT
Source organism: Rhinolophus ferrumequinum (assembly GCF_004115265.2). Classification (NCBI taxonomy): domain Eukaryota; kingdom Metazoa; phylum Chordata; class Mammalia; order Chiroptera; family Rhinolophidae; genus Rhinolophus; species Rhinolophus ferrumequinum. Next base: position 42,623,021 of record NC_046296.1, on the reverse strand, counting down.
ATCCCACTCTCATCCTACATGCTCTCCACCCCCACGACAGCCTTCCTTCTGTTGGATTTGTCTACCACCTGAATAACAAAATGTTACCATCAGGAGATAAAGGTACAGGGCTTGGGTCAAGGAAGAAAAGACAGTGAAAAGGTGAAATGGAGAGAGGTGAGGGGTCCAGCTTGAGCCCCAGCAGGGCCTCTAATTCTGGAAGCTCTGGAGAAACTTGATACTATGGCCAGGTCCTGAGCCAGGGCGGGAGGAGGGAGTAAACCATCTTCCCAGAGCAGGAAGTGAGGGAGAGAGAGTGAGAGAGCTGGGGAAGCACTCTGTTTTCTTTGGCCTCTGCCAGCCCAGGGAGGGAGGGAGAGAGGGGGGCCAGAGGGAGGAGGATGGGGCTGGTGGAAAGATCCGGCCTTTGTGTCCTGCCCTCCCGCAGGAGATGGAGGCTGGAAGAAGGCTGGGGGTGGGACGGTTTGGAGGCCAGGCCACAGTTTCTCCCACTCTGCTCCCTGTGAGATGTGCAAGGGAGCTGGGGCCATAGGATTCTGGAATCAGACCAGTCAGGTGAGACCGTGGAATGTGGAGAGGAGTAGGAAGACCGGAGGTGGGAGGACAGAGCATTATCATGTTGGAGGGATGGGACTGGCCCAAAAGCATAACTCCAACACTCTGGGAAGCACTACATTCTCCCCAGCCTTGATCTCCAAGCCACCTCCCAAAGGCCTTAACCTCACGCAGTGGTCTCTCCAGCAAACAGGGCCTGAGGAGGTGGAGGGTCATCCTGGGAAAAGTTCCAGGTTTAGGCAGGCCACGGCACCCCCTTATGGAAGCCAGACTTGTAGAACCCCAACGTGCCTCCTTCGTTTAGGCTGGTTTGTAGACAGATATAGTCATCCTACTCCTAAGAGAAAGGCTTCCTTAATAGCAACTCTATCCCTAACCGTAATTCTCTCAGCAACTTCCATTCCCAATATCATCCTAACCCCAAAATCCATCCCTCACAGGAACTCCAAACCAATCTCAACCCAAACATTATTCAAAATCGCTGAATTTAACATTTATCCTTTATCCTTTATCCTTTAACCTTTATACCTTTATCCTCATCCAAAATCGTACTGTAGCCCCAGCTCCAGACTCTCAGCCTGATCTGTGTAAATCATATGCATGACCACACAGAGGTGTCTGTTGTGAGGTGGGAATTAACAAACAGTAAGAGTTAACATGCATCAAGCATTTATGAGGTGTTAGGCACTGTAATGGGCCTTTTCTATTTATTGCTGTATTAATACCAACCCTATGAGTTAGGCATTACTGTTACTACCATCTTACAGAGGGAAAAAAAACCAAGGCTCAGAAAGACCAATCTGGTTACTCCAGTCAAGTGCCACCAGCCCTGGATGTGACTGGTGGAACCACGGCTCCCATTTGCAAACTCTCACAGGGTGAGTGTGGGACTTCAACTAGGACACCTTCTGTCTACATAGGGAACGTTATGGCTGCTCTAGAAGCCAAACCAAGCTCCGTCATTTGAGATCCACATGGGGTCTCTGCTCTTATATTAAGTGAGAGTTGGCTCTGAGGTGTCAGAGCCTAGAAACCCACTGCAGAGTGACAAGAGAATCATAGCATAGGTGTGAAGGATCTAATCCAGGAAGACAACCCAAAACCTGGTTAACGCCAGTCCTGCAGACCCACTGAAGACCCACCACCACGGCGCCCACCCTACGACTGTTGGGGGAGAGGGGTTCCTCCTGACCAGCCAACTCCAACTTGATCTCAGCTAATACTGATTCATCCTCTGGACTGTGCTCGGAGCCTTCCAGAATACAATGCGGGGAGTCCTCATCCAGGACAGGGATGATGACCTTCTAAGCTTAGTGGTTTATCCCACGCACACACTTACAGATGGGCTCGTTCCTAAACTCACACACTGGCCCATTCAGGACCTCTCCAAACTTTACGTTTTCCCTAGTCCACTGAGGGAAACCAATCGGGGGTCTACCTCCCTCATTCTAGAGGACCTCACTCAGGGGAACACTGGCCTGCAAAGTTCCCGGAACATCAGCAGATCTGGGTGAGACCAAAGGGAAGGTACCAGCCCTCTGGAGTCCTCTATGCCTTCCTAGTTTAAGCATTGTTTAAGCATTGTTTTCTGGCCAGGGTGTCTGTCCAACCATGAAGGACCACATAAAGAAATGCTCAGTACACCCCACCTCCACCACCACCACTCTCCATCCGTCTTGAGAAGGTGACCCAGCGAGGGAACTTTGGCCACAAACATGCCTGATCAGAGGCCAGCTAGGAGACCCAGTCAGTCTATGGCCCTAGGTGCTCTGGCTTAAAAGCCAGAAGAAGTCTACTCATGGATACTTCTGGCTTGTGGGCCTGGAACATCTTGGCCACACAACCCTGGCCCTTATTGTTGCATGTTGGCATTACCTGGTTCCTTTCTAAAACTGTCCAAGGACCCCAGAGATAGCCCACGGTGGCCCCCTGAAGACACCTGTGCCCGGTCCCATCTTGCTCGCCCTTCTCCAATCCCCCACATTTATCTCCCTCTCATATGCAATATGAGTGTTCTTTCTCTTCTGCCACCACTCCCATTTGTCATCTAGGAGCAATAACCTGGAGTCAGTAACAGTAACAAGTATAATTAGCTCCTGGAAGAGAAGGTACGGTAAGCATATGCAGAGTAGGACTAGGGGAGGGAGAGAGCCTGGGGAGGGAGGTATGAGGCTCTGACAGGATCACTTCCCAGCTGTCTCTGCCTGGAACCAAAGAGATAGGAATCCATGACTGCCAAACTGTAGGAGCTGATGCCTGCAACTGAAGCCCATCCCAGCAGCTTCTCTGGGCCGGGTGACATGGAGTCCTCCCCAGCCCTCCCCCGAAAACTGACAGCTCCTGAGGCTGGGAACCCACCACCCACAGATCCCCTACAGATTCCACAGATGCAGATAAAAGTCAGAATAGAAATAAGCGGTTCTAAGAGGGGCAAATGCAGATGTGGCCATGAGAGCCCCAGATGTGGCTTAGTCATGGCCGCCGCCAGGCTGCTGTGGCTCTGAACAGGAATGTAAGCCCAGATGGGGCTGGGGCTGGGGCTGGGGGCTGAGGAAGGGACAATGCACAGAGCTGTTTTGTGGGCTCCAGGAGGGGTGCAGCTCTGAGGAGGAGAGAGGTCTAGCATCTAACTTCACGAAAAGACTCAGCCTGGTCCTGGGGAAGATAAATTCCTGCAAATGAATACTCTAACCTCATCTACCGCAAGCCTTATTCCCTTCGTTCCACACTCTCCTCCAACTCCTGCTGCTCTTCCCCACCTCATCCTCCAGCTACAGAATCAGCTTCATTGGGATTCTTCTCTGCGGGTGGCCCCGGGGTTCTCCTTGGGCACTTCCTGCCACAGAGGAGAGGGCAAAACTGCCTCTGCCTCCAGGAAATGGGGGGAAACGTCTTGGTGTCAGCCTGGCAGGATAGCCTCTGTCCTAAGCCCCGCTAATACCAGCATTCTGAGCGCCATAAAGATGAAGGAGCCCACGGCCCTGCTCAGGAACCCCTGCACATAAACACCCACAATGATACAGCTCCCTGTGCCATTGCTAAGGAGGCCCATTTACTTCCTACTTTGTTTTGAATTTTCATCTCAGGAGAAGTTTGCAAATCACCAACAGCAGGAACTTTCCCGAAGCTGCAGAATAAAACCAGTGTATTCTCAGCCTTGCCACTTACTCTCTGGAGCACCCAGAAGCAGCCACCTACCAGTGAATGAGGAGGCAGGAGGCTGAAGGCGTCAGTGGAGTCTGGGTGGGACAAGGCCAGGAAAGCTCTCCTTGCCCAGCCCCCACTTCTGGGTGAGCTTGGCCTGCACCCCAGCCAGCCCCCATCCTGGCCCTGTTTGTGAAAATAAGGAGACCAGCCCACGCTCAGCTATTCACAGAGAATTAGCTATCTCAACACAAAACATCTCTCCTTGACAGGAAGTTTTTCTTTAAATATACACTAAACCGCACCCATTGCAGAATCAGCCATCGCCTTTGGTCAGGCCTCAGGGGAGGAAAGATGGAGGAAGGTAGCTCTCTCTGTCCTCCCTTAAGGAGCCAAAGCCACAGCACTAGGATTGCCAAATCTTCTCCACACCCTCCACTGCTGTTCTTCTGCATGCTGTAGACCCATTCATTTGCAGAGAGCAGCTCTGTGATCTGCGTGGAAGTCCTAGGACTATGTGTCTCAGCATCACCTTGTCCCTTCGATGATCTCTAGGGATGGCCTACTACATCTACTGCAGGAAACACAACATCTTTTAGAAAAATTTACTCCAGAGAGGATAAACAAATTCACCTGAGGTGACACAGTTGACAGGTGACAGAATAGGGCCAGGACTCGAACCCAGGTCTGTGCTTTCTCCTCTATGTCGCACTCCATCTGAGAAGGCTGGAAGCTGGACTCTGAGTGGCCAGAGGAAAGTGGCTGAGGAGAAATATGCAGAGCTTCCCTCTGGTCCTTGCAGTCACGCTCCAGCTGTCACTCAACCTGGCTGCCTCCTTGACAGGCCACTTCACACCTGGGACTCATCTTCCTACAGCCCAGGCACAGGATTCCCTGCAGCCAAGCAAGGCAAAGGGGGAGCCAGAATCACTGCTTCCTTCTCCTCCACCAGAGGAGAGCTTTTAGCGTTCCACCTGGAATTATAGATTGATGAGGACTGTCAATGTCAGAGGGGTTTAAATCAAGGCAGACTCCTGGGAAGAGGGGAGATCATGGCCAGTTTTACAAAGAAGTGAAATTCTTTGTGCAGAAAGGAGAGAGAAGAAAGCTCCAGAGCTGAGAAGGGACGGATCAAAGGTTGGAGAAGTGGGCCCACCGCCATGGGGAGGGGGATGGGCATCAGGAAGGACACACACTATGTGGGGTTCCTGACCATCTGCTGCTCTCCCATCCAGAGCACAGAATCCCCAATCCCGGATCCCCCATCCCCAGGGGGCTGCAGCAGCCCTCCTCCTGCAGTCTGCTCCACATTCCTCACATTCTTTATGCGCAATTAAGGAGAAATAATCAGGGGAGCAAGCAAGGCCGCAGCAGGGCGGCCATGCCCTAAGCTGGCGGCATCATGGGTGTGGAAATAGGACACCTTGGTCAAGCCAGACCAGACCTCGGACCAAGGCGCCTGGGGGGATGAGGAAAGCAAGCAGTGAGGACAGGGGTGTCTCTCCGTGCTCCACAAAGACAAAAGAGTGTGAAGGAAGCAGAGATCAGGAAAGAAAAGGAGCTGAGAAGGCCAGGGCAGAGGCCAGGTGTGCAGACCAAAGTTCTCAGTCATCAATTTCCTAAGCACATTATTGCTTCACTGCGATCACAGCATTGTGTCACCATCCACCACGATCATCAAATGCCCTTTGATGCGGAGAGCTTTCTCACCTTCATCAGTTAGTGGCATGTGTTCATTAAGTGTGTCAGGGAGTAGTACCTCTCTGTGGTCTTCAAAATATACCATCCATTGTTTGCAGGGAAACGCCATTCTTGAACTCAATGGAACATGCATATCATTTCTTCCTCTGGGACCCAACAGGCCTGGTCAGCCAAGCCACGTCCCACTCCCTCCAGCCTCCGTCCAGGGGCTGCCTCCACCCCTGACCCCCGACCTCCACCTTTACAAAAACCTTCCCTGACATCCCCAGCAGACGCAGAGTCTCCTCCAGGCTCCCCCTTTATTGAGCACGTTCTGTGTGCCAGGCACTGTGTTAGCACTTGATAGATGACCTCATTTAATCCTTTTAACATCTTTAGAGGTCATTATTATTATTCTCCCCAATTTATCCGTGAGGAAGTTGAGGCTTTGAAAAAGATTAAGTAACTGTCCAAAGTGACCCAGCTAGTAAATCAAAGAGGGGGAATTTGAATACAGGATCATAAACTGCCAAAACCTATGCTATTAGTCTAACAATGAGATGTTTGAGGACAGGGTCTATATTTAGCCTTACTTACCAGTATATGGCAAAGACTGCGCTCAATAGAAGATGGATGGATGGATGGATGGATGGACGTTGTGGGCTTTACGGACTTTCATCAGTGGAACTAGGCCAAAAAGCTCTCTTCCTACCTCCTATGCCAATAGATCAAATTTGTGAGATGATTTGTTAGAACAAAGACCCATTCTGTGCTGTTTATTGGGTCTACTGTGAGGACACACTCTGTGGCCACTTTGGAGCTTCCGTCTATAACCATATCCGCACTGTGGGGTCTCCATGGTCAGAGGTAGGGGCCAGTTTATAATCAGGAGGGGGATCAGTCTGGGCCTGGTAGAGAGGGTCTGTATGTCAAAGGAAGAAAACACCTCTCTGCCATGCTGACTTGCAGCTGAACCGAGAAAAGACAGTTCTTCTCAAGCCAGAGTGCCTTGTTCCTGTGAATTTAGAGGTGCAGAGATGATACGTGTGACAGTAACTGGTGTGGGGGACAGCACAGGCTGGAGTGCCCTGGGAACAGGGGTGAGGGGCTGTGCCCAACAAGCGAGTGCCGTGTCCTCTTCCTGAGTCATGGCGTGGCACATGTGTGTGTGCTGTATGTGGTGGGGCAACAGGGGCTGGGTAGGGTGTGGGAGAGACAAGCACACACCTGTAATAACATTGGCTTCAGACGCTAGGAGAGAAGAAATTCCCCCAACTGTTTTATCAGAGCCGAAGTTACCAAATTACGTTGTTGTTTTAAATTTGAGCTTCTCGGCCTGCAAACTGCAAACTCAGGGGGTGGGGGTGGGGTGGTGGATCTCAGGTTCACGAGCTTAATGCTTGGCTGGGCCTGGAGCTCCTCCACTTCCCCACCCAACCCAAGCTCCCAGAGATCCCAGGCCCAAGGAACAAAAGTCTTCTCTCTCGGGGCTTTGAAGTAGAAACACTAACTGCTCCCTTTAATTAGAAAGAAACCCCCTATTGTTCCTGCTTTTATTACTGATGGATGAAGACATGGGGAGGGGGGATTCTGAAGAACAGGGGGATGGGGGAGGAGTGAAGGGGACACGGAATCTCTATTTAGATTAGAGAATCTCTACACTCAGTCTCCATACACCGAACCAGACTTCTTTGTCCACCCAATCAACCAAGATTTACAGGGCATCCAGCCTTTGATTAGATGTCATAGGAAAGAGTGAAGACAGGGTCCCAGCCCCCAAAGAGTTTATAATGTAGGTTAGGGAGGCAGGGCAGGGGGACAAGAAATGAAAGGTAATTGATACTAAATCAGTACTGCCAATATAAGCAAGAAAATTTTAGAGCAGGGAGATAGTCTCATAAGACAAACTCCTAAGAAGATTCTGAGGGTAGTATCCATAGGCTTGAGCTGAATGCTGCAGACTGGAGAGAATTGACAGAGAGTACAGAGAGGGTATTCCCGCTCCAAGTAGCTTAATGGCCTGTTCACAGGCACAGAATTCGGAATGGGCACAGCTTCCTTGGAGGACAGTAAGGAAGCTGGCCTGGTTGTAGAGGAGGGTGTGTGTGTGCCGGGGGGGGGGGGGGGGGGGGGGGGCGGCGATGACTGCAGGGAATCAGGTTGCATAGAGCAGATGTAACAGGAGAGTGGAAGAGTTTGAAAACACATAGGGGAGAATGGCCTTGAGGAAACGAGTGGGAAACCATTGGGCTTTCCTGAGCAGGGGAGTGACCTGATCATAGGTGGCCCTTGGGGAGATTATTCTGGCAGTCTCGTGCAGGAAGGCATGGAGGGGAGGAAAAGTGAAGGTGGGGAGACCAGTGCGGGAGCTCCTGAGGAAACTCAGGTAATGATGGCTAAGATGGGAAAGAAAAGGTGAGTCTAGGGTGGATTTTAAAGGAAGAAATAAGATGTGTTGACAGAATAGATATAAGGGGATAAAGGAGTAGGAACAGATCTCCCGTCTGGGAGACTAGGAGGGTGATGGAGGGAGGAAGAGAGTAGAAGCCCCCCCAAGGGAAGTGAGGGACCAGAAAAGTTAATAAACAAAGCCCCCCAAGGTTTTATGCTCCTTTCCAGAGCCCAAAGATGTCTTGAACCAGGTACTCAAAGGATAGCAACTCCAGGGCAGGAAAGCTCTATTCCTCCAGACTGGGAACACCATTATGAAAACAACGACTTTTGTACAATCTTTTTTTCATGCACATCAAAGTGATTCACACCTGTGCCTCATTTGATCCCCAAAACAACCACAGCAGGTATCATTATCCCCATTTTACAGATGAAAAAAACAGAGGCCTGGAAAGACTAAACTTCTCCTACATCACATAATTAGTTAAGGGCAGAGCTGGGAGCAGAAGCCTTCTGACGTTCAGCTCAGAATCCCTCCCAATACCTGTTGGCAGCCCAGGGGAAGAGAGGGGCCTGGCGCTATGTGCCCTGAGTCACTGGGGACCAGGAGTCTGGGGCTTAGGGTGAGGGTCCACCCTGGACTTCAACCGCACCTCCAGCCTGCTCCTCACACTCACATAGGGCGTAAGTCGGGAGCCCAAGGTTGGAAACGCCAAGTCTAATCAGACCTCACAAGCCCACAGATGGTTTGAATCAATGTGCTACCTTGATAGGAATAATGAGGAGTCCTGAAGACAGTCTTATGCCAGCTCCATCCGCCTGGACAGAGAACCACATCTTCCACAAAAGTTTCCCCAACCAGGGTTCCATCACCCTCCAAGATGGGCAAATCCTTTATGAGGAAGACCCCTGGTCCCACATCACAGCTGCTCCCCAGCCCCCACCAGCAGAACCACCCACAAGTGTTCCAAAAACTCTGGCCTTGTGTTCTGATTTGACACACTTGGACTTCTTAGGTCTTTCAGGAGATTGAAAATGGTTCCTAGGGACAAATGGGTGACCATAGGTCACAAGGCCAGGGCAGGGGTTGTGAGGCAATATGGGGAGTGAGTGGGCCTGCATCCAGACAAATGCAGGACCAGACCAGTGCCCCTCCCCTACTTCCTGGCAGAATAAGTATTTCCAATGTTCATTGTTTCATTCATTCAACATAAATGTCATCAAGACGCTTCCTTTGATGGGACACCTGACCGAGGGCACCCAAATCTCATGAAGCCTGGGGCTAATCCATCTACGAGGTCATGGAGACCCAGGAACAGAACCAGACCTATGGTTTAGTAAAACCTCGCCTCTTGCTGGGAGAGCCTATTGGAGCCAGGCCCCCAAAACGGCAGCAGTGGCCCTTCCCCAGGAAAAGCTCAGGCTTGGGACTTCAACTGCCTTTTCCCTCACTGAGGGTGGCCTTGTGGGCAGGGACCTGCTTTAATAAAAATTTGGCCTGCCCACCCCCTTGCCTAGCAAAGCTTAATTTGAAGCTTAAAAAACAATGAAGTTAATTTTTAAAAACCTTTCATTGAGTTCCATGAGACCCCTATTAATTTTATTGTTTCAATAAAGCATTTATTTAATTGTCTCCAGAAGGGCCCTGTTAAATGCACAGATGTTACCTGAGTCAGAAGGGAGGGAGCTGGGAGCCTTTTTTTCACCCTCTCCCGTTAGCACATTAGCAAGATTCTGTTATTGGATTAACTGATTGTCACCTTGAAAGTCACAAAATAGAGCTTTGAGGGAATGAGACACAACGCAGGTAAATTCTGGGGAGAAGTTCAGGTCACAGTTGCAGGAAGTAGGAAACCAGGCTCATGATAAAGAGGTTGGGTTTGGTTGAGACAAAGAAAAGGATGTTTTTCTGCTGATGAGGAGACATTTATTATTTAGCCTCTGACACAAACCTGATATTTCTGAAAAATGTCAGAGGACAAGTGCATTACTAGATGCATGGTGTCCAAACCCTAGGAGGGGAAGGGTTCAGCCTAAGTTGGCAGAAGATCTCTGGAATGTCATGTGTAGTCCTCCCACAATTATTTACTGACTAGCTACTATATGCTGCCACTACTTGGAGCTTTGAACATACAGCAGTGAACAAAGCAAAACCCTGCTCTCATAGTGCTTATATTCTAATGAGGGGAGACTGACAACAAAAAAAGCAAAAATATAATTGATATATCAAGACAATTTCAGACAACGATACGTGTTCTAAGGACAAAACAGTAATGTGGTGGAAAGTGGTCAGAGGAGGCTGTCTGATGGGATGACATTTGAGCCAAGACTTGAATATACAGAGCAGGAGCCAACCACAGAGCCTTCCAGGAGGAGGGAACAGCAAGTGCAAAGATCCTGGGGCCCCATTTTGAGAGAAGCATTATCAAAAGAGTAAGTCATCAGAGGAGCATGAACTGGGGAGAGGCCCAGGAAACCCTCTTACATGAAGAATATTACAAGAACTACCTTAGGATAGAGACTGCATCGTTCATTTTTGTGTCCCTAGTTATTTGCTTGGTGTTTAGCACAGAGTAGGTGACCAATAAATGTAAGATTAAAAGGGGGGAGAGAAATGAGAGGAAGAAGAAGATCGAACACTTAGAGAGAATGTCATTTAGTCAGATTTTTTTTTTATTTAATAACCAATTATTAAAACAGAAAAAGGGGGGGAGGAAAGCTCAGTCTATATACTAGTTCATTTGTTATCAAGCTAAGGGGGGGGTTGGGGGAGGGAGGCATGAGAGATACACATCTGGATCCCTCTAGAAAGTCAACGTTTAATTGTAGAAATAGTAATCACTCCTAAAATTAGGCTCTGATCTAGAGCTTACAAAATGCTTTTGCCTACATTACCTGTTTCTAACAGCCTTGTGAAATAGCAAATAACAATATTAGTCAATATTTAATTAATTGCCTATAGTTCTTGGCACTGTGCTAAGAATATTGGGAGCAGAAATCAAACAAGGCCCTACTTTCATGGAATATCTAGTCTAGAAGAGACAGACTTCGATCCAAGGACACAATGAGAGAAATTACAACCACGGCGAGTGTCGCCATGGATAGGTACCTAGGGCTCCAAGAACCCATACTGGGGGCGATCACAGAAGGCATCCTCGAGGAGGTGTCTTAGGAGCTGAGCTCTAAGGTGGAATGGAGTAAGCAGGCAAAGAGGGAAGACAAGAGTGTTCCAAGCAGAGGAACAGGAAATGGGGGTGGAGGGAGAGTAAGGTGCAAATGAGGGTCAAGGGAGGGTAAGTGAGTCTAGAGCCGAGATAGGGAGGCAGGGCATAGTTAAGGGGGAAGTGCCAGAGATGGACAAGGTGGAGAAGTGTGGGCAGACAGTATGTGGGACCTCAGAGAACATGGAAGAAGGTTTGTCTTTGGCCTGCTGGAAACCAGAAGCCAATGAAGGTTTTAAGTTATCTTCCAATCCTTGAAGAGTGTCCGGAGGAAGACGGCTTAGATTTTACGATCAACTCACCTCTTGGCTACCTGCAAAAAAGTGAGCTTGTCCATCATGGGGCTGCGGGGTGGGGGTGAGCGGGCTATTTGAATGTCAGGGAGGAGTGGTACCTTAGTCAGGAGATTGGGCAGTATCAATGGCTCCAAGTTTGTCACCATCAAGGTCCATTTTATTCCTCCTGCTGTCCCACAAACACTAGCTGTTTTAAAGATTCTGCCTACCAGGGTACATTTACATAACACAATCCCGCCCCTCCCCCCATTTTTATTACTAAACACCCAGTCATTCATGAACACAAGAGATCCAGCTACAAGCAAAGAAAGTCCGTTTCCCTTGACCGGGCAAACTTATCATGAAATACGTATCATTTCCGATAGGCTTTCTAAAATATCGACAAGAGCTCCACCGCGCCCCCAGGACGTTCACAGACTCCTGGGGACCTTTGGGCTTCAGGCTGGGAACCGCTACTCTATGGTCAGACCCAAGGTCTCTTCCAACCAGGGGACTCTCTGAATCATGAGGTACAGTCTCAACGCACGCAGGCATTTGGATGTGAACTCACGCAGTCAGGGAAGGCTTTCTGGGTTGGGGGGGGAAGTCTTGAGAACGGCCTTGAAGGATGGGCAAGCTTTGGACAGGTGAAGAAAGGGTGTCGTCAGGCAGGAGTAGCAGAGCCTGCTGTAAGATTGGTGAAGCAGCTGCCAGGCTGCTACACTGTGAGCAAGTCCTTGTGGATACAAACCAGGAGGGGGAGGTTGCAACTGACTTTAAATGCCAAGCTCAATTATCCTCCAAATGACAGGGAATCGTTACAGATTTTAGAACAGAAAAACGATGTGTCGGAAGCGGTGTTCCTGGCAGATGAATCTGGTGCCCATACATGCTTTGAGGTGGGAGAAGAACCTCGTGGGGACCCAATCGACAGACCGGCTGTGAGAGGAAGAGCCTGGCCTGGGGAGGATGACAACGAGGAAATAAAGGAGCAAATCAAAGGGACATTAAAAAAAAAAAAAAAAAAAAGCACGGGGCTTGAATTTGAATTTGGAAGCATCAAAGAGATTTTGAGGTGTCTTGGAGCCTGCTGGTACAGAAATGAGATGTCATCAAGGGAAGCTCGTGGGGGGAAGGAGAGGATGAACCCATGGGGCATCTCAGGGAGTCTTTACACAGTAAATCCTTCCTAGTGGTTACCTTTGCAGGTGGGGTTGGAGGGGCAGGCAAGGTGGCTTTTACATCTTATGATATATAATCTTTTAATGGAGGGATTTTGTGTAATTTTTACTTCCTATTTTGTACTTTTTGGAATTTTTCAAATAATTATTTTAATTCCATGCAGACTCACAGAGTCTCATTAACCCTTTGTAAACCATCACTGCTGATTCCTTCCCTCTCCCCGACAGTGAAGGGGAAAGTGGGAATGATTTGCAGAGTCTGCCAGGGTCTCTGAAAAACACTTCATAAGGGTTTAGGGTCAGCTCCCGAGTCTGTGGGGTTCTCTGTGGTGATGGTGAGGGTTTCTTCCAGGTCCCTCTTGCTGTGTCTCCCTCCTTTTCTCCTCACTATCCCCTGCTCCTACAGGGCCTGCCTCTGTACCTCAAAGGCTCACATGTCACCAGCCCCCAGCCCTGAAGCCAGATTGCAGTGCTGGGCTTGGAAAGACTGACCTTGGGATTTTTATAGCTGAAATCAGCCCCAGCCCAGTTCAGCTCATGAGCTAAGCTACAGGCGGCAGGATAGATGATGGGAGAGTATGAGCTCCGCTGTCAGACACATCTGTGTCCAAATCCAGCGCTGCCACAAGTTACCTAACCTCGCTATGTCATTTTCTCATCTTGAAAATTGGAGATAATAATAGTATTTATCTGCTAAAAGTATTAAGTGGATTAAATGATGATGAAAGGCATTTAATAAGTGTGCTCTATCATTAGTGTTAATAAGAACAATAAAATAATAAATCTTTATAACCAAAGTTTGTTGCTTAGAGGCAAAAATAATCTTTACGCACTTCCATCTTGATTCCCACTGGTGGCATTTCTTTGTATCTCTGCCTCTCCCTTTGATTGGTTGGTTTCCCCTCCCCCGACCCCCCCAAACCAACAAAGAGCTGAGAGAAGAGCTGAATCAGGGCCTGAATTGCTGCTTTCTGATTCATGGTGGTCTACTCTGCCACTTATGTTTTGTGTGGCATTTGACAGATTCCTTAATCTCATGAGCCTCAATTCCCTCGTCTATAAAGCGGGTGTAATAATACTGAGCTCACAGTCTGTGTCAAGAGGTTAGACAGTTCCTGGCACCCAGTAGACTTTCAGTACATAACAGTCCTCCACTGGGGTTCCAGGTAGAGACCAGCTCTTTCTTACCTGCCCTCCAACCCCCAGACCTTCCATAATCTCCTTTGTATCAATCCCTGATGGTTTCAGGTGAATCTTCCCATTACATCATAAGCTCCTGAGGGCAGAGGCAGGGCCAAGGGCTCAGTAACCGGAAGGAGTATTCTTCCTCCTGGGTCTGGGTCCAGGCCAGCCTCCTGGGACACCTGGGGAAGAGGGAGAGAAATGTCAGCCCAGTAGAGATCCGGAACCAGATGCACAAACTCAACAGCCCCTCTTCCTTCCTCTCTTCTCACCGCTTTCCAAATCAGACGCCTCAGGCTGCTCAGAAAGAACCACTTCTTCCTATTTGACCACGGCCTAGCAGACAAGTTGCCCCATTGGCTCAGAGAAGATGTGATATGTTAGATCCCATCGCTTGGCCCCTGTGCTCCCCATTCCCATCCGTCTCCCATACAAAGGCCTCTGGACAAAGGCAAAAGCCTCCCCTCCACCACCCCCTGCACCAAAGACCGTCCATCACCCATTGATCCAATGGCCAACTCTCCGTTCCTCTATCTGCCCTGGGGTGCAGCCCTCACTGTTCTTCCCCCCTAAAGGATCTTCAGGACTGAGTCTCAATTCTGGGGTAGGTCCAATACCAGGTGATAGCTCTAAACAGTCAACTCTCAGTCTTCTCTCTCCTTAGCCCCACCCACCCCCCAGTTCCTCTAATCAAAGCGAACAGTGAAGGAGACAGGACACACATCTCAGACAGCCAGGAAAGGGAAAGAAAGAGAAGCTGTCGTAGAGCATCTCTCTGGCTTGGTAGGTGATGTTGAGCAAGAGGGAGGAGGGAGAAAGAAGAGAGCGAGGCCCAGGGAGGGAGACTGAGAGGGACTCGCTAGACCACAGACCTGGAGGCCCAGACAGACAGAGAAACCAGCCCAGGCAGTGAGAGCTCTGGGAGCCCACAGAGCCTTTTGGTTTCTGGGGTCCTGGAGGGCCTCACCCTCTACCAGGGTCGTGGAACCAGAATGGCTCATGTTCCATCTTGAGACCCACGGAAGAACTAAGCTCTTTTCCAGAAACAAGTAGAAAGAGCCCGCCTGAGCCAGGGGTTTCCGCTCTGTCTTTGTCTGACTACCCTTCCCAAGATCCAGGGGGTTTTGTCTGTCTCCATGTTTCTGCGTCTTTGTCTACCTGTCTCCTCTCTCTTTCACTCTCTGCACCTCATCTCTGTCTCAGATAATTTCTTGGGGTCTCTGCCTTGGGGCTTCCACTCTCCAGTGTGTAGGAAACCTGACCTTCATCATCTGTTTTTTATATTTTGGAAACGTCCGCTTCACTTCCTACCTGAGGGAAGTGGGGGTGGGGGAGAAGGCTGCCTGGCTCCAACCCTTTCCCTCCCCCCTCATTTTCTGAATCCATTCCCTCCTTCAGCTCCTTGCCCCAGGGAACTTGGAGCTGAGCCCTTCCCTGCTCTGGGTCACTGTGGCATCAGTAATCAGGCCCTGATTCATGATCTTCCCTCCACAGCTCACCGCAGGGTGAGGGAGGCAGTGAGGCCTCCTCTGATCCTCTGCTGGTTTGCGGATTTGGGAAAAAGTGAAAATTCCAGGCAGAGAAAGAGCCCAGGAGGCTGAGAGATTTCACCAGTGGAAACCAAAATAGAAAGTAAAGTCATTTCTGCCTCTAGGCAGGGTTACAGCCAACCAGGTTGCCTAACATATTGTCACAGATGTTTATTTGTTTAATATTATTATTAATGTTAGCAATAGATTACACATACTGAGGGCTTATCCTGTGCCAATGTTTTTGCATTTCAACCACTCAACAACTTTACGTAGTAGGTACTATTATTATATCCCATTTTCTTAATACTACATAGAGAGGTGAACTGACTTGCCCAAAGTAACTCAGCTAATGAGATCTGAACCCAGGTTTCTCCAGCTCCGAGTCCTGAGCTCTTTACATCAAGGTTTTCAAGACCTGAGACATGTATTTTGTTATTTCCTTTTAGATGAAATAAATCCACAGAACTCAGAACAAACCTTCAAGATCCCAAGGACCATGTATCCCCAGTTGGAAAAACATTATCTGTAACTCACTACTTTCTGGGAGACCTTGAAGAACCAGCTAGCAAGATTATGTGGAAAGGCTGGAAGAGGGCATTTCAGGAAGGAAGAACTGGGAGGGCACAGTGGAAAAAAAAGTGCAAATGGTGGCTGTAAGTCGGGAGACAGTGCAGGCATGAGGCTGGGGGAGTCTGGTTCTGTGCAGGGAAATAAAAAGAGGGTTAACTGAGCTAGGTAGAGGGCTGGGGCCAGCTCACAGAGGTCTGAAAGCTCAGTTCAGTTTATGCTCCCGGTTATTGGGCAGCAGACTAATACAGTCGGCACTCCATATCTGCGGGTTCCATATCCCCAGATTCAACCAACCATGGATGGAAAATATTTGGGAAAAAAATGTTATATTGTTGCTTACATATACTATGTAGTTAGGCCTACAATATTTGTATCTACTGAATATGTACAGACTTTTTTCCTCATCATTATTCCCTAAACAATACAGTATAACAACTATTTACATAGCATTTACATGATATTAGGCATTATAAGCAATCTAAAGATGATTTAAAGTATATGGGAGGATGTGCGTAGGTTATATACAAATACTACTCCATTTTATATAAAAGACTTGGGCATCTGTGGATTTTGGTACCCACAGGGGCTCCTAGAACCAATCTCCTGTGGATACCAAGGGAGGACTGCTCTCCAAAAGAGGTGCTTGAGACTTGGACTAGAAGGAAAAGGTAGGCAATTAGAGGACTGCTGAGAGGTTGGTATCACAATCAGCTTAGGACAATCTGACAAAACAAGCAGAACGAAGTTATCTAAGACAATTCCAAAGAAATTTGGCATTTTGGAGTCTGGGCCATCTGCTTCCTTCCCAAGGATTGCTATCCAAGTTAGTGTTTGGGTGGGGTTCGGGTGTTGTAGGCAGAAGGAGGAGCAGGAGAATACGGTGTGTCTCTAACACTGAGCCTTCACACTAGCAGAAACTCTGGTCTGAGAGTACTCAGCGCTCTGAGCTGCACACTGGCCTGAGGACTGGTCTGGGAGGTCCAGGCTACTGGCCCTGCAAGTTCTTTGGGGCAGAGTAGGTGGGCAGATTATAGACCTGGAACTTGAAGCAGCAGTTTTGTGTCTTTTTCAATTCTTTGAAAGGATGATTCCTCTCCCTGGGTGGCAAAAAAAAAAAAAAAAAAGGCAAACATGCAAAATTTGGTTAAGAACTCAAGTACTGCCAATTCAGAAACTCCAATCTGTTCAAAAAGTGCAATCCCTTTTTTTCAGAGGCCAAAAACCTATTTCCATCAAAGATTGTATGTCTTTGTGTCTGGGAGCTGGTGAGGGAGACAGAGTGAGTGTGAGAGGGAAAGAGTTGAAATGTCTTTGTTCCTGTGTGTGTGAGGCTGCTGCTCAGTAGGCTTATGTGTACGCGTTGTACGTACATTTGTGCCTGTTTCTCAGGCCTCTGTGTGCATTGAACTTTCAAACCATAACAGAAACACTGAAGCTTGGCAAAGATATCACAGGAATAATTATCTAATTTTGGAACATGTTATTATAATACCTACATGATGTGTAACGAACTTAACAATGTTCACGTTATATTCACCAACTCTGAGTTATAGACCCGCAATGCCAAGTCCTACCTCCGAGGCTTCTCCAAGACCTGAGAGCAAAGCAGGCCCCAGAGAAAGCTCTTTAAGGAATATCCCCCACACAATGGCTTCTTCATGGATCAGGTTTGGCTAGAAGGGGGCAGAGCCTATCTTAGGATGGCAAGTCTGTTCCTCCCCAGGAGAGGAGCCTGTGGAACTGGTAAGGAAATAGCCATATTGGGGGTCACAGAGACAGATAGGCTTTCCCTGATTCAGCTGTGAGCCAGGGGGCCTCATGATTCGCAAGGCTCTCCTCTTCCCCAGGGGGCTGGATTGCACTGAGGCTGAGTGTGAGGGGAATGTTTGCTGTTTGCTGCTGCTCCCTGTTGACTTTAGCCAGTAGCTCTGTTTACAAACCCAGGTTGGTTTTCCCAGCACAGTTAATTAGACCAAAGACATCTGGAGTGAGGGCTGGGGAGGGCATCTGCTCAGAGCCTTCCCCCAACACCCAGCAGCCATGGGCCAGCACCAGACAGAACAGCTAAACAGGACCAGACCGAACATCACCAAGCCCGAAGTTCTCAGGAGAATCGTGGCGTCTCTCACTCTGCTTCTCCCATACTTGCTAAGTTAGAAGGGGCCCCAGCTCTCTGAGTTTTCCGGAACCACAGGAGTCAGAGCTGCATGCCCCTACCTCAGTGGGATCACAGGCTGGAGACCAAGGACTCAGTCGTCTCTTCTACGCTTCCATGTCCAGGCAGAGATTCCTGCCTTCTCTCTCATCACAGTGACTCTGCTTTCTATAGGAATACCAGATTTCTTCAGCCCCCTGCAGTAAAATCTCCCCTCTGGACACCTTCTCTGGGCTCACCTCCCCATCCCTGCCTTCTCTCCAGTCTCTGACACTGTGGGGAAGGAAAGAGCTTAATCGGCCCAGCACCAGAAGGAGGCAGGAAGGTGCCCAGGAAGGTGAGAGGATCTAGGTGGACAGTTCCAGGGCAGTGGGGAAGTAGAGGGCTGGGGAGGGGGAGGGGCAGGGGCTTATCTCTCCCAGGAGGGGGGAGTTCACTCCAAACAGCTAATGCACTGGCGTGTGAAAGCCCCTCAATTAGCACTAATGATGCAATCAGGGAGGGAGGAGGAGGGACCAGAAGTTCTGGTAGAGTCAGCACCGACTTACACACAAAGTACGCATTCCCTTCCTCCCACAAAGTGGCCCCTTCAGACACACCAATGCACACACGCCATAGACAGTCTGGACCATTCACGTCCGTGGGTCCTAATGCATTCTTTGCAGAAACAACTAACATGCATATGGTTCGTGATCCGCTGCTGACCGCGTTTGACTGCGGGGATCCTGAAGAGAGGGGTTCCATTTTAGGCTTCAGGGACAAGGAAAATCAGAAATCAGAAAGACCTGGTAGAGGAGGTTAAACAGGGTATCTCCAAAAACCTCATGATTATTCCTCTGATCCCAGAGTTCCCGTCCCACGCGCGCTCGCAGGTGCCGGCCCCTCTGTGTCCGCCTCTCTGCCACCCTGCCCGCGAATCCTCGACTGGGCGAGGAGCCGCCACCCTTAGTCCCACCCGCGGGAGGCGGGACCCACGCGCCCGCCCTTCGCTCAGCCCACCCCGAGGCCCCGGGTCCCCGGGAGGGCGCTCTGAGATCACGCGGATCTCCAGCACCCCAGACCTAGCTAACCCCCTTCAGAGCCCGTTACCCGCCGGCCTCGCCCATTTATCTACTCCCCGACCCAGCCCGGCCGGCTCCGTTATCCGCCTCCCGGTCCCGTTATCCGGCAGCCACGGCCGGGTTATCCGCCCTTGCGCGGGGTCGCCGCCGGCCCCTCCCCCTCTTCCCGGCCGGAGCTCGCGGGGCCGCCGGCTGGGCAGGGCCGGAGCCGCCTCAGCGCCGCTTCCCAGGCCCGGACGGCCGCGGGAGGAGGTCCTGCTGTCAGTCAGCCGGGAAGGCCGGGCCGGGCGGCCGGAGGGGGCGGCGCCGAAGACGGGCTCAGGCCGGGAGCTGGGAGGCGGAGGCGGAGGGGGCGGGGGCGGGGGCGGCTCCGGGCCTTATAAGCGGCGGGGGCAGGGCGGGAGGGAGGCAAGTGTCAGGCCGATGTGCGGCCCGCGAGGGGCCGGGGTCGGGGCCGCCGGGGCCATGCGCACGAGCTGGGCAGGGGGCCGGCGGGGCGCAGAGCGGAGCCGCCTCGGAGCCTGAGCCTCCCGGGGCCGGGGCCGGGGAGCCGCGCGGGGCCGGCCGGCCGGGGGGAGGGGAGCGATGCGGCGCCGGCGGGCGGCGGTGGCCGCGGGTTTCTGCGCCTCCTTCCTGCTGGGCTCCGTCCTCAACGTGCTCTTCGCACCGGGCTCGGAGCCTCCGCGGCCAGGCCAGTCCCCCGGGCCATCGCCAGCCCCGGGCCCGGGCCGTCGCGGGGGCCGCGGGGAGCTGGCCCGGCAGATCCGAGCGCGCTACGAGGAGGTGCAGCGCTATTCCCGCGGGGGCCCCGGGCCGGGGGCTGGCCGGCCGGAGCGGCGGCGCCTGATGGACCTGGCTCCGGGCGGGCCGGGCCTGCAGCGTCCCCGGCTCCCGCGGGCCCGGCCCCTGCCCGACGGCGCCCCGGGCTGGCCCCCGGCTCCCGGCCCTGGTTCCTCCGGCACGGGCCCGCGCCTGGGCTGCGCCGCGCTCCGCAACGTGTCCGGCGCACAGTACGTGGGATCCGGCTACACCAAGGCCGTGTACCGGGTCCGCCTGCCCGGCGGCGCCGCGGTGGCGCTCAAGGCTGTGGACTTCAGCGGCCACGATCTGGGCAGCTGCGTGCGCGAGTTCGGGGTACGGAGGGGCTGCTATCGGCTGGCGGCCCACAAGCTGCTCAAGGAGATGGTGCTGCTGGAGCGGCTGCGGCACCCCAACGTGCTGCAGGTACGAGGGTGGGGGTGCGGGGATGAGGGTGCTGGTTGGACGTGCCCAGGACGGGTCACTCTGGCTGGAAGAGAACCCTTGGTCTTATAAATAAGAAAACGGAGCCCCAGTGACTGTGTCCAGGTTAACCTAGGAGCGGAACCCGGACCATGAACGTTTCCCACTGCACCATCCTACCTCTCACTCCTGGGTTTCTCAGCCTCCACACCATAGCCCTTGAAGACAGAAGCCAGGATAGAGGGTGGAAGGTCTGTGAGGACTCAGCACCCTGTTTCTGGCTGAAACTAGGGTGTTGAACACCAGGGAAATGACCCCAAGCCAAGACGCCGGACAGTGGTCATCCCTGAATCAGAAGATCCCAACTGCAGTGGTAGGGTCTCCTTTCTTGATGGGGGTCAAGAAAGGGTCTTCTTTCTTGACCCCCACTTTTCTCAACTTCTAAAAAGTGACTTTCTGACTTTGAAGATGGGAAGGGACATTGGTGGGGTTGGGAAGGGCTAGAAAGAGACCCTGTGTCCAGCTAGATTCCCAGAGACTATCTCCACCCGCTACCACACCCAGAAACCACTGGGGGGGCAGGAAGGAATTAGGTAGTAGGCCAGAAAATGCACAGCCCTTCCCAGAAGTGACCATGGGTTTTTCCAGGCCTTCAAGTGGACCTTTGAACCATTGGGGAAGCCTTGGGGTCTTAACTCAGTGTCTCAGGGGACAGGCTGAGGGCCTGACGGTCTGAATGTCACATTATCTGAGCAAATACGATCAAGAGGCTGAAAGATTGAGAAGGCCAGATGCCTAGGTTCCCACTAAATGGGACTCGGTCTCTCCTGTTCATTGGGGTGTGGGACGGGGGCAAAGAAACAGATGAGTCCCCTCCAGGCTAGACTAAGAGAGTGGGCCTCTCACAGTCCCAGCACTGCCCTAACACACCCACTTTCTCCTCCCCTCCAGCTCTCCGTCCTTGAGTCGGCCCTAGGATTAGACAAACCGTTCCCTTTGCACATGTCTGAGCAGACTAACAGGGGAATCCCTGACTGCTCTTGGCCTCGTGAACATAGGGTGTATGCAGATTCCCCAGTGGAGAAACCTTGCCCACTCCTTCCATCTCCTAGTCCATGCAAATTAACCTTCCTGCACCCAGCAGAACTGATCGGAAACCCAGGAGTCCCTCCCCCCCTTTCCTTAGTAGTGTGGACCCCAGGCCTGGGTGGGCATTGCAGAATAGGAGAGACAGGCCAGAGTGTAGTCCTGCTGATTCCTGGTGTCCCCAGGCGAGCCCAGCCCTGATCAGACACTTGTGACCCAGTTCTGGGACCCGCATTGGTTGCAGGTCAGGCAGAGCCAATAGTTGTAGGTGGTTATGCTTATTTGCACGGCTGACACTGGAGCTTCAGGGAGTAAGTGGCTGGTTACGTGGCCATTCTAACTGGGAGGATCTTGTTCTCTTCCCTTCCCCGGAGCTCTTGGAAACCCGCACTTTTTGGAAACCTGGGGTGTCAGCCAGATTCTGAGGTGGTAGAGAAGGTCTTGAGTGACTTAGCAGGACATTAAGTATCAATTGACTCAAGACACCCCTCTCTTTAGACAGGTTTGAGGTTTGATGTGCTTTCCTGTCTTTTAAGGAGCTTCTCCCTCCCTCACCCACCCAAATTCCCTAACAAGCAGCTAGCTAACTGCCCCACACATACTGCAGGATGTCCTCCACTTGAATGTCAGGCCCCTGGCACAATTCTTAAGGTGCCAAAGAAAAAATTACAGCTGAATAGTTTTCATCCATTCCATCACTAGACCAAGACTGGTCCCTAGGGCACAAGTGTTATAAGGTGGATAAAATCCCAGGTCCTTTCTATTGGGGGAAAGATGAAAAACTACCATTACAGAGAGGCAGGGGTCCCTTAGTGTTAGTTCAGGAACTGCTTTTGGGATGGGTCCCACCCATTTTTATCCCCCAATCCTCAGGCCACTGTCCCTTTGGCTTCTTCAGCAATGCCACCTCCGCTGCCGGGAAAGCCTGTGTTAGGGGTCTTCCTGCTCAGGAGGCTTCAGTGAGGGTGCGCAGGGAACTAGAAATAATGTTGTTTTAGTACCTCTCAATCATTTAAAATTTCAAAACTGTTTGACTGTTTGCTGAGCTGGGGAGGAGCCAGAGAACATTTCTTAGAGTTCCCGCTCCCCCAGGCTGCCCAAGGCCCCCTCCCCTACTCGGGCAGCCCCAAAGTTGGTACTGTGGGTTCTAATAGAAAATGCCCAGGATAACATGTTCCACCGGGCCCCTTCCAGCACTTGCTCTGGTCTCTAGGGACTGCCTGGGTGAGATTTCTCTACCCATCTTCTGTGACCCCTCCCCACCCCACCTCTGATACACACACACACACACACACACACACACACACACACTCCCTCCCTCCTTCTCTCCCTCCCTCACGTGACAGAATCCTCTATAGCCCAGGGTCAAAGGGCGTAAGGGTCTTACCTCCCCCCCTACCTCTGTTGTCCTGGAGCCTCGGGCCTCAGATGGGGCCCCTGGCCTGCTTGGACCCAGATTCTGGCCCTGCTAGAGTATATTTCTTCTCCCAAATGAACAAAAGATGAGACTGAAATGCTCAGCCTCAAGCTTCCTGGGGGGGTTAATGGTGTCTTTTTATTTTTTCCTGAGGGGTGTTGATTAATACCTCGTTAACAGCGCATTTAACGACCTCCGGGTGTTTAATAACCTTCAGAAGTTTCCCACAAAGGCTCAGACTCTGGGCAAGAAAATGAGAACCAGGCCCCAGGGCTGCTCCCCTTACCTTCCCCCGCCTCACCAGGGTCTGGGGCCTCCCTGGGCTGATTTGGGAAATGGGGGTGGGGGGAGAAAAGAGGGAAGAAGAGGGTACCTGGGACTGTCCCCAGATCCAAGTCACAGTCCTAGGGATCTGATGGCAGACACTGAGTGGTGCCTTCCCTTGTGCCAGCAGGATTGGGACAGCTGACTCCAGGGACGGGGAGCTGCAAGGGCACTCCTGGGATGGAAGGGGGCACGTAAGGGCCTGGAGTGGAGCTGGGAAGGGTTTGAATGATGGCATGAAGGGTGACGATATACAGGGACATCTAGCCGGTGGGCTTGTTCCCCCCGCCACCCCGCATCAAGCAGCTCTCCCTTCTCCCTACTCTGCCCTGGACAACCCGGCCTTTGTGCTCCTATCCCACAGGGTGCTGGTTGTTTTGAGCATAGTCTGACCCCAGGTCACGTGGAGTACAGAGGAAGAGGCTGGGAGAAACAAGGTTCTCTGTGGATGGGGGTTTAGGTGTTAGTGACAAAGTCAGGCTGGGCTTCCCAAAAGTCCCGGACCAGCTTAGCTGTACCAAGCTCCTCTCCAGATCATATGGAGTGGGCAGGCCCGGTGACCATGCCCCCAAAGAACTGACCTTCCCTGGGAGCCGGCCCCTACTACCACCCCCATTGATATGTGCGGCCCCTGCCCCCCAACATACGCAGAGAACACCTAAGGATATGCCCCCTAGATTCTTTGTTCTTATCAGTGCTTGTAACCAATCCCCAGGGAGCTTGCTTCTCCTCCCACAAGACCTGAGCAGAGTAAAAATAAAGCTGCCAGAAAGTGGAAATGATGAGGAATAGACAAGGATTGGAGCAGGGGAGGAGGTATAATAACCATTTGCTGGCTAGTCAATTAGCAAATGGTATTCTTGGAAAGAACCAGGCTATAGAATTAAAGTGACATAAATTTGAATCCTAGCTCCTGTATTTATTCACCATGTGTCCTTGTGCAAGTAACTTAACCTCTCTGAATTGGTTTCCTAACATGTAAATTGGAGATAGTAACAGTCCCTACTATGCCCATTTGAGGTTATTACAAGAATTGAGTTATACATGTAAAACATGGAGCACAATGCCTGGCTCGTGGTTAACACGTGGTAGCCAGACCGGCCCATTTACCTGAGTGGCAAGAGGTAGGGGGCTCATATAGTCAGGAGGAACTCTGGCTACAGGGACAGAGGGCAGGCTTCCCAGGTAACACTGCTCTTCTCTTCTGGGCTGTGCTAAATCAGAGGCCTTGGGATGGCCGGGAAGGGGTGCTGGGACAGAGGGAGGGGGCATATGATAGCCTCGCCCTTCTCTGTCCCCACCCCCACCCTGTAACCTAACGACTCACCCTGGGCCTCTCCCAGCTCTATGGCTACTGCTACCAGGACAGCGAGGACATCCCTGACACCCTGACCACCATCACGGAGCTGGGCGCCCCTGTGGAGATGATCCAGCTGCTACAGACGTCCTGGGAGGATCGATTCCGAGTGAGCAGGGAGGGGGGCCGGGCCCCAGGCTCCTTGCTGGGATGGTTCTCCCTTAGAAGGCCAGCCCTCCAGAGCAGCTTTGATGCCTCCTCAGGGGAGGGAGAGAGAGGGAGATGGAGCAAAGCTGACTCGGCCATCGGCCAAGAGGTTAAAAAAAGAAGCAAGACATAGATGACCCTGACTTTTTTGGTGCTCTTCTACACACACACACACACACCCCTCCACCAACACACACTGTCAGCCTGACTGCAGAAGGGCCAGTGTCCTATGACTAGAAAAGACCTTCAGGCCATCTTGACCCTCCCTCTCTTTCCATACACGGGACCATATTCACATGCAACTTCAGGGAGGAGATCCATTATCCCCAGACGTCCCTGCTGCCCACTTCCCACTTACTCCATGTTACATTCAGGGTCAGGCCAGACAAGGGTTACTAGAAAGTCACTTTAAGGCCCCTGGCCTCAGCCCTTAGTGAGCACTGGGGCCTCGAGGAGAAAGGCCAGCCCCCCCTGAGCTAAGTCTGGAGCCCTGGAGTCCCCAGGTCCCCGCCCAGGACAGGAGCAGTGAGCAGCCTTGTGTCTGCCCCTCAGATCTGCCTGAGCCTGGGCCGCCTCCTCCACCACCTGGCCCACTCCCCGCTGGGTTCAGTCACTCTGCTGGACTTCCGCCCCCGACAGTTTGTGCTGGTGGATGGGGAGCTGAAGGTAACGGACCTGGACGATGCACGGGTGGAGGAGACGCCGTGTACAAGCAGTGCCAAGTGCATACTTGAGTTTCCAGCCAGGAACTTCACCCTGCCCTGCTCAGCCCAGGGCTGGTGCGAGGGCATGAATGAGAAACGCAACCTCTACAATGCCTACAGGTGACCTCCACCCCCACTCAGGAAGGCCAGTGAGAGAGAGTGGGCCGGGGAGGGCATGGCTGGGAGAGAGCCTCACAGGTCCTGGAGGGCAGCCAGAGCCCAAGGCTCAGCCCTGACCAATGAAGGAGCAGGGGCCTGGAAAGGCTTCCACACAGGCAAGAAGAGAACATTCAGGCTCTTGCTGATGACGCTAAAAATAGCCAGCTCCAAGGAGAAATCCCGGTTGGGGGTGGCAGCTGGAAGCTTCTTAAAATAGTGTCAGACTCGGAGCCTCAGGCCAGTGGCCCTGGCCCTGCCTCGTCCTCCCCTGGCCCTTCACCTCTGGAAGCTCCTCGCTGGGCCCCAGCCATGGGGCTGACACTTGTCAGTCCGCCAGGGGGTGACATGGGGCTGAGCGGGGAAAACAGACCTCAGATTCCAGTTGGGTATGAAGTTAGTTGTGGCCTTAGCATGTGCCCCCTCCTCTGATTCGAGCAGCCTCCATGGTACGTTCTGGGGACATGCCTAGTCGGCAGACCCGAGGGATCAAGCTCCCTGGCCACAGTCTACCCCAAAGTTGGCGTAGAGGAAGGATGCGTCCCCAAAGGCTGGACCACTGAGCCCCCGGTTCTCTCTGTCCCAGGTTTTTCTTCACATACCTCCTGCCCCACAGTGCCCCACCCTCACTGCGGCCTCTGCTGGACAACATTGTCAATGCCACAGGTGAGCTCTCCAGGGCCCAGCTGCTTCCCGTCCCCCTGCCCCACCCCCAGCACATGTGGGGACAAGAATGACCCAGGACAGTGCATGGTCCAGAAAATGTCATTTACCAAAGTGGCATTCTGTGGCAAACCCCCTCCCTCATCCCCAAGTCATCTGGGCCCAGGCTCCAGAGGGAGAGAGGGAAAGGCCGCTGGCTGCCCACCTCGGGGAGGGGTAGGCGCCCATGTCCCCTCATAGCCACACTGAATCCTGCAGGAGAGCTCACCTGGGGGGTGGATGAGACCCTGGCCCAGCTGGAGAAGGTGCTGCACCTGTACCGTAGCGGGCAGTACCTGCAGAACTGCACGGCAGGCAGCAGAGCAGGTGAGTGCCCTGGCGGGGATCCCGGGGCTGGGAGGTGGGGAGCTGGTGGGAAGGTGAGTGATCCCCCGTCTGCTAATTGGGCTAAGTGGTCATCGGCTCTCTAAGGCTCACGTGGAGTGAGGTACAGAGAATGCTGACTATGTAGCCTTCACTTGGAGGTCTCATCTCTGGCTGAACTAGAACAACTATAATTTGGCCTTACACTGCAGGGTAGGGACAGACACCCCTTCTATGGGTGGCTCGAAACCCCACTATGTACAGTGTGACTTACACCTTGGGCCTCACTTTCCTCATCTGTGAATTGGGTTTAGTATTACCTGCCTCACAAAATTCTTATGTGGGATGACATAGCAGGTGAAGCATGTGAAAGCATTTAACCCAGTTCCTATTCCACAGCTCAGCTGGAACACAACATATGTTTGCTTCTCTTTCCTTCCCCTACCCTTGTGAGGCTAGGAGGGGGGCTGGAAGAGGAGGGGGGTTCCGCACTGAAACCAGTCCAGAAGCCCCAGAGCATGGGGAGAAGTCTAGCCACCGCTTACGGGCTGTGGTCCCTCCACCGAGGCCCTGGGGTTTAACTGGTGGGCAGGGGGATGAGGCTTGGGCAGCCTCTGTATTCAAGGAGCTCCGGCCAGTCTTAGGGGTAGGGGAGCCCTCGTTAGCCCTGTAAATAAAGTTTAACGAGGTGAACAATGGCTGGCTCTGTCCCTTAGGACGCCGTTTATGGGGCTGTAAATCACAGCCAGCCCTGGACTTTGGTCTAGTCCCTGGTAGAAGAAGGAGGCAGGAGGGCGGGGTGACCAGAGGCCCAGGGTTTCTGCATTATCAGTCCAGAGCCAGGCTCCGCAGTCCACGGGAAAGACTCGGGTGAACAGGCAGTCTGCCGCTGAGCCGCTTCCTGATGGAGGAGATTTCAGAGGCTTTTCTGTGTAATGAATGGGGAGCGCTGGGATTCTTCCTCCAGCCTCCTCCCTAAACACTCAAGGTGTGGATTCCCAAATGGTAATTTGTGTGTTTTACATTCATTTGCATGCCTCTTAACTTCAAAACTTCCTGCCTGCCCCCCACCAGGGAGGCTTCCCTAACCTCTCCCCAAGGCCAGGAGGAAGTAGGACCAAGGGGTGCTCTAAGCTCATGCTACTCTATTTGTGGTTGGCAGACGAGTAGCATCAGAAGCTGGTTAGCAATGCCAATTCCGAGGCCCCACCCCAGACCTTCTGAATCAGAGTCTGCATTTTAACAAGATTCCCTGGAGACTCACATACGCGGTGAAGTTTGAGAAGCCCACTATAACATGTCCAACATGTCCTGACCTCAGCAACCAGCCTGGACAGCCAGTGGCTCTGGGTGGCATTGTGTGCTGCCTGAGCCAGCTGCATGCCCTTAGATTTGGGAGATGTGTGTCTCCCCAGAACGAAATCGGAGCCTTGCCTTTACTGAGGGGTCAGCCCAGTTTCACAGTGGTAGCTGCCTTCATCTCTGTGCGAGGGGCCTGGGCTGGATTTTAGCTTTCTCCTAGGATATGAGTCTTACTGCACTCTTCAGAAAGTGGCCCATCCCTCACCCCTGGGCACGCTGAGTTCTCATCTGAGCTCCATCCCCAACCCACAGAGTACCAGCACCTTCCCCACAGCACCATCCCCCAGGAGGACTACCGCTGCTGGCCGTCCTACCACCACGGAAGCTGCCTCCTTTCCGTGTTCAACCTGGCTGAGGCCGTGGACGTCTGTGAGAGCCATGCCCAGTGCCAGGCCTTCGTGGTCACCAACCAGACCACCTGGACAGGTGAGCCTGTGGGAAAGGACATCCTGAGGGAGGTGACTGGACTTCCCTGGAAGAGATTGACAGGTAGTGGCCCCGACCAGAAGCCAGAGATGATAAGACAAGAAGGCTGAGATGATGAGCGACAAATACATGTGTCCCCAAGGCAGTCACATTAGGAGGAGCCCTGCCTCCAGGGAGAGAGCGATCCAAACTTATTCCTTCTTACCTCTGCCCCCAGGTCGGCAGCTGGTCTTTTTCAAGACAGGATGGAGCCACATGGTCCCTGATCCCCATAAGACCACGTATGTGAGGGCTTCTGGCTGACCTCTCTGAGGGCTCAGCTGACCAGCTGACCGTTCCGGCCGGCTGGGCGTGCCTATGGCGGGGGTGACTTGCACTAGCAGCACCGCATGTCCCCGGGGAAACCCTGCAGACAAAGCTGACCTCCCAGACAGACCGAGGTGACCAGGACAACGTGCAATAAAGCCAAATGTTAAAATGTGAGTTTACCAGTCTAGATATGGGACTGCTGGCTCCAGGGCCAGGAATTGTGGGGGCTGGCTGCCTCTCCAACCCTCTGGACTGCCAGGAAGGCTCAGGCTGGTCTCCCCTGGGGGACTCTGCCCCTCACTGGGACACTTCCACGGGCAGCCCTATCACTGTGTCGTAGTGTGAGAATGTAGCCAAAGCCCCGGCTGCTGCTGCTCTTGCTACAGGTGCCATGGCCTAGTGGGGGCTGCATGGGGACAATCGGTCATGGAGTGTTCTCTCATCTGAGCTCCAGAAGGGAGACTTGACAGGATGCTCTGGGAAGTCAGTGATTCTGTACCTGGGGAGGCTACCTCTGGCCACAGACCGGGGGTGCTCACGGGCCAGCCCAGGGGTTGGGGCAGGGGAGCACACATGGTATGAGCCAAGATGTGGGGTTGAGGAGCAGGTTGCGGTTTGAGCCAGGACCTGGGGTGGGGGTGGGGCCGGGGCCTTTCTGCCTCATTTGCTTTCAGTGAAAGCCACAAAACAGCCACAACCAGCCTCTCCCCCCTCCTGGAGTTTGTATATCCAGAAGCTTTTGTACTTCTTGTTCATTCAAATGTTTATTTTTGTAAAAAAAAAAAATCAGTCAATTAATAAAATGATGTTTCACGGCAAGGCCTCTTCCCAACCCAGTTTCTTGGGCCGACTGACTCATCCCCAGTTGTGTCTTTGGTATATGTTTGTAGGGAGAGGGTGTCGCGGGGGATGACCTTTGAGGGAGTGAAACCTCCACGACAAACACTGAAGTCGGCAAAATGTGCACAGGCCCTGCTCCCATGGTGCCCATGTCCCTCCACAGCCATCTACATCCAAGTCCCAACAAAGGACATAAGGGACTCCTTCCCCTTACAGGGCTTGGATTTTAACACACATCAGCTTCTTATATGCAGAGCCTTTGCCCAAAGAAGTGATGTCCTAATGGTGGATGTCAGCCGCCTCGGGGGACATGGAGCAACCTCCAATCCCGTCAGCTTTGCCTCCACACAGGGCTGGGCCTGACCATTGGATACTTTTCCTTTTCAGAGCCTTTCTCTGAGCAAGAAATGTATGGAAAGTGGAGAGAAAGGAAGGTCTAAGGAAAGAGCAGCCGCCTCTTCCTGGGTTTTAGGAGGGAGGGTGTAGCACTGGAAGGCCCGAGTCTATGCAAGCCCAGAACAAAAAAGAAGACCTAAGCGTTCAAGACCATACTGAGGCCAGAGAGAAACCCAGCATGGATGCAAGTCTTCTAACCTGAAACCCCACGTCTTCTCTCCTGCACACCATTCTGCTGCTAGAATATTCTCAACGTGCACAGACCTTTGAGGGATTTAAAAAGAACCACACTTTAACTCTGAATGCAGTTTCTCCCCAACAGATGTGGTGGGTGTAATTTCTCACATACAAGCTATCCTTGTAGTTCTAAGTGATGGAGGAACTGATTTTAGCGCTGGCGTCCTCATGGACACCACTCGGACCCTCCACCACCATGCCCGACCCACATCTTGCCTCTGGCTTCCTGGGCTTGGTGGTTGTGGTGGGGGGAGGGCCAAAGCTTCCACAGAACCTCACACCATGACTCAGCCAAGCCAGATCCTGGCCATGGTCATCACCCTCGGTCCCCGCCCCTCCAAGGAGGACTCAGCTATCATCAGCCTCCAGACCTCTTTCCTCAGCTGAATTCATGCACTACAACACGTATAGCCTGTCCCATGCCCTCTGTTATCCTCCAACCACCAACCAGTCTGTGGGGCTCTGAGGGCAGGAGGAAACACATGATGACACTGGGCCCAAGGGGGTGCCACGGGGCTGGGGTGGGAAGGTCTGAGGGGTCTGTGCAGTCCAGAGGGAAACGAACCTGCTTACAGTCAACTTGCTTACACACCTAGGGCTCAGTGAGGAAAGAGAAGGCTGAAGATGAACCAAGCACTACCTTGTGAGCTTCTGGAAGTTTCCAGATGAGGGCTTTATTGGCCCATGGAAAGAGACAGTCTCTGTCTGGCCTCAGTGAGGTTGGTTATCATTCCAGTTTTACAGACCTGAAAACTGAAGCCCAGGTCACAGCTGCTAAGGAATTTAGTGAGCCTTGAAATCCGTCCCTAACTTCCAAGCCTGTCCCGGAGGGGAGAATTACAGCAAGAGGAAGCTAAGTTAGAGTTAGGGAGCCCTCGCTTACCTGATGTATGTGACAAACTAAAATGGAGGTCCAAAGTGCATAAAATCTTTTTAGCAAAACTCACCCACAAGTGGCTGAAGGGATGGTACATAGCTTCTTCCTCCTGAGTGAACCTTGCCTCAGAACCTTTCTGAGGGCAAAAATGGCCAGGCTCAGTCCTGTAGAGGAGAGAGAAAGGATATTTGCAGCTGGGAATGGAGGGGTGATGGAGGGCCCTAAAAGGAAGGAGATGGCGCATGAGAGCCCGAGGCAAAATCATTCCTCCCCTTAGATGGCCATTTACATGTAACCACCTGTCTCCCTGGAAAACCTTCAGTTCCTGGGTACATTCCGTCCCCTTCCTGCGGAAGTCAGACACCCCACCCCCCCAAAGTCCATGTTCTTTCCGCTCTACTGCACAGCCAGCAATACCCAGGTATAGTGAATGAAAGAAATACATTCACCCGACGGAAGCCTAAGGTGGCGGTGCCAGAGGAGGGAAGCCAGCGGTGGGTCCTCTCCAGGGCTGGGGAGGTAGGAAGCAACACAAGAGGGCTGTGTTGCTGTTGGTACCCCGTGCGGCTCTGGAGGAATTCTGGCCCGTCCTGCTTTTGCTCCCTGTGTGATCTGGGCCAGGACAAGTCCCTGAGCCTCCATGTCCTCATCTGCAAATTTCGGATTCATAATATCTGCTTCACAGGAGTGGTATAGGGATTGAATGAAATTATGGACGTAAAGTTCTTAGCCAGTGTCAGCAAACAGTGAGTGCTTAGGAAATACTGGCGGATACTGTCATTGTTATTGTTATACATGAGCTGAGCCCTCAATGTTTACCTACCACCTGGCCTGGAAGAGTATCCAGGTCGGCTGGGGACCACTGTCCCCACACCCCACCCCCCTCAGCACCCACAACAAGAAACACTGCCTCCGCCTGGAGGAGGTGGAGCCCAGCTCTCCGGGTCAGTGCCCTGGGAGTTGAGTGTGTGGCAGACAGAAGGAGGAAGAGGATTAACATGAAAGCAGAAAATGGGATTAAGAGGCCTCAGGAAAATGTGCCCACACACCCCCCATCATGACAACAGATTTTGCTTTCACTCTGTGGCTTCTGGAGCCCAGAGCATGTAAGGCTTGGTTGCCCTCTGCTCCCGGGGACAAAGCTGAAAAGAGCCACGGTGGACTCAGGGCATGAGACTGCTCAGTCTGCCTGGAAGAGGGGCCCGGCTGCCTTCATGTGCACTTTCTCATTCCATCCCTGTGGCAGCGATGTGAGACAGGTGATGGCTCAGAGAACTGAGGAGCCGGGATTCAAGCCTAGGTGATGGTGCCTAGGAGGGAAGGCGTTGCTTCCCTCCTACCCACTCTCTCACACAGGAGCACAGCACCTCCCGAGACCCTAAAGATCAATGACCGACTCAACCCTGCCACTTCCCTTGGGAAGGATTCCCAGACTCACAGCCTGCCTTTGACGGGAAGCCCAAAGGGCAATTGAAGGAGACCAGGTCTGCCTGTGCGGCATCAACCTGTAGAGATGAGGATGTCCCCAAAGAGCCCAGCCTTTGTGAAGGATCCCTGTGAGTGCTGTCGTGCAGGGCGGTTATTCTCCTGTGAGTCCAGGCCAGTGCTGCCCCCTGGGATGGAGAAAGTGCTTCATCAGTCCCAACTATGTCAAGGAGACAGACCACAGTATTTCCTAAAATTACCTCTCAAGCTCTAGAGGATCCTTGATGACAGTGTAGGGGGACGTTTATTCTCCCACCCCATGCCATAAACCCTTTTGGCATCCTTTTCTTAGGACTACGATTCCCTGTCCTCCTGCCCCACCTCACCCAGCCCCTCCACCTCCTCTCACCTGCCCTCTGCTGGCCTCATTCCATTTCCAGATGTCTCTCCTGAGGTGCTGTGACAAAACCTCCTGGCTCTATCATTCAGGGTCCCAACAGGAAATGGAGAGCACAATGAAAATACGATAAATTTACAAATGTGTGGGTACAGGGGAACCCCAAGGGATAGTGCTATAACCTGGGGCTAGTAGCAATAGAGCAGATACCATCTCTGCCCAAGGCGGGAGTCTGTTACCAGAACCCAGAAGAAGTCAAGTGACCAAAAGACACAGCCAGGCAGGTGACCTCACAAGGAGAAAGTCAGAAGGACATACTCTTGCCGAACTCTCCTCCCTCCCCCGACTCCCATCTCCTGCGGAGCTCTCCATTGGTCAAACCTACTTGAAGCCAGAGGGAGCCGAATGTGAAGGCCATAATCGGCAGGCCACTATGCCGGACAGCAGGGGAAGACGGGGAGAGAGATCAGGAGAGGCAAGGAGAATACTCCCAGCACACCGCCCCCCTTCACATAGGAGCTTTTGTTGGGCTTGAGGGGAGGACAAGAGCAGCCTTTCCTTTTCTGTGCCCAGTTCCATTCTTAAATGTTCAACTACTGTTTGGTGGAAGGAACACATTGCGCCCAAATCTCAGCGTGCATTCTCATCCAGGGCGCGAGCAACCCCAAGGAGACAAAACGTGGTTCCTGGGAGATGAAAAAAGTCTTAGCAATCACAATGGTTTGTGTGACCTTCCAAGGGCCACAGTATATAAACAGATATACAGTATATCCATGCTATTAAAATTTCCTGGGGGTGGTAGCAATTAGAAAAAATATCCACAAGAGTGCTTAGCAGGATAGGGGGCAGTAATGAAAAATAGGTGAAGAAACACTGGATTATGGTGACCTATCCCCTTTTCTTGGGTTGTCACTGAAAGCTTCAAATCTGTCACCCTCAAAATTACAGTTTATACTCTATATACTAATCTACTAATATTTCTTCAAACTGCTCATATATATGTTTAGACATACTCTCTGTGCAGTTCATAATAAAAACAAAGTGCAATTTGAATTATCTTTCACCTAGTGCTTTCTTCAATGTACCCATGGCGAACATCTTGGGCCACTCCCGAGCCTCCTGCATGTCCCCACAGTTTACAGCCTCTGGTTAGTATTTCCCTACAACAGAAGAGCTCATTGTCATTGGCAAGCCAGGGCACTTCAAGGTATACTCACTCTTCTCTCAGCTGCTCAAGCCACAAGATATTTCTTGAGTGCTAGTCACTGTAAGGAATACTGAAATATCAGACATTCCCCCTGCCTTTCAGAAGCTCACAATGTCACTAGAGATGTCACAAATTGGACAAATTCAACAAGGTAATATATGAGCTGTGACTGTAGGGCAATGAGGCCAATTTCCGCATGTAGGCTGTGAAAGCAAAGGGCTTGTTGGTCCCATCTCAAATCACTAAGAGCCCGTTAACCTGGTCCCCTAAGAGCATCAATTCCCCACCAGGAGCCCCACTGTTAACTCTTTTTCATCCAGAGAAAGGCTTTTTTATCCTTACTCTGTATTTCTTATCTCCAGTAAGCCAGTTCCCTATTGTCACTAGACATTCTCCCCATTCCCATGGCGACTCAACAGGCTTTGGTGTAGAGCCTGTCAGAGGCTTCTTGAAAGTGTAAATAGAGTGTGTCTACTGTTTCCCCCCTTATCCATACACTTATTTGGCCCTTCAAAGAGCTCTAGTAGATTAGGGAGGCACAATTTCTCCTTACAAAAGACAGGCTGCCTTTCCACAGGAGGCGGAGTTTGCTCAAGTGCTCCATAATCCTGCCCTTAGAGGTTCTGCTGACTTGCTTGGCGTGGAAACAAAACTTGTGAGCCATTTCCCAGAAGCCCCTCTGGCACCCTTCAGTTCTTAAGCACAGAGGTCAATCTCAAAAAAAGGCTCTCATTTTGTCCTGCCTTTCCATAATATCCACCTTCTTGTTTATTTGGGGAAAGACATACAGGCAAAAAAAAAAATAGAATAGAATAAAATAGAATATAAAACAATAATAATAATAATAATAATAATAATAAAATAAAATAAATAAAATGTATGTTTTGCTTTCCACTGCTTGGTGATTGAAGTCACTGTTATTAATCGGAACTCGTACAGAAGATAACAGTGAGGTTATCTGTATCACATTTCATTTTATGACATATCACCTTGTTTACACTGCTCTCTCGGTTGTTTATAGGATATAGATTACCCTTAAAGGCTCTGGTCTTGTTTCGTCATTTTTTTTCCTCCCATCAATAAAAAATTTTAAAGACAGCCATTGTTCTAAGAAATGACTATTGTACTTAGGGCTCAAAGATGCTTTAATCAGGAGAGACAGTTTGTCTTGTATCTTGGTCTCCCATATCTTTTTGAACCAGGCTTTGATGCTGTGTGAAGTTTTCTGACTCCATCGTTGAGCTATGCAGCATTTTGCAGTTATTAAGAGCAAATGAGTTTCTTCTTTAAACATAGGCCTCTGCTTAGCACATTTAGTACTATTTGACTTGGGTCTCAAGATAGTGCTATTCCTGGAATGAACTTCACATGCTGAAATTTTTTTTTAATTACCCACAATCCTATCACATATGCTAAAATGACCTTTTCTTTCCTATAGCCTCTCCAACAATTTGCTGAGGTGAAGAGATTTATACAGGGTACTTTTGGGTTAGGAATTTACAGGTTAACTCTTTAATGCACGAGTCATTATATAAACCATTTGTGCTACTTCTGAAAATGTATGCTGAGCAAATAATTCAAAATATGGAAAGATTTAAATGCACACAGATGTTCCTTGCAACATTATTTAGAATAACAAAAGATGAGGGTTGTGTAGGAATCTGATTAAAATATAGAAATTAGAGTGTTAAATGAAAAAAGCAGGATGCAAACTCATGTATGCAACTATGGAAAAATGTATGTGAAAAAAGACTGGAAGGAACATACACAACTAATAATTTTGCAAGGATGACGAACTAATTAGTATTTTTTAATTTCCTAAACTTCTCTTGTTTGTTACGATGTTGCTTGATTTTTATTTTTAAATTTTAATTCAATAACTGTTTCAGTGGATTAAAGGAGTAGCTCAATCTTTCCACCTAAAGTGGGACCAAAATCTCTCTCTCATATTTTATATAACTTTTATTTAAATTGGACTTTTGGAAAGTCAGCCCCAATAACCCCCTGATCCATAAAAAGCATTGGATGGCTTAATACAGGAGGTGAAATCATAAATGACTATAGGAGCCAGCAGGGAAGGAGCCTGCTGCCATCTTGATAACTTAGGCCTGAATGCCTACGTATTTCAAGGGAATCCTAATTTATGCATTTTGACCACTAATTCAAATTCAAAAATAAAATAAAGGCATTTGTGGGCTAAACACAACATGTCTCAAGCTGGATTCAGCCAGCTGGCTGCCAATTTGTGACCTCTAGCCTAAAACCCATTTCGGAGGTTACAGTCAACTGCCTGATTTCCCAGCACTGAGGCAACCCAACCTTCCCCATATTCTCCCATTCCCTCTTCCCCAGTGAGCCAGGCACCACTTCTACTGTTTGATGAGAGTGATGAAGGACATTAGTCCTCAGAATTATGAAGGCTTGTAAATCTGTC
The DNA here is from genome assembly GCF_004115265.2 of Rhinolophus ferrumequinum. NCBI lineage: Eukaryota > Metazoa > Chordata > Mammalia > Chiroptera > Rhinolophidae > Rhinolophus > Rhinolophus ferrumequinum. The sequence goes on along the minus strand of NC_046296.1, from coordinate 42,586,726 downwards.
CCTAGTTGGAAGTATTTCTCTTGCCAAAATGTGAAAGCTGGTGACATTTTAAATATTAATTTGTTTCTCTGTCTGTCGCTTACATTTAGTGTGCCTGTGAGGAATGGATTTGATGCTGTTCAAATATGTCCAATTTCATCCCCGAGCCCCTTCACAGTTGTCAGATGGGGCCAGCTGGGCTCAAGCTCTGCTTCCAGCTTGTTGTCAACCAGACTTGAGCAGTCAATATGTTTATCACTATTTTTTCCAAAACCACTGCCTGGCACCACTTACTGGCCTCAGAGGGCTGACCTCAAGATGTAGCCACCTCTTTTGCACCATCTCCACTCTCTCACTGTCTCCCTGACCCTCTTATCCCTGGAAGCTCCTTTGGCACCACGACCAACCGTGAAGGGATCCTACCTGCTGCCACGCTGGCATCTGCTTCTGATGTCTCATGAAGGAGCCCAGGTAACCTCCACCTCTGGAAAATGAGGCTTTTCCCTAAAGTGACCCCACTGCCTTTGCCACACCGGTTTTCCCACTGTTCTCAGGTCCTTAGATATTTGAACTTGGACTTGTAGCAAGGTGCAGCTGACAATCCAGGACTGACCATTATTCCCTATCCCTGCTATACCATGAACCATCTGGCCCCACAAGGTCAATGTGATGGGCCTGCTGCCCTGGGTGGCATGCCAAACGGCACCAGCAGGATCTTCTAGGAGCTGGGGTATTGATCAACTAATTAACCACTACCCATCAATAAACAAATGAGTGAGACTCCCCAAGTAGCAAGCTTTGGCCTCTACAGAACGAGCTGCCCCTTCCTCTACCATCCAGGACCTATTGTGGTTACAAATGCCTCCTATTAGTTCTTGGTTTATTTTGGGCACTGCAGATGCTGCCAGATGTTTACTTTTAACATGAGAAGAATTACACTGCTCTTATGGCTGGGGAGGAAGAACAGAGGAGCTCAGGGCTCTGGGCAGGACTGGCGTGCCCCTCTATAGCCCAGTCAGTGCAGGCTCTTTCCCTCTCCCCTCCAGATGTGGCCCAACTCCCAACCCATTTTGCCAAGTCAGCAGATCCAGACTATTCCAAGCATGGAGGGCCCAGCAGGCTCCAGAGCCCAGAGGGCTACACACATGGCCCACCATGTGGGGTGCATGTGTGTAATTTCGAGGTCAGGCCGGGGCTCCACTAGCCCTCATGGTACTCTCAGAGGGGGACCCCTCACCAGAGTCCCCTTCTCACTTTGGCTCCCCTTTTGAATCAGCTCCCTCCTTGACAAGACCAAAAGACAGAATTCCCTTTTGCGTGATTTGGACTATGGTGAAATGACACTTTTGGCAGTTATGGTCTTGGTAGGACCCCAAAAACTAATCTTGAAACCTCACAAAGCTTGATCCATTTTGTAGCTACGACACTGTGGCCTATCATCACAGTGTCCAATAGGATTTGTGGGATCTTATGCTTCTAAGGGGAGCCGAGGCTGATGGCAGAGGCCAACACAAATACAGGTTGTTCCCACCAGGGTCCAAAGTCTTCCAAAGACATGACAGGCAATTACCTACGATCCATACCCTTTGAAGGAAAGTTCCTAATCCCATATCACCTCATGCCACTATTATTTTCACTGCTAGACAAGGAAGGATAGCTTACTTCTTTGTTATCCATCAACCTATCTGGTCCATCCTCCTTCTGCCTTCAGTCTTCTTGGGCTCTAGTAACTTAGAGGTTAAAAATACCTTCTCTTTTTCTTTTCTCTTTCTGGTGCCAGAGAGCAAGACTGAGAAGCAACTCATAACTAGCCCATATTCCCAAACAGAAATGGACCTCCGAGGAGTGAGAGGAGAGCAACAGCTCCCAGCTCAGCCTAGACAGGCTGGAGGAGACTTACAGAGGAGATGCCCAGGATAGACTCACACATTTTTATTGAGGACTTATTGTGTGGCATCGTACAATGGCTGAGTTGGCTCCAACCCACATGCTGGATTCTTCTTAGAATTTGTAGCAACTATGTCCCTCCCATTTCTGAACTATTTAACCCAACTCAGCAACGATTGGGAGCTAGTAGGAGAAGGGGAGACAGCCTTGATAGCTTTCTGAAGAACAAATGGGAGGCAGAAATCACAAAGTGATGCTTCAATATGAAACTGAACTCACCCAGTTCATGCCTATATCCAACCACCCTGCAGACCGCAATCCTTCATCATCTCAACCCCCTGCACCCCTCAACAGTATATAATTATTCAGGTGGAAACTGAAGTACTCCCAACCAGTGCTCATCCTTCCTTTTCCTCTCCCCAGAGCTGCTCTGGGCCAGGACTAAAGCCGAGGTGATCTTCACCACCGCCGGCTCCAGGAAGCCCCTCTCTCTTTTTCATCAAAGACTCCTGCACCCCCAGGGCAGGTGCTTGACTTCAGAGCTCAGGAAAGGTGAGCTTTCCTTTCTTGCTTGCCCTCATGGAGTCTCTGATCCCTCTGAGAAGGTAGCTCCATCGATTAACAATTTATTCATACACACCTATTCCATGTCGCAGCTTTATTTAATAACATTTCAGGTGACACCCCTGAACACTTTAAGGAGCCCCAGGGAGGGGATACAAGGGAAGAAGAGCCTTGGGACATGCAAGGAAGACTGGGTGGAGCTCTGGTGGCTCCCTCCTGAAGGTGACCAGGAGTGAGGTTATTCTAGCATTGTCCTCAAAAAGAAGAAGGAAGTATCCAAAGGCTTGACGGAGACTGTGGCCTTAGCCGCAACCCTATGCTTGTGGGTCCGTTGAGCTCAAACCAGGGAGAGGTAGTTAGAGACAATAGAGAATATTGCTGGGGCCTTCAGACAGAGGTCATGGAGGCATTCTGAAGGAAGTAGTGATGAACTTGAGCTCTGAAGTCAAGCACCTGGTTCTGAATTCTAACTCCATAAATTATACCGTGTGGGACCTTACACACATTCATTTATATCATTTACCCTTAGGTTCACCGTCTATGAAAAGGGGATGTAACAGTCCTTACCTTATAGGGTAGCTGTGAGGTATACATAGAAAAATGCTGGTAACTCAGGAGCCTGTCATACCATAAGACCTCCATAAGCATTAAGTATTATTATCATTATTGTCTTTTATTATTGGGTTCCAGACCTGGCCCTCTCCAAGAAGTTCTGAAGGAAGATGACCATCTTTCTTGGGGTCAGTGTGTGAGGGGCTCATTCAGGCTTCCCCAGCTCGGTATTCAGCCAGATGTGGCTCAGTACACGTAGCAGATGAGGTACGCTGGGGGCCTGGGACCGGACAGGACCACCCATCGGGCTGGGGAAGGTGCTGGCAGGATGGCCTCAGCTGCAGCTGCTGAGCAGCCATCCAGGGTGACAGGCAGAGTGCAGTGTACAACAGTGTGGAAACAGACAACAGGTGGCGGCTCAGCAAGAGTGGGTGGGGGGATGGCAGATCTTCTAACATTTGGGAACGGGGTGTCCCTGCCAGCAGGTGGGCCACAGCAATGGGCAATTCCATAGCAGTAGTCCAAAATCCAAGCAGGCAGGCGGCATCAAGAAAGTCTGTCAGAAGATCTCAGCACCCATCAGAGGTTAGACTCTTAGGGGAGGCCAGAGAAAGCAAAGCAGAGTCCCAGGCCTAGAAGACAGACAGGTTATGAAGACAAGCTGCAGGCCCAGCACACAGGGAGAAGTGGCATTGCCAGCACACAGCCTCTAGCTCCCAGGAGGGGCTAACATTGGGGCAGGTCCCGATGTGGTCCAGCCTCACCCCCGGGGCCCCCAGGCCGGGCGAATTTCCAGGGCAATCGGGCCAGGCCTGAGCCCATGCTCTCTCCAGAATGAGGGTACAGGGTGGGAGCAGGAGAGGGAAACTGGAGGTCATCCTGGGATACTTCCTCCCTCTCTCTCTCTCTCTCTCCAGCTGCTACTGCAGTTTTCTTGCCCTTTGGCCTGTTTTTATTTTCTACCCTAGATCTTGCTTATTGGTAAGGAAGAACCAAAATGGGTAGGATCACCATTTTTAAAACGAAAAGCCCAGTCTATCCGGCCCATAATAGCCCCTCCAACAGTCACCTGACAAGTGACCTGTGCCCCAGTGGAAGGAGCATTCTGCAGTGGTGAACACAACTGGAGGGAGCTGGACCCCAATTAGGGAAGAAGAGTGAGGGACCTCATAGCCCCTGATTTGGCCTCAGCTCCCACGTGCCTCCCACAGGCTCAGCTAACAACTCCTCCATAAACTGTTCTAGACCAATATGTTTCCAATGACCCCGAAGACTTTGTTTTGGAAACCGAGTGACCTTGAGAGCAAGGCTCACATTTTATCTCCTCCAGGCCCACATCCCTACAGTCATGGAAACTTACCCCATATTCACCATGTAGGCCGTTAAGCCTCACACTGTGCATCCACCTTAGTCCCAGGGCCTTATATGTACACACATATTTATACTTTTCTCAACCCACAGTCTTAATCACAGGCCTGCAAAACATAAGGGTATAAGCAATGAGAGAGGGTACCACATCGGGGACCTCATAGGCCAGAAAGCAGTCCCTAGAGCACCCCCAGCTTCTGGACACATCAGCCACACTGTCGCTTTACCTGCCCTAGCTGGGCCTCTTCTTCCTCCTTAGCAAGGTGGTCTGAGAAGCTAGTGACCTAGACCTGGTGGGAGCAGGCCAGGCTGCCTTCTCAGTTTGCTCTCAGCTCTAGAATAAGGTTACTGGTGTGTATAACATATGGATCCACCTGGACATGAATTCTGTAAAATCCACCTGGAGCCAGGATCTTTCCTCACCTACAGGACTTCCTGGGAACTTAAAAGGCAGATGGCCAGTGAGATCAGTCAGAGGAAATTTAATCGAGAGAAGAGGTTACCTAGATGATGGAAGAGCTAAGAAGCTACACAAGAGATGATAAGCCAATCCAGACATGAGCAACAGCAGGGAGCCACTTCTGCCCTAGGGCTGGAGGGGAAAAAGGAAAGTGAAAAGGTGGAGTTACAGTCCAAAGCCAGGCTAAGCGGTAGGAAATGCAACCACAGAGAGAGGGTTCATCTGATGTGAGCTAGAGCCACGAAGAGATCCAGATCCTGACAAAGGCACCGTAGGAAGCAGAGAGAAAAAAATACCCAAACTTTCCCCCTCTTATACCCTCTTAATATTCTGCTAGCACACCCTTCCACTGGGTGACCTTTCCTGGAAGCCAAAGGGCAAAGAGACTAGGAAATGTAGTCCCTGCAAAGCAGCCCTCGAAGGCCAAGGAACTAATCTGAGAGCAAGCAGGCAACTGACTAGCACCAGCCAAGAATGATGACCCACTGAGCCTTGCATGGGCCAGTTAGAAGTGTCTCTGCTTTAGAGAAATAGTAGACAGGCCCCCCTACCCCCAGGGAGCATCCTCCTTAGTCCTCTCAGCCTCACAGAGGAAATGGATCAGCTGTCTCTGATGCCCCGTTAATGTCCACCATCAGAAGGTTATTTTGCACATTCATCACAGCAAGAAAACACCCCTGAAGAAAACTGGGCATTGTTTGTAAAGAAGTGGTGCCCTTCCTCAAGGGCTTTCTGGCTTTGTGCCCTAGTTAGGGGCTGGGCTGGTCCAGGCACTGGTGGGACCCTTGGAGTCATTTCCTACACGAAAAATGCATGCTCTGCGCCTTGGCAAATGGTAAGGTATCTGGCTGGAGACTAGGAGGGAGGCATTGTCCAGGGCACCAGAGCACTCAACATGCTCCATGGAGGAGGTCAGAGAGCTCTTCCTCCACCTCCTCCTTCCCCTCCCCCAGATCACACCACATTCGGCCCAGCTTCCTTCAGGCCTCTTCCCCAAGATCTTCAGCCTGAGCTGGGCATTCGGAACATGTACCTCTATATCCCCCATCCCCCTACACCTATTCCAGGAGCCAGTCCTGAAAGCGGAATACCCTCCCTGCAAGATCTTCAGCACAATGGGAATATGGTAAGGGAGGAGGTAGGGTGGGGAAAGGAAAGGACATTTCTATGATTCCTGGAAGCTTTTCTAGCCTCAGGAAAGGAAAACTTTGCTCAGCATGGGTTGCAAGTCTGAATATGAGCCTGAGACAACATGCAAAATGGAAGATTCCACCCCATCCTGCTTTGGCCCTCCTTCACCATCACAGCCTAACTTCTGCTTAGACATTGTCGTTTACAAGCTTCAGTGTTTCCTGAAAGTCCTGTGTCCTCGGCTAGTCTGCGAGTTCTCCACAGGCAGGAAGGAGCCCCACCTGCATAGCACAGACTCAAGCATGAGCCCCAACCCTCACCATGCTGCACAAATCCTTCACAATGGGTCCTATCCAGGAGCAGCTACAGAATTTACAAAGCCCAGTGTAAAAATGAAAATATGGGCCTCCCTGTTAAAAATTATTAAAAATTTCAAGATGAGAACCACAGAGCAACTACAGGACCCTCCTAAGCATGGAGCCCTGCAGGACTCCACTGGTCACACACCCATGGAGCCAGCCCTGGTCCTGTGTGGCACCAGTGGTAGCTTGCTTCTAACCATCGATTACTTACTTCCCTGGGCCCACAGGCCATTCCTACATCAAGAGGTGGAGTCTACTTCCCCTCTGTTGAACCTGGACTTGCCCAATAGAACATAATGGAAATGACATTCTTGTACCTCCTCCAAGACTAAGATATAAGAAGCGTTGCAGGTTCTGCCTGAGCCTCGTGAATGCTTGCTCTTGGGACACCCCCATCTCAGAACTCAGCTACCATGCTGGGGGAATCCCAAGCCATAGGGAGAAAACACTCATAAGTCAATGGACCCAGCTGAGCTCCAAGAGAACAGCCAGTGTCAACTGCCAATCATGTGACTGGACCACCTTGCTCACCAGCCCCATTAAGCCTTCATCTGACTGCAACCATGTGAGAAACCCCAAGCAAGAACCACCCAGCTGAGCCTAGTCAACCACAGAGTCATGAAAAATCACCATAACTTGTGGTTTTAAACCACTAAGTTTTGTAGTGATTTGTCATACAACAATAGATAACGGGGACATGCTCCGAGGCGTGGTGGCATTCACTCAGAATCCAACGTGAATGGCCTCGGTTGTATGTCATGGCAATACTGGCTGAGCACACAGTAGGAGTTCAAGGAAGGGTGACTGCCCTTCCTGACCACCAGTGTGTTAGCACCAGTAATGTGGATCTCCTGACCCAGGAAATGCCCTCACACTGGCAGATGCCTTCTGTGATAAAATATTTGCCATCTGGTTTCAACCTGACATCTCCCTGGCTGACGAGGACACAGATAACTGCTGTCTCCAGAGATTCATGACCACTTCCTCCCACCCCGTTCCTACCCTTCCTATCTCAGGAAATGAAAAGCAATTTTTCCCCAGGGCCTGTTTACCCATAGCAACATAACAGGATTTCCAAAACCAATCTCGCAGCCAGTTGCAATATCTGTCTTCACTGTAATAATAATACAGATGCTGCACCTGCCTCTCGATTCCGTCTTCTGCCCTTGTGTTTGTTCTTTTGTTTCTCCAGGATCTTTAAACATCTGATTAAATGTCATGCTTCAAATGAAAAGTTCTGAAGATGGAAGATTATCAGACTTGGTAACTTTCATCAGCCCTCCTCTCTGCCCGGCAGCTTCTTGCAACCCCTATTTTCTCTCTCCTCACCCCCTACCTCCCAGAAGTCCTCTGTGCCCTGTGAATTTCTCTCCCACTTATTGGTCCCACTATTCTCTCCCTGAAAACCTTGACATGGGTATCAGCGAGAGGTGGATCTCCTGTCAGCATGCAGCCTGAGACTGACAAAAGATGCAGTTTGGCTGGAAATGGGATTCCCTCTATGTCAAATAGACAAAAAGGGGTCTGATATTGCAAGCTCACATGACACTCCCTTTCTGTGATGCCCTTTACCACCTGGCCCTGCTCCTCAAAACACCAACTCCTCCCAAATTCACCACTTCCGAAAGTGGGCAGGCAGTGCAGGCAAAACTAAGTGACTGACTCCTAAGGGATGTATAACCGCAGGGGGTCCTAAGCCAAAGTCTCCCACCAACTGCCCCACTTGGAACAATGAAAGCATGCAGTGGGACCCAGGCCACGCTTTGTCTGCATGGCCTGATCCTCATTTTCATTTTGTGAACATAAATTGCCACTTTAGAGATCTTGGTTGTAAGACAGGTCCCCAAGCAGCTCTCATGTACTATAGTACTAGCAAGTAGCATGTTCGCCTACCAGGTGGGTGGTGGATCCAAGGCCAACAACTGTAATGCAACAGGAAACATTTTTGAGATAACGACCAATTTTTTTCCTCCCAAGGGCTCCCTTCTGTCCTCCCACCCTTCCACCCCACTCCCAACCCATATTCAAGTAGTTAGGCTGTTCTATGCTTTTGGCCTCAAGAGAAGGATGTGATAGCGAGAAAAAGGAAAATACAAGCTTTGATGTCTGGACAAGATTAAAATATTTAGGAGAAACATCTTGAGTGAAAGCAGGGCCTCTCTCCACCCTTCCTCTATACTCCCAAAAATAAACAGTAAAGATTCCTCTTAAATGGTGAGGCGGGGAAAGAAGTAGGGAAGGTGCTGAGAACAGGAGGGCCCCTGACCTGAAGGGTGCGCGCAGATGGGATAAAGAACATGCCGCAAAAGGGCCTCCATGAGGAGACTGCTGGCACCCAGAACTCTGGGCACTACATGTCACCAGCACCCAGGGACCTTGTGGCTGTCTTTCCCAATGGGCCCAGTGGTAACTTTTCATTCCACAGCAGCCAGCAAGGGTGGGAGCTATACTTTACTGTCTCCCCATCCAAGCTCCCTTCACCCAGCCCCACAACGTCCCAGGACACCTGAATCCTCAAGAAAAGGAAGTTGGGTCCTCAACCGCCATTGTCATCACCACCCCCACACACATCTACCGTGAAGGAGCACAAAACCTCCCTCACCATCCACGAACTGGAAGACAGTTAAACCTGCCTCAGTCACAACACAGACCGAGTATTTGCTAGGTGGCAGGCATGGACATAAGGCTTCTCATGCCTTATCTTATTTTGTGACAGAACAGGCACGCAAATTCCTCCCACCCACCCTGCAAACCTGGACTCGTACTTAGCCTCCCTGCCAAGCCTTTCCTTACGGCACTGCTCAACCTCATAGAGTAGTTCATCTTTCCTTGATGTTACATCTGAAACCTTTCTTCCTTCTATCATTCCACCCTTACACTGCATTGTGATTATTTACTAACGGGTCTGTAACTCTTAGTGGACTGGAGCGTCTTGAGATCAGGGCCCAAATCTTACTCATTTTTGCACACCTTGCAATTGGCACATAATAGTCACTAAATTAAAATTTGTATCGTTAAATAGAACTGTCCACCCACCCAATTCTCTTACTAAAATTAAAAACAGAATTCCTCGGAGGAGGGGAGAGGGAGGAGAAAGGCGAAGGGATGAAGAAGTATACATTTGTAGTTACAAAATAGTCATGGGGATGTGAAATACAGTATGGGGAATACAAGCAACAATGTAAAAACTGTGTATAGTGTCATTGGGCACTAGACTTATCACGAGGATCACTTCATAAATTATATACACGCCTAACCACTATGCTGTACACCTGAAAGTAATATAAAATAATATTGAATGCCAACTATAATTAATATATATATAGTCACGGGATGTAAAGTACAGCAGAGGGAGTACAGTCAATGGGAATAGCTATGTATGGTGTCGGGTGGGTAGTAGACTTGTTGGGGTTATCACTTTGGGAGGTGTGTAAATGTCTAATCATTATGTTCTTTTGTACACCTGAAACGAATAATAAAAAAAGAGGATGATCCCGAAATCCCTTCTTGTTAAAAACTAATTGGTGTCATTAGCATGCTAGAGATGCATGCATTTCAGCAACAAATGATATTTAATAAAGTTTCCAATTCAGTAAAAGATATTTTTCTTATAATTCCACTATATGCCAATTTTCTTTCTCATAGAAATATTTTCTGTATCTTAATTAGAGATTTAAGATAAAAAATAAACATGAAGAAAATGCTGAAGGTGGATTTTGAGGATCATGAAATGATCAGATAAAAAAACCCCAGAATTCCTCATTAAAGCAATTCCAAAGCAAAAGAGACAGTCTTACAAAGTAAGCAATTAAAGAAAACACAATTTAGTAAATTATCATCATGTTCACCTTTTCCTAACTCTCCTTAATTTTTTTCTAGAGCAGGTGTTCTGAGCCTTCTCACCTTGATTTCACCTTCGCTACTGTCCTTGAGAGCTGCTCTTACCTTTGAGCTCCTCATTCTGAACTCTGGCCAGGATCTCACCTCTTATTTTATTGAGAAGAATAAGAATGTCTAATATGAATTCCTTCAAATTCTCATCTCTCTGCCGCAAAAATCTCTCTAAAATGACTGGCAAAGTATGAGGGGGCAGGGGAAACTTCATACACTGTCAAGGTGCAACTGATAAAATCTTATCGGAATACAATTTGGTGATGGGTATCAAAGTCTTAAATGGCATAACCTTTAAATTAGCCATTGAAGTTCTAAAACTTTGTTCTAAAGAAAGAATTGGACCAGCGCACCAAGAAATCCACCAAGATGGTCTTTGCAGTGTTGATAAAACACACTCTCTGAGCTTTGTTTTTGTACCATCTTTATTTTCTGGCTACTCTGGCCTGCTTTCAGTTGCTCTTTCTTCTCCCTCTTTCTCTAATATCCCCAAATTCCCTACATCCCACCTGAAAGTCCCCTTGTCTATGTCTCTTATCCCATTTCAATTTCTTCTACCTCACTCAGACCCCCCATAAGCCCCCTTAAAGACTATCAAACTGGCCGCCTTGAAGAGAGAGCATCATTCCAGGGGTAAAGAAAGAGCAACTTAGGTGGGCTTGCTGACTCCTGGCCCCTGCATCTCTCTGACTCATGCTCTGGCTATACCACTCTGCCGAAGCCTGGGCAAAATTCTTTTCTCCTGAGTTCACCTAAAACAGATTGGAATTTTTCAAAAGGATCTTTAGTGGGCTTTTTTTTTTTTTTTTAAGAAGAAGGGAGATAAATTCTGCTATATGAAACATGAAAAAAAGAAAGAAAGAAATGAGTTTGTGTGTTTCCTATCTTAAAATAATGACCACCTGGCAAGACATCTCTTCCCTGGTAAAGCTCACTGAACACCCTGGCCCTGGCTGCCTGCCCTTCAGCTCTGTGTGCATAACCACTTCTCCTTCCCACAGGGAAAAGTGGTCACCTTGGGTGAATCATGGAAATCACATCTTTCTTTGTGGTTGTTGTTGCAAGTTATACTGCATTTTATTATAAATTTTCATGTTTAAAAAGTTAATCCCTGATCATGTTTAAAATGTTTTTCAGTGATACCAAAGCATATACAGTGAAAACAACTTACTTGTATCATCTCATTCCCGCCCAGCTACCTTTCCCAGACACTTTTCCCTGGCCAGCATACCATACACCCTTTTCCCTTCAGTGCCTTTTTCACGTAACAATATATCTTAGAGATTGTTCCATAACATGCATATAGATTTGCCTTATTCTTCTTATCAGCCATATGGATGTGCCATAAACCACACACCAAGTCCCTGTCGGTAGACATCTAGCTTGCTTTCAGTCTTTTGCTATTGTGAACACGCTGCAAGAAATATCTCTGAATGTTTCCCTTTGTGCATCTGTTAGAAAAATGCTAGAAATGGAATTTCTGGGTCAAAGCAAGTGTGTATTTAAAATTTTGATAGATATTGTCAAGTTGCCTCCAAACTGGTTGTTCCAGTTCACACTTCCACCAACAATATGCAAGAGTGTTATTTCCTCCCAGTTTTACCAATTATCCACCAAACTTTTTTTAATCTTTGCCAATCTCATATATAAAGATTAATATTTCAGTGTCGTTTTATTTATTTATTTTTTTTTAAGAATAGGTGACGTTGAGCAGGAGGACTTAATGCTTGAGAGGAGAAACTCTGGTCCCTGATTGCCTGAGTTCAAATCCTAACCCAACCATTTATTAGTTGGGCAATTGTGGGTAATTTACTTAACCTCTTTACCTATTTGGTTACTCATTAGTAAAATGAGTATCATAATACTAATACATTCCTCATACAGTTATTGTGAAAATTAAATGCATGAAGATTAAGTTCTATATAATTATCATTATTATATTTTAAATGTTTAACGACCATTGTATTTTTTCTGTGAACTGTGTATTCATATCCTTTGCCTACTTTTCCCATTGTTATTTTTCCTTTCTGAAATATAAAAGCTTTTTATATATTTAGGAAATTAACCCTCTGTCATTTGTATAGCAAATATTTTCCCTAGTTTGCCCTTGTCTTTTGACTTTATTTATGGCATTTGTCATTTAGACGTTTTTAATTTTAATTTAGTTAAATATATCAACCTTTTCTTTTATGACTTTTGGAGACTTTAACTAGGCTCCAGAAATGTCACACATCTTGAAGTATGAATGAATTGAAACTAGAACCACTTCCTGTTTTCACTCTGCCTTTCCTCCCCTCACTCTCTCCCTGTCCTGTAAAGAAGTCAAGGTTATTTCTTAATACCTTCTCCATGGCTTTTCCACGTTCAATGTCTCCTTGTGCCCATCTAAAGTCCATCAAAAGTAACTCTAATCAGGGCACTTCCCTGCTCAAACTGTTCAATGACTTCCCATCTCTAATGGAACTAAGAACCGACTTCTCGTTAGAGGCATCTGCCTAGATGATACCAATGTATTTTGCCAGCTGGTGATTCCCCTGTCCGCTATCCTAAATGTCTCCTATCCTCCAGTCCAACTTCACTTTTCAATGTTCCCCTAAATATTCTTTCCCTCCTCCCTGACTTTTATCACACTATTTCATCTACCTGTAAAGCCTTCTGCCCATCTCCACCTACCCAAATTCTCCTCATCTTTCAAGACTCCTCCCAAACACCCCCTCTCCATGAAGCCTCCACTGGTCCACAACAATCAGATATGAGGTCTTCTTCCCTTGCACACTCAAAGCACCTTATTTGTTCTTTTCCTGAGATATGCATCTCAAGCTGCCTTAAATAAACCAAGAAAGCAATCTCAGGGGAAAAAGCATGCTGTGTTTTATTCATCTCTGCACCTGCCACAGCCCCTTAACCTCTTGTTGAAATAAATTGTAGATATAAGTAATCAGAATTATAGAAAGGGGGAATTATGAGAAAGTTACTGTTCCCTGGCTAACCCATCACATCCAGACAGCTGGGCTGGAGGCTGCAGAAGCTGCCTCCCCTACTCAGTTTCCCTTGCTGTGTCAGGTAGTGGTTAATCTTTTTCCAGTTACAAGTGAAAGAATACCCAACACTTAAACAAAAAGGGGACTTCTTGGGTAGATTTAGAGGCTGTAATGTTGCCATCAGGAGCCAGTTTCTCTCTCCAGCCCTCAGCCTCCCTTCCTGTGTATTGGCTCCATTGTCAGGCAGGCTGGGCCCTGTGGAGTTAAGATAACGGCAACAGCTCTAGCAGTCAGTCTATTCCCACTTCATCCCAAATTCAAGTACAGAGGGAAAGGGCATCTGTCTACCTCCTAGCAGACCCAGCAAACGTCTCATGGCTTTTCTCTGTCTCTCAATGGGTTAGATGCCCACCTCTGAGCCAATCACTATGACCACGAGAATGTATTGCTCTGATGGGTTGGGCCTGAGCACATGTCCATGCTGAGAGCCAAGGACTAAGTGGATTCTACCAGTATATAGGCTCAGCATACACCCTGGACTAGTTCCATAGAAGGAAAATGACGTCCAGTTAGTTACCAAAAGAAGGAAGAACAGATGCCATTGAAAACCACTAAATACCCACCACGCAGAATGCAGAACACTGCTGTCCTCCTGGAGGAGGCGGATGGGCCTGAAGCCCCAACGCTGAGCTGCCTGCCACTCTCCCCTGCCCTGGAGGCAATGGTTCTAGCTTCCAAACACAACATGGTCCCCCAAGGCTTGTGGCTGAGCCGCAGGACCAGTGCGAACAGATCCTAACCAAACCCCAGACCAGGAGATGGCTGGCGTGGTCCAGCCGGCTCCAAGTTATTAGAACCAGGAGTTCCAGCCCTAGTCCCAACAGTTGTAGGATTGTTTATCTTTGTTGGGGAAAAACTGCAGCCAGAGCCATAAATCACTGCCCAGCTGGATGGCTTCGCTGAAATGTTTGTTTAAACAATGAAATCTCCTGACGGACTGAAAATATAGGATGGATCACCCTGTCCTTCTTGGGACTAGTCTCACAGGCTGGAGCCTGAGGCCTGTGAAAGGGACTCGAAATTGTCTCCCCTCCCCCACTCCCATCCCTCCCACCCCCAATATCAGCCCTAAAGAATGAAGCCACAGCATAGCTAATCTGAAACAGCAGATAATGCAAAAGCCATGTCTATCAATCTTTGAAATGCAGTCTGTGGAGTGGTTTGCATTGGACGTGCCTTCCTAATGGAAGTAGCATTTCTTGGCTAACGTGCATCAAGAGGCGGCTGCTGGGGTGGTCTCTGGAAGGACAGTGCATGGAACGCGGGAGCTCTGGCTCTGCCCTGACCACTCTCTGGGCCTATGTTTCTTCACTTGTTACATGAGGGAGTTAGACTCGGTCTTTATGTTTTCTTCCAGCTCTTGCCTGCTAAGGAAGGCAGCTGTGGGTTTACATTCTCAGAAGAAAGACTAGATAAACAGGAGGGGGCAGGGCAAGGAAAGGGAGAGGAGGAAAAGGAAAGTGTTGAACTGGAAGACTCCCTGAGGTCCCTTCTAACCCTAGGGTGCTCCCTTCTGTCATCTGTGGCCCTTCAGAGGAGAGAGACAAAGCCGCTGACCAAGGGACAAGCTGGCAGACCTATAATCAAGAGCCTGCTCCACTCTGCAAAGGAGGTAAACGGTGACCACCGATGGGTGTGAGTGACATGGACCACATCAGAGCGCAGGCCCGGCACCTGTGCCCAGGCAGTGTCTCGCTCGGGGCTGGCTCATAGGGGAAGGGAGGGTGGGAGCTAGGGAGCCTGTAGGGGCTGATGGAGCTTAATGGGGGAGGGGAGCATCCAGAGGTGAGCAACTTCCTCCTCAGTTCTGTCTTAAAGGAAGAATGCAGCAGAGGCCTGAGCCTCTGCAGTCTGGGGGCTGTAACCCTGGCTCTGTGATGGGAGCCATGACAGGCCTGTGATAGAGTATGTGATACGGGGTATTGATTGGTCTGGTGGTTGGTTTGCCAAATGTTTTCAAGAACATATTACTTGTCGGGTACTGTGGGAGGCTTTGGGAATGCAAAGATGAATACAACAGGGGTTCTTTGAGAATTTGTGGTGGGATATTCCAAAGGGGTGAGCGATGGGATTCACAACAAGGATCATGGAGGAGACTGGGAAAGAGTTTGTTAATGGTTATATGAGGGAGGTGTAGGCGATGGAATAGGGTCTGTAATTAAGATCTGCAGTGGAGTCTGTTATGGGATTTCATGATGGAGAGTATGATGGATGTTTTGGAGGTCCCATCAGCTATAAAATGGGAATATAATGGGGTGTGTGATGGAAGGTATAACAGAGTATGTGAAAGAGTGAGGGTTGTTAGGATATGTGATGTTTTATTAACAAAGAAGCCTTTCCTGACAGCCCAGATGAGAGTAAATTGTTCTTAATATGGTCTCAATAGCACTTTACGTTTATCATTTATAACACTTACCACAGTTAAAATGAGTTCATTGTTTCATAATTATTTGTTCAATTTCTGACTCTCTCACTAGGCTGTAAGAGCTGTGGAAGGAGTAGCCTTGAGGGATCTTGTTCAATCTTATTCACTACTATACCCCCTCCAACCTCCCCACCCCAACACATAGCCCAGGGCTGTGCACATAGTAGGCACTCAATAAATATTGAATGAACACATAGCTCTGTGGTAGTCAGGGTGGTCAAGCTCCTCCCCAAATCCTGCAGGGCAGCTGGAGGTCCTCAGAATGAGCAACAATTTTGTGTCAAGAGTCAGGTGACTTTGGTTCTGTTTGAAGGGAGCTGTTACCATCTGGTGGCCAAAAGGAAAAAATACACTGAGAGTTGGCTTGCATCCTGCTCCAGTTCTAGCTTCCATTGCCTAAGGGGCCAGCAAGCCAGCAGCCACCCCTCAGCTAGAGCCCCAGCCCCCAGCCACACAGAAATCAACCCTAGCTTTCCCCACTGCCTCAGAAATGGAGCCCGAGCAGGCTAGAAAATGGAGATTGTGCAGGCCCTGGGCTGGACTGCCCCTTGGTCCATCCTTCCATCAACTTTCAGGTCCCTGCGTATCATGGCCACTCAGCCCTGCCTGCTTCAAGCTGGGCTCAGCTCCCCTTTCCCTAACTTTGAACTTAACCCTTTCTTTTTGGGAAACAGTTAGCTTAGGGCAGGGGAGTGATGCAAATGAAGCTTTGATTCAATGGCTTCCGTATGAAAATGTCTCACCATCTGAGGTTTCACTTGGCACTTTGACCAAAACCTTTACAGAAATAGGATGGAGGGGGGCAATTTAAATCAGGACTCACTCACCATTATGTAGAGCAAAAATGCTGTCATTTGTGTGTAAAACTGGATTGCCCCACTCTAGACAGTGCGTGCTTGGGGAGGCTGTTTGCAGATATAGAATGTTTCTATGTCCTCTCGTTGACAGATAAGCAGATTCCTCAGCACTTACCCTCTTCCTTCTCTCCCTCTGCTCTCCTTCCCTTGATACCAAACATCCCTGGGCTCACATTACAACCAGGCCCAGATTTTTTTAAAGTCTAACATTCAGACCAAACTTGTAAAACAGAGGAAATGGAGCTTTACCTGCAATATAAAGGGTTAAGTTGCTTTACAGTGTCAGTACAGCACCACTGAACAAATATTTGTTACACATCTATTGTGTGTTAAGTAATATTCTAGGCACTAGAGAATCAGCAACGGAGAAAATAGGCAAAAACTCCTGTCCTAGGGAGCTTACCTTCTAGTGAAGCATCCTTTAATTACACGGATTTCACCATGGAGCTACTCATCCTCAGCTAAAACTGGGGTAACAGCATCCTCCCTGTTACCTCACAGAGCAATGTGCACATGAAATATTAACAAGAGAATTGCACATTGAAAGGACTGGTTCATAGGAATCCAGCTGCCCTGTAACCTGAGTTAATAATACCCATACGTGTTTTATAATTGTCTTATAAATGTTATAATTCCAGGTAACATTTTATTTTCATGGTTGCCATTGGGTGAGAGACAACAACAATGCCCCAAAACCATCTCATAAAAGCATGCCAACTGAGTACAAACAGTACATTTGCTAAGCAAACCCAGATGCATGTCCCTTTGCCACTCCCCACTCAGCACCCTAACCCATTCTACATGGGAATTCTGAAGCTGTCATGGCCCAGGGATATTCCCCTAAGGACACAGGAGCATGTCTGAGCGTCTGGCATCAGAATGATGCTCCCCAGTGGACAGGAAGAAGCCCAGGCAGCTTACAAGTAATAAAAGATGTCCTTGTCTCCAATGTACCACTCTCTGCGGGCGCCCAGGTGGCCCGAGTCAGCAGTGCTTCCAATGCCACAGTTCTCCCCAAGGCAAATACGTCTCCTCCAGCTTGTATGGCTTTTTGCATTAATCTCCCAAAGAGTAGCCTGATTCCTTCCATTTTACCTTCCATTTTACAGCTCCTTCTTTGCCATCACTTTTAAAATGTTTTCCCTGAGCAAAGTTTAAGGATATAGAATGCTACCCACTAATGAATGCCATCCTTGGGGAGCAACCCTGAGTCAGTACCTGTACCTCAATCCTTCCCAACCTCAGGCTACATCCTCACCCCCACAGGAGTAAGCAGGACCAAGGGAGACTGCCCATAGGCTTGTCTCCTGCCTTCTTCACTCAATTTGGTGCTGAGCTGACCATTGCTCCCAAATGTACCATTTTCACCAAGAGGCCCACAGCATTCCATCCATGTGTCCCACCATTCTTATCACAGGTGTATAGAGTCAGCATCCTCGGGGGACTCTTACTATAAAAAGATAGGCTATTCAGCCGGCCATTCGAGGCCACGGACTTTCCATCCTAGAACCATGGCCCAGTTTGTCCGTAATCTCGCAGAGAAGGCGCCGGCACTGCTAAATGCTGCTGTGACTTACTCGAAGCCACGATTGGCCACATTGTGGCACTATGCCAAGGTTGAGCTGGTTCCTCCAACCCCTGCTGAGATCCCTACAGCTAGTCAGAGCTTGAAAAAAATAGTCAATAGTGCTCAAACTGGTAGCTTCAAACAGCTCACAGATAAGGAAGCTCTGCTGAATGGTTTAGCGGCCACTCAGGTGTGGATGAGGTTTTATGTCGGCGAGATCATAGGCAATCGTGGCATCACTAGCTATAATGTTTGAAGACCAATCGTTCACATCTGCTTCTTTTGGGTTTATTATTCGAATGTTCTTGGACCATGTGTGATCAGACTGGTATTTGAATAAAATATGTCAAAATCAAAAAAAAAAAGATAGGCTAGATAAGTGAAAAGGACCTTCATTAGATTATTAATACAAATACAATAAGATAAATCAGAGTAAAAGAAAAGTGGGTGGATTAACAAAATAACTGCCAGGTTGAAACACATACACACTCACAGCTCTTTCTCTAATAAAAATAAGTAAAAAACACAAAAGTTAATATCCTGTGCTTAAAGGTGAACAAAGCTAGGGTCCTGGACAGGGAAAGCACTGTAAGGACGAAAAAACTCCTGGCTAGATAGAGCACAGTGGACAGTGAACCTTCAGGCCCCATCACCAGGTCCACCTCAGGCGGAGGGCACAGACATTAGCATATATGTGTGTAACAGAATGGAGGAAACTGCATTTCTCAGAGCTCCTCTCAGGGAGAGTACTGGATGTGGTCAGAAAGAACACTCTAAAGCTGCTTAGGTGGCAGTACGGGCAGCGGGTGGCGGAAGTCAAAGCACTAAGGGCAACAACAGATGCTCAAGTGACAAAGGATGGAGGTCCAACTACACTCTAGGGAGACAGGCTTTTGTTTACCTGGTGGGATGTACACATTTGAGGCCAGAGTGCAACTGCTCAGGACAACGGAGAGGAGGCTGAGACTACAAGAAGGAGCCACTGATGGTAGGAAGCTTTATAAACAGAGGACCAAAGAAAAGAACTGCCTCAGTAGTGTCATCAGAGACCATGCAGGCCAGAAGAGAAAGGAGTGATATATTTTAAATGCTGGAAGAAAAAAATTGTCTTCCCAGAATTCTATACTCAGTGAAATACTTTTCAAAAAGGAGAAATAAAAATTTTTTTCAGACAAACAAAAGCTGAGAGAATAACATTATCAGTAGGTCTCTCTTTCAAAAAATGTTAAAATAAGTTCTCCAGGGAAGAGGAATATGATACCAAGTGGAAATTAGGATCTACACACCAAAATTACGATCTCCAGAAAAAGTTACAATCAGAGTAAATACAAAATATTTTTTCTCCTTTTTAACCATTG
Source organism: Rhinolophus ferrumequinum (assembly GCF_004115265.2). Classification (NCBI taxonomy): domain Eukaryota; kingdom Metazoa; phylum Chordata; class Mammalia; order Chiroptera; family Rhinolophidae; genus Rhinolophus; species Rhinolophus ferrumequinum. The sequence goes on along the minus strand of NC_046296.1, from coordinate 42,567,284 downwards.
TAAGAGATAATTGATTGGCTAAGCCAAAAATAGTATTAAAGTATTGTAGGTTGATAGCATAAAAATGAAATGAATGACACTAGCTAAAAAGTTGAAAGGAAAGAATTGGGATTATATATTGTTGATGGTTATTATACTATAAATGAAGAAGTATGTTATTAGTTGGAAATAGGCTGTGATTAATTAAATATGTATATTTTAAATCCTAGGGCAACCTAAAATTGTGATTAATTAAATACACACAATTTAAATCGTACAACATGAAAAACCTTAAGGTATAAATAATAATATAATAGTGGAGACAAAAACAAATGATAACAAATTCTCAATCCAAAAGCAGGCAGTAAACGAGGAAAATGTGAACAAAGAACAGATGAAAGAAAGAAAAAACAACTAGCAAGGTGTTAGATTTTGATCCATGTGAATGGTCTTAACAATCAGATTAAAAGATGGAGATTGTTATATAAGATAAAGTAGTGAGATCTAACTATATGCTTTAAATATAAAGATACGTATAGGTTAAAAAAAAGGGTGGTAAAAGATATACCATGCGAACACTGATAAAAAAAAAATGTAGTAACTAATTTAATATTCGGCAATGTAGACTTCAATAGAATAAATATTACCAAGGATAATAAAGGATGCTCCTTAATGGTAAAGGGGTCAATTCACCAAGACATAATAATCCTAAATTTTTAAGTACCAAAAAAAAAAAAAATTACATTAGAGCTTCCAAACACATGAGGCAAAAATTGATAGAACTGAAAGGAGAAATAGATAAATCCACAATTACAGTTGGAGGCTACAATTAAGTTATAAAATAAGTACACAGAAAATCAGTAAGGAGATAAAAAACCTAACCATCACTATCAATGAACTTGACTAATTGAATTTATAGAACACTCCACCCAACAGGAGAATTCATATTCTTTTTGAGTGGGCCTGAAACAGTTACTAAGACCATTTTGGGGGGCATAGAACAAATTTCAACAATTTTAAAAGACTTAAAATTATACAAAGTATTTTCTCTGATCAAAATGGAGTTGAATTAGATAACAAAAATATACTTGGAAAATCCTAAAATATTTAGAAATTAAAAGTCTGATGGGAGTATTTACTAGGTTGTTGCTGTTTGGTGTGAGATATAGCCCTCTACTCCACCACCTCACAAAAATCCTTGGTAAAATCTGCATAGCTTACCAATGCTTTTGCTCAGGGGGTGGCAACCTATGGCTCACAGAACAAATCTGGCCGGCAAGCTAAGAATGGCTTTAACAATTGCAAAGGATTGTGAAGGAGAAAAAGAAGGAAGAGGGAAAGAAGGAGGAGGAAAAGGAGGAAGAGGAGAAAGAGGAGGAGGAGGAGAAACAGCAGCCCTAAAACAGTCTAAAATATTTGCCAACCACCTTTATCTTATAAAATGAGTTGGGAAGTGTTTCCTCCTCTATTTTCTGAAAAAGTTTGTGACACATTGGTATTATTTTTTCTTTGAATGTTCACCAGAGAAGCCTAGTGTTTAGGGTTTTCTTTGTGCGAAAGTTTTAAATTATAAATGCAATTTCTTTACTAGATATAGAGCTATTTAGATTTTTTATTGTTTTCTTTTGTCAGCTTTGGTAATTCATCCCTTTGTGTTAATCAAAGTTTCCATCTGGCATCGTTTTCCTTCAAGTTAAAGGATTTCCTTTAACATTTCATGTAGTGCATTTTGCCGGTGTTGAGTTCTTTCAGCTTTTTTATTTTTATTTTTTTTAATGCTTCTAATTCACTTTCATTTTGAAGGATATATTCTGCTAGATACAGAATTCTAGGTTGACATCTTTTTTCTTATAGAACTTTAAAGATATCATTCTCCTCTTTTCTCGCTTTCATTGTTTCTGAGGAGAAGTCAGTGTTTAATCTTTGTTTTTTGTATGTAATGTGTCTTTTTCTTCTGGTTGCTTTTACAGATTTTCTCTTCATTATTAGATTGCATCAATTTGATATGATGTGCCTTGGTGTGGTTTTCTTTGTGTTTATCCAGCGTGGGGTTTGTCAAGATTCTTGGATATTTGAATTTATGGCTTCTAAGAAATTGAAAAATTTCAGACATTTTTTTCCAATATGTTTCTGCCATATTCACTCTTTTCTCTCTTTCTGGAACTCTAATTATATGTTTTTTAGACTGCTGATATTATCCCACAGGTCACTGAGTTTCTAGGGGCTTTAGTTTGGATAGTTGCTATGTTTGCACATTCATAGATATGTTCTTCTGTAATGTCTAATCAATGTGCTGTTCAGCTCATTCAGTGAAATTTTCACTCCGTAAAATTTATTTTTTAGTTCTAGAAAAAAATAATACTTTTGTTCTTTTTTAGATTTTATATTTCTCTTCTCGTTAGGTTCATGTTTTCCTTTAAATCCCTGAACATCTTTGCAATAGCTCTTTTAAAGTCCTTGTATGCTAATTCAATAATCTCTGCCATTTATGGATCTGGTTCTTATCATTGATTTTTTTTTCCTGATTCTTATCATGCCTACTAATTTTTGATTAGGTACTGCTGGATTTGGTGAATGTTACTTTGTGGAGTGTCTGGATTTTGTTTTCTTTCTTTGAAGAGTGCTGAGATGAGGGGGAGGGTCAGATAGTTGAGCTACTTACAGGCAAGCTAAATGTTCTCAAGGCTTAGTTTTGTGCTTTGTTAGGGTAGGTTCTAAAGCAGTGGTTCTAAATCAGGTAAAAATTTTCCCTCACCCCCAGGATATTGGCAATGTCTAAAAATACGTTTGGATGTCACAACCAGAAAGGTGTTACTGGCATCTAGTGTTTAGATGTCAGGAATGCTGCTCAATACCCTACAATGCACAGGAAATCCCCCCAAATAAAGAATTGCCTTTCTCCCCAAAGTATCAATAGTGCCAACGTTGAAAAACTCTGGTCTGGAGTACCTTCACCCTAGGGCCAATGTTACCCTACTAATAGGATATCTATTTGATGCCTACATCTGCTCTCCAGTCTGGCTAATTGGAACTCGAACATCTCCCAACCTGATGTGAGCTCTGGAAATTGTTCGGCTTACAGCTTCCTGGTAGTTGTTTTCCAGTACTTGTCCTTTGCCAGGCTTAGTGGAGTCTTACCCCGCACAAGCACAGCTTAGTATTTAGTCAAAACTCAAGGGAACCCATGTAAATTGCTGGAGTTCTTTCTCTGCATAGCTTCCCCCTTTCTAGTACTGTCACATAAATTCCAGCTGCCTAAGCTTTCCTGACATCTAATCTCTGACATTTCAATTCAATGAGATCTCCAAACTTTGTTTGGGTTGTCTCTTCCCTATGCTTGGTCTATAAAGTGCCTCCAGGCAGAAATCCTGGGTCATCAAAGGGCTCTCTATGTGTCTCCCCCATTTCTACAGGTCATACAAGCCAAGGTACTACCTGCCTTTGTTTCTGACTATCTTAAAGATGTTGGTATAGTGAACAGCATTGAAAGACAGAGATAGTATCTCCCCCCGGAGCAGAAGGCAGGTTTCTGCCCTGTCCAGTGTTACAGAGATAAGTTCTCTCTGGAGGGCACAGGTCAAGTTGGCTTATTCCCCATTATAAACGATTCTGGGTCCCTAAGCTCAGGGTTCTCTTCTGTAATGCAACCTACTACATGTGCATATGTCACCTGGACCTCTTCACATCACCATGTGGGAACTGGGACTTGAGGAACCAGTATAAATATGAATACTCTGCCCGCTGCTATTGCTGGGAGCAATCAAGGCTTTTTCTTTCTGCCTTAGGTGTCTTCGGCCAGCACCCATGAAATAGCATCAAGCTAATCTGTTAACTGGTAAGTAGGGGAAAATCTCAGTGCCCTTCACAGTTCTTCACATGTCTATTAGGTACTAGGCACTACACTAGGCTCTGAATATGGACCACACACCAAATAAAGGACATAAGCTGCCCTTCTACATTCTACAGTCTAGTGGGAGAGACAAAGTTTTAAAAAGAAAAACATATAATGTTTAAATGGCAGCAAGTATTTAGAAAGAAGTAAGGAAATTACAACAAGAAAATGACAAGGGGGGCAATTTTATATTAAGTTGTTAGAGGAGGCCTAACTGTGCCTTGAAGGGTGAGAAAAGGCAGAAATACGTTGAGCAAGGGAAAGTGAAAAAACAGTATCTACAGAGGTCCTGAGGCAGAAAACAGTTTCGCACATTTGAGGAATTGAAAGAAGACCAACAGAGGTAAAGCACAGTGAACCATAGGCCTGGTGGTGCTAGATGAGGATGAAAAAAATGGACAAGGTCTAAATCAGAGGTTCTCAATCCTGGCTTTTGCATCTATTCCAGAAACTTATAAAAATAACAGTGCTCCAGGCCCATCTCAGACCAATTAAATCAGAACGCTTAATAGTGGAGCTCAGTCACTGGTCATTTCTTAACTATTCCTAGATAACTCTAATGTGAGGCATTGAGGACCACTGATCTTGACCCTGAGGATCCTTGAAGGAGTTTGGGTTTTACTGAGGAGTTTGGGTTTGAGTCAAAGTGTAAAAAAAAAGCTATTGATGATCTAGAAAAGATATTTGGTTTTATTTATTTTTTAAAGGAGCTATCTGACTGCCTTGAGAAGAATGGATTAGAGGTCAGTAGTGGGAGCAAGGAGATAAATTGGGAAGTTATTGAAATCATCTAAGCAAGAGATGATGGAGGCTTGGGCGAGGGTCTGGCCATGAAAAGAATATTAGGAATACTGGGAATTGAGGTTGGATGAGTAGAATGGTGCCAGGTAATGAGTGCTCTGCCTCAGGACCTTTGTAGATACTATTTTTTCTGCCTGGAAAGCTCTTTCCCTTGCTCATCCTACATCTGCTTTTTCTCATCCTTCAGGCTCAGTTTAAAACATACCAGGTTAAGGAAATTTGGCTTTATCCTGTGGGTATTGGAGGAAGGGGGATATTTAAAAATCATGAGTTTGGATTACGTCCAGATGAACATAACAAAAAACATGACTTCCAGTGGCTTAAACAAGCAGAGGTTTGTTTCTCTCAGATAAACAAGGAATATAGAAGCAGTAGCATTTGTTTGGCTGCTCAGTGAGGTCAGGACCAACAGCTTGGTCTTTCCCTCATGATGGCAAAAGGGCTGCTGCAGCTCCTTTGTAACCACTTTCAAAGCAATAAGGAAGGAGGACAAAGGGCACGAGCCAGTTGTCTCTTTTAACAGGCAATGACAAACTTTCCCAGAAACCACTTCCACTTATTTTTTTACTGATCATAACTGTGACTCCTTTCCCTAAAGGGAGAGTAGAAAAGAAAGGATATCATTTTTTCCAGACTTTATTATGCAAAGCAGCAAGCACTGTTGGAGTTCCTGAACTAGGGAATAATATCATCAAAGAGGTGTTTTAGAAATGTGCAGCAACAGAAAAGTAGAAAGGAAAGAACTAAAAATGGAGATGAGTTAAGATGCTATTGCTATCTGTTCGTGGGGGAAAGATCTGGATTAGAATGAAGACGACAGAAATAATCAAGGGCTTAATTTAAGGGGCATAGCTGTGTCATTTATTCCTTCATTCAGCAAATACTTATTGAGTGCCAACTACGTGCAAGGCAAAGTGCCAGATATTATGGGGGAATACGAACATGAATCAAGCACAAATCCTACCCTCAAAGAGCTTACAGTCTAGAAAGGGAGAAAACACATGTCCCCAAATAGCTAAAATGCAAGTAAGTAAAATGATAAATATCATAAAATTATGAAACTTCAGAAGAGGAAGTTATTACCTTAACTGGAGAGATAAGGGAGGAGGTGGCATTTGAACTTAGTCTTAAAGAATTAATAGGAGGGAGAAGGAACGTAGGCAGGGGACAAGTAACAATGGAGCATTCTAAGCTAATTGGCTAGAAAGGATGGTGAAAATTAAGCCTGAAAGAAAGCTGATCTAAAGAATTTGGATTTTATTTTGTAGACTAGCAAATATTCGTGGGACCCCTACCAAGGGTGAGGTGCTGTGCTAAACCCTGAATTTCTACATGTGATTGTCTCCCTGTGTTTCCATATACGTGTGCCTGCTTGTGAACACATGTATGTTTCACTGTGTGTACATAGCTTTGTCTCTCATTTTAACAATTTCTTTGTGTGTACATTATACTAACTCTGTGTCTGTCTACATGTGACCAGCAGATGGCACCACAAAATCATAACTAGCAAGGACGATTCTGCGTCGTCCAGCCAAGTAGCATCTCAGACCCTATCAGTCCCTTGGGGAGATGCCCTGGGAGGGACTGAGCATTAGTTTATCTATTTCCATCATTATCGTTATTCACCACTATATTCCCATGCCTACCGTGTTTCCCCGAAAATAAGACCTAGCCGGACAATCAGCTCTAATGCGTCTTTTGGAGCAAAAATGAATATAAGACCTGGTCTTATTTTACTATAAGACCGGGTCTTTAATATAATATAATATTATATTAAAGACCCGGTCTTATAGTAAAATAAGACCAGGTCTTATATTCATTTTTGCTCCAAAAGACGCATTAGAGCTGATTGTTGGGCCTGGTCTTATTTTCGGGGAAACATGGTAGTACAGAACCTGGTAAATGGAAATATTCAATATATATATGTATAGAATGAATTGATGAAATGCTAACATGCCCCATGGGAGAAGTGGGAGATGGGGGGGTGGGGCAGGGAAAGGGGAGAGAAGGTGGCCCATCAATAAAGACCCCACAGGAAATAGGAATTCAGTTACATAGAAGTCACAGAGGGGTCTGCAGGGGAATGTGTAATAAAATAGTAAACGCAGCCATTGCTGTCACTCCTAAGACTTCCCCTTCTTATGATATGGCATCTGACCCTGATCCTTTCCTTCAGCTTTTATTTAGTGCCTTGTGAGTACAAGGACCTGTGGGAAATACCACCTCTGTTCTCCAGGAGCTTACAATCTAGGAAGATAAGTAAAATTAAACACAAAAACCATACAATTCTCTCTGCTGAGAAAGTTTCTTCCTGCCACATGTGAGAAGTGCTCTGTTAAAGACAGGGCCACAGAACCAGAGGAAGGTCCAGCTGGGTCTATTCAGGGATCTTCTGATCCAGAGACTTTTGCCAAGTGCCCCTCTGGCACCTCTTCCCTGACCCCTCCCCTCCCTGGCTGCCTTAGGAAACTTCCTGTCTCTCATCTGGGCTACCACAAAGTCTCACTCTTTTCAGAGCCCAAACCTGTGATCTCTCAGCCTCCCCATGCAAGCACAGGCACCCCTCATTAGCCCGACAGAGGAAGAAGGCCTCTGCCCACAATGACTACCCCTCTGGTCCTTTCATACAAGAACACAGATATCACCTTCAGTACTCGCTGTGCTCCCATAGAGGAACTGAGGCTCAGCATTTTGCAGCAAAAATCTTAGACCAACAAAAGACTAAGTGGAACCAGTTTCAGGTTGGCTGCATGGATGAGGGCCTGGGAATATCGAACATTTTGCTGGTCTGGCTGCTTCCCCAGTCCTCCCACTGCCTCACTCCTTTCTCTGAGCTACCAGCAGCACATAGTGCTGGATTTGTCACGCCCTTCTCATGGCCCAGAGGAACCCCATATCCCTCATTCTGGCACTTAGGGCCCTTCACAAAGGGGACCTCACCTCCTGCCTCAGCTGTTTCTCCCATCACTCCTTTGTGCCCGCTTGCGCCCTACACTCTCAGACCTCTATATGTACATGCACTTTTTATAGATGTAGTTCCTTTGGCCTTGGAAGTCCTCCTGCCCCATCTACACCTGAAAAATGCCCACCTGTCTTCAAATGGCACCTTCTTCCTAAGGCATTTCCTACTCCACTCTAACCTGTTGTAGCCCTTCCCTCCTCTCATGGCAATTGTTATTGTCAGGTTCATTACCTTACTGCTTTATTTTTCGAATGCCCAATTCCTTCTATTAAACTCTAAGTTATACAAGGGAAAAATCTGTCTCTTATTCACCCAGTATCTAGCACTTGTTTAACATGTAGTAGGTGCTAGTAAATGCAGAGAAAGTGATACAGCTAAGGGTGTTTGCTGTATGTCTATGCTATGAGACACAGGTCCAAGGAACCATGAGCTCTGAGGGACACACAATATGGATATTCTTTCCATGAAGAGATGAAAATAACACTGAGCACCTAGGAGGTGACTTCTAGCCCCAACCCCACCTCTGTCAGACTCCTGGCCTCAATCCTCAAGGACACACCCCTTTAAAACTATCTCCCCTTATTGCTCCCTACCTTCTGCTATACCCTTCTCCCTTTCCCTTCCCTTCTCTTCTCTCCCCTCCTGTTCCATAAAACCCTGAGGTTGTTGCTGCCCACAGAACCCCTGGGAGAAAATAGAAGGGCTGATGAAAACGGAGATGAGGAAGTGATTATCAGAGGTCACTGTCTTGGTCAGTTCCTGTTTCTGGAGGAAAGATGCCAAAATCTGTTCCTGTTTCTTGTGAAAAATATAGGGGTTTTGACTTCCAAAATTCCCAGAACCCATACTGTCACGGTGAGCTGTCTGTGTTTCTGTCTGTGTCTGTGTGAAGGGTCTGCCAAGGCTCCCTGGACCTACTCCTCATGGGCAGAGTATCCAGGGGCAGCCTTGGAAATGACACCTCATTCTCTGCCCCTCCCCAGTGCCACCACAGCCACCCACCAGACCTGTCTGAGGAGGGGCAAGCACATTAGGACAGGCCTGCCTTTGGCCTCCTATCTCTTCCTGGGGCCTTGCAGGAGAGTCCCTGCCCAGGGCCATGTCTGGCTACTCAGAAGCCCCTGGAGAGGGTGGAAATTCAAGCTGGTCACTTGGACTCTGAGGTGATGTCATGGATCAGTGTGGGAAACTCTGTCCCTGCCCTGATCCTGAACTTGAAGCCATCCCACCCAGAGGCAAACAGACGTAGCCACCGCCATCCCTAGCCCCAACCTTGGGTCAGGGCATCTTCTGTGCCCCAATTCCATTTCGAATGGGTGGATAGCACCACTTCGTGTGGAACCAGACCCTCCTAAGCCCTTGGTGGAGAAAGGAGGAGGGCCAGCATGGGAAGTGTTGGAGGTAGAGGTGGGGGAGGGTAGGATAGGGAAACGGGTACATGTCAACTAAGCCAAGCTCAGACTAAAGCCAGGGTAAGAAGAGTGAGAATGGACCTTGGGAGTAAGGTTAGGATCGAGGTGTGAAGGTCAGAGTGATCTTGAGGAAGTAATGATGCCCAGCCCTCTGCACCCTGGGTGAGAGAGGGCTGGATGGGTCCTAGGTGACAGATTCTTTGTGTGTGTAGGAAGCAAAGATTAGAACTTTCTAGCAGGATCCACATCTGGCCTGCTTTTCCTTTGGTTTCTGCTTCTATTTGTACTGTGCCTGCCCAATTCCTCCCTCTTTCTCTCATTCAAACATTCCAAAAGTGTCTTTACTGTAAGGCAAGCACCATACGAAACAATAGCCCACAAAGGTACATAAGATTCAGTCAGCCCTTGACCTCGTAAAGCTATTGCCTAACCAGGAAGATAAATTTATAAGCCGACATTCATGATCTGGTATGAAAGGTGAAGTAATGTGTGCCATGGCAGCAGATGGAGAGTATAGAAGATAATGGAGGTCAAGGTAGAATTCACAGAGAATAGAAGATATTTGAGCTGAAAGTGGGATTCACCAGCCAGAGAAGGGAAGGGAGGACCTTCCAGGCTGATGAAAAACAAAGGCTGGAGAGTATAAGTACGAAAATCCTCAGAGAGAGTTTCTGAGTATGGGGCAGAAGGCAAAGGCCCCTCTAAATGATATTCTTGATTGGACCAGGCACCCCAATGAAGTGCAGACTGAGGGAGAGAGAGATCCTAAGTCAACCAATCCCTTCACCCTCCTAGCAGAGGTTACATGAGCCCAAATCTAGGGTCCTACATCCACCTTCCCCACCCCAAACCAAATTTGTTTTGAACTTGTCCAGGGGAAGTGGGGGAGGAGGACGGTGGCTTTCCCAAGCTATGCTGACACTAACGAGGTTTTCTATCCCCTCCTCATGCCTCCATACTCTGGAACCATCTGAGACAGCCTCATTACTCAGGCCAAGGTCACTGTTCTGACGGTTGTGGCTCTGTCTCTACTTCCTGTACCACCTAGCTGCAGAGGTGACAGCCAGGTGGCACAGTAAGAGGGGGTCAGCCTCTCCTTCCAAACAAACTCCCTGCCTCGCTCTCAACGCCTGCAGTAAAGAAAAGGCCTGCACAGAAGCCACTAAGGCCAGGCCTAAAACATTTGGAGATATTAGTGGCTAGGGCTTTCCAAAAGCGTAGGCTGGGACTAGCAGAGGCCTCACTGCTCTGAGCCTCCGCATCCTCCTACGCTGGGGCCCGACGTGTCGTTCGCCATCGAAAGGCTGAGGGCCTGAAGCCTGATCAGCAAGATTGTAGGACCGCTTCGCAGGTGGCGCACCTAGACCACCTGAGTCAGAAGCAAGTTAAGCGATCCGCGGGCTGAGCCGGGGAGCCTGCGTTGAATCCCCGCGGCTGGCAGTGAATGGGGGAGAGCGCTCCCAGAGGACAGGGCCCAGCGGGTGCGTGAGGCTCCGAGACCCGACAGCCCGGGCCAGCACCGCGCAGCGCCTGCGCACGGTCCCTCGGGCGCCCTCCCCGCCCCGCCCGCCCCGAGGCCCTAGCGAGGCGCCGCGGGAGGAATTCCAGCCATTTCCTCTGCGCCGCGCGGTATGTGGCCTGCTTGCTGCCCGACCGCAGAGCGGCCAGAGGTGGGGGCCAGGCGGCGCGGGCCAGTCCCAGCCACGTCTGGCAGCTGCCCGGCCTCACCGTCCTACTCGGGATTCCCGGCCCGCCGCCCCTCGTCCCGAGCGACCCAACCGGCCTTTCCAGCAGCCCCGGACCTGCCTGGCGCCCCCGGGCTCGGGCTCCGGCTCCTCCCTGCGCGGCTGCCGACCGCACCGCTCCCCGCTCCGCGCGCCCGCCCGCCGGCCGCCCCAGTCCCCGCCAGGCCCCCCTACCCGGCCACTGCAGACCCCTGGAAGTCCCCAGAATCCGAGTTTGAAACTAAAGTTGGCACTTGCTTCGTCACCTTGGGGCAAGTCCCTTAGCCTTTCTAGGGCTCAGTGTCTCCTTTTGTGACATGGTAACCCTAACAATAGTGCTACCTCATTTGTGCTGTCCTGGGTTAAATGAGAAAAGGAATGTGCTGGACTCGAAGAGTCAATGATGTTTTCTTTTCTCTAGGTATCGCTACTGTCTTTTGCTTTCCTAGATCTTTCCATCCTCCCTGCCATGGCCTCTCCAATCTAATTTGCGGGTGGAACAATCCGGGCCGGCTTTACAGGTAGGCACAGTAGGTGGCTGCCTCCCGATGGGGCCTGCTCAAGCCTGCTCCTTCTATGTCTAAAAAAATGCCTGAAGGTCAGATGGGAGAGTCTTCCTCCGGATTAAGCATTACCCTCTAGGTTCTTGAAAAGCCTAAAGGACAATTACTAAAATTTTTGTGTGATGTCATCGTAGTGTGAGAGCCGCCAGAGACGTAGTGATTAGAAATTAGGGTGCGGACTCGGATGATGGATGCGCAGGCGTGGATATAAGCTGGTCTGAACAAGAGGATTGGCCACCACGTGCTTTCCGGGCTCCTCTTTCAAAGTGCAGATCCCCCGGGAGAGGGAACATTCTTTCAGTCTTAAACCCTTTGGAGGAGCAGTGAGGAAACGCAGAGCCAGAGCCTGGGGAGACTGGGAGGGTGGGATCCGCTTCCCCCGCAGCCCACACCTGCCTCCCCCACGCCCACGGCTGCCGTAAATGTCACACTAGATGGGATTGGAAAGCCCCGGGTTTCACCCGGCCTAACCACCGCCCGCTTTGCAGACATAGCACGGAAAAGCCGCTCTGCCTCGGTGTTCCCCCAGATGGCCCCTTGTTTTGATTTTGTAACTTCCATTCCAGCCAGAATCCCAAGGCCAAGAATCAGCCCTTGCAGCGAGATGTGCCTCCCTCGTTCCCCACTCCCGCTACGGCCACAGACCGCATAAATCCAGGTGGAGACAGGTCCAGAAACACAGGTGCTATAAATATCCCAGTCCTGCCGGGAAGACAGCTCTCAGGCAGCCCCTCCCCACCCACCCTCCTTGAGCCCAGCACTTCCGGCCTTCGCGGCGCTGCAGGCGGGTCTCCCCGCGGTGGGAGGGGCGGTCTTCATCTGTAACAGAGGCCTGGCTTCCCCTTCCTCTCCCGACACCCCCTGACTGCCCAACCTGAGGATTTTTCCCTCTACTCAGGGTACACCTCCCTAACTCCCAGTCGCAGATGGCTCCCTCCCTCCCTCCCCTGGTACCTGTTCTTAGAAGGCTTCTCCCAGGGACTCCATGCTGTGGCTAGTCTTCAAGAAAGGCTGACTCCGCTCTCCAGATGGTTGCCTTTGGTTGGAAGGCAACCTAAATCCGATTTACAATTTAAATTTTGATTCTAAATTTTTTGGTAGCATATTTTGTTTGGGGAAAAAAATAGGCTGGAGGCACAGTAGATCTAAAAGAGCCGAAAGAAGAAACTGGGAGTACATGCAAAGAGGGGAGAAAGCCTACTAAAAAGAGGCGTTCTCAGTGGGCTGGTTCCCAGGAGCTTAGTGGGACTTTGTGAGCCAGTCTCCTGGGCCTGGGACTTGATGTGGTACAGCTCCTTGAAGAGGAGCCTGGGGGCAGCAAGAGATTCCACTGGGGAAAAGCTTAATGAATTTTCACCACCTAGGGTTTAGGATACAAAAATTGTCCCCAGGAAACTCAGACCTGATGGCTTGGAGAGAGGGTAGAAAGAGCATGGCAGGTTTGAAGACGATGAGTGAAACAGATCTGAACCACCAGTTATCAAATGTGGTTGTGAAAATAAGCTTTAACTAACTAAATAAATCCCTGTTTTAAAACATAGTGGGTAATCCTAAAAATGAAGTCACATTCCCTCTTCCAAATGTGGGAGCTTTCTCTTCAGTCACTGTGCTAAGAGAAGCAAACTCTAGCTCGCTGAATGCTACTTAGAATGTACTATTAATTTCCCATTTTACAGATAGGGAAACTGAGGTCAGAGACGCTAATTAGCCCGAGGACAAGCAGCTAGTAGAAGAGAAGTTTGAATCCAGGGAACTGACTCTTACAGTCATATGCTGAACCTCTGTTGTGGGATGATCAACTCCGCTGGTCTCTCTGACCAGAGATGGAAATGGCTCTACTGCAGTCTTCAGCTGCCTTTCACAGTGAGGAAGACCTTCCTGTAATTCTCACCTGCCTCTAGCAGACCTGAGTAATTACAACTTCATTGAACTTGATGGCTTTCCCGAGGGTCCCAGGCAACCTACCCCAAACCCCAGGGTGGAGAGGAACAAACTGTCCATAGGAGCAGGATTCCAGACGGACTGGATGCAAGTCCCCATGAGCAGAGTCAGCCCTGGACCAACTCTTCCTGTGTGATTTTGGGACCACAGGAGGCCCAAGGCATCTTTTTACTGAAAGTCAACCATAAAAGAACCATTGTGCTTAACACAGAACCAGATGTGTGCTTACATTTACATAGGTCACTGGATCTCACCTTGGGCCATGGGCCAGGGTGACCCAAAGATATATTTTGTCTGGCTTTCCTAGCATTTTTTTTTTTAAAGTTGAGTCAATGACCAAACATTTAAAATTGGAAGATTGCAAGGAAATATCTAAAATTTTTTAGCTTCTCCCCCCCCCCCACCCCACCACCCCAGACCTGAAGATCTGGCCACACTGACATGTACTCTGGAGTCTACCACAGCCCCAGCCCTCTCATCCTGTGTTTTGCTTCCACGCTACTGCTTGGCCCATTGGCATGTGAATTTGCTGACCCCATCTCCCTCCCTAAAACATAGATATTCACTAAAGAGGTAACTACTGCGTCTTACTAGTGACATTCCAGTGTAGCTATCTTTTCCGGAGAGCTGGTTAAGGAAGATTAATGGAAGTAAGTTGAGATGAAGGTAGGAGAGAAAGTGGGACTCCTCCCAGACGAGGCATCAGTCTGTCCCAGAGCAGAGCAGAGATTATTTCTTGGGTCCTAGAAGGCCATACGATGAGCAATTGGTGTTCAAACAGCTGTCATGTGTGGGCATCAAAAACATCACCTGTTTCCCCGGAGCTCATCCTTTTCATTTAACTTAGCAAACACCAAGCTTTTATTAGCCTCCTGGGTTCCCTTCCCCAACCTCGTCTGGAAAGTGCCTTGGGTAGTATCCAGAAGCAAACCCTGGAGGTGATTAGCAGGCTGGCGACTCAGGCTATGAGCGAGCCTAAAGGAATGGGTCTGGCTTTCGAGCAGGACAGAGCTAAACCCAGAAGAGGAGCTGAATGAAGATGAGCACCAACTGATTAACTGGGGTCTGGGCAGCCAGGAGCTGAAGCACGATCTCATTCACCAAGATGGTGAGCAGCTGTGTTTTCTGAAATGCGGACCACATGAGAGAAAATCATCTTCCCTGAATTTGGAAGCTCTTCCTGCCAAAGCAGTTTATTGTGCAGGCACAGAGGGGAAGAGGTTTTGTATGGAGATATGAGAATGGATGAGATGGCCTTAGACGGACTCTGATAGACCTCAGAGCTGCCTCAACCTTCCCAAAATGCCCAGCTAGGAGGGTTTCAGTTCTCTGAATATTTTCACTCGGACTTTATTTTGGCAGTAGCTCATGTGACAAAAGAGAGGCCCGTGTGTAAACAGAGCCCAGGATGTATACTCGGGTGGGGACTGGGGTTGATATGATGAAGTACTTTTAGGGCTTTTAGAGAAGCAGGAAGTTAGTAATCAGAGACAGAAAGATCTATCTGACTTCTTTTAAAGCTAGTAGGTAATATAGCAGTCAGAATCATAACTGCTGGGTGCAGTCTTTGAAAAAGGTGAAAATTTAGAGAACAGAAGAGAGGGAAGAGAGGCCCCCGTGGGGAATTGCCAGGCTGGGTCAAGGCACTCTCAATTCAGAGAGCCTCCCCTAACCTACCCCATCATCAGGTGGGAAGGAGCCCCTGAATCCCCTTCTGAGCCCCAAAACTGAGTCTTGCCACCATTATCTGCCTTGCATCCAATGGGACTAATCGCCCCATGTCCTTGTCCCTGTTTATGTCAGTCCTAACATCCCCAGTTCACCTATGTCATGCGCGGGACCCTGCTCACTGCGCCATTTGTCATACGGGGCGGCCTGCAAGGTCTGCGGGGTCTCTGCTCCCGCTCCCCACATAAGAACACAACACATGGTGAGGCCGAAAAGGAACACCCATGGAGCCATAGGTAGGGGAGTCATACGTCATACTACTATACTCTCGCTGGCGGCTGGGTTGGAAAAACAGGAAACAGGAGCCATATAATTCTCAACCCTCACTCTGCCGCTTGCAGACTCAGCCACCTTCCTCTTGCTAGCCCCCATTTGCTGCACAGCAGTTATATTAGTGCCCAATGGCTCACTGGTTACAGCTGACGGCCAATTAGCCACAGCTGATGGCCATTTGATCACAGTCGACGGCCATTTACTACCTGAGCCAGCACCTTTCTATGTGAGGCCGAGAGCCTGGAAACTGCTTTTTGGGGCTCTGTCCCCACAACCTATTTCCAGCTCTCTAATCCCCACGAAGCCTGTCTTTTCCCTAGTTTGTGGCCTTCTCCCACCCTCTCCAAATCCTGAAACTCTTCCTCCATGACCTCTAGAGTTCAGAATTCATGATTACCAAGATCTCTTTTATCCTCAATTTATTCTCTGAGTATCCTCTTCTTTCCCTATGGGAGACACCTGGCTCTTCCCTGATTGCCCTGCTGCCCGCACCCCCCCCCCCCCTAGTCCCAAGCCTTCTCAAGGAAGGCCTGCTTTGTTCACTCACAGCCCTCATCAGTAGGCCTGGAGGGGAAATAAGTGTACTTCTTACTCCTCATTGTCACTTTAGATGTATTTCCTCCCTCCGTCACGAATTCTTGCACCCCACATTGAATTTCTTGTCATCAGATTATATCAATCACTGTCTTCTCCTGACTCCCAATGGTCGTTTTTCAATTATTCTAGTTCCTGGTTCACTGTCACTCTCTTAACTCTGTGATTTTTAATATACACATAGATGGCCCTTCCAACACCCAGGCCTCTCAGTCCCTTGAACTCCTCTCCTCCATTCAACCCATAGTTTTGATTACTCCTAACTGTAACCCCTCCATAATCTCAATTTCATGCATCCCACTGTGGGGACAGAGCCCCAAAAAGCAGTTTCCAGGCTCTCGGCCTCACATAGAAAGGTGCTGGCTCAGGTAGTAAATGGCCGTCGACTGTGATCAAATGGCCATCAGCTGTGGCTAGTTGGCCGTCAGCTGTAACCAGTGAGCCATTGGGCACTAATATAACTGCCGTGGCTAGGCTAGCAGGAAAATGGGGGCTAGCAAGAAGATGGTGGCTGAGCCTGCAAGCGGCACAGTGAGGGTTGAGAATTGTGTGGCTCCTGGTTCCTGTGTCTCCAACCCAGCCGCCAGTGAGAGTATAGTGGTGTGACTCCCCTATCTATGGCTCCGTGGGTGTTCCTTTTTGGCCTCACCATGTCCTGCGTTCTTATGTGGAGAGCAGGAGCTGAGACACCCCAGGCCGCCCCGCACGACACCCACTCTCTGACCCCAACCTCCTATGTTATCCAGCTTACCTCTTGCCAATTTTAACCGTCATTTGACCCCATCAGAATCTCCGGTCTGTCGACCCCACCACCCTTCCCTGTTGCCCACCCCTTTGATGTTCTTCTGCTCCTCCTGACCCAGAGTAAGTGTCGTGGTTAGTCATTATAATCACCCGCCCCCTCCAGACACCCTCAACCCTTTGCCTGTTTTCTTTGTCAGCTTCACCTGGCGTGACAATAGACTTAGTCAAATTGAACTCTCTTTCTAATCCACACCTCCACACCTGGCTAAAGAAAAATACACAGCCACTGCTTAATCTCACTTTCAATTCATGATGATGAAACTCAGGTGAGCTCTTAATGCTGCCCAACAGTCATACTTATATTTCCCTGATGCATTCACTCACCTATGCTCCCGGATGGCAGTTGCAGACCTTCTTTTCTCTTCTCAAACCCTTAACATTTCCTTTCCATTCTCACTCTCAGCTGCTAAGTGGATTCCTTTTTTATTTACTGTCAAGATTGTAGCAGACGAGAACTGTGTGAATTCCCACCGTCCCGTTTACCTCCTGCCCAGCAATTGCATCCTCCTACTTTGCCTTTCCACCTATTATCAGAGATGACCCATCCATCAAAAGCGAATCCCTCCGCTTGTGCACTCAATCCAATCCCTGTCACCTACTCAAGGACCTTACATCAGCAGTTCTCTCCTACACCAAATTGTCACTCTCTACTGGAGCATTTCTATCAGCACACAAATATACTATCACTTCTCTCATCTTAAAAAAACAACATAAGCCTTTTAATGACTGCACTTCCCTTGGCAGCCTCTGTCCCATTTGTTTGTTCCTCTTTAGAGCAAACTTCTCAAAAGCCTCATTTATACTTGCTCTGTCTGGTTCCTCTCCAGTTCTCTCGTAAACCAGCCCCGAATCAGGCTTATATCCCCATCACTCCACAGAAATTGTTCTTGTCAAAGTTACCATGACTTACATGTAGCTAAATCCCAAGGGGCCAATTCTCAGTACTCATCTTATTGATTAATGCCATCTGATGTAATTGAGCACATCCTCCTTGAAACACTTTCTTCACTGGGCTTCCAAACATTTCACTCTCTTGGTTTTCCTCATACTTCACTGCTCCCACCTCCTCTTTTCCCTGACCTCTAAATGTTGAAGTGCCCAGGGCTCAGACCCCAGTTCTCTACTCTTTCTTATCCACCTCTTTGGATGATCTCATACAGACATATGGTTTTAAATACCATCAATACGCCCATGCCCCACTTTTGTATTTCTAGCCCAGACCTCTTGCCTGAACTCGAGACTCCAGATGTCTACTCCACATCTCCAAACTCAAGATGTCGAAAACTAAACTCTTGATATGCTTCCCCAAACTTGATCTGCAACGTTTCCCATCACAATTGATGGCAACTCTGTTCTTTCAGTTGCTCGGCAAATAAACGAAGTCATCCTTGACTCGTGTCTTCCTGTCCCTCACACATCAGATCTAGCAGGAATTAACTCTACCTTCAAAATACAACCAGAATCAAACCACTTCTCACCTCCTTTATTGCTGCCATTCTAGTTGGAGCCACCATCATCTTTCACCTGAATTACTGCTATAGCCTCGTCTCGAGTCTCCCTGCGTCTACTCTTGTCTTCAACACAGCAGCCAGAACGATCCTTTAAAAATATACCTTAGATCATCTCACTTCTCTAATCAAAACCATTCAGTAGCCTTCCTCTCATTTCTTTTAGGGTAACTCTTCAACAACTCCTCATTTCTTTCACTGTAAAAACAAAAGTCTTTACAACGGCCCAAAACGTCCTGCATCATCTGCCCACTCTGCCTCTCACTGCTCTTTCTCTTCTGATACTCTCTTCTTCACTCATGGTGGGAGTCCAGGCTCCTTACTGTCCCTCTGACACACTAAGCATGTTTTCACATTGAGGTTTCTGCTCTACCTGAACGGTTTTGCCCCAGAAATCTACTGGACAAACTTTCATACCTTTAATCTTTTAAATGAGGTTTCCCCGATCACCCTGTATAATACTGAAACTTGCCCTTTCCCCTACATCCCAACACTCCTGGTCACCTTTAACCTGCACGGTCTTCCTTTTTGCCCCCGTGGCACTTACTACATCCTAACGTGCTGTGTAATTTATATATTACGTTTATTGCTTATTGCCTATCTTCCCTCTACTCCCCTTAGGGATCTTTGCCTATTTTGTTCACAAATATGTTCTAAATGTCCAGAACAGTACCTGGTACATGGTAGGGAGACAATACATTATTTTTAAATGAATGAAAAGAATTCAGACAGAGAAGGGTTTATTTCCTTGGCCATCAGAAATGACCAGGCCAAGAGCAAAGGGGAAACTGGAGATAGAGAGAGCAACTGAAGCTGACGATAAACACGTGATTCATGAGCAAAGTCAGGTCACGTTGAGATGAACAACCAAACTGTGTACTTACAATTACCAAGTGGATGGCTGGATGGATAGACAGACAGGCAGACAGACAGATAGATAGCTGGCATTTCCCATGTGATAGGTAATAAAGTGACTTTATCTACCCAAAGTAGAGTAAATAAAGGCCTGGGCCAATGACATTGACCCAATTCCCTTCATGGTCAGTTGCTTTTTAGTCGCTCTCCCAGCCCTAAGTGAGCCAATCACACCATTTGACAGAGAGGCACCAGAGAGAGTAAAGGCAGGACAGGATCCTGTGAGTGAGATCTTTTAAAAAGAACCTCCTCTCTCTTCTCCTGTTCTCCTAAGTGCCTTCTCAGGAGAGGATATTGCAGTACCAGATATTTGGAGCTGTCCCTGGGCCCGTTCCATCAGAATTCTGCAATCACTGGATGTAAAAGGGTTAACAGTTCTGCTTGCCTGGCCCCCAACGTGTTCCCTGTGAACAGAGGCCTTCTGGAGCCCATGCCTTTCTGTCCCACAGGGATTGCAGCCTTGAGGCAGACTGCCAACATATTCTGTCTCCAAAGATGCCAATGTTATGCAAGGAGCCTCTGTACTCAGGATAAATCGAGTTAAATGAAGCTCCTCAGGCCTTCCAGACGTTTTGGTTACGGACCCTTGCGTGTCAGCCAGGTGGCTGCCCCAGGGGCTTGAAGCCAGAGTGGAGTCTAGGGCAGGAGGCTTTACCTGTGTTAAGGAGAAATAGAATCCCAGAAGCCTTTCCAGTCTTGAGGTTTCACCTCACAACATTCCTAAACAACCCCAGGCAGGTCTTAGTTTCCAAAGGGCTCTGGGCAGAACCTCCAGGGGATCCCTCTTGGCCAGTCATGCTGACAAGACCCCAGGAGATACTCAAACCAACACAGGGGCATGCTTAGCTGCACCTTTCATTATAAGGAATATATGTTATAGGAATATATTAGGAATATATTGATGGAGGTCACCTAGTGCTAAGAGGGAAACCAATAGGCAATGAAACAGGGTAAGCCTATGTAATTTTCTCCATAGAATGGAGAAATTCATTCATAAGGAAGGCATTCGTGTTTGACATGAATAAGGATGCCGGATGCCCTGTGTGGTTCAAAGTAAGCACAAAATACAGTAGAAGAAACGGCACTCCTGTAGAAATATGTACTTTCAATCAGTTAATATATTTACCCAGTCTCATGAGAAAAAGTCAAAGGGGATAAGGTGATTCTCAACACACAGTCTAACATCTCTTTCTTCTACTCACAGCTGCCCCATTTTATTCGTCTTTACTCTCCCAAAACTCACCACGTGCCCCACCCCCACCCTCTGCAACACACACACACCACACACACACATTCACACACACAGACTCTTGATGCCTTTCCTCTCTCTCTGTATCTTTTCTTTTCTCCATTTCCAGTAGAACAATTCCTCGCCTTCTCAGGCTCCTTCAGAGTCCTAGCTTTTCCTGGTTGTTAGTCTGATTAGCATAGTAGCAGACCAGCTAAACTGGATTCTTCCCTAGGCAGTAGTCTGGTAAAGCTGTACATACTCATGGGGCGCTATCGTGTGATCCTATGCCTTTATTCCATGTGTCTTTTTAGCCCCCAGAAGGTGGTTTTAATATCCACATCCATGAGCATTTTCTTTCTAGAGGAAAAAGAGAGTGAGACAGGGAGGCAGGAGTGAGAGGAATCAGAACATGTCTGGGGAAGGAAGGAGGCAGAGGTTATTTTGATCTGCTCTTTTCACTCAGCTCAGATGCCTACACTGGACAGTGCCCAGGTTATCAGTGGATTGTGGGACATTCCTATGTTAGAAAAAGAAAGCTGACCACACTGACAAGAGGTTAAGGCACAAAGTCAAAACAGAGAGGATTTTTTGGACTTCTGGACCTGGCTTGGAGCATTTAATGTGAAGACAGGAACTGAGGACATAGAGAAAACATGGAAATGTATTTTGAATTTTTTTCCATAATTGCATAAATATGTTCAACCTAGAAAATAGGAAAATACAGAAAAATATAAGAAGAGATTGAAAAGGGAAAAAAAAAAATTGTGATACCACCCCCCAGATACAATCAATGTTAACATGTTGGTTTACCTTTCCAATGTTGTTTCAATGTATAAATATTCTTTTAAACATCAAATTATACTTATACAACATATCATAAACATTTCCAAAGTCATTAAATATACTTCTGTAATATGATTTGTTAAAGCTGTTTATGATTTTGTGCTATGGATATGCTATCATAGATTGAACCAATCTAATATGGACGAACGTTTAGGCTGTTTCCAAGCATGGAATTTTAACTGTGACAAGGTTATCTGCACAGCCTATTTTCAGACATGCTGACCTCAATCCCTTACAAACAGATAAGATCCCTTTAAACTTCTATACCCAAGAGAACCATGGCAGAAGTAACTGTTCACAAACGATAGCTGTCCTTGTATTCTTCGGAAAAAGCCTGGCATTAGGCCTTTACATCCTTACCTCTAAATGCTAAGGCCAGACCATTATTGAGCAAATGGAGAGAAAACGTTTGCCATTCTTAGTCAGGGAGTTTTCCCAATTCAATCAATGCATTATTCTTAAAAATATTTTTGTGCTACTCCTGAGATAGATATTATAGAAGAAAAGATACTGGCTTTTTACCTTTCAGAAATTTGCAATCTTTTTGGGTTGACAAACATAGTTATGGAAGTTAGGTAGAAAGATAGACTATGTATGACTAAATGCTAACTCTGGTTCAAATCATGAGGGCTTTAGAAGGTGAGAAAAGTACTGTAGAAGCACAGTGTGGAATTGAGTGGTCTGAGAAGACTCCATCGAGGTGGTGGAGCTTGAGGCAGCGTGGGCCAGGAGATGCCATGTGGAGGGGACACTGTAGCAAAGGCTCAGAGGCGAAAAAGCACAGGAAGCAAGAAGGACGCTCATCTGGCTGCAGCTGAGGGAGAAATGGTCAGTCAAATCAGATAACTCACATATGGGACACATGGGCAGAGGGCTAAAAAGATGTTTGGCCCTAATTCTATAGATAGCTCCCCTTGTACTGGAGGTGTTACACCAAGAAAAGAAACATCGAATCAAATAAATTCAATCTGGGATTTCTTTTTATTTTTATTTTGGTTTTGTTTTTGTTATTTTTTGGTGATGGTGGGTATGATTTATAAGAAGAACTTCTCAAGCCTTTAATATTGCTTATCTATGTGGTAAAGTCAAGATAGGGAAATTGGATTTCCCAAGAGTCCTTGACTACAGAACTCTTTTCATCATGGAACATCTCCTCTGGTGTTCTATGAGACACAATCAGAGGCTAGTGAGCCATTGAAGGTTTTGGAGCTGGAAAGCAATACATGGGGTGAAAACAAAGTTTTGGAAGATTGATCTCATGGTAGCATGTAAGGTGAACAGGAGAGATAAGAGCCTGGATTCAGGCAATACCATATGATACTTGAATCAAGACTCAAGATAAGTAGAGAGGATTGGAGCACACTGGAACAAAAAAATGGAGGGCAAAGCATTGATTGAATGCAGTTGGACTTTGGGGAGATACAAAAGTGTCAGAGTTCCTGGGTCTTGTAGAAGTTTGAATGAGTATTTTGATTGCAGAAAGGGGCAGAAATCAACTTGAACCAACTTAAGAAAAAAGAGAGTGTGTTTAGGAAATAGGGATACTTCATGAAGAACTGGATCCGTGTACTGGAAACCTGGCAAACAGGCCCCTGTCGATCTGGTCTCAGCTTCTCTGTGTCTGCTCCATATTGTTTATGTTCTGTCTCCCGCCTCTTCTCTCCTCACCTCCCCTCTTCCTTCCCTCTCTCTTTTCTCCTCTCCTTTCCTCCCCTTCCCTCTCCGCCTTCTCATTTGTGGAAGAATATGGCTTCTCTACCGTTCCTGAGTTTGTATGTTCCACTAAGTTTACATGTCACAGTTCCAGTCATATCAGAAACTCCGTCTCATTCCCAATTTCAGATTTGTAGTAGAAAGAATCTTGTTGACTCGCGGGGGACTCATTCTCCTGTGACTAGAGGGGCAGGTTTTAAAATGCAAACATGGCTACAGAAGACTTCCCGTGTGTATTAGAGTGGGAGTCATTTACCAGGAAAAGGTGTCTCCTCTAAGGTCATGCTCTGACCTTTAATTGAAAGTATGCTCTGGAAGAGTTGCACAGAAACAGACTACTGTTTAATGAATGGATGACTCTGGAGCTTTAAAGCAACTTCATTCGAGAGTCCATATCCTTATCCCTTTCCCAAACTCCTTTAGTTTCCAAGTCCTGGAAGAATCTACCAATGAGGGAAGCAGGGTAAACAGTCGTTAAGAGCATGTGTCTAGAGTTAAATTGTCTGTATTTTGGATCCTGGTCTTGAGTACCTGAGCAATTTATGTAACCTGCCCGAGTCTGTGGTTTTTCACCTGTAAAATACGTATCATGAAGATTAAATAAAAGAATACGTGTAAAGTGTTTAGCACCATGCACTCAATGTTAGCAACATCATTTTTAATGCAAATTAACTGATGGGGCTGAAATTTACATCAGCAGATCCAATTATTTTTGAAAAACTGGTCAAAAGAAAGATGAATTGGCACATGGGCAAGTGGTCATCTTGGTTCTCCAGATATTCCCATGAACGTGGCCTCTGGAATAGAAGGTTTGGGGAGAAAAATAAGCCACAAAGATGTTGTGGCGCCAGTGGGGACATTAGAGATCACAGCTCATTTGTGCCAGTCATACTCCCTTTTGTTCTTAGAGATTTAATATCTATCTACCTATTAAATGGTCATGATTTGGAGGAGAGAAGACAAGAAGAGGAATTGCTTTCAGCTGGCCCTAGTCTTTAAATAACCCGGGGTACAACATCTTTTAAACACAAAGGAGACCATGTGTAAAACATTAGTAAAATTCAGATATAAATCTAGTCTTTGACCAGTCCAGAGCTAATCAATATGCTTTTTTACTCTCTTTGAACTTTGAGTTTTCTGGCAACAACAAAAATCCCAAACCTCATCCAAAACCATCATCCAGACAGCCCAGTTTCTGTGCTCCCTTCCCTCGTGTCACATATTGTTGACAGAACTACTCTCGTTACCACATTCATTCCAGTGGTGATTCAAATTCTTCTGCAGAAATGGCCTTGAAAGACAGAAAATTGCTCTTGTAATCACTTAATAAGGAATCCTGGACATGGAATACAGACCTATGAATATGGATTTATTCTTAGCTTTTATGGATGCATTTTTCTCAGTTATTTTCATTGAAAATCACGATGAACTAATTTAAATAGCAAGGTAAATTGAGATGGAAAATTACCCCTAATAAGAATTTTGATGAAAATATAGGCTAGCCTGGTTTTGAGCACATCAAGGACACTTTGTTTAAATTGCAAGTTCGCATATATTTGAAATGTGTTTGTTTAAATGGGTCAGTTTTAGGCAAAACTAAACTACTCTATTCCTTTCCATAAATCAAGAATTTGCTTTGGAAAAAAATCATGTAGTTTGATGTACAAAGCAGAGGGGGAGGAAAGTAAGTAATGGGTGAGAAAGACCCACCCAATGGCTGCAGCCAGTTTTCCTAGGAAGATTCATGACCATGTCTCAATACTGTCCTGCAGTTCTTTCCAATGGATTTTACTATAACTCGAAATCATTAGAAGCAATGATTTTGCCTCAGGACTATTTTTGCCTCAAAAAAGAGGGAAATTCAGGACTCGAAAGATAATCCTTTCACAATCTAAGAGAGGAACCAACCCATTTGTTATAAGAACTGAAAACATCAGCTATGTAGTACCCTAAACATTAGAGTTTCATCCCTCACTATTATATACCATTTGTGTAAAGAGAAAAAAAAAAAGCGAACACACACAAGAGGTGGTTGGATGCAACAGGGATCAAGTGGCGTAGGTTGGGTTAACTATAACCTACAAAAAGTATTCTCTGTATTGCAAATCCTTTGCAGAAAAAGGTAAGAAAAATTCAGCATTTTTTAAACATACAGAGCTATTCACAACAAATGAATCTTTACCCTTACCAGATGTAAAAACGTTCCTGTAATGCAGGAATTTCATAACTTGGAGAGTGTTATCAAAGGCTATGCGAACCGTGTTCCTCCCTTTGACTTGAATGACCTCTTCCCTCTTAGGGTCATTATTGCTTCACAGTGTCCCAGGAATGAAAGGACCTTGAAGGGTCATTTATTTGCCTTGCAACCCAACTAGCAGCATCTGCATTACCAGCGAGAGAAGCTGGATAGAAATGCAGAATCTGGGTCCACCTGGGTCTTACTGATTCAGAATCTGCATTTTGACAGGATCCCCAGGGGATTCATACGCACACTGAAGGTTAAAAATATGCCATTCTAGGTCATTCCCTTGCCTCTGAGCAAAACTGGGCACAATGGATAGACCAGTCTCACGTAGCCAATTTCAGGTCTTTTAATACTGGGGGTGCCAAAAAAATGTATACACATTTTCAGCAATGTTATACTATGTATTACTTTTTGAAGTTGAATTGAATTATGGTAGCAATGTGTATGTAGTATGACGTTGGCTCAAAAGATGGCATTAATCAAATGAATGCTAGTGTCATTCATTGTATTATAATTTTAATACCGTTTTTCCCCTTTCTTTAAAGTTGTATACATTTTTTGGCACCCTCTGTAGTTTGTCTTGAGTCATCTAAAGGAAAGGGGAAATATACACATTTAAGGAAGTCTTGCATAGCCTAACAAAGTTTGCAACTTCTTCAATACGTTCAATACCTATTCTTGGAAGCGCTACAGATTAGGTCAAAGGAAAGAGAAGTAGAAAATGGAAGGGGTTCAAATAGCAAAGTCTGATTAAGTAAGAGTAGAACAGAAGCTGCGTCTATGAGGGATGGGAGCAGCAATTTCACCAAATTACCAGTTCCAAAATCGTCTCTGCACTGTGGGTGATTTAGAGCCCTGGAAGCTTAAAGGCTTGAGTCCCTTGCTATAATTCATTTCAGATTAGTAATTTTTATCTAGTACTTCCCCGCAGCTTAAAACGAGGCTCTGGAACTACTAAAGTGAATTCATCTGGTGATTTGTATACTCATTCTGCGGTTATCCTGTAGGTTTCAGATTTGTAATAGATCTGGAATCTGGACTATAGAAAACTCTGTGGGTTAATGGCAGCCCAAGAAGCCAAAGACTGAAGGATTTAAGATAGTTATACGAGTATATGTGTTCCAGTGATCTTCAAACTTAGCTGCACGTTAGAATCACCGAAATAATATTTCTGAAATACCGTTCTTGAGTTATAAAAGACATACAATAAGCTGCACATGTTTAAAGTGTATAAGTGGATGAGTTTTGATATGTTATATACCTGTGAAACTATCACCGCAGTCAAGCTAATCACACCCAAAATTTCCTCCTGCTCCTTTGTAATCCCTGCCCCCATCCTGCAACAATTTGTATGCTTTCTGCCCCTATACATTATTTTGCCTTTTCCAGAATTTTACGTAAATGGAAACACTCTCTGTAATTATTCTGAGATTCATCTATGTTGTATTGACAGTTTATCCTTTTTATTGCTGAATAATATTCCATTGTACAGATGTACAGATGTACCACAGTTTGTTTAACCATTCACCATTGAAAGACATTTGGGTTGTTTCCAGTTTTAGGCAATTAAAAATAACACTGCTATAAACATTCATGCACAAGTATGAGCATATAAGTTTCATTTCTCTAGGTAAATATCTAGAAGTGGGTATGATAAGAGTATATTTAACTTTAAAAGAAACTAACAAACTATTTCCCAAAGTGGTTGTACCATTTTGCTTGCCCACCAGAAATGTATGAGTTCTATTTGGTTTACATCCTTTCCAGCAGTTGGTATTGTCAGTATTTTTTATTTTAGCTATTCTAATAGATGTGTAATGGTATCTTCATATAGTATTAATTTACATTTCCCTATTTACTACTCATGTTGAGAGTCTCTTCACATGTATATTTGCCATCTTTATATCTTCTTTGGTGAAAAATCTTTTTTTTAATTGGGTTTTGTTTTATTTTCTTAACTGTTAAATTTTAAGAGTTATTTATATATTCTGGATACAAATCCTTTGTCAGATATATGATTGGCAAGTATTTTTTCACAATCTTAGCAGTATCTTCCAAACAGCAAAAGTTCTTAATTTTGATGAAGTCAAATGTATTAATTTTCTTTTATGGATTCTTCTTTTGGTGATATATCTAGGAAATCTTTACCTAACCTTAAAAACAAGATCACAAATATTTTTTCCTATATTTTCTTCTAGAAGTTTTATAGTTTTAAGTTTTATATTTAGGTCTATGATCCATTTTGAGTTAATTTTTATATATGATTCAAGGTTTGGAATGATGTTTACTTTTTTGCATATAGAAGCTCAATAGTTCCAGCACCATTTATTGAAAAGACTGGCCTTTCTCTTTTAAATTGCCTTTCTTGAAAGTCAATTTACCATATATTTATGGGTCTGTTCTAAATTCTCTATTCTGTTCCATTGACCTAGTTGTCTATGTTTATAATACTATAACATTATCTACATTACTGTAGCTTTATTATTTGTCTTGAAATCCAACTTTATTCTTTTTTGTAAGAAAAACAAGAATTTCAGAATAAGCTTGAATGTTAGAATGTTTATCAATTTCTGGATTAACAAAGCCTATTGGGATTTTGATTGGGATTGCTTGAATCTGTAGATCTATTTCCAGAGAACTGACATCTAAACAATATTGAATCTTCCAGTCCATGAACACATAGAGTGTATCTCTCTATGTATTTAGGTCTTTTATTTCTCTCAGCAATGTTTTTGCAGTGCATAGCTCTTACACGTCTTTGGTGAGGTTAATCTCTCAGTATTTGATATTTTTATGTGCTTGTATTGTATATATGTTCTTGATATTTTTATGCTACTATTTATATAATTTCAATTTCTAACTGTTGAAACTATTAGAAATACAGTTGATTTTTAATATTAATCTTGTATCCTTTAGCCTCACTAAACTCATTTGTTATTTCTATAGCTTTTTTGTAGATTCCATAGAATTTTCTACATAGATAATTATGTTGTCTGAAAATACAGTTTTACGTCTTCTTGTCCAATCTGGATTTTTTTTTCTTGTCTTACTACACCAGCTAGAAGCAGTACAATATGGAATAGAAATAGTGACAGTGGACAACTTTGATTTATTCTTGGTCTTAGAGGAAAAGGAATCAGTTTTTTCCATTAGCTTTAGGTTTTTCATAATGCCCTTTCTCAAGTTGAGAAGTTCCCTGCTTCATGGAGAGTTGCTTTTTAAAAAAAAATCAGAAGTAGATCTTGGAGTCTGTCAAATTCTTTTTTGGTTCTATTGATGTATTTGTCTTGTTTTTCTTTTAAGTCTGTTAATATGGTGAATTATATTAATTGATTTTCAAATATCAAACCTGCCTTGCATTCCTGGGGTAAACCTCAGTTATTATTTATTACCTTCTTATATGTTGCTTACGAATTTTTGCATCTGTACTCATAAGAGATATTAGTCTCTTGTTTTCTTTTCTTATAATGTCTTTGTCTGGTTTTGGTATCAGAGTCATGCTGGTTACACAAAATGAGTTGGGATATATTCCTTCTTCTTCAATTTACTTGAAGCATTTGTGTGTAGAATTGGTATTATTTCTTTCTTAAATATTTGATAGAATTCACCATCTGAGACTGAAATTTTCTTTATGGGAAGATTTTTAACCACAGTCAGTAAATTTAATTTATTTACTCAATGTAGAGCTATTCAGGTTATCTATTTCTTCTTGAATAAGCTTTGGTGATTTGCGTCTATCACGGAATTTTTCCATTTCCTCTAAGTTAACCAATTTTATTAGCATAAAGTTGTTCTTAATATCCCTTATAATACTTTTAATATCTGTAGGATCTATGATATAATCTCTCTTATTCCCGATATTAGTAATTTTTGTCTTCTCTCTTCTTTTCCTGATCAGTCTAGCTAGATATCTGTCAATTTTATTGATCTTCTCAAACAACCAGCTTTTGGTTTCATTGTTTATCTATTGTTTTTCTGTTTTCTATTCCACGAATTTCTTCTCTGATTTTTATTATTTACATTCTTATGCTTAGTTTAGGTTTAATTTGCCCTTTTTCTTGTTGCTTACGGTATAATCTAAAGTCATTGGTTTGAGACCTTCTTTTCTAATGTAAGTGTTTAGTGCTGTACATTTCCCTATAAATATGTTTTAGCTTAGTACCAGATATTTCCTAATTTCCCTTTTGATTTCTTTTCTTACCTGTAGGTTACGTAGAAGTATGTAAATTTGTTCCCAAATAATTGCATATTTCCCAGATATATTTCTGTTATTAATATGTAGCTTAATTCCACTGTGGTCAAAGAACATACTTTGATCAGAATATTTTTTAATTTCTTAAGGTTTATTTTATAGCCTAACATATGGTCTATCTTGGACATTTTTCTGTGTGCACTTGAAAAGAATGTGTACTCTGACACTGTTAAATGGAATGTACTTAAAATGTCAATTAAGTCAAATGGGTTGACAGTGTTTCCAAGTCTTCTCTCTCCTTACTGATTTTCTATCTACTTGTTCTACCAATTACTGAGAGAATGATGTTGAAATCTCCAACTATAATCATAAGTTTGTTTTTTTTCTGCTTCACACTTCTAAACATCTCACTGCCAAGGCCACACATGGTACCAATTAATTTAGAATATCTCAGGGGTGTGACCCAGACATCAGTGTTGCTTTTTTTTTTTTTTTAATTCCCTGAGTGATTCCAGTGTACAGCCAAATTTGAGAACCACTGCTTTGTGCGGTCCATGTTATATGGATTCAACAGATTCTAAAATATGTTATCTTACTTAATCTTCATACCTGCCTTTGAGGTAGGCATTATAAATTTCCATTTTACAGAAAATGAAGAGTCACACAGTTATCAGAGAGCCTAACTGGGATTTAAATCCAGGTTTCCTAACTCAAATTGCTTTTTTATTATTTTTTTTCAGGGAGGTATGTTTATTGACTTAAAGTCAATGTCTGTATTTCTATCCGGTCTGCCTAATACTCTGTTTTGGCTTGTGGGCAAGAGCCATGTCTAAGGTTTGGGATAGCAAACCTTATAATTTTCACTGGACCTACCACAGTGTCTGTACCCTGGAGATTATTCTAAAGTTTTTCTCTTTCCTCTTGAAAGATCTAAGTATCTGGGTTCATCTGACCTCATAGTAGTCACCAATCTGCCTTTTTCATGGTCCATCCACAACCTAAGGTTTAAATCAGGCTGTAATTAATCCCAACACACAGGCTCTTCTCCAAAAACCATCTCAGGCTGCAGATTGTCGGCCTGCTTCATTCCATTAATACATGACATTGGCAGCCAGGGATCAGATTTTGCCCTGAGCTACACACACAAGTTTGGGGCAAGATTATGAGGGAAGAGCAGCTTGGGGTGGATGCGTCTCCTACGCATAAATGCTGTTTTGTTTGAGTGCTTCCAGGTGTTGGTACGTTATGGTTAAGTTGGCCAAGGATTAATAGTTAAAATTCAGAAATGAGTTGAATCATTCCTCCAGGTAAATGGCTCAGCTGCCTCCAGGGCAAAGGTCAGTCAAAAACAAACTGGACCATTATTTTATAGACAATGTTCATTCCAAAGAGATAGATGGAAAGACTAACGAAGTACCTCTTTGGCTCTCTCTCTCTCTCTCTCTTTTATTTTTTTGTTTTCAGGTATTATCAACCTCCATATAGATTAATGAACTGACGTGAGTTTGTTCCTTTTCATAAATATTCAACTATGCACATCCTTTCTCCAAAAATGCCCTCCTGGACCTATTTTCTGTATCTTCAGATCCCATCACCTGGCTCCTCTCATTAATAAGTCACATTCTGAGCTCAAGACTTGATAGTTGCTGATGTGACTTTCTCTGTTTTGAATGTTTCCTCATTTACTGCCTAAAGTGAAAAAACAACCACAATCAATTAGGGAGCTAGGGCGTTCTTTCTTTAAAAAAGGAATTATTTATTACTAAGACAAGTCTACAACAGCACTAAAGGTATTTAAAAAGAAAGCAGTCATTTTTTTCACCACTTAACCACTTTGTCCTCTCCCAAATTTCCTTCTAGTCTTCAGTCAGATATAGAAATATTTTACATAATTATAATTTTAAAGTTTATATAATATTTGTGTTCTAATTTAACTTTATTTAATAACACTTTTCATTATCCTTCATAATTATCATTCTTGTGGCTGCATGGTTTTCCCTAGAGTTGCCACATTTATTTAACCATTCCCCTGCTGCTATACATCCAATTGTTTCCAGTTTTCACTATTATAAGTGATTCTCCCGTAAACAACTAAGTACCTGGAAAGATTCCCCCCTCTTCTTCTTTTGAATTATTTCCTTTGTAGAAATTTCCAGGAATACTATTGCCATGTTGAAGGGTTTGAATGACTTTAAGGGATGATGAGCCCTTAAAAAGGCCGTACCACGAAGTTCATAGCCCATGTCATATCTTGATTTTTAAAATTAATTATAGCACAAAAGAGTCAAGATGCTTCCTAAAGCATCACTCACTTTCCAGTCTCATCTCACAGAGTGGTCCAAGCAATGCAAGATGAATGTATCTCCATCACCTTATTCTTTAGTCCACTGACGCGAGAGAGAGAGAGAGAGAGAGAGAGAGAGAGAGAGAGAGAGAGAGAGAGAGAGAGAGAGAGAGAGAAAGAAAGAAAGAAAGAAAGAAAGAAAGAAAGAAAGAAAGAAAGAAAGAAAGAAAGAAAGAAAGAAAGAAAAAGAAAGTTCTCCCACACTTATTCCCACTTTTGGAATAAGTATTTAAAAACTCCAGAATAAAACCATGGGGGCAAATCAACAATGCACTTCCTGAGATAAATCCTGTCTTAGAAATGAAATGAAGTCATACAGTATGTGTGGCAGGGGGATGGTGGGGAGGGGGTGCAGGTCAGATATGATTGGAACGCCAGTGTCACAGTTGTCCCTTGCAAACTGGTCTTTGGGAGCTGGGTCAAGGCAGCCGAGTTGAAAGCCAAACACAGACAGCAGCTGTTGAGGATGTAAAGTCTTTGGCCAGAGTGGATAGGGAGCGGGGTGTGGTCACCCAGAGGCCAGTTTCCACCCCACCCTACAGGCCCAGTGACAGGCTGAGAAGAGAGAACTTCCCATATTGCATTCCAGTCCTCCTTTCTGGGCTTAGTGGGAATGTCTGTGAGAATGCCGGAGACTGGCTCCAACTGCCTGATTGAACTGCACACACCTCCCTCAAGGGTATCCCTGCCCTCGAAGACATGGAAGTTTCTGAGAATGTCATGTCCTGAGAGACAGAATGCAGGACTGACCTGAGACTGCTGCACAGTCCAGCTAGTGCTCTGGATATACGTACCAGTAAATCCCACCACCGTGGTCTTTCAGGGACTGAGTGAAACTGCAGGAGTATGTGGGTTTTTCCTCCATTGTCCAAGTAAATGCTGAACCACATGGGCGACACCAGCCCAAGGATTTCCAGAACATTGCACAAGAGCCCACCGGGATGCATCACTGAGCAGGGAATCTGTATTATTCATTCCAACGTCACTTTTCTTGGAAACCCTGACTGCTTCACTCTCCAGAAATAATTCATCAAACTTTTCTCTTTGTTGAAGTCATACTGTGAAAACTCCCATAATCGAATTTCCCACATTAGGATCCCTGCTAATTATGTAACAACACAGTCAAGTGGGGAAACAGCCGATCAGACGTTGGCATCTTTTTCTTTTTTTCTTTCTGTCTTTTAACTTTTTGTCATGAAAAATTTCAAACACTCACAAAATGAGAAAGGGTGAAATGTTGAAGCCCGATTCCCCACCACCCAACCTGAACAATCTCCACATGGGCCAGTCTCGTTTCATCTACTACTCCCCACCCCACTCCCATGCCCCCACAAATATGCACACTTTGTTTTAACTGAAAGTTTGAAAAAGCAAGTCCCAGACACTGTCATTTTACTCGTACATACTTTAGCATGCGTCTCTAACAAAGACTTTCTTTTTTTTTGACATAACCTCTATTCTAGGCATTAGGATTTATTTAGTAACTACAGGTATTTGTTTAGCATTTAGTATTTGGTGCAAGGCATTCCAATAAGACTCTGTACACAGTTTATTTCACGAACTCTCAGTTTAGCAGAGAAAAACCTTGGAAATTCACAGACCCCCGGAGAAAGAAATGACCTTGCCTGAAGAACGTTGCTATTTGCTCATGAAGAAAACTGCCCAACCAAGTCAAGGTGAGCTTTGGAAAGGCTGCGCTCTGGGAGCTGGCAGAGCTTGGAACAAGAGGCATGTCAGAGCCTGACTTGCTTCATCTCCCCTGGGTATTCAGCGTATTAAAAGGACATTGCTTCCTCATTTGAAAACTGCCCTTTTTTTTTCTTAACTACCTTACACCTACCACTTGAAGTTATATTGTCAAGATAGAAACACTCTGCTTCTTGAAAAGGTCATGCTTTCAAAACGACACCAGTCAGTAAAAGAGTTTTGAAAACGTAATTTGCATTTCTACTCATCATTGTGTATGTATAGGGAACAGAAGGGAAATGTTGCTTTAAGTAAAAGCAACCTCAGTGTAAGGATTTCTGTTTGCCGTGTACTTTTTCTTTGCAATCTCAGCACCTGATCTACATATTTATGCTCCCAAGTTTAGGTAGAGTAGCTACACTGGGTTGACTTACCTTAAGCATAGCCTTCGGCTGAGTCCTTGCCTCAAGGACAGACTGATAAATCTTTCCTCAGTCACCAGTCATGAGGATCCTACACAGGCTTTGGGCAGACGCCAGCAGCCAGGCCGTCTAACTCCAGTCTCCTGTGCTTAAAACCCCAGGTCAACTCCCAGAGACAGTCACAGCATCCTACTGATTTTCCCTTCCAGGTTCTCATCATTGTATGCAAATTGCTACGTCTTGGACTCTGATTGCCCCAGTTTGAATGTGATACCCTCCTCAGGCCCAGTCACCTGTGGCCAGACATTGGGATGTGCTCTACAAAGACGCTGCCAGGAGCCACAGTTGGGGTAAGGGCTTTGCATAAGGAGAGGGATGGATTCTGTAAGTGGGGCCAGCAAGTACATACCAGTGCCCAATAGAAAACGAGCTGTTTTCATATACTTCGAGAGATGGTCCCTCCACCCTTCAGACCCTTCAGAGGTCTGTGTGATTTGCACCTTTGTCACCTTCACTCTTTTCAGGTCTCTGCACAAGTACCCATTACTCTCAGGGAGGCCTTCTCGGAACACCTACATCAAATAGCACACACCCACTGCCTCTCTCAAGCCTTTAATTCTGCCTTGTGTGTCTCTGTACCCCTTATCACAACCTGACACATATTGAGTATTTCTTGTCTGTTTTGGTCACTATGGTATTCCCTGAACCTAGAACAGTGCCAGGCATGTGGCAGGCGTTCAACACATTTGTGCGGAATGAGTGATCTCCTTAAGAACAAGAACTTGTCTTCTACCATATATGATTGATCAGAGCAGGCACTGATGACAGATGAATAGGGGCTCCACAGGAAATCCATGGGGAGATACAGACGAGCTTTCCAGAGCCAACACTTATTATGAAAACCTCGCTGTTCTAACAGGAGTGTCTATTTCTTAAATCTGTATCCTCTATGACTACTGTAGAGCTTGTCACCACCAGTTTATACTTTGCTCTTGCCCCTCAGGGTCTACGTGAAGCTTCTCAATGGCTTGACTCTAACAAACTTTCAAGCACGTGTACTTTAAGAATAATACGTCCCTCTCAGAGCTACACCACTGAAAGGTGTGCCTTCAACAACAGAAAGATTTATTACTTTCTTCCCCCACAGAAAAACCACAAAAATATTTCCTTCTTGACTGCAGCAGTGAGTTCCAAGTTTCATTAAAGAACCGGCCAGATGCTTCCTCCTAGCTTGTGTGGGAAGAAGTTAAGATAAAGAGCATTTGAAACTCTACCTCTGCACACCTGCCTCATACCTTATTCCCTTCTGACAGGTCTTCCTGTTTCTTCGAGGTTGGGGATATAGAGCTGTGTGTGACCTACCTCCCCAGACAGCTGGGGCTCTGGAACCCCCATGGCCCCTCTCCTTCTGGTATTAATAATAAATGGCTCTTATTGAATTGTGCACCTGCTATAAACCTGGCACTGCACCTTACAAATTGTCTCAAATTCGTAACCCCCAAACTGTAAAAGAGCTGTAACCTGAGTGCCTGCTGCCTGGACTGGCCCTGTATCCATAGTAGCAGAATCTATCTTTCTACCTCTGTCAGCAAGAATCACTTTCCTCCAGTATATTTGCATAGAGGGAGTTAGTCTCTCAACTCCAAGGCCAGTCCAGGCTGCAGCCTGTTCCTCTGCTTTCACCTGCTCCTAAACTCCACGCTAAGCCGGCATCTCTGCTCCCTGGAGTGTGAGTCCTGGCCTGTGTTCTGGGGCTGCCATCTTCTCTTGATGTGACACTGATGTGGCCTCAGGGGTGTGGGAGGCAGAATCATGGCCGCCAAGAATGTCTACATCCTCGAACGTGTGAATATGTTACCTTACATGGCAAGAGGATTTTCGCAGATGTGATTAAGTTAAGGACCTCGCGATGGGGAGGTTATTCTAGATTATCTGGATGAGCAGGATGTAATCGCAAGGGTCCTTATAAGGGAAAGAAGGAAGCAGGAGAGTAAGCGTCAGAGAAGAGATGTGCCGAAGGATACAGAGGTTGGAGGAATGTGAGGAGGGCCCAGGAAGGCAGGCAGGCTTTAAAGGGTGAAAAGGGCAAGAAAACAGATTCTCGCCTGGAGCCTCCAGAAGGAACACGGCCCTGCTGACACCCTGATTTCAGGTCCGATGTCCAGGCCAGTAAGACAATAAATGTGTGATGACTGTAGGCCACTCGGTTTGTGGTCATTGATTACAGCACCAGCAGGAAACTCATGCAAGGGGTGATGCATGTTTGCCTCTGTTGTCTTGCCCCTTAATTCTACACCTCTAACACATATGTGTAAGCCACTTCATTGAAAGTTTGGGGATAAGTAGAAGGGGAAAAAAAAAAGCTGAACATTAAACACAATTTTTCCCAGAGCCCAAGGAAGATAAGGAAAAACCTTTATCAGGGTTTGTTCATGGGCATACCCCATTTCCCCGCCTTGCCCCAAGTTTTCCCAGCCCCAAGGCCCACCCTCTTTTTCTTCTTTTCCTCTGTGAGCACGCTTTCTCTTCTCCAATGCAAAATTCATTCATTTGATAAATATTTACTGAGTAACTACTATGTCCCAGGCACTGTTCTAAGTGTTGGAAATAGAGCAGTGGACACAGAAGAGAAATAATACAGTCTACCACAGTGCTTACATTGCATGATATTCCCACCCAACCCTTACCTTCTACCCCAAACAGAATAATCTGTGAGATACTGATAATTCACAGCAATGCATTTCTCAACGCCTGAGTTACCCAATTAGGAATCATGCCAACTAGTTAGATGACTCCCAGAATAATCCACGTCAGGCTTCATTTCTTCAGTTCTTGTTCTCTTTAGGGTCCCTCTGACAGCATGAAGTCAACATACCCTTCTTCATTCTTCCTGTGGTCTTCTAATCTCCTATAATTCTTAGATCACACACATGGCCCATACACCAAAGACAAACCATCAGAGTCTAAATCCATGTTAAGAATGGGAGAGAAGAATCTTCCTAAAGGCAACATATTCTGCCCAACTAAATAAGGGCAAGCCTTTACTTTTGTTATGCAGAGCAGCTCCAATTCCCTTTTTCCCAGCCCCCATTAGTGAACTAGGCTCAGAGACTATGTGTCAGAAATGCTGCCCATCACTGTGCCTTTGTAAATGGAGAGACCTTCACTCGTTACCATCATCCCCTACTACGCGGAGAACTGGGAGATGCTGGGTAGATGTGGTTTTTTTTGTTTTTTGTTTTTTGTTTTTGATATGTTGAGCCATATCAAATTCCTACCCAGAGCTTCCCTGACTAACAGCAGAGGAAATGAATCTGTGCCGTCTGTCCCCCATCTATAGCCAGCCCTCCAGACTTGTGGGACTTTTCTTCTTCTTGTGATAGAAAGGAACCCCCAAGGGTAAGTACCTCCTTTTTATCACTTATAAATGATTCTTTCCTCCTCATCTCTTACAGTCTTTTCCTAACAAAGGATGCACAGGCACCATCAAGCAAATGTTAACTCCCTGGACACTGAGGAATTGCAGAAGGAACAATCGTTAGCTGTAAATTCCATTAAGCTTACCCCCATTAGCTATCCTACAATACTGGTTGCAGAGTAATTATTCTAATGTAAATAATAATACATTGATTATCTGTTCATTCGGTGCCAGGGACTTTACTAAATGTTGTTCTTGTATTAGCTCATTTAGTCCTCACCAGTGAGTGTAGGACTATTTTTATCTACATTTTACAGATGAGGAAAGTGAGGCTGTGGGGGGGGGGGGGCAGAAAATTGCTCCAAGGTTACACTTGAAGTTGGTGGCAGAGCCAGAGCTCACATATGTCTGCCTGCTGATCAGACCCTACCCACTGTGCTATACGTCTGCGACGTGTTTAGTAACTGGAAGGCTATCCAGGGTGATACCTTCCATCTCTATTCCTTTTTTAAGTGAAAATAATAAAGGAAGAAATGAAGGAAAAGACAGGTTTCATGAGCACATTTGACCACCCTGAAAATTAGAGATAGATGAGAAGAAACCTGAAGCCAGGAACAAGAAATACTTTTAAATTATTGCTAATTGAGCAATGGGTAAGTTTGGAAATCTGTGGTTTAAAATCAAGAGCCGTGTAAGGACTGGTGGCAACATTTATTTTGAAAGTGTCAAGACCTGCCACCTCCATTTAGATGCCTTTAATAAATGAGAGTCCAAAATACTCTAAAGAGAATCCCAGCAGAGACGACAAGCCAAGAATCCTTGGCTTACAAAAGAATGGGGGCTGCTTCTTCCCGAGTTACCATGCACAGAAGCAAAACTTGGCAGAATCTGAAACAAAGGATTTTGATGTTGTTCCTACCATTGCTTCCACAGAAGGAAGCAAACAAAAAACAACAACAAAAAAAAAACACCCACTGGGTTACATCTACTACTGCTCCTGAGTGCCAGACCCGGCTAGGTATTGCTTAGAAGAGAATCCCACCCTGTTCTCTGCCCAGGGAAATCAGCCCCTCCGGAGGCAACCCCAGAAAGACCTACATGCAGGGCCAGATTTTTCTACCCCGACTTATTTTCTGCAGAGTTTTGTTTCTTGAGGAAATTTTCCACATAGAATCGAGCCGCTGCTCTGACACCATTTTCATTGAGTAATTCCTGGTGATGTCACACCAGCCAGGCACTAGGGGAAGCCCTGCTTTCATGGGTTGGCTCTTAATTTAGAAATTTTTATTTTCTGACTCCCCTCCCTTTTTTGCTGGACTCCACAGCTTTTGAGCAAGATGCCTGAGTGGTGAAGTGTTGCCTGCTTTTGCGAAAAGGAATTCCTGCTCGTTGAGAGGCAAATGGTTGAGTGAAGGCAAGATGTGTGTCCTGTAATAGTACATCTTAATTGGAAAGTTGGCAAGAGAGGAAGACATGTGGGCTCCGTGGCTCCTGATGGGGTGCGTGGAGCTGGGCTGAGAAGATGGCTAGGGACAGTGGGACTCACAACCACTTCCTGATGCCACGATCATGGGTACCTGGGGAGGCAACCACCTCCTGCCTGACACCTGGGCAACCACATCTAACCCACATCCCCACCTTCCTCCCTTGCCTCTCCGTAGCTCTGTGCAGTGAGCTGGCAAAGGCCAGCTTGGCAAACCTCGACTGTAAAAGCCTAATCCAAACAGCATGTCCGCTGAGCTCAGCGGGGTGACTCATGTGCAGTGATGTGTGAGGCCAGTGAGCGGAGGAGATTAGGATCTGGCCCGCCTGCCAGCCTACCCTGCACTTCCTTTGATCTACTCTGATGGTTTTTAATTCTGCAGAAGCAGCTTCCTGCCAGCAGCAAGCACCTCTCCGTGGAGGCTGGAGCCATGTCTATGCTGACCTACTTGTCAGAGGGGAGGCTGGCGTGTGCTGATGGCACAGGGACTGACACCCTGGGCTCATAGCCCACACGGAGCAGAGAGGGGAGCCTCTTTCACAGAGGTGCCCATGGTGACATCAGAAGCTGGCTCCTCAGCCAACACCAGCAAGGCCATGCGTGTGAGCAGCCCGGGTTCTGAACCTGAGGCTGGCATTGGTTAGAATCACTGCATAGTAAAGAAAAATGGGCCTCTCTCTAGAGGACTTTTTTTTTTTTTTTTTTTTTTTTTTGTAAGCTGGGGCATCTTTAAGAACAGTGTCTGGCACAAAATGAAGCACTCGCTAGGTTCTTCAGAAGTTC
Source organism: Rhinolophus ferrumequinum (assembly GCF_004115265.2). NCBI lineage: Eukaryota > Metazoa > Chordata > Mammalia > Chiroptera > Rhinolophidae > Rhinolophus > Rhinolophus ferrumequinum. The sequence continues at coordinate 42,527,828 of NC_046296.1, read as the reverse complement.
TTTGACACATCTATTTTGCTCAAATGGAACACATTCAAAGTATATTACTTTCTTGAACTTCTTTTCCCTGCTTGAGTGGAATGTGGTTGGCTCTGGATTCTTCCAGATCCCCTCAATGGCCAATGCCAAGCAGAACAGCTGAAACCAGGTTTCAGTCTCCTATCTTGCTCTCTCCCTTTTCTCACTTTTCTCAGGAAATAGAAGAGTGAGTCTCAACCTTGGCTGCACTTTCGAATGACCTTGGGGAGCGTGGGGAGGGACGACATATTTTTAAAATCGCCATGACCCGGCTCCACACCAGTATAGTTCACTCAGAGTCTCTGAGAATAGGACCAGACATCACTCGTGTTTAATGCTCTCATTGTGCAGGCAAATTTGGGAGTCACTGAAATGTTAGGGTCCCTGTCATCAGCTGTTAACCCTGAGAATGGTTTCTATTTCCTCAGCTGTCCTCCCCACCACCATTCAATGGGAGGGTCTTCTGGAGACTGAAGTTCAGGTAAGATATTACCTGGATGGGGTAACTAGCCTACATATTCTGAAGAATCTGTTCATCTGATTCAAAGTGCTTACCATCCCACTGAGACTTAGCACAGAGAGTGAACATGAGGAACTGAAATGCAGACGACATGGGTCTCACAGGGAAGAGGTAGGGCTGGTTTGGCACACAAACAATGAGCAACCCAGTGAGAACTGCGGGGAGGTGGGTTTGTATGTGGTGGTGACGGATTGTGAGTAGAGCTTTCAGATAAAATGAGGACCACTAGCCAAATTTGAATTTCCAATGTACGATGAATAATGCAATATTTGGGACATACTTATACTAAAAATTATTCATTATTTATTTAAAATTGAAACTTAACTGGGTAGTCTATATTTTATTTGCTAACTCTGAAAATCCTAGTTGGGGATGGCAGGCTAGAGAGGAGAATCTCAGTATTGAGGGAGTGGTAGCTCTCACCTGGATGGTTACTACCCTCCAGGTGGGGCATTGAGGAAAATGTGTAGGCATTTGGGGCAGTCCCAATGACTGGAGATTGCTACTGGCATTTAGTGGGTGTGAACGAGGACGCCAAACATACTGCAATAAGTGGAAGAATTGTCTCATCTAAAATGCCGGTTGTGCCCAGACCAGTCTCATCTACTTCACAATTTTACTAAGGACTGACCCTATCACCTTCACATCGTTGCTCCCTAGAAAACAATGCACTGGCCACTCTGAGAAGTTCAGAGCCTGTCCCCAATAAAGAGCCAACCAGAGTCCCAGGTACTTTCCCTAGTGCCTCCTATAGCCCAACAAAACCATACAGCTGATCCAATGAAATGAACCCCTGAAACTAACTGCAAGCCTTAAAAACTTACCATAAGTACTGCCTCCTTCAGGAAGCCCTCCTTGACTGCTTCTGTCTTCGTTAGTTGGTCTTCTCAACCCCTAAAACCATATTCTTCTCATTTAAAACTTGAACGTATTCTTTTAATAGTTCCATGTGTGCTAGCCTGTGAGTTAGTCTCTCCAACTAGCCTGGGGACATCAGGGAAGGGAGATCAAGTTCTGGGTGACTTTAGTTGGTTGGTTGGTTTGTTACACTTTATCTGCTTCTTTAAAAACTCTGGTGTAGCTAAAATTAAATGTGCAGATAGATGAGGCAGTTCAAGTAAAAATAAAAGGGAAGATGAGCAACCACACAGAGGAAGGGGAAGACCAGGAACCAGAGATAAGATAATTTTGTAAATGGATTAAATTTAAGTCTGGGCTCCCTGACAGTCAGAGCAAAAAAGGAAACACAAGATTGCATCAGTCTTTGTTGTCTGAGAAAAAAAAAGGAAGCAATATTAGCTCATGAAGAAATATAATCTTTTCCTTCATGCTAAATTCAAAGTGAAATTTGTCACATAGAGCCTACAAGGACTCTGAGGAACATAATGGATAATGTCTGCAATTGAGTTTTCAGAAGATACAAAAAAAAATGTGGGTTTTTTTTTCTTTCTGTGTTTTATGTTTGCCTTGTAAGAAATTTGGAACTATAGTATTGAACCTTGGCTCAATGAAGGCATTTTTATAAGGAGCTAAGCGAATATAGTCTAAATTTATTGGTTTCTTGTGATCTGATTAGTAATAGGGGCACTCAGAAGTTTTTAACTGCCCAGAGCTTTTACGAAGCCTTTATGCGAGGCTCTCCTAGGTGCTTCTGACAGCCTCAAGGAAAAGGTGGGGATGCTGCAGAAACTAGGTTTGTGGTGAGGGGGAGAGGAAAGATGGCTGGAAATAGCCACATTTCACTTCCCACCCGAATTCCCTCCCCAAGCTAGAATCAGACAGTTGGAATTACGCACCTTTCCCAGAAGGCATTTCCCAGCCACATCCCCAAGAAAGGGATAAAGGAAAACAGTCTGTCACCAAAGGTCCACCCCAGGGCAGGATCCTGAGAATGGCTACAGGGACTGCCTGACCCTGTGTGTCAACCCTAAATGGGTGCTACATTGGGGGGTTTGCTGGCCTCTCTTCTAAAGGCAGAAAACAAATAATTAGATGACTCAAAAAGACTTTCCTTCTTCTTCGGTTTTATTTGGGGCTTTACCAAAAAATGTGGGAGACTAAAACAAACAAAAAATAAACCACAGATTTAAACCCCGCCTTGGGCTGGACAACACTGGGGAGAGGAAACTGTGGCCTGGGGCTTTGAGGGATTGCTGATCAACACTTGTGCCCTCTTCCGATCCCCTACCTCCTACCCCACATCTCAGATGCCAGCCTTTGTGTGTGATGGCTAGCAGTGGCAAAACCAAGATGAATGACTGTATGTCAGGACCCATAGCTATCAAAGGTCTACGCAGCAGGTCTGGGATGAGAGGTCAAGGCCAAAGGCAAGAATCTCTGACACAGGCTTTGGTCTTTTTTTTTTTTTTTTTTTTTTTTTGGCTTTGGTTTTTTGCTTTTAGGTGGTAGCAGCCTCTATTTCCTTCCTGCAGGTTCAAAAATGATGATGGAGTAGGCAGAGCTAATCCAGGTGCAGGTGGAGAGGCTGCTTGTGCAGGAGTGACTGCTTTTCTCACTCGCAGGGAGCCTCCCCACTGCTGCCTCTCCTCTCTTCACTGAGGCTGGAGGGAGGGGGACAACTAAGGAGACATCTTTCCCTCCTTCCCTGAGTTGTGCCGGCCTTGTTGGCCCAGGGGGCGTGCTCCTCAGGTCGGTGGATACTGGCCTCAGTGCGGGACGGTGTATACTGGACTCATTTTCAGTTCCCTGGCAAGCCGGCAATGTTGGCCCCGGCCATCCGCTTCGCATGGGATTAGAGGGAGGGGATTTCATCAGGCTCATTTCTGGCTACCCAGCATCTGAACTCCCTTCCCATATTTAGGATGTTTCCCGCTTTATGAATCTTGGTGCCCTAAGAAAGAACACCAAAGGCCAGATGCTCTCTTCTCTAGGCTCCTTAGAAACTAGGACATGGACACACAACCAAGACTTGTCCAATCAGGTGCACCTGCTCCACATGGAATCAGAAGTTATTAACACAAAAAAATAGGGACAGTGGAGAATCCTTTCTGGAGGGAGGCTGCAGGGCAACAAAAATATCCAGGCCCCCAAGGCAGTGGTGCTGATGGTGGTGTCCAGGACGGAAGGTGGTGGCAATACAATTGTGGTTGCAGCCCTGGGCAGTGGCCGCATGCTGTCCTCATCTCACCCTTGCTCTGCTGGCCTTGGATGGGATTCTGAGTTCCTGGTTCCTGGGTTTTCCGAGCCTGCTTCTCCAGCCTTCTCAGTCGTTTTATGAGTTACTGGATAGCCTTTCAACAAATTCCTTTTCTGCTTAACGCAGTCAGAGATGGTTTCTGTTGCTTGCAAATGAGAATCCTGACTTTGTCCAACTACAACTGGTTTCAGTCAATCGCTTGCAGATGCTTTTTTTTTTTTTTTTTTTTTTTTAACTGCCTGCATTCTTTATGCCTCTGCCTTCCTGGCAGTTCCACAAGTGATCCAGAAAAGGAGGAATGAGCATGCGGAGAATTTGACCACAGCTGGGAATTGAGCCAAGAGAACTATGAAGAACTAGAATCTTAGATCCCTCACTTTGTTAGGTGAGGTGAATGCAGAATTAATGAGACAGAAGGCTGTGGGCTGTCCATCATATTTTATTTTGTAATCTCTAGCTTGGTTATACGATGACTGCCCATGACACTTAAAGATCCCATGAGGGCATGGACCAAGCCTGCCTTGTTTTCCTCAGTACCTACGTCATACTGGATACTCAGTAAATAGTAGGAAAAGAATGATGATGGAAGTTTGAGAAAGAGAATTCAGGAAAGAGAAGCTTAATATATCCTTAAGGTCTCTAAAAAATGAATTGTCTCAACTGTGTGGGAGCTGAAGATGAAGGCCTGTGAGTCGAGCCAACAGTGCAGATATTTGGTGGTGTTGACTGAAGAGCAAGAGCCTGGAGCTTTAGCCATCAGACTATCAAAGACAGAGACGACCCACTTCCAGGCAGGCAGAGCCTGACTTGGGTCTAGCCCAGACAGAATGCGGGTCCATTTCTTCTTGGAAGGGGGCCCTGAAGAGTGCCTGCAAGCTAAACTGAGATGGCTCTCCAAAGAGCATTTTGAATCCATTTCAAATGCTATGACAGTACTTGGTTGAAACCCCAGAACTGGGGTGGGGCGCTGGGGGGGGGGTGGGCGGAGTTAGTTTGAATCTAGAAAAGGAGGGCAGGTTTCCCCATCAGCTACGAACCTTAGCCATAAAAGAACTTCGGTGCATCGATTGCAGTAATGCTGGGTTTGAGCAACACTTGGATTTGGATTCCGGCCACAAGGAAGCATGTGTTATGAACAGACTCTTGTTCTCATTCTTGTTTGTGGGATGAACCCATGAAAGCTTACCTCAGGCAGGTATTTTAACTAACACCCATGTTTTCATTTCCCAATTTTAAAATCCCTTGTTTTAAAAGAGAAGGTTTGGGCTCTCTCGCTCACCCATTTTCTATCTAAAATGCAACATTTCTGTTATTTCCTTTAAGGACAAGAATCATGTGTTCTTCAGTACACCCTTCCATCCAAGTACAAAGCTGGATACAGCAGGCTCAGACAGCCTGCAGGGTGGCTGTGTCCCAGGGAAGCCTAGGTTGGGCTCCTCAAAGAACTTTCTCAAGCCAGGACTTAAGACTGGCAGTGATAAAATTAGAAGAGGGAAAACACTGGCATTCTTTGACCTGGAACTAAGATCTACAATCAGTGCTTAGGTTTGCTGCTGGAGCTGGATTTCCAAGGTACTTACTGCTAGCCCAGACTTTGTCTTTACATTCACATTGAACAGTAGAAAACGGTTAAAGCAAACACTTCCAGTACAATCTGGGACTCGTGAAGGAGAGAATTGTGAAATCTCATACACATGTACATATGGTTTAAACTTGTACTGTGCAATTTGGTTTTAAGTTGCAGAATCTACGGCAACTGTTTTTTTGCTCCATGAGGGTGCTTTGATTCTTTCCGTCCTGGGCTTAGAATGATAAGCAGATTTGAAGGTCATAAGTGACAGCAGACAGGATGGTCATCTTATTTCCACTGCTTCCTCCCTGGGGAGAGGCGAGAAAACTCCAGAGAAAAGAGAGATGGAAAGAAAAACAAGTGAATCCCAACAGGGAAGAGAGAATGGCAACAGACATGGGAGCTCAGCTGCCAGCAAAAATCTGATGCCCTGCATTGCTTGAAGGAGAGGAGGCAAGTTTTCCCAAATCCAGGCGCCCCAACATGATTGCGAAAGCCACACCCATCGGCCCACAGACTGCCAACACTGCTGCAGAACCAGTGAGACACCTTGGGGAGCTGCCCAAGTTTCCGGAGACATCGCTGCAAAAGCTGCATTTCTCCCTGGTGGATGCTTGAACACAAGCATGGGGCGACCCCGAGCTGCCCCACAGAGGTGATAATTTTTTTTTTTAAGGCAACATTAATTTCAGAAATTTTGTCCTAGGGCTAACAGCCAATTCCTTCTCCCACCGGAGGCTGGCAGGATTGACTGAGCAAGCGCATAGAGCTTTGATGTCAACAGAGGTAGGCAGGGCAGGCCCCGGTGGAAAACTGTGAAGTCAGCAGAGTTATCTCCGGCACTCCTCCCTTCCCCCTTGCTTCCCCTTTCTCCACCCATTTCCCCCCTCTCAGCTTCCAGCTTCTCATTTCCCAGGGGACCCTGGAACATATGAAAACCCGCCATCCTAAGATATGAGGGGGGCCAGCTCATGGCTCCAGCTATCAAAGTCTGCTTTTTTTCCCAAGTCTAAAACAAACAAAGGCTTGCATTCCATACATTTCCTAAGAAAAGAGAGTGAATACAGAAACCTTGTCTTTTGTGCTCTCTCAGTTAAACCCCAAGAGTTTGGGGCCTAAAGTTTGAAGCTGTCTTCCTGCCTCCTGGGGTTTTAAAAAGATTCAAAAGTGCCTCAGACCAATACAGCTGCTTGGTTTATGGCTCAAATTTAAACCACAAATTATAAAATGATAAATCTCTGCTCAAATCTCTTCCAGGAAAGACTATGTTGTCAAGATTAAGTTACAACCTCCTGGACGTATGAGTGAGACTAGCTGCTGACTAACTCTCACACTCATTTTCCTGCTGGAGATATTTTCTCTTCATGAACTTTCATTGTTTTTCTGAATACTTGAAACAAAGAAAACGAAGGCAGGAAAAACACTGGGACTTCTTAAACCATGGAGCCTTTTCCATGCAATGGCTGCTTTCATTTTGTGAGAACCAAAGGAAGTTTGGTCTGTCTTTCTTCTTGAGCACTTGGCTGCCAGAGAATATGGAGAAATGGCTTCACATGCGCAGCTACACTCACTTCAAGCTCTAGCTGGAACGGGTAGTGTGTGGTAAATCAAAGCTGTTGTAAGGAATTTGGGACTTAAAGTATTTGTTCAGTGATTTGTGCAGGATTGCAACATGAATTACAGTATTTCGTTCCCATGAAAATCAATTCTTTGGAGTGTGACCAGTAATTAGGCCACATGCATGCTTTCCTGTAATGATGCACCTCTCTGCCAGAGCTTTGGCAGACCGAAGGAAGGGCGACGAAATAACTTGTTTGAGGCAACTATCTTGCCTCCTTGCAGGGTCTGTCACACTGACCTCCTTTTGATCACCTGGGGCTGCAGGAAGAAACTCGGTTCCTCCAGAAGATGGCTTGTTCACACAACTGTGACCCGGTTTCTCCAGGGCCACTCCAGTCTTGAGGACCATCAGACTGTGAGTCATAATCACTTTAGCATTCACCCCTAAGTTCTCTTGTGTTTATTTTACACCTCAGACCCTTCAGTCTGTCTGTTTCTTGGGGCCCTTGGTTTTTTTTTGTTGTTGTTTGTTTTCCTGTTGTCATTTCATGTTATCGTCCACACCAGCCGCTGCAGGCCCTGCCACCGCTACTTGTCTCTGCTTTTCCTGACGTCAGCCCCGCTGTCATTACTGCTGCTTTTTCTGGGATACTTCAAGTTGTGGAGAGAGTTCTTTTCCTGTGATTATAGCTCTTTCTTCCAATTTTAACTAGTCTGGCGTCTCTCTGATTATAGCTCATTAGGACTCCTGAGACTAGAAAGCACTTTTTTTTAAAATGCAGCTTTGTTTTTATTTTTTAAAATAACATGTATTATAACTTACATTTGCACAGAAGTATAAAGATGAAAACAATAATGGTCATTAATTCCACAGTCCAGGTAACCCCTAACAGAATTTTAAAAACAACATAAAACTATATACATGGGAAGAAAATTAAAACAATTAAAAAAGATATAAAACGAAAAATAAAAGTTTCCTCTTCTGCCGGAGTCCCTGTCCAAAATACAACTACTATATCATTTTTTTGTGTATCCTTGTTACTACGTATTTATATAGATCTGTTAACAAAACTTTACGTGAAAGAGATGTTACTATACTTATTTTGCATTTGCTTTTTTCACCTAAAAAGCCATCTTAGACATCTGTCCACATGTACATTGCAGATATACACCCTACTTTTAATGTCTGCAAAGTCTTTGTTAGAAGAGACTATGGAAGGCATTCAGTTAATATAATTCCTGGCCCCTTCTGTCCCTTTATTTCCATTCCTCCCTGAGTCCAGAGAGACTTAGCTAACTAACAAGTGTAGAAGAATAACACAGACATGCTCAGTTCTACTCTACACTTCCTTCGTAGGATTGAGTTGCCTAAAGGGAGTGTGCCTTCGGCTCCCCCAGAAATGGGCAGAACTGGGTGAATGTCTGCCCAATTCTGGGTTTCAATAGTAAGAAGACTATGTCTCTCACTTAATATGAAACAGCATATGGTGCCACGTCAACTTTGCCTTTTATCAGAGTTCTTTAGCCCTGCATCTGCCACTCTTGTTTTATTTCTCAGTTTGTTCAGAATCTCTGAGCAGGGAAGAAGGCTGCTACTTATTGTTCCTATGCAGAATCGCCAACTGTTGTTCTTTATTTGGATATATAAAATTTTATTTAATCACTTTCTTAATGATGGATGATTAGGTGATTCCAGTTTATTGCTTGAACAAACAACAACTCATTGAACATCTTAAACATACACAGCTGAGTGTACTTTTTGCAAGCACATCAATGAGTAAGTTTCCTTACAATATAAGTGCTGCATTATAGGTATGTGCCTTTGTGTCGCAAGTAATGGTGGGCAAAAAAGCTTACCCCCAACCTTAATAGGAGTGGGGGAAGGGGTGCCTAAACAATACACTAATAGTTATAATAGCAGTAATTAGCACTGATTGATTTCTTGCTGTGTGCCAGATTCTGTGCTAAGCATTTTATATATACTAACGCTTGTTAATCCTCATAACAACCTTATGAGATAGTGACTATTATTATCTCCATTTCACAGCTGAGGATACTGAGATCAAAATGGTTAAACAACCCAAGGTCACAAAGCTAGTAACCAATAGAGATGGAATTCAAGTCCAAGTTTGTGTGATTCCAGAGCCTGTACTTCTGACCCCCGTGCCACGTGTTCCCCGTGGCATAGAGTAGGTAATAGGTTCAGGACTCTGCTCACACCTGTGTACATATAGAGTGCAGTGACTAAGCACACAGAATCTGTAGTCAGCCTCTGTGTTCAGATCCCAGCTTGGCTTCTTACCAACGATGTGATATGTACCTCAGTTTCCTCATCTGCAAAATGGAGATTTTTTAAAAAGAGAATTAAGTTATTTTAATATTTGTAAAAGCCCTAAGAACAGTGCTTGGCATAGAGTAAGTCCTTCATGATTGTTAAGTAAAATCAATTCATTTATTTTACAATTATTTTTTTCATTCCAAAAGCAATACGTGAATTCATATTTGTATTACACTAAATAATTCAAATAAAATACAAGTATATACAATAAAAAGTGAAAGCCCCCCCTTCTCCTTAAGCGTCTGCCTCCACCTGACCCCATTCAATCCCACTCCATCCTTTGGGGTTAATGGTTAGTGTCTATGCTTCCAGACTTTGCTTTTTTTAAAAAATATGTATTTATATGTATATATTTTTATTTGTACACAACTGGGATTATACCACTGAGAGAGAAGTTTAACATAGTGATTAATAAATGGACATTGGAGCAAGATCATCTAAATTCAAATCCCAGCTCATCTACTTACCAGCTGGGTGGCTTTAGTTGGACAAATTACCTGACCTTTCTGAGACTCTGTTTTCCGCAATGGGAAATAAAACTAGTACCTTCCTTGTTATGGAAATTAGTGAGTTAATGTACATAAATCTCTTGAAACAATGCCTGATACAAAGAAAATACTCAGTAAGTGTTACTTCTCATAATTATTTCTACCTATGTTGTGTTGGGACTTGCTCTCTCCTTTGACAATGTACTTTCGGGATTATTCCACAGCAGTATCTATAGAGATGCCTCATTTGAAAAGGGACTAGGATGATGTTTCATAGAACAACCACACTGAGGTTTATTTAGATGTGCCCCTATATGGATAGTTTCCGGCATTCAGCCCTTTCTCATCTGAGGATACAGAGAGCTCTGGAGTCCAGTAACACAAGCTTCACCAACCATCACTATATTCCACTTTATTTAACAAACACATGTATTTTTTACTACATGTCATACAATGTCCTACTCACCTTAAAAATGTTAGCTCATTTAATACTCATAATAAAGTAGGGGCTGTTTAATCTTCATATTCCAGGTTGGGAATCTCAGGCACAGACAGGTTAAGTAACTTAACCCAAGATCGCATGGCTAGGAAAAGGGGGGCTGGGAGTCCGGCCCAGGCAGTCTAACTCCCAAGTTCACAGTCTCCACCTCTCTTCTTTGTTCTAGAATCTGTGGAATCACTTCAAAAGGACCCTGAGCCTCATCTTATCACATTTTACACCCATGGTGTGGGTGGGAATTCCTTCAGCCTCTTTGGAATACAAGGTCTGACAATTAAGTTCGTGAACTTGCCACCATGCGCTTACATTGGCGGCACTGTACAAACAGCTCGGTAAGGTTTCATAACCTTGGTATATCAGTGTCTCACATCTATGTTCATGTTGACATGTGGCGGGGTCTTGCTGAGTGGTGCTCATTATTGTGCGTGTTTTTGTGTGCCGTCGCGAAAATGTCTGAGCTTGAATTATAGCAATGAACAAACATTAAATTTCTTGTTAAACTTGGCAAGAGTGGAAGTGATATCAGGGACATGTTAATCCATTTATGGGGATGATGCCATGAAGAAAACGGCAGTGTGCAAATGGATTAAACGTTTTTCTGAGGGGAGAGAATGCACCCCTGATGAAGAGAGGTCAGGGTGGCCAGTAATGAGCAGAACTGACGAAAACATTGCAAAAATTCATCGAATTGTGTGTCAAAATCGTCGGCTGACTGTGAGAAGCATAGCAGACCAAGTAAACCATCAATAAAGAAATAGTTAGGAAAATCTTAACAGAAAATGTTGTCATGAGAAAGGTGTGTGCAAAAATGGTCCCGAAAGAGCTCTTGGCATCACGACAATGCACCAGCTCACACGGCACTGTCTGTGAGGGAGTTTTTAGCCAGTAAACAAATAACTGTATTGGGACACCCTTCCTACTCACCTGATCTGTCCCCCAATGACTTCTCTCTTTACCTGAAGGTAAAGGAAATATTGAAAGGAAGACATTTGATGACATTCAGGACATCAAGGGTCATACGACGACAGCTCTGATAGCCATTCCAGAAAAAGAGTTCCAAAATTGCTTTGAAGGATGGACTAGGTGCTGACATCGGTGCACGGCTTCCCATGGGGAGTACTTCGAAGGTGACCAGAGTGATATTCAGCAATGAGGTGTGTAGCACTTTTTCTAGGGTGAGTTTGCAAACTTAATTGTTAGATCTCATATACTTAAAAATATAAAAGTAAACTAAAGTGCAACATGATTTGCTAAATCAACCTGATTCCTTCAACTACCAAGATCCAGTGTTTGTAAGGACTGTTCCTAACAATAGCCAGCCAGCAATGAGAAAGCCCTTCAAGGGATGCTCACAGCACTTGCTCTCAGAGGCCCTGGGTCTGGGTTCTCAACTCTGCCTCTCTGTTCCACGTTGTCCCCTGAGCAAATTCACAATGCAGGACAGCCTTAAAATAAACAAACACGTTTGTGTTGTACCCGGTTATGGAACAGTGCATATTCAATTAGGTGGTGTGCAAAATTCATGCAAATAATGTTTGTGTCTGAGTCTTTCACAACTGACTTGGCCAACTCCATTTCCTCAAATGCTAAGGGTCAGAAGGTCTGGTCAAAAGTTTGCTAGTAAAACCCTACCTCCTCTGTCCTCCTTCTCTGCCCCATCCCTACCTTCAAGCTACTTTAGCTTTTAGACATGTGTATACTAAATGCCTTTTTCTGTAAAGATATGGGTGAGATACGTCTTTTGGAGTATGTCCAAACGATCTGGCAAATCCACACTTGACATTAGCCACAGGGAAGCATATTTAAAATAAAAAAAATAAATAAATAAAAAACAACAGAGGAACAAGACATAAAATTGAGGCAGACTGTGGACTTACCCTCTTTCGAAATCAGAATATCTTTCCAAATAAAAGACTTCATAAAACTGAATGGGTTTTTTAAATGTTATGCTTTGTTAGTAAGAGTTTAACTTTTCATTTCAAAAGTTATTGCTCATTCTAACATACTAAAACCTGCAGGTTTCCTTTTATAAATAAACTTCTATCTCTGGATTCTGTCCTTATAGAAAGTACTTAAGGCCAGTTTTTTCTACCCATCCTAAAGTTTTAAGTTTTGGCTCAAGGAGCTTCCTATCCTGTTCCAGCTGTGACATGTTGAAAGTAGGGTTGGCAGCTGTGCACAACTTCCTATACTTTTGGAGCTTTTGCTGTGGCTCTAGCACACTTTACAGTTTAGGAAATAGGGAGAGAAGGAAATAGGGTGGAAGGTAGGGAGAGAATGAGGGAGCTCTGATGGGAACAAAAACTAGAATCTTCTCAGGAACTCCTTTCTACTTCTTTTCACACCACCCAAGGGGACAAATTGCCTTTACCACATGTCTAGTCATTCCTCTCATAAGGAGGTATTTGAGCAAGGAGTGGACTGGGTTGGGATGGGACCGTGAGCTTGTCTTACCCTTAATTATATTACATAAAGCTGAAGATTGAATATAGGAAACTATATCCTGACAGAATTTCTTTGACCAAAAACAGAAGTTGATTGAAAAAGAGGTGATCCATTTTTCATTAAAAATATTTAACACACACACAAAAACAATCACCATGCCCTCCTGCCCCAGTAGCATCTCATGTGACCTGCTCTAACCCCCTGGTCCCTGGTGAAGAAGTAGGTCCAGCAGCCATGTTTTGTATCATGTGATCCAGCTCTCTGATCTCTGATCTTCTCATAGCTGATTGGACCAGAGGTAGGCACCTGATGTAAGAAGAGTCAATGCCTAGATTGACTAGATTCCCATGACCTGTAGCCAGGTTTTTAAAGATATGCTGGCCCAACCAGAGTCTCTCAGAGAGGTGGCATGAAAGCAAAGAGAGAAGTTACCAGTTAGTATCAGGATAGAAGGGAGTATGGATGAACCAAATTTATAATGATAAAATACCATAAACACCTATGAATTTCTCTTGGGAAGGTCTGTACAGTCACTTCAAACTGTGAATTAGCTTTTAGCACTAGTTTCTCTGAAGCCCAGCCCATTATGGTTCCGGTTTTTGTGTTTCTGAAAGCTTCCATTATCTTATCATGTGTTTTTCTTAAAGTTCTTGTACTCGAGTTAACTACAATGAGTGCCTGATATTTAGCCAAAAAAAGCCAAACTAAAGCATTATCAAATAGGTGGAGAAAAATAGAGCCAAAATAAAGGGGATTGAGGATTCAAGAAAGTTTAAACCAGAAGCAAAGGAGTAGATAACTTTGATAAGGCTCTTGAGGTTGCAAATAATATTACTGAACCTAACTCAAATCAATTAAAAAAGAAAAAAAAAATCATGTATTCATGTGAAGGAGGCTAACGTAGCTCCAGGGCAGCCAGAATTCTTAAAAACTAGTGTCAGTTCCTCAGAATGTTAATCATAGAGTTACCATCTGGCCCAGCAATTCCATTCCTATGAAAACATATGTGCACACAAAAACTTGTACACCAGTGTTCACAGCAGCATTATTCATAACCAGAGGGGGAAAAAACTCAAATGTCCATCAACCGATGAATGGTTAAACAAATTGTCATATCCATACAACAGAATATTATTTGGTCATAAAAAGAAATGAAGTTCTGATACATACTACAAATGGACAAACCTTGAATAAGTGAAAGAATCTAGACACAAAGGCCATATGTTTTCTGATTCCATTTATATGAAATACCTAGAATAGACAAATCCATAAGGACAGAAAGTAGTTTCGTGGTTGATAGGGGCTGGGAAGAGTGAGGCATGGAGAGTGACTGCTAACAGGCCCGGAATTTCTTCTAGGGGGGATAAAAATGTTTTCGAATTAGATAGTGACGATGGTTACGCTATCTCTGAATATACGAAAAACCACTGAGTATATTAAAAGTTTGTGTATTTTAAAAAGTTGAATTTTATCACATGTGAATTATATCTCAATAAAGCTGTTATTACAAAAATTATATATTTATATGAAAACATAACAAAGCAAAACAAACAAAAAAAAACAAGTAGTGCTGTAAAGTGGAAAACCAGGAAGAAGCTATATAATTCTCTCTCTCTCTCTCTCTCTCTCTCTCTCTCTCTCTCTCTCTCTCTCTCTCTCTCTTTCTGGCTCTCATCTTTGCTTCCCTTTGGACATCTGCTTCATTCTTATCTCTCTACAAATCAGCTTCCTTAGCTTTTTCATGTACGTAGTAGACAGATGATGAACCCCACAGATCAAAACTTATATATTGTGAGAGACTAAATAGGTGGTCATCTACCCGTTTTCTCTTCTTTCTGAGCATAAAATTAGACTATATCTCCCAGCATCCTTTGCAATTTGGTAGGGTCATATGATGAGTTATGGTCAGTCGCATGTGGGCAGAAGTGATGCATAGTATTTCTAGGCCTGACCAAGAAATACTTTGCACCCCTGCATCCTTTCCCTCTTCCTTTGACTAAGGTCTTAGAGAGTAGTTGAGTCGCTAGATGGAAGGTGTCTGGGTACCTGATAATATTGGTGGGGCATAGCATTTCCCCATCTCCACTGACCTACATTGAACTTTGATATGATTGAGAAACAAGTTAAGCTGCTGAAATTTGGGGATTGATTGTCATAGCAGTTAACCAATCTGACCATATATGTCCTCTATACAAGAGACTAACCCAGATTGACTGGCTGGCTGGCGCTCAATGCCAATTGAAATCTTCAGGTAAGAAAATTGTATTGGCCCAAAGTAAGTCAGGTAGTCTCCTAGTTCCGTCAACTGAAGCCAATGCATGAGGTCACAGAACATGAACGTAGTCCCCTGGGGACCTATTCATGTAAGTAAGCAGCATTTCTTAGAAAAAAGATGTCTACCATAGTGTTTAAATAGGAGGGGTCAGTGTGAATTAAGGAGATGAATGAATGTGTGCTGCTTAGAATGGCATTTTTAACTCTCTCCATCACATTCATAGATATACATAGTCATGTGCTGCATATAGGCATGCGCCACTTAATGATGGAGGTATGTTCTGGAAAAGGGGTCATTACGTGATGTCTTCACTGTGCGTACATCATAGAGTGCACTTATACAAACCCAGATGATAGAACCTTCTACACACTATGCTACATTGTACAGTCTATTGTGCCGAAGCTGCAAGCCTACATGGCATGTTACTGTTACACGAGATTAAATCCAGCACCAGACAAAATGGTCCAATCAACAGACATGGTAAACATGAGGTCTATGAGGCCATTGCTGGCATGACACAGCACACTGTTTTACATTAAACTTTTTTTCATAAGTAGAAAGCATACACTCTAAAATAACAAAAAAAGGATAGTGTAGTAAATGTGTAAACCAGTAACGGTAGTCATTTATTATCATTGTCAAGTATTATGTACTGTACATAACTGTATGTGCTCTACTTTTATACAGTATACGAGGTTGGACAATTAAGTTCGCAAACTCATCCTAGGAAAAGTGCTACATACCTCATTGCTGAATATCACTCTGGTCACCTTCGAAGTACTCCCCATGGGAAGCCGTGCACCAATGTCAGCACCTAGTCCATCCTTCAAAGCAATTTTGGAACTCTTTTTCTGGAATGGCTATCAGAGCTGTCGTCGTATGACCCTTGATGTCCTGAATGTCATCAAATGTCTTCCTTTCAATATTTCCTTTAACTTCAGGTAAAGAGAGAAGTCATTGGGGGCCAGATAAGGTGAGTAGGAAGGGTGTCCCAATACAGTTATTTGTTTACTGGCTAAAAACTCCCTCACAGACAGTGCCGTGTGAGCTGGTGCATTGTCGTGATACAAGAGCCATGAATTGGCGAAAAGTTCAGGTTGTCTAACTTCCACACAGCCTTTTCAGCACTTCCAAATAGTAAACTTGGTTAACTGTTTGTCCAGCTGGTACAAATTCATAATGAATAATCTCTCTGATATCAAAAAAGGTTAGCAGCGTGGTTGCAACAAGTTCGAGAACTTAATTGTCAGAATTCGTGTATATATAAATGCAGTGCAATAGGTTTGTTTACACCAGCATTACCACAAACCGGAGCAATGCAGTGCACTGTGAAGTTACAACAGCTACAATTGTCCCTAGGTGATAGGAAATTTTTAGCACTATTGTAATCTTATAGGACCACCATCTTATATGCATCTGTCATTGATCAATATGTCATTATACATTGCACGACTACAGATGCAGATATGGATATAGATGATACAGATATAGATATTTTGAACCCGTGGAGGAATCCAAATACAGATGTTTTAGTTGCAGATGCTGAGGTTTCTGTTTAATAACGCAAAGAGCCATTTTTACAGATTGGGACAGGTATACCTCTATCCGGAACATAGCAATGTCTCATTTCCACTGCTGATGGTCAGAAATAAGAAGTTGGATAGGCCCGAGGAGTTGGGTCAAGAGTAACAGAGGAGTCACCCATCCAGGAGGCTGAGGCATGCTCCAGCACCACAGGCTGAGAGCTAAGGAGAGGGACTGCCAGGCAGGAGCCTGTGGAACCCCTGCAAAGAGCCATATGAGGGAAATTTAGGGACAGTGACATCCGATAGCCACTTTTAAGTTTTCTTTTCCTGGACTATAATTTTCTTCTGTAATCCTCAAGACTTCGTAGAGTTTGTTAAAATTGCAGCCTTATGTTAGCTGCGTCTTGGGAAATGGTAAGATTGTTTTCACATTTCATGTAGGGTAGATTAGAGTGACAGCCAGCTGGAAAAGCTGTTATGAGATGGCCAGAAGTGATTAGAAGAGAGTCCTGGAGCAGGCCTGCTGACTGTAAGATGACCACTGGAAACCAGTATGCATTGAGGAATATGTAAACACACGCTGGAGGTGTTCAGAAATACTGGAGAGAGGACTGGCTTTCTTGTGTTCACACAAGATGGAGAGTAGAGTTATAGTATATGAAAGGAAGATAATCCAGTAAGTCTGGAAAATCTAGTGTCTCTCTCTCTCTCGCTCTCTCTCTCTCTCTTTCTCTCTCTTCCTCCTGCTCTCTCCATACACACCACACACACACGCGCGCGCGCGCACACACACTCACACACACACACACTGGGGGTGCCCAAAAAAATGTATACAAGTGGACACTTTAGTCAACGTTGCTCAAGCAGTAGTTCACCATAATCAGAAGTGTCTGGACGCTGATGGTAACCGCTTTGAGCACCTCTTGTAATGTAAACATGACTTGTATTCATCTTTTGTTATTGGTATAAATTGCGTATTACAATTTTAATAGATTTTTCCTTTCTTAAAATGTGTATACATTTTTTTGGCATCCTCTGTATATCCAGGAGAATGGGGATACATGGGGAGACACACACACACACACACACACACACACACACACGAGGTCTGACAATTAAATTTGCCAACTTGTTACAATGATGTTCCTAACCTTTTGTGATATCAGAGAGATTATGAATTTGTACCAACTAAACAAACAGTTAAACAAGTTTACTATTTGGAAGTGCCAAAAAGACTGCGTGTAACTTAGATGACCTGGGGGGGGGCAGCCGAATGGCTCAGTTGGTTAGAGTGTGAGCTCTTAACAACAAGGTTGCTGGTTCAATTCCCGCATGGGATTGTGGGCTGCACCCCGGCAACTAAAGATTGAAAACGGCGACTGGACTTGGAGCTGAGCTGTGCCCTCCATAACTAGATTGAAGGACAATGACTTGGAGCTGATGGGCCCTGGAGAAACACACTGTTCCCCAATATCCCCCAATAAAATTGAAAAAAAGAAAAAGAAAGCAAGCTTTCTTTCTAAAAAAAAAAAACCAAAAAAACAAGTTAGACACCCTGAACTTTTCGCCACCAATTCATGGCTCTTGCATTACGACAAAGCACCAGCTCACAGGACACTGTCTGCGAGGGAGTTTTTAGCCAGTAAACAAATAACTGTATTAGAACACCCTCTCTACTCACCTGATCTGGCCCCCAATGATTTCTTTCTTCACCCAAAGATTAAGGAAATATTGAAAGGAAGACATTTTAATGACATTCAGGACATCAAGGGTAATATGACGACAGCTCTGATGGCCATTCCAGAAAAAGAGTTCCATAATTGCTTTATGGAACTAGGGTGAACTAGGCACTGGCATCAGTGCGTCGCTTCCCAAGGGGAGTACTTCGAAGGAGACCAGAGTCTCCTTCAGCAATGAGGTATGGAGCACTTTTTCTAGGACGAGTTCACGAATGTAACTGTAGACTTTGTATAGTTTCTCCCACTATCCAAGTGTAGAGCATTCTTATGAAAACTTGTAAGCCAAAATGGCATAAAGTGAAGAAGCAATTACCATTAATTTATATGGAAAATACTTTGCGCATACCCAGACCCCAAACATAACCTACTGACTCATACCAAATACACTTGTTTATGAGTACATCCAGTTTTACACTAAGTATAACACCCTTGCAAGCTCTCTTAGGCTTTTCTGATACCTTTGGACAAATCTTGCTAATGGAAACACAAAATAAATCGAGATAAAGCACAGATGCTCACAGACAGAGTTCACAGCTGTGGTGCTTGATGCTGAGATGCTGAGTGTAGTTCCAGGAGAAGGAGCTGGTGGGGCCACTCTCGCTGCTCCAGGTGCGTGCTGCCCCTGTAAGGACTCACTGCCAAACAAATGCTGAAAGCTTTTTGTGCTTTTTACTTGTTTTTGTAAAAGCGAAAATCCTCTTTGGACTTCTTTCGGTTATTGAAAACAGGTACTAATGTAGGTCTTAGCACAGTGGCGTAATGTGAATTTTCGAAAAGTGGGGGATACACACATATATACACAAATGGGTGTGGTGTGTGTGCATATATGTGTGTATAGAATATATATGAACATTGGGTTTGTAGTATATATTTTTTCACTTAACTTTATGTCATGAGCCTTTTTTAGTATACTTTCATATCATTCAAGTACATAACAAGTATATAATGAATAATGAATAATGAATGGCCTCTTAGTACCCTATGATATGATTATACTATGATTTATTTGACAAATTCCACTTAGTGGAACTTTTTTTCAGTTTTTCACTTTTGTAAATAACACTGCAGTGAACATTCTCACACATCCTATAATAAATGTTAAAAAATTATTTCTCAAGATAAGTTCTCAGAAGAGTATTTTTTGTGGCAAATGGTATGAATGGTTTTAATTTTTTTTATATAGACTGACAAATTGCCTGCTGGAAAGATCACACCCAGAGAAATTCCATATCCACTGCAGCCACCACCCCCCAGAATTGGATGGGTGTTCATTTCACCCATCTTTGTAGGGTAACTTGCACATTTGGAGGAAGAGCTGTGCTCATTTAAAGAGAATGAACATGTCAGACACAGAAAGGCATTTACTTGTCACCAAGGAATTTCACCAAGAAAATATGTCTTGATTGCCTTTCTTTATCTCTCCAACAGCCTTTCTTTAGCAGGTTTGGCTATGAGGAAACATCAATATTTCTTACAGAGAGAACTCGCTAGCTTCCCTTAAATGGAACTTATATTTATATTTTTAAGGAAAGAGCTGGTCTTTAATTTCTTTTTTATTATTAGTTTTAGGTGTACAAAACAACACAATGATCAGACATTTACATACATCACAAAGTGATAACCCCCCCAAGTCTACTACCCCTCTGACACCGTACATAGCTATTACAGTACCATTGACTATATTCCCTATGCTGTACTTTACACCCCGTGACTACATATATATATATTTTTTTCAATTACAGTTGACATTCAATAGTATTTTATATTAGTTTCAGTTGTACAGTACATTGGTTAAGCATTTATATAATTTATGAAGAGATCCCCCCAGTAAGTCTAGTGCCCATCTGACACTATACATAGTTTTTACATTATTGGTTATATTTCCCATACTGTATTTCACATCCCTGTGACTATTTGGTGACTACAAATTTGTACTTCCTAATCCCTTCACCTTTCTCACCCCTTTCCCAATCCCCCTCCTATCTAGCAACCATCAGTGTGTTCTCTGTATCTATGTGTCTATTTCTGTTTTAAGGTAATTTATTTTTAATTCTCCCCTTTCTACTTTGAAGGCAAGGTGAAATGACCCATCTTCTGGTGGTATGATTGAGGGAAAACCTTGTCTCCAACTCTCTCAAGTTTATCTCAACTAGTAGGCATCCTGGCTCTAGGGAAATGTCTATTAGGTTACATAACATAACTATGGTTACCATGATTTTAAAGATCATTATTGGGAATATGAATGGGAAAACGTGACGGGAACATAGAGACCACTTACAGGACCAGACTGACTTATGCAATGTTTGTTAGAACATGAAAGAGTTTCAGGGCGGATTTGAGGTCAAAGCTGTGAGAGGAACTTTACAAGCGATATGCTCACACCAGCTGTCCTGGCTGTCACGGAAGTGCTCCCCTCGATTCAAGGATAACCATGAGCAGCACGGAGTCCCCAGCTCTCCAAATGGGCAGGGATGTATAGGGCACAGCTTACTTGGAAGTGTCTACCCTTTTGCTGATCCTGCTCCCAAAGGGGAAGTGTGGATAAGGGAAGATATCTATGCAAGCTGTTCAGTTTCTCTGACGTCATTGAGTCTTAATTCATAGGAAGTCATTCTCTAGAAGTACACTAAAGCTCTGTTCTGCGATTTAAATGCTTGACATAATAAATCCTCCACTGAGGATATGAAAACTAAGCAAGAAGTTTAGTTGATCTCCTGAATCATAATTAAATCATGAAAACCTGGACTACTAATGATATATGAGACTGTAGCTGACTGCCAAAGTAATGTATGTGCATTGTAGAGATAGAAAAAAGTACAAAGAATAAAATAAAAATCACCTATCATCCCAGAACCCAGAGATTACCACTATTAACGTTTTGGTAAATTTTTTTCCACTCCTTTATCCATAGATCTATATACATATAATCATCTCTTTTGTAATCCTGAGATCACACAGTATTATTTTATAATCTTTTTTCTTGTAGGTGGTGTCTGATTTTGCACCATTACAAATAATATTGGGCCGGCCCGGTGGCTCAGACGGTTGGAGCTCCGTGCTCCTAATGCCGCAGGCCACTGGTTCAATTCCCACAGGGGCCAGTGGGCTCTTAACCTAAAGGTTGCCGGTTTGACTCCTCGAGTCCCGCAAGGGATGGTGGGCTCTGCCCCCTGCAACTAAGACTGAACACGGCACCTTGAGCTGAGCTGCCACTGAGCTCCCACATGGCTCAGTTGGTTGGAGCACATCCTCTCAACCACAAGGTTGCCGGTTTGACTCCCACAAGGGATGGTGGGCTGCGCCCCCTACAACTAACAACGGCAACTGGACCTGGAGTTGAGCTGCGCCCTTCACAACTAAGATTGAAAGGACAACATTTGACTTGGAAAAAGTCATGGAAGTACACACTGCTCCCCAATAAAGTCCTGTTCCCCTTCCCCAATAAAATCTTTTTTAAAAAAAAAAAATAATATTGTAAGGAGACTTTTTTGTAGGTAAAAAAGTCAGTACATAGGTCTGATTATTTCCTTTGGGCTGGCTAATTTCTCAAAGTGAAGTTGCTGAGTAGTCTTAGGGCTTTTGATAAATAAGACTAACATGCCCTCCAGAAATGTTGACCACTTTCCACACCTATTGGCAGTGTATATAAAACTACCTGTTTCCCAGTTTGATTTCTGGCAAGTGATGTCTCCTCATTTTAATTTGTATTGCTTTTTAAATATTCTTGTTATTATACAGAATTATCAGTGATTTGTATTTCTTTCTTTGTGAAATGCCTGTTCATGTTCTTTTTGTGCCCACATTTCTTTTTTTCATCTTAAAATAGTATGAAAAATACATTTTATTCTGAACATCAAGTCTGGAAAGAATACCCGAATTCCTCTAAAAACTATTATTTCTAGTTATCCAATTGCTGTTTTTGTAACATTAACAAAGAAAAAAAACACACTTAAAATTTAGCACTGCAATCACCTGTCAAATAATTAGGATGACATAAATGTTGTTGCATATACATTAGGTTAAACACTACTTATAATTTAGGGTTCTTTCATTTAATCTTTTGATATATTGGACTACAACTTCAGTCTTATGATAATATTCTAAAACAAGTTGGAAACATTTTCCTTAACTTCTAGCCTTAAAAATCCATTTTAATGTCTTTGTCAATACTCAGTGTATCCAAATGAAATCAGTGTTTTGTGGCCTTAATTGTTTATACAACTTAATACATTTGAAGGTGTGATGAAGTGGCTGCATCTTTCCATTTGTTAATGTGGTCTGAAATCACAGTTCTGCACAGTGGACATGTTTTCTCTCTGTTAAACCATAAGGTAATGCACTCTTCACAAAACACATGCTGACAGATGAGAAGAATTGGCTCTTGAAATTTAGCTTGACATATTGAACAAATATCATCCACATCTGATATTTGTCTCTTGCTGGCAGCTACTCCGTAACTTGATCGTGTAAAAAATATTCACAAAACCCATCTGAAAGTTCTTAGATGTCCAAAAGTTTTAGTATGAGATAGAGTAAAGCCAGCAATCCAAAGACTCCATCTAGTTACATTTCCAAACTCCCTATAACTTATAAGGTAACAAAACCAAACTGGTATGGGAACAAAAGTTTGATAATACTGACATAATTCTTCTAAAATAAAATAAGGCACCAATAAAATAAGGCATGTTCAGCCCGTGAAGAAGAATTTTAGAATGAAGTCTGTAATTCCAACAATCCAAAGTGCTTCCCAGAAGTTCGAATGATCCAGAGTAGGGTTTAAAAATTTCAGCTGTAATAAAGTGTAATAAAGTGAATGAGAATGAAAGCTATAATATAGAAGAACAGAAGATCCTCCTAAGAATACCAAGAACTAAGCACGCTGAATCTTTAAGCACCTTTCTCTTAGAAAAACCTGATTTACAATGCTTTTGTTTGCATACATAAAAGTTGTAAGCAGCCCAATTCCAAGAGAAACTCCTATTATATGCTGCATAACAAGTTTGACATGTTATGTGGAAGACTTTTTTTGCAGGCACTTGAAGAGATATCAGAATTCTGAGAAGGAGCTACTTCTATGATCGCCAGACTCCGTGGCTGTATCATCAGGTTGCCTTGCCTAGTTGTGGGAGTGAATCCGAGAGCGACCGTGTACACATAGCTACAGCTAAGGACACCTGACCTTATATTTCTGGAGCTCGAATTTTCAGCACATTGTTTAGGCATGGAGTTTATCTGGATATGCTCATCTCCAAAAGAACCTTCTCCTGTCAATCTTGTGTGGACACATTGGGAGGCCTACGCATCCTCACTGTCTGCAGCAACTAGAGGACTATGCAGTTGGCTACAGTTGGCTTGCATCACCCTAAAATGCTTTTTTGTGATCCAGATTTCTTTGCTTCGGGGCTCTGTCTCCTCTCATGATGATGAGAAAACGGATGCATCAGCAGCCACTGTAGGAAGAGCAGGAGACATGGCTCTCGGCCCTCCGTCAGGGCCATCCCCTTCGCACCCCACTACCAGCAAATCCAGTCCTGTGTCTACATTTTTGGGGCTGCAGTTGGGCCACCCTGGTGAGCTTAGTTTTGTGCAGAATACTGGATGACTAAGACTGGCAATTGCTCCGCACTGATAAGAAGATGCCTTTCCCACACCTTCGGCCCTAGGAAGCCCCCAGGGCTCTTCCACAGAATGGCTTCTTGCTTGTGGGTGAGAATGGCCCATCTCACACCATGGACTGTCTGTACCTGTACCTGTGTCATGTCTCACCATACAGCCTGGTGCAAAAATGCTGCCATTTTGGAATCAAGGTTTCAGGTCTGAGGTAACCTCATATCATTTTGTGTTCATAGATTAACAGATTCCTAGATCTTCCCCACACTTCAACCATACAAGTTTAAATGGAAGGGAAGTGGCCAGGAAGGCCTTATCTGGTAATGGCTGTTCAGTTAAGTGGGTAGGTACCCCAAACCAAAACCCGCTATTGTGACTGACAGCACTTTGATGATGAACATCAAAGGCCTATAAGACTGGAAACGCTCTGCTGTGACAGACTAGTCACACTGTGATCACTCCGTGTTGGTGAAGCCAAGTGTCAGACTAGCAGGAGGGGAGGAATGATACAAAAAGCTTCTTGACCACCTGTCTGGACACACACACACACACACACACACACGCACACACACACGTACACATACGTGCAGTCTGTTTGCACATAAAATTATTAAGGAAAAACACCTAAAGGGAAAGACATGATCAAAAGCAAATTTTTCATTTTATATTGCTTCCTGCCTTTTTCCAACAATAATTTCAGACTGCCTAAAGGCAATTTAATACAATAACACCCATATAGCTTACTCTTCTGATGAACCGATGATAGGCCCCTGAAAGACTGCCTCCCTAAAGTTTACAAGCAAAAAGGAAGCTGCTTTTTAAATCCATTGGCAAGGCTTTTATGTGCTTTAATTATGTCCACGAAGAACCATAAACTAGGGGTGAGAAACCTCCAGGTTTTTAATCTTACTGTTATTGTCCAAGTGTATTGCACTTAAGAACACTTATGACGTCTTAAATTTCTAGTTACAGTTTATTTTTTAAATGCCTGTTCTTTACTCATAGACTTCTGATAATTGGAGAGAGAAAGATTGAAAATAAAAAGAATAAATCTCACATTTTATGTTTACTATTATTTAAATCAGAGGCCATCTAATTTGTATGCTTTTATAAGATTTGGTTATAATGTTTTGATACTATATCTGGTCATTTGGTTATTGGATTTAAAATTTGGCATTTTAAAGGGCCATAGTGTAGTGACTTTCTAAAAATATGCAATTGAGAAATCATCTAATGGTACCCCTGAAATTCAGTTTCTAGTTAATTAGACTTAGTTTTATCGGATCTTCCACAAGAGCTTACTAAGGTTTTCCTGTGGTATGAGACAAAATAAATACGGATGAAGAATATTTGACTTACCTCTGTGTAGGACATAAATTAGTAGAATAAATAAAATATTCTGAGGAAAATAAGAAATAAATAAGGATGAGACATAATCCAAGGAATGGTAATTATATTAGGTTATAGTACAAACAAACTAAATAGTGGAGTGAGGAGGGCAGTAGTAGGGCAGGGAAGAAGCATCTTAGTAGGTAGTGGAGACACTAGGAAATCAAGTTCTTCAGCCCAAGGAGCAAGTGGGAGAGAGGACTTGGTAACCCTGGCTTACAAGCATACTCAGATACCCACCCCCCGATTCTAAAAATTTGTCCACTTACCATAATTTAGCTCAACTTAATTTTCTGCTTCTGCTCTTCTTTCTTCATTCATTTAACAAATACTTATTAAGAATTTGCCATATGCCAGGTACTTTTCTAGGAGCTAGAAATATGGCAGTGAACAAGACAGACAAAATTCTGCCCAACTCCTTTAAACTATAGCCTATATTTTCTCTTTATACTTTCACACCACCCTCCTAGTCTTTACGCCCCTGCAACCTGATTTATTTTTCCACCATCATGATAAAACAGCGCTCCAAAGATCAGTGGCCTTTACTATATTGAGTACCCCATTCTCAGTGCTCATCTTCCCTGGACTCTGTAGCATTTAATAGCATCCAATTTCCTTCATTTCTAAAAGTCTTGGTTCCTTTGACTTCTGTGATATGGCACTAGTGTGATTTGTCTTCTACACTGTTATTGCTTCTTCCCTGACTTATTCTCTTGCCTCCTAAATATTGGTGGTCCCTCAAGTTCTACACTCTGCTCACTTCCATTTCCTCTCTGTCAAATCTTTTCCCTTGATGAATTCTCACAGTTTAAATCTTTGGCTCTACTTACAATATCCTAAATTTATATTCCCAAACCCAACCTTCTCCTAAAGTCCAATCTCACTTTTCAAACTGTGCGCTGCAGGCTTCCATCTGGGCATCTGGTCATGGTATCAGCACAATCTGTTTAAAACTAAAGGCAGTGTTTATACCACATAGGCTTCTCAACTGCAAACAACAGAAACCCACTCTGGCTAACACCAGCAGAAGATGAATTCATTGGGAGGATATCAGGTGGCTTACTGGGTTGACAGGGAAACCAGAGGACCAAACATGGAAAATGGGCAGGAACCCAGGCAATCTAAAGCTCAGAGAGCACCCTGAAGTTCACCCCATAGGAGGAGTCTGTAGAGGATGCTATCCTGGAGCTGGTTGTCCTCCTTCCTTACTCCACACAAGATCACTGGTCCTCTTCAATTTCTCAACTACCTTTCAGTGTGGTCCCCAACTGCTAGTTTTTGTATTATTCCCTCCAGATTAAAAGCCCTAGGCTGGAGCTTCCAGTTGTTCAAGGACATGTGCCTAGGCCCCGACTGCCAAAGATGACCTCTGATTCCCTTCAGTTTCCCACAAAAAGAAAGAGGTTTTGATGTGGGCAAACCAAAAAATGGCAATTAACCACTGTATTTTCTTTTCTTATCACCTCATTTCTTTATGTTCCCATCCGCATTTAATACTGCCATCATTCTCTCCATCCCTGGGAGTTGCACATGGATAACCTCTTTTACTCCTTCCTCTCCTTTAGCTTCTGAGGCCATCCATCATCTAGGTCTGCAAGGGTTTTGTTTGTTGTTCATTTATTTGTTATTTTCCTTTAACTCTTTTCTTCTTGGACATTTCTGTGGCTACCACTCTTCTGCAACAGCCTCCTAATTGAATTCCCTTCTTCCAGTGCCTCCTCTAATTTATCCACCCACAGGTTAATTTTTCTGTAGCAACACTTTGATCATATCACTTGCTGCTAAAGCTACATTGTTGATAGATGTCTCAGCCTGGCATTCAAGGAGCTCCACAATAGAATTCCAATGAGACTAAGAGGCAAATTGGTACGGTGAACAGAGCTTGACTTTGAGATGCAGACTGATAGTGTTTCAAATCCTGATTTTCCTATTAAGGGTATGACTATATACTCTTGAGGCTTATTATTCTTATATACTATATGTAACTATATACTCTTGAGGCTTATTATCCTGGTCTAAAAAATGGGAATAATAAAACCTACTTCCTAGTAAGCAGTTGTAAGTCAACTGCTTTAAAAGTTGGGATGATGTTACAAGTTGTATTTAGATTGCAAAATCAACTCACAGATGCTTGTAATGGACAATATTCAATTACAGACCTGCTGGTTCTAAACCTTAATAAGTTTGTCACCAATGTGGCTTTAACATAGGCAAGTTGGAATCAGTATGATACATATTTTGGGGGCTAAGTGGCCATCTAACCATCATTTATAGCATTGTTCCTAATTTTAAACAGCTGACTTACAAATGATCTTTTTGGAAGTATTTTATTAGCAAAGAGAGAACTTCCTGTGTTATTAATTTTGAGAGTTGACTTTCCCTGATTGGCTGCTTTCCATTTTAACACTGATATTTGAAAGTATTTCCCTGTAGATTTTCAATTTTGTGAGAGGCTGCTATGAATTCCTTGTGGGGGAAAAAGTATGTAGTTATGGTGGACAAAAGAAAATGATTAGTTATTACTCGTATTTCTAAGACTTGCCCAACATCCAGTAAATGTGGTGAAGCTCGAGCACATACAACCTTTATTGGTTCTACAATCTCAATAAGTCTAAGCTCCACTTCATGGCATAAATTTTGGGTCAGCACTGGGAAAACTCAGTTCCACAGCCCAGGCTGGGTCTCTTCTCTCTGCTAGTCGTGAATGGCACCAACAGAGCTATGGAAATTAACCTGAGTCCACATTCATTCTCTCACTCATGCATCCATGCAGCAAATACCTCTAAATGAAGCATGTTTGGTGATTCCCACAGGATAGATTTCAGTCGCATAAGCTCTTGCCAAGAATTTACAGCACTACTAATTGCTTGATTCTTTTCTGAGGTCAGTAAGTCTGGAAAGTCTTAGATAAAAGATAACAATCATGCCAAGATTGGTAAAAGTTATATAATAAGCATGATATTTTTAAATCAGTCTCTACAGATACAGTTTGTGGGTCAGTATGTGAATTAATATGCATTGCAACATATTTTTTGTTTTTGCATCTTTAATGATTTTAAAACATTAACACATTTATGATATGATTAAAATAATATAAAAGTGAAATCCCCTGTATCTCTCCCTAACTTTTTCTTCCCCCACTCAATTTCACTTCCCAAATGCAACTACTTTTTAACACTTTGGGGTGTATCCTCTTGCACTCTTTTTTATTTTTCTCTTGCAATAACTTTAAAGTTATCCTTAGGCATTATTTATGGTTAGGAGCTAGAACAATATTTCCATTTAACCTCTTACAAATTTTGGAATTATTTCATACACTGCTTACGTTAAACATACGTTAAATATGTAATAAAAACAAAGAACCCCTTTTTTCCTACTCATATATTATTAATTTCGGATTTAAAGGCCAAAGAAAAACATCTGAGGTTTTTTTTCCTCTATCATACTTATGCGTATGTGGAGTATAAGTATATAGAATCTACACAGTTCCATGATTATAGGGTTTAGTTTTTAAAATAACATTAAGACAATGAAATAAAAGGAGCAGAAAACCCAGCAAACTTAAAAAACAAACCCAAATTAATAAGTCTTGACAACACTTTTAAAATGTCTGAGGGAAAGAAAGTCAAGAAGCCAGAAAGAGTTTATAGTTACCTTTCAAAGTCATCTAGCTAATGAGAGCAAAGCAATCAGTATAAGAATCTTATTTTTCTCCAAATCTTAGGTCAGGTCTTTGAGAATAGGTGTCACAAGTATTCTGAAGCTCCTCATACAATGACCTCATTTTGACATAAAGGGCAGGTAATTGCACAGAGTCAAGATTCTGTGTATGAAAAGAACATTTAAAATGTTTATTATGTTAAAAATTTTATTAAATTTTTTTATAGCTACAGTTAGCCTTTTGAAATAATTGGATTCCTGGAAAATGATGCATATTATATATTTGTCTGAATTAAATTACATTTAAAGGGCTAGAAATGAAGGGCAAGGGAAGTTCTGTATTGAAAATAATCTAAAGATAAATTATTTGTTAGAGTGAAGAATCTAGATAACTACTCAGTAATCTGTAACTGAGTGTCGTGTATTTGGATTTTTATGTGTGTTTGATGATCATGTACAGCTATATTTTCATTTTGAGGGATTTATATTAAATTTTCCATTTTATTATGGTATTATGAAACAGTTTATAAGATCTAATTTTATAAATATAATGCAGAAGAATTAATACTGGCTCCTTTCAAACAATTGGGTGCCTAACCACTGCACTGTACACCTGAAGCTGAAGCTGAATAATATTGTATGTCAACTATAATTTAACATATATATAGTCACAGAATATGGAGTACAGCATAAGGAATAGAGTCAATGGAATTGTAATAGATATATACGATGTCAGAGGGGCAATAGATTGGGGGAAGGGGATTATTATTTTATGAGGGGTGAAATGTCTAATTATTACATTATTTTGTACACCTGAAACTAATAAAAAAAAAATTGGGCACTGGTTGTTGAAATAAAGTATTCGGATTGAGTAGTTTTCAGAGTTCTATGTTTGTTAAATATTCAGCAAATATTTAGGGAACAGCTACTCTGTAATAGTCACTGAGTGTATGCATAATGGTGAGCAAACACAGACACAATGCAAGCCCACTTACAATAATAACAACAGCTAATATTTATTGAGTTTTTACAACATAGTGGGCCCTGTTCTAAGGGCTTTATATGTATCATCTCATTGCATCCCTTCAGTAACTGTAGGAAGTAGAAATAGTATCCTCATTTTACAGATGAAAAAACTGAGGCACAGAAAGATTAGGTAATTTGTCCAATGCTACATAGCCAGTAAATGGTGGAGTTGGGTTTTGAATGTAGGCAGTACAAACCTAGAATCTGTACTCTTAACCACGGGCATGTACTTACTCCCTTGCCTATATTCTAAAGACTCCTTATAGTGTACAATATGAATGAGACACTTATTAAATAATCATTCAAATAAATGAAAATGTATAACTCTTATAAGTGCTATGAAGAAGAGTATGGCAGGAACTACTATTTGGCTTGTC
Source organism: Rhinolophus ferrumequinum (assembly GCF_004115265.2). Lineage (NCBI taxonomy): Eukaryota > Metazoa > Chordata > Mammalia > Chiroptera > Rhinolophidae > Rhinolophus > Rhinolophus ferrumequinum. Next base: position 42,497,631 of record NC_046296.1, on the reverse strand, counting down.
ACCAAAATGTTTCTCTTTTCCTTCTAGTTACAGAGCTGGACCGTATTTCCTAGCCTCACCTACCATCAAGTGTGGTCATGCAACTAAGTTCTGGCCCATGGATTGTGGATAAAAGTGAGGTACACACTTCCATGCCTAGAACATAAAAGCTTCCTGCTTGATCCTCTGTGTTCTTCAACCGTGGCTGAAAAGAGTGGAGTTCAAGTACAAGAAGCCTGGATCCTTGAATGACTTCATAGAGCTGAATATCCCGATGATCTACATCGGATACCGATAAGAGAGAAAAATTTTTATTACGTTAAGCCAACTGAAAATTTGGGATTATTTGAAATAGCAGTCAGCCTATCTTGACTAACACAGAAAATGAAACCTTGAAGTTGAATGCTGTTGTAAGGAAAAAAGAACTAAAATATGTGACCTTGAATTCTTTGGTGGGTTGAGAATGGTGTGGAAACAGATATTGAAGTTTGGATCACTTGAGAGCCCTGTTACGTCATGGCAAAAGATTTGGTACAACTGTTGCTTGAGATAATTTAGAAGGTGGCACGCTACTTGTCTAGTGAGCCTACAGCTCTAGAGGAAGTTTTGGGAAACAGTAATAGTGTATGTCGGCTATTATTTACTAACTTTAGTAAAGCATTACAAGAGAGAAAAGCTCAAGCATGATTTGACTGGTTTGCAAGCATAAGTAAAAGAGAATCAAAGGAAGCCCAGAATTTTGGTGGCTAAAAGATTAGAAAGCTGACGACTTCTAGACACTCAGATAGAAAACAAAATATTAAAAAATTTTGAGTAACAAAAGTCCATTTAGACTCAAGCTCACAACAAAGATCTGATTAAGAGTATGGTCTTTTCATCCAAGTCTGTTGGCCTGAAGATAGCTCCCATTAAACTGAGAGAGAGAGAAAAGATGTAAACCAGGCTTGAGAATTATGTGTAGGAAAGAAGTTTGGGTGTGGTTATTGGCACATGTTGATGACTGGAAGCAAATAGAGGCCTACGAAGTTTTTGAGGGAATCATGTTCTCAAACAAATCCCTCGATTATTTGAGTTGGAAAGTAACCTTTGCATCTCCTATTTGCACCAGTAGGAAGTGAGCAGCTTATATGAAAGGTTTATTCCCCAACACTCTTTTGTAGAATAGCAAAGCCAGGGGCTATGGAGTACAATGGACAAAGGAATCCTTGGAAAGAAGAGCAACATTTAAGAACTTTCCTTACCCTCCAGAACCTATCCCATCAGGGTTCTGAAATTATTATGGACAAGTGACTGCTGTATTTCTCCTTATTTGTTCTTTTTCTGATCGAGCATTTATTTTATTTTTCCTGTCCTTGCCTTTTTTTTTTTTAACTTTTGGTTGGCCTCACTAGTTAGGATAAACATGGATTACTTTTGTAAAAATTAAAAGTAACTACAAGAGGCAGATTTACCATGAGGTTAATGAAACAAGCTCCAGAGTTCTCTTCAAAGGCTCTAGAAAAGTGTGTCTTTCACTGCAATCTCACTTACATTTAATTACGTTCTTGTTGACTGTTTTTGTTTAGCAATAGATTCCAGGAATACCTCATGACCCCCAACATCCTCTCACAGAGGTGCAGGACTAGAGGTCATAATGTGAAATGAACACATGGCTGGCACTGGAAGTATGTGGGTAGTTGGGAGAAACAACGTTTGAAACATGACGAGCCAGAAGCTAGTCTAGGGAATTCTTCTAATCATCTGATATATAGAAGTGGACAATTTGGTTTTCACTGATGTCAACCACAATGGAAGTTCTCTCCTGTCAGGAATATACTTAATAATTCAGTGTGTATAATTTAAAATTCATCATACATTTTATTGTTTTGTTTTTTTTAAAATGGGAATCACATGAAATAGAACTAATCAGAATTCCTGCAGCAATACTACAAACAGCCTATAATATATGTGTTGTGATTTTTTTATGCATCCCAATTATCAATAATAAGGACAAACTGATCAACCATGATAGAAAATAAAAAACTAAACTTTCTTTTTGCCCTCTCTATTACAAAACTACATTTAAAAAAATCACTGTCATATTCATAACACTGATCTCATGGCTTGCTGTAACATTGAAATGGGGTTAGATGTAGAAAGCACCTGGGTACAAAACCTGTCATATAGCAGGATCCCAACAAAAGATATTTAGTAAGAAAAAAAAATTGTCACATGAAGAGTTAATCAAAGAGTATGCAGACAAGAAGTTTAGGAAAAAAGTATTGGAGGTATGTTGGGTAGTTAATTGAATGTTATATTTCTCAATTTTGTAATGTTTGTAGTATTTGCAGGCTTCTTAAAATGTGTAATCTATTGTGATTTCTTTTCTCAGTCTAAATAAATATTCCATTTAACATTATTTTGTATTTGCAATTTTTGAATTCATTTTTCTCAAAAGGGCCCCACAAATAATAAAAGCTTCAGGCCCCACAAAATGTAGATCCTTTTTGAATTAAAAATAAACAGTGTGACCAAAACATACGGTGAATGCTGCTGCTAAGTGCCATCCAACAGAAAGCCAGGGAGCTTCAATACAGGAAGAGGCACGTAGAACTTTAGTAACAGTGTGTGACAAATTTCAACTTGTTCAGTGCAGTCAGTCAGGTGTGAGGTACAGTTGAGAGAAGGTGTGTTTTAAAGTGTGTCGTAAATCAGCCTCCATCATGACAACGCTCGGTGTCACACATTGCTTTTGGTATGCGGCAATTTCTGTCAAGTAAAAACATTACAGTGTGTCCTCATCCACCTTATTGACAGTGAGACTTCTGGCTCTTCCACAAAGACAAAATGATTCAGGACACCAAGGCAGCCACAACAGCGCAACTAAAGATACTCACGAAAGAGGACTTCCAGAACTGCTTCAGAAAGTGGCAAGAAAGATGGGATAAGTGTGTTTGACGAGAGGGGGAGTATTTTGAGGAGGATTAACGGCAATGTGTCTTTTACTGTAATAAAATTTTTTAATTCAAACATTCACCATATTTTGTGATCACACCTCATATATATATATACCAGTGTATCAATGCAAGTTCCTATTCTTTTAACAGACCTAAGACAGAGAGTGTTGCATGCAGAAATAGGAGAGCAGTTGTCAGAACAGAAACATTAAGTGATTAGATTTAAAAGAAACTTACAGGTATGAAAATGTTCACAGTAGGGGAAACTTTGGGTAAATACTGTAATTTTGAAGAAGGAGGTTAGTCGCTGGCCTGAATTTATCTTGGCTGCCTTATGGCTAGTCTCCACATAGTATGGTAGGTATTCAGAAGACACACAGGTCTGATATCCAAAAAAGAAAAATAGTTTAAATTTTCAGGGAAGATTTTTAAAGAGGTACCAAAAGGGAAAAGTATAAGGAAAGAGAGCAATAAAATGTTTAACAATCCTTCCAACCATCTAATTCCTCTCAGCCCCACTTATTATGAGAGTTGCACCTCATTTCTCATCTCCCTTCTTCACACTGCCACTCTCTCCTGTAACTCTCTCTAGAATGACTCATTCTCTCTTCTCTCGGTTCTTTATTACTGTATAGATCAATCTAGTTCTTGGGCCCCTTACGTTCTCCTCTTTAAATATTACTCTGATCCACACAACCAAGGTCAGGGAGGGGCTTTGGGAACCACAGGAAAGTCTTTAAAGGATGGAGAATATAGGTGGGTGGTCGAAGGAGGAGGAAGATGAAGACTGCATATACTTATATGTTTTAAGACCAGTCCTCCCATTTGAAAATGAATAAAGTGAGGCCCAAATAAGTTTAGGTGACTTGACACTTATTGAGTCACATGGAGTTGGGCCTAGAACCCAGGCTTACTTCATCTCAACCCTTTGTTATAGTTCCCTCCTAGGCAATCCTACGATCTGCTCTCTAAGGGGTCGCTTTGCATCCCTGGTGGAAAGAACACCAGAGGGAGTTCAGAAGCCTGGGTGTTTGCTCTGTTTCTACCAGGCTCCATGACCTTGGGCCGGTCATGCCTTTTCTAAGGCTCAGTGTTCTCCCCAAAGGGGAGGCAAGATGAACTCTTGGGTCCTGTCCAGCACTGACATTCCTTGCTTCAGTTCTGTCTTGGGTCCTGCAAGTGTGGCAGTGGTGACCTTAAGCTAGTCAGGCAGACTTGCCCCCATTTGTCCCTCACCCAACTGGGGCAGAGGGTGAGCCGAGGGAAGAAGGGAATCCCTTCCCGCACTTGGTTGCTTCTTTTGCGTCCTTGTCGTACACACGGAATGATCATCTCCTTTTAGGGGGGCTCCAGATTTGGTCTCTGGTAGGCCTCTGCGCGCTCCCCAGGGGCTGCGATGAGAGAGAATCCCTCCCTGTTCTGAGAAGCAGGGGCCGGAGACCACCCTTTATTCCTATGCATTCCGGACCCAAGTCCCAGGTCCTCAGGGGGCCCACCGCGCAAGCGCAGCCACCAGTCCCGCGCAAGGCGGGAGAAATCCGAAGCCAGGGCAAGGTGAGAAGGAAGGGTTGTCAAGACCCCGCCTCCGTGTCATCACGTGGAAGGCGGAGTCGGAAACGTGACGGCGTGCGCCGGGGGCGGAGCTCCTGTTGCGCGCGGGCGCGGGGGCGGGGCGCAGCGCGGTGCGGCGCTCCCGGCTGCTGTTGGGGAGGGAGGCCGGGCAGGCGGCGGAGCGGTGCGGTTCTCAACCTGACGGGGAAGTGGCCCTGGCGGCCGCGGCAAAGTACCCCTGGGGCGGACAGACGGACCGGCGGACGACGGAGGCGGGAGCTGGAAGCCGAGCCGGGCGACCTAAAGAGCGAGCGGGTCAGGCTCAGCGTCGGCCACTCTGTCGGTCCGCTGAATGAAGTGCCCGCCCCGCTGAGCCCCGATCCCGGCGCTTTCCCCGCAAGATGGACGGTTTCGCCGGCAGCCTCGGTGAGTACGCCTGGGGAAACCTCCCCCTGCGCAGGGTGGGAACCTTGTTCCTTCTATATACAGCCCAGGCCCTGCTCTCCACCCTGCCCCTCGGGATGGCAGTAGTTCCTCTGCACATGTTCCCCTCGAGGCTGCAGCCCCTCTACAGGCTCCGGTCGAATCATAACCCCTCCCCCCTTGCCCAGCCCTCAGTAAGACCCTCTTTTCCTTCCAGCGCCCCCTTCAGTGCCTGGGCCTCCTTCCCCAGAAGTGCCCCCTTCTCTGAGAGGCCCCAGTAGCTGTTACACCCCTCCCCGTACACTCACGGCTCCCCCCACAGACCCTCCTTAAGGGGTGGGACACCCCTTTCTCAAACCCTGACCCCACTCAGGGTACAGCATTCCTCCCCCTTTCCACATACTGGTCTCCCTTTCATGGTGGAGACACCCCTTTCCCAGGCAGAGGCTCCCTTTTAGCGTGGGGACCCCCATTCCCTCTTCAGGAAGGGGGCACCCCCTCAGTCTTCACTTTAAATTTGGAGGCTTCTTTTATCTTAGGGTATCGTAGGGTATCTTAGTGTCTTAGGGTAACTGACAACTTCCCTCTCCTCCCTCCGCTTCTCTGAACATTTTACAGTGGTGGAGAGAACCAGAAGCACTGAAGCATCATTTGCCTAATACAGGAGAGGAAGAGGTGCATGCATCTGCGTTGGGGGACCCTCTTTAAGAGGAGTGAAAGCAGAAGTATTTTCTGGCTCTGCAAGCATGCTGGGGAGAAGTAATCCTGCCCAATGAATCCATAGGAAAGGGGGCCTCTGTCAGGGAAAGAAGGGATTCTCCATTTTTGGAATATGTTGTCTTTGTGGAATGGAGAAAGGGAACAGGTTATGAAGTAGGCTGAAGTATCCTTTCAGTGTTCCCTTTCACCCAAATAAAGGTAGTAAATTTTGTAACTGACTAAGGGAAACAGAACTCGAGGCTGGTACTCAGGGCCCTTTAACCTGTGTCTGGAATTACTATTCTTTGAGGCCCTTGAAATCTGGTTACTGTAAAGATTGAGCTCAACTATTGTGATGGTGAGAGAAACAGTTTCTGCTTTGGCTGATACTGCAGTTATGTGATACCTGCTGCTGGATTTGTATTCTTGGGTGTTTTATTTAGAGGTAGCTTGTATTCAGACACCTTTATTGCATTTCTTGATAATAAATCCCTAGTAGTTGGTTCGTGTTCATGGATCAGTAGATGATCTGGCCATAGGACATCTTTATTCAGACATGTTGGTATTAGATGGATTTTTTAATTGAAGTAAGAAAGTCGAAGAGTAATGGACCCCTAAGTATTAAATAATAAAAACCGTAATTTTGATCCTTTCTTTGGGAAGGAAAAAACCCACACATTAGAATGCTTTGAGAGTGAAATCCTAAAATAGGATGCAACTAAGTGTTACTCTTTCCACCCCAAAGGCACCTGTTGTCCATTATCTAACCTTTGATGTCTTAATTCCTTATGTAGGGAGGTTGTTTCATTCTTGGGCTCCTTTTAAAGAGGCATCTTCTCATTCCTTTTTTTTTTTTTTTTTTAGCCTCATGCCTGGACTTATTCGCTAATTATCCTGGACCAAAAGACTTGTCCTATATGATCACAAATGGATGATCATATACTAGGGCAAAAATTGAGTGTCTGGGAGGGGGTGGTGCTTGGGGGCAGAGCTATCTTTGCACTGTTAACTCCTCAGCCTGTAGGAATGATGGAATCACTACTCACAGTAGAATCAGCTGTCCTACTTGTCTCCTGTAGGTTCTAAGAACTTCTGGAAGACTTGCCGAAGCTTCATCTTCTGTGTTTTGAGGGAGTCTTTCTCACTAGTTGGAGGCACTTACATTTATTTTGTGGATATACCTTGTTAAATAACTTTATCACTTCTTATCCAATTCATGAGGCAACTGATCTGAGAGACTGAAAGATGAAGAAGATCAATTGCAGTCGGGGCTCCCACATTTCATAAAGAGCATTAGAGCTGACCCTGATGTTGGATTTTTTTCTTACTCATTTGATCCCATCCTTTGGAGGGTACATTGATGAAACCTTTCTTTCGATACGGTATTGATCAGGAACAGAGGTGATGCTGGTCTCTAAAGAGAGGAACCTGTGTCAGTGGAGAGGGAAAGGAATGATTCCTGGAAGTATTTCTGGAGCTGCTCCTGATGAAGATACTTCTCAGCAGAAGCTCTGTGCTTTCTCTTTCTGTCCCCCTTGTAAGAGTAAAACTAGGCCTCATCTTAATTGAAACCTTAAAGGGTTGGGGTGGAGGAGGGGTAGTGCTGGTATATTTTACTGGTAGCCTTTAAGCAGAGCTTTGCTCAACTCTTGCCAAATTGCGTGTTTCTGTTCCCTGCAGTTCATTAGTCTAGAGCTTAGAGTTACATTGATCTTCATTTCATCAAGAGAGCAATGAATGTAAAGGCAAGCACTTGTATTCTAGTAGATGTTTAAAAACTTTTATTTAACCAAACAAGAATTCAAAACATGTGAAGTTCTTCTGGGGTCACAAGTATTGAAAGCGTTTACTTAATTCTCAAGGAAGTGTACGTGTGTATCTCCTGTTATAGTTCCCTCGTAGGCAATCCTATGATCTGCTCTATAAGGGGTCGCTTTGTATCCCTGGTGGAAAGAACACCAGAGGGAGTTAAGAGGCCTAGGTGTTTGCTGTGCTTCTACCAGGCTGCATGACCTTGGGCAGGTCATGCCTTTTCTAAGGCTCAGTGTTCTCCCCAAAGGGGAGGCAAGATGAACTCTTGGGTCCTGTCCAGCACTGACATTCCTTGTTTCAGTTCTGTCTTGGGTCCTGCAAGTGTGGCAGTGGTGTCCTTAAGCTAATCAGGCAGACTTGCCCCCATTTGTCCCTCACCCAACTGGGGAAGAAGGGAATCCCTTCCTGCACTTGGTTGCCTCTTTTGTGTCCTCGTACGTGTGTACAATGGGTTATTGTATAAAAAAAAAAAAGTAAGAAACTACATTTTTATAAGCAGAAAAGTTGATGCTTTATAAACAGAATGATTCTAGAGAAACTGATTATTTAAAGGAATCTTATAGTGAATCACTTTGTAAGTGGAAAACTTAAAATTTTAACTGTACCCTGATTGTTGAGTGTTTAGATAAGGGAAACATTCTATTATGTGCATTTCAGCTCTCTAATGACAATTAAAATGTGTGTAGTGGTTTTTGAAATCTTTGAGAGGAATGTTAAGTGACTGGCCATGTTATGCGTGCCACATTGAAATTATATACCTGTTGTATTACTTTTTGTTTTATATAACAACACTAAAGGATGCTTTCAGTCTTTGCAGCTGATGAATTTCAGGCAATTTGGCTGGCAGGTGCTGGTGCTCTGGAATTTCCCTTAGGCTGGTATCTTTAGTTTATGAATTATGGTAATTAAAAAAGGCATCACTTTGGAAACAACTTTTTAAAAACTTAGTGGGGAGGGGAAGTACCCTAAACAACTTGATGTCCTGCTTCCAGATCACTATATATGTATACACATAAGACACGCTTACAAAATGTATATACAGTGTATATTTTAAATCTCAGGTATATGTGCAAAAGTGGAAAACTGTTGACACAGCTTTTCTAATTGATTTTCACAAGGCAGGGATTAGGTGCATTTCATGCTTAGTCTTTTTAGCATTTCTCTTTCATAATAAAGCCTTTAATTTTAAGACTTTTATCTTGGAATTCACCTAGAGGTTAGTAAGTGTTTATATTTTAAAGGAAACATACAGTTTAATCATTAACTTTTTCTGCTCCAAAGTTAAAAAAAAAACCCCAAAACAAAAATCAAAAAATTATTTTTAAAGAAAAATTGTAATGAATGAAACTGTAGGGTTAGTATCTATAAGAAACATAACATTCTGGGTGTAGGGTATAAACAATTAGTAGCAGGGTGCATCAATTTATGAAATATTTTAAGAAAACAATCCTTAGCATCACAGTAGAACTATGATTCTCATCTCATATATACTTTTGGTTTCTTAAAGGTACAGTGCAGTATATGATTTTTAAATGTTAATCTAGTCTAAAGCATTTTTTATATGTTTCGTCACATAAAATGTTTCTCATTATTGGGAATTTTTTCTTAATTTATAATTTCTTATTCTATTTTGAAGGGCTTAAGTTATATAATAAGACATGAACAGTAATTCTTAAATGATTACTACAGCATCTATAATAGGAGTTAGCTAGAGTATTTCTTAACATGTATGTGGATTAACACCTATTTTGTGACCAGTATTGTGCTGGGTTGTTCTTATGGGAAGGACAAATACAAGACACACTTCTTGCTCCTTAGGAGCTTGCTATCTTTAATAGATATCTAGAGATGTTTAAGCATAAGGAAAGTACCAGAAGTGGGAGTAGAGGGAGGAAGCATCATTTAGAATGCCATGCAATGTAATGTATTAAGTAAGCATGTAATTTCTGAGAGAGAGCATGTGGAGATTGCTAAATTTATCTCTATAGAGCCTGGCTTTTTAAAACAATGAAGTCACTGATTTAGCAGTTCAAATATTAGGGAATAATAGTACTAGGTCTTTTCTGCCTATGTTTAAATTTGAATACTATGTGGGTAAAGTACTATATTAATTTTATATATATAAGTCCATTTCTGTGACATGTGCAACTTAAATGTTTGTTCATAAGAAATTTGAGAACATTTTTATTTTAAAATAGATCAATTCTAAGACTTTAGAAAATCTAAAGAAATAATCTACTTCATCCACTAATCAGTGTGGAAGGTTCCCAAACCTGTAGTATATTTTAACATCTGTTTATGATTGTTTGTCCTATAGTTTTAGTTGTCTCAGACTATTATAATGCCTTAACTTTGCATATTGCTGTATAGTTTATAGAAAACTTTATCTCCATTAACCTGCACACTAACCTGGGGAGAGAAGAAATTCCCCTTTTATACATGAGGAAGCTGAGGTTCAGAGAGTTTACTCTGTTTTTGAAAAGACTATTTGAATCCAGGGAGCCTAACTTGTCAGGTTTGTATCCATATTATTTTAAATAATGAAAAAACAGTACAAAAGAAGAAATAAAAATAAATTCTTTTCTCTAGCTTATCTGTATGCATATTAAAGATATTTAATATCTGCTAACACGTTGATATACTCGTGTTTAGTCTTTTTCTATGCATAGTTTTTTACATAGTTAAAAGCATGCTATATATGTAGGTATGTATGTATATGTATGTGTGTATTTATATATACGTTTGTATTCTTGGTTTTTCATTGGATCCTAACTTTTTTTTAACTTGAACTCAGGTTTTTCTGATGGAGCCCACTGTTCCTTGCCCTCCCCCTTTACCGACTCTTCCTAACTCAGCAGTGCGTCAAATCCGACATACCCGAAGCTGAACTACCTTTCCTCTAAACCAGCTTCTTTTCCTTATTTTCCACTGCATGTATCACCCAGCCTTGACATCTCAGAATCATGTTTGAGTCCTTGCTGTTTTTGCCTACCACGTTAAAGTCTCTTCTAAGACTTGTCAGCCCTTGTCACCTTCTCTCATCCCTGACTTTTTCACCACCACAGTCCGAACACTTACTATTCCCTGTTTGGATTATTGCATATCCTCAGGATCCTCCACCTGTCTAATTTATTGGAGAGGTGGGGAGCTTCAGATTAATCTTCCTAAAGCAGTGCGTTGATTGTGCCATTCTCTCTTGGATTGCCTCATTGCTTTAAGGACTACTTGCAAACACTTCAGCCTTCTTCTCAAGGTCCTCCATTATGTCTGGTCAAAATGACCTATTTCTTGTTTCCCAAATTTGGTTGGTATTTTTTCATCCCTGTTATTATTCTCAGTACCTTCAAGGCCCAACTCAAATATTCCTTATTTGTTTCCTTTCATTCCCAGCCCAAAGTACCGTGTTTCCCCGAAAATAAGACCTAGTCAGACAGTCAGCTCTAATGTGTCTTTTGGAGCAAAAATTAATATAAGACCCGGTCTTATTTTACTATAAGACCCGGTCTTATATAATACAATATGACATACGATCAGGTATAATATAATATATAATATAATATAATATAGGGTCTTAATTGTTGCTCCAAAAGACGCATTAGAGCTGATTGTCTGGCTAGGTCTTATTTTCGAAGAAGCGTGGTATTTACCCTTGAACTTTTAACATAAGGGCATTCTTAGGGTACTTACCACATAATATCTCTTCTTACAAGGTGGTAGAAGTAATTATTACAAGTCTTAAAATTGTATTTCCCCAGCCAAATTATAAACATGTTGAAGGCCGACAATCTCGTGTCTTTGAAATCTCACGGCAGAGCAGTGATTTCATGCTCCAGTAAAATTTGGGGAAGACATTAGTGGACCAGTATATAATTAGCAAGTTAACCTTCATTTTCACTATCGTTTCATAAAAGAAATAACTTTTGAAGGCCAAAAAATTATCGTACACAATCTCAGAGTCCTTTAAAAAATTAACTCATTAGGTTGTTCTTATTTTTCTCACCTGAAATGAGTGAAAACTTTGTTGCAGACTTTGTTGGGAATCTGATAAAGAGCTCAGTGCCAGGTTCTAGGGTAGTGGTTTCCAAGTGCAGATCTTGTGCATGACCTATTTTGGATTTAGAAATCAATTTATTTGGGGTCAGGACCAACATTAATAAGAATAAGGGAAAGAAAGATGATAAAATACTGATGCTTCACATGATATTGCTTCAAGAAGCTTTTCAGTTTTATATGTTTGCCTTAGAATTGCAATGTAAAATTTATCTAGTACTATGGGTCACAATCAGATGAAAGGTACACTTCTAATGGCTAATCCCTATTTTGAGAGACTAGGTGGGAGGCTGACATATACATGAAAAGGTGTATGAACAATCAGAAGCAGTTATAATAAATTGTGTGGTCTGTTTTTGAAGTTTTTAGAATCTGAATATACTGATTAGAGTATAGTTAATATCAATGCCAGCAAAAATATATCTATAATTCAAGAATTAGTGTAGTTGAGGCAAACTCACTATGTAGAAATTTGATTTTATGAAACTGATAGGTTGTGGTATGTTGTTTACTTTGCAAAAGAATTTTTTGCAAAAGGATTCACCATATTGTGTTTTCAGCTTTGCTGAAGTTGTCGGTGTCTTGACTAGTTCCCCACCTCATTAGCTATTTAAAATCTATCCAGTCTTTAAGGCATGGCTCAAGTACAATTTTTTTTTTTTCTGGAAGCTGTGCCTGATTATTCTAGTCTTGTATTCAAACCATTGCACTGTAGTGCTCCTAAAGTGGAGGAGGCTTATACCTAAGGGATCTGGGAGTGTAGCCAAAAGCTGGAGTCTATTTAACTTAAAAATGCATATGATAATTTTGCAGCCATTATAATAAGGATTGGTTCAGACAGGAATCATTGCTAGATGGATGCTAAATCAAGATGATATTTTGATGAACAGAATGTTTGCATGGTTTTAAATATCTCCCTATATATTGCTTATTAGTTGCAAGAGGAAAAAAATAGTAACTATACAGTGGTGATATCAGATAACACCTTGAGTGCACGATCACAAAAAACAGCACCAGTGGACATTGTGTGCCTCTGAATGTGATGCTCTGAAAAGAACACATCACTTATGTCATTTTTCAGCCAGGAATGCATAATCTGAATGTAATCATGAGGAAACATTGAATTCCAAATGGAGAATATCTTATTTTTTAAAAGGGTGAGGAGACTACTTTTAAAAAATAACGTACTGTTACAGAGACAAAGGAAGGCTGTGGAAATGTTCCAGGTTAAAGAAGACTAAAGAGACATGACAACTACTTGAAATGCCTGATCCTAGACTGGATCTTGTATTAGAAGGAAAATGCTATGAAGGGTATTATTGGATCACTTGGCAAAATGGGAATGTGGATGGTAGATTAGATAAAATTATTGCATCAATGTTAAATTTACTGACGTTCATAACTATCCTAACGTTATGGTAAGAGAATTTTTTTATTCTTAGGCAGTACACACTAAAGTTGAGAGGGATAAAGGGCCACGATATAAGTAAAATAACTTGCTCTCAAATGGTTCAGGGAAAATTGTGTAATATGAGTATGTATATGTGTTTTTTTAATATATATATACATATATGTGTATGTATGTATACAGAGTCATATAGGTATGTATGTATGTATAGAGGGAGAGCAGGAGCAAAGGAAAATGGGAGAAATGGGAGGATCCTTACTTGCAAACAAAGCGAATGAGTAAAATGTTAATAGGTGAATCCATACAGTTGTACTATGTATCCATACTTTATACTATTCTTGTTCTTACAGCTTTTCTATAAGCTTGAAATTATTTTCAAATGAAAAGCTATAAAAAATCCTGTGAATTTTGCATTCTGTTCCATAATACAGCATTTTAAAAATATAGAAATATCTCCTGTCCCAGAAAATTCCAGGCAAACTCTTGGGATAAACTGTGGCTCCAAGAATATGTTCCATGTATATCATGTGGTTTCCTTTTATCCCTAGGCTTCAGTTTGAGAAACATGCCTCTGGGCCAGAGGCAGCTGTGGTTCAGATTTAGCCGACAGACATGTTTTGTTTGGCCCTTTTGAGTAATTTAAAAATTGGGAAATTTCACATAAAAATCTGGATCTTCGGTTTCTCTTGAAAATGGAATGGTCTTGCCACTGGGCTTGCATTCCAGATGACGCATATACTCACTGAGTGGTGTTTCAGGTAAGCAACCCCAGTCCTTACCTTACACCTGCTTGCTTCAGGTATTTACTTCAGTACCTGGCCTCTATAGGCATATGTTTGCAGCCTTCACCTAGGTGGACGAGAGGTCAGGGGGTGTTTTCTTTATGTTCATAGTGATTTTAGAATTACATTGCTAAACTGATGCCCTATCACCTACTGACATTTTAGTGTGTAAATCCTATAAACAAGGACATTCTCCTGCACGACCATACTATAACCAAGACAATCAGGAAATTAATATTGGTATCACTACTATCTAATCCTCAGACCCATTCAGGTTTTGCTAATTGTCTTCATAAGGTCTTTTGTAGAAAAAGGATCCTGTTCAGAATCAAATGTAGCATTTAGTTGTCATGTCTCTAGTCTGCTTCAACCTGGAACAGTTCATCTTTCCTTGGGTTTTATGACCTAGACGTTTTATAAGATTATAGACCAGTTGTTTTGTAGAACATTCCTAAATTTGATATTTCCTCCTCATTAGATTCAAGTTATGTATCTTTGGCATAAAATGACGCAGAAGTGAAGCTGTGCTTTGTCTCGTTGTATCCTGTCAGGTGGCACAAAATTTTGATTTGTCCCATTACTAGTGATGTCCATTTTAATCATTTTATTAACGTGGTGTCTGCCAAGCTTCTCTGCTGTAAAATTGCTTTTTAAAAAATTGTAATTAAGAAGTATTTTATAGGATATGCTTTGAAACTTTGTAAATATTCTGTTCCTCATCAGACCTTCAATTTACTGGTATGTTTATATCTGTATGGACTTGGGTATCCTACTTTTTTCAATGGGTCATAATCCATTACTATTTATTTTGAAGCTGAAATTGGCCCCATCTTGGCTAGTGGGTGCCCCTTCATGCTGGCTTTTGCATTCTTTTAACATGTTCCCATTATTTTTTGAGGACTTGCTTACTTTTTGGCACAATGAAATGATTCAGGTGCACGATTCAGCCCATAAAACCATGCATAAATATATTTTACATAATTTTAAGTAGGGTTCAGATTTGAATTAAGTCATTTTAAGTTAGTGAACATTTTCTTATGGTTCTTTAGTAATTTTATTACTGCATAACATTTTATCTTGCCGTGTTTCCCCGAAAATAAGGCCAGGTCTTATATTAAATTTTGCTCCAAAAGACGCATTAGGGCTTATATTCAGGGGATGTCATCCTGAACTGTCATGCTAGGTCTGATTTTCCGGTTAGGTCTTGTTTTCGGGAAAACATGGTACTACAGTTTAAACGTTGTGTTAAACCCATGGACTAGACCATTAATGTAAATTAGCTCGAAGGTATTTGCTGTCAATTTTAAATCATTCAGGATTATATATATGTCTTACTATCCTGTTTCTATATTTAAACAATCAGCAATTATCTTAGAGCAAGGTACTGTTAGGTGGTGTGTGTAAGAGGGTTGGGTAAAAGAAAATATATTTAAGCAGCAAAGTCAACCATGTTTTTTTTTCTCACTTAAAATATTGTAATCATCTTTCCTTCTCAGCAAGTTATAAATATAAACTTTAATGTATCGTATTCCATTATTTGAACATCTGGTCTTCTTAAGCTGTGTATATAGAACATAATTTAACTTATTTTTGATGACTGATGGTGGTTATTATGAGCATTAGACATGGTTCTGTGCTGTAATACAGTGGTGCCTTCAAGAGCTATTTGTGTGGGGCCATTTGCTCCGTGTACTAAATGACTCTAGACAGTTATAACTCTTCCTTGCTGTTATATGGCACTTAGTGTCAGTGCTTTACCCTTTCCTCTCTTTTTATTATTTTTTAAAAAATCTCACCCATAATATTTGAGTTTATTTCTCTTGAAAGATAGAACTCTTCTTTTATTATCAGATCTAAAATTTGACAGTAATTTCTTAATATCAAATATACAGTCAGATATCCCCAATTTTTTCATAAGTGTCATTTTACAGTGGTTTATTTAAATTAGGATTTAAACAAGATTCATACATTTCATTTGGTTGCTATGATTCTTAAGTCTTTTAATCTGTATATTTCCCTTCCCTTTTTTTCCTTTGCAATTTGTTAAAGAAACTAGGCCTTTTGTGCTATAGAGTTTAACACAAGTACTGATGAATCCTTTGGTGTTATTTAACATGTTTCTTTGTTTTCTGTACCTTTAAATTGAAGCTTATGGATTTTTACATGTTTGTATTTCTGTCTGCTACCATTGCTCTTCTTTTAGATGCTCAGATTTTCCCATCTTTGGCCTGTGGGAACATCTTCATGTTGACTCCTAAATCCTGATCCAAGTGGTCTTTGCTGGCTTCCTTGCTTTCTGATGTGACAGGATGTTCAAACTTTTCTTTCACACTTTCTGCTCCAATTCTGCAGTCAGCTTTTTCTTTAAGACGCTAAGGCTCCATTTGGAGCAAGATGGTATTCTAGGCTCTAGAGGTGCTCATTGTTACTGGATTGGTGGTGGTTTCTAGTCTAGCCTCTTTTTTTGCACAGTTTTTAAATCTGTGGGGAGGGGGGAAACAAGATAAAGCTGGTTTGACTTACATAGGATTGTTTTGGACCTCAAAAAGGAAGAACCCAGAGTTCAAGGCCTGTGCCTATTTAAATTGTATGGTTGTCACGCCTACAGGGACAGGCTCATACCTAATAAATACTGCTAGTGTTTGTGATAATGTGAATAACAGGATACCAGATGTTCCTCAGTAAAGTAATGGATTTCTGAATGAGGCCCTTAGTAAAATACATGAGTTTTTAGTTTACAAACTTGATAATACATATATGTTGTAAATTATAGATCATTTCTGCTCCCTGTATTTTCTTTTGTTAAGGTTATCTTTCTTTTGTTTCTTTTGTTTTCCTTTTTTTAAGATAAATCCTTGGATCAGTAAAGTGTTAGTATATTATAGAGTCAAATTATGCTGTATTATATTTGCAGTATTCCATAATAAGAATTTACTTTCGTTTCCTTTTTAAAAATTTTTTCCTTAGAATGTGCTTTTTCTGACTTTCTAAAATTGATGACTTCCTGTTTTTATTTTTCCTTAAGTCATATTTGATATTTGCGTACTGGTCTCAAAGTGACTGTCTTATGCTGATCTTTAAGTGACAGGAATATGCTGATTTTTAATTGACATGTCAGAGCAAATGATAAAATTTGTTTGCATTTTTCTTTGAGCCTTTGTTCCAGAAAAGTGTCATAACTGACTTCTGTTGATGAGTGAGTGGGAAGTTTTTTGTTTTTTGGGTTTTTTTAAAAAACTTTGAAGGATATCCTGTTTTCAGTTTAGTTGGGGCATAGCCTTTGATTTTCTTTGACTGTTTTGAGTACCTCTTGGCATTCATAGATTTTAACCCTCTCCAATTATGGTTAGTATGGATATGTTTTTGGCACAATTTCTTGATTTTTAGGATCCAGTATGGTACATTATTTGAGATAAGGTATTGGAGAACAAAGTTTGGAATAAAGAGAGCTGATTGGGAAAGTAATCAGTATTTGACTTCTTTTCTTGAAATTTTTGTTTGTGAATGAGATTTAAAGATTATATGCACACTGAAACTTCTTATCTTGGTTCATTTGTGCATACTCCGATGGGACTAAGGTTGTGGGTTTAAGACTTATATAAGGCACTATTTTGTGTTTCTTGGTCATAATGATGTTCATTAAGTAAAGGGGTCTTAATTAGCTTCTTTGGATCACACGCTGTATGCTAAGTGCAGTGATAAATTGGTGAATGAGACACTTGAAATCCCTGCTCTCATGAAGCTTATAATTCTGTGGCAGATTCAGGCAATATTTATTCAGGAAATATTTATTGAATGCTTGGTATGTGCTCTGCAGTCTTCCAGCTATAAACAAAGCACTTATGGAGCTTATAATGTAGGCTTTTACAATACAGAGTAATAAGAATTGTGATGGTGAAATATAGGAAGCTTTGGAAACATGGAGGGCTACCTTAAGCGTTCACTATTTAGCCTTTTATGTTTTTTTCAAATGCATGTTTTTGTTTGGGGTATAAGCAGAAAACTAAAGGTTAGGTAACAATGGACCTTCTAGCTCTTGGAAACAGTTTAAAGGAATGACATTTACTTTTTTTTCGTACTCCGGTACACCTGAGAAAATGACATAAACTACCAGTAGAGATCACTTTAGTTGCAATTTTTTCAACCTGTGGAGGGGCCGTTGTCATCTGTGCCTACTGGTGTCATCCTAATTTAAGGCAGTGAATTCAGTAACTTCTATCCTCTCTCCGTTCCCTGTTTAAGTGGTAGTTTTCTAAGATACTTGCTTTTTTCTGTTTTTGATGGAGTATGAGTCCTGTGATTGTTTAGTTTATGATCTGTAATGTATACTTGTTTTAGGAAATAATCATTGATGCTGTAATTTATGGACTACATTTCAAGAAATTTGGTTCACCTGGTAACTATGAAAAGGGGTCGCAAAGCAAAGGCACTAACAGTTATTTAGCCATGATTTCAGGAACTGTCAGATACTTTACATAAATTAACCATAATAACTTTCTAGAGAACCAAAAACATCTTAATTTCAGTTTACAATATACCTTCAAAAGGAACTGCTAAGTAGATTGAATAAGACTGCACCTGTTACTACAACCCTTCACTTGGGGATGATGATTATATAATATATCTGACAGCTTTTTGGTGACTGAAATGAACTGTATGTCCCAGAATGAAAATCTGATAATTCAACAAATATTTATTCAGCAACTGCTACACACCAGGAATTGTTTTCATACTGGGACTATATCAGTGAACAAAAGAAAGAAAAATCCCTCCTCTACTGAAGCTTACATTATAGTGAGGGGAGCTAGACAATAAACAGTTTTCCTTATTCACTGTTAGGGCATCAATGATTCCTGTATAACCATTGATGTCTGCATTGTGAATTATAAAACATTGTAGCATAGATGGTGATATATCCTGTGTGGGGTTTGGTTGTGTCAGATAAGCTTAGAGGAAAGTTATCTTGGGAGTGCAAAAAAAAGCAGGCGGGTAAAACATGGAAAACGGTGCTTCTTTGTCATCATACATCTTAGTCACTGTATCTGATTGTGATAGGATTTTGGAATTTGTATACTTTCTTGTATGTTCACTCTCAGATTCTTAATTTGTCTTTTTGTTTCATCATTCATATTTAAAATTTTATTTACTATAGTACTTTTATATGTTTGGACATGTATTCCTTTCATTTTTAATATTTTTTCTTGTGGAAGAATTTGATTGTATTTCTATAAAATCTTGTTTTTTTGAAGGTTAATTCCTATAGGTCACTGTTTGTCAACCTGGATTTAGGACCCCTGTGCAGTTACTAAGGAGAATTTCCAGGATGCTGTGGAGCTCTGCAAACAGCTGTTTGTGGGTGGTGGTGACGGTAGAGGCAAACAGTGGGTTGCATGACCAGGATGAGGTCACCTCTTTCACCATTTGGCCCCCTTTCTTTCCGGACCTGAACACCTATTTTGGTACTTAAAGCAGTTTGGACTATTTGCTGTGCTTTGAACAGCTGTGTAGTAGCAGCACCTATAAGATGATGTTAGATGTTTTCTGAATGAGACGGGAGTGTACTATGTCACAGCAACAGCAAAGAAGTTGTTTCAGTAGTTGAAAACCATTGATGTAGTTTTAAGTGTCCTCACCCGTTTTAGGCAATTGTTTTAATGTCTAGAAATTAATGTCTTAGCATTTGATCTTTGCCTACTCTAGTTTAATATGCATGTGGCCATTGGATTATTCTTTCAATACATTTTTATTGTCGCTCCCCAGTTTAAAAACTTTTTATCATTTCTAATCTCTATGAGATAAACTTAGCTTGGTATCTAAGCGTCCCTGCCACCTGGCTCCAACCTTACCTTTCCAGCCTTACCCGACTACTTCCTGTATTTTTGGAATCTTATGTGGATCCTCTCAGTATCCCTTTTCTTGACTCGTTTCTTGCTAACTTTCTTCTTGTACCATTATTTATTATATGTAATATGTGTTTATATATAACACATATTATATATAACAAGATATTGACAGACTTGCCATATACCCTTGGGCAAATGAAAATCAGCAGAGAAGATAAATACAGACACATTCGTAAGAGTTATATAAGAAAGTGTCTTTAGAACAAGGTTTTGAGAATTTTCTTCACCTGCGTATTACCAGATTATCTGTTTTTACCTCTTATCACTGACATTTCGTGTAACCCTGGATAAGCCAATCTGCTGTTTTGTCAAACTTCATTGGACTTCTTTAAAACTGAGTGTTTAAAACTCTGTTCCTTTGGGAATTTGGCTGGCATTTTTGTTATCAAATGAAATGCATTCTTGATAACAAATTTTTACAGTCATTTGTCTTGGAACATCACGAAACATCTCATTATCATATATCTTGATTTTAATGAAAAAGAAAACTACAGAGTAGTTTTGAGATGTCAAAATTTTAAAATCAGCTTTATCGAGCTGTGCTTTTCCTACAATAAGATATGCCTACTTTAAGTGTAATGGGTCTCGAAAATTTTATATAGCTGTGTATTGTCATAATCAAAGACAGAACATTTCCATTCGCCAAGGAAGTTCCCTCTATCCCCAGTTACTGGCAACTACTGATCTGCTTTCTGTCATTACATTCTGTCTTTTCTAGAATTTCATATAGCTGAAATCTTACAATCTGTGGTCTTTTGTGATTTTCACTTAGCATAATGCTTTGGAGTTTCATCCATGTTAAGTGTTTCAGTAGTTTGTTCCTTTTTATTGCTAAGTAGCATTTTATTCTATTGAATAAATCATAATTAGTTTATCCATCTAGCAGATGATGGATGTTTGCCTATTTTGAAGAAAGCTGCTATGAGCTTTCACATACATGTTTCCGCACAACCACTAACCTACTTTACGGCTAGGGATTTGCCTGTCTGGTGCTGATTTTTTTAAAATTGGGTTGTTTGTCTTAAGTTTTGATAGTTCTTTATCAATTACGTGTTTTGTAAACATTTTATTCCAGTAGTGTCTTTTGAAGGGTGAAAGGTTTTTATTTTGATGAAATCCAATGTATCAATTTATTATGACAAGTTTAATTTCTTTCTTCTTTTATGGTATATACTTTTTCCTAATTAAGAAATTTTTGTCTAATTCAAGCTCACAGAGATTCTAAAAGAAAACTGTTTCCTCTACTCACACTTTTGAAACCAAACGTGTGCGTTTTCTGTACCAGGCAATTCTGACAGTACCTGGAGTTGACGCAGATCCTTAAGGGTTCAGCCCCACAAGACTGCCCCCCCCACTTCAGATGCCAATTTCAAGTCTGGGCGTCAAGTACTTCTGACTGACTAGTTCTGAAAGGGGAATTCCCACAGCCTCCTCCTTGGGTTTGATCATTTGTTAAAACAGCTCACAGAATTCAGGAAAACACTTTACTTACTATATTACTGGCTTATTATGAAGAATACAACTTAGAAATACCCAAATGAAAGAGATGTTTTGGACAAGGTATGTGGAAGGGGTGTGGAGCGTCCATGCCATCTTCCGGAATGTCACCCTCCCTGCACCTTGATGTGCTTGTCAACCTGGAAGCTCGCTGATCACCATGGGTCAGGGTTCTTGTGGAGGTTCCGTTACATAGCAGGGATTGATTAAATCATTGGCCACCGAGATGGGGTCCATCTCTAGTTCCTCTCCCCTGCCTGAAGGTTTCCACCCTCTCATCACATGGTTGGTTCCTGTGGCAACCAGCTCCCAGCCTCCAAAAGTCACCTCGTTAGTGTCAACTCAGGTATGGTTGAAAGGGCGCCTTTCATCTCTGTTACGCAGAAAATTCCAAGAGTTTTAGGAGTTTTATGCCACGAGCTAGAGGCAGAAATGAAATATATATTTCTTATGTCATAGTTTTATTTTCTTCTAGAAGTTTACAGTCGGAGCTCTTATTTTTAGGTTTTTTGATTCCTTTAGAGTTAATTTTTGTGTATGGTATGAGGTTAGAATCAAGGTTCATTTATTTGCACATTGATACACCTTTTTCCAGCACCATTTGTTGAAAATATTAGCCTTTCTCTGTTGAATTGCCTTGGTATGTTTGCTGAAAATCGATTGACCACATATGTGTCCATGTGTTTCTGGACTCTGTTTCATAGATTGCTGGTTCTCTATGAAGCACTGTCTTGATTACTGTAGCCATATAGTAACGTTTATAATTAAATTTTTTTATATTTAAAAAATAATTTAGAGGAAATAAATTTAAAATTTCAGACTTACAGAAAATGATATATTTCAGTAATTGTTAACATTTTATATTTATACTTTAAAATTTAATTTTTAAAATTACTTTGAAAAACATGATCTCTCTTGAGTCACTAACAATTTTAGGAGTTAGAACAGGCATTAATATTACTATATTATAAATGAGGAAGCTATAAGATTTAAGAGGGCTAAGTTTGAGATTATACAATGAGTGTGATGAAGCAAAACTAAACCCAAGTGTCATGCCATCAAAATTCTACTGTGCTTTCTACTACACCACGGTACTTTCATTTCCTACTGTTCTCTTACGTTGAATATTGGAGAATGAGTGTTTTATGAAAAATTCAACCACTCAACTTTAAAGTGTAGAGCTATGGGAGAGCAGTTAATTCATTTTTCCTGGTCACCAACATCACAAAACACATTAAGAGGTCAAAATTGGCTCCCCCCCCACCCGTGTGTTTCTCAATGAAAATAGGTACTAATGTTTTCACTTTAAATTTAGAAATGTAGGAAGAGGCAGCAAGATTTGTTAAATGACAGTGGAAAGATTCCTTTTTAAAACCTGTTTTAAGAATTGAACATACTCTTTCCAAAATGAGAAAAATAAAATTTAAATTTTAGACTATTTGAGTGTGTGAGTTATCTATATTCTCTTCTGTTGCCACATGTACTACTTTAAGTCCCTTCTCCCCCAAAACCCTACAACCTGAGATCATAGTTAGGAGGTTCTTGTAGGAGTACTAGTGAAAGATGATGACATCTGGGGTTTGGGTAATAGTGGTGAAGTGGGTAATATTTGTAATACATGATGAAAAGCCTGTGGACGTGCTGATGGGTGCACGTAAAGGGTGAAGAAGAGGAATCATGGATAACTCCTAGTTTTTTACCCTGATCAACTTGGTGTGGCTGTTTACGTGGTGTGGGGAAGAAGGCTTAGATGAATTGGAAGAGCTACCCAGTGGAGGAAGGGAAATCAGATAGAAGCTATTATGTAGCCTTTTTACAAGTTTTTCTTCAATTTGTTTTTATAGAAAATATTATCACATTTCAGAGTTGGAAGGTAGAGACATGATGAAATTACTTATGATCCTACCTTCCTAAACAGTCATTTGACGTGTTTTGATGTGTGTGTTTACAGTCTTGTGTAAGGGTTGGCAAACTCGACTTCTGTTGTAGCATGAAAGCAGCCATAGACAATATATAATAGATGAGTGTGTACTTGTGTGCCATTTCATCATTTTTAGTTTTCTTCAATCCTTATCTAGAGACCCTGGGATTCTAGGGACAACTGTAAAAAGCATTCAGGTTTTGCTCCTCTAGAAAAGTGATAGGTGAAACCCAACGCTAGTAAAATTACTTTGCAGGCTCTGACATGGTGAACAGTATGGCTGGGAGGCTGTGGGAGTGATGTGTTTGGCTGATTGGATCCATTAGCTACACATTACTCTTTAGCTACATCACAGCACGCTTCATAGTAAACACTACAGAATGTGCACATAATTTATTCCACTGAAGGAAAAATTAATAAAAGGTGGTTTGGGGATGAAGAATAAAAAGAGGGAAAGTATTTTGAGTTATGTCCTGTTGTGTAAGTGTTTAGACTGACAGTGGAAAATTTCTTAGGAATGAAATTGCTTTTGCAATTTTATTTCTTAAGGCCAAACCCAATCTAATGCTATAATGACAACTAAAATGATTTAAATTCTCTTAAGTTTTGGCCTTTTTTCATCTCTGAGATTTCTTAAAAGGACATTGTTGATATACTTTGTTTCAGCTTTTTCACTAGTTATTAATCTGTTAAGAGTCATGTGCACTTTTATTTTTAAATGTGTTGATCTTTATTGTCAGATGGTTGTAGGATTTCCCTTCTACCATTTTCAGGGCAATTCATGTTTTTCTCATTTTAAATTATATTTATAATATATTTTGTATAGTCTATGTAAATACACACAAAAATATATCATCATAAACATTGTTTCTGATGTTAGTGGTGTATTTAAAACTGGAATGTCCTGCAATATTTGGTGAAGAAAGTCAAGTTTTATTTAAAAATAAGGTTAAACAAAATATATTTATATTTTTTCAGTTATTTTATTTTTCGCTTCATTTTCTTTTGGATTATTTATATTTTTATCGTTGATTTGTTGAACTTATGTGCTACGACTGCAAATCCTTTGTCAGCTATAATTGCCATTAGTATTTTCCTCCATGTTTTGGCTCACCTAGTTATTTTCTAAATGATGTCTTTTGATAAGTAGGAATGTTAAGTTTTTGATGAAGTCTAATTTACAGTTTTGTAGGTAAATGATGATAATTATAAAAACATAAGACACAGTAAAATTCTAAATGTCAGTCTATATCTGCTTGTGTGGGTATCCAGTAGACATTACAGAGACCCAGTCATTGGCTCATGTTTCTTAGATACAAGTATTAAACATGAATTATCTTTTAAGAGGCTGAACTTGAATTCTCTTACTATTGGTAGCATTTGTGCCAGCCTTTGGTTAATCATTATTTTGTTGATTGTGTTTGGTTCAAGATGACTCATTTTTCAAGGAGCTTTATTGCAACTTTGCGTATTTACCACAGGAAACCTGGACGGAAATGTAGCATCAGATTATTGAAGATTTTTTTCTCCAATCTTACTGTACCAAGTGTTATTTAAGTTAATTATTTTTCAATAACTGAATTCTCTAGAGAACTTGGTAGTATTTCATTAACCAAATGTTACATGATCATGTTATTCCTTTTTCATTGCAGACAGATGTATCTGTGATGATTGTTTAAATATTGGTCACGCTTCATATCATACATTTATTTCATTTAGATGAAATATTTTATTTTCATTGAGTATTGTAATTGAGAATTTTGGAATCAAATTTCAGATTGAACTTTGCTTATACAATTTACTAGCTTTGGAAGGTTGGGCAAATTAACTTCGCTGAGTCTTAGTTTTCTTATTAGTGAATTTGGATAAAAATACTGACCTTGCAAGATCAGGATTAAAAGGACATGTGAAAGAATATCTAGCACTTATTATGTGCTTGATTCAGTGTAGTGTTGTGCTCATCACCTGCTGAGAATAGTTTACAGCCAACATTGAGGTTAGAGATGCCAGCCATTCAGCCCTCCTCTTTCCAGGTTCTGACAGTTAAATAACGGACACAGCATAAAGTAGATGCCTCCATCTCTTTCTAAAATGTAGGCCCTCTGATAATACTGGAATTTGAGAACACAACGTGGATCTATCGACAAGTTGGGAGTTGGCTGCTATCGTCCTTAACAAATCCTCGCCAATGGGGAGAGTTCAGTGTGCTAACTTACCTGGCAGCTGGCCGGAAGGTTACAGGCCTGCTTTGCACAGCCAGTTATCAGCCCAGTGGAGAACCTGAGCGCGAGTGCAAGTGAGAGTGAGAAACGGGAAGATGGCCCTGCTTTCTATGCAGTGACCTCATTCCTTCTTGTTCAAAATGAGGTCCAAGGAAAGCTTTGGACTCTTAACCCATCAAATTAGTAGCTCCTATCCTCCCCAGGAGGAAGCATAAGTTTGTGGAGTAGAAAGCCTGGCAGTTTTTTATAATACCTAATACAATAATCACCCCTGCCTGCCTACCCATTCCTCCCTCTGTGGGAAAGAGAAGGGAAGTCCCATTTTTAATAATGTGAGATTAGTATGAATGCCTCTGTACTTTGAAAAAATAAATTTCACTTATTTATGTACAGTGTTTCTATAGGCTGTAGAATAAATATATGCAAGAGCTATGCAAAAATGAAAAGTGGCTGCACTAGAAGACTCTAAATAAATGTTGGCTTAAGGAAGTAAATTGTGTCTTTTTAACTTAATAGAAAAATTGACGGCGAAGAAAACTCAAAATAGATGAACATAGGCAATATAATCACAAGTCATCTATTGTCAAGAAGTGATAAAGACTTCTGTTTGTAAAGATATATTTAAGAATCTACTTAACCAAATAATGTAATATTTTTTAAATGAAAATTCCCATTAGTAAATCAAAAACAGTAGTCTTTAGAAAGATAGGAACGTAAATAGTGTAAACTCAAATTGTAAGCCTTGTCAATAAATGAGTAATTTTAAATATATAGGAAATATATTGTAGGAGGAACATTTTATCTTAAAAAACAAAAATTTGGAAGTAGTCATTTACTGGCAGTTCAGAAGAAACCAGTGAACATGTATTATAAGAGGGGATAAATGTCAGTTAAACCATTAAGTGTCTTATCATTAGCTATCGACACAGGTTACAATTCTGAAAATTTAAGAGGTGTCTACCCACACCCCACCTCCACTCCTCTAGCCAGGATTTATAAGATAGAATTAGAGGAATAATATATCTGCTTGTAATTTGAATACATGTACTTGAAATAGGATAATGGGCTCTACAGAGGGTTACAGTGGGTGTAAATCCTGGCTCCCACAGTTATTAGTTTCTGTCCTCGGGCAACGTACTTAATATTTCTTTGCCTCATTTGTAAAATGGGGATAATCCAGGTATCTGTCTAGTTCATAGGGTTGTTGTGAGGCTATAATTAGGTTATTAGTGCCTTTAGTAGAACTGTAGAGACCAGTTTGCTACAAGGTAGGTGGTGAGTGGAAACCGAAAATGCCAAAAACAACTTACTCCTACCAGAGCTTTCTTGGGGGAGCTAGAGGAAGTCTGACTTAAAATTGAACATGATATTTTTTTGAGTTGAAAGAAATGTGAGTATATTTATATGCTGAGGGCAGATGACGAATGAGTAGGTAGGTCAGATGTGACGGGGGCGGGGAGGGAGGACATGTATGATGGACATAAACTTTTTGCAGCCAGTAGTAGGGGTTGTAGGTGCTGTGATGCAGAGCACTGAGGGGAGGGTTAGTACTTCACCAAAGAGACAACTGTTTCACTGAGTCTGGAGAAAAGGATATAAGCATGTTTTTTGGGGGAGGGGTATTCCTACCCAAAGTCTGCTGTTTTCTCTTTGAAAGAGGAGTTGAGGACACATTCTGAGTACCGTGTTTCCCCGAAAATAAGACCTAGCCAGCCAGTCAGCTCTAGTGTAGCATTTGGAGCAAAAATTAATGTAAGACCCAAGACCGGGTCTTATATGATATAACACAATATAATATAATACAATATAAATACCGGTCTTATATTAATTTTTGCTCCAAAAGACACATTAGAGCTGATTGTCCGACTAGGTCTTATTTTTAGGGAAACAGTAAGTGTGAGATAGAAGTGAAGTTAAAAGCTGGAAAAGAGTTGTGAAGATTTGAAATGGTTACCGAAACTGATAGGAGTGGGAGTTTACTTGGGAAATGTCTTAGAGAGATTCAGATGAGTTTGATGACCATGGATTTTGTTGTGGCTTCTGTGGTGGCCCCGACTCTCTGTAGTGCTCTGATACTGGGGAGGACACTTGAGAAAGAGTGGTGTGAGAAGTACCAGGGACCAAAAGTTGCAGATACTGTAGGAGGAGATATCTTGGGGGTCTAGGCTGGATGAGGAAAGAATTGAATCCAAGACAAGGCTGATAGGTGGGAATAAAATAGAGGAGCATACTGTCAGAAGTTTCCATGAGGTTAAAGAGGAAAGTGTGATGGGAAAGAAGTGTGAACAAGCTGAAAGATAAGCATTGATGGTTATAGACCAAAGTAATGAATTTTAAGATTTCAGATTAGTAACTGTTCTGGGTATAAGGGCTAGAGTGGTCCTAGAGGTGGGTTATTTGATTGAGTGTTGGAGGGAAAGACCGCTGTAGTTGGCTATCTCTTCACTCCTGGAGAGCAGCTAGGATGTTCATATGCATCTGGAAGTCACCCAGGTGGATGATGACTGAAAAGGCAAGTGAGATAGTAAGACAGGCATTAAAACTCCTGTGAAAGTTGGGGAGTCAGTTGATGGTAATGATTAAGGTTAGGTAGAGCCCAATTGCAAGTGAAGGAGAAAGGTTGTTAACAGAGACTTTTGGAGTAATCATACGTGTCCTACTATAGGAAGGAAGATTTAAAAAATGCTGACATCGTCTGTGGTGTTGTATGAGAGGTATAGAGAAAGAGAGGTAGAGTGAGGGTCTGTAAAGTATCTAGGGAAGTTTATTTGTAAAAGAAGCAGCAATGCAAAGGGCATAGTGAAAAACTTTGTAAAGGAGGGTAACCTATCAGAAGAGAGAGTGGGTAGGAAAGAGAAGGAACCAAGCTTTACAGAAATTCAGGTTCTGTCCTTTACTCGTCAAATGGTGAATGTGTTAGGGAACAAAGGTGATCTGTGTGTTACTGTGGTAGGAGACCATTTGCTGTGTATGAGGGGGTGATGGAGTATCACAGGGAACATCATTCGTGCCAGTCTCAAAAAACAATTTTGATATGGTCTCGTTCTTTAATGAGGTGAGCAATGACTGGTAAATAAGGTTGCTAAGATTTAGAAGAGAAATCATCAGTACCATGTAGACATGAGTAAGGAAGTAAGAATTTTAAAGGTAATTACTTATAGACTTTGCTACACATATAGACAGCGATCTTGTGAATTCATTGTAAATGTTTATGTAGATAAATGTTAATTTGTGGTTGTCAGGCAAATTTAATTCATTTAACAAATATATATTGAATTCTTATTTGCTGGTCACTGGGATCAAAAGCTATCTCTCTGGTTGAAAAGAGTGTTACAGAAATTGTGGCACTAACTCAGACTCATCAGTTTTCTTTGTAGAGACCGTAGCCCTTGAATTCAGCAGTTTGGCTCTAAATAAACATAACAATTCTAAATTCATACTTAAAGGAATGTTTTAAATCTCTTTTGGCATTTTTAGAGTTTTTGCAGACACATGATAATATTGGCATGTCTTTTATTGAATCTTTGGTGGGAGAAAAGAGTACATAAAGCAAAGGACTGAAGTTTCCAGTGCTTTGCTGGGGAGTGTAGGGGAAACAGGCAGGAAATGAGGGCCCACCCACAAACTACAACAGCAAAGTTTATTCCAGGTCTTTGCCACGTTGCCGGTTCTCCTTGGATTGCCTGCTGTTTTTCCCTAGGGATGACCCAGATCAGCGAAATGAATTGCATCCTCTCATTGTTGCACGTGGCAGTGGTACCGTATTTCCCAAATTCCCAAGTTTGGACGGTGACAGTCTCTAGATTTATGACTTACTTTAAAGTTTGAAGTCCATATAAATAAATTCCTTTTAAGGGAAGAATACCTGTATTCTAATTTCCATCACTAGAGTTAAATTTCTGACGATCCTGTGAGCTCGGCTAATTTTCAGAATGCTTTTCTTGGCTGCATCCTAGCTAGGAATTACAACTGTGAAAGCATTCCTGTCAAAATCTAGCTATTTAATTAAATTAATATGTAATAATAATCAACATTTATTGAGCACCACAGTGTTTCAGGTCCTGTTTCAAGTACTTAACATGAATTGACTCAGTCTTCATAATAGCTTACAAAAGAGTATTATTATCCCCATTTTACAGATGAGGAAACTAAGGCTTGGGTTGAAAGTAACTTGCCCAAGGTCACACAGGTATGCTCAGTGTATGTCAATTTTTAACTTGGTTTATGAAGTTGAACTTAAGACTATTAAACCTTTAAAAACTTAAAATGCAACTTACAAATATGCTATAATAACACTTTCCATAAATATCATTTAAACATAAGTTTATTAGTTTTTTTCTTCATAGTCCAGTATAGTTTATCTTTCCATGTATAGTAGCCTTTTTTGTTCATCACAGGATCTGAAATAAAAACCTTTTGAATCTGTTATATATAGTACAGTTTTTCTGAACTTGAATAAATTTGGTTTGTCTTTAGGCAAACCAAATGTCTTGACATAGCTGTAACTAAAGTTAATATAGCAAAGTTCACCTGAACGTTATATAGATTTTATTTGTAGGGCAATGATGGACTTATTACCTATGGAAATTGTACAGGATGACTGTCAAGTCTGGATCACAGATTGATATTATAAACCATTTATATATTTATTTATCTCTGTTTCTGGACTTTATAGCCACCCCTGTTTTATAGAGGCCTTTTCTACGTGTTTTGGTATGAGTTTTAGTTGCCTAGAAGTAAAAGAGAGAAAAAAATCAGAACAGAGATATGTACTATATTTTTGCGCCATATATATATATAGTGCCATTATATATATATATAAATAAAGGCCTGGACCCCAACAGTTTGATAGGGAAAGATTCCCCTGTAACTGGAAACTGGATGACAATGGTAATAAAAATAAAATATCATCTAATATTTATTTGGAGCTTACTATGTATTAGCTATAGTGCTAAGCACTTTATATGTGTTTTTCATTTTTAATCTTCACAGTAGTCTTACGAGAGAGATAATATTGTCTGTCTTTAAAAAAAAGAAAAAAGAAAGAAATCTGAGTTTTAGAGCCATTAAATGACTGGAGGAGTTATATAACTAAACCCAGGTTGGTTTGAATCTCTTGTCACTCTGCTGTATGACAGGGGTTGGCAAATTTTTTCTGTAAGTGTGGCCAGATAGTAAATATTTTAGACTTCGTGGGCAAAATTACTCAATTCTGCTATTTTTGTAAAACAGCCATAGATAGTACGTAGAAGAATGGGTTGGGCTGTGTTCTGATAAAACTTTACTTACGGACACTAAATTTCATTTAATTTTTGTGGGTTCTGTTTGTTTTTCAGCTCTTTAAAAATGTAAAAAATCATTCTTAGTTTGCTGGTCCTACAAAAACACGTGGTGGGATAAGATTTGGCTTCTTAGCAGTAGTTTGCTGACCCCTGCCAAATAGCTTGTTGTTAATTGTTCTTTCCCCTACCAAGGATAACAGAAATGGAGAATTCTTCTAATATTTTTTAAGAATAAACTAGTATTGTTAGGTATACTACAGGTTAGAAATGAATCTGGGTAAAAGTTCTTTTGAGCTGGTATTCATGAAATGCTAAGATTATGAGACCCTTTATTATTTTAATTCTTCCCATAACCATACCATGTGATTTTAGAAATCATAAATATTCAAGTCTTAGTCATTCCTATTAAATTGTCATTTGTTCTGGAATCATCAAAAAAAACTTTGATTCTAGGCCTTTTTGTATATAAGATGCTGAGGTAATTTGATTCTTCTGGTAAGGGAAAAGGGTGTTGGAAATATAATGAAGGGCACTCAAAAAATGATTCTTCATGCAGAATTTATAAAATTGGCATCTTAGATTACAATTTCTCATTTATAAACTTGACTTTGTAGAGTGAATTTCGTATAAGTTCGGCTTATGTGCAACAAAAAATACTTCCAGATGTGATTACTGATATACAATTCTGAATTAAAATGCTTAATGAAAACTTTCAGTGTTGACAAATCAACACTAATAAAAATCTGTCCCTACACATAGTGAAGTTTATCAGCAAACATTACCATTTTAATATCTGGTAAGGAAAAGGGATAACTAAAACTAAATTAATTTCAATTTGACCAATAACAGCTATAGCTGTAGATGGTGTTGAATTAAATGGTCCTTTATAGGAACTGTATGGTTGATGCTGTCAGCTTCCCTGGCTTGCCTAATCCACAATAAGCACTCACTCACTCAGTGTTTGATGGTAAATTCTGTGGAGTGTGGCCTGAATCAGCAGGCACTCAAATGGAGGAATCAAAAGATCTAGTAACACAAAAGGAAAGGTTCTTTTTAAAGAATTGTCAAGTTGAGTGAATCAGTCAGATTCTAGACAGAAATGGAGAAATGATTTGTATTAATAATAGTATGTCAGAATCATTTAGTGTGGTTGGCTGTTTGTTGCCTGTAGTATGAAATCTAATTTTCTTTGGGGTAAGATTCAAAGCCCTCTCTAATTTGGCCCCAGCCTTTCTTTCCAGCCTTGATTTTCATTTGCCAGTCGTAAAAGATGGTAGTCAACCTTTATCACTCACTCATTTGTCCACAAATATTTTCCCACTTTGAAATGTTGTTCTTTATCTTTTCTGCCTTGCCGGGTTTTGCTTAGACTTAAAGACTTGAATCTCTCTCTCTCTCTTTTTTTTCAGTATGACCACTCCTGTCCATGTGATCTTTTTCTCCCTCTAAATTCTTAGTACTATTGCTTCTGTCACTCCTTTGGTAATTACTTTTACACTGCTTTGTGACATTTCTCATAAAAATGTTGCGTGTTTCCTTATATTACCCCAACTAGATGTAAAACTTGAGAATAGAGACCTTGTACTTGTTTTGATATAGCTTAGAACTTGGGAGAAAAGTTAAAACTTCATGAATTACATGTTTATGTGTATGGGAATTTTTTTCTAAAATGTGTCATTTCTCCTTTCTTTTTCTTCTTTAACATTTATTTTGAAATAATTTCCAATAATAGAAAAGTTTCAAGACTAGTACAAAGAACTGAATATTCTTCACTCAGATGTACAATTGTTAACATTTTGCTACACAGGTCTTATCATTCTTTCCCTGCATACATTTCTTTCTTACTGAACTATTTGAGAGTAAGTTTAAATATAATGCCCATTTATCCCTAAATACTTCAATGTACATTACCTAAGAATAAGGGCATTCACTTTCACAAGTATTGCACAATGATCAAAATCAGGAAATAAACATTTGTATAATACTGCTTTTAAATCTTTAGGCATTATTTAAATTCCACCAGTTTGTTTCCTGTAGCATTATTTTTCCTGTTCCAGTTAAGGATCATGGCATTGCATTTAGTTTTTATGTTTCTTTAGTGTTCTTGGCTTTTTCAAATCTGTAACTGAACCATTCCTGAGTCTTTTTCTTTTTTCTTTTATGGCATTAACATTTTTGAAGATTATCAGCCGTTTATTTTGTAGAACGTTTCTCAAATCGGGCTTGCATAATGTTTCATCATGATTAGATTAGGATATACATTTTTTTACATGTAAACTATGTAAGTCCTTAAATGTTGTGTCCTTAGAGTGTAACATATAAGGGGGCACGTGATAGATGTTCATTTCATTAATTGTAATGTTTTCTTTGATCATTTGGTTAAAGTGGTTCTTTTTCTTAACAGCCTGTGGGCTCTCGTGCAGTGGAGCCATTCAATATACAAGAAATATTCGAGGGCATTATCTACATTATCTTGAGGGATATCAACTGCTATATAATTTGGTAAATAAAATTTGAATCGTCATAATGAATTACAATAGTCACTGGTGAGTTTGACTAGCGCAGTAATCAAGACAGGCCTGGGCATTTATCCAAACACATATTTAGGATTCTATAAAATTACAGTAATCAAAAAAGTGTGGTGTTGGCATTTGAATAAACTGGAAAAAATTTTAGAAAAGGATATATACTCAAATATAAAAAAGTATTTGGCATATGTGATGGAGATTATATCTGAAATCAGTGGGAAGAGTATGGATTAGTTAATATATTTGGGAAAAATATGTAGAATCAATTTGTACCTGTCACACTCAGTTGCAAAAACCCAGAATCTTCTCTAGCTAGTCTGAGCAGAAAGGAATTTATTAAGAAGACCTGGGGGAAAAAGGGCTGTAGGCTCTACTTGAGGAATTAAAAGAAAACCAAAAAAAAAGACTGGCCTGGGTTCAAATTCTGGACATACCATTCTTTGGTTATGTAACTTTTGGCTTAAACTCTCTTTGGTTAATTTCTACATCTCTAATATGCAGATAATTTAAATACCTTTTTGTAGCTCAAAAACCTTTGCATATTGGCAGTTCCATATGGTTCTATCTAATAATTCTATTTGTGAAGATTAAATGAGACTGCATACAGCATTGAAAATAAATGTTCAATACACGTTATCAATATATTATTATTTTTCAATGTAGTTCTATAAAAATAATGTAAAAAAAATCAGCATGATTATTGATTACGTCCCAAAATGAAATAATTGTTTCTGAGTTGGATATACCGTATAACACGTCCTCTATGTGGTATTATCATTTGTAGTTTTAGATAAGTAATTTTTAAACGTAACCAAAATTTTTATAAACATATGTAACTATATGTATACACACAACCTCCAAATATATAGTAATATCAGGTATAACAATTTTCATACAAGTAATTTAAAGGATATTCCTAATACCTCAAAGGTGATTGAAATGTCTCACGGTGGTTTGCCTTTGCACTGAATATTACTGGACCCTATGCTCTGACTTCTTGTGTCTTTTCAAAATAGTTGTTTTCTTATTGGTGAGTAGTTCTTGCTTACCTTAGCTTTACTTGAACCCCTTTTTATTTATTCCTTTTGATTTTCTGTGAATTGGAAAGCCAGATTACTTTGGTTTGTACACTGTTCTAATAAACTTAGTTAAGAGGTAACTTACGAGGGCCAGAGCAGTCCTGATAATAAGTGTTTTTCATACTTGGTACTTTAACTTTATGGCTTCATAATTTTATGGTTTAATTTTGACTCTTACAGGCTCTTGTTTTGGTCATCCCTCTGGTTCTTGGTTTAGTTCTGGTTGGTTGAAGTTGAAAAATTTGGCATAAAAATTTGGCATCTCTGAATTTGGCATAATATAAAATAAAATTCTGATTCATCTTTGCTTTCCTGATAAGTCATTAATTACCTAATTTTTTTTAACTTTTTTTTTTTTTAAAGATTTTATTGGGGAAGGGGAACAGGACTTTATAGGGGAACAGTGTATACTTCCAGGCCTTTTTTCCAAGTCAAGTTGTTGTCCTTTCAATCTTAGTTGTGGAGGGCGCAGCTCAGCTCCAGGTCCAGTTGCCGTTGCTAGTTGCAGGGGATGCAGCCCACCATCCCTTGCAGGAGTCAAACTGGCAACCTTGTGGTTGAGAGCCCACTGGCCCATGTGGGAATCGAAGTGGCAGCCTTTGGAGTTAGGCGCATGGAGCTCCAACCGCCTGAGCCGCCGGGCCGGCCCCCTAATTGTTTTTTTATGTTTAGGCAATCATATCTGATTTGCAGTTATATTATCTTGTTTGTGGGATTTCCGCCAACTTAAATGTTGCAATACACATTTGTAATGAAGTGTCCTCTGAAAATGGCGGTATTTGGAAATAAGCATGTTGTATTATTGACACCTCCTGATGTCAGACATCAGTGAGTGAGAGCCTGCTTTGTGATGGCAACTCAGATTTTCTATTTCATGTCTTCTTCAGTGGGCAAATACAAATTAATTTGTAATCTACCACTTTGGTTTTCAACCCATGTTTGTGTATTTATCCACTTATTCTTCCCATTCACCCTGGGAGGAAGGTCTTATTTTATTTTCTGAGTAGAAAGGTTTGTGATTTGTTTTAAGGAGAGCGCAGTTCACAGTGTCCCAGCTCACAGTGGCCCCTGTGGGGATCGAACTAACCACCTTTGTGCTTCCATCACCTTGCTCTAACCACCTGAGCTAACCAGCCACCCTTGTGATTTGTTTTAGAATAGGACGTAAACTTTCATTCTCATGTCTGTTTTGAAACTTAGGTAGCTATGCCTTACATCATTTAGGACGAGAATTTTTTACGATACTAATTTTGTGTATATGTTTGTGATCAAAGAACTAAGATTTATGTTTAAGATTTTGTATTTGCAATTGTTGTTTTCTTTACAATATATTAATAATTATTTTTTATTATGTGTTTTATTATTTCTTTTCTTTTTCTGCCATTTTATTATAGAACTAAAACAGATACAGAACCACACAAAATGAATGTATAACTTAGTAAATTATGAAGTAAGCACCCTTGTAACTACAATCCAGAACAAGAAATAGAACTTTGTCAGTCTAGTAGCTCCTACGTATGCACATTGCAATCATAGTCTCTTCCCTGCAGAATTATTAATATCTACCAATCCTGACTTTTGTAGCAATCACTTCCTTTTTTCCGTATGGTTTTTATCCCCTAAGTGTCCATCCATAGGTACCAAAGTTTAGTCTTAATTCCCTTTTTTAAGTACTTAAAATGCATCTTTGTTATGATTGGATTGTAAAAGGAATGAGAAATTACAATAATAAAAAACATAATCACTGGTATTATGATGGTACCATAACCAAAGTGTGGATGTTGCAAGCACCAGAGCCCTGCTAAAGCGAATCTTGCTCTGTGGGCTCAGCCCCTGCACAACAACTTGCCTGCTGTAGTCGTAGCCAGTCCTCACAGCCAGTCAGTCTGAGGGTCAATCCCACCCACTGACGTGCCAACAACAATCAAGGCTCAACTACAACAGGCGGGCACACACAACCCACACAAGGGACACCCCTGGAGCACCTGGCTCAGGTGGACGAGGAGACTGCGCCACTGGGCCCCACAGCACACCTACTACATAAGGCTACTCTGCCAAAACTGGGAGACATAGCAGATCTACCAAATACATAGAAATAAACACAGGTTGCCCAAATGAAGAGGCAAAGAAGCATGTCCCAAATGAAAAAACAGGACAAAACTCCAGAAAAAGAGCGAAACAAAATAGAGGCAAGCAATTTACCAGAATCAAAACACTAGTTATAAGGATGTTCAGTGATCTCCATGAGAACAAAGAAATAAGAAACATAAAAGTGCAGCTAGAAAACAAAAAAGAACCAGTCAGAAATAAAGAATACAATAACTGAAATAAAGAATACGTTAGAGGGCATCAATAGTAAATTAGATAAAGCGGAGAACTAAATCAGTGGTTTGGATGTTGAGTAGCAGAAAACACCCAATCAGACCAGCTAAAAGAAAAAAGAACTTTAAAAAATGAGGGTAACTTAAGGGACTTTAGGGACAACATCAAGCTTAACAGCATTAGCATCATAGGGGAACCGGAAGGAGAAGAGAAAGCAAGGGATTGAAAGCCTATTTGAAGAAATGACTGAAAACTTCCCTCACCTGGCAAAGGATATAGACGTACAAGTCCAGGAAGTACAGAGAGTCTCAAACAAGATGAACCCAAAGAGGCCCACACCAAGACCCATCATAATTAAAATGCCAAAGCTTAAAGACAAAGAGAGAATCTTAAAAGCACTATTTAGTAGGGAATGAATGACAGTAGTTTTAAATACAGGCTCCAAAAGAGTGACCACCTGCAAAAGCATAAATTTGATTGTTATAATTCTTCTTTATTAGGTTATGAATAAGTTTGAGTGTTTCTGCATATTTTCTACATTACTTAAATTTATGTAAATGTTAAAAAATAAAAGATTGAGTGACATCTGGAACAAGTCCAATTATATACTGCTGGGTATTAAGTACTAAATGATTGAGGTGAGGCTTATAAGAGTTTAGGAAAGGAAGGGTTCAGTGTTGAATAGAATAAAAGGAAGAACTTCGTGGAGGTGAGACCTATAGTGGGTCCTGAAGGTAGGATATGGGGAAGTGGGCCAAGTTGTTTCAGACCAGAAAGTGAACTGAAGGCGTTTTTTGTAAAACAGCGAGGAAATTGGCTAGGATGGAATCTTACGTTGATAGGAACTGGAGTAGTTGAAAGTGTCTGAACCAATGGGTTAATTTCCTCTGTCTTTTATAATAAGGTTTAAAATCACTGTGTTCAAATGTGACATGCCTAAAGGGATCAATTCTAATTGTTAAATAACTCAGATATTTAAAATCTGCAAATAAAAAGTTATTAGAGACATTGAAATCTTTATCCTTCTAGGAGGATATATACTTGTTGAAATACGAAATTTAAGTTGTGTAACTGGTCCTGTTACTGTGTAGTGTGTTGCTAGTGTTCTGACTAGGGTAAGATTTACCCTTTGTCTTGATGGGTAATATAAACTTAGGCTGACAGCAAACAGTAATATTTTCTTCCCAGACACCTAATAACCCACTTAAAAATGGTATGTAAACATATATAATGGCTTTCTTTAGTCATTGTGGTACTTTGGGGCCTTTTGGCTCATCTGTTAAGATTATAATGTGTTTGTTGGTAGTTTTAATTTCTTAATGAAAAATTTCCAATTGCATATTTTACTTACAAAGTAATTCGTGGTGTTTGAAATTTGAACTAGTGTATGTTTAAAGTCACCTTTAGTGAATTAAATATTAGACTTCCAAATTTACCTTTTAATACCATTTAAAATTTTTATTTAACTTTCACATTTTAAAGAGAAGGAAGGGAAATATATTTAAAAATAGACTCTGCAATAAATGTTTTTTGCTACATGTATATGTGGCACCATAAAAAATCAGAATATTTTATAGATGTTTGAGACTGTTTTGTGGATCATTTTTAGAAAGCTTCCCTTCCCCAACAAATTGCTGCTAAAATTCTATCTTAATTTCCTTCTTATTAGAACTTTTTTCTGTTTAACAGATATATTGATATGATATTGACAGATACATTTACTGTATGTGTACATTATTTAGTACCATAGTAAGGCAGATTATAATTCCTTTCATATATTTCGGTGTCTTAAGTTTCTAGTGTTTTTTCTAGAGCAACATTGTACCATTGTATTTTTCAGGGTTTAGGAATAGAAAAGCATTATCTGCAGATATATTTTATATATGTATATTTTTTAAATTAAAGTTCATTGGGGTGACAACTGTTAGTAGTTACGTATTGTTTCCCCAAATATAAGACCTAGCCACACCATCAGCTCTCATGCATCTTTTGGAGCAAAAATTAATGTAAGACCGGTCTTATTTTAATATTATGTAAGACCGGGTCTTATATAATATAATATAATATGAGACCAGGAAGACCGGGTCTTATATTAATTTTTGCTCCAAGAGATGCATTAGAGTTGATGGTCCAGCTAGGTCTTATTTTCAGAGAAACGCGGTGGGTTTCAAGTGTACAATTCTGTAATACACCATCTATAAATCACATTGTTCACCCAGAGTCAGTTCTTCCATCACCATATATTTGATCCCTTTTACCCTCAACTACCACCCCCTGTCCCTCTTCCCCTCTGGTAACCACTAAACTATATCTGCAGGTATTTTTTAAGTAGCTCCTAGAGAAAGAGGAGTTGGCAGTATTGTGTAGTAGTAAAGCCCTGGAGTAGGAGCTTGGAGGCCTGTGTTCTAGTCCTGGCTCTGCCCTGTGTATATAACTTTGGAAGTCAGTTTGAGCATCTTTAATAGGGAGGCTGGTAGAGATAAAGGGAGGGAGGAGGGTGTAGCCACCCATTAGCTCCACCTCTGGCCTCTGTTTTTGCCACTTATGTTGCATTTGCCTATGTAGGCTGCCATTCTAACGGCCTGTTATTTATTGCCCAGCTTCTGTTCTCAGCTCTCTCAAACCTCTCCTTTGCCTTAAATT
The DNA here is from genome assembly GCF_004115265.2 of Rhinolophus ferrumequinum. Taxonomy (NCBI): domain Eukaryota; kingdom Metazoa; phylum Chordata; class Mammalia; order Chiroptera; family Rhinolophidae; genus Rhinolophus; species Rhinolophus ferrumequinum. The sequence goes on along the minus strand of NC_046296.1, from coordinate 42,458,594 downwards.
CACCCTCTATTTAGCCACCAGGGGATGAGTTACTTAAATTGCGGTTTTGATTTGGCCTCTCTCCTGGCAGGACAATGGTCTTTGGTCTTCGGAGTGAGGTGTGTAAAATGATTTATTGGTGGTGCAGAGAAAAAAATATTAGAATTTTAAAATTTGATTTTTAAACCTAAAATAAAAAAAATTAGATCTTGCCAATATTGGATAGAACAACTAACATGCTCCCTCATTCAGCCTGTCAGATAGAGGCACCTGTCACATCAGGAGGAGGGGGATTCCCTGTGGCAGAGGGATGGACAATGGAGCACTCTTTCATTCCTTCTCCATATATTGCAGTATACTGTCATTTACCTGTACTCCAAATGAATTTACTTGTTACATTATCTAATTCTCACAAAATAGATAAGTGACTTTAAAAGATTTCTTCAAAGAAACCATAGATTTAAGATAATGTTAATAAGTCAAGCACAGAACAATAAGAAAATGGCACAGCTGTTCCTTCTGTTCTTAATTCAGGCTCTTTGTCAGCCGAATTACAGGTTTAAAACCAGTGATTTGATTAGGTCTGATAAGAAATCATCTTCCTAAAGTCAAAATTATTGAGAAGACTTGTTTGAAATATGGATGAACCTCATTCTAAATATGTATATACATACATACGTAAATATGTATATGCATACATATATGTATATATATTAAAATACTAACTAATAATTGAAAAACCAAGAAATAGTTTATTTGCCATGCCTTAATATTATTCAACAATCCAGGTCTGCGTAAAATTTAAATATTATAAACTTTTGGGGGATTAAATCCTATTAGGACAATAATGCAATGTATGGCAGTTGAAAGTAATAAAAAAATTACAACTACAAGATTAAAATATTTGCTTCACTTCGAAAAAATAAGTATGCTATTTTCCAGCACACACACACACACACACACACACACACACACAAACTAATGAAAGTAGGAAGCTATCACTGTTAGCAAGACATCTAAGATATTTATTTTATCTTTATTCCGTACTTTTCAAATGTCTGATTTTTATGTTTTGTAATGTTCACAACATATTAGCACAATAGTACGTGTATAAAAATATACATGTATTGGGGGTACGAGCTTAACATTTAAAAACCTTTTTTATTGCCATATAACACATGTAATCATAATCCAGGTCAAGAAAGACAACATACTCGGCACCCCAGAAGACTCTCTTCATTATGCTTCTCCCCATTACTATACCTTCTCACATCTCCAAAAATAACTGCTATCTTGATTTCTGACAATATAGGATAGTTTTGCCTGTTTTTGTACTTTATGTAGGTAGGTTCATAAGGCATATGTTTTATGTCTTGTTTCTTTTGCTCAGTATTATGTTTGTAAGATCCACGTTGTATGTAGCTGTAGTTCATTCAGTATCATTGCTGAATGATATTTGGTTATATGAATATGCAACAATTTATTTGTCCATTCTAATACTGATGGATATTTACTTTGTTTCCAGTGTCTGACTGTTACAGATAATGCTCTGATTCCTGTACATATCTCCTGGTACTCATGTGTACACATTTCTGTTGAACATAATCATAGGACTGGAATTTCTGGGTCACAGGCAAAGTGTTTATTCCACTATAATAGATAATGCCAAAATGGTTTTACGTATTGGTTGTACCTGTATATAGTCCCACAAGCAGTTTCAAGAGTTCCTGTTGCTCCACATCTTCACCAACACTAGATATTGTTAGTCTTTTTAATTTAAGCGATCTAGTGACTGTGTAGTCATATTTTATTGTGGTTTCATATTGTATTGATTACTAACAAGGTTGAGCACCTTTTATATACCTATTTATTGGCCATTTGGATGTCCTGTTTTGTAAAGTTCATATTCAAGTCTACCGTACATTTTTCTATTGGACTGTCTTTTTCTAATTGATTTGTAGGTATTCTTGGTATATTCAGGATGTGATCCCTTTGTCAGTTATATGTTCCAACTACTTGACCCTGTTCTGGCTTGCCTTTTCACTCTTAATGGTATCTTGTTGTGAATAGACATTCTCAATTTGAAGATTGGTTCTGCTATCAATCTTTTCCTTTTTCAGTAGTAATTTCTGTGTCTTGTTTATCTTCTAAAAGCTTTATTGTTTGTCTTTCACATTTAGATCTGCAGTGCACCTGAAATCGATTTTTAGATGTACTGTGAGGTGTGGGTCAAGTTTCTTTCTTTTTTATCCGTATGGAAATCCATTTGACCCAGCATTATTTATTGGCATGACTCTTGTTTCCTTAGATCTCTAAAGTGTCACCTTTGGTCTTTATGTGAGTATGTTTATTTTGGGATTCTCTTTTTAGTTCCATGAGTCCATTTGTCTATCTTTGTCTCAATTACTATAGTTTCATAATAAGTCTTGGTATCTAATAGAGCAAGTACTTCTACCATTTTCCTTTTCTTCAGGAGAGTTTTAGTTGTTCTTGACCCTTTGCTTTTCCACATAAATTTTAAAATAAGCTTATCAAGTTCCATACACGTGTGTGAACACACACTTACATATACATACAAAAACTGTTGGAATTTTTTTCATATTGCATTAAATTTCCAGATCAGTTTGGGTAAAGGTGGCATTATTTTGTTGTCTGCAATCCATGAACATAGTACATTTATATAATTACTTAGGTATTTATTTTCTTTTGACAACATTTACTAGTTTTATGTTTAGAGGTCTCGAACATCATTATTTTTATTCCTAAGTATTTATTATTTATTGGTACTACTATAAATGATACCTTTAAAAAGTTTCTCCTTGTTCTTTGCTAAGACAGTAATACAATTGATTTTATGTATTGATCTATGTTCATCCGCCTTGCTAAACTTCCTGTTAATTCTAATAAGCCATCTGTGTATTTTGGGGATTTATATATATATAATTATATTGTCTGTGTATGATATTTTTATTTCTCTTCCAATCTTTATTTCTCTTATCTTACTGAACTGAGTAGGACTGCAGCACAGAATAGAAGTGGTGAGTGTTTTGTTTCCTATCTCAAAAGGAAAGCTTTCAGTATTTCAATATTAAATATAATGTTGTAGTTTTTTGGTGATTTTTGTTATATGCCTGTTCCAGTAAATATGGCCGCATAATCAATTAAAAATTTAGTAGCATAAAGCAGCCATTTATTATGAACACGGATTCTGTCAATTAGGAATTCAGATAGGGCATACCATGGAATTCTTGTCTCTCTGGTCTGTGTTGTCTTGAGGCCTTGGCTGAACGATTCACAGGCAGGGAGAAGGAGTCATCTGCAGGCTCCTTTACTCATGTGTCTGGTTGTTGATACTGGCTCTTGGCAGGGAACTTCCTTTCCTCTCCACCTGAGTCAGACCATGTGGTCTCCTCACGTGGGCGAATGTGAACTTCATAGCATGGTAGCTCGTCTGTCCTAAAGGAAGCATTCCCAAGGAGAGAGAAAGCCAAGTGGAAGCTGTTTCCTTTTTACAGCCTAGTCTCAGAAGTCACATATGTGTCACTTCTGCCATAGTCTGCTTGGAGTAGTTAGAAGCCCCCCACACAGACATAAGAGGAAGGAACATAGACTCTGCCTTTTGGGGAAAGGAGTGTCTGTCAGTCACATTCTAAGAGGAGCACTTGAGATGGCATACATACATACATACACGTAAATAGTTATATGTGTGTTTAGCTAAAGAGAGAAATGCAGAAAATATGATCAGTTATAATGCTTTCTAATCAGATTAAGACTGTTTCCTTCTGTTGATGACATTTAACATTTGTGTTGAATGGATATTAAATTTTTATGAAATGCCTTTTCTCTGTTGAAATGAACATGATTTTATTTTCTGTTCATGTGCTAAATTTCATTGATCACAATAAATTCAGCTTGGTTGTGATTTGTCTTTTTAGTGTATTATTATTTTTTGTTAGTTTCAGGTGTATAAAACAATGTAATAGACGTTTATACCCCTCACAAAGTAGTAACTCCCCTCCCCCACTCTGCTATCCCTCTGACATCGTATACAGCTGTTACAGTTCCACTGACTCTATTCCTTATGCTATATTCCACATCCTGTGACCATATATATCTATATATAGATATAGGTATATAGGTAGAGATATATAGAGATATCTATAGATATATAGATATATCTACATACAGATATAGACATCTATATCTATACCTATATAGATATAGATATATAGATATCGATGTATATAGATATAGATATATAGAGATTGCATTTATATATATAATTGCATTTAGTTGGCTACTGGTAATACTTTTTTTGAGGATTTTTGCATCTTTGAAAGCTTCGATAGTAAAGACCAAATTCCATTTTTTGATTCTTGTGAATATTGCTGCTGTGAACATTCATGTGCAAGCTTTTGTGTGGACATATGTTTTCATTTCTCTTGGGCATATGTCTAGGAGGGTATTGCTGAGTCACATGGTAACTCTATGTTAAACTTTTTGAGGAACTGCCAGACTGTTTTCCAAAGTGGCTCCGCCATTTGCATTCCCACCAGCCTGTGTGACAGTTCCACTTCACAATCTCACCAACTTACTGTCATTTTGATTATAGCCATCCTAATGAGTGTGAAGTGCCATCTCGTTGTGAACTTTTTAAATTATGATGAAGTATATGTAAAATTAAGTTTACTGTTTTAACCATTTTTAGGTGTACAATTTGCAGTGTTGTGCAGCCATCACCCCTATCCATTTTCAAAACGTTTTTCGCATTCCAAACAAGTTCTGTATCCACGAAAAAAACAACTCCACATTCCCCTCTTCCCAGCCTCTGGGAACCTCTTTTCTACTTTCTGTCTTTATGAATGTGCCTATTCTAGGTACCTCATACAAGTGGTATCATACAATATTTGTTCTTTTGTGTCTGGCTTTTCAAGGTTCACCCAGGTTGTAGCATGTGTCAGAATGTCACTCCCTTTTAAGGCTGAGTGATACTCGATTGTATGCGTATACCCATTTTGTTTATTCATCTGTGGATAGACATTTGGGTGGTTTCTACCTTTTGGCTATTGTGAATAGTGTTGTTATGAACACCAGTGTACAATTATTTGTTTAAGTCCCTGCTTTCAGTTCTTTTGGGTATACATAGCCAAAGGTTCTAATTTCTCCCATCCTTTCATGTACTTATTGACTATTTGTATGTCTTCTTTGGAGAAATGTCTGTTCAGTCCGTGGCCTATTTTTGAGAGTGGGGTTGTTGGATTGTAGAGTACGTATACCTTCAAATTTAGTAAATCTTGCTGGATTATTCTTCCAAGTAGTCTGGTAATGTACACGTCCCTTCAAAATGTATAAAAGTTCTCATGCCAACATTTGGTATTGTCAGAGTTTACAGTTTTTGTTTACTTAATGGGTGTGAAATAGTAGCTTGTGATTTTAGTTCGTATGTCCTGAATTACTGGTGAGGCTGATCCATCATTCCTTCTTCCCTACAAACAGAAGTTGGTCTATTCATATCTTTTTCACATTTTCCATTAGGTTGATGTCTTTTCTTATTGATCTGTAGGCAATACTTACGTATTTCTTATATGTGTTATAATATCTTCTTTTCAATTTGTGCTTTTAAATTTTTTTATTTTTTGAAGTGGAGAGAACCTGAACTTAAATGTGTATTTGGGATTTAACATGGTGTCTGACAAACTAACCACTCAGTAAAATGTAGAATGAATGCTTTGTGGAAATCTAAACATTTTTAAAGAAATAATGCTGCCTAAATTAAATGACAAATGAGTGCTAATGATTTTTACAGTTATGTGTTAATTGTACCTTTATGGTTGGTTATCTAATAATGTTTTGGATCTCCTGTTGTTTGAATGTCCTAGGCATATTTGCAAGTAGATTAGAAAGACAGTTCTTGCCAGTTTGGGTTTACGCTGAAAGTCATTCAGAGAGGAGTCAATCTATTAGATCTTCCAGATACTTTTATTTTCTAAGATAAAGATGCCCGTGTGCACATAATTCTTAGCCAGAACACTTGGCCTGTGCTGGATGGCAGCTGTATAAACATACAGTTTTGATTGTAGGAGCAGAATCCCAGAAAATTTCTCTGATGTTCAACATAGTGAATCCCCTCAAAAAGAAAGCGGGATTTTCTTGGGCCTTTTACTGTCTTTTCCATTTTCAGTTTTATATACATATAAAATAGTGTCCCTTCTCTTCAAATTTTCTAAAGAATTATATTCTACCTACTTTCAAAATTTATATTGGCCTGTTAAGGCTATTTCTTTCACTATCCCTCCCCCAAAAGAAAAACCCAAACTTGCTCTTGGTCCAAGAACTCAATTTTGTATGACATACTGTAATACATAAACCCTTCAATTACATAGTTTGACGAATGAAAGAAATTGATGAGTTTTCTAGATACAACTTGTGGTTGTTAATTAATACGTTTTCTCTGGGTCTCTTCCTCTCCTTGCCTCTCCCTCTTCCTCCTTCCCCCCACCCCCTTTTTTTTTAAATAGGCTAAACTATCATGTACTTAGAGCTTCTCATTTAAAATTTAATACTCAATACTTACAATCATACCAGTTGGGTTGCATCTGTAATCTTATTATTTAAAAGTTATATTTTTGCCTGATGTTTTATAGGCTTACATAGTGAGTCTCCAATTGCATTGTCTTCAGAAAAATTCTCATTAATATTTTTCTTTTACCAGAAAAATAACTTGTTTCAGAAACCAGACTTTGATTCTTCCTTCCTGTTAAAAATTAACTTGCTTCTTTGGCTCCCACTATTTTCGGTATATACCTATCAAGGCAACTGTTGTATACTATTTTATTGTATTTATTTGTTTACATTTCTTTCTCTCCCACTCATCTGTGCCTTTAGATTTGGAGGCCATCTTATTCAAACCCTAACAATGAATGGTATATAATTAGGAGTTCGCTAAACCTTAACAGTGATTATCAAATAAATAACATACATCTTTGTGTTGTTTTGAATCTTTCCTAAGTCCAATTTAGTTTTTTTAACTTTCTGATAGTGTAATGGAGTTTAGTGATTAAATAATTAGTAAAATAGCATCTCTTCCTGATGGTGTTTCAGAGATTGTTTCAGTAAATTTTTGACCAGTTAGGTTCTTGATCCTGCAAATCTTACTGTTCATTAAGAATTAAAGCAATCTAAGTGTGGATTTACTGGGCCTTTATTTTAGAATCTTAATAATTATTTTAGTAATAGCTAACATTTATAAGACTTTTACTATTTTACTGTCATTTTTAAAATGTTCTTTACTAATTTAGCTAATTAAATTTTCTATAATGTTACATATTAGGTGTCCTTAGCCTCATTTTCATGTTGAAGAAACTGAGGCATGGAGAGATTAAAAATCTTGCTCACGGTTATTCAGTTAGTAAATGGTGAAGCCAGTTTTTGAATCCAGATAGTCTAAGTCCAGCACTGTATTCTTAACCACTATATACATATTAAATCCATTTTCAGTTACAAATGAACTTTGGATTCTAGGAGCAATTTTAATGAAAACTGACATGGTATTTTTCTTAAAGCGAGACAGATGCTATATTTTCTACCAAAGGATGATGACTCATTCAGCGAGGGAGGAGGAGAGGGAATATGTGAGTTTAGGACTGAATACTACAGAAAGTAATGCGATTGTCAGAGGAATCAGGTAGGAGATTACGGTGAATTTTTTAAATGAGAAATATAAGCATTTTAGCTCATTTACTTATACAAATACTATGTAGTGAAATACAAGTAACTGTCTGGAGTTCTGGGGTTGAGGTCCAGTATTGCAAAAATATTTAACTTCTTGTTTGGGCTAAATCTCTAAAACTGCAACAAGAAGAACAAACATATACTTCATTTTCGGCCTATTGTGGCAGAGAGGGGGAAGAAAGGAGGCAGGTGGGTAGGTAGGTAGGCGGATGGCGTTGAAGTCCAGGTACAAAAGAGGAAAGGGGGCTGTTCAGAAAAAGAAGCCAAGAAAGAAAGGAATATTTAGGGCAGTGAAGGGAGTAGCGGAGAGATACCTATCTTTTCTATCAGAAGATCATTGGCTAAAATTGTTTCTTGTGGATCTTCCTCCCAAGTTCGTGAAACTTCTAAGGGGTTTGATTCTTATAAAGCAACCCCAGCCCTCCGCCTGTCACTCAGGTAATAGGCACCTCTGTGTCACCCCTTGTTTTGTCCTCTGCTCGATGGTCGCAATATGTCAACCACTGCAGAGTTACTACTGCTACATGTGGTGTTTTCCAGCTGTGGAGGAAAATAAAAAATAGCTTCTGCCCTAGAGGACTTCACAGTTTAGTTGGGAGTTTGAAATGTAGCTTTATTAAAAGATAATTAACGATATCCTTCATGAGTCAGATGGTAGAGACCATTCCACACTGACCACTCGGCTTAAGCAATTTCACCAGCACTGCTGAGCAAGTGACTTTGTCTCCTGCTTCACAGATTAAAATTTCGGTATAAAAACAAACATCTCTGTTTATTCTCATCTTCTCCCCTTGATTCTTGGATAAAACTGTGTCCCTTGTCCAGGCTCATTCTTTGGCTTGTGTTTTCTGTTTGCCCTCCACACCTTCTCCACGCCTTCTGTTTGCCCTCCACACCCAGAGTTTTGCTCTGTCTACTAACATGCCCTCTCGTTTTACGTAGTACAAATAATTTTGTCTTTGGTTCCTTTCCCAAACCCTATGTTTATAGTGCTCGATGGAAGAAAAACCTGTCATCAGCCTTGTACAGTACACCCCCCATTCACCCCATTTATTCCCCCTTTCCGTCTTCAGATTCCTTAAAAGACTTCTTTACCCCTCGGTCACAGTTCAGTGTTTTGCACTCGTTCTATTGTCCCCATCACTGCACTAAAACTAATCTGGTAAAGGTTCCCTAATAATTGCCAAATCCAGTGGACCATTTTCATTTTCAGCCCTTGTCTTTTGATATCTTTGCAGTCTTTGAAATTTTGTCTCTTTTCCTGAATATATATGACTACTTTTCTGACAGTTTTTAATTCTATATTCTCTACAGGTTCCTTTTATTCTGGCTGCCCTTAAAATAACCTTGGCCCCCTTCTTATTTTGTCATCAGCTCTCATGACTCCAGTTATCGATTATAGCCTAATATAGTTGCCAGCTGTACATCTCTAGTGTAGACTTCATTCTTAAACCCAAGACTTAGTTATACTTTTGTTTACAGTGATGTCAAACTCAGCAGGTCCAATACGAGTTGCTCATTCTACTTCCTTTCCCACCTGTTTCTTTTTCTTTATTGCCTGTCTCAGTGAATTTACCTAATTATTTACTCAGTCATCCAAATAGAAACAGGTATCTTTTCATCTTCTCATCTAAAAAAATGACCATATTTCATCAGTTCTGTGTCTTGAGTAGCATCGCTTAAATCTGTCCTTTTTATTTCTAATTTCTAGTGGGGAAATCTGGTGGTAAAATTTTTTTCAATTCTCATTAGCATTTTGAAAATTTTCTATATATAATAGAACTCAAATACTTGAATGAATGAGTGAGTGAATAGGCCTTTTGGAAAAGATATTTGACTATAATAGTAAAGAGAGAAAGTGATAGAAACTAAGCTGAGATTAGGAATCACACACTTTCTGGCATGAAATCAGATTTTGATTTGAGAAGAAAGGAATGCCCAAGGTGTATCATCTACAAAATAGTAGTAATGTACAAATGAGAGTGGTGAAAAGAAGCTTCAGTTACTGTGATGTGTGAGAGGAGCCTTTTTATGTTACTAGCTAGAAAGAACTGGGTTACTTTTTGACAGCCCTTCTACCCTTAGGAGGCTGTCAGTCATTAGGAGGCTAAGAGGTCGTTTAACTGGGTTACTTCACATTTGTTGTAAAGAGTAGTTTGACACCTGAATGGTAAAACCACAGTCTTTCATTTGTCTGGTGATTAAAGAGAAATACAGTAACATTTAATCTGCTTCAAAGCTTCTCACCAATCAATAAAAATTTGAACTTTCTAGTCTGTGCCTGGCATACCACATTTCTTTTCTATCATATTTCCCATTCTGTCTGTTTTTATTTTATGTGGTCTCCCCTAAATGTCCTTTGTTTCAAACATATTGCACACTTCTCAGCCCACTTAACTCCTGTTTTTCAAGTAGCTCCTATGCTTTGATGAATCTGTACCAGGTGTAAATCGAAAGTGAAGTACTTTCCCAAGTCTCACTTGAAAACACTTTTTTTTTTCCATAAAAGCTTTTTGTGACTATTAATTCTGGGTCATTTGTTTCACTCCCCTATCTTTTATCATCTTTGTTGTTTTAGTTTATCCTATCTCAACCTTTGTGGTGCTTCTCTTAACATTCAGTTTGGTTTAGGTTTCATCCATTTCACAATATTGTATTGGTGTGTATTGATAGCAGTCATCTTTCTGTTTTACTTTTAAATTTGCTTTTCTCAATTATAAATATAAAGCTTAAAAGCAACAAATTCAAGAGGTAAACTGCCAATAGCTTTGTTTTGACACTTATTTCCATGAATTTGTTCTTTGATTAGCTTTAGAAGTAGTTATCAAAAGAATAAATACATGTTGCATTCATTAACTTTCACCTGGTTTTACATGGTTTTATAAGAGAGATTAAAGATATTTATAAATTGAATTCCCTTATACATTTACATTATTGTGAGTATGCGTGGTTTAAAATTGGAATAGCTGACCAGATGTAAATTGTTTATTATAGCTTGCTTTTTAGGGCAGTTGTATTATTTTAAAATAATTTGAAAGTTAGGGAATTAAGAAAAATGACTGTTCTCGTTAATTAATGACATCCATTATCTTACTTTAGTGAAATGGTAATGAATCAGCCATGTAGGTCTTGACACTTAGGTTTTAACAATCAATGAAAAGGGACAATTTTTTCAGTTTCTTCGCAGTTTATGAGGATTTCATTTTATTTTAAACAAAAACAAAAGGAAGAAGGAAATATGACTTGCTACTTTGCACACACATTGTTTATTTCTTAGTAGAGAGAATACTCAATTTGGGGGCTTTAATGTTATTTATAGAAACTATTTAGTATGTTGTGTGTTTCAGTTTCAGAACGCAAACACTATTTTTGTATTTGAAACAATTGTACTTTATGCTTAACCAAGTAAAAGAAGATGAGAAAAGTAGTGCCCGAGGACAACGAAATTATTGTAGTGAATCTTCCTGTGGTGCATTAATTCATGTGTTTCTCCCTGCGCCTGGGGTTTAGCCACTCCCCAAAGCAGCCCAAGTTTTTTGTCTGTATTCTGTCCCCTTTTGCCTGTGTGCTCTGTTTGCTCTCTGTCCTTCAGTTTCTTTGTCTCTCTTTATAAATAAGTAGAAAACTTCTTTAGTTCAGAGAGCAAAGGGCCAGGAGAAGAGCTATGTTAAGAAATTTTTATTTGTGCCAACATAGAAGTGCTTTGTGGTAGGCCATCTGGACCGGAGGCTTTCCTCAGAATGTAAAATATGTCGTGAGATTTAGAGAGCTGTGATTTGTTCTGCACCTATCTGGGAAGACAGCAGGAAACTTAGAACTGGTTGTAGGTGGCAAGAATGGAAGACAGCTTGCCTGGTCTCGCTTCAGTGTGTGGTTCGTCTACACTTACGAACTTCTGCACTGGTAATGTATGTCTCCTTTCCTAGGAAATGAGACCTGTCTCACAAACTTTATTACTCAGTGACACGAGAAGTCTGAGGAGTTGAGAGTGATTCTAGATGCCTGCCTTTTTTTTGTTTTGCTTCCTCCCTTTAAATATATGTGTCAGTAAGGGCATAAATATTTGCCTGCATACTTTCATAAAATATTTAAGACTGTAACCGCTGTATAAACAAATATATTCCAGTTGTGAGGGCAGAATCAGCTTTGCTCAACTTGTTCTTTCCCTGCCTTCCCCCCCAAAATATGGCCATTATATTACTCTTGAGGGGAAAAAATTAAAACAGCAGCTTTTAAAGGAAAATAATCAAAAAGTACCTCTCTTAAATAATAGCAAATCAGTTTCTTGGCAGTTTATGTGGATTTCATTTTAGAAATTGTGTAATTAATCTTGACGTTTGATTCTATGAAATCTAATCAAAAACTTAATCAAAAACAAAATTATCTGTTTTTCTGTGTTAAATTAAGCAAGACTTTGACAAAAGGCCATTTTAATTGTGAGTGAATTCTGGTGATAGGAGGAAGGCTGGTCCTTCCCTAGGACCAGCCGTCATGCTCAGAGTACTGTAGCAAAACATTTTGTTTTTGTTTTTAATTTTTTTACTTAACACAATTTCTCTCTTAATTTATGCTAGTAGATGAATTTTTAGTAAGAATATCTTACAAGGAAAAAACAAACTTAGTTTTTATAAATAGAGAATAAGTCAACATTATTTATGTTATTGAATCCAGAAATTAGATATTTTCATATAATCATATTGCTAACTGGATGTAATTAATATTGTCATTTACTAAAGAAATAAAATATCCACGCTTTAACAGTTAAAATGTCTTATTTAATTAAAACTGCTTTGAGAGAAAAATTTGATTAGGAAACATTAATTTTTGCATAAATATATCTTCATGTGAGCTGCTGTGTTTTTATGAGTATATTTTCTTATGGTGTATTTCTAAAAATACATTTTAGCTGTTATAGAATTTATAGTGCATGACTTCTTGATATAATATTTAAATATTTGTCTTTATGTGACAATATTTGAATACAATCCCATTTTAGAACAAAACAAAATAATTTAAGTTGATAAATGCTTTCTGATGTGAATTTATTAATGTGACAATCAGTTGTAATTTTGTTTGTGTTTTGAGGAAATAATGTTTAAAGACAAGGTCTTCCTTTGGATGTGTTGTATTGATTTTTGTGTCTCTCATTAGCCTGAGAATACTCTTTTTGAACATCATGAAACTTACATTTTTACAAAAATGTTTTCATTCACTATGCATAAAGATCTACAAATTAACCAAACTTGTGTTGAAAATTTGGGTGCATTACTAAATATGTTTACATCACCAACAGAGTTACCTTTGCTTTTTTTTTTTTTACTGAGAAAATAATTTTGTTTATAAAGAACTTTATTTTGTAGAAAGGTCATCTAAAAGAGTATAAAGAAACAAACATCCCACTTCCCAGAGACCTCCAGTCTCTCTACACGTTAATATATGTATTATGTATACCTGTGATACACAGTTCTACACAGATATAAAATATACTATAAATGTACCCTGCATGTTTTTTCTCTCCTTAGTATGTTGTCACTCCTACCTAATAAATTTACTCACTTATGATTATAAATGTACACCATCGTTTTTGAGACCTACATAATATACCATAATGCAACAACCATTTATTTAATAAGTCATGTATTAATAGTCCGTTGGGCTAGTGCTTTTTAAAAAACTAAACAATGCATGCTGGTGTTGCTGTTTTCTCATGGTTCTTCACCCACCCCTATTAGCTCCTCTCATCCTCTACTCTTCTGCCATTACCACTCTCCACAGAAGGCCGGCCCAGTGCCCTAACGCAGTGCTTTAGAGAGGGGAGAGCACAGACCGGTTTTCATACTTGGTTTTTGGATGGTATTTTGTATCATATCATACTTTTTTGAAGTGGACTATTTTTTTTCCCCAAAGGTTCACAGGTAATGACTAATCTTAGGGTCATACCATTAACCCTCCAATCAAACATAAAAATCACCTGATTTAGTTGTTTTTTGACACAAAACCTCAGGGTTCTTTGGAAGTGCAAGTCCATTTTTTTATCTGTTTTGGAATTTAATCTGCAATAATGGCTTCATGGTCTCCAAAAAAAAGTGAGTAAATCAATTATGTAATGCAGTCATCCTTATCTGCTAACCTCTTTCAGAAGAGATAAATCACTCAACTTCCCTCACCCCCCAAAAAAGTATAACACAATATGTTTTCATTGTTTTTATGACACAGATGTTCTATAATCTGTGATTACCACCTTATACTACCCCTGCCCTAGACCATCAGAAGTAATTGTCATAAATTTTGTATATATGATTCCCTTGCTTTATAATTTTATTCTAAGCAATACATATTATGTACTTTTATATTTTTTGAACTTTATGTAAAGTTCATCTGTCTTGCTTTTTGCATTCGTCATTATATTCCTGAGATTTGTATATGATGGTGCATGTAGCCATCGTTTATTTTTACCACTCTGTAGCCTATAGTTACATCACAATTTATTTACCAAATTTACAGTTGGTGGACAGTTAGGTTTCCAGCTTGTTTCTATTACGAACTGTGCTGTTGTGAATATTCTTGAACATGTCTCTTGGTATATGTATGTATGCAAGAGCAGAGGTTGGGAAATTGCCTGGCAGGCCACCTGTTTTGTAAATAAAGTTTTATTGGAACATAGCCACCTCCAGTCATTTACATATTTATCTATAGCTGTTTTTTGTGTTATAAAAGCAGGTCTGACTAGTTGCTACAGAGACTGTATGATCTCCAAAGCCTGAAAAATTTACTATCTGGCCTATTACAGAAAAAGTTCGCCAACCCGGCTGCAAGACAGGGTATATACACCTAGGATTGGAGTCATAGTACGTGTGCATCTTCAGTTTTATGGGATGATGCCAGAGTTGTTTTTTTGCCCACCCCAAAGTCATTGAAACAGTTTACCTCCTACCAGTAATGTATGAGAGTTCATGTTACTCTGTATCCTTGGGAATACTTGATATTGTCACACTTTAAATTTGTTACCAGTTTGGTGAGAATAAAATGGTATTTCATATGGTTTTAATTTTCCTTTCCAAGATTATTGATGAGGTATTTGAGCCTCATTCGGTACGTTTATGTTTGCTTCTCCATGAGATACTTAATCAAGGCTTTTAAATTTTTTCTATAGAATTGTTTGTCTAATCGACTTACAGGAATTCTTTATTCAGAATACTAATCCTTTACCAGTTATACATGTTGCAGCTATCTTTTCCCAGTTTGTAAATTGCCTTTTCTCTTTATTGTGTCTTTTAGTGAGCATACACTGTTAATTCTAATGTAGTTATCAGTCTTTAGTTTTATGAGTGGTACTTTCTGTACCTTATTTAGGAAACTCCTCTACTTGCAAGATACGGAGATATTCTCTATATTTTCTAAAGGTTGTATAATTTTGCTTTTAATTCTTTAATATATTTAGTGTGTATGTGTGTGTGTGTGTGTGTGTGTGTGTCTGTTGGAGATAGAGACTGCAATATATACTTAATTTGTAAATTTTAGTTTAACTTGTGAAATTCAGTCATTATTTCTTCACATATATATTTTTTTTTCAGCTGGACTCTTTTTCTCCTCTTCCTCTGGGACTCCAGTGACAAAATATTAGTCCTGAGTCTGTATTTATCTTTTCCCTCTCTACATATATAACAATTTTTTAAATAGAAGAGGTCCTAATTTCAGAGGTTGTTTTCTCTTATAAACAGTTCAGAAAGCTTGGTTATCCAATAACCCATAATGTAAGCAATTAGATCAGAAAGGAGTGCAGACCAGCACTCCTGGTAGACCAGCATAGTTAATCAATCTGTAAAGAGGGAAACGTAAGCTATCATGAAAGATTCAAAATTTGAAAATGTGGTACTTTCAGTTATTTAATTTGAAATATAATAGCCTCTAGGGTATCATTTTATAACAGTGCTTGATGCACACAGTATTAATATTCTCGGTGAAGACCTAGTCATCGACAAGTGACATTATAATTGTATTCCCTTATTTGGAAGACAGGAAAGTAAGTATTTCATTTTAGAAAGATTTACATAAAATCATTGACATTCATAAGGTGCTAGAATGTTACAGGCAGGTCTCATTCTAATATGCTGGATTGCCAACTTTAGGATATTTAGAATACAATACAGTATATCTGCAAAGGTAACACATATTTCTTGACAACACAGAAGACAAATTATGATTCACTTTAGGAAATGAATAATGAACAACTATCATTGTAGTTTTAAAACTGTGATATTGAATATTCAAGTTTACTCGTTATATATACATTTGCTTACATCTCTAATGAAAGAGACATGCTAATAAGTTGAGTAGACTGATGGATAAAGGTTTATGGACATCCTTTCTCTCTTCTTCCTCCCCCCACCCCCCACCATGAGTTTAAGGATCATTGAGAATTCATTTATAGTTCATACTTTAACCCTCAAGTCTAGAAACTATTTTTAGAAGGAGCAAAGAAATAAGAAACTACTATGGTATAAGGAAATGGAACTAAAGGAACTAATATACTTTGATTAAGAAAAGCCCCTCAAAAATAGATATATTCTCTTTACTGAACAGATGTATTCCTAAAAAGTTTATTGTGAATGAGAGTGTGGTGCATTAGAGATTGGGAGAGAAAAAGTTTTCAAATTGGAAAAGGCAAGAGTGATGAATTCTAGAGTATCTCCAAGGAAGGAACTCTTGATCCCAGTTTGCTGTGTGACCATGAGTAAGGCACCTACTTTCCCAGAGTCTTAGTTTACTTATCTATAAAACAGCAGGAGGGGTTGTTGGTCTCTAAGATAGTCTCTTTTCTAGCGTTAGTAGTCAATGAGTGCAAAGTTAATTGCCTCATACTCTGATATATATTCCTTTATAAAATTGGAACTCTGTGCCTAGAGGAAACTTACTTTAAAAAAACTAAGCTTCAGAAGCAATGCATTTTGGCTTCGATGTAAGTTTAAGTAACAATTGATAAGTAACATGATATGTTTTGATTGATTGTGAAATACAGATAATGTAGAAATACGTTAAAAAATTTCCCTTTATCCCTATCCTTCTAATCTCTCCTGGTCAGAAGTAACCCAATCACCAGTTTGATGTGTATGCCTCTAGACTTTTCTATATGTACATTATATACCTACATAAATATCAAGTTTTTTGCTTATGTTTTAGAAGTATGTTTTGGTGTGCATTTGTGTATTTTAATAAATTATTCAGTATATGTTGTTTGGCAGTTTGTTTATTCCACGTAAACTGTCTTGTAGAGCTTTCCAATTTTTAGCTTATACACTTATCACATTGTTGCATGGTATTCTTTGGTGTGAACATATCATAGCTTATTAACCCATCCAGAGACTTTAGGTCATTTCCAATTTTGTGGCATTAATGAACAGTGAAGTAAAAAACACTATGCAGGATAATAACTTACTGAATCCTCAGTATATGGCAGTGTGCTGTGCGTCATTTCTTCTAACAATCTCAGGCTTAAGTACTAATTAGCAGACTTACTAGCATGAAGATATTACACATGCGGAAACCATTCAAAGAGCTGCTAAGCAGCAAACAGATTTACTCAAGCAGTGTAACACCAGAGCTCATGCACTATGCCACAGCTTTTATTGGGTTCCCGAAGCAATTCTTGCCCCTAAAAAGCTGAGGAGCCAAGATTTTACACAGGAAGGGTTTCTAGAATTTTAGAGCTATAAGGAACTGTAGAAATCAACTATTATACTCCTTTACCTCTCCTTTGTGATCTGGAATTGATCATCCAAACCAGGCAACTTGAGAGTGAAAGGAGCATTATGATAATATTTATTCTAGTGTTTGTCCTGAACAAATTGAGACACATGGATACTTTAACCTTAGCCGAGGCCACCATCACCTGTCACCTGGGTTGCTGCAGTAGCATCCTACCTGTTCCCCTAGCATTTACTCTTATCTTGTTTTGGTCCATTCGCACCCAGCAGCCAAATGACCTTTTTAAAACAAAAACCTGGTTATATCACTGAATAGTTTAAACCCCTTCATTGGCTTCATGAAAAAATATATATTTATTCAGTCCTCCTATGATTATTGTTAGAATGCAACGTGAAATAGAGTAAAGCACACTTAAATTGTGAGTCAAGAGTTTTGAGTCTCAGATACCTAGACTAGTTTGGTGACCTTGGGCAAGCTATTTTCCTTCTCAAGCTGTTTCCTCAAATACAAAATATAGATAGTATGAGGAAAAGGATGAGGTAATAAATGTGAAAGGTACAATACAAATGCAGGACATTGTTAATAGTTAACTTTGTGCTTGTTATGCCCTTTGAAAAATTGTCCTTGTGTCTTATCACAGTATCTAGCAACCTTTCATGTAACTATCCAAGTTTCACAAAATAAAAACCTTAGTCATGTTTTAAAAAATTCAAAGTACATAAAAGTTAAGTAACTTGGCAAAAGTAAAAGCTATTTACCATGTCAGTGCTAAAACGCAGGACTATATAACCTTCGCATTATAGTCTGGTAATCTTTCCACCAGGCTCTGCTGTCTTCCTAAAATAATTAAGATTATTTGTTTATTAAAATCACAAATACTTAATTGATTGTAATTTAAATATATAACTCATCCTTTGTAAATTGAGAATAATCCAGAAGAGCATGTCCACGTAATTTACTGACTTAAAACCTTTGGCTTACAAGTGATAGCTTGCAAAAAGGGAATTTATTAGGTTACATAATGAATTAGTATGAATGTTAGAGCAGCTCTCAGAACTGAAGGTCATGGCTTTAGAGACTAGAGCTGGAGCTTGGAGCAGTTGAGGCTCTCTATCTCTTCCTTACGGCCCTAGGTCGGTTTCCTTACAGCTGGCAAACCAAGAGATGGGCTCTACCTCCTTTTCTGGAAAATTGGGAGGATTCCAGTTAGCATAGCCCATATCTCACAACCAGACCTCTTTGGTGTAGTATAAGATGGAACCATATTAAGGGGGATCAAATTTATGGTGATGGAAGGAGAACTGACTCTGGGTGGTGAACACACAATGGGATTTGTAGATGATGTAATACAGAATTGTACACCTGAAATCTATGTAATTTTACTAACAAGTGTCACCCCAATAAATTAAAAAAAAAAAAGATGGAACCGTATGAAATTGGTAATAGGCAAATACATTTTTATCAACTAAAAAGGCCATTTCACATGTTTCAGTCTATTAATAGTGTGGGGTGGTAGAGCATGAAGTATCGTAGATTGACAGCCCAGAGGAACCTCAAAAAAGGGTGGAGTTCCACAAAAGAGAAGAGCTGCTGTTCTTCCTACTAGAAGAAGGAAAATGGGAAAGCATTCTGGGCAGACTGAAAAAATTAGTGACCATAATATAACACCCTTAGAGTATATGAATCAGCTAGACTTCAGCTAGACCACTGTGGAAATGAAATATATAAAAATTCCTAAAATGAGCGACTGAATTATTCTTATAACCATGTTTCCCCGAAAATAAGACCTAGCCGGACAATCAGCTCTAATACATCTTTTGGAGCAAAATAAGACCCAGTCTTATTTTACTATAAGACCAGGTATGATATGATATGATATATGATATGACATAATAATACACCTTAACATAATATAATACAGGGTATAATATAATATACCGGGTATAATATAATATACCAGGTATAATATAATACCAGGTCTTATATTAATTTTTGCTTTGTACAAAAGACGCATTAGAACTGATTGTTCGACTAGGTCTTATTTTCAGGGAAACACGAAAGTTCTTTTTTTAAGCATTTCAGAGTTTGACAAATCTGCCTTTATGTAACAAATGTGCCCAAAGCTCTCCAATTATACCTTTTGTACTCTGCTGTTATATGTTAAACATTTATTGAATGTCAAAACGTATCCTAGGCACCTTCCTCATAACAATCCTATTTAAACATGAAGAAATTAAAGTTCGAAGAGGTAAAATCATTTGCCTGAGATTATGCAACTGATTTATGTGGAACCAGAATTTGAAATCTAAATTGAAGATTAAACCCAACTTTTCTTTCCATATTAATACTTCTCAAAGATTGTCCCTGAAATACTTAAAGGCAGAAGAGAGTACATATGTATGCCCGAGAGGTCTGTAGGCATATATAATCTTAAATATGAATATTGTTTACTGCTTCATAATAAATAGTGAAAGCTTTGCTTTTTAAGTGGTGAGAGTGTTTAACTCAAATTTTGAGTTAAATGGTATTTTCAAGAAGCTGTATGGCACATTGTCTCAGTATGAGAAAAATGGCACGTTCTGCCTTACTCAGTTTATGTCAGTCTGGTCCAAACCATTCTTAAATAAGATCTAAATTCACTCCTGAATCTTTCTGCTTATAGTGAATTAGCCAATAGCAATTCAACTTTCTATATCCGTGAATTCTGACTGACCCAGCAGTGTACTCTAAAGTCACATAGCTTTGGAGGTAGTCGGTAATTTCTATGTTATAAGTAAACTTTAAGTATTATTTTTGTTGTGATATACTAAAGGCAAATATTAGCTGTGTGCTATATAGAAACCATACCTTTTCTTCAAGAGGTTGGGGCATTAGGGGGAAAGAAGGAACAGCAGAGTCTTTTGCTAATTACATAGCAGTATTTTGTGGGCTTTTGGGAGTATAGTAGTAAAGTGTGCTTCTTGGTCATTGATGCTGAAGGTGAGTGGTTTTCGATCTAATACATAAAAGCAAAACTGAAGTCATTTATACTCTTTTATTTTTATATAGAAGTGTGATAATGGTGTGGTAATTTAAAAGGATGCTTTGAATAGTTTGCTGTCTTGAAAGTTTCCGAAAGTCTGCAAAGTGATGTAGGTAGTGAACGTTTTCGGTGAAAAAAACAATTAAAGTGACGGTATAATGGGAAAATTTGACCTTGGGGAGAATTTTCATAATTTTATTTATATGTCAGATATATTCACTTTTACTATTTTAAATTAGTTGAAAGCTATACAGATTTTTGTAGAAGTTAGTCTGTATAAAAACAATGAGGTGTTTTTTTTCCAATTTTTCTCATGTTTTAGACTTATCTGGTATAATTCTTATTTGTCATTAGATTCTTTCTTAAGCAGTTTACTTTAAAAATATTCCATATTTTCTTTATTTTATAGATGATAGTATATCTGCGGCAAGTACTTCTGATGTTCAAGATCGCCTCTCAGCTCTTGAGTTACGAGTTCAGCAACAAGAAGATGAAATCACTGTGCTAAAGGCAGCTTTGGCTGATGTTTTGAGGCGTCTTGCAATCTCTGAAGATCATGTAGCCTCAGTGAAGAAATCAGTCCCAAGTAAAGGTAATTGTGTTGTAAAATAGGAAAAGTCTTGCTTTTTGCAACACTTTCTTTGCAGTAGTATATAAAACTTGTGTATTTTATCAGTGACCTTAAAATAGGCAGTATAAAACTATAGTTTCTCTTTTGGAATTGGGAGCAGTAACTATTGCCACTCTTTTAAAAAAATTTGCCTGAGAGGGAAAGATGGTAGTAGCTAGAAGAAGATGCTAAATTGAAGGTCAGTTTTACTTTTTAAAAAATTTTTATTTTTTTAAGATGTTAAAGACTTGAGCACAAAGATATGTTGAGGACAAAAAAGCAGCAGAGAGGAAACTATTTGTGGGGGAGAGGTGGTGGTAATAGATGAGGCAAGTTCCCTGAGAGTTTGAGAAAGGATCTTAGAGCAGGTAAGAAACTATTAGTCTTAAACAGAAGACTAGCATGGAAAAAGACAAAACTAAATGGACTTTGCTACATATCACAGTTTGGGGCTGGAACTTCATTCCTTATCACTGTCTCCTCACACAATGATGCCCTTTTAGAAAATAAGACAGTTCCTGGGTAGTGATAAAAGAGGGAGTAAATGTTTAGAATGGTTACAGTAGAAAATAGAAGGCCATCGACATATGAAAGAAATGCTCAGTGACCTTAAGAACAATAAGGTAGGAAACTTGGGGGATGGGCATTCATTCAGTCTGGTTTTGTGATTGCCATTCTTACATTATACCTCCCACCTTCAAGCACGCTGCGCCTAGGTGTTAATAGTGCAGACTAAGAGATAGATGGTGGCAGAAGGATCTTTTCCATTATTAGTTAGTAAGATAAGTGTGTCAGTGACAAGGGATAAGGGACTTGAGAGTTTGGCAAAAGACTTGATAGAAACCACTTTAGCTAATAATGTTATATTGTGATTTTTTAATTTTTTGAGAACCAACTTTGTGTATTGCCAAGATTACTCCAAATAAGAATTTATTTGGTTATAAATTGATTTTTATAACAGGATTCTGGAGTTAGAGTAGAATGAAGAGCCAGATAGTTGATAAATGTGGGCTTTACAGGGTAGATAAACTTGGCTTAGAGGAAGAACAAGTTTCCCATCTGTAATTGGTGTATGAGGTGTAATCAGACAATACAGTGAATATTTACATTTAAAAAATTTTATGACAGTAAAAGACGCATTGCCCTTAATCCCCCTCAAAACACTGTCCCTCACTTCGAAAACACTTATCCCATTGTTCTTGCCACTTTTTGAAGCAGTTCTGGAAGTCCTCTTTCTTGAGTGTCTTTACTTCATCCATCATGACAAGCTCCATGTCACACATCACTTCTGGTATAAGGCAATTTCTGTCAAATAAAAACATTACGGTATGTCCTCATCCACCTTATTTTCCGGATCTGGCAACGTGCAACTTCTGGCTCTTCCCCAAAATCCAATCAGGACATCGAGGCAGCCACGACAGCACAACTAAAGACACTCATAAAAGAGCACTTCCAGAACTGCTTCAGAAAGTGGCAAGAAAATGGGATAATATGTTTGAAGCGAAGGGGGGGAATATTTTGAGGAGGAGTAATGGCAATGTCTTTTACTGTAATGAGTTTTTTAAATTTTATTTAAACATTTTATGTAGTATGCTGTATATAAACATTTTATATATAGTATGCTATGGAAAGTAATTGGAAAAAATATTAAGTGATTCTTCATTATTGGCATTGTATATAGTTTAATAAAAGTCAACTATCAGTTTTGACATTAAACAGTATTAATATATTGTAGTATGAATATTTGGAATAAATAATTGAAGCAGAATATTTTCTAATAAATGAAGTTTTCATAAAATACTTCTTAAGAAAAACAATGAAATTATTCTGTAGGGATTTTGTATTTTTCCCCTTCAATTGAAAAGTAAAGTCATTTCTGATACAGTCCAAATTTTTATCTTATGTGAATCTTTTCTAGTCCCTTGTGAAATTAGAATTTATGGTATTCACTTTCACATAAACTTCTGACAGGACAATAATCACTATCATCTTCTTAAAGTATTTACATTTTCCAGAGGATTTTTCTTTAGAGATAAGACTAAATCCTCATGGACAAATAGAGTGGAATCCTTTTATGAAGCTATTGTTAAAAGTGTAGGTCAACTTCCTTATTGATGAAGACAGCTGTTATATAGGTTTGCTACATGGTGGTGATATGGGAGATATGATTTGGCTTCAGTTATGGCTAAAACTAAATGTTAATGACGTGCATGCTGATAGCTTAATGATATTCTACTATGTCACTTCGTAGTAGTATTGCCATTCACTAAATGCCACCTAACTAGTCATTGCAATGTTTTTAGTTTTCTTCTTTTTGTTTATACTCTCCAGTGTGCCAGCAGTAGAGTAGTCCCCCCTAATGCACAGGAGGTACATTCTAAGACCCCCACTCAATGCCTGAAACCGTGGATAGTACCAAACCCTATATATGTTGATTTTTCCTATACATACATACCTGTGATAAAGTTTAATTTATACATTAGGCACAGTAAGAGATTAACAACAATAATAATAAAATAGCACAATTGTAACAAATACTGTAATAAAGATTATGTGAATGTGGGCTTTCTCTCCCAAAATCTTACTGTATGTACTGTACTCATCCTTCATTCTTATGATGATGTGAGATAATACAATGTCTGTGTGATGAGATGAAGTGAGGTACTCAGAACGGTGTGCAGTTTAAAACTTAGGAATTGTTTATTTCTGGAATTTTCCATTTAATATTTTTGGACCATGGTTAACCGCGGGTTACTGAAACTTTGGAAAGCGAAACTGTAGATAAGGGAGGACTGTTAAGAGCTAAGCCCTATTTTTTCTTGAGTATATTATGCCAGAAACTTAACTGAGGTAGAACGTTTTCCCAATAGTTTTTAAGGTGCCAGTCATTTAAATTTCTCATATACCTTCTCTTCTGTTGGAGAATTCTTTCCTTTTGACGACATATGTTCATAATATATGCACCAGTTGCAACTGAATCTCTGCCAAAAGAAAAAAAAAATACCTGTACTTTGGAGCAAAATGGAAGGTCCAGGGAACACTTTGGCAGTTTTAACTGCCAGGGAGACATATTATGTCACAGCTGGTGCCTGGGAAACCTATTAAGATCTTTTGGGGTGACCAAATGAATGTAATTTGAGAATACAGCCCTGTGGCATTATGTGAAGACAAGCTGTTAGTACACAGTGGTATAAAAGCAAAGGAGTCAAATTTATCTGAGAGTGGGAATCAGTCATTTTAAACCAGGAAACTGCTAGTAAACCAAAAGTATTAAGCATTATAACTGCCACTTGAGAAATGAGAGAACCCAGAGGCAAAATTGAGTCGTAGAGGATGTCAGTTCTCCAAAAGAAACATTTCTAATTATGTAGAATCGGGGATGGTGTGTACTGGCACAGATGTGTTATCATTTGGCTTCTACTCCACATAACATTCGGGAGAAGACAGGGATTGCCATAGGTTTGCTGTAAATGTTGTTGATAAGTAAATTACATTAAGCAGGTTGGCATGTGTGAATTCCCTCAGTGGGGCCCTTGGGCTAAAATGACTCATAAATGTGGTAGGGGATGGGAAACTGTCTTATTATTTTGGCAACAGATCAAAGACTTCTAAACTGCTCTTTGAATATCGAAGTATATGGGTGGCTATTACCCAAGACCAGGAAGCAATTACCACGTATAGAATTCTATTTCTCTAAAAGAGTCAAATCCTTTGGTCATTTCAATTCAAAATATACTTTTTTAAAAATTAGTGGTCAGGAGTTAAAAAGGACTAAAGTACACCTTCCTGGGAGACAAGAGGAAAGGAGAAGTTTACAGGTAAAATTCAAATGGAAAAGATAAAATTTTATGGAGCATATGTAGTCCTCAATCTTCTCAAAGAATGGAGCAAAGTAATTGACAGAGATTGAAAAAAAAAAAATTGGCAGGGAGCTTGAGAATACAGAAAGAGTGGCAGAGATCTGCAGTTGGCATATAATAGGGAATCTGAGATAAATAACAGATTTTGAGTATCAACTAGAGTTCGTGCTCCGTGAACCATTTTAGCCTTCTACTCAAAAATTTCCCCATCCTGTAACGCCTCAAATTATTCCTGAAAATGATCTTCCCATTTTTCGTCTCTTCTTGGAATTGTTTTAAAATTTTTTTGTATGTCTCTTTTGTTGTTCCTGCTAGATTATATATAAACTTTGAAGGCAAGGATAGTTTCTTACTAACATAGCTACTAGCCTTGGAATGACACAGTAAATACTTGTTAAATTGAATGTGGAAAGAAGAAAGTTACAGAAACAGGAAGCTGGGGTTTAAAAAAAATTACTGCTTTAGAGAGAGGGATTGGGATAGATGCAAGAACAAGAGGGTATTATGAATGAGGATAGCAAGGATTTCAGATTTTGAGGTTTTGAATATGCAGCAGTTCCTAGTGATAACTTTACTGTGTAAGTCTAAATACAGTGAGTGTATTTGCAAACTGTCAGGCTAAGGTATCAGAAAGGTCATCCGTTTAGGACTGTCATCAAGGAATAGAAACCATATAATTAGTATTCTCATGTCATGATAAAGTATAAAAATTATTGTTGGCCTTCAACACTGGGATTTTGATGGTTTCCACTGTGATTAAGGCTAAATTGGTACTTTCCTAGTTTACAGACTTTTAGCCTAAATTTCTCTATTTCAGCGGGGTTGCTGCTCAAAAATAGAACTACTTTTGTACCTTTGGGTACTAGAGGTCACTGTTGCTTCTAGTCTTGAAGGCTAATCTTTGAGAGGGTTATGGCTCAGACTTTATAATGCCCAAGCACTGGGGGAGAAAGATATTTGTACACATACACATGCATGCATACATACGTGCATAAATGTAGCTAATGATGCATCCTAGTCAGGAACTTATATAACTGTAATAATCATTTTTATGTTCCTTTCTTCCAGTTGAGTTTCTAATAGTCTCAATTTCAAAGAATACACTTCAGACTTCTCAACTGAAAAAAAGGCTATCATTCACAGTTGCTTTTTGTTTTCTACCTCTGCTTTTACTTAACTCACTGCCTCTACTGTGGGAGATCATTCACTCTTTTATCCAGATGCTAAGGATTCCCAGTCCTGAGAGTTATCTCAAATTAAACTGTAGGATTGAAAGTGACCATGAAAATCTTCTGGTCTCTTACTATTTAAGTATCTGGTGACCTTGATGATTAAGTCTATTATCTGCTTAGATGTTTCTTTTCTCCCTACTCTACCTTGTAAATGCCTATCTATTATCATGGCACAGCTCAAAATGTCCCTCTCCACTAGGCAGAATTATTCCTTTCTACTTACTTACTTACTTAACCATTCCTTATGTCTGGACTCAAATCTTGATTTCACTGCCTACTATTATATAACTTTGAGCATGTTAATAATCTCTTTAGGCTTCCGTTTCTTCATCAGCAAAATTGTGATGATAGTAATAAATCCCTTTTAGGATATGGCGAAGGTTAAAAGATGTAACAGTTATAAAGTACTTAGAACAGTGCTTAGCACATAGCAAGTGCTTGATAATTAATATTACCCCACACCACTTACTGTATTGACAGTTGTCTATTTCCTTCATCTTTTCAATGTGCTAGGCACTGTTATAGGTGCTGGAGATTAAAGAAATAAAAGATACTGATTTGCCCCAAAGGACTTCAGGTAAAGTGAGAAAACAGATAAGTCAATAAGTACTAAGTACAAAATTGTGTGATAATTGGTATTAAAAAGTTAAATTTAGGGTGTTGTGGGAACACCTTGGATAAATAAATACCTAACTCAAACTGGAGTTGAAGGTTCCTTGCAGGAGGTGACATCAGCACTCATTTAACCTTGGTGGTCTTAACAGCCACTTATTGGTGCCAATTTCCAAGTTATCTATATTTTAAATTTTAGCACTTCAGAATTATCTACCTACTAGATTGCTCTGCTTATATGTCCTTCAGAATTTATAAATGTAAAATGTTCCCAAACTGATCTCGTCATCTTTTAAACCCTAAACATTTCTTAAAACTACCTCCTTTCCATTCACACTACCTAGCTCTTGTTTCAGGTCCCCATCATCTTATGTTTGGACCATTGCCCTGAAATCTCATCATACAGCCTTTAGAGCATTTCTCTAAATTATAAATTGACCTAAGTCGTTTTTTCAGCTTAAAACCTTTTAGTGGTGTCTGTCCTGTAGCTAAGGTCACTGTCTTCTGACTCCAGTATACCTCTGCCATCTGGACTCACTCCTCCCATTTGGGCTGTGCTCTCTCTTATGCTACATTCTCACCATATAAAGAGCTTTTTGTCTATCCCCACCCCTGCCCGTGCTACATATACATACACATCCCACTTTGCTGTTACATACTTTCTGTTCCTTTATACATACTGGAATAAAAGCCCAATATCTTATTACCTGCCTCTTCCTTATCTTTTAAGATTTTGTTCTGCATTACTTCTAGGAAGCCCTGCTTGAGCTCTGTGCCCCTATTCATCCTTACAGAATTATGTGTCTTTTCTTTGAACATCCATGATACCCTGTTTATGTTATTCTATTATTAATACTTATCACATGTTTTTATTGTCAGTGTGATTCTTCTGCAGGATTTTGACCTCCTTGATGCCAGTGGCTGTCTTGTACTATTTTGTAAACACAAGGCTAAGATTATAATGGGCCCTGAGTAAATATTTGATAGGTAGATGGATGACGAATACATGTTAATTTAGGCAAGCAGTGATGACTAGCATATGCCAGAGAGAAGGACCGTCCAGGTGCAAAAGCACAAAGGAGTAAAACTACTTAATTTAGGAGTTCAGAATAAACTAAAGCATGAAGTGTGAGGTTGGGAGTGTCAAGAAATGAGCCTGGACTAGTAGGTAGGCCTCATAGTGAAAGGTTTTCTTATACCTTGCTAAGGAATTCAGTTTTTATCCTGAGGGCACTGGAGAGTCATTAAAGGATTTTAAACCAAGGAGTGACAGGTAGATTTACAGTAATCCATTAATCTAAAACGATTATATCTATTGCGTTTTAACATATCTGAAGTAGAAGTGCATGTTACAGTTGATTGTGTCTTACAGTTCCCATAAGCAAACACTTCTTTCTAGTGGTGTTCAAGATAATGGTGCACGTTACACTTGATGGTGTATGAAATTCACAGACATATAGCACATTTTAGAAAGATCATTCTGGCACAGTGAAGAGAATTACCCTTAAGAGCAGGATTATACTGCAAGAAGGGAGTATAGAGATAAAGTGAGCATACTCCAGAAGAGAAATTTGAGGCAGTAGTGGTGAAGATGCATCCATTTAGTCATTTAGATGATGATTAAGTGCTCTCTATGTGCCAAGCACAGTGCTAAGCATGGGGAATACATACAAGAGTCACGGGAGAAGTAGGGTTTCCAGAAAGAGAGTTACAGATCATTATAAATGGTGATTAAGACTGTGAAGGAAGTAAGGAGGGTAGTGAGACAGTAAAGTAGGAGAGGCACTTTAGATAGGGTGATCATAAAAGCCTTCTTTGAGGAGGTGGAATTGAGCTGAAATTTAAAAGATGAGGAGGCGCCTTCCAGGTGAAGAACTTTCCAAGAAGAAAAGCCAAATGCAGAAGCATTGGTATAAGAAAGGATAGGGAGGAAAAATTGAATTCAAGATTTCAGTCGTATGTTCAAAAATCAAATCCACCTTGACTTTATCTCATACTGTATACAGAAATTAAGTTAAAATGGGTTGTAGACTTCAATGTAAGGACTAAAACCATAAAACTTCTATAAGAAATTATAGGAGAAAATCTTGGAGACCTTGGGTTTGACAAAGGTGTCTTAAATGGGACACAAACATAAGTAATAAGAGAAGACTAATTGAGCTTTATCAGATTTAAAAATCTTGTTCTAAAACTTTTGAAAATAAAAAGGCAAGCGATAGAACAGGAGAAAATATTTGCATAACATACATTTGTCAGTTGGACTTTTATCTAGAATATATGAAAAATTCTTACAGCTCAATAATTAAGACAACCCATTTAAAAATAGGCAAAAGATTTGAGCAGACACATCAACAGAGAAGATATATGGATTTCAAATAAGCACATGAAAAAATATTTAACACCTTTAGACATTAAGGAAATGCAAACTAAAACCACAGTGAGATGCCACCACGTCCTCACCAGGATGGCTGAAATTAAAAAGATTGATCATTCCAAGTATATTCAAGGATGTGGAGCAGCTAGAAATTCATACAGTGCAGGTGGGAATGTTAAATGGTACAGCCACTTTGGGAGTTTCTTAAAAAGTTAAAACATTCACTTGCTATACTACCCAGGTGTTTACCTTTAAAAAATGAAAGCATATGTCTACACAAAGTCTTGTACACTTATGCTCATTGTAGCTTTATTTGTAATAGTGTAAAACTGGAAACCACCAAATGTCAACAGGTAAATGAATAGAAACATTGTGGTATATCCATATAATGAGATAGTGCTGGGCTATAAAAAGGAATAATCTATTCATGGACTTCTCAGCCCAGATGAATCTCAAAATAATTATGCTGAATTTAAAAAGCCAGGCAAAAATAGATATATGTTGTATGATTCCATTTATATAAAATTCTGAAAATTGATTTAGAGTAGTAGGAAATAGATGGAGATAAGAGTTAGGGAGGGAGAGATGAATTACAAAAGGATGCAAGTAAACTTTTAAGGATGATGGCTATGTTCACTGTCTTGATGGTGATTGTTTCACAGGCACATACATACCAGGGGTGCCAAAAAATGTATGCAGGTGGACACTGCTCAACGTTGCTCAAGCAGTAGTTCGCCATAATCAGAAGTGTCTGGACGCTGATGGTAACCACTTTGAGAACCTCTTGTAATTGCAGAAGTCAAACGTGACTTGTGTGCATCTTTTGTTATTGGTATATGTTGAGTATTACAATTTTAATAGTTTTTTCCTTTCTTAAAGTGTGTATACATTTTTTTGGCACTGTACGTATGTGTATATATATATATATGTATGTATGTATGTGTGTATGTATGTCAAAACTCAGTAAATTGTACACATTATACATGTGCAACTTATTATATGTCAGTTATATCTCAATAAAACCAGAGGAAAGATAAACAAAAAGTTATAGAAGCATGACTTTGTCACCCTTGAATGTTGGCCGTAAGGAAATGGAATCAAAGCAGATTTTGTTCTCTGGTTTGTACAGTTAATAGGCGGTAATGTGTTTCACTATGAATCAGGTATGTCATAGAGGAGGAGTTTTGAATTGTTTGGTGGGAGGAGGGATGCATGAGTTCATGGGGAGATGTTCAATAGCAGTTAGATATGAAATATTCTGAGAAGGGTATGATGGTGTCAAGAGATCTGAAACCAAGATATAAAATATGAGCAAGAAAAGAAGATCCGGCAAGTGAGAGTGAAAAGATCCGGGCAGAAAGCTAAGAAGAAATTCCGGCAAGGGCAGTGTCCTAGAAACTTCAGGACATTGTCTTTGCCTGAGTGATCAGCAGTATTAGATGCTGAAGAAAAATTGAGCAAGATGAGGACGGACAGGTATCCACTGAATTGAGTGACAGTGAAGCCATTGGTGATCTTGGAAAGAAAAATTTCTGTGAAGTAGACGATAACCAGATTGCAGGAGATCGAGATGGAGGTAGGACAGTGTAGACCACTGGCCCTTTTCCGAATATGAGACTTGGAATGGAGGGGGGTGGATGCATTGCTGAGGGGGAGGGTTAGAGTTCCAGGACCAAGGAGCTGAGTATGTGTAAGGCAGATGTTTCAGCGTATGTTTTCTTACATGCCAAGGGAAAAGAAGCAGCAAGGAGAGAGGCTTTGCAAAGGGGTTATGCTATGGAAGCCAGCATTCATGTTTAAAACCCTAATCCCTGATGTCATAGTGTTTGGAGTTGGGGCCTTTGGAAGGTAATTAGGTCATGAAGATGGAGCCCACCATGATGGAATTAAGTGTCCTGGTAAGGAAAGAAGAGGAAGAGAACTGGCATGTGTCCCCCCACCTCCCATTTTAAGAAAACCACCATAAAACAATCATCTGCAAATCAGGAATTGGGCCCTCACCAGAACCCAGACTGCTGGCACCTTGATCCTAGACTTCTCCAGAACTGGGAGGAATACATGTTTGTAGTTTAAGCCGCTCAGTCTCTGATAATCTGGTATACGCAGCCTGAGCTGACTAAGGTTAAAACAGGGCAAAGAAAGAATAATAGGCCTAACAAGTTTCCTTCAGAAGCAGGTTGGAATGGGCCTTGGCAGTAAGAAGGCAAGACTGGTCTTAAAGAAGATAAAGGTGCGACAGAGGTGTAAAGGTGAGTCAGGATTAGGTAATGAGTACTGAGTGAGATAATGAACTTAAGCTCTGCATGAGTTACCAAGGATTTTGTATTTAATTTTTGAAATCGATTTTTAATATTATACAAATAATTTAACGACATTGAAGGACTTTTAAAAAAGAAAAAAATGACCCACAATTTTATCATATTAATGTAGGTTTCTGTTTTTCTCACTTTCATCAAAGGCTTTAACTTAAGGAAGGATCAGATCTATGTCTCAGATAAATCTGACAGAAGGATGGGAGGAGCAAGGGAAGGGTTATGAGTGAAGGTAAGCCTTGGTCATGCAGAACAGAAAGATGGAGATCTATCCAGAGACACAGAGGAAGAAGAACCACAGAATTTGGGGAGACAGAAGAGGGTCAGAAACAATTGGTTTATAACTTGAATGACGGGGTAATTAGATGCAATTTACCTTGTAATCAGTGATTACTTGCAAGTAATCAGTGCTCATCTCATCCTAACCCACCTTTACACCTTTGGTAGAGACCAATCTTGCTTTAGGACTGCTGAGGTTCACCTCCAACCTGCTTTTGAAGAAACCTGGTTTCACCAACTAGTCTTTCTTTCCACTCTTATAATCATTTTTCAGATTCATCTTCAATGGCTATAACTATCTGTTTGCTGTAGCCAATTAGTTAATAACTCAGAAAGTTATTTTCCCATGCTTGGTGACTTTATTATTGCAAATCAGAAGCACCTGAACTAAACGGTATCCTCACAGAAAGTGGGAAAGTGTTCAGGGAGGGGTATGCAGAGACTTTTGCTCTAATGGTAATTTATTTACATTTACATATTTCACAAGTCAGAACCAGAGTTTTGCTTCTGATAATGGCTGGATACAGGTAAGCTCCTTTGTATTCCTTTAATTAAAAACTTAGCAGTTTTTACAGGATGGAATAATTTAAACAAATGGGAAGACGTCTGCGGAGTTTTAGTTGGTCAGTTTTTCATTTTTTACACACAGTAGCATTTTAAGTAATGTTCTCTTAAAGGTTATAGGGGGCTCAGTTTTATAAATATATTAATGTTCAGGAGAGTATATTTCATAATCAGTAACTAAAATTTCACAATAACATTGAAATTACTGAGGAAGGAATCACAGCAATATCAATATCGATCACATCAGTATCAATATGTCAATTTAGGTTAGTAATTTCTAGAAATACTAAGTTGAGGTTGATGTGCCATTTGAGGCATTGGTAAAAGAATAGTAGTTATTTTTTAAATGACATTCAAGAGAATGCAGAAAATTCAAACACAACTGAAACAATTCCATTACATGTGAAAAGCAGAGATATAATATTTGTGAATTATACAGAGGGTGCCAAAAATATGTATACACATTTTACGAAAGGAAAAACTGCATTAAAATTGTAATACTCAGTATATACTGATAACAAAAGATGAATACAAGTCATGTGTATATCTCCGGTATATAGAATTATGTATATATGTTTTGAACAGTGCTAATAATTTGTTGGTGTTTTGTGAAGAGAAGACCCATAGGTTATTAATTTCAAATGAGCTATAGAGGACTTCATACTCCTCAGGCAAATTGTGACCCTAATCAGAATATTTAGAAACTGAAAAGATTATTCTGTTTATAACTAACTGGGAGTATAATATGTTTGTTTTTCTGTGGAGACAGATACTACCTTGGTGTGTATGCAGTACAAGATCTTCTTGAGTAAAAAGAACATGAAGACATTTTGTTATGTATTTGTTTATGAGAGGATTGGACATGATTTAAAACAGGAAATTCAGAAGTATCCATGGCTTATGTCAGTGTTGAGCTCCAGTTCTTCAGAAATAGAATATGTATACATAATTAGTCTCTGAAAGGCTTACATTATGTGTATATGTTGGGCGGGGGAGGTTCTGATAAAGAAATAAAAAATATAATAAAGTTACCATTTGTCAGTTTTTTGGCTCCAGAATTTCTCAGGTGTTGTTTTTAATTTTGTTTTCTTTCACTAATCACTATACAATCAACCACATCCACTGAGAGTTCAGTTTAGATTAACGATTTGTTATAGTACTTGATAATTTTCAGTCATATATTATGTTTTTGAGACATACTTTTTCACTCACATCAGCACCTTTTTCTGTTTTTCCATTCACTGCCATGTAGTTTTGAAGATGAATGATAAATTCTTCAGCTACCTTGAAATGCGTTTGGTTGAAGAATTAAACAGTAAACTGTAGGACTTAGAAATATAAGTTATATGTTGCTTTCTTTTTTAAAATTTTTTTTTTATTGTGGTAAAATATACATAACATGAAATTTACCACTTTAACTATTTTTAGGTGTGTGGTTCATGTCATTAAATACATATTGTTGTGCATCCATCACCGCTGTCCATCTTCAGAAACCTTTCGTCTTCCCAAACTGAAACTGTAGCCATTAAACAATAACTCCACATTCGCTCTTTCCCTTCCCACCCTGAGTCCCTAGCAGCCACCATTCTGTTTTCCATTTCTATGAATTTGACTACTCTAAGTACCTTGTATAATTGAAATCATACAATATTTGTCCTTTTGTGTCTGACTTATTTCACTTAGAATAATGTCTTCAAGGTCTATCCATGTTTTAGTATGTTTCACAACTTTGTTTTTTTAGGCTGAATAATACTCATTGTATGTATTAGGTTTGTGGAAAAGTAATTGCAGTTTTTGCAGTTATTTTTAACCTTTTAAACCGCAATTACTTTTGCACCAACCTAATATATACCACATTTATTTATCCATTCATCTGTCCATGGACATTGGGTGGTTTCCACCTTTTGGCTATTGTGAATAATATTTCTATGAACGTGTGTGTACAAGTATCTGCTCAACTCCATGCTATCTATTATTTCGGGTATATATACCTAGAAGTGGAATTTTTAGATCACACAATAATTCTGTGTTTAGTTTTTTGAGGAGCAGCTAATAGTGTTTTCCACAGCACCTGTGCCATTTTACATTCCTACCAGAAATGCACAAGGGTTCCAATTTCTGCACATCCTTGCCAACATTTGTTAATTTTAGGTTTTGGGGGTGGGGGGCGGTTATAGGTATTCCAATGGGTGTCATTGACTTCTCTTGAGATGAGGTTTGGGACATTGAAAGAGCATGAGAAATGGATTGCAGACTTTATGTTTTTTCATATAGTGGCTAATGTTTTTTGTTTTTGGTTATGTTTTTTTTTTTTTGGTGTTAACAAAAAGTAAAACAATTTACATTTCAAAAACCAGCTGTTGATATAGCAAAAGCAATGTTCAGAGAAAATTTATAGCTGTAAATGCCTGCGTTAAAAAAAAAGAAAGATCTCAAATCAGTAACCTTAAGGAAATAGAAAATGAAAGAAAAACTAAACCTGAAGGTAGCAGAGGGAAGGTAATATAAAGATTGAGATAAATGAAGTAGAGTATAGGAAAACAATAGAATTAATGAAACCAAAGTTTTTTTAAAAAAAGATCGACAAACCTTTAGTTAGAAATGACTAAAAAAAAGAAGGAAGACTTAACAGTTTACATCATGTACTCCTATTGAAAAATGGGCAAAGAACTTGAATAGATACTTCTCCAAAGAATACACAGATGTCCAACAAGCCCAGTAAAAGATTCGCATCATCAGGGAAATGCAAATCAAAACCACAGTGAGAGAGTACTTAATACTCACTGAGATGGCTATAAGTTAAAAAAAGAAAAAGTGTTGACAAGGCTGTGGTAAAATCGGGACCCTCATACATTGTTGGTGGGATTGTAAAATGGTGCAGCTGCTATGTTTGTTGATTCCTCACTAAGTTAAACATAAGATAACCATGGGACCCAGCAATTCTACTCCTAATTATATACTCCAAAAAATTGAAGAGATGTTCAAATGAAGACTTGTAGGCAAATGTTTATGGTAGCACTACTCACCAAAAGGTAGCCAGTAGCCAAAAGGTGGAAACAGATGTCCATCAATGGATGAATGGATAAACAGGATGTAGTATATTCATACGATGTAGTATATTCATACAATGGGATATAATTCAGCCATTAAAAAGAAGAAAGTACTCGAGATGCTGCCACATGGATTGAACCTTGAAAACATTGTGGTTGAGTAGATGAAGCCAAACACAGAAGAGCACATATTGTATGTGCTTCCATGTATGTGAAATATTTGCAATAGGCAAATCTGTGGAGATTAATGCAGATTAATGGTTGATAAGGGTGTGGGAGGGAGGAAGGTTGATAAGGGAAGGGAGGGAGGGAAAGAGGGAAAGGAGGGAAGGAAGGGAGGGAGGGAGGAACAAATGGTGACTAATGAGTACCGGGTTTCTGTTTGGGGTGATGAAAATATTCTGGAACTGAATAATGGTGATGGTTGCGCAACATTGAATATACTGAATGCCACTGAACGTACCTTTTAAATGGTTAAAATGGTAAATTTTATGAGTATTTTACATCACAATTTTTTTCAAAAAAGCTGTAATAAAACAGGAAGTCACCTGTTTGGCAGACTAGCACTAGATCTGATGACAAGTGATATTAGCATAATCTGGGACGTTACTGTACCTTATAATATGTGAAAATTTTCCTGGGAAGTTTCAAAAGATAAATACAGTAGTAGGTCTCCCACTTCCTCTCTTCTGAGTCATTTGGTCTTTGCTGGGTCATTTGGTCTTTCCATATAAGGAATATCTATATTCCTTAATATAGATACAGGAATCTCTGTATTAAGGAAGCAGATACAGGTGGCCCCAGCTGCTCATTCATATCAACAATGCTGTGTTAAACCATCATGTGTGGTATTTTAGGTTCTATACATAAAAGTTTTTAAATCTGTGCTTTTATGAAGAGAAGCAAACAAACAAAC
Organism: Rhinolophus ferrumequinum; assembly: GCF_004115265.2. Lineage (NCBI taxonomy): Eukaryota > Metazoa > Chordata > Mammalia > Chiroptera > Rhinolophidae > Rhinolophus > Rhinolophus ferrumequinum. The sequence continues at coordinate 42,422,348 of NC_046296.1, read as the reverse complement.
ATGAGAGTGGCTAGAGTTAAAAGTTAGATTTTCTTGTGTGTATGTGAGAAAACTGGGTCCAAACATTCAAAATTGTTCTCTATTACCAAATCTTTAAATAAATTTGTCCCTTGAATAGATGTGTCTGTTTTGTGACTTTGAATCTTCCTGTCCTACTGTATAAATTAAGAAAGCAGAGTTACTTTGTATACTTATGGTTTATTAATATGGAATAACATGCTAAGCTTTAACATTGATGATTTCTGGGATTTCTAATTAAATATCGATAGGACCTGAGCTATTTCTGAAAATCAGTGACATGGAGAGTTTTGGTTTACTTTGAAGCACAACTTTGGATCATGTGCTTTAAAGATGATGCTATGTGTGGAGAGCAAACCATTTAGCTAGGTAATGAGTCGTGCTGCCATTTAGCAACTTTGCATGGCTTTCGTGTGTTTTCATCAGATTAAATCTTGAGACAGTATTGTATTCTGTATACCAGGGGTAGCAATTTGCTTACTAGTTCCAAACACGAATGGACTTAATTTTTAAAACTCCAATGTTTGAGAAGTATTTTGAAGTTTGATGTTAAAAAAATTTTTCTTAACCATCTTTAGGCCAGCCAGGCATTCGAGAAGCTATTTCCATGTCCTGTATAACCAATGGGAGTGGTGCAAACAGAAAACCAAGTCATACCAGCTCTGTCTCAGTTGCAAGAAAAGAAACTCTTTCATCTGCTGCTAAAAGGTATCCATTTGTAAGGGGGGGAATCTAACATAGAATTGTCTGAATGTGATAACTCAGTCTACTTTTGAAATGAATATGAAATAGGTCTTATAGAATTTGAGCGTGTCCTTTGAATTCTCTAACTCTGAATATAGAGACATCCAGCCTATACGCACTCAGTTTACATTCATTGTACCTACTGAGTTGTGTGAGGCAGCTTTTAGTTGTTACTAAAGAAAGAAAGCAGATTCATTTCATGGTTTTATTTACTTTTTTAACAAGCGTTTGTTGAGATCAGCATCACTATATTTAATGTACTTACACAAATGAATTTTCTGTAGCAAGTGATACATTTGATACAGCATGCTTATTTTATTATGAAAGTAGTATAATTGACATACAGTATTATGTTAGTTTCAGGTGTACAGCATAGTGATTTGACATTTATATACCTTGGGACATGATCACCACGATAAGTCTAGTACCCATCTGTGACCGTGCAGTTATTGTGTTATTATTGACTATATTCCCTATGCTGTACATTAATTATATCCCTGTGACTTATTTATTTTATAATGAAGTTTGTACCTTTTAATTCCCGTTCACCTTTTTCATCCAAATCTCCGCTTCCTCCCTTCTAGTAACCATCAGATTGTTTTCTATATCTATGAATCTGTTTTGTTTTTAATTCCACATAAGTGAAATCATATGGTATTTGTCATTCTTTGATACAGCATTTTTAAAGGAGAAATAGAATCTTTGATATGTATCTGCATTAAGAGGAGGTGAAATACTATAACTTTTATTCTTCAACTATGACTGGAAAATTAAGTCTTAATTCAAAATACTGTAATACTGTGTGTTTGTGTGTGTGTGTGTGTGTTCGGGGAAGAAGGGCAGGAGGACAGTGGAAATACTGCAGTATAAAAGTTTGGTGGATTACAGATTTACATTGTACATATATGTTCTTTTCATCAATTTATTGTTTCATCAAAATTGCTTTTGTGTAATTCCTAGCAAATTATTCCATATAGTGTTTGGAGAGACCACAAGAGATCAATTACATAATCTTACAACTATTTTCTTCAAAGAATGATTGAGGACCTTCAGTAGTAGAATAATATTTACAATGTACTGATGGAAAATGGTTACCTCAGTAAACCAATGCCAGTGACTGAATTATTCATCAATGTGGATTTATAGATGTTAACCAGACATTTGGCTACAGGAATGGTGAAGAAATGACAAGATCTTTAGGCCTTTTTAAAGCCCCTTCTAGAATTGTCGTTGAAGTCATTTTCATTACAAAATCTAGACTTTCTCCTCTGTAGCATGCCAAAATTTATTACCAGTGCTCCACTTTCAAGAAACAAAGGATAAATTATAAGAAAAACGCATAGTGGAAATTTTTATTACAGCTTTTAATCAACTTCCTTTTGTCCAGTAATAGTTTGGATTTGCCCCATTTTCTTACATAGCTAAAGTATAGTGCAATGATCAGTATTATGCATGATAGTGACTCAGCAGTTACTATGTGAGTTTGTTACTTTATGATGCAGGGGCTCTGTAAAATTTTGCTTTTAAATAACCAAGCAGGAAATTCTCTTTCAGGTTGTACTGGGCTCACATAAGGTTAAGTGACCTATGCATTCAGGATAGTTTGAAGAACAACAAGAAGTAATTTCTAACTGTTACAAATTTCAAAGTTAGTTGGATATTTTTGAGGTAGAATTGTATTTCTCAACACATACTTTAAAAAATTGAACATGAAGTGGGTACTGAAAGGTATCAGAACTAAATCAGATTAGGAAATGTCACTGTTAAAATTATATTTAACATTTAAAAATATTATAATGTAATACATTATTTATACTATGTATATTTGTTTAAAATGTCCTTTGATTAAGTAAGAAGTATAGACAGTTGATAGATAGTTTTCTATCTTTCCAACCCCGGAATTCAAGTCTTGATTTCATCTGCTTTGTAGCGTTGTCAAAAGTTGTTTGTGTAACGTAAGGAATCTTATCCAGTATGATTGGGAATGGCAGGTGCTTCGTTAATCAAGAGTCAAAGAGTCAAATTCTGGAATAACAGAATTTATACATAAATATTTTAAATATTTTAACATAAAACATTTACATATATTCATCTGTCAATTTGAAAGAGCCTCTCACCCCCCTTTCTATTAGGCTAGTGCAAAAGTAATTGCGGTTTTCGCATAGTTTCCTTATTGACTATCTTGCATAAAATATAACCATAAATCATTTTTATAACTTTTTGTTTCATTTTTTTAAAAACAGAGTAAGAAATTTAAAACTCACAAAACAATATGAATTAGAACCCATATCTTTATGATTTTTTTCCCCTCAACCTCTTACAATTGTCTCACGTACACAAAATATAATGTTTTGGTTTTTGATTTCTTTTTTTACTAACTCATTTTTATAGAATCTTTCCAGAGCATTCAACTTAGTTTTCATAGAAATTACAGTTCTCTTTTCTATGTATATTTTGTCAATTTTCTTTGTATTTAATTAACTTACAATTAAAATAACGAGTATCACTAGCATAAACAGATTCAGGGGAAGAAACAGTTGACTCTTGGTAAGTTTGAAACTCAACTGGCGGGAGCAGAAGTATACAGAAGAAATGGGAATTAGGATAACCTACTAAACATGAGCATTCAGTGTGCTTCCAATGTCAGTATGTTTTATAAACGTAATGGGAAGTGTCACTAATGCTCTGATTTTGGTAGGTTGAAGTCAGTTAAGAGTTCTTCTATTGTCCCCCAAAATCTGCCAAGATGGCAAATGCCTTAGAAGTCATTTTGATTGAAAGGGGCAATCTTCGTAGATAAAATACCTTAGAGTCTTATAAATTCTTCACTGAAGACTTTAATAACTTCAGAATTTTCAAAAAAAATATCTTCATTGTTGAATGAGAGCAGTATAAGTTGTATTAGCTGTATGACTTAGGATTTTGAATTCTATAATCACTTTTTCCATCATTTGATATATATTTTTAATTTGTTTAAATATGTGTTGTTCCATGTTATACTTTATTTTACAGTGGTACAGAAAAAAAGAAAGAAAAACCACAAGGACAGAGAGAAAAAAAAGAGGAATCTCATTCTAATGATCAAAGTCCACAAATTCGAGCATCACCTTCTCCCCAGCCCTCTTCACAGCCTCTCCAAACACACAGACAAACTCAAGAAAGCAAGAATTCTACTCCCACCAAAAGGTTTTAACTGTCCCCAAGTACAGCGCTAGGCAACGGTTGTAATGATACCTAAGTTCTGTGACATGGAAAAAGTTGGCTATCCATGGATTCCAAGAGAAAGCTGGGTGGCTTTTTTTTTTCCTTCTTTGTTGCTGTAATCTATATTTTAGCACGTTGGGAAATGAAGATTTAAGGTCAACAAGATTTCTCATTTAAAACTGGGGAAAAAACTAAGTTATAAACAGTTTGATAACCTAAAACCAAAACAGTGTTTTTATAATAAAATTACAGAATTTTAAAAATTTATATATAACTATGCATAAATTTATAGCCATATATAATTTAAAAATTGTCATATATAATTATCCTCTCCACATTTGGGCATCATTACAACCATCAACTTGCAGTGGCCCCTCTCAGCAAATGGCGCTTCATTGTGACTGCATCTCAGTTTCGGTTTTGGGAGGATAAGTTCTTCCTTGAGTAGAAAAGTGAATCCATTTCACCTGGTCTTTTCTATGCTAAAGGCTTGCTTGAGGGCTTCTCTCTGTGTCTGTAATAATTAATATTTTAAAGTTACGAGAGGGGGAGAAGGAAGAAACGTTCTAACAATGTGTGTGAGCCTAAATTGGGGATCTAAACCTGCATGCTGAGAGTTCAGTGCTACAGCTGCCTTGTAATCAAATATTTACATCAACTTAATGAAATCTGCCTGCTTTAGAAATGCTGGTTCCAGCCGTATGATTAGGTATAGATATATTTTATCATCATACTTCTGTTTGGAAATCTTAGGAAATTTTAAACCGTTCCCAGAACTGGCTAGGATTTTAGTAAAATAAATGACAATCATTGTTAAAAATTTTTATAATATATTTTATTTGATCAGTTTAATATTTTGCCTCAAGTCTCTAATGGAAATTTGAGAAAACAAAAAACCCTTCACTTCATTGATGCATGTTTAACATTTTAAAAATGCTCTCTCTGTGTATCACACAGATTCTTATGCTATCTAAATGGTTTGTAATTCTTTTGCCTGTTCTCATATGGAGTTTTTCTTGGATATAGCTCATTAATGTTATACAACTTTGGAGTGTGTGTGGTTAAAGGTGGCTTTTTTAATAATAAATCTCTTTAAGGTTCTAATTTAACTTGGTGTCTTCTTTGTTCCAGATCTTTTTTTCAGCTTCTTAAGGTCTCTTGGAAATGTGCTTGCCATTCTAAATTGCTCTTTGGATATACTATTGCAAGAAGTCTTGAAGACTGGATGAGTTGTAAGATAGTTAGCAATGCAGCCAAAAACTCATTTATAAATATAAAAATTTCAGTTATAAGTATATGGAATTAGTATTGATAATACAACATTCTTGTGTTAAATCATATGTAGTTCTGGTCATGGGTAAAATTGTCTCTGAAAGATAAAAACAAGTTTTAGTCCCACAGTTTATTTAGAAATTGTCATTTTTACCATATATAACGAGGACATAAAAAAACAAAAATAGCAGCCTTGTAATGACTTAGAGAAAAGTACATGTTTTTTCATAGATTCACAGAGTTTCACAAATTATGAGAAATAATGCTTCTTGGAGATTTAAGCAAATGGTTTTTTCCCCATTAACAACAACAAAAGTACATTTTTTAAAAAATCAGGTAATATTTTTCTAATGAATCTTCTAAATAATAGTGACAATTATAATACAGAGTTGGCCATTGCCTTGCGTAACTCCTTCACTCATCCAGGCAGAACCTTTCAACTAATCCTTCCTTCTGTTTTCTGAATTAGCTTTAGGAAATGTTAATTGCTGTTTTATGTTCTATGTACACTGTAAATTACATGTCATTTTACTGAGAATTTTTCTCTAAGAATTTAATATGTTTCTTCCAGCATAAAGCGACCACCAACAACTGAAAAGTCACATAATTCATGGGAAAATTCAGATGATAGTCGTAATAAATTATTGAAGGCTGTTTCAACATCAAAATTAATATCAAAAGTTATAAAAAATACAGACAAGTAAGTATTATGCTTTCTAAGTTGTATCTAAAAATTAATAATTATGTGCCTATCATGTTTGCATGTATAATTAAATGCTTAGCTTGAATCCTTTTTTAAAAAATCTATAATTTTATGTTTTTTCTTCTAAGTGCATTTATTTTTTTAAATGTTCTAGAAAAGGCGATGTCTTCTTGTTAATGCTCCTCAACTCATAATAAATCAGTGGTCCCATAAGATTTGAGTGTTTTTCATAAGTTCTTTCTATGCTTTCATCGTTTAGGTAATCTTATAGAATATCCATTGTTCTATAAAATAATATATATTAGTAGTTGAGACCAGTGAGAAGCTTTTTAAAATACTGAAGCTTTTAAAAATCGCTTCTAGAGATTTATCTGGGATGTGGCCTAAGCATTGAACCTTTTACAATTTCTTCAGGTGATTCTAATGATGAGCCAAATAAAATTATAAAATAAATGTCTTTAAATTCCTTTTGTAGGCATAAAGATGTCATCATCAACCAAGGTAAATAAATCCCTTTTTAAAAATATTTATGTTGCTTTTCTACATCAGTTAAATTATTACTAATTGTTAGGAATATTGACTGTTTTCATTAACTGTACTTTATTAGCTCTTAATAAGTAAAGAGAAGTGCATTATTATAGTCATTTAAGAAATGCTCAGTTTTTATTGTAAGATATGTCATTTTTGTCTCAACCAGCAAAAATGTCAACCCGTGAAAAAAACAGCCAAGGTAAGAATAAGCTGCGTAGTTGGTCGCCTTCTAAGTTAATTTCTTCCTGGATCTCTTATTTGGCTTTTCATTATTTATACTACCCGACTTTCCTCTAAATAAAGGAAATATGGTAATTTGAACTGGTGAATCCATCTATTTTTCTAAAAATCCATCTTATTTCTGTGAGCTCTGAAGATTCAAGGTCAACAGTAGAAATAAATACATTATTACAAAGAGGTATAAAACACGGAAATTTCCCTCTTTTTCAAAACAATAAAAGTTGTACTTAGAAAAGCCATTTAAAAGATTGATAAATTTTAACTCAACTTCCTGTCTTGCCAACTTCATTGCAAATAATCACTCATTTCTTAAAGCTCAGACTGAAAATACAATGAGTCTAGCAAATCCATTTCCTCTTAAATTTTTTTATATTATAATTTCTGACTACTTGCTGTTGTTGGCTTGTTCTGACCAAAAGAAGAGCAGACTTTCTGTAAATATGTATTTAATTGCAAAGTAGGGAAGTTTTATACATTAGTTTTACATTCTCCTTAGATTGCCTGCAAATTAATTGAAGCATGCTGTCTAAATGAAAGCATGTCCTTTCTGTGCATGCTTTTTACAGTTCATTTCTATGTGTCATAATTATTTTTATTTTCTGGGCTATTATATTAACAATGTGGTTAAAATTTTTCTTAGAGATTTAACTTGACTCCTATGGAATTTTACTTTCTTTGATTCTAATAGGAAAAGAAATATTTATTTGTAATCTTCTTTGGATCATATGTTTTTACATAGAGATTTTAAATGAAGTTGATTTTAGGTGGCATTCTTCTCGATCTTACTTTCTCCCTCTTTTATAATTAAATATAGGTTAAGTAATGGTTGAAATACTTTAAGAAAAAAAATGAGATTTTTTTTACAAAGAGAACTCTTATTATTATATAGCAAAACATTTTTAAAAATAGAAGCAATGATATTTAGTGGAAAAAGTAGTGAATGAAGAATCTCTGTGTTTAGTGCTTGGTCCTGACTCTTCTACATAATAGCCTTGTGACCTAAGCAAAATGATAATGTCTGAGAGTTTTCTAATCTGAGAATAATAACTATGAAAGCTTATTTCACATGACTGCTGAAGGATGAAATAATATATATGAAAATACTTTAAAAATAGAAGACACTGTAAGTATTAAAAGATGCTATTATTATTATTACATGTTTTGGTTAAAGAGCTTAAGTTTTATAAAATCCTTCTACGGTAAATGAAAACGGGCTACCTGCCTCTTTCTCATGTGGTGGTATGTTCTTTGGAAGGAAAAAGGAACTTAAGTTTAGTATATAAGTGAGTGGTTTGTGTTGGTGACAGTTTTCAAAAATCTTCAGGTACCGTGTTTCCCCGAAAATGAGACCTAGCCAGACAATCAGTTCTAATGTGTCTTTTGGAGCAAAAATTAATATAAGACCTGGTTTTATTTTACTATAAGACCCGGTAATATAAGATAATATGATATAATATTAATTTAATGCCGGGTCTTATGTTAATTTTTGCTCCAAAAGATGCATTAGAGCTGATTGTTCGGCTAGGTCTTATTTTCAGGGAAACAGGGTATGTAGGTAAATAAATGTATTTAAAAGGGGAGGGTTTTGCTATGGAAGCATCACTAAGCAGGTTTTTAGCCCATGTCTGGGAATAAGGTAGGAGTGAATAGCTAGAAAAGGATATAGAAAAATAATTTAAATTCTGTTACAAGAATTTTAACTCAAAAAGATTGTCCCAGATGTTGCAGTTTAATCCTGTCAAATGTTGCTTGCATTTAGCCTTATTTTTGGAATTTGAGCCTATTCCTTTGCTACTTTAATCAGCTACCATGTTGCCCCGAAAATAAGACCTAGCCAAACAGTCAGTTCTAATGCGTCTTTTGGAGCAAAAATTAATATAAGACCCAGTCTTATTTTACTATAAGACCCGTTATGATATGATATATATGATACAGTATAATATAATATAAATAATATAATATAATACCGGGTCTTATATTAATTTTTGCTCCAAAAGACAATTAGATGGGCCGGCCTGGTGGCTCAGGCGCTTGGAGCTCCATGCTCCTAACTCTGAAGGCTGCCGGTTCGATTCCCACATGGGCCAGTGGGCTCTCAACCACAAGGTTGCCGGTTCGACTCCTCGAGCCCTGCAAGGGATGGTGGGCTGCGCCCCCTGCAACTAGCAACGGCAACTGGACCTGGAGCTGAGCTGCTCCCTCCACAACTAAGACTGAAAGAACAACTTGAAGCTGAAAAGCACCTTCTACAACTAAGATTGAAAGGACAACAACTTGACTTGGAAAAAAAGTCCTGGAAGTACACACTGTTCCCAATAAAGTCCTGTTCCCCTTCCCCAATAAAATTAAAAAAAAAAAAAAAAGAAGAACCAAGAGTAAGTAAAATGAACCAATTGGTGGTATTCAAGTAATAATGTCTGTTTAAAAAAAAAAAAATGACCATTAGAGCTGATTATCCGGCGAGGTCTTATTTTCGGGAAAACACGGTATATCCTATCTGCAGTATACTCTTACCGCTAGAGTGTACCTTCAGGGAGAACTCTTATGCTTCAGCCTGTTAGGTAGCTCAGGCCTCACTGAAATTGAGACAGTCTATAGAGAGAAGTGGATGGATTCTAGGCAGTTTAGGAGCTAGGTGGAATATAAGAGATAACAGAGGGAATCTTTGAAAGGCTAGTTTGAGCAACTAGGTCAGAGGCATCTATAAGTAAGGAACGTTTGATGAGGACTAAATGTACAGAAAAGAATTAAGAGTGTGGTTTTGGACAGTTACACTTGAGTTGTCTATAAGACTTAATGTACCTGTAGAGATGTATAGCAAGCAACATAGTGTAGGTGTTTAAATACATGCATTTTGGAGTCCAGAGACTGGATTCACCATTACTTAGCTATGTGACCTTGAGGTTACTTCACCTTCTTAAGTCTTGTTTTCTCATCTATAATTGAGAAAATAATAAACTCTCAAAGGATTATTATAAAAATTAAAGCTAATGTGTTTAAACATAGTACCAAGTAAATTTTGGTTTTTAATATATATAAGTCTGGCTGTAAAATTTTGTACTCAAATGTATAAGGCGAAGATGACCATTAAGTAGATGATCTCTGTTTGATATAAATTGTAGATACATTTTTAAAGTTTGATATTCGTTTTGCATAGCATATTTCACAATATAGTTTCTTACATGTCAGATATTAATCCAAAATATGTGTCATTTTTGGACAGTCTCTTAAAAATATGATTTATTGGTTTCTTTAGCTCTTTTTTGACAATGACAAGTGTGGCTTGCTCCAAGCCATCTAATTTGATTTGGGAAGAAACCTACTTACATTTGGTACATATAGGTGAGTGGTAGCAGGGAAAACTTAATGTCAAAGGCCTGTACTTCAGCCACAGCAGAGGAGACGACCTGTAAAACTGCATATTCTGATCAGCACTTGGGCAGAAGGAAGGAAACCGTGGATGAAAGCAATAGGAGGTGGACTAGGATGTACATAGGGCAATTTCTGAGGCTACGTGTGGGTGGAAGGACAGGTTATACCACTAAAAAGGGGCTCTTACTGACTTAGATCTTTATCTACACTCAAATCCCAGAAGCCTAAACCCTTTTCATTGCTCTTCTCCCTAATTCTGGTGGATTCTGCTCCCATTGAAAGAGAAATAAAGACTTAGTACATCAAGTTAAACTGAATTTTTCCTACAGGACAATTTATTGTTAGATGTAGCAGTTAAGTTCTGGCACAGCACTATTCATTTGGTTAAGTTACTGATTAGAAAGTTTTTTGAGCTAACTTGGGGGACTATAAGCACCTTTTGTAAAATCATCTATTTGGAAAAATAGGTAATAGTCTGACAGATTTTGTAATAAGCAAAATGAGTACAGCCTGTAAGCTTGAGTTATCGAGTACATTATAATTTTTTAAATATGAAAAATAAGCGTCACATGTCCTCATTTCTAGGGTAGAACCTGAACGCCCTCAAATTATTACATGTTACTGTTTTTTTCAGGCTTGAATATTAAATCATTTTTCCCTTGTAGCGTCGAAAACTTGTGCTGTTTAGAATTAGCACATGATTAATTATCTGATCATGTTTAGAACCTGAATGACTCAGATCCTTACTGGAGAGAAATCTGATTGAGGAAAGGGAACTCAGCAATCAGCAAATCACGCTCTTACTTCCTCTTATAGTGCATCTGACTGCTCTAAGATTATATTCATTCTTGCTTAACTACAGAATCGATGCAGTAATATCCTGACTACAGGTGTGTTTAAATGGAAGGATATCATTATAGTATCTTAGAAAATTGAGAAGCACTTGGCTATTATTAGCTATCTAGCTACCTGTCAAAAATGACTTCGGATAAAAAATACTTTAAAAGTCGTTTTGAAATACATACTGTCTAAAATCCTTTGATAATTTGTTATAGCTAAACAGTTGTTCAAATAATCTAAAAATATAAAATCATTTACAAAATTGGAGGGAAAAATCTAAATAATTGTCCTTTTAAAAGCTTTCCCAGTTCTGATATGTTTCTTTATTGTTCTTTATCAAATACATATTTTAAAATTCAGTAATTTAACAAGTATTCATTGAATGCTTGTTTTGTCAAGACCTGTCCTAGGCACTCAGGGATTCAGCAGTTACAATGTCTGAACTCTGTGGAACTTAGATTCTATATATAAGAAGTGGATAATAAATATTTAATATGTCAGGTAATACATACTGGGAAAGAATAAAGAGAGTAGAGAATTGCTATTTTATACAGAGTAGTCAGGGAAGACATTTCTGATAAAGTGATATTTGAGTTACCTGAAGGAAGTGAGTGAAATATGTAGCTGTCTGGAGAAAAGCACTTAATGAGCAGAGAAAGCTAGAACTCTGTAAACCCTGAGGCAAGAGCTTTCTTGCTATGTTAAGGAACAGCAAGGTCATTGATCATAGTATGCATGCAATTTTGTATTTGTTCACCATTACGTTTATAAAATATAGGTTCATTCTAAGCAACAGGAGCTTCATTGGGCACCTCCCTTAGGAAAGGAAGCAAAACGGTTTAGTGGAAAGAATGTACTAGAAACATGAGACCTCGTTCGAGGTGAAATGACCTGTACCACAGACATTTATAGAATCAGAATCCTATAATGACTAAAATTATGAGTGTAAGTTGGGAAGGAGAAGCTCAAAATTCCATTTGCCAAAGGAAATTTTAAAAAAATGAAACATTGGTCATCTGATCATTTTTTTCTATGACTCTGAGTCCTTGAACCTCAGTCCCTCACATAGAGGGACTGGAAAAAAAAAAGGCTCTTTTTTTGCAGCAAATAGAAAAATGGAGAGCAGCCCCTGTTCCTTCACTAACTTGTTTTAATCTACCTTTTAAAGAATTTGAATGCAGGTGCTTTTGTTCCATGCCCTGTGTTGTTTTCTGACCTGTTGACTACGGGCATGTTCTGTCCAAAACCCTATCATACCCGTGTAAACAGCATTGTATCTGAAAGAATAGCTAACATTTACCTATAAAATATACAGGAGGATAGTGTCCTATTGGTACTGTATATCATGTTACTTATTGAGACGGAGGAAGTATATTGTTACCTGTTGAGACGGTGTGCAATTTGAGACAAATCAAAAAGTCAAAAGCCCTTAATTGAGCTATGGATAGTATCTTTCCTTGTTAGTACTGAGATGGTACCCAAAAGTTTACAGTTCCAGAATTTAGAGTGTGAATAAGGAGGAAGGGCAGGAAACTGAATACTGCATTTCCAAAAAAAAAAAAAAAAGCTACTAAAATTTAGATCTTGGGCCTTTTAAAATAGGCTATATGAACATTACTTAGATCCTTAGGTCTGGGCTTCTTCAAATATTCTCTATTTTAAAAGGAAACCAAAAATGGGACCTCTCTCTATTGGAGATTTTTTTAAAAGCCCAGCGAAGCAAAGATCTGAGTTCTTGATGTTGTGGGTAACAATCTTCTAGATTAAAATACGTTTAAAGGCTGTTGAACTTTTCAAAAACTATCCCAACTTCTAAGAATGTGTTCTTGTTGTCCCTTTTCCTTATTTTTAGCTGAGAAAAAAAAGCCCGACTGCCTCCTTTGGACATGGAGAACATGACTTTTCACAAGAGAACATCTAGTTTTGTGAATATTTATTTTATTCTGGTTAAGCACTTTTTGCCCATACTGTATTTTCACAACCATAGACATAATTTTTTTTTTTAATCTATACTAAATAATGCACTTAACCAGGAAAATCTCCATTCCTCAAACCTGCCAGTTAACTGAGATAGAGATAGCATGATTACAAATTCATTTTGTCCAGAAAGGGCAATTAGACTCCATGGTGTGTTGCTCATTCTGACATTTTCCTGAAGCGCTTTGAAAAGAATTTTGAAACTTGTGATAGTCTTAGCAGAAAAAAGATACAGTTGATCAGTGACGTATACCAAGATTTCAAGAAAAGGCATAGTAAATCATGTGCCACATTCCTGAACTATACTCACAGTTGGTTCTTCAAGGAACAATTTCACCAAAAATATTCTGTTGATTATTTCATTTAAGAATGCTTTTTAAACTTTTTAAAGATTGTGAAGTATTTTAATGTCTAAAATTGTGTGTTAATAATATACCAATCACACATGTACTGACCACCCAGATTTATTAGATCTTTATGTATTGCTTTATTTTACTGAGTTTTTTAAAAAAGATAGCATTAAAGGTAAAATTGAAGTCTCTCTTTAATCTGTTTAATTAGAATTTCATATACAGGTTTTTATTGTTCCTCTGGGGCTTCCTGATTCTCTTTCTATTATATTTAATTGAGAAAAGGGTAGAGGGATAAATATTTTGACATTTGAAGTATATTTTTTGAATTTTTTTAAAAAAATTAAATCCAACTTGGTATATTCAGATGAAATGAAAATTCTTTTCATTTATTTAGTACTTAAAATAACTTTTCTTGGGGATATAAATGAATGAGTTGAGGGAGTTTTTAAAGTACAAGTATATTTTGCTTAGTTCAGAGAAGTTTCCAGCAATACAAGGTCTGACAATTAAGTTCGTGAACTTGCCACCATGCGCTTATATTGGTAGCACTGTACAAACACCTTGGTAAGGTTTCATAACCTTGGTATATCAGTGTCTCACAGCTGTGTTCATGTTGAAGTGTGGCGAGGTCTTCCTGAGTGGCGTTCATTATTGTTATTGCGTGTTTTTGTGTGCCATCACGAGAATGTCTGATCTTGAATTATAGCAACGAACAAACATTAAATTACTTGTTAAACTTGGCAAGAGTAGAAGTGAAATCAGCAGTATTATTAGTACAAGTTTATGGGGATAATGCCAAGAAGAAAACGGCAGTGTACAAATGGATTAAATGTTTTCCTGAGGGGAGAGAACGTGTCACTGATGAAGAGCGGTCAGGGTGGCCAGTAACGAGCAGAACTGACGAAAACATAACAAAAATTTGTCGAATTGTGCGTCAAAATTGTTGGCTGACTGTAAGAAGCATAGCAGACCAAATAAACATCAATGGAGAAACAGGAAAATCTTTTCATGAGAAAGATGTGTGCAAAAATGGTCCCAAAGGAGCTCACTGATGAACAAAAGCAAAGGAGAGTTGAAGTTTGCCAAGACCTTTTGGAGAGGCAAGACGATGTTTTGGGCTGTGTTATAACTGCTGATGAAACATGGGTGTACCAATACGACCCTGAAACAAAGCATCAAAGTGCACAATGGAAGTCAGCCAATGCTCCATGATCAAGAAATTTCCATCAGTCCAAATCAAGAGTGAAAATGATGTTGCTAACCTTTTTTGATATCAGAGGGATTATTCATTATGAATTTGTGCCAACTGGACAAACAGTTAACTAAGGTCTACTACTTGGAAGTGCCGAAAAGGCTACGTGAAAAAGGTAGATGAAAACAACCTGAACTTCTCGCCAACAATTCATGGCTCTTGCGTCACAACAATGCCCCAGCTCACACGGCACTGTCTGTGAGGAGTTTTTAGCCAATAAACAAATAACTGTATTGGAACACCCTCCCTACTCACCTGATGTGGCCCCCAATGACTTCTTTCTTTACCCAAAGATTAAGGAAGTATTGAAAGGAACACATTTTGATGACATTCAGGACATCAAGGATAATACCACAACAGCTCTGATGTGCATTCCAGAAAAAGAGCTCCATAACTGCTTTGAAGGGTTGACTAGGCAAATGTTGGTGCATAGCTTCCCAAAGGGAGTACTTCGAAGGTGACCGTAATGATATTCAGCAATGAGGTATGTAGCACTTTTTCTAGGATCGAGTTCACGAACTTAATTGTCAAACTTTGTATAGCAAGTCTTTTAGAAGTTTTATATATTCTGTATTGTTGGAATAGACTTCTTTCCTATCTTTTCCCAAAGAAAGACTTTTTCAGGCAGTAAAATAATCTAAAATGCTTAAGTAAACTCCCATATCTGATATATTCAGGTAATTTTGTGACAATCACAGTTGTAAACAAAAACAGCAAAGAGAAATCTAATTAAAGGAGTTTTAGGTTCAAGAAAGTAGTTAACTGCAAGTTGATTTATTATGGTAATTAGTATGAGTTGATTAGCTGATGTGTAAGACTTGCTAATGTCTCTGTTATAAGCTCCTAAGGGGCTTGGTTCACATCTCTTACACCTTCATTGTGCACCCTCAAATACCCCCCTCCCCCAGTGTAATTAAAAATTCAATAAAATTTATGTCAGTAGCGCTCTGCCTATAGAACAAAGAAAATTAAGGTAGTATTTTAGTACTTGGTCAAATTTTCAGATTTGGGTTCTTGTCCTAGCCAGTAAAACTAATTGCATAATATTTGGCAAACACTACAAGTAAGAATTTTTTGAAATCTGTCAGACAGGAAGATTAGTTTATATCCTTCTGAATTTAACCCACCCCTTTTTAAATTTGGGGATCTACATTTTTTATGATCTATTTTTACAGCTAGACCTTTGTAAAGGGATGAAATTCAGATTTTATGATAGTACAAATCAAATTCCCATTCAAAAGTCCAAAGATCCTTACAGATTATATTGTTTCATTGGAATTTAAAAAAAACTATTACTACAGAATAGCTGGGTCATTAAGTGGTACTTGAAGTCTTTTGTTTGAAAATAAATTATTTTTTAGAAAAGATTTTAGCTTACCTAAAATGGTCTTTGTCACTTACTACTATAAAATTGTAATCAATATTTCTAGCATCTTGTTTACCTGTCTGTCGTTCAGCTCTGTGAAGAATAGAACTGGTAATATCAGAGAAAAAGGTCAAACTAAATAAAGATTCTTTAATTTTCTGTCTGTTTGCTGGAATTAGATAGCATCACATGCTACATGCTACATTTTAGTGAAATATAAAGTTCAAACTCCAGTTTGGATAGATTGTTTAGTTCTAAAGATTGTAAAACTAAAAAAAAAAAAAAAAAAAGGATTCCGAAAGTAAAACTTGGAGAGAGAGAGGTGCTTTAAATGGTGGGCATTCTCAAAGTTCTGCAGGCTTTCTACAGGCAGTAGTACCCATTCCACAAGTAACTGTAGTCAGAGTCCAAACCCCTGAAGCTCTGCTGTTGTATTTGAAGGACTTTGTTATTTATTTATTTCTAAATAGAGAGACTGTGAGAAAAAGAACTGGAGGTACTGATCCTGAGCACAGTGCTAGTACTGACTTCCTTCTCCCTCTGCCTGAAGTTTTCTTTCCACTTTGTTATCATCTGGCAAAGATTAAGACGTTTTGATAAGCATCTTTTTAAATGTATAAACAACTTCATATATCAGTTATTTAAATCAGTATGAATCATTTCAGCAGCACTGCTTTTCTTAGAACCCCTGAGATAACTATCTCACAGAGTTTGGATTGAGAATATGAAGATCATTTTGCAAGTTGGAGCACTTTGGGGAACAGGACAGCCTAGGGGAGATGCTAAAGCAGAAGAGTAACAAAACCTGAGGAGACAAAAGAGGAAGTGCTAGGAGGTGTGGCAGAAGGACGTAGAAAGGAAAGTGTAACATCAAGTATTTCAAATTTTTGCCTAGCATTCACTCTTCTCAAAGATAACAGAGCAGAAAGATCATCTTCGTCATCTATTTTACTCTCTGATTTCCTACTGTTGGGTCCACAGCTCAAGCTAGTATTATTTGGATTATGAGTAAGCTATGTTGTCAGGTAATTGGACCTGGACTAGCCTCAGGACCTCACCATTGTCTGAACAGTATTGTCCAACAAAAATATGACATATAACACATGTAGTTTAAAATGTTCTGTTAGCTACATTTTAAAAACTAAAAAGACAGAGGTAAGATTAAGTTTAATATATTTCACCCAGTCTATCCAGAGTATCATTTCACTGTGATCAATATTTAAAAATCATTAATGAGATATTTTACCTTTTTTCATACTAAGTCTTCAAACTCTGGTGTGTATTTTACACTTGACAGCATATTCGCCATTTGGATGAGCCACATTCACAGTGTTGAATAACCAGTGGCTGTCATTTTGGACAGTGCAGATACAGAACATAATTTTAGAATGAAAATGCTTCCCAAGTTCTAAATAATAGACAAACTTTTGGAATGCAGTCTGAAAACTCATTTGACCTCTCTGAGCCTTTGTTTCCCCTTCTGTAAAAGTGGATTGGACTAAGTGAGCTCTAAGATTTCTTTCAGTTCTAGTATTTATAAGTGTCTAGAGAAATGAACCGGGCATTTGTGGTATTTTTATTAACAGTATCCCACAAAATTTCTTTTATCATTTAGCTATCATTGATCAGATTCAATTGCGACTACTTTATTTGAGCATAATACATAAGCCAGTAAGTGGTAAAGCTAGAATTCAAACCAAGGTCTGTCTTTACCACCAAACTTCCCATTCTCTTCACTGTACTGTACAGCCTCTCTCTGAGTCCCAGGAATTTGCATGGTGCTAGGGTAGGAGAGAAAATGATGAGGTTAATTACATTTCGGTAAGCAGCAGCTTTATTGTTGAATACTGGTAACCCTATGCTATGTCTACTAATTATCATGAGATAGACAATTTTAATAATTACATTCTTTTTCTGGACCACCAGGCTTTTTAATGTTACTGATCTCATACTCTTCTTTGATCAGTCCCATGGCCCATCCCATCCCCTTGAGTTTGACAGCTAGAAAGGAGCATTGGAGTAAAACAAACAAATTTTGACTGTTACCTGACAGCACAGGTAAAGAAAAAGAAAAAGTCTACGGTGAGAATTTGACTCAACAATGATTGACAAGGAAAGAGGCTCATCTATATATTTTACCTAATTCCCAAGGTAAAGGCTGTCTTCTAAAAAAAAAGAGGCTGCAAACTAGTGACCCTGTGTGCTGTATGCAGGCCAAAGGTGTGTTTTCACATGATATTTTATTTTCCCTTTTTTGGCAAAGGAGTAAACATTTTAAAATTGTAGATTTTGCAATAAATTATGGGTATCCTACTCTTGAAAAATGAGATCTAGCAACACTCAACCCACGTGTTTCATGGAGTTGACTAGCTTCTGCCTCCCTGAAATGGGGTATGCCAGTGCCCCCACCCCCAACCAATCATCCTGTGTTCTCCCACTGCTCTCATTTTGCATTTCCTGCCTGGGCCTGTAGATATTTGAGTTTGCGACCCTGTTTTAAAGCGTACATGCTAGAATCAGCAGAATTGTGGCTTATTTGCCTACACTTGTTGTTCTGTGGACAGTCACTTTAAAGCTTATTAAGAGATATTACTGTGTGTTAAATCATGTTTTATAAGCAATTCCTAGACACTGTTTAGAGTGGTCACAAATCATTCTCAACGGGAAGGGAATTAAATATTGTTGAGAACATCGTATTTTACGTCACAGCATAATGCCTTATTTAATCAGTCATAATTCCGAATAGTAGTAGTAGTAGTACTTTATGTCTTAGGAAAAATGCCAAAGTCACATAGCTAGTAAGTGTCCCGATCAGCCTTTTTCCAAAGCTCATGTTCTTTCCACTATAATGTATTGCCTGCCTCTCAGTCCCAGGAGTTGTTTGCAGTGCCTAGATTATATACTTGGCCTCCAACATATATATACTGGCAGTATGCAGGCAGGGAAAGCATCTTCATCTTAACATGCATTGCCGTTTTATATTATACTAGAAAGTTGACAAGCACTAGATAGATAGATCCTTTGCTTTTACTTAGTTGCTTGTGCTGCTTGACAATTTATGAAGAAATCAATACAGTATTCCGAGCTGTCTGTATTAGCAAAGGAGAACATTTGCTTTTCTTTGATACTATGCCTAACCTATTCCCTTTGCTGGACATACAATCTCTTCTAAGTGGTGATAGAAGCATTTATTAGCTGTTTCATTTTTTTCATTCAGAAAGCATTATGACATACACCTGATCAGAGATCCTGGAAGAAATTCCAAAGGACAGGATATCTGCCTTTAAGAATTTATAGTCTTAAAAAAAAAGAACTTGAATGAAAATTATATAACAAATTCACACCTATAAGAAAATACACTGTACAAAACAGGACAAGGGGATGTAGGTGAAGATGACTGCAGAAGGGAAATAGTTACAGCTGGTAATCATTTAGTTACCAAAGTTCAGCTATGCTAAAAATCATCAGGAAGCAGAGCCCACTCTTAGATTCAGAAGTAATAGAGACGTACATCATGTGGTATTAAAACCATGGTGTGGGAGGTCTTAGCCTGTTCTTAGATCTTAGAGGCTGAGCACACTGTGAGTAATAATAATAAAAATAACTTGAACTTCTCACCCATAACAAGCACAGTTTTTAAATCTGCCTGAAGAAATAGTTGCAGACATTCAGCAAAGTAATTTGTCTTTCCTTCTTTCATGGTTTGCATTATAGAAGCTATTGAATTATATGCTCTACTCCTTCGTGGCCTAGGTCATTATTAAAGGTCCTAAGGTTGTATCAGCCTCTGGTTGAGGATCACGTTTTCAGTCTAATGCTGTTTTCATATTATGCCAGACAAGTTTGCAAGTGTTAGATACTTCCTATGCTTTCCTAGTCAGCCCCTTACTTTCTCCTCCTCTTTTAGGTTCCTTTGTAACCGTTTCACTATCAACATTTATTAAACCTGTCTGTATGTAGGTGGGAATGGTGGGGCCAGGGATGTGTTGTTTTGTTTTGTTTTGTTTTGTTGTTTAAGGAGTAAGATACAATCTCATCTGTTTGATTAAGTGAAATAATTGTTTACATTTACAAAAGGTGAATAATATTGATTTGATTCTAGAGTTGTCTTTTTGACATTTTTTATTTTAGTCTGTTACAGATCTTATAAACAGCTATTGGTTTATGTAAATAAAAGGTGTTTTAGAATCTATGCTACTAATTAGAAGCTGTTTCCTACCACCGTGTTTAAAATGTTTAATGTATTATAATTGAATTTAATTGCTTAGATCCAAGGCTGATTGTAGCCACAATTGTGAAGTGAGGGACACTGGTCCTCTTTCCTCCCAGCTCTATTCACTTCCATGTGTAGCAGAGTGCTTAGTCTCTCCCTGTCCTGACTTAGAAGGGTGTTTGACTCCTCTCCTTATGGTATGTTCTGAGGCCATGTTTCTTGTATGTCATTAAACATCAGTAGGTTGGTCATGTAGAGTGGTAGACGTGCTTATTGATTACCCTGATAATCTCTGTCTCTTTTCAACTGTTAGAGAACCTTCCATCACAAAGTTATTTTCTTTTGCGTTTTTCTACCTCAGCCTTCCTGGTCATATTGAAATCTGTCAACTTATACAGATAAATTATATTTTAACTACAAAACTATTCTCATTTAAGGAAATGATTAGTTGTTTTTCTCCTACAATGGTTCGGACTAGGTCTTTATAAAAAAACAATCATATATAATGAGTCTACAACTCTAGCTATTTTTTATCGTTTTTATTACATCACATTAATAATCCACTTTTCTATGATTATTCAGAAAAGACATGTGACTTAACTTTTGTCTTGTGTTTCAACAGAAGGAGAATATGTTAAAATGTTTATGCGAGGTCGGCCAATTACAATGTTTATTCCTTCTGATGTGGACAACTATGACGACATCAGAACAGAACTGCCTCCTGAGAAGCTCAAACTGGAGTGGGTGTATCCTTTTCTAACATGACAGCAACTTTGTTTGCTGCATTTAAGAAAAATTAGCTTACCTAACCTATCAAAGATTTTTATACCAAAAAAGTCAACGTAATAAGTATAACAACCACTTGAGAAAGTAAAAAGATGCCATCTATGATCCTTTCACATCACGTTACATCTGTTTTGCTATTAGCAATTTAAAATCATCAAAATCAACATCTTTGGATAGGGCAAGCAATACTCTGTGATTATCATGGCAGATACTTGTGATGTGGTAGAAAAGGCATTGGACTGGAATTGGAAGACTAGTGTTTGAGTCTTGGCTCTGCCACTTACCCCCAGTGAACCTTGTTTTCTTCATTTATAAAAAGGAGTTAATAACCCCTACCTCACAGGCCTGTTGTAAAGAACTAAATAAGAAAACATCAGTTAAGTATTTTGTGAATACTTAACCTGTGAAATAATGTGAATTATTTTATTAATCAATGCAGGTTGCTTTTAATTCCAGAATTAACTTCTGTTCTCAGCCAGACCTTTTTTTAAAAATGACCACATAAAATGAAGCTCTCCTAATTTCACTTAGAAACTGTCCCTTTTAGAACCTCTAAGAAACTCCCAGTGAAATAGAAGGGAGCTAATAGTGTGAACTCTGCTTTCTGCCTCCATTTTCCTGCGTCGTCTTCCCTCACCCCTTGAATCTTCCCTCTTGTGGCAGAAATTAGCTTGGGAAATATCACCAATTCTGTAACTCCCTACAACTTAAGACACTCTGCCTACCAGACTGTGCCTGGCTGTCTTTCATTCATCATTTAGGTCAAGCATAAATATCACTGTCTCAGATGGCCCTTCTTTTGATCCCTTTCTTTCTCTCCGTTTAAATTACATTCTCCTTTTATGCTTCTCCTGGCATCCTGTTATTTTTCTCTCCGCAATTTCTAGTGATACATGTGATGTTTATTTCTGTCGTCTTAGCCAGAACAGAAGCTCCAGAAACACAGGCTCCACATTGTTTGTATGTTCAGTTCTGTGCCTGACACATCAGGAACTCAATATGTATTTGTTTGTTGAATGAGGAAACTAAGGTTTAAGCCCATTAAAAGACTCGGGGTTTTACAAGAGTTAGTGACAGGACACGAGTTTTCTAGTTCCAGTTCCGTCCTATTTACATTATGCCTTTCTGATTCCTTTAAGTATCCTTAAAAAAATTGTTAATTTAACGCCTTGAAAATTATGCTTATTAAAAACCTTGACTCTTTTTCTTTTAAGATATGGTTATCGAGGAAAGGACTGTCGAGCTAATGTTTACCTTCTTCCTACCGGGGAAATAGTTTATTTCATAGCATCAGTAGTAGTACTATTTAATTATGAGGAGAGAACTCAACGACACTACCTGGGTCATACGGACTGTGTGAAATGGTTGGTATCGTTTAACATTGTTCATTTTTTTTATTTCATGCTCTTTTTTTTTTTAATGTGGGTTTTATTGGAAATGATTTCTTGTGGAGAGCTCAGAATTTAAGGATATTATGGTATTATGTAGAATATATTTTTAAAAGAAAAAGGACACAGACCTCCAAAATGGTGCTATGGTGTCAGCAGTCATAAACAACATGACCTTTAAATCTCGATTGGGACCTTTTCTGCTTTCTCAGGTCTTTCATGGTCCTTTTCTTCTGGCCTGTAGTATCAAATACATGTGGGACACGCTAGACTTTTACATATATCTGAGAGTGATAATTGGTTACTAAATACTTACTGAGGATTTAGTCTATGCAGATAAATTTTGGACTTGAGGCTTTTCTTTTTGGGAGACAGAAATCATGGCTGAATAAGGATCATAAGTATCCCATAGGGTATCAAAATAAAAATGTGAGAACACCTTTTAAATGGTTTTAAATTATTCCATTAATTTTGCTGCTACTTAGTTAAGTTCAATTATTTATTGCTTAAATTCGTTATTTTCCAGCATTTAAAATCTTTTCTATGTCAGTACTATTCTGGCAACTATGTCAGAAAAAATATGTATGACTATTAGAGTATTGTGTAAATATTATTAAACTTTTAGAGATAATTAAAATATTACGTTTTACACTGGAAGAATAATGTATGTACAGAATTATTTATTACAACATTATTTGTGATAATAAAGATTGAAAACAGCCTAAAATTCTTTTAGCTGGGGATTAGTGAAGTTGTAGTGTACCCATAGGTTACCATGCAGCTATAAAGAACGAATGAGGAAGCTCTTTGTGTATTAATATGGAAAGATCCTTAATATACACTCCTAAATATAAAGCTTAAAAAACAGGAAGATGTGCACAGTGATTTACCATTTGTAAAAAGCAAGTGGAAAATAAGTATCTTGGCCTCCACATATGTAAATTTTTTCCAGAATTATTAAGAAGAAACTGATTATAGTGATTATCTGGTTGGAGTTGCAGGGGATGTGGGGGGAGTAGAGAGACGTAGATGAGATTTTAGCAAATGGGGCAGGGTAGGAAAGAGACTTTTCTCATTGTATCTTTTTATAGCTTTTGGTATTTGAACCATGCAAATGTACTACCTAATCCAGAAATTTTACTTTTTAAAACATATTTTGAAAGATCTGAATTACTTACGGTAAAATATTAATGTGTTAGATTTTTAGTTACTTTTAATGTAGTTGACTTCAATTAAGGACATAAACTATTTAAGTAAAACGGAATAGTATTTGTTAAAGAAACATACTGATAAACTCTAGCCTCTGTAGTAATCAAAGAAAT
This sequence comes from Rhinolophus ferrumequinum, assembly GCF_004115265.2. Classification (NCBI taxonomy): domain Eukaryota; kingdom Metazoa; phylum Chordata; class Mammalia; order Chiroptera; family Rhinolophidae; genus Rhinolophus; species Rhinolophus ferrumequinum. The sequence goes on along the minus strand of NC_046296.1, from coordinate 42,398,767 downwards.
TAAAACAAGGTACTATTTATACCAATCAAATTGTCAGGGCATTTAAAAAGATATAATTCTTAATCAGGGGAAATGGTAGTGAATCTTATTAAAACATTTTCTTATGACAATTTAAATTGATACTACTCTCTGGAAAGCAATGAGCAATACATAACAGAACAAATAAATTTATATTTCTCAGTTGATCTTACCCCTTGGTTGCAAGATCGTAGAAAGATTCGAGATAAGAACATGAAGACATCGTTTAAACATTTTTGCTAGTCACTCATGTTTATCATGAAAAATGTGGGCATATATGCTGTACTATGTTTAATTTGTACATAAAAGTTCCTTGTCCCACGTTTGACCTATAAGAGTTGAGCATTAAGAACTGATTACCAGGTTGGAGGCACTAAGTGTGACGATGCCCACTATTGTGTTCCTTTGTAGAAGGTAGAAGTGATAGAAGAGCTGTTAAGTCAATGATATGCGTAAGGATTATGTAACAAAATGGAAAAATGCTTATGTTTTAACAGATGAAAATTACACAATAAATATTGCATCATCACTATAATAAAGCCGTGTGAATGTGTATATGAACCATAGGTACAGGACTAGAAAGAAACTTGTACAAATGAAAGCTGTTTAATTTGTCATGCCACAATTGTGAATAACTATTTTCTTCAAATTTAGTGTTCCATTAATTGGTCTGTTGAGTTTAACAAAGAAAGAAGTACAGCTGAAAGCTTAGAAAAAGAAATCCTGATACTTGATGTTTATTTGATTTGCTAAACAAAATAAAAGAAATGGGTCACAGATTTTTTTTTAATGACTGAAAAATCTGTTTGAAAAATGCTCATACTAATGCATATTTCTGCTGTTTCATATTGCCTGTATTTAAAATTGTTAATACTGCTTTTTAGCCTTTCTATACATCCTGACAAAATTAGGATCGCAACTGGACAGATAGCTGGAGTGGATAAAGATGGAAGGGTGAGTGGCATGGTTTTATGCCTTCTCTACCTAGTGATATTGCTGTTAGAGTGGAATTGATGGTGATTTTTACCACATCTCATTGTATTCTTCTAAAATTTAACTACTAAGAAATTTCTAATATAAGCAGGATAAAATATTCGAATGTAAGGACAGTCCAAAAATAAAAGAATCATACTACTTGAATATTTTTTGTCCTAAAAAAAAACAAGTGTTCTCCCTAAAGAAACTATTTACTTGTAAGCATGGGAAGACTGATAACCTTGTTACTGTTTTTCGTTGTTGTTGTTGTTGTTTTTTAACATAGAATAACTTATCAATGTGTGCATTTTCCCTAAATTGAGATACCCCTTAATTTTATATATGAGTAGAACTGATAACACTTAAAAGTTTTCAGTTACTATTCAATATTATTAAATAGGCTTACACAACAAATTCCTTATTTGTAAGGATCAACAGTGAATATTAATGATGACTGATTAGCAACATATGACTATACTCATGACATTCTCTGGCTTCCATTTCTTTAGTGAAAAGGAGTGGGAGGGGTTATGTTGGGTGACTTCTAAGACCCCTTCCAGTTCCAGATTTGTTTTAAGGACTGTTTGCTTAGCAATTTATTGAACACTGACTTTTAAAAAGTATTATTTTCCCAGGAATGAAGGTAATGCTAAAAGCAGGATATTGAGAGCAAATTTGCCTGGGTTAGAATCCTGACTCCGGCTTTTAACAGCTTTATAACTTTGGGCAAGTTATTTGAATCTCTGTGTCTCAGTTTCCTCGTCTGTTAAATGGTGACTGCAGTCCTACATAGCTCATAGGATTATGATGATTAAACGACTTAATACATGTGATTTCCTTAGAATAGTATATGGCACTTAGTAAATACTCAAGTCATCTGCTGCTACTATTATCATTGTTGTTACTTCCTTATTTTCATGGTCTGAGAAAAAAATGCCTGCTCGAGATTCTTTGGGGGCATATCTAAATGTACTAGTTGTTTTTTATTAGATATTTGTTCATCCCTATTACTTTTTAAAGACAGCAAACACTTCTGTGTTGTTCTGGTGTTTGCATCCACTTACGTACCAGTTAGTCCTGATAACTTGTGTTTTTCCCCTTGTTTTTGCAGCCTTTGCAACCCCATGTCAGAGTGTGGGATTCAGTTAGTCTATCCACACTGCAGATCATTGGACTTGGAACTTTTGAGCGTGGAGTAGGATGCCTGGATTTTTCAAAAGCAGTGAGTAACATATTTTAAAGGAGCAAATATAAGCAAGCTGCACAAAGAAACAGAAAAGAAGTTATGTTCAGTTTGTGTGTGTGTGTGTGTGTGTGTTCATAGAAAGTTATAAATCTGAACTGAAAAATGAGATGTTAGCTATTGCTTAACAATGGCCAGCATTTTAGACTAAGCCCTAAAGTACTTTGTTTTAGATAGGATCCAGGATGTTATACTTAATTATACTCAATTTTATTCTGCCCTGAAATAGGATTTCAGTGTAGTAGCAGGAAATGGTTATAGGAATACATACATAGCATATTAAAATTGAAACAAACAATAAGATGTGCTTTTGTTCAGCTTGAATAATGGAGATCTGTTTTATTTAGAAAATTCACAGACCTGAAATTTGGCCTATTCTGCACAAATGCTGTCTTTTCTTAGTGTGATGTTGGAGCAAAAGAAACAATCAGACCTTTGTTTTTACTAAAATCATGAATTATCTGGGTTCTGAATTGATAAAATGAGTTGAAAATTCACTGTCTAGCAATCTTACCTAATCATTGAGGCTTTATTCTGAGGGGAAAATCAAACAGGATGTTACTCATTTAAACATTCTATTTGTTCTTAAACTATATGTAATTATTACAGAGTATCCAGGAGACCTTCTACATTTTAGGATCCATAATTTTTCATTTAAATACCCCTCCATATTTTATTGGGCCTCATTCATACTTTAGAATTACTGATGTATTTATATTATCTCTTCAGTTCCTAGCTATCAGTAGCTACATTCTGGAGTATGGGAGTTTTGTGGCACATGAGGGACATTTTTAGAGCAGAAAGGTAAATTTGGATGGATATAGGAACTTTACTAGCTTGAAGGCATTGAATGTCAGTGGTCAAATGGGTCAGGTATTTCAAGAAAGCCATTTAGGAAAGGAGATAAAAGGACACAAAGGAAATAATTTTACTACCTTCCACCCCCCACCCCACACACACACTCTCTCTCTAAAAATCTCTACAGCAGGAACTGTTGTCATTTTGTTGCTACCACTGTTACAGTGTTAAGACTTGGATTGCCTCATGCTCTCTTTTCCTAGTTTAGGTAATCATTACAATACAGGCTAAAGAAAAAAGAGAAGAGAGTACAGTAAGCTCTGCCCTTCCTCAATACCTGCCCTCTTCACCACAGTATTTCTTTATTCAATAGACATGTAAGGCATGTACTGCAAATGCTACTAGAGGAAAAAAAAACAATTTTTAAATATCCACAGTTTCCTTTCTTAAACTGAGAGATTTAAATTATGTGAATGAAAATAGTTTTGGAAAAATAGGAATTTAGTTGTTTTTATTTATCTTGTTTATTCATATTAATATAAACCAGGTATATCATGGAAAACAAATTGGCAAACTTTAAAATAGCCATTAATTTTAGCTTGTTCCAACTCAAAAATTTAGTCAGGTGCAAAGTTATGAAATTATGTACATTTCACACCTCCCTCAGGGGAATATACTTTAGATATAAGAAGGAAGTATAAGATGCAGAAGGGACTAGAGTATCCTCAAAATGAATTATCTGCTATCTCTGAATGATAGAAGTGGCAAGATGGTAAATGGAAATCAACCTAGGGGGAAAAATTAAAAATAGAAAATATTTCTTTAAAAGAATCTTTATTATATTTCTGAAGAAAATACAGTCTTAGTAGTATGTTCATTATATTTCAAGGAACCATTTATTTAAAGGATTTGGGATTATGTTAACATTGGCAGTTTTAATAATATGGTTATTTCTTTCTTAGAAAATCAGCCTTATCTGAGATTTTTTTAAATGCCTTTAATTGACTTTTCTTTAGGATTCAGGTGTTCATTTGTGTGTTATTGATGACTCCAATGAGCATATGCTTACCGTGTGGGATTGGCAGAAAAAATTAAAAGGAGCAGAAATAAAGGTAAACCAAATATTTTTTTAATTGAGTGTTATCTTTTAACATACATTGTTTGTTTTGCAGATACTTGCAAGTATATTGCATATCCTTAATTTGCAAGAGCACATCAAATGGCCAATTCTTCAGATTTATTGATTTGTCGTTTTTATGATATTAAGAATGCCAGAATACCATTCTTACGGCATTCTTAAGATAAAATAGTCAAGCAGTGTCAACGAATTTTAGTGTTATTTCAGACACATTGTGCTACTGAAATGTCAAAGTAGATCGGTGTGTAACTCAAAATTAAGACGGAATAATCTACTTGGCTCCTTCTACTTCTTTAAGAAAATGTATTATTTCATTCAATCTTTAAAGTTTTAAAAATCTAAAGGAAAAATTCAACCTTAGGAGTATGGCTGACATAAACTGAAAAGCATATGTAATGAGAAGCCTTTTGATCTCAATTATGTTTGTGGGATTGTTACATAAAATGCTACAGCATATTTTATAGTTGCTATAGAATCGTGTTGCTCACTGTGTGAGATGGATCAGGCTATAACTTGTAAGAGAAGAATGTAAGGTTAGCATTGCAACTGCATTCACGTGGGTCAGAAATGGACTCCCTCTGACAGGCTTTTCAGAGGGATTCAAAATGACAGGGTGACTAAAAAAAGCCTATGACATGTTTGCTGTACACTTAAATAACATCGCATTCCTCTTCAATTGCTTGTGTGTGCGTGCGCTCTGCTCTCTCTCAGCAGTTTTGTTTTGTATAAGCTTCAAGCTTTCAGCTTGTTGGTTGAAAAGAGGTTACTTCTTTTCGTGTAAGTTAATCTTTTGAAACAAATAGAGTAGATTTGGTTGTACTTGAAAGGAATGTAAGATGTCAGGAAACCTCAAACTTTAAAAAAACATCAATGAAGATACAGATCGTCTTTCAGCCATCATTCATAGGGAAGTTATACCTAAGTGAAATATGTGAATTTTGATCCTTTGTAGTAAAGGGTACCAGATGAAGTCTCCGTGGCTTTCCTCCTACTGGCCGTTCCTTGATCTGCTTTCCAGGACCTTAAGTTGGTATTCCTCAGAGTTATAGCTCATGTCCTCCACCGATATCATATACTTCTACTATGGCGTTAGTTACTATCTGCTGTGTCCCACATGAGTTAACTCCAGCCCTGATCTGTCTCACAGATTTAAACCTCCTTTTTTTTTTGCCTGCTAGGCATCTTTATTTGTAGTCCTATTCCCGCAAATCAAGGTCAACATACCCATATTTGTCCTAATCATCTTCCTTAGCCCCCAACCAGTTTCACCTCTCAGTGAGTACCGTGTTTCCCCAAAAAGAAGGCCTCACCGGACAGTCAGCTCCAATGCATCTTTTGGAGCAAACATTAATATAAGACCTGGTATTATATTATATTATATTTATTATACCTGGTCTTACATTATAGTAAAATAAGACCGGGTCTTATATTAATTTTTGCTCCAAAAGACACATTAGAGCTGATTGTCCAGCTGGGTCTTATTTTTGGGGAAACACGGTAACACCATTTTCTACTTGGTTGTCCAAGCTAGATACGTGGGCATCTTTCATGACTCCTTGTCCCTCACTTCTCACACCCAGTCAGCCAGCAAGTTCTCTAACCTCTGTCCCAAATGTCTGTATTAGAACTCCTTCCAGTGCAAGTGAAAGATCATAGGGGAATTTTGCCTCAGAAATCACTGATTCTCTGTCTTTTCTCATAGCTTCTCCTTGTGTATCGACTTTAGTCTCAGAACTGTAGATGAGAATTTTCAGAACTGTAGATGAGCTCTGTTCTTGCTTAAGTCACAAGGATTTGGGGAGTTGATACATAACTTGTTAATTTATGTAAGTTTAAAACTCAGGAAGGCAACTTCAAAACCTTATTGGCAGAAATTAAAGAAGACCTAAATAAATGGAGTAATATGCAATAAAAACAAATAGAAGACAGTATTACATTGATCTCTGTGTTCATCATAGTCAGAATCACAGCATAATTGGTATAGAAGTTGACAAGCTGAATATTTGTGGAAATATGAATAGGTAAGAATAAAACAAATATACAAAGGTTGAGGGTGTAAAATAACTGGAACTCTCACACACTGCTGCTGGGCATATAAATTGGTACAGCCATTTTGGAAAACGGTTTGGCATTATCTACTAAAGTTGAATGTATGCATATGCATACCCTCTGACCCATCCTGTTCCACTCCTAGGTGTAAACCCAACAGAAGTATATAAATGTGTTGACCAAAAGGCACGTAATGAAGAATAATGGTAGTCCCCCAAAAAGGAAATTACTCAAATACCCATCAATAGGAAAATGGATAAATCAATTATGTGTTCTTTCCATAAAATGGAATACTGTACAATTAGAATGAATAAATTACAATATATGCACCAACGTGAAATGGATCTCACAAACGTAATGTTGATAGACTAAGCCAGACATGAAGAAGTACATTCTATATGATTCCATTTAAATAAAACATACAAAGCTAATCTTTGGTGCTATGAATTAGGATCATGGTTACTTGAGCAGAGAGAGGGGATAGCGACTACAAAAGAGATCTGAGGTGTTTCTGGAATGTTAATAATGTTCTGTTTTTTGCTCTAGATGCTGTACATAGGTGTGTTCAATTTGTGAAAATTTATCAAGCTACATACTTAGGATTTGTGAACTTTTCTGTTTATATAATACCCATCAATAAAAAGTTAAAATATCTTATAAGGCTACATTGTTATCCAAAGTGATTTAATTTCATAGATCAGTTTATGTCTTGAATATCTTATCACTAGCACCATAAGATTGTATATAGTTTTATAACCTTTGATTAATCAGTTTGACGTAAGAGTCAACTGTCAAGTAGTTTTGATTTTATCTAAGTGAGAACTAAGGACTATTAAGTTTTTAAAAGGCAACATCATCCTAGAAAAGAGATGACTAATTTTTGCTGTGTTATTAACACATTATGTTTAAATTTTACTTTGACTTGCTAGTTATATATAGTTCCATACTAAACATTGTGGAGAATTCTGTAACAAGAAGAGGTACTGCCCTTTTCCTTCATTTTATAACCCGATAAGGGGAAAAAGCATTCAAACTAGATTGTTTGGCTTTTACTTATGTGCCCATGCAAGGCCACAGTGCCCAAATGTTAGTAGTAGAAATGTAAAATTAGCAGAAATATTGGAGCCATTGTAAAGTTTTTTTCAGTTAGGTCAGTTTTTTCAAGTGTCATTTTATTAGTACTATAAAGAATATAAAATGTATTTAACTCACTTTGTTCGTAAGATTACCATGTTGGTTTGCAGTATGGAAATAATTCCATACATATGAAGTTCTTCGCTAAGTTAAAAACCATTGAAGATCACCCTGCAGGTGAACACCAGCTAACAATAAATGGCTTTACAAGCATGTAGATTTCACCTCACTACTAAGTTTAAGTAGGTGCTTTTACTAAAATACCAATTTAGTAAGAATTAAATTATTTACTGAACATATTGAAACACACTGTTTTTAAAAACATCATCACTTCAGTAATTTCAGTGAAAAGACTACTTGTAATTCCTTTGTGACTCTCATGCCTGTTTTCCTCCTTTTTTTTCACTCTAGTCTTAAACTTCTGTCTTTTCTAAGTTTTTTTGAGGAACTAGCATAAAAGCTCTTTGTTTTTATTTCTATATGAATCAGTAATGACCATTTTGTATCTACTTTTTAAGGCTTTAGCCTGAGGCTGAATCTCTAAATCAGTAATATTTTCTTAAATGAATGAGTGGTCAATAATAATAGTAAAAATAAAGCTAAGACTTTTTTAAAGTCAAAATGGCAGTACCTTTAAGACAAATGTACTTTGCTCTTGCATGTGATAGTTTTAATGTACTTTTCCCTGACTGTGCAAGAAACTAAAATAATCTAAAATGTCTTTCTAGTGCAGAGTTATTATATATAAATAGCATAAAACATATAACAGTATAAAGACATCAAGTATAATCATTATTATAAAAAGTTATTAAAATTTTTCAAGAAAATAGGTCTTGGAAGAAAAAGCATTTTCTAAAAATTTTATCCTGTGTTTGATTATCAGTAGCCATAATTGGTACTTGATGGAGATAAGGATATACATTCATTTAAAGCTTTGTTTCTTTTTCCACAGACAACAAATGAAGTTGTTTTGGCTGTGGAGTTCCATCCAACCGATGCAAATATCATAATAACATGTGGTAAATCTCATATTTTTTTCTGGACCTGGAGTGGCAATTCACTAACAAGAAAACAGGGAATTTTTGGGGTAAGGATCAGACTGTTACAAGTTCATTGTAAAACCTTAATTTTTTTAATTGTTGAGTAAGCATAAAGTCATCATGCCAAAGGAAAGCTAAAACTTCTCATTGTTTCTTTGTAGAAATATGAAAAACCAAAATTTGTGCAGTGTTTAGCATTTTTGGGGAATGGGGATGTTCTTACTGGAGACTCAGGTGGAGTCACACTTATATGGAGCAAAACTACTGTAGAACCCACACCTGGAAAAGGACCCAAAGGTACAGTATTCTCCTGTTCGAGTCATTCCTTTCTAATTTGCACATACTGGTATTGCGGTCCCGTCTCTTACCCAGACCGGGAGACAGAACTGCAGTAAAACACTATGAGAGCTACTAACATACCTAATCGTTTTAAAGTTCTTCATAATGATTTTTTTTAATTAAATTACTTGCCCAGTTATTTATTAAGCATAGGTAACCTACATTTGGCTCTACACAACTTTCTAGGAGGTTAATACAAAATAATTAGAAAGAGATGCTATAGATATATGTTAATTTAAACAGCATAAAGATTAAGAGAAAAATCATTCTGATCTTCTGAGTGTTTGAAGCCTTCACAGAAGAAATGGTATTTAAGGTAAGCCATAATGTATGTACAGGACTACAAAAGATAGGGAACCTTGGTCCCAGTTTAGGGAAACAGTGCAAGCAAAGGCAGAAAGATGGCTATGAATGTGGGGCATTCAGGGTAGTGTGAATAAATTTGTCATGTGAAAGTGGTAACAGAAACAAGTGATAGCTAGCCAATTTGAAGGAAATATGATTTAAAAAAATAGTAGTGTTTTGTAATTCCTCTTAACAGTTTAATGTATACTAAGCCATTGAAAATTTATGTAGGGATAAAAGATACAGATTTTCTGAATCCTTAAACCTAGTTGAGCTCACCATGGAAGAGAGAAGAGCTGTGAGGCCAAGAATCCTTTATCCCACAGTTAGATGACTAGAAAAGAGCCTGCAAGGATGACAGAAATGAGGTATTAAAAAAGAAAAACAGAACAAGTTAACAAGATGGGGTGGGGAGGAAGGGGGAGAGAGAGAGAAAGGAACATCCCCTACCCTGTCTCTCTGGAGTCTCTGCATCGGGCCTTGGAAATCTCATGTGACTTAATGAATAAGGGAACCCTTGTTCCCATGCTCAGAAGGAAAGACCAAATTTACATGTCTCTCTTCCCTGATAAACTTTCCCAGGACTAACACAATGTCTGGCATTGGTACTAGCTTTTGAAAATTATTTGTTAAACATTTATTAAGGAAATGACTTTAATCCTACCTTTGAGTGTCAGTGTAGTAGTCAGGTGGTACTGATTAAAGCACTGTTTTCACTGAAAGGTAGAATTTGAGTATAGCGTTGTAGATGTCTTATGATTGTGATGATTTTTATACTGTATTCTTTTAGGAGACACACTCACTACGTTAATGTTTTCCATATCCATTCACCTGAATTCCTAAGTTTTGTAGTTGAATTGAATTAGATATATTTAGAAGTTAACAAAATAATCCTTAAATTGTATCATTACTGACCCAGTCACTGGCCATGCATTCTTAGCCTCTTTCCTTCACTTTAGGTTCAAACTTCACATATGAGAAGGATGGCAGTGGGATGAGGATTCTTAAGAAAAAAAGAAATTTAGAACAATAGTGTTTATCAACTACCTTTCCCACTTATCTCTCTTTTCTTTTTTCTGGGCACATTTGTTCAGTATCAGAAATGCCAGAAAACAGCATTGTACATCAAAATTGTGACTTAAATTGTTGGCATGAGTAGAGTTTGAGTATAAATGTACCCTTCAATTGGCTTAATGTGTGTTGCGGTGGCAGAGGCAGCGAAAGGTTCAGAGGCTGTTTTTTATTTTGGCTTTTGTCTGAAAAACTTGTGCAAAGAAAATCTGCATGTACACACACAGGAAACAGGAAATCTAATCTTGTAAACTGGGCACATGAAATGGCCTGTGTTGTGCTCTGCTACATGACTGACCCCATTACAGGCAAACTTGCTAAGAATTTTGTTTCTTCCTTTCTATTTGGGGTTTTCCGTTCTGTAAGTATGGCTGGGAAGGATTTGGTGAGTACAGTGAAATAAGTGTTAAGCCCAGATCAGAGCAGATGCTCAGTTTCCATTTTTAAATTCTTGCCCAAACTTTAAACAGATTGAACCTGTTTGCATATCCCTACTATAAGATTTCTGTACCCGCGGCAGTCTGAGCTACAATTTGAGTATACCGTGGTATCATGTCTGATAAAGTGACATTTTTGGATGGCAAAAGCATAATTTCGTAGGTAAACCTTTTACTATAGTAAGTAGGAGACAAGCCAACTGTATTTTATGCCTCATAAGTGCTCCTGTATATTTTTCTTCTTGCTTCCATCCCCTAAATGTAAGCTAACAGGAATCTTCAAAGTGATTAGTATTTTTCTTTCTTTTTTTCCAGTTTTTTGAGCCATAACTGACATATAACAATGTATAATTTAAGGTGTATGATATGATTTGATATATATTGCAAAATGATTACCACAGTAAATTTAGTTAATATCCATCACCTCACAGTTTTTTTTCTTGTGATGAGAACTTTTTTTTTAAACAGAGGTTTTTTTTGTTGTTGTTGTTCTAATTTATTTTTTTAAGGAGGGTGCAGCTCACAGTTGGCCCATGCGGAGATCAAACCACCAACCTTGTTGTTAAGAGCACCGCGCTCTAACCAACTGAGCTAACCGGCCACCTGGTGATGAGAACTTTTAAGATCTATTCTCTTAGCAACTTTCAAATATATAATAGAGTATTGTTAACTGTAATCAACATGCTGTGCATTGCATCCCCAGAACTTATTTATCTTGTAACTGGAAGTTACATGCCTTTTTATCACCTTCACCCCTTTTCACCACTCCCACCTCTGACAACTACCAGTCTGTTCTGTTCATTTTTTTTTAAATGAACGTATAAGTAAGATCATACAGTGTTTATCTTTCTCTAACCTATTTCACTTAGTGTGATGTCCTCAAGGACCTTCCATGTTGTTGCAAATGGCAGAATTTACTCTTTTTTCACACACACACACACACACACACACACACACACCCACACACACACACCCACACACCCACTACATTTTCTTCATTCATTTCTCTGTCAGTGGACCACTTAGGTTGTTTCAGTATTGCCTGTTTTTTTTCTGGGGTACAGGGTATTTGTTTCCTGCATATATGAAATACAAAATATTTCTTACATGAAATAATTCACAATTTTTAAGTGAGGAAAGGAAGTTGATTGTATCTAGAACACCATTAAAATGTTGATTATTTTTAATCTAAGTTCCTTTAAAGGGACTAAGAAATACCACCATTTTACCTGCTCTCCAAACATGAGCCCATTTGCCCAGTTGCTAAGGCTATATAACATGAATTTCAAAGTCTCCCTGGTATTTGGATTCTATAGTTAAATAGGCACACAAAGCCCTCCAAACTAGATCTTTATTTGGCAGTCAAGGTAAACTTGCTTTTTATGGAAACTTTGTTTCTGTTAGAGATCAGAAGAAAGGGGGAATTTGCAATTAAGCTTGAATAGTGGTGGTGGTGATTATACCTGGATGTACAATAGGTTTTTAAATTCAAGGATAATTATTTTTCTTGGCAAGTATTTCAAACATTTGGCTTAAATTGGAATGTTAGAAATACAGGCCCATGAGAAAGAAATCTTGGACTATAAATTTATTTAATAGGTAAATACTATCTAAAGGAAGCTTTGTTAGTTTGTTTAAATTTGAAGCACAGAAATGTTTTAGCTAAATATTAGATCCTCCTTAGGAAATAGCTTTCCTGGGATAGAGGGTGGAGAGTGGGAATCTCACAGAATTGATCACTGTATAGAGTTTTTATTGTTGATGAAGCCTTTATTCTTCAGTTTTATTCTCTATTTTCTAATCTCCCATCATTCCAGGAAGATCTTAAGTGTTTAACAAGGTTTTTGTCATGTTTAAAAGTATGGAATCTGAGTTAAAAATAGAAGAACTGGATTTCATTTTCCTACATTCTGGTGGAGATTTATGAACCTCCACAGCTCTGCTTTTTGTGATTTCTTACATGGTGCCATGGTACTTTCAGACGACTCCTAATTTAACCATGCATGAGAAAATAAGCCCTTTGCTTTTTGGGTGTTTTTTTTTTAATGCTCAAATAATGCCAACAATATTCTCAGAAAATTCACATCTCTCATGTGTCCTTTCTGTCTTGGTCACAGCAGAGCCATGATAGATAATTGGCTGGCTGTCCTACTGGACATAATTGTATTGCTCAATGTTTAAAGTATTTTTAAGTGATGAATGTTGATGTGAGCAGAAGCAGTTGACCTTAATAAAGCAAGTTTGTTGGAGTTCTGCTTTCAGCTCTGCTGAATCGGGCAAGCTCTTCTCCACATCAGGCAAACCCTTTCCTTCCTCTCTGCCAGATATACCCATCTATTAAGTATTTGTATACAAGCACCCTCACACTGAGTAATTAGTCTGCTGTAGCATAATTTTTTTTAGGATACCAAAGCCCTACAAATTTTTAAAATACCATGGCAGCTCAAATAGAAAGATGAGTAAAAATGAACACTCTTAATCAATCTTAATAACAGCTTTATTGAGATGTAATTTATATACCATAAAATTCACCCTTTTAAAATGTACAATTCAGTGGTTTTTTTAAATACACTCCCAGAGTTGTGTAACCATCACTGCTGTTTAACTTCAGAACATTTCATCGCCCCACAAGAAACACTGTGCCCATTAGCAACTGCCAGTGCTTCCCATGCCTCCCTCCCCTCAACCCCTAACAACCATTTGTCTACTTTTGGTCTCTATGGATGTCCCTATTTTGGACATTTCATATAAATGGAATCATATAGTAAGTGTTGTTTTGTGGCAGGCTTTTTAAACTTGAACCTTGATGTTTTCAAGGTTCATCCATGTAGTAGCATGTGTCAGTACTTCATTCCTTTTTATGGTTGAAGAATATGCCATAGTATGGAATAATATTTCATTTATACATTTGTCAGTTGGTGAACTATTTTAGGAAATTTTTAAATTTGTAATTTTTAAAATTTTTCCAAAGGATCTAAGGTTTGTTTATTGACTTACTTTGGCCATATTTAAACAAGGCTCTATCTTCCCATTTTTAACCTGGTAACTAATTCTGCTAAAGCCTTACTCTGCCAGCCTCACTAGTCAGATAAAAAGCATTTCTGAGTAAGGCATCGTGATTACCAAAACAAAATGCTTCAGTGTTAAAATCTTATCACCTTTAAAAAAGAGGATCTGAGAGAGACAGAGAGAGAGTGAGAGAGAGACAGAGAGACAGACAGACAGAGATTGTGTGTGTGTGTGTGTGTGTGTGTGTGTGTGTGTGTGTGTGTGTTTTAAACTCCAAATGGACTTGACTTAAAATATTTTTGGAGTACCTGCCTTGTCCCTCCCTGGGTAGATGTAAAGTGCTATAATCATACCAGAAAGTTGGGCTGTCATTCAGCCATAACATTGGTACAGCTTTACCAGTTTTTGAAGTACTTCTCTGGTTGGTCAAAAGCCACTGCTCCGAGCCTCTAGTGCCCACTTCTGCCCCAGTGCCTTTCCCAGACCCTGGTATCTGAGCAAATAAAGGGAGTACTCCTTGGCAGGGCAGGTTACCAGTGGTTGCTAAATGTTAAATATTATGACTGTTAACCTCAGCAGGAGATGAAGGCGTTTTTGAACTTAAGGGAACACTGAGTGAAGAGACTTGAATCCTAGTCACAGCTTTGTTACTAACTATGTGGATTGGTAAAGCTATTGCTATACCTCTGTTTCCTCAGCTCTAAAAAAAAAAAAATACTACCCTAACTACTATATAAGATGATTATAAGAGACAGTAAAGTTCTGAGTACCCTCTGTTGTCTATGGAATTATCACTACTTTAGCTTACCTTTTTGTAAGGCTATATTTTGAAACATTTTCAGAGTAACTAAATATGGACATAAACGCAAAAGATTATATTAAACTTCACTATCTGCCTTGTTGAAAATAGGTTTTTGATTGTTACATCATAGGAACTTTTGATTATGGTCCCCAGCTTACTATGGTTAGACTTACAGTTTTTCAACTTGACGGTGGTACAGAAGCGATACGCTTCAGTAGAAAGCGGCTAGGCTAAGCTACGATGTTCGGTAGGTTAGGGATATTAAATGTCTTTCAACCTTCAATATTTTCAACTGACAGTGGGTTTATCAGGACATAACACCATCATACGTGAAGGATCATCTTTAGTTCTAAATTTTTCTCCCAGAAATCTACTGAAATCTGATGGAAAATGTTGTCACTAGTATTTTTATTTTTTCCTCATTATATTAGGTGTTTATCAGATCAGCAAACAAATCAAAGCTCATGATGGCAGTGTGTTCACACTTTGTCAGTTGAGAAATGGGATGTTATTAACTGGAGGAGGAAAAGACAGAAAAATAATTCTGTGGGATCATGATCTGAATCCTGAAAGAGAGATTGAGGTAAGGATGGAAATAAAAATTTTTAAATAGTAAATCCTCTAAACTCATGTCTTGTCCCACATTAAGATAACGTACACTTTTCTGGGAAATTGGTGCACATCCTTGTCATTTCATTTCCTAGGGGGAAAAAAAAGCATTCATTAAACAAAATAATTTGAAAGAATTAAAAAAAAAAGATTGGACAAAATAATTAACTTGCTTGTTTATATCTGAGATGAGTTTTAGTGATCCAAAACATAACCATGCAAACTTAAAATTCAAACATTCATCAAATACAATATCCTATTCCAAGGTATATAAAATAACCAGTTTAATTTTTAAAACTTAAAAATAATCTTTTCAACAGTGGACTTAATGGTAATCACTAATTATCTATGCATGTGTCTGCTTCATGGTGTGGACCAAGAGTATCCATAAAACCTGACAGGTATTATGTGCTCAGTGAAAGTGTGGTAATTGAATTGAAGCGTCAGGAAGTGAAATGGTTAAGAATAGTACTTTAGATCAATAATTCCCAAAGAAAGGGCAAATTTCAGAGTTTAATATAGCTTCTGTTTTTTTGGTGACTTAAATTTTGAACTTATGCTTAGTATTTTCTATACATAACATGCTTTCCAAACAAAATCTTCTCTAAAAAAAGAGTATCCTCATAGTACTGCTCTTGGGTTTTATTTCTAAGAAGATAGATAAAAAAGAATTGCTTTATCTCAGCCTTGAGTTCATACTATTTCTCTTCTTCACAGATAACTCATACCCTTTGTAGTCAAAGCTATACTATCTAGTTCATCCTGTCTTCCATTTCTAACATAAATTTTGGATTACTTTTAGAATTCAGTTCTTTGTGCTTTTACGAGTAATTTTGGATCCCACTTCATAAAAAGGAAAGAATTACATTTCAGAAAAAGTCATTCTTTGGGCTTATTGTCTTATATAATATTCACTGAGACTATACCATGTAGTGTATTAAATGAGATTGATCTCCCAACGAGTCGGGTTAATGAGTTATAACACTTTACAATATATTGCCTTTTAGTTTACAGAGAAATCTCACATGTACTGTTGCTTATATTTTGATCCTTAGCACAATGATCCTTATAACAATGAAGAGTAGGTAGGGCATGTATTATAATTATCATTATATAACACATAAAGACATTTGTCTTAGGCCAAATGACTTACCAAAATAAAATAACTAAAACCAGACCATATTCTTCATGTAATCCAATAGAACTTACTCCTCTTTACTCCTAACCCTTACCTCTTGAAATCATATAAAATATAAATTTAAAATGACTGAAGCAAAGAGTGTTGATAATAATATAACTTCTGTGAAATAAAATGTAATTGTCTGAATAAATGAGTTACTATTAGCATAAGATTACCATATTACTTTCGAATTTGGAATTCTGGCATTTATTACCCCATAATTGCTTTCAGCTATAAATGCAGTCTTCGGGTAGTAATTAATGTACGTTAGTATGTGGATGGTGACATTACAAATTTATTTTTTTAGGTCCCTGATCAGTATGGAACCATCAGAGCTGTAGCAGAAGGAAAAGCAGATCAATTTTTAGTAGGCACATCACGAAACTTTATTTTACGGGGAACATTTAATGATGGCTTCCAAATAGAAGTACAGGTAAGCTGTATGATTTTAACCATTAACTGAGTGTTTTTGATGACACCCTTTTTTTCTTACAACGATAGGTGTATTTCATTTTCAGGGTCATACAGATGAACTTTGGGGTCTTGCCACACATCCCTTCAAAGATTTGCTCTTGACTTGTGCTCAGGACAGACAGGTGTGCATGTGGAACTCAGTGGAACACAGGCTGGAATGGACCAGGCTCGTCGATGTGAGTAAAGCAAAATGTAATTATAATCTCCCCCACAGCAACTCCCCAGACTAGCAGTTGGGAACTAGCGAAGGAAAAAGGACTCAGGATTGGTTAAAACAAAGTGTTCAGTAAAGGGCAGAGAGGGTGTTTAGTCACAAAGTATAGTGTGAACCATTTTGAAGAAGCAAATTAAGCAGTGCCAAAGCTCAATTTTTCTGTCAGTTTCAGTTGGAAAAATCAAAAAACGTCACATTTTCGTGGAGCATTAATTGTTATGGAAATGTTTGGGCGTCTGGTGGTGCTGCAGTGGGATTCAGTCAGTGCTGCTCACTAACAGACTCAACTGTCTTCTTTTTGAGTTGGTCTCTTACTGTGTTTTCTCCCTACCCCACCCAGACATTCACCTTTTCTAGCCCAAAAGGTGTGTCCACATTCTTTGCAGACTCCGGATGACTGTACAGATGTTCGTTGTTATTATCCTCATTATTATTCCACTGCCTAGCCGCACACTGGTGGTCCTTTCCCCTCACCACTCTGCCAGCATATCCCTTCCTGCTCTGAAATTCTTTTTCCTCTCATATCCATGTGGTATTTCCCATTGGCTACAGTGAAGTTGATTGTAATTCCATATTTATATGAAACAGGTTATTTTCAAATGTTTTTGCTACTATTCCCATAGATCTAGGGAGACTTTTCTCATGTACTCCCCAACAGCTGTCTGTCTCTCTTCTAGGAACCAGGACACTGTGCAGATTTTCATCCAAGTGGCACAGTGGTGGCCATAGGAACGCACTCAGGCAGGTAGGGTCTCTAAGGGAAATGTGAGCTAAGTAAAGTGGTGGGATGTTTAACTGTTGTTCAGAACTGTTCTCAATCTCATCTGGAGGATTAACCTTTTAAGTGTAAGATTGTTGCTCTAATCTGTTACATATACTCATTCAGACATTTCAGTCATTGGTAATTATTGAGCATCTGCCGTTTGTTGGACACTGTTGGCATTCAGGCTACATCAGAGTGCAACGTAACACTCCCTGTCCTGTGTGTCGGGGGTGGAGGTAGAATGAAAACAAACATTACAACTAATTAGAAAATATTAAGAGCCATGGTGGGAGTAGTGAGCGTAGGAAGAGGGGTTGAGAAGGGGTACAGTTGCTAAAGGATAAATAGGGTAGTCAGCGTAGGCTTCATTGAGAAAGTGACCATTCAGGAGACTTAACTCTCCTCTGTGATAGTTTCTGTGGTATCAGAAAATTTCTCTCATCTTTTAGGGAAGGAAATTGAAGCTGAAATAACCAAGTTGAACTTTTTATAAATGGTTTGTGCAATAGCTTTTGTCATCCTGCCTTTGAATGCCACACAGATAGATAATGAAGGTATACTTCCTGAAATTGTTATTACTTGTCTTTGCAGACCTTATATGGTACCTTTTCAAGGTTATTAAGTAACATTTATTATCTGTATATTTTAAATAATTGAGTCCTTTTTATTGCCTCTGCTAATAAGTAGCCCTCATCACAAATAACTTAATTTCTTTTGTAAAGAGGCAGAGGAAAAATATGAAGTCAGTTTCTAAAGGTTAAACCCATAGAAAATGTGAAATGCGTGGACACACTTATATAAATATTTTTGTTTATATGACAAATATTTCAAATCAGCCAGTTCATTTAATTCTAACTAAATTTAGTCACTTAGAGTTTTTTTATAGCAAGTTTTTCCCTATGGCTATTGGATACAAATTAACGCCTTGGAAAGTCAAATTCTTTCTCATATATAGTGCTACAAAATCTTTCAGAATCATCGAAAAACAGGTCTTTAAAGTAAAGATAAACTTGGAAACGTGGATATGTAACTAGGGATGCTATTTGAGTGGTTCTAAATAACTGAATTTTAGAATTAGGCTACTTGGGGAGTAATTGGGAATAACTTGCAAATATAGATGGCTTTACTATCCGATTTCCCCAAACTATCTGTCAGTAGTAGATTATTACTTAGACTTGGACTGGATAGACAAGGGTATGGCAGGTCACTTTATAAAAAATTATTTTACCCCCAAAATTAGTCTTAAACACATAAGAAACAACCTGAGCTACAGTATTGAACTGGTTTTCAGAAAACCACAAAGGAGTTTACTTCAGATCTATTTTTTGAACAGCTGAACAGATGCAACAAATGCTAAAGTCAGTGAAATAGGAGCTACCATTTATTCAGTATCTTATGACAGGCCTTATACTAAATTCTTTTTATATGTTACTTTAAATCTTCAAAAGGTCTCAACAGAATATTAATTTATCTGTTACAGACAGGAAATCAAGACCCATAGAGTTTCAGTCACTTGTAATTGAGCTTGGATTTGAACTCAGGTTCTGTATGGTTCCAAAGCTTGTCTCTTTCCACTGCTTCACCAGTACTCTTTGAGATGTGTTTATGGTGTTTATAGCATTATTTAGAAATGTTGTAAGGAAAGTTTATCTTTCAAGGTTATATCACTGGCCTACATATATTAAAAGGATTTGCTGTATATATGAAGGAATTAAACAATGAATGGAGTGTAAGGACTCAAGGGATTTGAATCATTAAGACACACCACTTGATTGGATGGATGGAGAAGCTCTACATATAGAGCCCCAAGTTTTGAGGAAAAACTGATGTGATTTAAACTCACTGAAATTACTTTCTAACATTTATGCAGTTGTGAAGTCATTAACAAGCTTAAAATGAAAAGTCACTCAAGTGACTTAAGCCAATTGTAATCCACTTGCTTCCTCTGGGAGTTATGAGTAAAAGACACCTTATAAATGAGGGATGTGACAACTAAATAAAAAGTGCTGGCAGTCCTTGCTGCTGTGGAGATGGGGATAATTTAGACTATAGGGGAGATGTAGTTATTGGAGTACATTCCATACATAACTACTGTCTTTGGTTTCACATCTGTTAGATTCTATTGATTCTTAGAGAACTCCTCATTTTTATTTTTTTCACGGGTCTGTGAGTACCTGGCTATACTGTCTAAAACTGAAAATAACCTGGTTTAGCCACTCAGATTATTATCACTGACCCTAAGCCTGAAAAAAAGTCACACTTAGGGCAAGACATTTTTTTTAGTGTGAAGTAACGCATGTCCAGTTGTGCATGGTCCAGAAAAGGTGACTAGCAAAATGTTTAAAGATGTCTCATGTCCATATCTGGAAATCTCCTGCTTCTTATAGTCAAGCACATGTGTGGATAAATTATCAAAACGATAAAATTATAATTTTAAAAGAGTGTATTACTAATATAATTTCTAAGAGAAAAGAATTAAATGCATAGACCTAAGTGGACATATACTTCCTTAACATACTAATCCTCACATAGTAAGGATTCTTTTCAACGGCTTTACTGAGATATAATTTATATACCATACAATTCATCCATTTAAAATACACAATTCAAGAGGGTTGTGCAACTGTCATCACAAACTAATTTCAGAACATTTTCATTAGCCCAAAAGAAACCCTATACTCATTACCAGTCTCTCCTCATTACCCCCACCCACTTCCTCCTAGCCATAGGCAATGATGCCCTTTCTGTTTCTGTAGGGTTGCCTATTATGGACGTTTCATATAAATAGAATCATACAACATGTGGTCTTTTGTAACTAGCCTGTTCACTTAACATGTTTTCAAGATTCATCCATGTTGTACAGAATATATAAGTATTTCTTCCTTTTTGTGGCCAAATAATATTTCATTGTATGGATATTTTGTTGATCAGTTGATGGATATTTGAATTATTTCCACTTTTTGGCTACTATGAATAATATTGCTATGAACATTCATACAAAGTTTTTGTGTAGACATATGTTTTCACTTCTTTTGGGTATATACCAAGGAGTAGAGTTGTTGGATCATGTGATAACTCTATATCTAATATTTTGAGGAACTGCTAAATTGTTTTCCACTACAGCTGCACTATTTTACAATTCCACCAGCAAAGTATATGAAGGTTCCAGTCTTTCCACATCTTCACCAGAACTTGTCATTGTCTGTATTTCGATTATAGCCATCCTAGTGGGTGTGAAGTGCTTTCATATTGTGGTTTTGATTTGCATTTTTCTGGTGGCTAGTGTATCTTTTTCATGTGCTATTGGCCTCTTTAGAGAAATGTCTGTTCAAATCCTGTGCCCATCTTTGAATTGGTTTATTTGTCTTTATTGTTGAGTTCTAAGAACTCTTTGTATATTTTGGATACAGTACCTTATCAGATAGATATATGATTTGCAGGTAGTTTCTCTCATTCCAAGGGTTCTTTTCATTTTCTTGATGGTAGTAACATTTGTGGCACAGAAGATTTAAACTTTCATTAATCAATTTATTCTTTCTCTTGTTTCTTGGTCATAAAGATTTACTCGTATGTTTTCTTCTAAAATTTTTGTAGTTTTAGCTCTTTAGGTCTCTGATTCATCTAGAGTTAATCTTTGTATATGGTGTAATATAGACATCAAACTTCATTCTTTTGTATTATGGACATGCAGTTGTTACAGCACTATTTATTGAAAAGACTGTTATTTCCTCCCATTGAATGGTTATTGACACCCTTGTCAAAAATCAGTTGACCATAAATGTATGGGTTGCTGTCTGGACTCTCAATTCTAGTCCATGATCTGTATGTCCATCCTTATGCCAGTACCGGGGTTGATTATTGTAGCTTTACAGTAAGTTTTGAAATCAGGAAATGTGAGTCCTCCAACTTTGTTATTTTTCAAGGTGGTTTTGGCTATTTAGACTCTTTTGAATTTCCACATGAATTTTAAGATCAGCTTGTCAGTTTCTACAAAGAAGCCAGCCAGCATTTTGATAGGAATTGTTTTCTCTTTATAGATCAATTTGAGAGAATGTCACCATCTTAATAATATTAAGTCTTCCAATTTATTTAAAAAGTCTGATTTTTTTCCATTTATTTCGGTCTTCAGTTTTTTTCAAAAGTATTTTTAGTTTTTAGGGTACAAATTTGCACGTTTATTAAATTTAGATCTAAGTGCTTCATTCTCTTCACGCTACTTTAAATGAAATGGTTTTTTTCAATTTCATTTTCAGAATATTCATTGCTGGTGTATATAAATATAACTGCTTTTTGTATATTAATCTTGTGTCTTGCAACTTGACTAAACTCGTTTCTTAGTTCTAATAGTTTTTTTTAGTGGATTCCTTAGGATTTTCTACATATAAGATCATACAATCTGCAAATAAAGATGGTTTTCTTCCTTTCCAATCTGACTGCTTTTTCTTGCCTACTTGTCCTAACTACAACCTAACGCTAATAGAAGTGGCAAGAGTGGTCATCCTTATCTTGTTCTCTATCTTAGCAGGAAAGCATCAGCCTTTCACCATTAGATATGTTAGTTGTGGGTTTTTCAGATGCCCTTTGTCATGTGGAAGAATTTACCTTCCATTCTTAGTTTATTGAGAATTTTTAATCATGGAATGATGTTGGATTTTGTCAAATGCCTTTTCTGATCTATTGAGATAGCATGGTTTTTATCCTTTATTAACATGGAGTATTACATTAATTTATTTTCAGATGTGAAACCAACCTTATATTCCTGAGAAAAATCCTACTTGGTCATGGTGTATAATTCTTTTTATATGTTGCTGGATTCAGTTTGTTAGTATTTTGGTGAAGGTTTCTGCATCTGTATTCATAAGAGATGTTGGTCTGTAGGTATGTTTTGATGCCTTGTCCGGTTTTGTTATCGGGAGGTACTGGCACTAAGGGCTTTGATAAGGGTGATATCTCCCAAACTGAAATGAACATTTAAAGCATACAAATGGATAAAATTAGTATACTCGTATACTAGTAATGTTAATCGTTAGTTACCAAAATATTAAATTTATTGAACCAGCATACTACACATGATTTTCAAATATAATGTTCTCTCATTTTTTAAAATTTGTGTTTCTCGATAGGATTTGAAGTTCTTCATAAAACTCACAATACATGGTAACCTGAGCCATTATGAACTTGAAAGTTTATAATCTCTGAATTATTGGTAAAAATACGTTCTGCTTGATTTTTCCAAGACCCCTGTTAATCATCCTTCCCCTTGCTGTTTTTTGAAACCAGTTTCTCAAAAGGCATTTCATCTTTAGACCACCGCGAAACCACAGATACATTTACCATCCCATCAGGATGTCAGATCTATGTCAGCTCAGACAAAATTCTCCAAGCAGTTTACACAGAACTTTACTCTGGTCTTGGTTGGACCTGGTTCTATTTCTGAACCAATATTTGGTATTTAAAGGAGTTTTTGCTATAGTTATTTTATAGGCTGCTAAATAGAGGTGAGACACCCAGATTTAGAGAAATTAATAGACTTGAAGAGAGGGAGAATAAAAAGCAAGGTTCAAGTTGGAAATTGTTTCAAAGAAAGGAATCCACAGAGCTGAGTCAGTATATAGAACATATTATGTATAATGTATAACATAGTTATATATAATGTATAGGGATGAAAAGGGAGTGGGCGGACTGAGAGGTGAGTTCAGAGAAGACCCCAAAGTTTCTTATCCCTAAGGATAGAGCGACAGCTTTGACAAGGAAGCAAGCCAGGAAAATGAGCCTGACAAATGGGTAGTAAAGAATTTCATTTCGTTTTTGACGTGGAATCACAGGACCCTACACCTGGAGAGACTTACTCCAGCTCTACTCATCAATGCTGATGGTGACTGTAACTAAAGTACTATTACCGAACTGAGGCCAGGTACTGTTGTTGACTATAAAGGTTCTGCTCCTGCCCAATAAGAAATTATAAGAAATTATTATAAGAAATGCTCCTGCTCAAAGGGAGATTGCAAAGACATATTAGCACGAGCTGAGATTTTCTTTGACGTAATGAAAAGAGAAAACTTCTAATTAGAAGAGAATAGCTTTTGCCCTCTGTAACTTGGTGTTCCTTAACTTGGCCCATGGGTACTCTTCAGCTCATTCCCCAGGGTTCAGTGTCTTTGAACTCTATCAGCATGAATCTCCCTGAGTTCTGCCTGAGTTCTCCAGTTCTGAGTCACTCTTCAAATGCTTATTGATCTCTTGCAACTTGTATAGCACTGCACTAGATGCAATGAGTGGCAGAAAGAAATACGAGACATGGTCCCTACCATAAAAAGATATCATATGAGTATGCCTGACCACTGTGCTGTACACCTGAAGCTGAATAATGCTGAATGTCAACTATAATTTAATATATATATATATATATATATATATATAGTCACGGGATATGGAATACAGCATAAGGAATAGAGTCATATAGAATTATAACAGCTATATACGATGTCAGAGGGGTAATAGATTGGGGGAAAGGGTTTATCACTTTGTGAGGGGTATAAATGTCTAACGATTACATTGTTTTATACACCTGAAAGTAATAAAAATATATATATCTGCCAAAAAAAAAAAGCTACCATGTGAATAGTTTAGTATTACTTGAATAAACGGACGCTAATGCTTGGAAATCAACAGAGAAAGCACTGTGAGCCTGAGTGGTCAGAGAACACTTGGGAGGGGGTGGGGATCGGTCCTCTCTGAAGGACTTCTTGGACCTTGCAGAGGCAATGAAGACTGAGGAGCTCATATCAAGCAAGAGGTTAGGTGGCCTGAGCAAATTCAGGACAAGCACGTTTCTAAAGGCTTCTTGATACCAAAACCGTAGAATCCAAACTTGTTAGCCCAGCTTTTTAAAGCCCATTAAAGATTTAAAAAATGTTTCCCTCACCACTCAAGCCACAATAGTCAGGTTGTCCTTTGTATACCCTCCAGCCCTTTTGTACTTTATTTCTACTCCTCCTCACTTATTTATGCCCCACCTACCGGTATCCTTGCCACATTTGATGTGATGAAATCCTGCTGTGCTTCCCCGAAAATAAGACCCAGGCAAACAGTCAGCTCTAATGCGTCTTTTGGAGCAAACATTAATATAAGACTCGTTATCATATCATATCATATCATATTATAATAAAATAAGACTCGGTTTTAAATTAATTTTTGCTCCAAAAGATGCATTAGAGCTGATTGTCCAGCTGGGTCTTACTTTCGGGGAAGCACGGTAAGTCACCCACATCCTCAGTGAGTATGCCTGCCTGAAACTTCATAATCCTTACTACTTGTATAAATCATATTACTTTGAACTACTTACCACTTTATTAACTCAGTCTTTCTCCCCAGTTAAATTATAAACTCCTATTCTCCTTTACTGACTCTTCTCTGAGTCCCTAAATGTTACTGTATCTCAAAGACAGAGAGAAAGCAGTTTCCTTGGGATCACTCCCTTCCCTGGTGTGATAAAGTGATCCATCCTGGTTCTGCCACTAACTAGTTCGTTGACGACTGGTCAGGTGTTGTGACATCATAGGATTTCCGTGTTCTTATTTGTAGAACAAGAGGGTTGAAATGGTCTTTTCTTCCCTTTTTTTGACTTTACGTTTTTCTGATTATAAAAGCCACATTCCTATTCTTGTAAGTAGAAGATCATAAAGAAGCAGAAAGGGGTGAAAGTTACAAACCTGCCACCTAGAGGATACTTTACATTATAATGAGTATTTTTTAACTCATGTTATGAAGAGATCTATTTATTTAGGGACTTTAAAGTATGATACTTTTCAGCTCTAAAATCTTTGATTCCTTTTTTGCCACTAAAGAAATGAATAGAGTGTCTTTTTAAAAAGTCATCAGGATAAATGATGGTACTACATTTTGGTATCTGACTCACAGATTAGATTAGTTTAAATATATGACCAAAGATTTCCCATCTCTAATACTGAACAGTTATATTTAGAAAGACCCATTAAGTCCTTTAGGCCAGCCATATAGAGCCCCATGATTCCGGATTACCTTAAAGCAGAAGCTTGGTTTCAGTGTATATACTCTAGACTAAAATAAGAATACATTTAACACAGTGGAATCTTAAATGTTTACTTCTAGAAAATTATCTTTGTTGAGGATTTGCGGCTCTCCGTATATCTTTGTTAGGGACAGAGGTCTTAAGCCCAGAAATCTTTTTGGAAGATAGGACAAAATCCATGCAATGAAAAGAGTGCGGGCTTTAAAATTATTGCTGGGGGTCCACATGGAAGTTATTTACTTTTAATAACAAAGTTTTTTTTAATAACAGGTATTGAATTATTACTAAAAATTATTTACCAAAAGTAGAAGCATTAATCTGTGATATGTAATTAAACAGAAAAAGTAGACAGGGTTTGGGTATTTTGTTTTGTTTTGTTTTGTTTTTTGATAGCTGCCATCTCTACCCAGTAAGTGACTCAGTTTTAGCTTTCTACATGTTATACCAGCAGACATTCTGGGTTTTTTCTTAGTACTTTTTAAGGGAGTTTCCAAAAAGATAAAATTGTTTGCAGTTTTCCTGGGAAGATTAAACTGACTTGGAAACAGTCTTAAAACAGTTTCAGTTGGGACCTCTCCAAAATAAAAATTGATAATTTTTAAATGCCTAAAAAGGCATGGTAAAGTTCCCATGAACTCATTAAAAATTTGAAACCTGGCACCTGCCGAGTGATGCTGTATCTCATTGTTCTTTAGGTGCATGCGTTCAGTCTGAATTGAAACACTTTGTTTCCTTACTCTGAAAGGTCAGTTCACTTGGCATCAGCTCTAGCATTTCTTGGCTCAGAGGAGTTTCACAGTGATAGCCATAAAAATTGATTAATGAATTACATTCTCAAAAGAAACTTATAATCTCTGGGTACTGTCTACTTGCAATAAAGTATGGCTCTTATATACCTTTTGAAATGAAAATGATCAATATACATGCAGCATAGATTTCAAAGTGCCAGTTTCCTGCTTTTAAACTCAAGTATTCACAAATAGAAGCTATTTCCCTTACCTGAGAAGAAAACAGAATTTATGAATTAGGTTAGCTACCTAGAAGTTTCAACCCATAGTTCACAAGTTACTAAAATTCATTCATGAACGTTTTTAATAAGAGAGGGATTTCCTTGATAGAGGTAGAGAGTGGGATCTTTTAGTCTTTCATCTCCTACCTTGAATAAGGCACGTGAAACATCTCTAAACATTCCATTTTAAAAAAAATTCTTTAAAGCCCTTTCCTCTCCTAAAGAGTGTTTCTTTTAATCTGGAAGAGAAATGGTCTTTTTTCCAGATATTAGTTATATAGTTAATTCCAATATTAAAAGGAACTATCATTATGATTTGTTGTTGGCTTATTTTAGTATTTTAGTGGTGGAATTTTTCCCATCTAAGTAGTTGAAAAAACTTGCTACTCTTGTCTCATCCAGTTATATGAGATTACGATAGTGATTTTTATTTTTCTAGTCTTCTCACATTCTCTCCAACCTATTTTTTTCCTGTAAACTGCACTATTCAGTAATTCTTGCTAAAATTTGGGTTTTGTCATGTTCAAGACTTATTTTATATTAAGTTCATTTATTCATTCTACAGATATTTTTTAGTGCCTGATCTAAGCCAGCAATGCTCAACTCTAAACTCCTCCAACCAGCTATGCGTGCTGGCTGTAGTCTGCCTCCTCTCACTTACCCAGTCGGTAGTCGTTCGTGCTTAGCTCCCAGTCTTTGCTTGGTCCCCCACATCTCGCCGTGCTCTTCTGAAACACCATCCCTTCATTCAAGTTCTCTTAGAAAAAGGTCTGATAAGTCATTTATTATGTAGTTGGATTTAAGTCATTGTTTTACTCTCAAGATGATTGTACATTTTGACTTTCCATGTAAAACTCTCAAAGGATTTAGTTTCCATGTACAAGTGTTGGGGATGTGGGAGAGGCAGAGTGCCCCCTGCTGATTCCTTTGAAATCACACCAAATGAATGGCCCTCTGCTTTTCCCCTCCACCGTCATACTGCCGATGCATGCTCCTTCCCACCTCCGTAGCTGTGCAGCTTTCACTCCTACCTCAATTGCTGTGCCTGTTTCCCTCAGTGTTTGTTTGGCTCAACCCCATACCCTGCATCTTTTCTAAAGGTTTTCCTGTATCTGTTACCATTCATTTTCCTTTTGAGAGTTCCTATACTATATACATAGTCACCATCACTAAAATTGACACTTAATTGTTCTTTGCTGCACTTGTCCCATTTCCTTTTCCCCAACTCTAGTGTAATCTTCCAGAACCCGAATCTTGCCATCTTAGTCTATTTAGACAGTGCCTAGCAAAGAGACACAGTGGGCATTCAGCGACTACCTAAACAGAAATGAAAATATGTGTAGGCCCATATATTTATTTGTATCCCACCATTTTGCAAAATGAATTCATCCTCATTAGAAGAGGGAAACATGTCTTACTTATGGGCATTATTAAAATTTATTAATTTTTAAAAATTAAAAAAGGGAGGAAAAAGTCAGCCATTTTTTCTATAAATGTAATATCTGAAAAAAATTTTGACTATTTTTTTTTTTTAACTTTTTAACAGGTGGTTTGTTCTGGATGCAGAAACCAGAGATCTAGTTTCTATTCACACAGACGGAAATGAACAGCTCTCTGTGATGCGCTATTCAGTAGGTAGGCAGATTTATCCCCACCCTGGCATTCACAGCATCTCTGTAATTGCATATTTTCACTTCTACTCTCTAGAGTTGTTAAGTATTGAATATGTTTTCCCCAACATCAGATTGAATTCTGCTGCAGGAAACTGCAAAAGATCTGCTAAAGTTAAACAACATTGTAAATCATCAAGCAAACATAAACTTATAACAAACTGTTACAACTACATTTGCAATTGAAAGCAGAATACAGTGCAATCAACTCCCCTTTTTTTTTTTGCACTACACATATTTAGAATTTTGAATAGGTACCAGGCTGAATATTAAATCTATTTAGCAACTGTTTCTTTGTATAAAAGAGAATATAAGAGAAATTCCAGTAGTATTCAGAATATACAAATTTTATAGGCCCTTCAGGTTCTTTAAAATCTAGTTACATTGTTACTAGTTGCATAGTAATGATTGGTTTGTTAATAAAATGCTCAGTGACTCAAAAGAATTTGATAAATTTGTTTAGCCTTGTGTGAATAATTCTTTGTACTTTATTAAAAATATTAAGTTTCCATAGTATTCCAGTTTCCTTTTCCCCTTACTATTATGGTTTTAATTCATATCATTCTCCCCTGGAGTGAGTTTGAGCGACATTTGCTTCTATTCTAAAATATATTCCAGTAGTTGTTGGATCAGTGTGGGATCCTAAGAATCTTTTTGATTACTTCTAAGTTGTTTCATCCAAGGAAATACAGAATACTATCCTCTGAGTCAAAAAAAAGGAAGGAAAAGTACTTGCTTCAAGCTGTAAGCCTGGCAAGAGTTGAAGCAGAAAAGGCTTTCTATTTTGGATTGGCTTTTTTCAGTGCTGTAGTCAGAAATAACTACTGCAAATGTAGTGATTACAATCCAAGGATCAGTTGGACTTTTCTGACCATCTGCTGTGTGACAAGTATAACAGAGGAGACTGTAAAGAACATGGCCCCTTCCCAAGAGAACCTACCTTGTAGTGAGAAAGATCGTGTGTGCCCAGCTGAAATAAGCAATTGTGTACTCAACTTGCCATGTGAATACTGTGTACTTAGATCCATAAAAGCAGGTGAACATCCTGAGGCCAGTTCGTAGCCAGCTAGAAAGAGATGAGGCTAGAGTGAGGGTGTAGAGTCCAAGGCCTGTGAGTATCTTCTAGAAGGGATTGTGTAGTAGACTTGATGACCGTTTGTTTTTCAAGTGTGCTTACTAATGAGAAGATTGATTCATCAAGTGCCAAATAACAATTGAATTGATAAGATTTAACATTTGTAAAATGTCCTTTAGTATAGGTGCAAAAAGTAATGGTAAATAAATCTACAGATATATTTCTCTAGTCAATGCTTTTTCCTGTTTCATTCTAGATGGCACCTTCCTGGCTGTAGGATCGCATGACAACTTTATTTACCTCTATGTAGTCTCAGAAAATGGGAGAAAATATAGCAGATACGGAAAGTGCACTGTAAGTAGTAAACTAATTAAGTTGTAAAACTGTTGGAAAATTTTACTTCTGTTAAAAAAAGTTAAATGTTTACATTGATGTATCTGTTGTTTTCTATCCTCAGCTGCTTTAAACTTTAGTCTTCATCTCTGAAAACAGATTCTACCTGATAGTAAAATATTGCAGTTCCCTGTGTACACTAGAAGGGTTTCTCCTTTTGGTGAGAGTTTAATACTTGTCTCTCTCTGACTGATTTTAAGGTGGTTTCTTAAAGCTATTTCCACAGGAAACTCTTAGAATAACACATTTTGAAAATGGACGTGAGTCAGAAATGAAAGGGTATCTCACTTTTAATCCCAGTGTCCCATGATTCTGCCCACCCCAACACCCTGTATTTCTTGTCACCTCTTTGCCACTAAAATAATTTACGGAGATTTGTCCGCATTAAGGGAATTAACAGAAACATATTTCCTTTAATTTGTTGCCCATTTCTCATTCACTAGATTATCACTGTAAGATGAAGATTAGATCCAATTCTGTAGACATACTGAGCACTTACCTGG
The DNA here is from genome assembly GCF_004115265.2 of Rhinolophus ferrumequinum. Lineage (NCBI taxonomy): Eukaryota > Metazoa > Chordata > Mammalia > Chiroptera > Rhinolophidae > Rhinolophus > Rhinolophus ferrumequinum. The sequence goes on along the minus strand of NC_046296.1, from coordinate 42,368,429 downwards.
TGGCAGGTACTCTGCTGACTGGAGAAGTGTTCTGGGCATTGGCAGTACACGGACGATTTGTTCCTTGTCCTCGAAAAGTACACACTCAAGCTGAGGACAGGACAAGAAAGGCAGGAAATACAGCACAGTGGTTAAAGGCACAGATTTGGGGTCAGACTCCCTGGATTTGAATTCTTGTTTCAAACTTGACCAGCTAGTGACCTTGGGCAAGTTGCTTAAACCTTCTACTTCAGTCTTCTCATCTATAAGATGAGGATAATAGCAGTTTCTACTTCACTGGATTAAAACAGGTTAATGCAAATAAAATACTTAGAAGAGTGCATGGCATGTACGTACTCAATATACGTTACTTATTCTATTTGTAGAAAATGAGGAGGTAGCTTGGTATGTATGGTGTTAGGATTATAGCAAATCACTTGATGAATTAGTGATTAATGGCACAGGTTCTTTAACAGTTTTTATCACAAAATAGTTTTAGGGGAATAAATAAAAGAATTAGTTTTTAGAAGCATATACGTAACCCAAACCCAGGCCACTCACTATTTGAAGAAGAGACTTATTTATTTTCTTTCTTTTGCGATTTTGTACTGTATGTTAAAACCAGCCCATAAACTGGTCTACAAACAACCTCAGAGTTTTAGAATTTCTCCAAAATATTTTTGTTTACCTTGACACAACATTATGAATTGTCCATTAATTTATATAAATCCATCTTTTAGTCAATTTATTAATATTTGTGATATGGAATAACACCTCATTGCACAACAGGATTAAATGAAATGTTCCACAGAAAGGGATTTTCGGATTCCTGAAGTTTACCCTACCAGGCCCCAAATTTTTCTTAATTATTTCTTACCTCAACCTTTTTTGAAAAGTCCATGTCTTAATAAACAGAGTCTCTCAAATATCATTTAATCTTGTGGGATCACAAAGGTAACAAACACATGCTTAGCTCAGCCTTCACTTAACAGATGAAGAGACTGAGTGTCAGGGAAGATAAATGACTTGTCCGTGGTCATATCCTGACTTAGTGGCAGAACCCTGTTCTCCTCTTAGTAGTGCAAACTTTCTAATATGATAATGCCTCAGATTTTTCAATATGTGTATTATTGGACTGTGCTCTTATAGTACATCTGGTTCAGAAGGGAAACAGCAGTGTGTGGCACTGGATAATGAGAATGATCTTGCAAGTGTTGAGAAACGGCAAGTTTATCAATTGCTTGAGACTTGGCCTTCTCCGATTAGGCAGCTTTTATCTGTCGAGCGTTTGAAAGTATTATTTTGAGCTATCCCTAGGAACTGTTTTTAGTACTGTTTGAGGCTATAATGGAAGGCTCAATACTCTGCTTTTCTAATTATCTTCTGTTTTGTGCTTTGCTTCCAGCTGTCACTTCTCCTTGCTGTCTCCTTCCACCAGCTGGTCCTAGAGTTTCATATTAACTGCTTTTATCTGTTGTCTGCTATGATATAGGACAAAGCTGGGCTAATGCTGGCTCTGCCACTTACTAATTTGCGACTTTAGGCAAGTTAATTAACTTCTCTGAATCTTAATTTTATTATCTTAAAATTGGAGTTATAATAGTTTATAGGATTGTTGTGAAGATCAGGTCTTTGTTAAAATATGGCAACTCGAACTGTTCTCATAGAGTTCCACGTACAAATGCTGTTTTCTATTTCCAGTATTTTCTATTTCCAATATTTCCAATATTTATTTCCAAATACTGTTACTAGTCAGTATTTAAGTGACCACCGTTGCTACAGAAAATTATTTAGAACTTCAGAAAATGTCCTGCTAATAAATTTTAACCAAGCAGCTGGAGCCTGTCCTTCTTCACGGCGTTACTTTCTGTGGAGATGTCAGTTGAGGTGACTGGTACCCAAGGCACACGAAGGAGCACTTCTGGTAGAGGGCAGCTGGCTAATCAGTGGCATGGTCATTACAGGCCCAGGCCTCACTTGCAATCTCATAAGCTAGGAAACAAGACAAGGTCCATTTTCAGACAGATGGACTTACCTCATCCACATTCTCCAAAGCTGGTTTATAAAATACCAGTTTGCAGCAAGAGCTATACTGACAAGGGACTGAATCCTGGTCTCCTCTGGTCCACATACTTTTCTCTCTATAAGCAAGCCTCAGGAAACCAACTCCTATCAGAACGCCAGTTTATTCATTTAAAGTAGGATATATAAATGCCAAAGGGACAGGACGTGAGCATCCTCTAGCCAGCACTTCCCTTTAGGCAAAAAAAAAATAGTGCATGTGAAACCAGAGTATAAGCAAGGTGAGCAAGATGTCAGTTGAGGTGACATCTGCAGTAGGGTGAGAGCTGCCACTAGAGCTGGTCTTGGTTCAGGTCCCTCTGCCCTGGACATTAAGTGGGTGCTACCCATGTTTGCCTCTATGGCTCCTTTTGTTTGCAGACCACCGTACCCCCACCGCCATCTCGAATCTTTGGATAGATTCATACGTGCAGTCAGGCTGTATTCTAGTCTTGCTGGCCTTGGACCTATTACAACTCTTCTTTGCCTTCTCTGCATTGATTTATTTTATGGTAATTCTAAAGTTTTAACTCTCAAAGATTTGGGGGAACATTCATTGTAGTTTCCATAAACACACAAAACTTCATCTTCCATCCACGGAAAGTTATTTCCATTTTCTGCCCCAGGTATCTTTCATAGTCTTCCTGAGGTCTCTCCTTGCCCACTTAAAATTTCAGTGTTTCAAAAAACTTATCATAAACTCTAAATTTATCGTGTATTCCCTCATCTAGGTGTCTTCAAAAATGTTAAAACTGATCTCATTTAGAATCAAAATCGTTAGCATATAAAGGGCAGAAGAGAGCATTATCTGGTCGACTTTTCATTTGACGAGTAAGAAAAGTGAGGCAGGAGCTCATTTATCATGATCCATTGTTTTATGGTCTATCCCCTCTAATCAAGCCAATCTCAATTAATACAATTGCTGTACAGTGTAAGTCCACAAATGAACTAAATGGTCTCCAAAGGTGATAAAGACTGAGTTAAAACTTTGATGTTTCTGTTTAATCCTGAGAGTCCTGGAAAAACCTCAGCATATATTAGAAGAGTCTAGTCAAGAGCATTTTTGGATTAATCTTTTTTTCGCATACCCTTTCACTTCCCTTTTCTCTCTCCCATGTCTAACCCTTGCCTTTAGTTCTAAGACAATCTGTGTCTTCTTAGAAACAAAGCAAAACTAGGTGAAGTACAAAATAAGTGCCTTTCAACTTTTAAGAGTTTCTTGCTTTTTGAGTAGTACAGAAGGGGAGAGTAAGATGCTTTATTTGCCTCCTATTTCTGCCAATAGCCCAGTCTACCAACAAGGAGCCCTTTTTCTCTGTCATGGACATTACCTAGCTTGGGATGTTGCCTGTATTTTAGTCTAGCCACTCACTGTGTCACTGGACTATAGCCAGTAAGACATTGCTTGTGAAACAGCAGAATGGCAATCACAGATTCCACGGAAAGGCATAAATCTCAGTATCTACAAAAGCAATAAGGATATAGAGCACTACTCAGTATTTGCTTCTTATAGATTAGTGCTCACATGTGCCTGCCTCGAAGATCTACGTTAAGAAGAATGATAGAACATACTACTGAAGCTGCTTTTGTACTTGCTGCTATGTGGCAAATGATACCTCCTCACACACACTCCTCAGGTTTGTTTACTGTACATTGCTGGTCTTGGCCTATCTCTTTGAAGGAACCCCAGTGATCTTCCAAGAAATAATTTGCTCTTCATGAGCCTGACCTCTTGGGTGGCAGAGGGATAGAGGGGAAGCAATGGAGTCATCCCTCGTACTGCTCATCCGTGACAGCCTCTCATTTCCTCTTCTGTGGCCTGTCTGCCCTCTCGCTTCCCGTTTGCCCCTGCTCAGAGCACACTGCCTTCTTGATGCCCTTAGGTTCTCCAAATCTCCCTCCGCATGCACTCCAAACCTACTTGGCCTGATCTGTGGCTTTTGTTCCTCCTAATTAGATCATAGAATTATGAATGACCTTCTTTCCTTTACTTCCCATGAGAACTTCCATCTTCTTAGTGTTTAGTGAATACTTTTTAAAGTGGTTTTACTAAATTATAGGATTCATGGGTTCATAATTGTATCGTATTCACTGTATGAGCGCCTTGATTTTGTAACTGCTGCTATAGAAGACCTTTTAAGAAGTCGTTGGGTTCAGAAGCTCTTTTTAACTTTTCTACAAAGCCCTAGGATTTGTGGGTGGGGCTGGGCTGGGCTGGGCTGGCATAGATCTGATTTTATTTGCTTTACATGTTGGGCTTCTAAAGTAAGATTTAATACAGCAGAAGGGTTTTATAGCTAAAAAGAATCTGAAGACTGCCGGTTGATTTTTCTCAAAGATCCCTGAGTCTTTTGAGTGTTACGTGTTATGAAGTTTTTACCTCAGCTTTTCCTGTACTGTTTTTAAAAGGTTTTGAAAAGGTCCTTGATTATTTCTAAATTCCTTTTTTTTAAATGCTACTTTTAAGTTGCTTTCTGCTAATCTTTATTGTTACAGAAATGAGTAAAAGATAAGCATGATTTAAATGCTGTGCTTAATTTGGTCTAGAATCATCTGACCTGGGTTTGAGCTCTGGCTCCACCAATTCTTTGTTGTGACTTCAGAAGTTACTTCATCTCTCTGCTCCTAAGTGGGCATCTTCACTTACGGCCGCTGTGAGATTTAGAGTTGATAATGTATGTAAAGTACTGAAACTTAATGCTCCACATAGAAAGTCCTCAGTAAGGGTTAGGTGGTATAGCAGCAGCAGTAGCATCTTTCTCAGTAACTAGGATGAGCCCTGGGTTGTACCGAGGGGTGTTTTTCAGCATTTAACATGAATCTCTGAAAGTTGAAAATCATTTTCTAATTATGGACAATTGTGTATTTTCCTTGAAAAAGCTTAAGTGTTATGATTGACCTAAAGGTTCTATTCTATTTCCATAGGATTAAAATTAGTTTATTATGCACCTTAATGCAACATAACGGTTTTGATTGGCTCAAATTCCTGTGTACCTTTTAAGGTGGCTACTCAAGTATGTTAACCTAGGAGATTTAGTATATTGAAGTTGCAGTGGTACTAAAAATAAAAAGCATTGCAAAGTCTGCTAGGATAGGCAAGAAATGCGGGTGGAAACAAGTGTTCTTTTTGCCAGGATTTTGGTAATTGAAAATATGAATCAAAAAGAGGAGGAGGAAGACTTTTTAACTGAACTACCTAAAAATCTCCAAGAAAATAACCCATAAAACGAATGCAGTATTTCGATAAGGCAGTACGATTCGGTATTACTGTAACTTCACCATTACTATGAAGTAATTATATTGTAGTACTTGGTGACTTAAACAAATGAGGGATGTTTTCTTATTTAAAAGAAGTTGTCAGGGACTCAGGACCCTTCTTTCTTTCTGCTCCATCATCCTCAGTAAGATGCTACTGGAACTCCAGTCATCACATCGCAATTCAAGGAAGAAAGGAACAGAGCAAGGGAAAAAAGGCCTTCCTCCTCCTAAGTCGGTTCTCTGGAAGTTTTCCTGGAAACCCGACTCACTGACTTCTGCCACCCCTAGCTACAAAAGAGGTTAGGAAATAGTGTCTTAGCTAGGTGCTCAGGAAAGGGGAGAATGTGGATTAGATAGGCAACTGGCACCTACACTCTAAAGATCAGCTTTCTCTCCAGCCAGCAAAAGCACATCCAAACTGTAATGGGAAAAAGAAACCCTATTTGCAATAGCAACAAAAACCAGATGGCTTTGAAAATAAACCTAGCCAGAAAAGCACAGTAGCTAGGTGAAACATGACTGAAAGACAAGCTAAGAACCGAAACAATAGATATAATGTGTTTCCAGATGAAAAGACTTGATAAAAATATTTTTTCTACACATTTTTCTCTAAATTTGATGCACTCTTAAGTTTTCATTGTGACATCTATGAGCTTGATAAAATGGTTCTGAAGTTCATCTGAAATTTTCCACATACCACAAAATTATCACTGTTGTCTGGGGATAGGCAAATAGATTAATGGAACAGAAGAGAGGCCAGAAACAGATCTCTACTCATGTGCAAATACACTAGATAATAAAAGAGGTATTTGAAATCAGGAGAGAAAGAATGAACTGTTCTCAACCCACATTATCTAGCATCGCAGCTACTAACCACAACTTGGTTTATGAAATTAAATCCAGTCCAGTCTCCTGGGGGCAGTGGCCACATTTCAAGTACTCGGAAGCCACAGGTGGCCAGCTGCTGCTGCCACACAACCTAGATGGTGATTGCACACAACCTAGATGGTGAGGGGACACCTGGATACATACCTACCAAGGAAAATAGGCCTCACTCTGGGCCTTGGTACTTGGGGGGGGGGAAAAAAAAAAGCCTGCATTAATTCCAATACACAGCCAGGGTCGCAACCACTGACGTAAAATGATCTTCTATGCAGTTGACAAAGACTTGGCTAAAATAGTTCTGATTTTTCCAGAGTAGTAATTTTGGGCTCTGTCTCTCGTGATTATTATTGTGGTTACAACATTCCACTACTTAATGGCAGTAATGAAAGTGCCAGCTTAGCATACTTTCCTGTTTCTTTTCAAGGAGATATACTAGATTTTGCTCCCAGCTGTGTCGCTGCCCTGGGGGTGATATTTGAGGCTGTTTTCCTCCAAACTGTGCATGTAACTTCCACGGCAATGAGTTGGGTGGCCAAGGGCTCCCTCCGAGGTGGAGTCTGGGAAGGTAGCATGACAGACCCCCAACCGTTGCGTTTAACTTTTTCTTGGCTTATTTATTGGAATCCATACCAGGGAAAAAATATTCAGTTCATTTTCCAGTATGAATTGACAATCTCCCCAGGGTCTTTGCTATATTTAGGGAATTTTCCTACTCAAGAGTCTTTTTTTGAGAATACTTTGTGTTGATTTACCTTCTGATACATTCTGTGTCCAACACAGATGTGCGTTACATGAGTGTCATGCATACATACAATGCTTCTGATGACGTAGTAATGCTATTAAAGGCTTTTCACAGAGGTTCAGGTAATTTAAAGACGTCTACATTAGGATGAATATATCTTAGAAGACTGTACTTTACTACGATTATTCTTCGTGTAGCACAAGTTTTCTTATTTCAGAAGCATGGCTTCTCCAGATGCCAGAGCCAGGCATCAGATTCATGTGCACTGTGAAAAGGATTTGTGTGAGCCCCGTTTTTCTGCCAGATTCAGAAAATGTCCAGTCACCACACACGCGTCCTTCTGGCTTTGAAAATTGATTTCTTGTTAGGTTGGTAGGTCTCTTGTGTGCCTAGGAAGTGATTCCCAACCTGTTTTCTAATATACAACCTAATCTCTGGTAACTTGAGGAAGCTTCACAGTTCTCAAATTCACAAAACTTAAATCCATTTAAATGTATAAATGTGTGTATTTGCCACGCAGCAGTGTGGGGAAGCTCATAATTCCAACAGAGTTTTAGGACATGTTGTTAGACTTCAGGAGGGCAACAGAATAATTAGAATACTTTGTATAAATCATTAAAACTATGCCTAAGGTACACTGAATTTATTAACTTAAAAAATAAAACCACCTGTGCAAAAGTTAGTAATTCAAAAGGTACGTTAGAATTTAAATGTTTTACCACAGACTAGAGGAGATAAAAGTGATTTTGAGTCTCCATCAACTTTGGTAAACCAGTAAGACCTGTGTGATTTATCTGAAATAGTGTATTGGAAATCAACTGCTTACATGTGAAGGCAACAAAATATAACATTTAGTAGTTTTTTGATTCCCAACTACTTTCCTATTAGTAAAAGCTAAGCAGAAGATCACTGTCTTCCTGTCTAAGGAATGTTTTAGAGTCAGATTATATTGGATCCAACTGTTCTGAAGGAGAACAGAATGGGGTGACTTCTCCCAGAATATTCTCTGGCGATAGGAGTTTCTCTGGACCTCCATGTGACTGTGTGTGCCTCTGGGGTGGACCTTGGAAAACTGGACTCGCTGAACAACCTGGAACCAGGCCTTCTTTCTCAAAAATGAAATCACTCTTAACCAGTGACTAGAAATAAGGCCTGGTACCTACTGCAGTGTCCTTCAGGGCACAAGTGTAGGAGACTGTCTTTCTTGGAAGTCTCTAACACCGGTAGGAGGTGCTTGCGCTGGTATCTCAGTGGAGAGGCCAACAGGACACTCCCACGTTCCGAGTGTTTACCGTTTCCACTGTGGTGAGATGTCTTTAGTTTAGGAGTTCTGCATTTATCATTGGTATCTTCACATTCCTGTGTCTTTGGCTCCCAAAAAGACAGCAGAAAAGAACTAAAGACCTGCTTGATCCCTGTTCAGATAACAGTATTGACTATTAAACTATTTATTACTCAAAACTCTAAATGCTTTCTAATCCTGATCTGTTGTTTCCTAGGGACATTCCAGCTATATCACACACCTGGACTGGTCCCCAGACAACAAGTATATAATGTCTAACTCGGGCGATTATGAAATATTGTACTGTAAGTATGCGTGATCACATGTGGCCGAGGTGTGTCTGCCAGGGGCACTGATGAACAGGTTGTGTGGAATCTGAATTGTGCAGAGCATGTGAGCTGCCCTCTAACCTGCCTACGCGTGTGTTACTCTGAGCCGTCTAGGGAAGGAGATTCTCAAATGTGCTTCACTCCTCCCAGAAAGTACGAGTTAATTTATACGTGTAGACATGCAGTCATAAGACATTACTCAGGGAGACTGATGCTGCTCTGAATGGTTTTGTATTTAACAACTTTTCCTGGAGGCAGGAAGAAGCATAATGGATGGGCATTTATGCTTTTTAAAAAAAGGAAAACACTTCCGTGGGAAACAATTTGTAGTTCCATAAAACCAGTTAAACACTTTGCCTTTTTAAATGTGTCTTAATGTGTTTCAGTGTATGGATTATAAATACAAGTAAACACGGCTAGTCTGAATCAAGATGCACTTTCAAATACATTTGTACACAAGCATTACGATTATATTTCCTGTTTCTAAATTTAAAGGGGACATTCCAAGTGGCTGCAAACTAATCAGGAATCGATCGGAATGTAAGGACATCGATTGGACGACATACACCTGTGTACTGGGCTTTCAAGTCTTTGGTAAGGACGTGACACCCGATGGGAAAAGGCAGTTTGTGGGGTTTTACATAGAATTACTTACCTACATTCCTCCATTAAAAATAGTCTACATGTATTCTTTAGTGTTATGTCTATTAGTGGCAGATTCAGAGAAATTAAATGTATTATGACTGAACCATACAAGGTTTGTTCTCTACAGAATCCAGCAGACTTTTGGTCCCTGATAAATGTGGAAGACGAAAAGAATTTACATGATAACCTTTCCATTTTTTCCTCTACGTGAAAATTGAAGCTTTTAATTTTCTAGAGGCATTTTTAAAATAGCTTTATTGTCATTCATATACCATATAATTCACCTAAAGTATACAATTCAGTGATTTTAGTATATTCACATTTGTGCAACTATCATCACTCATTTTAGAACATTTTTATCACCCCAAAAAGAAACCCTCTACCCATTAGCAGTCACTCCCCACCTCAACTCCCTAGCAACCTCTAATCCTTTCTTCCTCTAATGATTGGCCTATTCAGGGTAGTTCATACAAATGTAATCATATCTTCTGATCCATTGAGACTGGCTTCTTTCACTAGGCGTAATGTTTTTAAGGTTCATCCATGTTATAGCATGTGTCAGTACTTTCTTTAATGGCTGAATAATATCCCACTGTATGCATAGACCACATTTGTTTATCCGTTTATCAGTTGATGGACACGAATTGTTTCCACTTTTCAGCTATTATAAATAATGCTGCTATGAACAAGCGTGTGTCAGTTTTTGTGTAGGCATGTTTTCACTTCTCTTGGGCATATACCTACAAGTGGAATTGCAGGGTCAAATGATAACTGTGTTTAACCTTTTGAGGAACTGACTGCCAGATGGTTTTCCAAAGTGGCTCCATTTACATTTCCACCAAAAGTGTAGAGGGTTCAATTTCTCCACATTCTTGTCAACAGTTGTTATTCTTTTGCATGTGAATGTCCAGTTTTCCCAGCACCATTTGTTAAAACATAAAGGCATTTTTGGTAGACATTATTTAAAGATAAAATTTGGGGATCATTCCTAATCTTTTGGACATTTCTAGAAATCTGTCCTGTGTGACAGTTTTCTAAACCTTTCCCAACCTGTAGGTATCCTGAAAAAGTTAGAGGATAAATGGAAAAGTTAAAATAATAAAGCCTTGTTTGCAAAGAATTACAGAGAGATGTCATAGCCTGTAATTAGAATAGTAGATATGGATGTGGCACCAATACCTAAATACCTAAAGCAATACCCAAAATATTAGTATTTATCCTTTATCAATATATCTCTAAAGTTGGTCTCTCTCCTCCAGCCTAATTACAGATCTGAATGTTTCTTTATGCTATGTACATTTAAAAAATAATCCATTATAGGTACCTGTTCTAAATACAATTGCTGTAGAGATGGAGAAGGCTAGAAAGAAAGTAAAAACAAAATAACTGATTAGTCCATAAACGATTTCATTATTCTGGGTGAAAGTGAAGCAATAGCCAGTAGCTGATAATTTACCTAGTTATTTTAATGAAACAATGTATAATATTTATTAAGAGATTTCAGTTAAGGAGTGTTTCGAGTTGGTTTAGCAAATTTTACCAGAAACGTATTTGTTCTCTAGAATAACAAAGAACTACAGGAGACCAGCATCTCAACCCTTATATACTGTTTCCCTGAAAATAAGACCTAGCCAGACAATCAGCTCTAATGCATCTTTTGGAGCAAAAATTAATATAAGACCTGGTATTATTATTATATTATATTTATTATATTATTAACCCAGTCTTACAGTAAAATAAGACCGGGTCTTATATTAATTTTTGCTCCAAAAGACGTATTAAAACTGATTGTCAGGCTAGGTCTTATTTTCAGGGAAACACAGTATTCCATAATTTTAATCTAGAATTTTGTGCTAACTATGTTGAACATGATCACCAGTGCCTCATGATGATTCAGAATAATTAAATTTGCTATGTCTTGTCTTTGGACATAAGTAATAGTTACAGGAAAATTCTGTGGGATGGCATGGTAGTAGACTACTGGGTGACCTATGCATTTTCATTAAAACTCTGAGGATTTCTTAGAAGTGCCTGCTGGAAAGGGAGTGAGAGAGTATGTAAATTTTACACAGCTTACCCAGAGTGCACTTTGAAGAATTAGTGCTATAGCTTTGTTTCTGTAGTTTGCTATACAAGTAACAGAACTTCCCCTCTAACTAGATAGAGATTTTAAGAAGGAAGAATTGCTCAGGTGAGTCAAGCTAAAACTAAAATTATTTTTAGCACCACCTGCTGGTTACTAGCAAGTACTTTGGGGTCATTAAACTTTCCATCTTGAGGCTATTTTGGTTTAATTTTTTTATGTTAGGTTTTGGATAAAACTTTATTTGAATGAAGTGTTGAGCCACTAAAAAATTTATAAGGGAAATGTTATTATGTTGTTGCAAAAGTAATTGCGGTTTTTGCAATTATTTTTAACCTTTTAAACCGCAATTACTTTTGCTCCAACCTAATAGCAGCTAAGAGTTTGAACACAGGTGAAAATTAGTATCTAAAATTAAATAACCCCGTGTAGCCTCACAGTTGTATTTCTGAGGCTAATTTTTCTGTGCCCCTGTGCTTCCACATGCAAGGTGTCTGGCCAGAAGGATCCGATGGGACAGATATCAATGCTCTGGTGCGGTCCCACAACAGGAAGGTGATCGCGGTGGCTGATGACTTCTGCAAAGTCCATCTGTTTCAGTACCCCTGCTCCAAAGCAAAGGTAACATCACTTTCATACAAACTAGCAGTGTGGGGCCTTTTGTTTGGGGATAATTTTGTGTCAGTGGCAAGAAAATATTTGTAGGGTTACTAATTACTGTCCCTGCTACTGCAATGCGCAGGGGAGAATAGGGCCCTCTGTAAGCATCCAAGCCGGCATGGCTTATCTCCTCTTTCCTCATTCAGGTCAAGAAGATAGTTATAGAAGGCAGCTAGCTGATGATATTTTATTCATTTTTATGGTCCATTTGTTCATTTTTATTTTTGGCAGTTTTAAATTTCTAAGCATACTAAAATATTTTGTTGACGAATGTTATAAATGTATGATTTACATTATATGATCAATATGTATGATCAATATGATAAAACTCACGGGACTGTTTCCTAAGTGACCTATAATCCTGCCAACCTAGTCAGTTCTTCCCTGGCCATCCCAATGGAACAGTTACTGAGTACACCAAGCTGACATCCAGAAGAGACAGATGTTTATTTTTTATAATATGTATATATCGTCTGAATGTAAAGATGTCTAATTGTTTTGTTTCACCCATACAAATAGGTGTTAAAAGGAAATTACTGCTCGCTTCAGTCCGCAGGTTTGATGACCTGTGGCTTTGATTTGAATGACCTGTGTCACGAGCTTAGTCACCCTGTTGCTACAAGCAGCCATGTAAAGAATGAGTGTAATGTTCCTGTCTGATTTATTTCACACAGGCTCCCAGTCACAAGTACAGTGCCCACAGCAGCCATGTCACCAATGTCAGTTTTACTCATAGTGACTGTCACCTGATATCAACTGGTGGAAAAGACATGAGCATCATTCAGTGGAAACTTGTGGAAAAGTTATCTTTGCCTCAAAACGAGATTGTAGCGGATACTACCCTACCCAAAGCCCCCATCTCTTCCACTGAAAGCGCCATGCGATCTGATACTCCCACGCTGCCTCCTTCGCAGCCCTTAAATGAGACAGCTGAAGAAGAAAGTAGAATAAGCAACTCTCCTACACTTCTGGAGAACAGCCTAGAACAGACTGTGGAGCCCAGCGAAGACCACAGTGAGGAGCAGAGCGAAGGGGGCAGCGAAGAGCTAGGCGAGGCTGGCTATGAAGAGCCGTCCGGTGAGATGAGAGGGCAGCAGGGGGAAAGTGCGCTTCCTGAGGACCTACAAGCCCCTTCGCTGCTGCCCTAACACCCAGGACCTCAGTGCGTGTGGTCTTATGCTGGAGTTCAGGTAACAGGCCGGGAAGTGAGGGAGAATCACTGTTGATCGAGACTTGGGTTTCCACGTGATCTGCTTTCTTCAGTAGTCTTACCTTCAGCCTCTCAAATGCAGTGGACCTACAGGTTCAGTTTGGTGTGTGTTGAATAACCAAACTTAATAGTAGGAAAGACTGACACACTGTCTCAGAAATTACTACGTATGTAAGTGGTATGATGTAAATACTGGAAACAAAAACAGCAGTTGTATTGATTTAAAACAAACCCCTTGTTATCTGAACATGTTTTCTTCAGGAACAACAGAGGCATCACAAACACTGTTACCCATCTACTGGCACAGACTGTGCTACTCTTTTTTCCTGATGCAGAAAAAGAAATCAGAAAAAACAAACTCTTACTGAGAGATCCTCCCACCCCAAGTGTCTCGTAGAAATTTTTTAGTTAAGAAAAACTTCACTATTGCCACAGGCAGTGGTGTTGCCTTCTTGAATAATCCATTTTCCTACACTCCCAGTAGATGTCCAGATGTGCTTGTTAGTCTACGAGATAGGTGCTGCCTTTTCTAAGTCGTAATGAGGAACCGTCTCTTAGTTTCTTGTGTGCAAATCTATTTTATCGTAAAACTAAGAAAGCAGTGGTTTGTTAAAGAGGTTTTAATGTATATTAAAACCACTGATATTCAGAAAAATGGGTTCCTCCAAGGATTCCTTTGCTGGCCTGAACATTTTAAATGTTTGGCATTCGAGTGGATGGAAAACAAAAACCGCATGCCTATAAAACCAAACTGTAATAATTACTTGGCTAATTTTAGCTTAGCCTTCAACATAATTTGTTCCCTCGGTAATAGGGAAAAAATACAGTAAAGTTTAAATGATTGAATTGGTGCTTGAAGTTCATTGGCTTGTTGTAATTTTTATACAGATTAATTACAGAGGGATAAGATACTCAGCAAATTGCAAATTCTTTTTTACAGAAGTGTGAATAACTGATTTTTTTTTTTTTATCAATTGTATACTTAACAGACTTGCTATATATGGTAATTTTTGTCTGGTGGAGTTGCTATAAGCCTTGCAATTCTAATGTGGCTATCCTCTGCTGTTTTGGGCAATGCATGTATTATTGTGCATTGGATAGCTGTTTCTTTTAACTTTTGTCATATGATGGTTTTTAAGTATGTTTCCTACTTTAAAAATCATTACAAATAATGCATTTCCTATATGTTTGTTTCTACTTGGATTATAAAAAAAAAACTTTGTTTTGATTTATTTTTTAACTTGCTGCATTGTTTTGATATCTTTTTTTTTTTTTTTTTTTTTTTTTGGTTAGATCATGTTTAGCAACTTTGGATGAGTTCAGAAGTCTTAAGTATGTATGCAAGTGTTTACGTGATTGTGCCATTCCAAAGTGCATCAGAACTGTCATTCCCTTCTAGTATCTTCTCAGGAGTAATACAAATCAGGTATTTTGTCATCATTTGGTAACATACAAACTCCAGTGAACTCCCAAGGACACTCACAACATTTATATTCACATGCTGTACGTAAGGGTGTGGGTATGTGTGAAGGGGTGAGTGTAGCTACTTACTCTGTGTATCTATAGAAGCAGATATACGCCACATTGAATATACTCAGTGTATGTCTCTTACGTGTATAGATATATGTCCGTGTATATCTCTTTCCTTTTGTTTACAACTGTTCAAAAAATAAAAACCTCAAAGTAGCTCTCTTCAAAAGAAGAGATATAGATTCCAAGCAACCCCTCTTTTTTCAGAACATTCTGTACCTAGTTACAGAGGGCATCAGTCAGTATCAGGCGATATATCTGTCCATTAGCAGTGGTGACTAAATAAATCATCAGGTTGGCATGTGCTCTCCCCTGCAAGAAAAATACGATGAGATGAATGAGTAGTTCTAAGAGGAGAAAAAGCATTTCTTCAAGTACCTGGGGGACGCAGCTCTCCATGATAAGCAGGGAGTTTTGTGGGGACATCCGTCACCTTTGGGGTTGCTGTGTACAGTGAGATTTATAATCGTGATACTCTTGGGTGGTAGTTTCAAAAGACACTACTAATACGCAGAAAGCGTTCCAGCTCTATTGCTGGCAACTACTGTTTAACAGTCAATTAAATCTGTGATAATGGTTGGAAATGGGTGGGATTATGAAATTGTAGATGTTTTTAGAAAAACTTGTGAATGAAAATGAATCCAAGTGTTTCATGTGAAGATGTTGAGCCATTTCTATCATGCATTCCTGTCTCGTGGCAGAAAATTTTGAAGATTAAATAATAAAAATCATCGAAATGTTTCATTTGTCTCTAAGTGTGCCTTAACTCTCTCTCCACTTGGATAGTCATGGGAACCAGCAGTATAATTATCAGTTGACCATGGCCGCTGCTATGGATACAACTATTCTGGCAGTAACAAACTCCATTTCATAATGTTAGAGGAAATTACTTCTGATTTGTGCTTCCATTTAATAGGGGAATAGCTCCATTTTAATGTATTTCATGTCTGTACTTTCTCTAATGTTAACATTAGATAATCCTGGTTACCTGCCTTACCCGACTCCAGTGCCTCTGTGAAGTCCTTGAACCCAGCAGGACACTGTGTCCCCTGCTTCCTCCATCTCCCTTGTTGCTTAGTGACACGGACCCTGTGTACACCACAACCATAAATTGGCTGCTACATATTTTTCTTCATTAAGAATAGACTGAGAGTATGCCATACATTCCCCAGTTTTACAATCACGGAAATGATTTTCATCATGACCTTATTCATCTCTGGTGACTATGAGCATATGTTCACCGCCACTCACATACACAGGCATACCTTGCTTTAGTGCACTTTGCAAATATTCTGTTTTTTTACTAATTGAAAATCTGTGGCAACCCTGCATCGAGCAGGTCTATGAGTGCCATTTTTCCAACAGGTTCAGATGATGGTAAGCATTTTTAATAGTAAGGCATTTTTTAATTAAGTGCACTGTTTTTTTAGACATATTGCTAGTGAACACTTAACAAACTACAGTATAGCATAAACGTAACTTTTATATGCACTGAGAAACCAAAAAAGGCACATGACTGACTGTATTGCTGTGGTCTGGAACCAGACCTGCCATTTCTCCCTGGGGCCTGTGCTGTCCCGCGAGAGGCTCTTCTAGGGTAGGAACTCCTCTTTTACTGATTCTGAGACAGAGCAGCTGATGGGCACCAGAGCAACCCCACTAAACAACGTGACTTTCCCTCTTAATGAAAAGGGGGA
Organism: Rhinolophus ferrumequinum; assembly: GCF_004115265.2. Taxonomy (NCBI): domain Eukaryota; kingdom Metazoa; phylum Chordata; class Mammalia; order Chiroptera; family Rhinolophidae; genus Rhinolophus; species Rhinolophus ferrumequinum. The sequence continues at coordinate 42,352,068 of NC_046296.1, read as the reverse complement.
TACAAAAAACTTGTTTATAGGGAAATAACAGTGAATTAGATTTTGGATGTAGTGAGGTATTGGTGTAACTTGTAGAAGGGACTAGGTTTCCAGCTTAAAGGCTGGAACTGCAATGAGTAAAGACAAGAACATGTTTTTAGGACAGGAGACAGGCTGAAGAGCAGCTGTGTAGGGCCTGGATTAAGAAGAGCTGCCATTGGAGGAGCACCTACGGCCCTTCCTGCCCCGGACACCGGGCTCTCATTTAGTTGTGATGTGGGGAGTGTCCCCTGTAGGCCAGGGCCTGGGCTGGGGAGACCTAGTAACTGGCCCGTGTTCGTTTACCTAGATAAGGGCCTTGCCAGGACTTCATGTTGTATAACTTCACAGCTTAAACTTCGAGAAAGACATTCTTCAGAAACTGGGAGCAAGAAGCAAAAGGATGAGGATAAAGACTCCCCAAGATTTTGGAAAGGAGATAAGGAAGCAGGAGGGCCCGAGTCAGTCTGAAGCCTTAGCCCAGGAGTAGGTGAGGTCACTGCACGTCTGTGTCAATGTCACAGACACCAGGCTCTGCTGGAGAAGCCCGCTTTGTCTAGGATGCCCAAGGATAGTCTTCAAGGACCAGGCATTCCCCTCCCCCACCGGAAACAAATACAACGCTTTATAAAGGGGCAGCTCCTGCTCTCTTCACCAGGTCTCAGATAATTTCGTTAATTACACCTTTTGCAAAGGAATTTCTACTCTGCCCTCATTAACAGACTCATACAATAACCTAAGTGCTCCGATATAAAGAAGATAAAAGGAATAGAAAGAGAAATCCCAAGTGGAGGAAAGTAAGTTTCACTGTCTCCTCTGGAAATGTCAGCCTACTTCTGTATGCAAGGAAGTGTCCTTAGGAGACCATGGCTTATTGAACTGAATACATTTTTATTGGGTTTTCTTTTTAATTTACCAGTCCAGATATCTGGCAGAAAAACTTAAGAGTACCACTTCTGTATCCCAAAGGACAAAAACATGAAGAAATGGGTAAAAACAAGAAACAACCTAAGTGCTCAATGATTACAGTATGGCACATACATAGTACTAAATGTTATTCAACAATAATAGCTAACATTTAAGTGCTTCACAAACTCCTTCAATCGTTTCAATCCTAAATTTGAGTACCTCCATTTTACAGACCAGGAAACGAGGAACAGAAGCCAGGTTACACTAACAGCAAGGGGCTGCACCCAGGTTCCTGCCTCCAGCATCCCTGTGGCTAGCCACCATGCGAGTACACTATAGGTGTTCACTGTAGAACAATAATTTAGTGGTTATTAATAACAGGAAAGAATGAAATGGGTTAAACTTCTGGTAAGAAGGCTTTAAGACCAGCATAAAGAAAAACTACAGAAAGTGACTAGGCTTTGGAAAAGGTGGCTTCAGGCTCTGAACAGTGTCACAAAGTTGAAGAGACCCTTAGCATGCACAAGTCGCTTCTGTCATCCCTACAGCCAGAGCACAGAACAGAGGAGCTACTAGGCTCTAACACTGTCCTGTGGCACCTGCTGCCAGCAGCTGCCCGCTCTGCCTGCCTGCATTAGCTGGAGTCGGGCACAAGTCCTCGGTCCCTCATGTTCAATGTAAACCTATTGGTATGGAGACACTTCTCTCTTATTTTCCATCCTATGAGCAATTTCCATTTCACCAAAAAAGTATGGCAGCTTCTTTCTGTAATTGGCAAGTGCTTTTTCCACTTTGTCCTCATTCCCCATCCCACACTCCCTGTGGCAAGCCCGGAGGTCATGCCAGGCATCTTCTCTCCCTCAGCAATGTGAACACACAATCCTGAAAACAGACCACTGGGGAGCCATCCATTGACAGGTGAATCTGGATAATTGCTGGTGCTGAGGACTAAACATCTCATCAGGATTACACAAAATCGGCTCCAGAGGCCGATTCTAACTCCTGGCAGAGTTTAACCACATCTCACTAAAGGAACGGAAAACAAAGCAAGTACTAGAAGAAATGGTTTCAGGGAGGAAAAAGGACTTTCTAATAAAAAGCAAAGCCCTCATACCTGGTCATCCCGTTTCGTCCTTAATGTTCAATTCACATAGCTACCAAGCCAGAATGCATCCGGGAAAGACCACGGGCACTCAGCCTGCCTTTGCAGTGACGTCCATTTAGCCGACACTGCGTTGGGCTGGAAACAGGAAACCAGAAGATGACGTTCTCTTACCGCATCATCCACAGAACTCGACTGCAGTTCACGTAACTAAATCAGATGTCCAGATAAGGCAGGTTCTCTTCCTTCTATGGGCTGCAGTCTCTCCACAATAGACATCTATTGTGCTGCCAACACCTTCAAAGTAGTAGCCAGTCTGAATCCTGGGGCGTGTGTGTGAGATGAGGATCAAAGGAATCACCCATTGATCAGGTATGTCACAAACCCGCCTCATGCGAGGAGCTGTGCTGGGCTCGGCAGGGAATCCAACGACGACAAATACAGCCCCTGCCTTCGTGGCACCTGTAACCCAGAAAGGTAATAAGACAGCCTTGTATATTTTAGAATTAGTATACTGCAAAGTCAAGTTTCCTCGAAATTAGAAAATTCTAACTACATGCTAGAGTGTATGATTTGAAATGTGATAAGTAAATATTCCTATTAAGCAATCTTGGATTAGTATTCTTAAAACCACTCATCCATTGCTTAAATTCTATAATAGGTAACATCCAAAAGGTTAAGTTGTAATATTTAAAAAATATAGAACCCATACAGTGGGATACTACTTAATAAAAAGGAACAGGGCCAGCCCAGTGGCTCAGGTGGTTGGAGCTCCGTGCTCCTAACGCCGAGGTTGCCAGTTCAGTTCCCACATGGGCCAGTGAGTTGCACTCTCTACAGCTAAGATTGTGAACAATGGCTCTCCCTGGAGCTGGGCTGCTGTGGGCTGCCACGGGCTACTGTGTGCTGCCAGTGGCCAGTGTGAGTGGCCAGCAGCCTGGAAAGTTGCTGTGAGCGGCTGACCGGTGACCAACTGCCCCAGCCGGGGGAGCGCAAGGCTCATAATACCAGCATGGGCCAGGGAGCTGTGTCCTACACAACTAGACTGAGAAACAACAAGGACATTATAATACACAATGAAAGTCAATCTTGAAAATTTAACAACTGTATTACTTCCATTTATATAACTCTCGAAATGACAAAACCAGAGAACAGAGTAGTGGTTGTCAGGACAGACACAGAGGGGAGGGGATATCACTATAAAGGCAGCCCAAGGGCTTCCTTTGTGGTGGTGAGCAGTCTGTCTCTTGGCTGGGATGGTGCTTACGTGAATATACATGTACATGGGATTAAACTGCAAAGAACTACACACGTGAACACATGCAAAACTGGTGGAAACTGAATAAGGCCTGTAGTGTGGATTACAGTATTGCACCAAGATCAGCTTCCTGGCCATAATAGTATAAGTTATATAAGAGGTCACCTTTGAGGGAAGCTGCAGGAGGGGTTCACCAGACTGTGCTCTTTTTGAAACTTCCTGTGAGTCTATAATTATTTCACAATTGAAAGTTTAAAAAATAATGTAGAGACTTTATTCCCTTTATGCTTTTGAAGGTTGTGTAGAAAAGAAAATGGGCCTTAATACGACAAAAATTTTAACACGGCATCTGTCCTTGTGTACGTCAGGTTACGCCACCTACAGGTCAAATGCACCACTGCTGATTGTGAAACTGGGTGCTTGCTCTCTGCAGCGCCTCCAGACATCACTCTGCTCCCAGGGGGGGCTGAGAGAATGCCTAGCTGTAGTGTAAGCATGAAGGAGCCCCAAGCAAGGGCAAGGGTGCTGGTCAGAGGCCTGGTTGTGAAGTTCAGCACCTGCAGAGCAGGGCAAGAGACAACCCGAGGGCACCAAGAACTCTCCGGCTGGTTCGCCCTCCACTGAGAGGTGCCTGCTGCATAACCAGCCAGGGAAGGAGATGGCTTCTTGGTGTCCTCTTCCTCTGCTGGGGGATTCTGTCCCCTCCTCCCTCCTGTTTGTTTCACTTCTGACTGATGGGAGTGTCACTGGTGCTCACTCCCTTTCTCGGAAACCCCCTGCAGAAGCCACCGCCACCACTTGCCCTCAGGTGTTGGGGCTGAATCACCTTCCCTTATTTAGAATTCATAAAATGACAAGAAAAAGAATTCCACCCTTTCGCAGGGCCCTCAATTCTGCTGGAGAATTGAGATTAGGTGATCAGACTTTCTCCCATGAGACTGACAGGCCCCCGGCTTCCTCGGCAGAATCTATTTTTACGTGGCTTACTGTTTGCCAGGCTTTGACATTTCCATTTAGAAGATGAATTAATTCTGAGCTGAGCCAAGAGTCCCTCTGTCTTGGAAGAATGTTAGGATTCAGGCCCTCACAGGACCCTGGAGCAGTGAGACCCAAACCATTCCCATTTGATGGGTCAGCCTTCCTTGAGGACAAGTAAGGAATCGGACAGAAACTAAGGGCTGCCGTGAAACAGACATTTTTCATTGTGGGTTTCGCTAAGTTTCCGTCTGTCTGTGCTGGCCCAAGGCCCCATCTCCCTGGTCTCAGCCTGAAAGAAGAGCACATGGCCCTGGCCCACCGAGAGCATCTGATTCACAGAGAAACATGCTGCTGAGCTCCTGGGCTCTGCCTGCCCCTGCTGTGCGAAGGTCAGCATTCAAGGAGCATGAGAGGGACTGGCTCCGCTTGCACCAGGGTGCAGGGAAAGCTGTCCCCTCTGCATGACTGGCTGGGGCCTCCAGCACAATAAACAATGTTCGCACTGGAAGCGATGAGCAGTGCGACAGATTGTTAGGAAAACTAGGAAAGCCTGCAGATGGCTCCATTAATAAAGCTGCCATTCACAGCCACCACTGCGGAAGTGGTTTCTATGGGAAACCCTCACATTAAAATAGAAGGAAGTTCTCTTAAATTATAGTTAATTACATTTTTATTAAACAGTATCAAACACAGGGACTTGTTGGGGAGAGCACTCCGGAAACCAGACGTGGCCATTTGCACTGTTGGGAGCTATGGACAAAGCCTGGGAGGCTTCTCAGTTACGCCCTCGACCTGAGGATCTTTGCTCCTTCCTGTTCTGATTCAATGTTAAGAGTCTGTTCTATGCCACTCATTCACCAGCACTGGGGACACACATACCGTGTTTCCCCGAAAATGAGACCTAGCCGGACCATCAGCTCTAGTGCGTCTTTTGGAGCAAACATTAATGTGAGACCCGGTATAATATAACAATAAAACAATAATACCAGGTCTTATATTAATGTTTGCTCCAAAAGATGCATCGGAGCTGATGGTCTGGCTAAGTCTTATTTTCAGGGAAACACGGTATGGAACACGGGCGGGCTGGCAGGGCGCAGCCTCCAAGGACACAGCCCATTCCCACGCCACTTCATGGAGCCAGCCCAGTGGCTTAAACTCTGGGAACTGAGTGACACGTCATCTTCTATCCTGAAAATCCTAGCCTATCCTTCCTTCTCTCTATTCTCCCTCTTCCTTTCCTGTCTTCCTACTTCCTTCCATCTTCCTTCTGAAGGGTGGCAGAACGTACCACCCCAAAATATGCCACTTCAGTCGACTGATTATTTGAGTTGTCGGCACTTGAAAAACAGCAGATTCAGGGAGAGGCTTTCTCTAAATTCCCCTTATCTGCCTAAAGACAGACCCTCCAGAAGGAACTCAGTTGTCCTACGTTCCCTCCCGGGGAGTTTCGTCAGCCAGGGAAGACTGACTCTCACAGGAGAGGAGACTAGAAGTGAACACCAGAGTCAGACAGACGTTGTCACAAACTACCATCCCTCCCATCAGTTCTTCTAAGGACCCATGCCTCTTTCCCAGAAATCACCTCCTCTCCCCTACGAGGCCTCTCCCTTTTCCCTATCAAGATGGCATTTAAGCCTCAATTCTAAGCCACATCAGGAAATGACTCCTTGCCCCTGGATTACCTCCCAGGTACACGAGGAAAACACGTTAATAAACACGTTTGTTTTTCTCTTGTTAATGTTTGGTTACAGGAGTCTCGGCCAAGAACTGAGAAGAGTGGAAGGAAAATTCTTTTTCCTCCCCCACGCTCCTCCCCCCTCTTCCTTACTGTCTTATTTTGTAAATATTTTACTTTGGGTGTAACTTACAGTCAAGTGCACAAAGCCAAGTGTTTCTGTGTGTACGCGCAGGCACACACACACCCCCACCCAGATGAAAACAGGGACCGTTTCTAGCACTCGGATCTGCCTGGTGACCCCTCCTCCCGCCAGTGCTCCCCGGACAGGGGTAACCTGTTCCCTCCATCACTATGGATTCGTTGTGCCTGCTTTTGACTGTTACATAAATGGAATCGAACGACATGTTCCCTTTTGTGTCTGGCTTCTTTCATACAACATTACGTCTGTGTTCCTTCTGTTCTTATACCCCAGTGAGCCATCACAGGCTCTTCTCTTCACCTACTGCTAAAATACTGGTATTTCCCCCATTTTATTTCCTCACTCTTATACACGCGCCCTAACAATGTAACAGACACCCATGGTTCTCCACCACTAAATCTCAAATTTATATCAATCCAGCACAGGCCCCAACTGCCTACCAGAACTCTTTGCCTAGACGTCTCACAGGCAATCCATTTCCCCCCAAAACACATGCCCTGCCCCGTTTCCCCCAAGCCTTGCACCTCCTCTCACCCAAGCAAAGTCACCCTGGAAGCCTTTCACACCCTTCCTCTGACTGTCACACTGTTCATTCTGCCTCTCCACATCCTGAGGTTCCTCCTTTCTCTCTAGGCCCATTGCCACTGCTCCCCAGGCGCTCAGTATTTCTCAGCTGAATTCTTACAACTCTTAACTATTGGAATGCCTTTCCCAATGTCCTCCATATTGGTATGGGTTCAAAAGACCCGAAAGAAAGAACCCTGGATTCTGTGGCCATCCAGCCCCCCAGTCCACACAGCCAAACACTCACAACTTACCAACAGAGTCCGCGCTCTCGGGCCCCAGGAAGGTTCCTCGTGAGCTGGCCTGAGCTGCCTTCTCTCGTCAGGAGTGCTGCCATTCCTCTTTTCTCACCTCTTCTCCTGCACATCCAAGATGCGCTCGCACAGCACTGCTCAGGCCAAGTGTCCTTCCCACTGTGTCTTCCCGGAAATCACCTGTGTGTGTTCTGTGTACTTTATAAACAGTCCCCATCACTCCTGTCGTCACCTGCGTGGGCCCGGGCCCTGCCTCTGGACAGTTGTGTTGCACTTTGGTTGTGATCATCATTCTGTGACCTCCGGAGGCCAGGGACAGTGTCACTTCTCTCTGGTCTTTACTGCCAAACATAGCACTGGCACAGATTACAGAATGAATGGTTTGTGCTATAGGGGTTACTGATGGTGAAAACAGGGCAAGTCCCCAGTCTGATAGGAAGACAGGGTGCCTAGCCTCAGGTAATCCCAGATCTGCTCATGGAAAAGCCCTGTGGGAAAGGACAACAGGGTACCTGATGGCCCAGAAAGGAAGAAAGTCAAACTTGCAGGAAGCCAAAGGTGGTCCAGGGCACTAGGGAATCAGGAACAATAAGAGCCAGTAAACTTCAGGACCCAGTTCAGAAATGGCCAGGCCGGCTGACAACGCCAGGAAACCCCAGGCCCGAACTGCCCTTGGGTACGAAGCCTGAGGCATGACTGTCTTCACAAAGGAAGACATGTCTGCTTGTCATGGCATCTGGCCCAGATCCCACAGCACAGCATGAAGCAGAGCTCTGCAAAGACCAGCAGGGTCCCCACCAAACATTCACGTCCCCAAGATACACAAGTTAGGGTACAGTGAGCACCTGTGACCTCTGTCCAGACCTGGAGCTGAAGAAAACAGATCTCCCCTCCTCTCCTCCTGAGTTCCGGGGGCCTGGAATGGTCCACCTTGCAGAATCCTGGGTTGTCTGCGAGATTCTTTCTCGGTTGTAACACACTACATCCATAATCACTCAGGAAAATAAACAGAAAAAAATCTGAATGACAAGGTATAGGTAAGTCCTACGGCAGGGACACCCTTATCCCACCGCTCTCCCCACCCCTCCTGCTGTGGCCAGTAGGCAGGAGCCTGGAGTGCTGGCTCTTTCTGGAGACCCAGATCAGGCCTCTGACCCATCCCTCGGCAGGAGCAAGGCCACCCACTCCCAAGACGTAAGGCTCAGGGACAGCTTGGTCACGGTATCACAAAGGGCGGCACACTCCCCTCTGGACGCACACGGCCCTCCTGGCAAGACCCATGCGTCACCTCAGCTCCCCAGGTCCTCCCCCGAGGCTGGTCCAAGCCAGCCTGGGCTGGGTGGGCGCCCGCAGCTATTCCTTAACTTTATCTCCGGCAGCCACAGGACACATCTGTGCAAGTTTCACCCCCGCCCCAACCACTAGCAGTGACTACTTACCTCAGCCTTCCTGCTGCAGTGGCAGCCCACTTCCTCTGGCACAATTCCTTCTGATGTTCAATGAACAGGACCCAACTAGGAGGGATGGGCAGGCAGTTACGAACTCATTTTCCAAGTGACTGTTTCTTCAAAAGGACATCATTCCAGGAGAAAAGGGAACTGACACCAAGTATAAACAAAGGCTCTTCTGTGTGCCTCGACTCTAATTAGAATGACAACCGAAAGCATTTAATGTTGGTTCATGAAAGGTTAATGGCATTCATGTTTTGGAGATGCCAAATGCAACACAGACTTAGCCAGAAACACAAAGCTTACCTTCATTCTCTTTAGTTATTCTGTCAGAATAAATCCCTGAGAGAAGGTTTAGTCTCTGCATGGCTTTAAGTAAACACCACTGAACTTTGAAGTGGACATCAACCCATCCAGCTGCAACTCAATTTTCAAATCAACCTGCTGTCTAACAAGGTTTTGTGGCCTAAGCAAGGGAGTTGTGGGAGATGGAACGTGGAGCCGGACAGGTATTATCCCATTCTGGAACATCTTCCATCTTTCCCCACCCGCTCCAGTGGCAAGGCACTTCCATAACCTGTGCCAGGCCTCCTACAGAGGGGCCCTGGCTGAGCTGAGCGACCAAGCTGCCTCCTTCCTTGGCTTTCCCACGGTCCTGGGCTCAGGCTCCACGGGCGACAACTTCAGTATAAGCCTGGTACAGCCAGACCCTGCCTGAGCGCCTCCACTTGACTCTTGCCTACCTGCCTTCTTCCCATTCTCTCTCACCTTTGGAGTGCTGAAATGGTGTGAAGAGCCCTGGTGCAGACTTCCTGCCCGTTTAGATGCCCGCAGGAAACACCCCTATGTCTGAGCCAACTCCTAGCACTTCACCTGGGTCCCACATCCCAGCCTCACTCCCTTTCTGCCTTTGAAAACCAAGGTCCCTGATTTTGTCAGGTGTACTCTGTAGCTGTACCAAGGCCATTCTGCAATGAGTTTCTGCTTCTTAAACTTTCCCTGCTGACTGGGAGGCTGCCACACCACTTCTTACAGCCAGCTCCAGCTGACTGTCATCGTAGTGTGGCATCTGTAATTGGCAAAGAGTCCGCTCTAGCTAGTACGTGTTGGGCATGGGAAAGACCTGTGCTTTGGCCCTGAGGTACAGCCATGTGACCATAACAAAGCTCCATGTCATGGGCAAGGTTAAGACAGAAGGCATCATTTCCCTGAAAGGCTGTGTCGGCGCTTGAGGAAAAAATGTGATCTAAAGAATGCTTTTCCAGCCGCCCTGCTCGCCCATTTCCATTAGTACTTTGCAGCAGCAGCTTCCATGGACATCAGCTCTAGCGGACTCCGGACCCTGAGCAAGCAGCAGCTGGTCTCAAGCCGCCCATGCAGACACATCCTGCAGCTGCAAAGTACCTTGTGCCCCCTGAGCCACAGAATCATCAGGATTCCTGATTCAAGCTTACACAAATGACAGCTGCTGACGGCAAAGGAGACCACAAATGACCCATCTGCTCTACTACCTCGGGAGGTGGCTGAGCCACCCGCTGCTCTGTTCATGTAACAAGAGCAAAGGTCAGCTGATGCTGCCCTCGCAACCTAAGAGGGCCAGGGCCGACCCGCTCCGGCCACAGTGCGACACATTTCCCAGAACGGAAGCCACAGCCAGGCTCCTGCACCCGCACCCACCCAGGGGCAGCCTGTCCTAAAGTAACCAAATCCCATCAGTCCCAAGGAGTTCCCCAGTTCAGATCGGTGAGGGATAATAGCACAATTCCTCCATAACAAGACACTTTCTTGGCCAAAAGGTTTACCAACCCTGAGAGATGAGAGACATCCTGAAAAGGACCTAAATTTTAATTTAAAAATAATTTTTAAAAATATTTAATTTTTAAATAATCAGAGTGCTTGTGTACAAAGGCAAAGGTATGTGATTCATCTTTAGGTCCCTGGCACCTAACAGTGTGTGGTTTTGCACATTAATATCTGAAAGCAGCAGAGGATTAGTGGAACTCCTCGATGACTATGGGGCAGAGGCGGCCCTGGACGACCAAGGATGACAACCCACGAACCCGATGAGAGGAGCACTAAAGCCAGGGCCCCACTTTTCAACCAACCTGCCAGGGGCAGTCTTTGGTGCTAACATTACAGTGATCAACCCAGAATATGTGCGGTCAAATGTCAAATAAACTATTAAGTCACTGGGACCAGATAGTTACCAGACTTTCTCAGCCATCAATCACTATTGCCCCTGGTGTAACCCCTCGCTATTGAAGATCAATGGGCCAGAGAGCTGGGCAGCCTCCCAGAGCCACACTCATAAAGGGGACAAAAAGTATATAAATCATAGAAAGCCACCACTCCCACCTTCACCCTGCCATTGAGAGCTGCACACCAGCGTCCAACTGGATGAGGGACCAGGAGGAAGAAAAGCTAGTCAGACCCTGAAAGCGAATCTGGCTGAAAGAGAAAACAAAGGAGGGGTAGGTGGGTACTTCTTTTAAAGGAGAACTCTAAAGTAGCCATTTACAACATTTCTTGCTCTTGTGCACCCAAAAGAATTTTGAAAATCTATGTGTGCCCTTTTGCACATGTAAGTTTAACATCTAAAACTTTTCACTGTAAGTTAAAATAGTTGCGAAGAGTACAGTTTCTGGTGTATTGTAAATAATGGCTTAAACTATTAAGTGACTCGTATAAATGAATCCAATGGAACGCAAATACCATTGCAATTAGACACCTAACTTCATCCAGTTAAAAATATAAATCTCGGAATGGCTGGTTAGCTCAGTTGGTTAGAGCATGGTGCCGGTAGCACCAAGGTTGCCGGTTCGATCCCTACATGGGCCACTGTGATCTGCGCCCTCCTTAAAAGATTTTATATATATATATATTTTTTTTTAGACATACATTTCTTCTTGAAATTGTATTTCCATTTCACTCAACCTAAAAGTTTACCCCCAAAACTTTACCCTAATGTAACATATTTCTAGGCTTTAAAGTCTCCTATTGATAGTACTTCTAATTCTCTTCAACATATTAAAATTTAAATTTGGTTAATTTCCTGTAACCATAAGGCTCCAAGTGTTAAAAATATTTTATTCTAGATTGCATTATTACAATTAGTACATATTTGATCAAAACAAAACATAAATATTGATAACAATTAAATATGAACCAAGTATTATTAGAAATGCATCCCAAGGGAGGGAGCTGGTCCATGTTTCCATGAATAAATTTTGCTGACTGTTGAAGTAAGACAGTTTCAGCACCAATTCCATCCCTATTTTTCATTTTTATAGATATTAAACACTGAGAAACTTTGTTCTCATAAATAGATGGAAATGGAAGGTTTGTTATAGCAATCAATGTCTCCGAATGCTATGAACTCCTGAGTTAAATACCAAAAGTCATCTCTTAATTATCAAAATAATTTTTAATGACCAACTGACAACTCAGTTGTTTCCTCCTTCAATTTGGTTAAAAGCAAAGACTCAGAAAACTGTAACTTGCAAAAAGATTTGTTACTCAGTCATTAGAGTCACATTCTCCACATTACCAATATTTGGAAGTATCCCCATGGCACCCCAGAGATGGTTTTTCTACTCCAGGGCAACATTCAGTGGTCTGACCAGCACAGGTGGTTTGCCTTCCTTTCATAGGATGGAAAAGATTACAGGCAACCTTGGGTCCAGGTGTGTTCCCAGGCCGCTCAATGTTAGAAAGTGTAACGGACCCTGAGGGCCTAAAAATTGATTCCCTTACAACTGTCCTTGGCTGGGTAGGTACCCTTTGGAATCTTCCCACCCCAGGGGTATGTGAGCCCAGACCACTGTTTTAAAGACCAACCACATGGCCTGGAGGAGGCGACGAGACCCTCTGCTGACAGCCTCTCATCCAGACAGCACTGCCAAGGATGGTCCCCTTCTGGCTAAACCAACCAAATGGCAAGGGTTCAAAGTAACGTGCTTAGATGGAATAATCCTGAGAATATAGTGAAAGGCTCCAAGCCATCAGTTCAGACCCAGGAACAGGACAGCCTGAGCTCCTTCTCTGCATGCCCCCTCAGCCTGGCACCAAACAGCTGAATGACCCAGCGATGGACACCTGACCCAAAAGGGGCCAGTGATATTCTCTCTGCTGGAAATTGGGGCTGGTTTCCATGGCTGGATAACCATTTCCTACCATGTGCAACAAGAAACAGAGAAAACTGGTCCACAGAAACAGAGAATTAAACAGCCACACAGCCAAGAGAGTGACAGAAAGGACAACCACCTTGGTCCCAAAGGTCCCTTGGTCCTTGTGAGGCCCGGATGCACCCGGGTTTGGGAAAACCCCCTTTCTGTATAGACTTGTTTTAACGAGTTTCTGGCATCTGTAATCAGAAGTGGTTTGGCTCAGACAGGAGTCAGTAGAAACTGTTCCTTAGGAAGTCAGCCTGATGGACCAATGACATTTACAGCATTACCAAAAAGCACTTGTACACAAGTGGACAAAGAATATGAATGAACTCACAAAAAGGAAATATAAGGTGCCTTCAAAACTAAAAAGATTAAAAAAATTAAAAATAAAAAGATTTTAAAAATGAAGAATAAATTTTGACTCAAAGAAAGATATTCAACATTACTAATTACAACAGGAAGGTGATTTAAACCAAAGAAATGTTATCACTTACCAGATTGGCAAAGAAGAAAAAGTTTAGTAATGCATTCTGCTTGCACAGGGGAGGAAAAACAGGCACCCTCATCGCAGCCAGGAACATAGCTTTAGTGAGGAATAGCTATTGAAATTGGAAACACACATTCCCTTTGCCTCATAAGTCTCACTTCTAGAAATTATCCTACAAACACATACAGTAGTATGCAAAATTACATGAAAAGATTATACATTAAAGCAGTGTCTGTAATAGCAAAAAAAAATTAAGACTATCCATCAAAAGGAGACTGGTTAAATAAACTATGGTGTATTCATAAACTGTAATACAATGCAGAAAAATGAGGCAGAGAATCTCCAAGTTATGAGTGAGAAGTAGGAATACATAGGAAGGACAATTTAGGCAAAAATAAAACAGGCAGAGAAGGAAAATGCATCTATATATATGAACAGAACATACCTAAAAGTAAACAGAGGAAACTAGGGTTGGAGAAAATACAAGGTAAGCATGAAAAGAAAGCATCTTGTGTGCCAGAAAGTGAAGAAATGCTCAAAGACTGATAGGGGCAGGCCAATAGGACACAGAAGCCAAATTTGGGCTGAATTTGTGCATCACAATGAGTAACGACAGAAATCGTTATTACATTGAATGAGAAAATTGCACTAAGACTTTTTTAAAGGGTGGGTACTCATCTTCACAGAAAAATGTCAACCATGTAGAAAGAATTACAGAAGAGCAAATCACTTTTTTACAATCACCTTAGTAATAAACAAGTCAAAGGATCACCAATGAAACTGGGTATAAAATTATTGAAGACAGCATATTCCCAGTCTCAAGTATCACACTACAGATTACTTATTGATTACAAAGGGGAAAGGGTATCTTTACAAGGGAGAAATCTGGCATCTTAATTATCTAATTCAAGTCACCAATAATGGGGCAAACTGGCATGAAGTACCACCTGATATATTAAGGATATGAAGAATTCCTCAGAAAAATGTTTAACCTGAATCCAATCATAAGGAAACAATCTGACAAATTCAAGTTAAAGGACATTCTGCAAAACACTGGCCTGAACTCTTCAAATAAGTCACTGACATGAAGGACCATGGAGGACTGTTCTGGATAAAAGGAGACTAAAGCGACATGACAACTGTTAGGCTGGTGCAAAAGTAATTGCGGTTTAAAAGGTTAAACAAAAAAATTGCAAAAACTACAATTACTTTTGCACCAACCTAGCAAATGCAATGTGTGATTCTTGAGTGGATCCTGGGACCCCCCCAAAAAAAACTGCTAGTGGGCATGTAAAAGGGTACAGCGGATTTAGAGACAGTCTGGCAATTCCTCAAAAAGTTAAATAGAGTTACTTTATGACCCAGCCATTCCATTCCTAGGTATATACCCAAGAAAAATAAAAACCTATATCCACACAAAAACTTGTATACCAATGTTCATACAAGCATTATTCACAATAGCCAAAAAGTAGAAATGACCCAAATGTCCATCAACTGATGAATGGATAAACAAAATGTGGTCTATCCATGTAATGACATACTACCCTGTTTCCCCAAAAATAAGACCTCGTTGGACAATCAGCTCTAATCCGTCTTTTGGAGCAAAAATTAATATAAGACCCAGTATTATATTAATTATATTATATATTGTATTATATTATTATTATATTACATTATATTATACCCGGTCTTATATTATAGTAAAATGAGACTGGGTCTTATATTAATTTTTGCTCCAAAAGACACATTAGAATTGATTGTGCGGCTGGGTCTTATTTTCGGGGAAACATGGCATTCAGCCATAAAAAGGAATGAACTACTGATTTATACTACAACATAGATGAATCTCGAAATCATAACACTGAAAGAAGCCAGTTACAAAAGATTGCATATTGTATGATTACATTTATATGAAATGTCCAGAAAAAACAAATCAGTACAGACAACGGATTAGTGGTTGCCTCGGGCTAGCAGGTAGGCTAGGGAACGGGAGTACTAATGGGGCATAGGGTTTACTCTTAGGGCAATGAAAATGTTTTAAAATTGATTTGTGGTGACGGTTGCACAACTCTGAATATAGTAAAACCCACTGAATTGCACATTTTAAATAGGTGAATTGTATGGTATGTGAATCACATCCCAATAAAGCTATTATTTTAAAAAACACAACTACAAAGGATACATTATCAGGATTCCTGGGGAAAATTAAATACAGACTATGTATTAGATATTAGAATTGTTATCAATGTTAAATTGGGTGTGACAACTGTATTATATCCTTATTCTGAGAAGATACTGGCTGAAGTATTTATGGTTGAATCATCGTAATTCCAAAGGTTAATCTTAAATGATTCAGCAAAACCCAAATGCGTGTACATACATTCACTGTGTGCCTATGTTTGTAAGAAAGAAAAAGGTAGTAATATATTGATAACTGGTGATATAAGTGAATGATGTACAGGTGTCTACTGCACTATTCTTACAATGTTTCCGTAGTGTGAAATTTTTCAAAATGAAAACGTGGGGGAAATACCAGAGAAGAATAAAGATTAGACTTGTTTAGACAAATAAGGGCTTCCTAGCCTGTGAGAATGCTCTTTTCAAACACCGTATTTTATCCTCAGGTAAGAAGTCACTGTTCTTTGCAATGGCAAGATGCAGACCACCACTTCATATGTAATAAAATTCCACCTTTTTTCAGCATTCATATAGGGTATGTCAAATCTACCACAAGTGACAGGAAAGTAATGTGTAAATGCACTGTGTGTTACAGGCACATTTCACACGGCACAAGCAGGTTTCCTATAAGGAACCATACGGCAATCATCATTAGACCATTAGCCTCCTATCACTTGACTTCCAGGAAGCGTTTTGTAAAGATTATCAGGCACCTAACGAAAAAGAAAGAAATTAGACTCAGGTTTACGGTGTCTCTGGAGTTCTGAAATTATTTTGAAATATCATTTAAAAGGACTTCAAACTTGAGATTTTCCATTCATGTATTTATTCCACAATCAAAATAAAGCATAATTTAAAAGGTTTAAAGGAGACTTTGTGTCACAGCTGCATTGATAAAACAGACATCAGTCTAAAGTGCAACACTAAACAGGTGTTCTGTTCCCACGGTGGAATAAATACATAACAATCATACATAAAATTTCACTGAAGATCTGAGATGAGGCAAATAACCCTTTAAAACAAACTGCCCGATGAACAGAAGCATGTTGCAAATAATTTCTATTAACAATTTTACCGCAAGATGGAAAAAATCCCCAAAGTAAGGCCTAACTCAAACCCCTCGTTTCATGCACCTGGCCTTGGCTTTTGTCTTCCTTCCTCAGTCACATCCACATCCAGAAAAGCTTCTACACCTCCTGCTCAGAAACACCACCATCAGGCCCCAAGTACCTGCACAGACTGCCATTAATGAGTCCGTATGCGATCTTCATCCAGAACCTCCAGGGAAATCAAAAGCCCCAACTCGAACAGCAGCAGCCTTTCTTTGGACAATAGTTTTAACTGTCGAAAGAATTCTGACAGGCCATGTGCACTGCATAAGCCAACCAAAATATTGTCTTAGTATCATTCTATTTTTTTCTTGCAAAATGTTAAGTAGGCCATTCAAGTAAAAAAATTTTTTTACAGAAACGAAAAATAAAAATTCAAAGGGTTTATGCCAAAAAGCACACCAGTCCTCCGCAGTCGAACTCATTTGTTTCTGGGCTGCGACGCCATGTAGAGGGCGATGAGGCAGTAGATGGTCCCGCCCAGCGTGAGCGCCATGGTCGTCCGGTAAAGCATCTGGTCAGGCAGGCCTCGTTTCAGGTGGATGGGCAAACCATCAGATTTCTTAAAAGCAAAAATTATCAAAGACATGGTTGATAAAAAGATTTACAATGTAGGCTAATAAAGAACAAATGTCTCTGCTGTGTATCTAATCCATCAACACTCTGCAGTGGAGAAGCCCTGATCCATTAAAATGCTACCTGAAATACTGGTATATTTTCTTAATGTAACTAAAGCTTGCAAGTCCAAAGTCAGTCTCCAAAATGCAGCCTCAGGAACATGCATGCAACAAACTCCAAAATCTAAGGAATTTATCACGTGGCTTAACTAGGAAAGCAGCAGTAGTGAAATGGCTTTTAATGTAAAAGTAATCAGCAGCTAAACAAAGAACTGTAGGCACAAAAAAATGTTCTACATTTAGTTCTATAGTTACTTTGACTTCCTGATCATTAGTGGATGAAGTCGGAGCACACCAGGTCAATTAATAGGTTCAAATCTATTTTGTATTCAACTGTCTTCTTTCAATTAAGCTGTAAACCTGTTTAATAATGAGACTCCATAAAATGTTTAATATATTATTTTACAGTCTCCAAAATCCCTCCCCTCTGCAACTCAAGACCCCAGATGCCCACTCAAGTCTTACTTATCGGAAAAAAAGGGATTACTGACCAAAAATCCCAAAGCCAGTCTGGACATAATTTTGAGGAGGGAGAAGCTACCTTCTAGCAACAGCAGTAACAGGCACCCCACTCCCATGGCACCTCTGAGACATAGTTGGGTCACTGACCTCTCAATTATCTGTATGTAGATTAATGTTAATAATATTTTAAAATTCAATTCTGGCTTCTCTGTGTTGATCAGCAAACCCAAGAAAGCCTCCTCCACTTCTAGCAACAATTCAGTGAATTTTAATGTCAAGCAAGCAAAAAACAGAAGAAACCTCACTGCCAAAAGTCACTGGATGTGTCATAAAACCAAATACCAGGGGTGCCCAAAAAATGTATGTAAGTGGACACTTTGGTCAACGTTGCTCAAGCAGTAGTTCGCTGTAATCAGAAGTGTCTGGACCCTGATGGTAACCACTCTGAGCACCTCGTATAATTGCAGAAGTCAAACGTGACTTGTATTCATCTTTTGTTACCGGTATATATTGAGTATTACAATTTTAATAGTTTTTTCCTTTTTTAAAATGTGTATTCACTTTTTTGGCACCCTCTATATATACTGGATTATTCACAATGTCATTATACATTATACGTGCTGTTGGTTCCTCCACACAACAGATGATCAACAGCTATACGTACAATTTAAAAATCTGCACACCCTCAAAAACTGAAGAGGATATTAAACACCCTCCGCTCTTCTATCAGTTTCTACCGACATAAAGTTCTCCTAGTTTATGCCTCAAACTAAAATCGAGAGAATTCTATTTAAGGAAAGAGAGGATGAGTAGTAAACTAGACAGAGACTCAGTTTCATAGGGTTTTTTTTAAACCTATTTATTTCACAGGCTTCTCTGTTCTAGTGTCTTCTCTCACCTGGAAAAACTTCTGCAGCTCTGGAACTTTGTTTTTCTCAGCAAAATCATATGCAGTATAATCGGAAGTCAGTTTAGTTGGTGTGGCAAATATGATAGGTGGTGCTTCTGTGGAAACCACAGGCTTTAATCCCTGTAGGAAAAAAGGGAAAATGTCAAGTTGAAAGTATGTCTGGGCATCAGAACAAGCCTTTCAAGGAGCGAGCCGTCTGGAATAGTGGAGGCAGTCATTCAACCACATGAGAGGGAAGGAAAATCTCTCCAATTCTGCATTTCAAGGCCTTTAATTAGTTTAAGGTTTAAAGTCTTTAAGCTTTCAACAAAACAACCTAGTCCACTTTCCCAGAGCAAACTCTACTCTGTCAAGACTCCCTGCCATTAAGACGGGGAGCAAAGGGAGAGAGGAGCAAACAATACAGGCCCAATCTGAGCTTCTAGAAATACTACTGTGTCTATCTTCTTATCAAACCAAACATTTATAATCTGTATGAACTTTTGGGTAGATTTCAAAAGAGACCTGGCTGGCTCTTTTCTCCTCTTGGTGGGCTGATATACTACATGGAATCTCTAACCCGAGAGGACTTCAGAAACTTTCCAGACGCACAGTAAAGAAATATCTCAATTCAGAAGAGCCTGTAATGGTTAAGAAACGTGCCTATCAGAACCAGAAAACAAAAACAAAACAAAAAACTTAGAGTAACTGAACTTTCCAGCATTAATAAACCTGTAAGTTAAAAAAATAAAAAAAGTTTACAAAAATAAAAAAGGACACCTCAGTGTTCCCATCTGTGATATGTGTACAATAGTACTAATACCTACCACTGGAAGGAATGCATGCCTGTATGTGCCTAGAGGAGTGTGTCTGGCTCATGTGGATATTCAATAAATACATACTGTGTGACATCTGGGGGTTAAGACAGGTTTACGACCCACGTGGATAAGGAAGGACAAACACACTGGCTTAAAAAAAACAAAAACAAAAACAAACCTAGAGGATCTCTCTTTGAACTGGAGACTTTTAGACACTCCCTTGTCATTCTGTGAGCAATTTGTATTTTCTCCTAACGATCATTTCCCCTTGAATGCAAAAACTTAAAAACCCTTCCTACCAAGCATCTCCAAAAATGGTTTGAAATTAAATCCATGTTTTGACAGGACTAACATGGAAGCATTTTTAGACGGGATTATACCTAATGCTTTGTGTTTGTTCACCCATCGAGTGATTTAAAACTACAGCAGTTTTTGAACAATATCATCTGAAAACAGGAATATCAACCATCTTAACAGTTTTAAATAATTTCTTATTTCCATTTATAATATTGTAAAAGTTTAGAATATAGAATTTTAAAGTTACTTATCATCCCATTATCTTATCCTATCAATTATTATAAATTGTATATTCTCCTCCAATCTTTTTTCACAGGCATATTTTAATACCTTTAGTCATAATGTAAAAATCCTACATTCTGCTTTATTTCGTTTATAATAAGCGTTTTTTTCAGATCTTACAAAATCTTCATAACTAAATTTACTCTCCACATCAACTCTGTAAATGAGGTATTATTAATATCAGTCCACGTAACAAGTGATTGAAAGAAAGCTCAGAGATTCCATAAGGAAGATGGGATTCAAACGCACACTTTTTTTCGCACCATACTATCAATAACTCAGCTGTCTTGGCCCCACAGGTAAAAGAATGAACGTGGTGGGAAGGACTTCACCTACCCGTCCCTACCCATCACTAAGCCTCCTAACAATCAAGAACAACCCGTTTCCACTGTGTGAGGCAGGTGGACAGGACTAGCAGTCGGGTTCTCAGCAGACTTGACCAGGAAACTGTAGCCACAGGAAGGGACCCAGAGCAAATCCCTTCACCTATGCCTCCTCCAACCTACGAGAATTACGAGCCTCAAATATGCCTCTCCCCGTCTCAGTACATGACAAAGCCATCTTCCAGGTACTCAGGCCAAAAATCTTGGAATTCTTCTTTATACCTCTCGCTCACACATTTGCAAATCCTTTTGGCTGTACCTTCCAAGTACATTCAGAATCTGACCACTTCTCACCCATCTCCACCAATCCACACTCTGGTCCAAACCCCTAGATTTCTACAACACCCTCCTAACTGGTCACCCTGCTCCCACCTTTGCTGCCCCAAGGTCTACTCTGAATGCAGCACCAGTGACTGTGTTAAAACAGAGAATGTCGTTACTCAGCTCAAATCTTCCCAAAGGCCTCCTACCTCACTGAGCAAAATCAAAAGTTCCTACAATGGCTTTCAGGGCCTGTGGGGACAGAGACAGGAGTGCAGTTGCCAGGCTCTCGGCCTCACGTGGTAAGATGCTCACTCAGGTAGCAAATAGCCATCAAATGTGAGTGAATGGCCATCAGCTGTGGCTAGTTGGCCATCAGCTGTAACCAGTGAGCCACTGGCCACTAATATAACTGCTGTGGCTACGCTAGCAGCAAATGGGGGCTAGCAAGAAGATGGTGGCTGAGCTAGCAAGGGCAGATTGCAGTTAGCACGGCGGGTTGCAGCTAGCAAGTGAGGTTGGTTGGCAGAGAGAAGTGGACGGCAGGTTGCGGATCCTGTGGCTCCTGCTTCCTGTGTCTCCAACCCAGCCGCCAGCGAGAACATAGTGGTATGACTCCCCTATCTATGGCTCCGTGGGTGTTCCTTTTTGGCCTCACCATATCCTGCGTTCTTATGCAGGGAGCGGGAGCTGAGACCCCGCATGACACCCCGCATGACAGGGTCCTATGAGATGTCCCCCTCAATCCCCCCCACCACCACCACCTTACATCATCCCGTTTCTCTGCCCCAGGCCACTGGACTAGCCCCTTAAACCTCCCAGGTACCAGTCATGTTCCCTCTGCCTACAATGCTCTCCAGGTAACACACTTGCAGCCTCGCCTCCTTCAAGTGCGCATATGTCACCTTCTCAGTAAGACCTTCCCTTAACCATCCTTTCTAAAACTGCATGTCCTCCCCCTTTCCTGCTAACAACCTATCCCTCCTTTCCTGCTTTATTTCTCTCCCCAGCACTTATCACCATCAACATACTATATTCTACTTTGTTTACTATGCCCCCCCCACTACTGCAATGGAAGCCCCAGGAGGGCAGGATTTTAGCATGTTTTGTTCACTGTTCTTATTTCCCAAGGCTTAGAAAAGCAACTGGCACAGAGAGTGCATTCAGTAAATATTTGTTGAATGTATAAACAAGCTAAGGAAGTCTATAGTTTCACCACAATGTAGACTTAAATATTTCAGAACCAAAGTCAAGTAAATCAGCAATTGATGGCTGAGCCGCTCACACCACCCACAGCAAAGAGAAAACTGAAAGCTCTTCTTAAAATAAGTGGACTGTAGACCAAACAGAAATCACAGGGTTTGCTTATTAATACTGAACTTCTCGGCTGTTCCATAATCACTACCTCTATAATTGCTTAACAACCTTTCAACCGTAATCCTGTTTAGTAGTTGAGTTCTTCCTAATCTATTTCAGTTGCTCCAAATTTTTTAAGAGAAAAGTAAACATGATTTGTTTTCCCATCAAAGTTGACTGGTCCAAAGTTTTCCTTTTCTCCTACCTTTTAGGTTTTGGGGGGAGGAATGAAGGTGGAGAAATAAATTATTCAAAATGTTTTTAAATGACAGAAACCTGTGAATTCTTTCACTCTGATTTAGCACTGGAAACAAGTTTCAATCCACAGTGGCTCAAGTCCTTCATTTCTAACTGCCAGCTAGGTATCACCACCTCCATGTTTCCCTGACCCCTCACTCTCTGACATCCAAAATCCACCCCGTTTCTCACAAGCCTTCTCAGGAGCTCCCAGTTTCTGTGGGAAGCACCACCATCCTCCCATTACCTAGTCACCTTGGATTCCTCCTTCCTCATCCCTAAAATCTCCCTCATCTCAGACCTTACTGTCTGCATTCCTAAGTCCTTCTAAGTCCTTCTAAGTCTCCATTCTAAGTCCTTCTCTCTCAGACCTGACTGTCTCCATTCCTACTCGGAAGACCCTGGACTATTTCATGGTGTAATAGGTATCCTGACACTGGTCTCTCCCAGTCAGGTATCTTTTCAAAGCGTCGCTCTGGTTATGACACTTGCTCCTCCATCATAAACCTTTCGTGAAACTAAAGGTAAGAAGCATATCCTTGTTTCACCCTCTGGACAAGACTCGACCACAACTTTCTGTATGAAGTTGCTTTGAAATTCCTACTCATTTCTCACAAAATTAAGTCTTACCATCCTAGGCCCTTCGTGATCCACCTCCACCCACCACAGCCAAGCATACTCAGTGATTCCCCGGCTCGTCTCCCTCCATCACTCACAGTTCCCTTTACCTAGAATAACATTCTGCCAGCTTAAGTGGGAGAGGAATTACTGCATCATATGGTGAAATTAAGTTTCACTTTTCAACAAACTGCCAAACTGTTTTCCAAAGTAGCTGCACCATTTTACATTCTCACCAGCTGTGTACTAGGGTTCCAGTTTCTCCCCATCTCTCACCAACAACTCGTCTGTGTCTTAATTTGAGCAGGTGTAAACTAGTATCTCGTTGTGGTTCTGAAATGCATTTCTCTAATGACTAATGATGTTGATCATCTTTTCACGTGTTTATTGGCCTCTGTTTATTTGACGCGACACATGAAGGTAAGGAAAATGCTTTTCAACCAACCATTAGAAAACACCCTCCCCACAATTACTTGCCAACAAGTTGATTTATAAATCTCTAACTATACTATTGTTATAGAACTAGCTTTTCCATATGCGGTTATTCAGTGCATGTTAGGTTATTCAACTTCACATAAAACTGAAAGTTACAAACGTCTACGTTTTCCAGTGTGCTAATATTGCCAAGAAAGGAAAAACTTTACTCCTAATTACCAAAGTCAGAACATCTGGTTTGGGGGATGCCTGTCACTCTGAAATATTCAATTCATATAAATTCTTTGCACATAACTTAAGAAATTTTTAAGTAAGTAAGAAGTTCAAATTCTCAAGAGAAACACAATTCAAGAAGTGATAGAAATCTGAAAGTCCTATCTGTACCAAATGCAAATCAGGGTAACCTTCACCCTGAGTGCCAATGTAATGTCAATGTTAGTTTTAGTCTAAAACTTCACTTATTCCTTACTAAGTAACACAACCTACATTATACTAAAACTCTACTAAAAGAACATCTACAACCACTAACAGAATAGACCAATTGTGATGTATCCATACAATAAATCCTACACAGCAATAAAAGGAACTAACTACTAATACATGTAACTTGAATAAACTTTCACTGTTGACAATTCCCGCTTTAGACCTCGTTACCAATTTGGTTTCAGTGACAGCACATTTGTCTCCCTTCTAATCCTGGCTTGTTCTTTTGATAAATTTTCCTCCTCCACCCTCCTTCTATGTTTCTGTAGTCTAATCATATTCCCACCTTTCTTCCCTGTGTACTTCTGGGTGATCTTCCCGTCACAGATTCTACTATCTATGGCCTGAAGGTACCCTAATCTATTGACTCCATATTCACAAAGCCAGCTGCTATCAGACGTATCACAAGCTCAACGTTTATAAACCTAGACCCTTCCTCACCAACCCCGCCCCCCGGCAAAAAAAATCTTGCCCTCCTTCTTGCCCTCTCTGTCCTAATTAATAGCACATCTAATCTTAGATTGAAATCATTCTTAACCACCCTCCCCCTTGGGCAAGTTGCAGTGCCCCATAGAAAAAGGAAGTAACAATGGAGCACTCTACCTGAGGCCCTTACTATTCCAGTTCAGTTTTCCAACTGCGTATTTTATCAACCTTTCCCACATCACTCCATGAGGATGAGAAGTGAAGATGATGAATGTCTCCACTCAGCTTCAGGAAAATAGCTACCACCTAGTCACTTGACATACACCTCATTCCATCTGCACTACGGCTGCCCTAGATGAAACTGAACTCACAATAAATCAGGTAACCTGGTCAAGGTCAAAATAAAGCAGCAAAGCCAGGATTTGAGCCCAAGTCAACAGTATGGGACTCTACAGTCCCTTATTTCTACAACACAAGCTGGAGATTAAAACTCCAATTGGCAAAACCTGAGTAAAGCCGGAATATTTTTCAGACCACGCAAATAACAGGCCTCCGTCAACCATTTGACGGTTGGGAAGGTGTAAGCTCGTTGCATGTAACTGCCCAGACTCACACAGACATGTCAAGGAACCCGTTAAGTGCCCCAATTCTAACCATACAGCCCCTCCTGGCCCGTTGGCTTCGCTCAGGGCCATCACTCCAGCTCTCCAATCTCGCGCTTGGGAGAGGCTGCCTTTAGAGCTGCGGCAGGGGGTGACCACGGGGCCCCGAGGAAACCGAAAGCCGGACCTCCTCAAAAATGACAGGACCTAATTTCAGTTTCGGTTGGGTCACATCCCGGGCCCCGCCGACCCCACGAGCCACCAGCGACCAGCCCAGGGTCACCTTGACCCTGCTGAGTGCCAGGGTCAACTTCGCGCCGGGCCAGCCCCGCCGGGGGAGCAGCTACAGAACTGGGAGCCTCCATGGCCGCCGCAAGTGGGTGCAGACACGCGCCGGAAGGTGCGGGGCGAACTAAACCAAACCGCGGGGCACAAGTCTCGCCGGCTCCGGCGCCGCGACTGCAGAGCACAGAGGCTTGGGCCGCCACTTCTGCCCGAACCGGCGCAGCGCTACCCGTACCTGCGGGCTATAGGCGTCGGAAGCCCATGCTCCTGCCAATTTCTGCGTGAAGCCACTAAATTTGTAGTACATGTCGCCCCGTGTCCGGCTTCCCGCAGCTGTTGCCCGCGCGACCGCCCCAAAGAAAGACCCTGCCTTTCCGGCTGTCGCCCCAAGGCTCAGCCCAAGGACCCTGCGCCAGGAGACGAGCTGCCCGAAGATCGCCTAATTTAGAACATGACGTGGTAAGCCCCACAAGTGAAAGAGAAGCCGGTTTCGCAGGGCCAAGAAAGGCAAAATCAGCTCTAACAGAGCGCGAAAAGGTACTGTAGCGGGGTCTGTAGAAAACTAGAGATTTTCCCCCTTTTGCCCACATTTGGATGCGGGCAGTGCCAAGACGCCCTAAGAAATGCGCAAGCGCCCGTGGATCAGGGACAGAGGGACAAGCCGAGGACGAGGAGGGCGGACTCTGAGCGGGCCTAGGGGCGTGGCTGGGGTTGGAGGGGCGGGGTTTGAGGTTGGAGGGCTGGGGCTTGGGCTGGAGGGGCGTGGCTGAGGTTGGAGGGGCGGGGTTTGGGGTTGGAGGGGCGGGGTTGGGGCTGGAAGGGCGGGGCTGGATGGAGAGGCGGGGCTGGGGTGGAGAAATGAGGTGACTACTTTGGTGGGGAGAGCCAGTGCTCCGGGGACGCCACCTGGTACATTGGGCTGAAGGCTTCGCTACCTTTTACAAAACAACTTGCACGTAGCCTCATCTCTTTCCTTCCCTACCTACCGCCTCACTCTTACTCAGTCGGCCTAGAAGTATGGACTCATCGGCCGAGGTCCTCCGGCAACCTGGGAGTTGGGAGCAAATAAGAAAGTTTGGAAGCCCCTGCTGAGAGCTGTGTGGTACCAGGGCTGTTAGGGGTTTCGCCCCCATAATATAAATATACCCTCCTGGGCTTTGTGTACAAGAAATATGTAGTGATCTAAACTTCAGGCACCAGGACATAAATGTTGGAGCTTCTCAGAACTAGTTTTTACTCTTACCTGAGTTGTATGCGTATTGGTTGCTCATCCTTTTCCTGGCCTCTTCCCTTTGAGATTAATGAAGTGGGGAAGTGAGGACAGTAAACTAGAAACACGTGAAAAATCTGAACCTTGAACCTGAAAGATTCAGGACTACAACTTTTAGTTCCGGTAGTGTTCAGTTCAGTTCAATTTAAAGATGTTGTTTGAGCCTTCACTATGTGCAAGATACTGTATAAAAGGAGGATACCAGCTTCCTACCTTCAGGGGTGGAGCAAGGCTTTTCTTAGCTTTATCATCTAACCGGAAGTTTTTCACAAGCATATTATACATTCATTTATACGTGCATTTATGAAAGCATGTGACAAACTGATGGGTGATACTAATCCATATATAACATTTACCACAAATAAACTCATTTAATCTTCACAACGGTCCTATAAAGTAGGTGCTATTATCATCTCCATCTTACAGTCCAGGAAAATGAGGCCCATAAAACTTAAGTATCTTGCCCAGGTCAGCTATTAGTTGGTGACAGAGCTAGTCATCTGCCTCAAGAGTCTGTACTCTTAAGCACTCATTATAGATAAGTAGATATAAATCCATTGCAAGCAGGGGAGGATGGAGGCTGAGTACACGAGAGCTGGGTGTAAATCAGCATCCCAGCTTTGGCAGGTGTAAGCCCAAGAGCTCCACATGTTCAGCACCACCAGTGCTTTGAAGAGCAAAGGTTTCAGCTTCTTCATATGATCAGCCAATCCTAAGTCATGGCTTTTACAAAGCAGCATTGTGATATAATGGAAAGAACATGAGATTTGGGTTTGATTGCCATTTCTTCAAGGCTGAGTGATCCACAACCAGTCATTTCCATTTTCTGAGCCTCACTTGCCTCTACTGTAAAGTAAGAATTATCATCATCATCATATCATCCCTCACTAGTGTTCTGAAAATCAACAGTTCAGTAGGTTACAAAGCTTTGCACAAATGTTAC
Source organism: Rhinolophus ferrumequinum (assembly GCF_004115265.2). Classification (NCBI taxonomy): domain Eukaryota; kingdom Metazoa; phylum Chordata; class Mammalia; order Chiroptera; family Rhinolophidae; genus Rhinolophus; species Rhinolophus ferrumequinum. The sequence continues at coordinate 42,324,993 of NC_046296.1, read as the reverse complement.
ATTGCTGATCTTTCAGTCATTCTACTTTTTCATCGTTCTTGGCTATATGTAAGAACCTTAGTTAACTTTTCTTGGTTACTCTAAATTATTTAAATTAATTAATTAAATGACAGAATAACTCATACCAAGAAAGGGGAATGAGCTTGCTAGCAATTATTGGATGGAAAGAAAGATCTTTCATACAGTTTAAATTGCAAAGAGAAATTAAATGACGTAGGACAGCTCCCGAGCTCCATCCCACTGTCTTCTAGACATTATTTTGTAAGAAGAAAGTAGAGACATTACCTAACTTTGAGCACTAAGGTGTACCAGCTTCTAGAAGTATAAAGGTGCCTGTCAACACTGGTTATTTTCTTAAAGTTCCTGCCATCTGATTTTAGATCCTGCAAGACATAAATTAAGAATCCTGAAAATGTTACAACAGTCGGGCTGTTCAGTGGGAGATAAAATGTCAGTAGCAGAGTGTGGGTTGGGATGTCACATGGAGTGGCTCATCAGAAGATTTTGTCTCATTTCCCAAATAAAACGCAGCACACCCTGACAGCACTAAAGCATCCTATTCTCATTCTTATTTGCATATCCCACCTAACATCAAAGTATGATCTCCCTTTATATCATAATCCCTTCAAATTGTTCCCTAGATCCTCATCCCAGGGAAAGCGATCACAATTCACAGTGCAGAGAAGCTTGTCAGTCGCCGTGTGATCTGAGTGAACGCAAGTGCCAGTCTGGCTCGGTGAATGCCAGTGCTGCTACTTCTCTGTTTGTGAGGCTGGGTGCTAATGGCCTCTGGCAGGCCTCTTTGGGAAAGCACTCAGGAACGGACGGAAGGCCAACATAAATTTTAAATTGGGTTGTACAGAATGTAGATAGGAACTGCCTCCTTGTGAAATAGTTCTTAATTTTTTCTAGCGCTCCAATTTTCTCAGAATTGACTTAAAAAAATTGATGTTTGGTGGGTCTGGCAGAGTTAAAAAGTGTAGGCCCTGTAAGTAGGTGAGGTCACTGTGGGCTCCTCTTTCTGATTCCTTCAATCCTTTCCTGTCTTCAGAAGGGCTCATATATCACCTAGCTTTGGTGTCATCAGTTGGGAGCAGAAATATGAGTGATGAGCATTTGTCCTGAGCTGATTTACCATGCGGCAGGCATCTCCAGGATACAGGTCTCCAGGAGCCGTGCTTTCCCCCTCTTTACTGTTTCTTTGCTACCAAATCTGAAAATTGAAGAACCTTTCTAACCTGAGGAAACACCTTTGTGCCTGGGTTTTTCCCATTCTAATTTCCCTGATGGAAAACAGACTATAATAGTGTCAGGTTATACTGCAGTGTTACCTTTTTTATTCTGGATTATGTCTACCCTCTCTTTGGCAAAAAGGAAGGTAAAGGGAAAACATGTTTTTCCAACATTTAAAACTGCTAATGATATCCCCAAGAAAAGCACCCCCAATAAAATATTAGAAAGCAGAATGGAGAGCTACACGCACTTTATGATTCTCAGAACAATGACACCTGTCATGCAATTATTCGGTAATTTTCATGTGGCAACATTAGAAATCTCAGCTGTCATTCCTTAGTCTTTATCTCAAATGAAGCCCTATCTGGCGTGGTAATTTTAAGTTTGTCTTTGAAACCTGCAATCTGGATTATATCAATATTATTGAAAAACAATTAAACCTTTGTTAAAGCATGGTATCTTCATAGCGAAGGAGTTGAGAGTCTGAATGGTGCATTTCTCACCCAAAGGAGGGGAAATGGCAGCTGGGACTGCAGTTTCTGGGACAGCTTTATTGCAGTGCGGGATGAACATATTGACATCAACTCCCTGCTCTGACCTTCTCATTGTTGAATGTCAATATGGTGTGTGAAGCTGCCTCACTTTTGCCTGCCTGCGTTTCATTATGTACAAGTCAAAAGCACATCCACAAAGATTATGGATTTAACTCAATTTTGACACATCACATTTCATTTCACTGGTTAAGAAAGGCTGAGGTATGACTCATAATTTATTTTAAATCATTTCAAATACACTTAATTATGCTTTGAAAAAAGTCGAGATCCAGAACAGAAGGCATGCAATTTTACATTAACATCATCTATAAAAATATAGTGTATACAATGTTGTCCTACATGTAGAATGAAAGGATTGCAGTGGGTTTCTCCAGTGTGGGGTCAGAGGGTGGTTCCTCGTTACTGGAGATTCTTACTCTCTGCAGTATTGGAATATTTTACAATGAGCACGTATGACTTTTGTAAGCCCATATATACACACACACAAATAATATGAAATCCCCAAAAGGCATACAAATTAGAATTGTTAAAATGTTTCCACATACTTAGACCCAAAATTACCAATTAATTTAGAATATTCTTTAATTGCCCCCTGTGCAGATGTGAGGATCCTACTGAGTGACAGTCTCCAAGTGTTAAGCCACAGAAAGGGTCACTCGAGGACACTTCTGCCCATTAAGAGTGAACACTATAGCAGTTCTTCACCAGGCTGTCGAATGAATGAATGAACAAATGAACAAATGATAAAGGAACATCATCTCTACACATTGCTGTGAGAAATGAGCAACCATCCTGGGTAGTTATTTACATGAGTGCCCTGATTACATGAAAATTGGTGATCAAGTGGAAAAGGAGACTAAGAACCGTACATTTGGGTCTGAAGACGGTGAATGGTGATGGGTCATTTACTTTTGAGGTAGTAGAACTTTCTGTCTTTGGAAAAATCTAACTCTACCCAATACCACCACAAGGGCTGCTCCATAGCCATGTAAAGTCATTAGGCCCAGATCCCACCCCTGCACTAGATTTGTGACCTTAGACTACTTTCTTAACCTCTCTCGGCCACAGAACAAAAATTTCAACGTACCAGGGTGATTTTAAGGATTAAATAAGACACATGTTGAAAAGATAAAAACAAATACATAAATATATAGATGTCTACATGGAATAATGTTCACTGAAAATAATACAATTGGGTCTATAGTCACCGATAGAAACCAAAAATTAATTTAGCATGGTATAAAGTATTCGAATGTTAAGTCTATTCAATTTTGTGTTTGTGTACTGTTAAGTGGTTATAATAGAAATTGTAACTTAAAAATCTTTCCATGTCCTCAGTCCCTACCCCGTTCTCCCTTTTGCTCTTCCCTCTTCCAGTCTCCTTTCCGCAAGAGTAGTAAATATTAGGCCAGAAGTGTCAGGTGGAACCCAGTATGAAAAGAGCCCCCAAAGACGTGGACTCTATCTTTAAAGCTCGAAGGTCAAAGAGAGGAGTTGAGTGTCCCACTAAAATAACAGCCAATCTTTCAGCATCCACATTAAAATAACAAATGACATTATTTTCAAATGCCAAACCCGTAATTTTGCTGGCCTCCCCTTCTACCTCAGGTTCTTAAACAGGAGAGATTTAGCATTTCTTTAGTTCTGCCACATAGAAACCCAAAGTCATAGATAGTCCTAACTTTAGATCACCTTCTGAAGACAATGACAGGTACGTGGGCTGTAACAACAGACCAGCCTGGATTTAAATCCCAGCTCTTCCTACCGACAAGCTCAGTTACCTTGGGAAAATACTTCCACATTCTGCCTCTCAGAGGTGAAATGAAGGTTCTAAATCACAGGATTATCAGTGTATCATCAGGTAGCAAAGTTCACTAGTACCTGGACTCAGCCTCCAGGTGATTCCACAATGGTGACTTGGGGAGGAAGGCAGGCAACATCAGCCTGCGTCCTCTTCTGAGAAATGAACAGGCCTGTGACTGCCACTGTTAGAGTCTGGGAAGCAAAGCCTTGGAAAAGAAGATAGGAGAAAGTTATAAATCTAGGGACAGTGTCTAATGGAAGGCAAATCTCCTCCCTCCTTTAAAGAAAGGGGACTGGAGAGAGTATGACATTCTCAAAACCACAGCTGAGGAACTCAGACAGCCCGAGTCAGTGGCACTGGCCCAGAGCTTGGCACCCCAGAGCCGAACCTGACTCAGGGAGGAATTTGCTACGGCACCAATCCAAACAACCCAAAGATATCCAGTAAGGGACTTACGCGGAAGCCCAGCTTTCTAACAGTGGGGTGAGCTGCAAAAACCCATGATTATTGGTGTTTAATTATGTGATCGTCACATCTCATTCAACTCCCAAACTTCTAGGCGACCCTGTCCTCTTTCCCGGCACCCACTCTTATATCTTAACAGCTTATTGATGCATATTGGAGAACATGCCTCTGTTTTTATTTACGTCATGGTAAAGGTAAAAATCAAATCAAGGTGTTAGTGTTTTCTCCCCTGAGCAAAAGCAAGCGCTCTGCAAACACACATAGCCTTGTTTCGGCACAGATGCCAGGAACGTGGAACCTGTAAATCTGCCCAGGCAGTTCTGTTCTTGAATCATTTAAGAACAACCGAGTGGGTGGAACGAGAACATGAAATTGCTGTGTGCACTCATGTTTTGTTTATGGAGCAGTCATTTCTTGATGTGTTTTCTTCTTTGAAGAAGACTCTTTTCTGTTTGCCTTTTAATACTCCACCTTCCTTCCTATCCCCAGCTCTCCCACACCCAATAAAAAGAAACATTGAGAGCTTTACAAAAATCTCCACACATTTAAAGAATAGGTTATATTAAGTGTCTCTCTAAACCAATTCCATTTACTCAATCGAAATAAATTATTTAGTAATATGAATAACACAGGTAACAATTGAACTTGAACTTGTATTGTTTAAAAAGCTCGTAACAACTGCTCCCAAATCATAAAAATCCCTTCCCTTTTTCCATCACTGTGCAACAAGGACCTTGTAAACCCAGTGAATTGAAAGTTCTGTGGTACAAGGAATGTTTAAAGTACAGCACAAGGAATATGGTCAATAATAATGTAACAACTATGTATAGTGTCAGGTGGGTACTAGACTTACCAACGATTGTAAGTTATATAAATGTCTAACCACTATATTGTACACCTGCAACTAATATACTATTGAATGTCAATTGTAATTTTAAAAAAAATTTTAAGGTTTTTTAAAAAAGAAATTTCAGTGGTGCTATCAGCAGGATTTAATTAGTAGTTTATGCACCTGCCATAGGATTCTTCACTTAACTTCACTGTGTCTCAGTTTCTTTATCTACAAAATAGGCATAATATCCACTTTGTGAGGATTCAGTGCCTAGAACATAGTAAATACGTATTAAGCTGTAGCAGTTACTGTTATTACTAACAGTTGTAACAACTGGGCAGACAGGATGGAGTAGGGTTTTGCCAAATACTTTTCTCTGATACCTCTTTCCCCCAACTGTGGCACAGAGCCTGACACCCAAGAAATAGAGGGTCTCAGACTTATCATGGTGATAACAACTCCAGTTCGTGCCCCAGCCTTCCAGGACCCCCAGCAGTTTCTGTCCATCTCTAACTTGAACTGCCTGGCTGCTCTGCTCTACATTCTCCCCACTCTAGAAGGGGTGGGTGTGTTTGTTGAGCTGTGGTACTGTGTTTACCATCTGGGCGATCCTTACTTTGTTTTTTTCTCTCCTTGTTTTTGGCTTCTGGGCATGGTCCAGCCTGGCACACACCCCGGACACGTTCTCTGTGGCACATTCCTTGTTACTGGTAGCTGGCTTCCTGCTAGAGGCAAGAGAATGGTGGCATCAGGTGCTTTAAAAGAAAGAGCGATTGCATTAAATTTTCTCTCAGGAAAACGAGCTTGGTTTTTTAAAAAATGTTCCATGGAACGGATCTAATAACTTTGCTCCATAATAATTTCTCCTCTGCCTGCTCTACTTGCAAGGATTCTTTCAGAAACAACAGAATATTACTGCTTTTCAATAGGCTAATGAGACTGCATTTCCGGGGTGCTTTCATCCAGAGGAGGGCTTTGCAGACTTTACCCACAAAACAGGTACAAGGAAGGCTTCCCAGCCTGGAAGTGGATGGAGGTTGAGGGTATGGCAAAGCAAGACCAGGGCCAGTCCTGGAGAAGGCTTCAGAGGCTCCTCAGGTGCCATGGGCCTCCAAATCCTTCCCTCCCTGGGAGACTCCATAGAGGTACTTTGCCTTTTGTTCCGAACCTGTCCAGCCAACATTCAGTGACCAAGACAAGATCTTCACTACAGGAATGCTAACCAGACCAGCGGTCCTACTTCCTTTAAGTTCTGGGAGTGCTAGGGGCTGTCCATCCCCAGCCAAGCCCACTCTAGGAACTGAGAGCAGCAGCCACAGATTTTTTCCAAGAGAGCTGTAATGCTGTCAGTCAACTAGCACTTAATATCCGGTGGGTTGTAAAAGTGCCATTTATCCTGCAAGTTTCAGGGCCAGCAGCCCAGTAGGATTCTAAGTTAAATGATGCAAGAATAAACTACTCTCCATGAGGATTTTGTGCTTCAGAATTAAAAACAAAGCAAAAAAGACCAAATCTACTTTTACATTGATTGCAAATATTGTAACAAAGGACTCACTTTCCATTAAATTGCCATGATGAGGCCGTGTGTAACTGAGTAGGCCACTGGAGGCCCGCAGCCATTTAGCAGCACCTCGAGGGCACAGATGGAGTTTTGCCCTTATAACCCAAGCAGGCTGCTCAGGCCAAGTTTTAGCCCCTTTGACACTGTCCTACCAAGAAGGGGGGAATCCCCAGGGAAAATGGGTGGAGTCAGACTAAGAAGTCTCTGCAGTGGCTCCGGGGGCAGTTGAAAGGAGGACAGCAGCAGTGGCCCTGACGCAATGAGATAGTTGGCTGAGGGATGGCCGGATGCTGGTCTGCTGCGGTTGGACATTTATACCTTCTCCTGGGCTTGTAGACCTCTGACTTAGAAAACCACGGGGGAGCTTTTCATTTCTAAGAAGGGCCACCTAAGAAAGAAACAACTGCACATAGCCACACAGCTGGGCATTGGGTGATGGAGTCTGTGTGTGTGTGTGTTAGGACTCGAGGAGGAGGAGATTTAGGGGAAAAAATAATACAGCGTGTTTCATTGACTTCTTATTTAAATTACCTATAGGATACTGAAATGCTATTCAATAAACTTTACCCCAACATGCACAATTAACTTTGCTAATAAAGGTAGATTAGCAGTGCAATAGAACACTATGGTGACGGCAATGTTCTATGTCTGTGCTGGTCATCGCGGGTATTGAACACTGGGAATGTGGCCATCATAACTGGGGGCCTTAATTGGTAATTTTGCGTCATTTTAACTGTAATTTAGATCGCCTCACATGGGCTAGTGGCTTTGGTATTGCACAGGTTTAAGGGAACACAGGTTTAAGGGAACCAAGGGAGGAAAGAGAAAGGAGACATAAAAACAACTTCCCTGTTTTGCCCAAGTCCTGAAAGAAGGAAATCCAACTCATTTGCTAATGAATTCCGGCTGCGGGAGTAAAAGAAAAATTTCAATTTCTATCGAAAGTGCTTTAATGCCTTTCTAAATGTTAAACCATAATAGCTTTTCTTTTTCATAATTTCGGTGGGGAAAATACCATTTTATGCTTCTGGAAAACGGCAGTGTCATATTTGGCAGGTGCCCACCATTAATTTCTCCATCTTCCAGCCACGTAGAGCTTTGCCTCTGGAGGCTTCTAACGTCATGTTATGGTTTTTACAGCCAGAAGCACATGCAAGTTCTTCTGTTGCTAATGACAGGTCAGGGTTCCCACCCTGCATTAGACAACCACACCGCCCGAGAGTTCACTGCATTTCAACATTTGCGCTTGTGAAGTGACAACGTAGTCCTCTGAGAAATGTTTCACAAGCTGCTGATTGGGGTTCAGCATCCAGCTCATGGCCCAGATCTGAGCACCACCCCTGGGCCTGGGCAAATCCCCTGAGGATGAAATGGCCTCTGTCCACAGACAGTGGGCATCAGGACAGTATATGGGCCTCCCTGCTGTCCCCCTCCCTGCACGGCCCAAGCCCCCAAAAGTCCCTTTAGCGCAGGCCCTGAAGCTCTAGCCTCAATTCTTGCAAGGGGCAAAGGTCAAGCAGAGGGGACATGAGTGAGGTGGAATGAAGGCATCTCAAGCAGGGCACAAGCTGGGAAGCAGGGGAGGAAAAGGGGGGGAGCCTCTTCTGGTTAAAAGCAAACAACTGTAAGATCCAGTAAGCCCGCAGCTTGAAGCCTCATGTCTGAGCCAGACAATAAGCTTTTAAAAATACATAAAGTGCAAACACTGCACAACACTCTCTGATGTCAGAGTTCTGCCCTGGTCCTGTGCAAAGCACGCGGGCCCCTAAGTGGTGGGGAGGCTTGTGGCATGTCCCAGCCAGCTGTCTAGCGGTAAGAGCACAGACAGGCCAGCCCCTGAGATGCGGGCCTGGACAAGCAGCTCAGCCAGGCCTGCTTAACTGATACTGGCTCCTAATGAGCAGGATAAACACCATTTGGGACCATTTGCTGTGAAATGGACTGGGGTGAATGAAAAATCGGCCTCGTACCAACAGAAAACACACAAGTTGGCAGAAAATAATGTGCTGGAAAAGTTTTAAATTGAAGACGTGCCGTTCTGAGTGTGCAGAGGCACTAATGCGTATGTAATTAATCATTTCATATTTGAAAATTGGGATTCTTTTTCCTTTTAATTAATTAGCCAGTAGACTCATTGTAGTACATTTTTCATGTCAAAAAGGCAGTGGGTTCTAAGAGAAGGGAGGGGGGCCGCGAAGGCAGCACGAGTGATACCGTGTGCTGTGAAAAGTACAGGGAACCACCATCATCTCTGCCCAAAAAATACCCCGTGGAGGCACTGGGAACCCAGAACTGGTCAAGGTGCCTGGGATTGACCCAAGTCCCATGAAAGCAAGACTCCACGGGCGCTCACTTTTCCAGAACCTGCATTTTACCCCTTACCAAGAGTTGCGGCCTGCTCAGCCATGGGTTTGTCTTTTACTAGAAAGAGGGTGAAGTGTGAGGGCCAAAGATTGGGCTCTGAAGCCAACTACTCTGGGTTCCAGTCCTGCCTGTACTTTCTTAGCTGGAGACTTTGGGCAAGTCACTTAAACCTCTTCATGCCCCAGTGTGCTGCTCTGTACAATGAGGATAATTGTAGTACCTACCTCGGGGTGTTGAGAGAAGGAAAAAATAATGCATATAAACTGCTTGCTTAGGTGCCGAGCACATACTGAAGATTCAAAACTGATTAGGTTTTATTACTAGAACGTCACCCTTGACTACTCCTTCACAAAGTGTGTGTGTGTGTGTGTGTGTGTGTGTGTGTATGTGTGTTGTGGTTAGGGTGACAGAAAAAAACACAAAAATAAAAGTAAAACACCTATAATTCTACCCCCCTTATCCTCCCATTTCATGAAACATATAAAGTAAAACACAGCAGGAATAACTCTTGACTACTTGTATGTCTGCCTTTCTGTTCGAAACCAGCCCGCACCCACCTCGGGGTCTGCTAGTGGGCCAAAGGGAAGACCACAGAAATGGAAGATGCTTGCAGTCTTCTTGCAGCTCAGCTCACACAAAAGACGGTGGGGGCGCTACAGAAGGCTTAACAACGTGATTGTGGCTGTGGATGCGATCTAGGTACTTTTGAGACAAGATTGCCCAGAGTCTGCCTCAGTTTTCCAAGGGACGAGGACCCTGAGGAGGGGACTCAGGCCTAATCCCTGATGGAGCCACTGTCCAATCCAGCTACTGGTAGGGTTGCCAGATTTAGCAAATAGTAATACAGGCCACTGTTAAATTTGAAGTTCAGATAAACAACAAATAATTTCTCAGTGTACTTATACCAAAAAAAAAAAAAAATATTAAGAAATTATTGTCTATCTGAACTTCAAATGTAACTGGGTGTCAGGTTGGTTCCCTTTCCAGATTCTCGAGGATGCCTCCATTCCTTAGTTCATGGCCCCTTACTCTGTCTTCAAAGCTAGCAGTGTAGCACCTTTAAATCTCTCTCTCTCTCTCTCCTCTAACATTTCTGCCTCTGTCTTATACGGACCCTTGTGATTACATTGGGCCCACTTGGATAATCTCTCCATCTCAAGATCTGTAATTTAATCACATCAGATGACTCTTTTACCATGTAAAGTAACATATTTACAGATTCTGGGGATTAGGACATGGACATTTGGGGGTGGGGGGTATTTTTCAACCTATGACACCTGCTGGCAACCATCATATATTAGATTATTTCTATTACAAAAGGTATTCTGAGTTCCGGACTCCAACACCAACTTTCTTCCCCAATCTGTATAACAGCACTTGGCATACTGTACTGTAACTATTTCACAAATGTCTGTCTCTGTCTCCCTACTCCCTTGCTTTGAGGCTAGAAACAAGAGCTATTCATCTCAGTCTGCCTACACTTGACACAATGATGATTGACACGTGCTTGAGCAAACAATGATTGAATGTACGAGTATATTGAATTGTAAATCAGGGTGTGCCTCTCAAATGTATTTACATTAATGGAAACAAACAAGAAAAGCTGTGTTGGGTGGGAATGTGGCTCGATGGGAAGAGCGATGGGCCCTGGACCAGATTGCTGAGCAGCAAATGGAGCACATTAGTCACGAGAGGTTTGGTAGGAGAGAAAAGAATGAGGTGGAAGGGTAGGAGTACCCCAAACCGTGGCCCTTCCCTGGGTCTTGGGTGCAGACAGTGTAAATCTAGGAGGTGGTTATGAGCGTGGCAGGGTTGCCCAGGCGTACCCTGTGGCAAGTATTTGGGTGCAAGCACTTTATTTGGGAGATGACCCAGAAAGCACAAAGAGGGAGTGGAGTCATTAGGCTGGAAGGGAGACAGTGAACTAAGGCTGCGCTGACGGGCTCTGTGGGCACCTGGGGCTCCACCTCCCGGGGGGCCCTCAGAATTGCCCTACAGACATGGATCTGCAGGGACATTCTTTGCCCCTTGCTTGGGCTGTGCAGATGAGACCTATCACAGGTGTCTTGGGGGGACCCCAAAGGGATAGGACAGGATACCAACATTATCTGCTCCACCCGGTTATAACTACGAGGTAGGGTTACCTGGATGTACACTTTATTTACTTTTGGGATATTTGTAAAAGCTTATGACATTTTATAAAAGAAAGGAATATTTCCATTTTGTAAAACAATACAGAAAATTATAGGAAATATATATTCTCTACCCCTTTAGGTCCTACTGTGTAGCTGCCCCCGCTCCCCCATGAATGACCGGTTTTCATCCTCCAAGGCAGCTGCCACCTTGACACTGCTAGTCTGATGAAGACAGAAAACCTCCCACTGGCACTTCTAACATGGGCTAACTAAAATGCTCCTCTTTCCTCCCGCCCCCTCACCTCCCAGGATCTTTACAGTTTTCAGTTTCCAGTCACAGTTCATCAGAGTCCATCTCTGAAAATTAATTGTCTCTTCTGAAAAGAAAATAAATCTCAGTAATTATAAATTCACAGAGTTCATTCTGTTAGGATGAACTCTTTTTCTTTTATTTTCTTGCTATAATTAATTTTTTTTCAATCTGACTGTTTTCTGACAATGAACACCCCACACTGGGAATTGTCTATTGGAGTATCTGCAGTCACTCCTTGGTTCTTGATTGCAAGCCGTGAAGAAAAGGGCCATGAAGAAAAGGGCCATGAAGAAAAAGGCCACTAGCTGGGATACGTGACAGGACCCTTCTGAGTATGACAAGAGAAACACTGGAGTCACAGCCGACTGCTTACTGCTGGTGACAAAGTTTAGAAATGCCTGGGATCACATGCTATCTAAAACCTAAAGAAGCACAGAGTTTCCACAAATAAGCCACACACTCACAGACACACACACATTCCAGAACACTCTAAAAGCCTGTCACATACAGTGGAGAAGGAGCGATGCATCTTTGTTTACTCTGGCAAATCTAAATTTGGATCTGGAGTCTCATCACAAGGCGTGCCTCACAGACGTTGGTCCCTGTCAGGCGTTGTCACTCACACATCAGGCCCTGGCAGTGGGGCGAGCCGGTCAACCCACTAACATGGTCTAGAGCCCAGGCCTGGGGTCCCCTGCCAGCTGTCCTCTGACTGTCCACCATTCTGCCCTTCAACTGCGCCATCTGTCTGTGCAAAAACAACTGGCATTCAGTTTTCAGGGGATGGGCACCAAATGCAAAATATTTACCATCCAGAAGTTAAGCTTCGGCACAATACTGGTTGCCTCCTCAGTGAATTAAGCTCAATTCGCTGCCTCCTTATTTAGCTGTGCATTGTAATAATCAGTGAAGGCCCCCACTCCCCGCCCATATCTATGTGAGGGAGTTCAAGGGAGGGCGAGATGGCCATTTGGTAGGACTCTCCACTGGCAGAATGTTGCTGCTAGATGATCATTCTCTCAGAGGCAGAGGGATAGTTGGCTCTTCCTCCACATTTACTTCCACTGAGGATTTCTCTCCCGCTCGCCCTCACGGCATCCACACCCGGCACTCTGAGAGCGGCAGGAAACCACTGGGCTCTGACAACTTTCTCTGCCACTGACATTATCTCCTAATTGCTTTCTCAGCAGTGATGGCCCGGTACCAGTCCTCAGATGGTGCAAGATGATTATAATAAGCGATCTGACTGGGCGGAAATGAAAGTGTGTTGTTCTTTGAGTTTCTAGGGGCCATTACCATTTTTCCAAAGGAGACTAAATATTCACAATTATCCAAAGGGGAAAAGCACACACATTACTTAAAACGATCATTACTCAGAAAACAACTAACATACGTTTTTCAGCCAGATGAATAGACTCCCCTTAGTTTCATAAACCCAGAATCCTGGTCCCCAGTAAAGGGCTTGGAATGGACTTGCGCTTCCACACCAATGGAAGTGCCACCCAAAGAGTTTGCAGGCCTGATACCTTGGGGTACGGACCACACCTGGAGTTCCACTGCAGGTCAATAAGCTGTCCTCATGCACTTTCCTCCTCAGGGATTCCCTGGAGACAGTCCCAGGGAAGGGCAAAGGCCGGAGAATTCAGTATGAGGAACACCGCAATGCTTTTTAGTTCTTAAATATATACCAATAGCTTTTAGACCTCCAGACCACAGCAGCCTTGAGAGTTTCCTGTAATAGCCTTGCTGTTGGATCTCCAATTCTGGTTTGAATCTGAACCTCCTGTGCCGTTTGTCTAAACACCACCTAGTTCTGGGGGGTGGGGGGCATTTTCTTTCGTTTTGCAAAAATAAAGTGATTGGAACAACCTTCCAAGCCATCAGCTCCCTGGTCATTAAACCTCAGAACTGCTCAGGTGAAAGGGACTGTCCAAATTAAAATCTATCGCTAATGATTCTATTACTGGTTTTATGAGAAGAAATGTCGGCGGAGTGTGTTGTAAAGCTTAAGCTGAAAAGCTCCCCTTCCCAAAATACAGCAGCTGGGTGCTTCTCCAGGCCTTCCGTCCCCCACCTGCCCACCTGCCCCCCCCATCTCTGTAGGGTGCCAGCCTTGCCTGTGTCAGGAGCTTCTGGAGTGTGGTCCTTAGCAAGGCTGCTGCTGCTGTTCCAGAAAGCTGGGACACACGGGCCATCAGCTGGGCTGCCAGCTGTCATTTATAACTTCAGGCCTCTGCTATTTCTTGTAAATAATTGAGGGAACAAACGCCTCCCTCATGCTTGTCTTTCCTCATTCCTTCCTCAAATCAATTCCACAAAGATTTGTCAGCCAGTTACTAAGTGTCACACACAGTGGAGGAAAGAAAAATTTAATCCCAGTGAAGAAGTATTTATCTTTACTGAGAATATGCAAAGCACGGACGCTGGCCCTGCGGATGCCATAATGAACGTCATACCAGCTGCCTTTGCGATGCTGACAAAAGACACAGTCCTTACCCTCAAGGAACGTACAGCCCAAGGGACAAATGGTAGGTGCTAGTCAACCCTCTGTGACAACAAGGTGGAACCGGCCAGGCCATGGCCAAGTGCTGAGACGCAGCAGAGGAGCCCTTCCCAAGGCAGGGACTAGGAAAGCTTCATGGAGGCTGAGGCATCTGAACTGGACTGAGAAAGATGCACAGTGTTTCAGCAGGGGAAAAGAGGTGACACGGGAACGGGATGCAGAAAGGCCACGTCAGCAGCATGCAGGACAGGAGGGTTTTAAAGAAGGCCGGCAGGGAGTGTGGAGAGGAGCAGGGAGAGAAGCACTGTGTCTGCAGGTCAGGCTACTCAGGGAGGGCCAAGGAGACCACGCTGAACCTGATTCTGCCATATTGGGCAGCCATGGGGCGTTTTGAGGCGGGGGTGGGGGGGGTGGGGGCGGCCTTCAGCAGATCATTCTTGCTTCCTGACTGAACTCTCTCTCCCCGTCCTGCCTGAGGGCCCTCCTGCCTTCCAGGCCTGAGAAGTAAAGTAGGGAGGGGGTCACAGCCCAGCCTCCAGCTCTCTCCTCCCCTGTGGGAGCGTGCAGGAGAGACAGAGGCACAGGTTCGGACATCTGGCTCAGTCGGGACTCTGATCACATCGCCCCACTGTGTAACACTAGGCCAGCCCCACTCTGATCTGAATTTCCTCCTCTGGAGACAAGAGTACAGAGCAGGTTGACCTCTGAGGTTTGTCGCACTCCAAGGACTCCTCATGATTTAAGGACAGCCCATTTGGGGACAGGGATGAGGTATGGGCTCCAGCTCTGCCTCTTCTAATTCCCCAGTGGGAAGGAAGGTCAAGGGGGAAAGACCAGAAGGGTCCTCTCGCAGCCACTAACACACCTGTGTGCCAAGACACGCCAATGTGCACATCTATGGTTAGTTTTATTGGCCAGCAGCTGGTAGATGTAGCTACAGGAACTGATAAACCCAAAGCCACAAACAATAACCACCACCGTTTACTGGGCTTGTGCAATGTGTGCTGGGCATTTTACATACAGTATGTCTCCTTTAAACCTTACAACAATTTGCATGCAGATGAGACAACCAAGGCCAAGAGAGGTGAAATAAAGCTGCCCAAAGTCACAGCCCCCAGAAGTGGTGGAGCAGACTTCTCCGCCTGGTCCCACACACACTGCGCCTGGAGTCATCCTTCCTAAGCACAATTTTGCTCCTGTTCCTTCTCTTATTCATGAACTTTCTTCTAGAGCCCACCCACTCCCCCAGGAAATAAAATCCAAACTTCTTATTAATAGCCTGGCACGTCAAGACTTATTATATGTCCCCAATCTTACTTCCACTTCCCAAACCTTGAGCTACCTGTCATTCTAAGACTATGTCCTGTGTGTTTTCCCATCTGGCTTTGGCTCACCTTGCCCGTCCACATACAATATCTGTGTGTGCCCATCTGTGCCTGTCAGGACCCCACCCACCTAGGGGCATCAGCTCAGTATCCTCTCCCCAGAAGCTTCAGCCTCTCCACCCGGCCCTATGCTTCTCCTTTCTCTGGATCCTTACTCGAGACACTCGCAGCATTTTGAGCCAAACAAGTTTTGTCACGTGGAACTGTTTCCAAGACTGTAGAACGTTCAGCATCCCTGGACCTGCCCAAATGCCAGAGATGACCCCCAGTGACTATGCCAATTCAAACAACTCCCCTCCCCTGAAACCATAAAACTCCTAGATG
Source organism: Rhinolophus ferrumequinum (assembly GCF_004115265.2). Lineage (NCBI taxonomy): Eukaryota > Metazoa > Chordata > Mammalia > Chiroptera > Rhinolophidae > Rhinolophus > Rhinolophus ferrumequinum. The sequence goes on along the minus strand of NC_046296.1, from coordinate 42,309,520 downwards.
AAAACATAGTCAGTAAGCTACTTTAATCAGCCTTGGCAATGATTTTTTGGATTTGACACCAAAAGCAAGGCAACGAAAGCAAAAATAAACAAGTGAGGCCACATCAAACTAAAAAGCTTCTACACAGCAAAGGAAATAATCAACAAAATGAAAAGGCAACCTACTGACTGGGAGAAAGTAATTGCAAATCATATATCTGACAAGGGATTAATATCCAAAATATATACAGAACTTATACAACTCAATAACAAAAACAAAACAAAACAACAAACAATCCAATTAAAAAGTGGTCAGAGGATCTGAATAGACATTTTCCAAAGAGGGCATACAGATGGCCAACAGGTACGTGAAAAACGTTTTCAACATCAGTAATCATCAGAGAAATGCAAATTAAAACCACAATGAGATATCACCTCACACCTATTAGAAGAGCTAATATCAAAAATTTACAAGTGTTTCTGAGGATGTGGAGAAAAGGGAATCTTTGAAGTGCATTGTTTATGGGAACGACAATTGGTATAGTCACTATGAAAAATGGTATGGCATTTCCTCAAAAAAAAAAAATAAAAATAGGACAGTTCCACTTCTGGGTATTTATCTAAAGAAAATTTAAAAAAACTTTAAAAGATATATGCACCCCCATGTCCATTGCAGCATTATTTACAATAGCCAAATGTGAAAATAACCTTCTTCCATCGATGGGCAAATGGATATTTGTCTATGTGGCAAATATATGTGTGTGTTATATTATGTTATGTGTGTGTGTGTGTGTGTGTGTGTGTGTGTACCCACACACACAATGGAATATTACTCAGGCATAAAAAGAATGAAATTTTGCCATTTGGGACAAAATGGATGTAATGTGAGAACACTGCTAGGTAAGTCAGAAAGACAAGGACAAATACCACATGACCTCACTTATATGTGAAATTTAACAAAACAAAGCACCCAGGCTCATAGATACAGAGAACAGAGGCAGGGGGTGGAGGGTTGGCAAAATGGGTGAAGGTGGTCAAAGGGTACAAACTTCTAGATAGACAATAAAATAAGTCCTGGAGAAGTGATGTACAGCATGGTGACTATAGCCAACGATACTCTATTGCACATTTGAAAGTTGTTAAGAGAGTAATCAAAGTTATCACAAGAAAAAGTATTTATAACTACAAATAGTGACTGATGTTAACTAGACTTACTGTGGCGACCATTTCATAATATATACAAATGAATCATTATGCTGTATATCTGAAATGAATATAATGTCACATGTCAATTACACCTCAATTTTGTAAAATCTCATTTAAACAATAAATAAATCATTCCCCTCACTTTTCCAATCATCTTTTGGGATTGAAAACCTGACTGACCTGGGCAACAATTATGTGTGAGTGTGTCTATCAGTGGACTGTATGCAGACAGCAGTATTATTTTTGTGCTCAGCTTTGCGTCTCCTATGAGCTTAGCACAATGCCCTGCACATTTCACGGGCCGATATGTCTGTTGAATCCACAAACAGTACATTGTTCTTTTTATTTTCCTACTTCATAAGTAAACTGATTTTTTAAGTTCCATAGTCAAAGAGAGAAGTAGCAATCCCCATGCCAATACAAACTCTTCCTGGGCCTTCTGTTTAGTCACTTCCATTTTTACTTAACTCTCTGAACATTAAGAAATCTAGCAAATAGTGCTGATGTCTCCAACTGCTGTCATTCACTAATGCAGAGACTGCAAAATCCCTAAGAGAATTTGAAAATGTTTATCCAAGCTCACACTTGCCAATACTGAGCCAATATATAAACAGATAGATCTCAAGCTAGATCCCAACACCGATAGATTCTGGCTTTTCCAGATGCAGCAGAGCCATCTTCAGAAAGTGACACTTTCTTCTAGGGCCCAGGGTCCAGGCTTCACCTTGCAGCCAGATGGATGCCCAGGATAAGTCAAGGCTGGCTGCTCAAGACTCTTTCAAAGTCTGCACCGCCCTCGAGGTTCTGGAAAACACATGACCCAGAAATAGCTCATGGCTCACATGGAAGTGGGAAGATGTAACATCCGTCTATTTCCAATATGAAATGTATGAGGACCAGAATTGGCCTGGGATGGGATTCTGGAGAACTGAGCCAGCTCCCTGAATCCTACTCATGAGATAGGCCAGGACTGCTGCCAAAGAAAAAGCTAGACAAGCAGTAACTGATAGCAGAGACCAGCACTGTTCATGGAGTCATGACATCTGGTTCCTGGTCCTGGCTCCATCATCACGAGGCATGTGACCTTGGGCAAGTCTCATAACCTCCTCTAACCGTGCTCATGAGGAGCGACATGACCTGCCTTGTTGACTGCTTATGGCAGTCAGCTACGTTAGTATACACAGATGTGCATTTTAGATGATAAGTCATGCACAAACTGAACTGTAAATTACCACCATGACAGGAATATAGGGCCCCATCCCCTCTCTGAGGACCTGGGGCACACGGAGCCTGACAGCAGGCTGACTCCATGAGGGAAATGATCTCTGGGGGATTTTACTCTCCCTTCTCAAAGGCTGTGCCCGAAGGAGACCTAGGGGGTTGTGTTTCTTTCTGTCTATAGTAAAGTGAAACTCTAAGAATAAAATTTTCACATTTATTGTTCTCCACATAATGAAGCAATTCATATTCACCACAGAAAAGCAAGACAGCAACACCGAGAAATTTTAGAATACCCACTGCCTTAGTCAGCTCAGGCTGTCACAACAAAATACCCCAGACTGGTGGCTTATAAAGAACAGAAATTTATTTCTCACAGTTCTGGAAGCCAAAGGTCTGAGATCAGGGCACAGTTGGGTTCTGGTGGGAGCCCTCTTCTTGGCTTGCAGATGGCTGTCTTCTAGCTGTGTGCACACGCGACCTTTCCTTGATGCACATGCATGAAGAGAGAGACCTCTCTCTTTCTTCCTCTTCTTATAAGGCCACCAATCCTATAGGATTAAGATCCCATCTTTAGGATCTCATTTAACCTTAATGACTCCCTAAAGGCCCTGTCTCCAAATATAGTCACAGTGGGAGTTAGAGCCTCAACCTATGATTTGAGGGGGACACAATTCAGTCCATAGCACCCACAATCTCACCCACCTAGAGAAAGCTACTCTTTATACTTTGGTATATCTTCTCCCATTCTTCTAAGCACACAGAGTTCAGAAAGAGAGAGAGAGAAAAAAAAAAGAGATCATACCATGAGGAATACTTTGCAACCTGATGTTTTCACTCAACAATATATGGTGACAGTCTTTCCACATCATAAAATTTACTTCTCCGACATTGCTTTTAGTAACTTCACCAATTCCTCATTGTGGCTACATCATGCTTCCTACGGTGCCTAATTTTGGCTTTGTACTTCGTAGCCAACTTTCCCAATTATAGAAGGAGCTGGGATGAGCACCGTTGACTATTTCCTTAGGACAAATTCCTGTGAGTGAAATTACAGGTCAGTGAGCATGCACACTCCTAAAGCCTTTCACGAAAAGTGTCGAACATTTGTACCCATTTATAATCCCACAAATAGCAAATGAAAATGTGGCCTCACTTTTTTAAAAATATACTTTCTTTGGAATAAATTTATATCTACAGAAAAGTTGCAATATAATATCAAATACAGAGAGTGTCTATACAGCCCTCACCCAATTTCTCCTAATGTTAACATATTACCCGACAGTGGTGCATTCATCAAAACTAAGAAATTAACAGTGGCACGTTACTGTTAACTAAACTTCAGGCTTTACTCGCATTTCACCAGTTTTTCCACTAAGGTCCTCTTACTCTTCCAGGATTCAATCTAGGACACCACGTTGTGTTTTGTGTGGCATCACTTTTAATTCTTACTTTTTATCCACCACAAAAAGTCCCTGGTGTTTGCGGGGACTTGCCATCTCTGATGCTAACCAGCAGTTATTGCTCATTGCTTCAGGGTATGACATGTTCCAGGCTATGCTTGTTCCATCAGTGAAGTTACTGTTGTACAAGGCAGTGAGGGTGATTTAGAGAAACTGGCCATTGTGGTTTATTCTCCCAAACTTTGCAAAGAGCCAAGGGGAAGGCTCTTGATGTGACAAAGGGCACACGTGTGTTTCCACAGGGTCTCTCGTGCCAGGGTTATGCAGGAACATAAACAGCCCCACAATTGGATTTTGCTCTATATTTGGAAAATTTGGCCCTTCATTACAAAGCAGGCTGATGCTATCTTATTTAGTTCATTCTTTTGCTCATCTCCTGTAATCATTAAATTATAAAGCCATATTTACAAAGCTCTAGGGGAAAAAAATGGATTAGGAATAAAATCTTTTAAGCTCCTGTGGAAAGGCTCTGGATTCCTGTATGAGTGGTGGGTGCAGAGCTCAGGGAATGATCTGTTCTGAGCCGTCCTCGGTGAATGATCTGCTTCATTTTCCGTGGCTCTACAATGTCCTCTCCTTAATGTGGAACAAGAATCTGTTTCTAGATGTATCCCTCATTGCTCCATGACCCTATCCCCTAGGGTAAAAGTGAATGAAGGAATGAGAAATCACAAAATACAGAATGATCAGGAGGGAGAAAATAAAAGCTGAGAAGAAAAGGCTGCTGGGTTGTTTATCATATTCCCCAGAACAAGGCCGTTTTGATCTAGTGGAGCAGCTGGCATGCCTTTCTCAGAACTGCCTATTTGAAAATGTTTGTTCTTCCCTTAGGAAGGCCTGTTTCTCACAGGTGATTCAAAAACTAAACAAATATTTAGTGAGCTATTAGAGCTACTCTCGGACCAGCATTTGTAGGCCTAGCTATCTTCTAAGCACCAAATCTGTCTGAAACCATGATTGATTCACCTATATTTTCATTTTCTCTGAGACTCCAATTGGATTCTCTTCGGCAAGGTTCCTTGGGGACACCTATTTGTTTCTCTGGGCAGTCCAGCTCTGGGTTAGGATTTCCCCCAGGCTGGTGCCATCCCCCTCATTCAAAGGGAAAATATTGTGGGCTGAGCTCATACCCCATTCTCCTGGGGAATCTTTGAGAATGACACTTCTGGTGAGAGCTGCTACCACTCTTTTCTCCCAGGGCAGCTCTATCAGACATGGCTCTGCAGGCCAGATTTGCATTCCAAATGCAGGGCCTATTCACTCCACTATATTTTGTGCCTTTATTAAGAATGAGGGAGAAATCAGAGTAGAAGAGCATCTCTAAGATCAAGTTATTGACCCTCTACCCTCCTCATGGCGCCCCTCCACCCCCACCCCCCCACACACATAGGAAGCCCACTCTCTTCCGCTCTTCTCCTTTCTGTGACCAGGATATATGATCTGAGAGCTGCCTAAGGACCCAGGAAAAACTGACTCACCTAACTCAGACCCCTCAACTCACAGCTAATCAGGCTGAGCTCACCTCAGCCCCCAGTACCCTCTAGATTGCAAAGGTGTCCTTAAAGTTGGCCTCCTTACAATCAGCTTGGGGACCTAGGACTGGAACTTATGCCCCTGAGTATTGGAAACTTCAGAAATAAGGCAGCCATGCGAACAGCCCAAATTTCTCACTACATCTTCCTAAGAAAGCTGTACCTCTGTGCCTCCTCGTTAATCAAAGGAGTGAATGTCTCTGTTTAACACTTCACATCGCTTGTCTTTGATTAATTCAGTCAATAAAGATGGCTCTGTGAGGCCAAGCGCTCTTATTACTATGTTGAAGTTTTACCTACCAGGGCTAATATAGCAGCATCTGTGGGGATCTCTGCGTTCATAATGAGTACAGCATCTGAAATTGGCTAAAGAATTCTTTCATCAATTCAATTCAAATGAAGTCAAGCTGTACCGAAGCTCACACCTGGGAATCAGTCCTGAGGAAATTATGCTAAATGTTGGAAATGCTTTATAGGCACGAGTGTTAGTGTCTCTCTGCCGCCTTCCTCTAATGTATTTGGGGAAATCTGCTGCAGCCCACATCTCCCTGCCCTTCCAGGTCACCTGGTTCCTTCCTGCAGTCTCTGCTTCTCCTTGGGCCTTTGCTCACACCACACGAGTCATAACCTGCAACTCCAGGATCTCTTTCCTTCACGTCGGCCAGAGTCAGGGGCCAGGTGACTAGGGAGGTTAGGGAGGGGGGTGGGATTGTGCTTACTGTCTTGTGTCCTGTAAATCATTCACCAGAAGTCCTGGAATCCACCGCTAACACGTGACTGTGGTAGGTGGCAGATTCATGGGTGGTACCGCACAACTCTAACGGCTGGTGGGGAATGGTCTCCAGATACACTGTTACATGGAAAAAAGCAAGGTACAGTACTGTATATATGTTACTTTTCACGTGGGAAGGAGGGGTAAGGACTAATATATATAACCACTTGGAAAGACAAATCATAGACAAATAAAAATGACTACCTATAGGGAGAAGGAGGGAACAGGGTGGGAGAAGAAAGAGACACACACACACACACACACACACACACACACACACACACACACCCCTATTATGTATTTCCAACTTCGGAGTCATGGTTTGCATAATCAAAAAATTAAATTGAAAAGGAAAAAATGGGTTTACAGAGAATGAAATAATGTGAGAATGTATTGTGATGTAGGTGTAATGGTGACATACAACATCTTATGTTCCATCTGCTTACAACAATATGAAAAGTAATCCCAAGCCTTAGAGGAACAATCGAAGGACATACATTACAGTGTTACGTGGCTGCTCTGAACCGCGGGACTCCTCTTTCTACTTGCTTGTATTTTCAAAACTCTCTCCCATGACTGTGAATTCATTTAATAATGGGGAAAAGAAAGAGAATCTGTTTTTAAGAAGACATGGCCAACTATGCTATGTATTGGAAAACCTTGCATTTGTACGGCCTTTTTGGCTCCTGCAGTTCATTCGCATGCATATTCCATCATTTATTAATACTTCCCAGGACAACTCTAACAGGCAGATACTGTCTTTAAAATCAAGGTAAGAAAATAGCCCTTGGAGTTGGACTCTGAGATCCGTGTTCTTTGCCATGGCTGCCTCCACCATGCTGGTGACCTTTGTTTTGCTCATCTAGTCTTGACGGTCCATCTCCATCTCTGGCCAGAGGTGAGACGACAGCCCCCAGGAGAAGCCCTGGGAACGAACTGAGATTTGGTTCCGCCACCCATGACAAATTTAGGTTCTATCATGAGTTTCTGAGACACACAACATTATGGAAGACTCAGACAGGTTTCGATAATTAGTATAACCTTCGAAATTAAACAAACAATCTTCCAGCAGAAGTCAATCCTTTAGAGACAAAGAACACAGAAAAAGAGCAATGTAGCAGCTGTTTCCACAGGAAACCCCGTTACAATTTAAAGCACTGGGTATTTTTGACACATGTAATCTGATTATTAATTCTGAAATGGCCTTGGAACAATACAATTTGCAACAGTAGGTTTATCCCCTCTGCTCTGCAAATGAGTGACTTACAAGATGCCCACAAGCTGCAGAAGTGCCTAAAAGGTGGGATATAGAGGGATAAAGGCGCCCATGTGTCCTGGGGGCAGGAGAGGGGCCTCATTTTGGGGATACAGGGCCAACAGGACAGAGCCTCAGGAATCCTGCTTGCACTAGGATCCCAGAGCTTCTCAGAAAAATGGGGAAGGCATTTCTGACACATGGCACTATGAACAATACTTGTCCAAAGAGAAGAGACAAAGGCTCTCCATTGGGAGTTCTGTCTGGGCAGGAACTTTTTCTTTACAAGTTTTACAATTTGATGTTAAATGTATTGTTTTTCTTTTTTTGTGTTTTTTCAAAGAAATATTTTCCTTTTAATAGTTTTAAAGTTTTGTCTTTCATGCTCAGCTCTTTAATTCATCTGGAATTTACTTTTTGTGTATAGTATGGAATAGGGATTTGTTTTTATCTTTTTACAGAAAATCAATTTTTCTACTGCCATTTATTAAACAGCCATGCTTTGCCTCTGGTTAGTAAGATCACACCTATTATATACCAAGATATCACAATACTCGAGCTCTCTGCTTATGGGCTCTGCGTTTTGTTCCACTCATCTGTTTGCTTATTCCTACATTCATATCCACCATTTAAATTACATTAGACATATGTTCTGGTATTTATTCTTTTAGTATATATTCTTCTTTTTCAGAATTGAGTTTGGAGTGTCATCACTATTCATTTTCCATATGAATTTAAGAAAAACCTGTCAAAGGACCACACAAAAAAATCTATTGGGAATTTTTGTTAGGGTCACGTTGAATTTATAGATTAATTTGGGCAGAATTTCCGTTTTGATATTACTGAGTCTTCCCTGCCATAAAAATTATTTATTCAGTTTTTCTTATATGTGTTTTAAATGCATTTATATAGTTTTTAATAGGAGTTTGCATTTCATGTCTAACTATCTTATTTATCTTGCTAATGTTAATGGTGTCTCTCTCTTACGTATTTTTTTTTTTACATATGTTCTAATTGGTCATTTCTCATGCAAAAAAATGTTATTGCTTTTTTTATGTTGAGCTTGAATTCAGCCAACGAGCAAAAAGGCTTCTGAAGTCTAACCACAGAGAAAGTTTGCTATGAGCTTTTGGTAAATACCCTTTATCAAGTTAAGTAGGCCCCTTTGATTCCTAGATGGCCAAGAAATGTTATCATGAATGGGTGTTGAAATTTGCTAAATGCCTCTTCTGAATCTATTTAAAGCATATGGTGTTTCCCCATAAGGAAGACATTGAGCGCATGGTCCTGGAAGCTGAAGAGTACAAAGCTGAAGATCAGAAGCAGCGGGACAAAGTGTCTTCCAAGAATTCACTTAATCCTATATATTCAACATGAAAGCAACTGTTAAAGATGAAACACTTCAAGCAAGATCAAAAATGAGGACAAACAGAAAATTCTTGACAAGTGTAATGAAATCATCAACTGGCTTGATAAGAAGCAGACTGCAAAGAAGGAAGAATTTGAACATCAGCAGAAAGAGCTGGAGAAAGTCTGCAAGCCGTCATTACCAAGCTGTATCAGAGTGCAGGAGGCATGCCAGGAGGGACGCCTGGGGGCCTTCCTGGGGGTGGAGCCTCCCATCTGGTGGTGCCTCTTCTGGGGCCACCATTGAAGAGGTTGATTCAGCCAACCTGAGCATAGAGGTAGCATTGCTCCACTCAATAAAACACTGAAGGCCCTAATTTTGTAGCAAATCCGTGGCTGTTTTAAAGATGAGCTGCTCTAGTAAATAATTGGGCATTCCTGATACTTGAATATGGAATATGTGCACAGGGAAAGCAAAGAACATTGCACTTTATAAGCACTGTATTGTCAGGAGAAAAAATGCAATGTCTTAAATAAAACTGTATTTAAAATTGGCAAAAAAATTTTTTAATAAAAATTAAAAAATAAAAAATAAAATTGGCACCCAAAAAATCTGTTAATTTTAATATATTTTCCATTAATTTATTTAACATATTAATTAGTTTAACATGTTTTCTAATATTAGCCTGAAATAAACCTTGCATGGTCATGAATTTTTTTTTTAATACAATACTGGATTTAACGCGCTAATAATTTAATTTGAATTTTTGCATCTATGTTCTTGAAATTGGACTTTAATTTTCTTTTCTTGTCCTCTCCTTATTCAGTTTTGGTACTAAGGTTATACTATCTTCACAAAATGAGTTGAAGTTACTTTCCCTATTTTTCTTCTCTCTAGAACAATTTGTATGACACAAGCGTTATCTTTTTCTTAGAAAACTGGCCCATAAAACTGTTTAGGTCTAGTAGCCTTTGTATGAGTTGGGAGGGGAGCTGGCAGTTTTGACTACCTATCCAGTTTATTATTGTCTATTCAGGTTTTCATTGTTTCTGGGGTCCATTTATGTAATTTATGTTTTCTAAGAAATTATCCATTCACACAAGTTTTCTAATTTCTTGGCATAGAATTGTTGATAATACTCTTTTCATCAGTCATGTCTGAGTGCTAGGAATAGGAACCACTGATTTTAATACAGGGAACCGGGTGTTTACCAAATTGTTGAAAGGGCTGGAGGAATAAGCTCTGGGTGGGGCCCCAAGAAAAGACTCCCAGAACAGTCTAGAACTGACCCTGCAGAGGAACTGCCAACTATACCACCATCAGGAAGGTGGGGAGCCAGATACTGCCATAGGGACAATGGAATTCAAGACACATCAAAATAGAAGCAATCCAGGGTCAGGAAGCCATGACTAAAACTGCCTCCCAACCCTCAAGGTGAGACTAGCTTGAGACAGCAGACTCCAGCTTCTTCCACAGCTACAACGAACTCTGACACCTTCAAAGCTGGATCCTGGACTTGGAATCTCCACCTTGTTTGTGGGGGAAGGGAAAGTGAATCAAAAGCTGCGGGATTATGCTTCCCTTCTGCCAACCAAACATCTCACACAAGTGCAGCTATTGCAAATCCTAATTCTCATACAGAATCTAGTTTAAATGCAGTTTTCATATGTCTAGCCTCTGTACTCAGAGAGACACACCAGAAGAAAGTGGAAATAACTGCTGACTGCCAATCAACTAAATCAGTGAATCTCCTCATGATTTTTAAAAATCTCCACTATTCACGCAGCTATGTGTACTCTGTTATCCTGATGTTGTTTATCTCTGCCTCCTCTCTTTTCTTTCTCAATCGGGTTGCTAGATATCTGCCTATTTTATCTTTTCAAAAACGCTGCTTTCAGTTTTATTGATCCTCTCTGGTTTATTTTGTTTCAATTTGTGCTTTTATCTGTATCCTTTCATCTGTTTGCATTTGTTGGGTTCAGTCTCTAGCCTTTTCATTCTCTAGCCTTAAGCTGAACACTAAATAACGTTTTCAGCCTTTCTTGTTTCCTGATAAAGGCACTGCTTTAACTGCATGCCTCAATGTTTGATATATTGTTTGTGTGTTTTATAGGATTCTGTTGTCATTCCATGCTTTTTCTTAGTTTCTCATTTGTCTTTTGACTTTGATTTGCTTATTATGGTGGCCTCTCTCGCTTTCTGTCTCTCTCTGCTATGCAGAACTTGGCAAAGTTATGAAGAGCGTCTTCACTCCATAGTTGAGATGGAATTTTCCTGTTTCCTTTTAGTACTTTTATGGTTTTACGTTGTACATTTATCTTTAATCTTTTAACCATTTGGAGCTTTTCTGGTGTATGCTTTCTGGTAGGGACTCAACTTTTATTTTTCTAGATAGCTCCCTGATTGTCTCAATACAATTTATTGAGTAATCTTTTTTTTTCTCACTGATTTGACACAGTTCTTGTAACATATATAAGTATTTTCTTTATTTTAAATCTTTTAATTTTTTTATTCGATTTCATTGCTTTGTGTCTATTCATTCATCAATACTCTATTATTTTCATTTTTGAGAGTGCGTGTGTTTTAAGATCTGGCAGGGCTAGATTCCACTCACTGACCTGCTTTTTCAGTTTTCCACCCTCTTCTTATTTGTTTAGTTTTCCATGTGAATCATAGCATCGGCACTTTTAGTTCTAAATAAGAGTTAGCATTTTTATTGCTTCTGCATTACTTTTATAAATTAACTTACAGAATTGACCTCTTTATGGTGCTGAGTCTTCTCATCCAAGAACATGGAATGTTTTTCATTTGTTCAGGTTTCCTATGATGTCCTTCAGCAATATTTTAAAATTTTCTCCATGAGGATCTTATACACTCTTATTGAGTTGATTCTTAGGTATATGTGCTTAATACGAATCAATTGGCACTTGACATTCATTCTCATCTACTTCTTTGTTCCCCTCTGAATTACAAGGGCTGAAAGGCAAAAAGGAAAATTTGCATTTCCCAGATTGTGACAGAATTCTGGATGTGACTTAGCTTTGACCAATTACATGCATGTATACAAGAGCAGAAAGGTGGAAGCCCAGGGGAAACCCTGCTGTTGTTGCTGTGGTGGCTGGCGGGTGAGCTTGGACTGACACAAGTGTTCACAGCCCCTGGACTCAATATTCTGGTATTTAATCACCAACTATATGGACATGAGAAAATTGTGATGGCAGCAGCAGTGACAGCTTCCTGACCTCTGAGTTATGGCTATGATGATTTGATTTTGAAATTATTAATCTCGTGACAGCCCTCAACTTTATATACCTTTTAAATTTTTATTTAATACTCATATAATACTTACTGTCTGCCAGAAACTGGTATATGCAAATTTTTTAAAAGGTATCTGTAATTACTTACACTACTTCTGTAGCTGGCAATGACTTTGGAAGCCCCTAATTGCTTGTGTTCCTTTGTGTATGAAATACATGGGAGTGGTTTTTGTTTCTTGAACAGAACACTGACTGATTCCATATTTTGCCTTTTGTGTGACTAGTGAATAATAGGATGTCCTTCTGTCATTTTGTCTTCTGTTTGTGTTTGTAAACACAAAGATCTATCAATTATTTGCATAGCTGTGTTAAAAACCTCCTGGTATGATTGTAAATTTGTCAAACTCTATTAGGTTTGCTTTGCATATTTGTATTTTAACACTCTTTTGTGGGGGCATAAAGTACATCGTTGTTATAACTTCTTCATACTTTCTTTCAGTAGTATAAAATAACCTTTGTGCATATTAATTCCTTTCTCTTTAAATGATATTTGGTCTATCATTATTATGTTGTTACATAAAATATTATATTGTTATACCAAGCTTCTTTAGGCTAGCAACTGAGGGTTGTTTTTTGCCTTTTTTTAAAAAAAAAAAAAAAAAAGCAAAACATTCATACAGTTCAAAATTTAAAAGGGTACTCAGTGATGTCTTCCATCCCTGACCTCAGCCACCTAATTCTCCCTGCTCGTGGCATTTGGAAACTTTCCGTTCTTTTATTTTTAACCTTTCCATGTCATGTTTTTCTTTTTCTTTTTCACCTTCTATTGAACTGATAACATCTTTATTCCTTTTCTTCTTCTAGTGATTAAGAAGTTATATATTCTATTTCTCCTCTTCTAGTGAAGAATTACCAGCTTGCCCTTAAACACATACATACAAAAAATGTTGCAAAATAGTAATCATTGCATTCAAGGCTTGGCAACATGGTTTACCGATTTCTTTTTCTCTCTTTTCCTTTCAAGATCGTGCTCTTTTCCTTTGGATTCATTTTTACTACTGCTGAAGCATAGTTTTTAGTTGTTCTTATAGTTAGAGTCTGTAAATTCTCTGTTTTGGAAATAAGTTCTCATAGTCTTTTCATGTCTTAAAATATCTCTGTTTTACACATACTATTGATAGGTTAGCTGGGTATAGAATTCTATGTCCAAATTATTTTCCCTCAGTAGTTTGAAGGTGTTATTTCATTGTCTTTTGGCAACTATTTGTGCTAATAAGAAGCATACTGTTATTATTTATTCCTTTCTAGACAACCTGTCTTTTCCCTCTGGTAGCTTTTAAGATGGTTCTCTTTTTTCCTAATATTTTGTAGTTTAATTACAGTGTTCTAAGTGTAATTTCTATTTTTTTCCCCCTCTGTTATTCTTTTTGTAGTCTGCCTCAGCGTTCAGTAAGCATTTTCAAGCTTATAACTTATACGTATTTTGTCTTCAAATATTGCCTCTTCTTCACTCTTTCTATTCTTTCCTTCTGGAACTCCTAGTTCACATAAGCGGAAGCTTCTCAATCTTTCCTCCATGTCATCAACTATTGCCTTTCTTTTCTGTCCTCTAAGACAGTTCCACCTTCCAATTTACTAATACTGTTTTTAAATGTGTCTAGACTAGTAGTTTTTCATTCCAAAGGCTATCTTTTCCATATATGCCCATTCTTATGTCATAGCCTCTTGATCTTACTTCACTGATACTAGTCTCTCTATTATATCTAAGCATTTTAAATATCTTTTTATTTTAAAGTCTTTTGGTTTGGTCTATTATTTCTATTGCCTGATAGAAATTCTCTCATTTGTTAGATTTCTTGATTCTTTTCCATAGGGCTGGACCTTCTCAAGTGCCTCGTAATTTATGTTTGAGAACTTATATTAAAGGGAGTTTGATCCTGCTTGTGCCCCTTTCTGTCAAGTAGTTTTCTGGTGCTATGATCCAGCCCAAGCTGATGCAGGGATCTGAGCTAGAACTCACATTAGGACTCAGGGCTCTTGCCCCATTCGGGTAGTGGAATTCCAGAGCCTGCACCAGCTCAGTGAGGTCACACATGTATAGGTGCCTTGCCTTCCTCCCATAGTCACAGACAAGTGCCAAATTCCTGGTTACAACTCTATAGTAATTGTAATATTGCTCCCAAATATTCACTGCCTCTCCTTATAGGAGAATTATATTTCCTCACCCGATAACGTCAGCCTGGGTCACATAACTAGCTTTGTCATTAAATATAAATAAAAAGTGTGACACTTCCAAGTAGAAAATTTAAGAATCTGCATGCTTCCACCACCTTCTCTTTTTCCTCTGACACAAGAATAGCAACATCCCAGAATTTAGGGCTGTTGCTTATCACTGCATAACTTAATCCAAGGTGACTAATATAAACTTCAAGCTGTCAAATATAACTACATTTAAAAAATACCTTTAGCATGTATTTTATATTATTTCTAAGTGTATAGAAGATGTGAAAGTTACATATTCACTGTGCTTTCCTTTCTTTATCATGGCAAAATATACATAAAATTTACCATTTTAGCCATTTTTAAGTATATACTTCAGTAGCATAAAGTACATTCAAAATGTTGTGCAACCATGACCACTATCCATTTCCAAAACGTTTTCATCATTCCAAATAGAAACCCTATATCCATTAAACATTAATTCCTCATTCCTTCTCTCCCCCCATTCCCAAACCCTGGTGACCACTATTCTACTTTCTGTCTCTACACATTTGACTATTCTAGGTACACCTCATACAAGCAGAACTATACAATATCTGTCCCTTTGTGTCTGGCTTATTTCACTTAGTATAATGTTTTCAAGTTTCATCCATGCAGTAGCAAGTATTAGAATTTCATTCCTTTTCAGGGATGAGTGATACCGTGTTTCCCCAAAAATAAGCCCTAGCATGATTTTTCAGGATGACATCCCCTGAACATAAGCCCTAATGCGTCTTTTGTAACAAACCTTAATATAACACCTGGTCTTATTTTCGGGGAAACACGGTATTCCATTGTATGTACCCCATTTTGTTTATCTATTCATCTGTTGATAGACATCTGGTTTCCACCTTTCTGGCTTTTGTCACTGTGCTTTCTTGATCAAGTAGTAGCCACATACACACTATTATAGAAAAAGGCCTGAAATATTACACAATAAACCACTGTCGGTGGCTGCCTGTTGGGTTCAATTTAAAACGGAGAAAACTTTTACTCTTCATTTTATATATTCCTGTATTATTAATATTTAAATTTGTTATAACAACTTTTATGCAATTTTTTAAGCTAATAAAGAGTTTTAAAAATAAATGCTTCCTTTTGTAAGAAGGGGTATGAACAAGAGACATGATGAATCCCTGCAAATGTGTTTTTTAAAAATTATTAGTAAAAGCTTTGGGTGGTTCCCCTAATCATCAGCCACAGAACCTTCATAAATGAAGAGCATTTATTAAAAATTAAAATCACACTGCTGGAAGCTGTGTATGACTAAATGAAGACTTGCACATAATACAATACTTTTTTCTCCTTTAATTCTCCTATTCTTCTGTATCAGATTATTATGGCTCATAATTATTGATTATTAGTAATTAACAGTGCTTTTGAACAAAGCTTAACCTTATTACAGTACCACATTCCTGAGTCTACATGTGATTAACAATACACTCAGTTTCAGCGTCATCATTTGTAGTAAAATGTTACCCTTGTGTAACTGCCATTGATTTTTAACTGAAAACACAACTGTGATTTTAGCTGTTCAAACTATGTAACACCGTTCCTAACAGGCCCAGGGGAAGTTCTCACATGCTGCGATTTTCCAGGTGATTAGAATAAAGTTCAAATGATGCTTTTCAATGGGCCTTGGCAAAAAGTTAGACTCAAGGAAGTGGAAACTATGAGCCAAGATTTGCTATATCAGAGTTGGAAAGCCTGGCCTTAGCACTCAGCTACTTTCATCTTTCATTCAATACAACTTGAACTTTCAGCCCTTTGATTAAAAGGATCGCCCATTTATCTCATGTTCTGGGCTTGTTGGACATAGCTGCAACAGTATAAATAACTATTCATGACCAACCAACGGTAGCCCTGAGGAGATAGCAGTCCTGAGCTTCAGGTCTACATCCCAGCACTGATTTTCAGGCCGGCACGAGTCACAAGAGCAGTGGCTGCCAGTCATGGTAACCAGAGATTTCCACACTGCGATGGGGCAGTGTGTATAAAACGAGGATTCAGTGTTAGAAGACCTAGTGTTGAATTTCAGCTCAGCCACAAAGAGCTAGTGTGCTTCTGAACAAGATATCTAACTACCCTGAGACAGTTTCTGTATCTGTAAAAAGGGGCTAATAATGCCCACCTTTCAGGAGGATCACTGCAAAGGCTAAGCAATATCATGTGTGTGAAAGGGCACTGGAAAGGCTGGTCGTCACTGTCCTTCCTCCTTGGTCACTTGATATGGGTCTCCATGGGGCCACCATCCACAGTGACAGATCATTCTGACCTTTCCAGCAACTAATCAGTATAGACGGTGTGACCTTTTTAAAAAAACTGAATGACCAATTATTTAAATCCCAGCTTGTATTTTTAACCCAGACCAGCCATTGCTTAAATGTATGTTATTAGAAACAAAGAGGACTGTTTTATGAATGAGGGTGGATCATGACAAATCTATAGGTTTCCAGGCAAAAATGATTCGATGGGAGTGAAAAAACAAGTAACAAAACAGTGGTATAAACTGATCTCATTTTTGGAAGGAAAAAACATCTTGGTAATAGACATATACACAGAGAATAAGCACAAAAGCAAATATGCCACGATAGTTTTGAAGAAGGATTATCTGAATCCATGCATTGAACAACTATTGAGCACCAGTTATGTGCTGGCCTCTATGCTATGTATTGGAGATACAGTAACTAATTATCCACATAAGGTCGCTGTTCTGGTGAAACGCATGTAGCTCAGACAGTGATTATAATAAAGGAGGGTGTGGGGACAGAGCCCCAAAAAGCAGTTTCCAGGCTCTCGGCCTCACATAGAAAGGTGCTGGCTCAGGTAGTAAATGGCCGTCGACTGTGATCAAATGGCCATCAGCTGTGGCTAGTTGGCCGTCAGCTATAACCAGTGAGCCATTGGGCACTAATATAACTGTCGTGGCTAAGCTAGCAGCCAATGGGGGCTAGCAAGAAGATGGTGGCTGAGCCTGCAAGCGGCACAGTGAGGGTTGAGAATTGTGTGGCTCCTGCTTCCTGTGTCTCCAATCCAGCCGCCAGTGAGAGTATAGTGGTGTGACTCCCCTACCTATGGCTCCGTGGGTGTTCCTTTTTGGCCTCACCATGTCCTGCGTTCTTGTGTGGGGAGCGTGAGCAGAGACCCCGCAGGCCGCTCCGAACGACACATGGCGCAGCGAGCAGGGTACGGTGCCGGCCAAAGCTCTCGGGAGGGCGGTGGAGCAGTTTGTGCGTATGAACACTTCGCTGCAGGAAGACCAGGAGGAGCAGCTGCCTGACACCTGGACCCCCATGGAGGGGTGGGAAGACGTGGACGGTTCCCCAACCAGCAGAGGCCAGAGAAAGCGAAGGTCGTTGCGGCCCTGTGGGCTGGGAAGTGCTTGCTGAGGCAGCCCGGATGCAGGACTTGTAGTCCCAGGAGGAATGGCTTGCTGAGTCCTCCGTGGGAGCTGAGTGTGAGGTCAAGGTCATCCCTCACCCCCAGGACAGCCCTGGCGAATGACTATGGACTATGGGGAATTGCCTTCCATCCCTAATTTAATGGACCACTTGACTGTTTGGGAACATACCACTGTGTAGTGGAACTGGCGGATGTTTGCTTTTGTGTCTTGACCGGCCACCACTGAGAATATGTAACCACCTTGACTGTGAGCCGCTGTTGTTCCAGCACGGTACCCTGAGAGGCCCAGAGAGAGTGACAGTGCCCTGAGAGCCCTGGCTGAGTCCAGGAAGTCTGGCTGTGCCCAGAGAGGGTGGCAGTGCCCTGAGAGCCCTGGCTGTGTCCAGAGAGACTAGTGGTACCCTAAGAAGCCCAGGAAGTCTGGCTGTGCCCAGAAGTACTGGTGGTGCCCTGAGAAACCCTGGCTGTGTCCGGGGAGACTGGTGGTACCCTAAGAAGTCCAGGAAGTCTGGCTGTGCCCAGAAGTACTGGTGGTGCCCTGAGAAACCCTGGCTGTGACCAGAGAGCTTGGCTGTGTCCAGGAAATAGCATTCACCTCCAGGCTCCTCGCACAGGGCCCCTCGCGGAAGATGCGTGTCGCGTAGATTGTGAGGCGAGAGCCTGTAGGGGTGGAGTGTGGGGACAGAGCCCCAAAAAGCAGTTTCCAGGCTCTCGGCCTCACATAGAAAGGTGCTGGCACAGGTAGTAAATGGCCGTCGACTGTGATCAAATGGCCATCAGCTGTGGCTAGTTGGCCGTCAGCTGTAACCAGTGAGCCATTGGGCACTAATATAACTGCCGTGGCTAGGCTAGCAAAAAAGGGGGAGCTAGCAAGAAGATGGTGGCTGAGTCTGCAAGCGGCACAGTGAGGGTTGAGAATTGTGTTGCTCCTGTTTCCTGTGTCTCCAATCTAGCCGCCAGCGAGAGTATAGTGGTGTGACTCCCCTGCCTATGGCTCCATGGGTGTTCCTTTTTGGCCTCACCATGTCCTGCGTTCTTATGTGGGGAGTGGGACCAGAGACCCCGCAGGCCACCCTGCACGACAAATGGCGCAGCGAGCAGGGTACGGTGCCGGCCAAATCTCTCCGAAAGGCATGGAGCAGTTTGTGTGTATGAACACTCAGTCTCAGGAAGACCAGGAGGAGCAGCTGCTGGAGAGCTGGAACCCTGTGGAGGGGTGGAAAGACATGGACGGTTCCCCAACCAGCAGAGGCTGGAGAAAGCGAAGGTCCTTGTGGACCTGTGAGCTGGGAAGTGCTTGCTGAGGCAGCCCGGATGCAGGACTTGTAGTCCCAGGAGGGAACACTTGCTGAGTCCTCCATGGGAGCTGAGTGTGAGGTCAAGGTCATCCCTCACCCCCAGGACAGCCCTGGCGAATGACTCTGGACTATGGGGAATTGCCTTCCATCCCTAATTTAATGGACCACTTGACTGTTTGGGAACATACCACCGTGTAGTGGAACTGGCGGATGTTTGCTTTTGTGTCTTGACCGGCCCCCATTGAGAATATGTAAGCACCTTGACTGTGAGCCGCTGTTGTTCCAGCACGGTACCCTGAGAGGCCCAGAGAGAGTGGCAGTGCCCTGAGAGCCCTGGCTGAGTCCAGGAAGTCTGGCTGTGCCCAGAGAGAGTGGCAGTGCCCTGAGAGGCCCTGGCTGAGCCCAGGAAGTCTGGCTGTGCCCAGAGAGGGTGGCAGTGCCCTGAGAGCCCTGGCTGTGTCCAGAGAGACTAGTGGTACCCTAAGAAGTCCAGGAAGTCTGGCTGTGCCCAGAAGTACTGGTGGTGCCCTGAGAAACCCTGGCTGTGAACAGAGAGCTTGGCTGTGTCCAGGAAATAGCATTCACCTCCAGGCTCCTCGCACAGGGCCCCTCGCGGAAGACGCTTGTCGCGTAGATTGTGAGGCGAGAGCCTGTAGGGGTGGAGTGTGGGGACAGAGCCCCAAAAAGCAGTTTCCAGGCTCTCGGCCTCACATAGAAAGGTGCTGGCTCAGGTAGTAAATGGCCGTCGACTGTGATCAAATGGCCATCAGCTGTGGCTAGTTGGCCGTCAGCTGTAACCAGTGAGCCATTGGGCACTAATATAACTGCCGTGGCTAAGCTAGCAGAAAAAGGGGGGGCTAGCAAGAAGATGGTGGCTGAGTCTGCGAGCGGCGCAGTGAGGGTTGCGAACAGTGTGGCTCCTGTTTCCTGTTTCTCCAACCCAGCTGCCAGTGAGAGTATAGAGGTGTGACTCCCCTACCTATGGCCCCGTGGGTGTTCCTTTTTGGCCTCACCATATCCTGCGTTCTTATGTGGGGAGCGGGAGCAGAGACCCCGCAGGCCGCTCCACACGACAGAGGGCCAATGGAATAACAGTAATCTATTACAGGGGTCAACAAGGCCCTCTGAGCAAGGAACATCTACACTAAGACCTGAAAGATAAGTAGGAGTGAGCTGGAGAGCAGGGTAGAAGTACAGTAACAACAATATAGATGATTTTTATTTTCTTCTTTCTGATTTTCTATAAGTTATCATTTTTCTCAGTGAACATAATAGAGTCCTTACTGTTCTGTTGGTAATGTCTTCATACTCCAAGGCAGAATATGTTTTCTGATCATACCCAAAGTTTTAGTCATTTAATTTCCTGGTGTTAATTTGGGGCCAGCTATAGGCCCCACACTCTGAGGCACTGGAAGAGGCAAAAGGAGAACAGAGCTAAATAGTCCAGAATCTTAAAATTGGAAAAAACCTTGGAAAACAGCAACAGATTCTCCTAGTCCAGAAACAGACTCAGCAAGATTAAGCATTTTAACCAGAACCACACAAAGCGTAGCCAGCCCCACAATACCAGTCAGAATGATTTGACAAATTTGTTTTCTGTTTCATTTTAAAATCTGCAATGCTCCGATACGTAGTGTTTGATTTGGTTGACTAGAGACTAAAAGTGACTATGAGACATGGCAATTGGTAACCAAGGTATTATTGCATCCGACACAGTAAGAAGCCATTGCTCATCTATTACATTAGGAAAATTATTTAACGAGGTAAAATCCAGTGCTAATGAGGGTGTGGTGAAACTGACACCATCAGTTCATTGTTGATAACACTGCAAATCAGTACACCCCAACCGAAAATCAGCATGGCAGTGTATTTCAAAAGCCATACAAATAGGACTCTTTGGTCCAGTTATTCCATCTCTGGCAATCTTATCCTAAGGAAACAGTAAGTTCTGATACATCCATAAAGAGACATTAAAAGCAATGACTATGGAGATTGGATACTAACAGGGGAAAGTTTACAAACTAATATTGCATCTGTGCCTTAAGCCACCAGCATGGCTTTCTCCAAAGTCCCTAGAGCGCCTCGTTACTGACTCCAGTGACTGCATTTCACTCTTCCACTCACCTGTTGGGAGGCATTGAAAATCCCTTCTCCCTGCTGGACCCCTCCGTCTCCTTCCTCTCCTTTCCTCCTCTTGCCCCATTTGATTGTCTCCTGCAGCTGAGCCCAAGTTACTTCACCTACTCCCTCGACACTCGCTTTTAGAGGAATTTCTTTCATATCCTATTACAGACTTCTATTCCAGCTTCTATTTCCATTGACGTGTCAAGGAGCCCCACATCCTGACCATTTGGATAACTCTAAGTCAAACCTGTCCCTCGGGCACAAGGCACAGTCACTAACCTGTTGGATATTTCCACTTGGAGGCTGCTCAGGCTCTTCCAATTTAGTAAGTCTCAAACAGAACTCACTCTTTTCCACCAAAAGCTGCTCACTCTCTCCCTATGTCTCTCGTCTTCACCACAGGCTCCTCTCTCATCTTTTCCTCCTACCTAGATGCCAACCACAATAGTTTCCTAAATGGTCCCACTGTCTCCAGGCTGCACCCTTGACTTAGCTGAAAGAGTGACCCTCCTTAGGAACAAACCCCTGCCAAGGTCATTCCCCTGACTTAGGTCCTTCAATGGCTCTCTACCTCCAGTGTAAAGCCCACCTCCTTGACCGACACACGAGGGGGCTTTTCTTAATCTGGCTTCTGCTCCCGCAGTAGCACCCCTCACACATTCTTCTCTGGGCACCTGCCTGACCAAGTGCATTTGCCAGAACAAGCCACGCTTGCTTGCTTTGGGAGTGTCCCAGATCCTTCAGGGCCTGTCTCCCTAAACTAAATTTAGGAATCACTCCTCCAGGAAGCCTTCCTTGACTCCTGAGCTGAGTGAGCTGTGTTCTGGAATCCACAGCAGCCATCTCATAACATTTACCCTCCCCCTAGACCTCTTTAATGTATTATTACTGATCTCTTTCCCCACCAGGAACCCTTTAAGGATGGAGAGTGTGTCTTCCACATGTGTGTCTAGAGCCCAGAACTAGAGAGAAATGACGCGAGAGGAAGAAAATAATGCCAAATGATGACAGTAACTTGTTACCCTGATAGGGAAGTATGTGCTTATTTTTTTCTCTTCCTGTTTTGTATATTCTCTGGTCTGTGGATTATACTATTTTTTTATGCATTTTTAAAAATCAATTCATTTTAAAGATGTGTCCAATCTCTTCTACATAGCTCTAAGAGAAGAACTCACTGCCTAAGTAAAGTCCAGTTCCTCTCTCCCCAGACCTCTCTGACTCCTCAAGACCTCACAAATTCTGCAGAACTTAGCAAATTAGAAACACTTACTTCAACACTTTTAGCAGACAGAAGGACCACCCACACACACAAAAACTCCTTGGCCTTGAAAAGGTTACACTGCTCTAGTAGCTGAGTGCCAAAACCCATTTTTGGCCAAACATTCATCAGAACCTCATTGTATTCACAGCCTACCCCAAATGAAGAGGTACTTTCACAGAACCTGCGTAACATTTTAGAGGATAGAGATGATGGAACTTCTGAGTGACATATCGACCACCTTGTCAACTTGAGTCATCAATGAAACCTGGGGGGGGGGGGGAGAATTCTCAAAATTCTCCCCCCTCCCCTTTTCTTTTACCAAAATATTAGTTATCTTTGGATATCAAAATTTTTCAATTAGGTACATTGGCTTGTAATTCTTTTAAATTTGTGGAAGATAATCTAACCATATAATGTTCAGTCTGACAATTATTATTTTTCCTTAAAGGTAACCAAAAACCTGATTAGTTCCAAAAATAAAACAAAGAAAAACTCCGTTGAGAAGCAAACTGTGTGGCTCAGAAGTCATCACTCTGATTAACAGCACATAAGTGTTACCTGACGAATGGATTCCTATCTTAAACGCAATTATCACAAATCTCTTGTGATCCCCACTGTTTTTAGAATTTAGGTCCAACTCTTGAAGCAATAACTTTAATAGCAATCAATCAAAGGAAACCGTGCCTTAGCACTAGGCTATTTTCCACTCAGCAGAAACCCTGGAATGAAAGGGTTGGACCCTGGCTCAACAGCTGTCCAGGAAGGTATGTACTTGTCTGTCCTCAGAAGTCCTTGCATCTACTCCTGGAGGGATGTTTTCCACAATGAAGCCCATTGGCAGAGCCTGCTGAGACAGTCAGGATAAGTAGGCCTCTGCCCTCCGGAAATCCCTGTCTGAGGCCCTGCTGGCCTCCATCCTGGGACAACTCCACCATGCTGTCGGCAGTGCCAGAGCAAGGCGCTTCAGGCAGTGAGGCTAAAACACCATCCTAATTATAAAAGGGCCACGGGAGTACAATAATGTCCAATCTGAACTCACTTCCTCCAGGAAGTCGGGGGTGTGGAGTGTGGAGAAAGATGAGGGATGAAGTGAAGGATGTGAGGGTCGTGTGGCCTTTTCACTAGGAGAACTGAAAGCGTCTGGCAACCATGTGTGACACTCAGAACATACTGTAAACAGGCAGGAGCATTTCGAAGGTACCATGTCCGAGGCTTTTGATTCAATTCAACACACATCATGCACCAACAGGCACCCGTCCCTCATCGCCTAGAAACTTACCTCATGGAGATTATTTATGTTCTTACCACAGAGAACAGGAGTAGTTAAAACGGTAAAAAAGAGAATGTGAAATCAGGGCGGAGGAAGATCAAATGCTTGCTTCAAAGCCACATGACCATCAGAGGTACTGTCACAGCCAAGAGACACCTGTTGTGCTTCATCCACCATTAGTTTATTGCAAAGTGAAGTTTTGGCAGAAGAAAGGAGAAATAAGTCCATCAAGAATGAGTTACACTAATTAATGTAGTCAACTCAACAGATAGTGACATGTATTTAGTATCAGCTGTAGTTCTCAAACTCAAAATTTATTAACTGTTCAAACATTCAAGCTGTACAGATTTTTTTCAGATGTACATACAACATACTTGTATCAGAACAAAGTTAATTTTTTATAAAATATCATTTCCTTAAGGACTAAAGATGCTAAGAAGCTTCAACCATCAATTAATTAAATATTTGATATGCATTTATAGGTACCATTAAAGCTCTGACATAAATATATAAGTCACACAGCTGAGAAAGAAAAGCTATGACTCATATAATTGCACACTTGATCTATCCCATATTAAAGTAGGAAACAAAATTAT
Source organism: Rhinolophus ferrumequinum (assembly GCF_004115265.2). NCBI lineage: Eukaryota > Metazoa > Chordata > Mammalia > Chiroptera > Rhinolophidae > Rhinolophus > Rhinolophus ferrumequinum. The sequence goes on along the minus strand of NC_046296.1, from coordinate 42,285,281 downwards.
GCCATATAAATTGAGCTGATTTTAAGAATCTTTTTATTAGAAGATAAAAGCTATGTCCATTTAAACCATCACTCCTAAAAGAGCTAGCAAACAATAAAATGACTACCTTAAGTCCCAAACTAGAACACAATCTTTACTGTTCAGATTATCTTCCCTGTTGGTTGATATAGTACATCTGATCCCTTCATGATATGTGCAGTGGCGATGTATGATGACAATTGCCAGTCGTTACGTGTACATAGTGGAATAGTAGAACTGTTCATACACACATTTGAATCACTACTCCCATTGAGAATAGGGTCAACAAAAATAATGGTTGAAAGCAATACACATTTTACCTGTTCAGTCACTTGCTCTCTTTAGCAGTAAATGCCACACAACATACATATTATTTGTTCCATAAAATCTTTACATGTTGAATACTTTTTAATCCAGGTTCAGATTATCAACAATGAAAAAACGTTCCTTGTCTTTCTTACCTCTATGGACTTTGGCAGGCCTGCATTCACTGGGCACGCTGAAAAATGAGTAACTGGATAGACAACTTGACCAAAGACTGTTTACAAAACAGAGATGCTCTATTTTAAGGCAAGTATCTTTATCATATACATACATAGCAATTTATCCATTGGTGAACTTTATCACATGACAGTACAAAATTAACAAAAAACTGAGGTATAACTTCACTTCACATAAATACAAATGTCAGAAAGTGTAAAGACATTCTCAATGTACTTAATATATTTGCCCATAACTAAATAGAGAACTCTTCTCAAAGTTTTATATGTCCAGAAATACCCAAGATTCTGAATTCTAGAAAAAAAATATAGGAAATTAAATATTCTAAAATTCTTTGCAATAAGGCTCTTCACATAAGGCTACCCTTTGCTATAAGGCTACTTTAACTTGGTTCCTGAAAATAGCAAAAAATGTGTGCCAAAATTCAAGCTATTCTGAGCTAAAGAGAGAGGAAATGGTCTCATGAGAGATAGTGAGGTGATAAGTTTATTGAGTAAAATTAAACTTAGGAAATAAGCAAAGTTTAAAATGCATCAAATAAAAAGTTTTCCTATATTTCACCATAAAACTGATCTATTGTGACATAAAGATGGTTGAATGTGTAAAGTACTTTTTAGTGTATAATAGACATACATTTACCTTTACCTAAATAATTTAAACGGAATATAATCTATAACTTGGTATGTAAAATATATTTAAAAATCTACATTCTGTGACGTTTACAAAAGTAGATCTATTCTTTACTTTCAAGTTAGAAATGGTTTAACAGTTTATCTTTGGATGGGTCCAGTCAATGGGTGTATAGAACCAAAGACAATACAAATCTCAGTCATAGGCCATTCAGTGCATTAAAATGTAAGCCATCTGTTTTGGGCCCTAAAAGTGAAAAATGATTGATATTACATAAAGTGAAAAAAATATACCCCAGATTTCTACTCTGGTCCAAAAACTTATAGTCAATATGTATTTTTAATTATTGAATAGTTTCATGCAATATCATTCAGTGAAAAAAATCTGATTACTAATTGTACTCACATTAAAAATGTTTTTCTTAAAATGAAAATAGCATTCATTATGCCTAAAGACAAAGATAAAATACTGACAGACAGATTTTCTTTTTAAAGTTTGACTACTACTGCACTCGTTTCCTCTGCTAAACTCCCAGTGACATTAAGAGGGAATAAAAATTCTAACTATGTTCACCTAATAATTTAATCAAGTACTCTAGAAAAATATTGTTCTGAGGGGAACTCACACAGGAGTTGCCTATTAAATTTCCAAATTAGATCAAAATAAGGGAAACACAATGGGATTCAAAAAGTTAAGACTGGATAGCTGAATAAATTATAACAATAGAGACAAATGATATCCAAAATTTGGAAAATTCAAGAGCAAACATTTTGGTAACCTCATTCTGAATTGTACATGATGAAAAGGAATTTCAGGTTGTGGGTGGATCAATGGAAGTTTCCACTAACACAGCTCCACACAGAGTAACCAGAAAGATCCACAACCCAGATGCCACATCCTCACTAGTGTCAGCATCATGTGGTTTGGTTGTGGGGCCTCCTGCTGACTCCTACAGAAAAGGCACGGAGCACCCACAAGTTTTCCCCGGCACCAAACCCGGACAGTTGCTCCTTTGCAAAAATGTCCTGACATTGGTTAACAGTGGGGGTGAGAAACGAGACGCTGTACGGGTCAATACCAAGTCACGTGCGGCTTCATTTCAAGGGACCTAGAAATCTGCTTATTGGGTCATTAACCGAACAGGCCACTGACTTCAAACACCCGCCCTGCTAGAGATGGCCACAAATCAGCCACCGCTTCTGCCCACAAAGTGAGTCACCTTGTTGGAATTATGGCTAATCACAACAGCAATCAGAGCTCAGGGTAAAATCAGTTTTCTGCTTTGAGTACACCAGACACCGCCAGTCACGAAGTACTTGCCACTGATTGCTCATTATGTGCAACCTGCTACGCCACAAACGTGGCGGCCTCGGGTGTGGTTCTGGGCAATATCTCTGCAGGCCACATGATGGCAATTCTAGCATCTCCTTCTAAAGGAAACCGCCCTGCCCACAACAATCTCCCCACCTGAAAAGACTGCACCCAACCCAGGTGTCGGTAAAGTTAACTTAATGCTACTCTGGAGTTTGAACAGGAAAGAAGAATCAACAAGCAGTGACCAAGTGGAGAAGACACCGGAAGAGGTGCAGAGATGCCATGCTGCCGAGTGATGCCAGGGAGAGAAACATTAGATCCACAGGCTCAGTCTGGCAGCTGCTGCTGTGTCTTTACAATAAACACCCATTGTCTCTGATGCCCTACATGTTCCCTGTAACAAAGGAACCTACAAATACAGTAAAAATGGTACATGTTTGAGTTACTGCTAGTTATACATTGTTTTCCTTGGATTTTGTTTTTTTAGGCTGACCAACTTGGACCAGATTTATTTCCAGAATATTTAATGAAAGTATTAAACAAAACCAAAAGAATTATAAAACATCAGTACGTTATTTTTTATGAAAAAGTTGCCATACTTTTCATTATAAATTTTAGGAATGGTAGCCATTATTTGAGCTTTCAATGACCAGTAATTGGGAATCCTATTATTTCTAAGAATATTTGCGATGAATAACACTGCATACACTTATTTTACATTTGTAGCAAAGTATACGTCTCTTTAAAACCTTTTTTCCTAAATATTTTAGTAAAAATGTAACATTACAAATGTAGTGTACCCCAAATCTTGGATCATAACTCCATTAGGTTTGAAGATTATTAACATTCACCCAGCATGTTCATGAGATTTATTTAAAATGTAGCCATTAGTCAAAGGCCTTTGGGGCATATGTACAAAATTAGAGAACTGTAAGTATTTAGTCAAATACCACATTAGCAACATTACTCATGAAAAACAAAATGGGCTCTATCCATTAAAAGTTAGACTGGAAAACTCCATCTTGCAGGTGATCTTCTAAACCAGTTGGGGAAGTGTTGTTTACAGATAACATTGAACTCTTTTCCAATTATTTTACTGAAATTATTTCCTAGAGGAATTTTGGAATGATTATTTTCATGGTGAGAGATTACATTAAAAAATCTGGGCTCAGGCCGGCCCAGTGGCTCAGGTGGTTGGAGCTCCAAGCTCCTAAGTCTGAAGGCTGCCGGTTCGATTCCCACATGGGCCAGTGGGCTCTCAACCACAAGGTTGCCAGTTCAATTCCTCTGAATCCCACAAGGGATGGTGGGCTCCGCCCCCTGCAACTAAGATTGAACAAGGCACCTTGAGCTGAGCTGCCGCTGAGCTCCCGCTGAGCTCCCGGATGGCTCAGTTGGTTGGGGCACGTCCTCTCAACCATAAGGTTGCCGGTTTGACTCCCGCAAGGGATGGTGGGCTGTGCCCCCTACAACTAGCAACAGCAACTGGACCTGGAGCTGAGCTGCGCCCTCCACAACTAAGACTGAAAGGACAACAACTTGACATGGAAAGATCCTGGAAGTACACACTGTTCCCCAATAAAGTCCTGTTCCCGTTCCCCAATAAAAATCTTTAAAAAAAAAAAATCTGGGCTCAGTATTTGTGTAAAGGACCCTCAGGTTAAACCAAAGAATGGATCTTTTGCACAGAACAGGACAGGTTTTTCAAACGGCATCTGCCAAGGTGAGACCAGCTGATGGTCATCTCGGTATACCCACAGGGTGCAGCACAGCAGTTACACTTATTAGGCAAATGCTCCTACTATGTGCACACACAAGATTAAAAGAAACAAAAGCAAAAAACTTTTCCTACAGCAATGCCGCAGGTTAATTAACTATCTTATTTGTAAGATGACTTCTTCCCCATCACAGTAATGCAGTGATACTTGCACTTCCTGGAAAGATGCAGACTTTAAAACACTAGGAAACCCAATTCCAAAAAGCTCAGACAGGCTCTCTGCTTCTCTAGCTTTTCTACCATGGTATTCCTAAGACAGGAGGAGAACTGCAGCAGCTCTAGCTCTGACTGTTCAGGGAGAGAGAGCATTCTCCTAGTACTCCTGGCATATCTGAGTATGAGAAACACAAGGTCAGGTAATAAAGAGGAATTAAAATGAAGCAATCAACAGAAACAAATTATCTCTTTTCTGTCTGCATCTTTAGGGAAGTGAACACAAACTCAAATTAACTTAGGTTAATGAAAAGATTCAGTCAAATAGTCTTAGAATCCATTAAATGTATATCAAATGACAAACTGTAAAAACCATCAACAAGCACTTCTATGGATTTAATCTGCTCAGTATCTTGTATAGATTTAGAAACTCACTTAAACAAAATTTATTTCCTGACACAGACAGCACAACAACTCAACTCACAGCAAAATCTGTCCATCTCTTCATTAAAACACATCATTAGAATCCAACAGCCCTTCATAACAAAAACATTCAACAAACTAGGAATACAAGGAAACTTCCTCAACCTGATCAAAGGCAACTATGAAAAACCCACAGCCAGCATCACACTTAATGGAGAAAGACTGGAAGTTTTACCCCTAAGATCAGAAATAAGACAAGGATGTCCACTCTCGCCACTTCTATTTGACACGGAAGTTCTAGCTGGGGTAATTACGCAAGAGAAAGACACAAAAAGAAGGAAGAAGTAAAACTATCTGTCTTTGCAGATGTCATCACCTTATACATAGAAAACCATAAAAAAAATTTTCAAGAAACTATTAGAGCTAATAAATAAGTTCCACAAGGTTGTAGGATAAAAAAATCAGTATACAAATATCAGTGTGCTTCTATACATTATCAATGAACAATCTAAAAAAAAAATTAAGAAAACAATTCCATTGACACTGAAAACTATAAAATACTGAAAGAAAATAAAGATGACTTAAGTAAATAGAAACACATACTGTGTCCACAAGTGGAAGGCTTAGTATTGTTAAGATGGCAATACTTCCCCAACTGATCTAGAATCCCTATCAAAATTCAATGCCATCCTTATCAAAATTCCAACTGCTTCTTTTTGTAGAAATGGACAAGCTGATACTAAAAGTCATGTACCCGTAGTAACGCAAGGGACCCAGAATAGCCAAAACAATCTCATAAAAGAAGAGGAAATCACACTTTATGATTTCCAAACTTACTACAAAGCTATAGTCTTCTTGTGGTTCTGGCATTAGAATAGACATATAGATCAATAAAAAAGAACTGACAGTGCAGAAATAAACCCACATATCTATGGTCATTTGATTTTTGACAATTATACCAATACTGTTCAATGGTGGAAAGAATAATCTTTTTAACAAATGGCACCACCTCCAAAAAAAGAATGAAGTTGGATCCCTACTGCACACTATATACAAAAAGTAACTCCAAATGGATCACAGACCTGAAAGAGCTAATAACTATAAGAAACTTTATAAGAGAACAGGAAGGAATAAATCTTCATAACCTTGAGTTTCTTAGATACAACACCAAAAGCACAAAAGACAAGAGACAAAATAAATTAGACTGCATCGAAAATTAAAACTTGTGTGCTACAAATGATATCATTAAGGAAGTGAAAAGACAATCCTCAAACAGAGAAAATAGTTGCAAATCATGTGTCTAATATCCAGAATATATAAAGAACTCTTACAATTCAACAATGAAAACATAAGTAACCCTTTTTTTTTTTAATGGGCAAAGGATTTGAATAGACATTTCTCCCAAAAGGACACATGAAGAATCAATAAACACATGAAAAGATGTGTTATATCATCAGTCATTAAGGAAATGCAAATCCAAATCACAATGACATACTACTTCACACACACTAGGATGGCTATTATTTTTAAAAGAGGAAATAAGCGCTGGTGAGGACATGAAGAAATTGAAACCCTCATACATCACTAGTGAGAATGGTAAGTGGTTCAGGTGCTTTAGGAAACAATATGGCGGTTCCTCAAAAAAATTGAATATAGTATTACCATATGACCCAGTAATTCATTCCCAGGTATATACACAGAGAACTGAAAACATATGTTCATACAAAAACTTGTACGTGAATGTTCACAGCAGCATTGTTCGTAACATCCAACGAGTGAAAATAACCCAAATGTCCATCAACAGAGAAATAACAAACGTGATATATCCATACACTAGAATACTATTCAGCACTAAAATGAAGTACTGACACATGCTACAAAATGGATGAACCTTGAAAACATGGTAAGTGAAAAAAGCCAGACACAAAAGACCACATTTCCATTTCTATGCATTATTGCTGGCAAATCTATAGAGACACAACGTAGATCAGTGTTTACTGGGGGACGGTTGACGGGGAATGGGGAGTGACTACTATTAATCAGAATGGGGTACAGGAACATCTTCTGGAGTTAGACAGTGCTGATAGTTGCATGGCTCTATGAATACACTGAAAACCACAGAATTGCACACATGGAAATGATAAATCGTATGGTATATGAATTATATCTCAATTTTTAAAATGCATTATTATGACCACCTCTTATTTCTTTAGTTCCACTTTTTAACTTCCCTAACTAGTCTTCCAAAATAGCCTAAAGCTTATCGACAAAACCACAACACTAACCAAAAAAATGCTTAACCTCACTTGTGTGGTTTTTTGACAGAATAGGATGTGGGTCACTGATCTGAAAGAAAGGCAGAAAAAATTTAGAACAGGTAATAAAAAAGCAGGTATCCCATCTATCCCTTAGAAAACTTTTATGGGCACCAGAAAATCACACCTTTTTATTAGTTGATAAAAATCTTCATTATTAAGTAAAATGTCATAATTCCCCAAATCTGCTTTTAGAAATAGCAACTTTCCAATAATTTGACCTGATTTTCATCCCCATTCAGCTATGCCCTTCTCAAGAGACCTCATCCTTATAACACATGAAAAATCAAATCTAAAAAAACATATACTTTACGGGATAATAACACAACAGAAGGATGACTCACAGGTTAAAAGGAATACCGAATTGAGTTCCTATCCACACCCGTATTGTGTATATGAAATATGATGTTTACAAACCTTTTTTTTTCACACAAACGTTTGGAAACCTATTTATTACAAAAAGTGGGATGCACCTAATTATTTCCTGCATGCTACAGTGTTCCTATCTCTGCTTTGCACTACAGCACAGAAAGATCATAAATTTAAAAATGTATTGAAGAAAAAGACACAAACATATTTTTGCTCGATTTCTATCTGACCTTTTTAAACTGTGTTGACTGGACGAAGTAATAAAAGGTGATTTCCCTTAAATTATTATAAGCCAGATGTTATCAAGAAGGGGACCATGAGCCATTATTCTGATTTGACAACTATAATAATTGTATGTTTTATGTTATTTATTTTTTAAAAACCTCCCAAGTTGTAAGAATTGCTGAATAAAAACACAGATTCAAAGAAGTTAGGCAATTTACCTCAAAAGCAAAATAACCTAAACTCTCCATTTCTGTCCTATGAACAAAATTAAATAGTTTTCACATGGCCTCGAGAACTAAGCCTTATGTCAATTTCATGATTTTGCATTTTACTTCCAAGTGTTTTGTATGAAAGAGTGGGTGTAACTAAAAAAAAAAAAAATGAGACAAAATGAATATATGTATAACAATAGTGCACGCAGGCGCACACATGCACACAAGCACGCGCGCGCGCACACACACACACACACACACACACTTCTCTTATATCAGAGTTCAGGATTTATAACTCAAATGCTGTTCTCCACTAAGGAAGGAAAATTCTCCTGACCTCTGTATTGTAGAAAAGGAAAGCACAGAATTCCATTAAACTTGCAAGATCAAGCTTGTAACATACAATTAAAAAGTAATATGTCATTATGCTAAGTGAAATAAGTCAGACAGAGAAAGACAAATATTATATGATCTCACTTATATGTGGAATCTAAAAAGTAGAATAAATGAGCAAACTAGTCAGAAACAGTCACAAAGATATAGAGAAAAAACTGAGGGTTGCTAGATGGGAGGAGGTGGGATGTGGGAGAAGGTGAGGGGATCAGAAAGAACAAATTGGTAACCACAAGATTGCCATGGGGATACGAAAGACAGTTTGGTGAATATAATCAATAATGTTGTAAAGATTTTGTAGGGTGTCAGATGGGCACTTGTCTTATTAGGGAGACCACTTCATGGTGTAGATGCCTGACCACTGCATTGTACACCTGAAGCTGAATAATAATGAATGTCAACTATAATTTTATATATATATATATATGGTCACAGGATGTGGAGTACAGCACAGGGAATAGAGTCAGTGGAATTGCAGCAGCTATATACGATGTCAGAGGGGTAGTAGATTGGGGGAAGGAGCTTATCACTTTGTGAGGGGTGTAAATGTCTAACTAGTACATTGTTTTGTACACAAGAAACTAATAAAACAAAGTAATATGCAAGTTGAACAAATCATTGTATATTAATACAGCAAAAACACCTGTCATTACTTATGCTTCCTTTCTTTAAAAAACAAAACACTTTAACAATACATCCTATAAATGGCCTCTACTCTGTCATAGGCAGAGCTATAGAATTATTTTAAAACAACTGAAATAACTGAAATGTATGGGGGGAACCTACCTAATACAAAATTATGGGAAGTTTTAGTTTTAATACAAAGTTACATAAATAAAGCAAGAGCCATACTTCAGATATAAATAGTATATCAGTACTTAAGTCCTAGTAGGTATAATCTAAATAATATTTATTCCCTCTGTCTTTCATCCACTAAATGTCATCATACTTTCATTATACATGATATAGTGCTAATATTTTTTAAATATATATCAAAGGATTCTCACCAAAGCAACTTAAAATTAATTTGTTTAAATTACAGCATAAATGCAGATTACCCACTGCAGACTACCCTAAACAAATAATAAACTGGCTTGCGCTGACACTAACAGTCAAAAGTTTAAGTGTTTATTGGGAAGGTGTGGTAGAATTGGAAAAACCTGAACGTTTAGGCACAAGTGGAGAATTGCTAGAGGAAAAAAAGTTACTCAGAGAACTGGGCAGTGTAATCATCCTTGCAGATGACAGATACTTCACAAGTATTTAGAAGGCTCCACAGCCTGGGCTAGTAAATCATTAATTTACTAATATGCCCAGTCCTCTAAGTGCAGATGGATCAGGAAAAGCAGGAAGCAAAACACCATATGAAAGCATGCTGAACAAACAGAGAAATGTATGCAACCTTCCCTGACCAAAATGGAACTTCTCCGGAACATTCCGTTAAGGCTCAAACCCATGTTACTTCCTATTCAGCTATGACAGGTCTCAACCTGTTCCTTGTAAATACTGCAATAACTGTGAACTGCACTTACCTGTATATATCCGAATGGGTGCACAGTTATGAAGTTTTGCAATTTAAAAACTATTGAAAATCTGAGGTGTTTTACACATGGGTCCCAAGCCCTCCTTTCTAGGGTGTCTAAAAGTGACATTGGCCTTTTATTTGACCTATTAAAAGGGGTCCCAAAGAAAATATTTTGAAAAGAAATCATTCACGCCTTCTGATGTTACAAATTAAAAAAGGTATGTCCAAAGAGTACTGAACTAGAAGTCTGGAAACCAGGTTTCTGGGGCCTGATCTGACACTGGGATGCCAACTCTCCCAATGTGCCTGAGACTAAGGGATTTCCCAGGATGGGGGTCTTTTAGTGCTATAACCAAGAAAGTCTCAGGCTAATCGGGACAAGTTGGTCTCCCTAAGGGTGACGATGGCTAAATCACATCCTTCTGGGGACACAGTTTCCTGGTTGCTAACATCTGGATGAGATATAAAGAGCATAGGAAGGGGACTAGAAAGTCTCCAGGGCCCTTTAGTTCTAATTTCCGATGTCCTTGTGAAATATTTACACTATATTTGATTATATTGTATGTAATGTAACACAAATAAATGTACTTTTTTTTCCCCCTTCTTCTGCCTCCCCCCGACCCACTCTGGTTCAAGCTGTTGTTTCTCAGTCTAGTTGTGTAGGACACAGCTCCCTGGCCCATGCTGGTATTATGAGCTTGCGCTCCCCAGCAGCTCTCGCTAGCTGCCAGTGGCTCACAGCAGCCCAGCTCCAGGGAGAGCTGTTGTTCACAATCTTAGCTGTAGAGGGCGCAGCTCACTGGCCCATGTGGGAATCGAACCAGATCAGATACCTCTGCGTTAGGAGCACGACGCTCCAACCACCTGAGCCACCGGGCCGGCCCTAAATGTACATTTATGTAGGGCTAGGGGGCTCTAGAAATATTTTATGAAGCTATGCATTAAGCTTGGAGACATAGAAGCTTAACAATAAAACAGAGCTAGGAGTTTTCAGTTTTTTATTTCAATAGCAAAGAGGGAAAATAAGCTGCTTCCAGAAAATACCAAGCCAGCAAAGAAAATCCTTCCAACACCAACATCCAACTTAACTCCATCTCCCTCACTCCCAGATCATAGGAGACCAAGGCAAGACATCTGGACAAAAGTTTAAAAACAGGAAATACTACTCTGACTTACTGACAGCCGCTGTGAAGGAATATATTTTTACATTTTTAAGAAAGTAAGAACTTACAAAGGTGTGGTTACAAGTAACTGCAAAACCCAAGAGCAAAGGAAACGCAACCGTTTCAACGAGCAAACCAGAATAAAAATTGTCATAAAAGAGAAAGACAAGTAAGGCCTTGAGTTAGAGTATGTTCACTTTCAAATGTAGTCTCTAATTTGCATCTTTAATCCTGAAAAATCCCATGTGAACGGATACACAAAAGCAGGTCTACATAAGATGAAGTCAAAATCTCAGGTGTGGTAAAATCAGAACAAAACATTCGGACTTCCTCTTTCTTCACTGGGCGCTCTAATGAGGATAATATCGGACTCATGGCTACCAAGTAATAGGATCCTAATGAAAGCATTTGTGCCATGAAGATTGAGTTATGAAAAATGTCTAAAAGCACAGCTAAGAAAAGAAGTCCTAGGAAATGATCTTTAAAAGGCAGTAACTTTCAGGGAAAGTTAAAATGCTTCTGTTCTAAAAAAACTACAATATCCGTGATTTTTTTTTTCACTCATGACTGAACTACCCTATCATGTCTCATCACCATTCTTAGTAAGTGGGTAGCTGAATTGTCATTAGAATTTATACAACATGCTCCTTCATGAGAAGTCTGGCATCGCCTTCAATGTTGATTGAAGGGCAGCCTCAGCGTCTGTGTGTGTATTGACACGTATGGCTATACATGTGCACATACAGGAGTTTGCTTCTCCTTGCCTCTTCACACAGAAGTCTCTCCCCACAAATCAGTTAATAGTTTGTGCCCAAGTCTGCCGTAGATATTGCGGGGAAATGAAGGTGTGTACAAGAAAGAGTCCCAGCCCTCAAGACAGATATAATTTACTTGGGAGATAAGACATATTCCCATGCAGAGGTCCCAGTGCCAGCAAAATGGATGGCTATGATATTTTAATTAGTAATATGAAGATGCTGTCATCTGCATATTATTTGCATGAATCACAAAGCCTTAATCCAAATAGGTAAGAAAAAATAAATCCATGCCATTTATTTGAAATTTAGTAAAATACAATAAATATACAATAAATAACATGATTTATTTTGAGTATGTAATAAGCAGCATCACAGTGTGCAGTTGTAGAGAAGATAGGGTAAGATTCTTAATGGCTAAAACATAACATAAACTCAGGAAAAGGAATTAGGGAAAAGGAACAGGTTTGCTACAATGACTTCAGCAATGGCGAAGAAGTGTGGCTTCTCAAAACCCAGAGGTTTGTTGAGAATCAGCGGCTAGGCTTGGTTTCTAAAGATCCCGTTTTTAGCCTCAATCGTACCCTCTTTTGCCCTAGTTTTTTACCTGTACTAGTTGAGGTTGGAACTAGATAATGGCTAATATTCCTTTAATGAACACTTCTGATAACCCCTTATTTGATAAATATATGAAGGTCCCAACCCCTCTCCACCTCTCTCCCCCCACTAAATTACAGTGATCAACATTAAATTATTAATGAATCTATGATTTTAATTTTTTGTGTTTATACACTGACTTCTTTATGGCAACTGGTTAACAAAGCAAAAATCTTAACTCATGTTGCTAAAATTTAGCACTAAACAATTATCAGTTTTACATTATCTAGTTCTAATAATCTAGCAAGATTAATGTGGCATATTATTCACTATTGTAGCAAGAAGTTTTGGTGTGGCCATAATTCAGGATGGTGAAGATCAGATCAAATAATTATGTATTCATTGCTTTTACCAGGCTTAAAATTGGCTTAGCTACACAGCAACCAAAAATAAGGAAATATTTCATTTCTTTTTTTATTATAATCCAGTGACAACATCTAAGTATGACTTTGGTATAAAATAGCTAAATATCCTTTCAACTGGTAAGACTTAAACCCACGTTGTTTGGGCAGGGGTGGCGGAGAGGAGAAGATAAATATGGGTTGCAATACCAAACTGCTTCTATTATCATTTTTATATGGAAATCTCATTTGGACATCTGAATGTTAGGACAAGTGTCACCTAGTAACAGCAATGAATTCAAATAAAATGAACTCTAATAAAATGCTAAACAATATGCACTCTCTTCATTCTAAAATGCTTTTTTCAGTTATTTCAGTAAAGAGATAAAAGAAACTCAAAATGGAAAAGGGAGGACATACTCAAGCTTCCATGAAGCTCTATGATAAGGTGATTAATAGAATCAAAAATAAATCAGAGAACTGAGAAATACACTAGAAAACGTATCCAAATACAATTCTTGCTTGTATCAAGCTCCATTACACAGTTTAAATTCAGCCAAATTTTTTAAGTATTTGTTAAACAGTTCTTGCATGTGACATATGTTTCCAGGATACTTCTGACATTGATATGAGAGATTGTAAAACATTTAGAAATGAAAATGTAGCTCTCCAACAAAAAACAACACTAACTTCCAAGCTTCTTCTGAATTCACAAGATGGGAAAACATTTGGAAAATACAGCGTTTCCATTTTAAAAATGTTCAAATAATATACTTTAAAACGTGTAATTGTTCAAGGCAACAAGAGACAAGTCTAAATAAAATAAGATCCTAAACTTTACTCTAAGAGTCATTAATTTTCCTTTGCAGTCTCAATCCTATTTACTCCATAATAAGTAAATTGTTTTATCCCTTCAGCTGGGAAGGATAATTTTTACCCTACCAAGATAATAACAGAACCACTGCAGTGCTCACCAAACAAGAAATACATGAATATGAAGCAGCATCAACTCTTTCTATCGAGCAAAGTGTATGCAAGACTTGATTTGCAGTGCGTTAATTTAGGAACTCAGCAGAGAGGCTCCTACTGTATCTAGCTGATCTAAACTTAAGCTCATGATAACACTGCACAAAGCTATGGTAGATAAAAGTGATAGGTAACGCCAATAGAACAATTCCACTGACAACACAAACTCCTCCAAGAATTCTTCCAGGCATGGTGATAGGATACATATCTCCATAGCCAACTGTAGTCATAGAGATAATCACCCACCAGCAGGCAGCCGGGATGCTGGCGAAGTCCTTGTTGGAGGTTTCCAGGTCCAACCCATGTTCAAGAAGCTGAGAAAGTGCACTAAAGATTGCCATGGCAACACAAATGAAGACAAGTAACATAACCATCTCTCGGTAACATCGTTTGAGAGTCAAACCAAGTGTCTGAAGACCAATGAAGTGACGGGCAAGCTTAATCACCCAAAAAATCCTCATCATTCTAAGCACCCGCAAGGTGACTCCAGCCCTCTGGAGTTGTGAGTTCTCGCCTGTAAACACTGTCATTAACACGGAGATGTAATACGGCGTGATTGCCAATAAATCAATGATGTTCAGGGGTCTCTTGACAAACTCACACTTGTTTTTGGAGATGATGAACCTCACGATGCACTCTGCCGTGAACCAACCTATGCAGATAGCTTCAATTATCCTGTCAAGAGAACAAAAGAAGAATTGATCATTTCATTTTTAAGCATTTTAATAGCTCTTAGAGTTCTTCAGATAGTACTACACTGACATATTAATGCAGTTACTTATTCCAGAAAACATAAAGAACAGATAGCATTACCAACATCACCAGGACACAACGGAACAACAAATATTACCGTTCAAATGAAAACTGAACTCGATCAAGTCCTTATTTACATAATGTATGGACTACCATTAACATTGTTTTCGCTTGTCACTAATACTTTTTTCAAAAATCTATTATCTTTTTTGGTGGTTTGAAATTAAATTGCATTCAGGTAGCCAGAATATGAAATGTTACTTACTCGGTGAGGACAGTGGTTCTCAACTGGGATGTCAGTTACGAGATAGGTCAGAGGACTTGGTCCCCAGACAGTGGACATACCCAAGTTTTCAATGATGTATTTCTTGGTAAGAGTGAACTCAAGATCATTACCTACAGTGTTAGTTATTCTGCCTTCTTTTCCTATAGGTTTTGTGTGGGATCCACTGATGCTGAGCCAGCTTTTGGGGCTTTGCAGAAGTGCCAGTGTCTTCATCAGCAGAGTGCCACCATCCCCATGCGTGTCACGGTGGAAGAAAGGCTGAGGACTCCTCCACTGGAGCAAAACAATCACCACCATTTTCCCAAAGACCCAACTACTTTGTGTTCCATAGCTATTTGTATGCAACATACAGTTTAAAAATATATGGCCACGTTTTAGCTAGAGCAGTATTTACCAACCTTTCCACATCACTACACACATTGCAAATAACAATTACATAGCATACCGGTGTCATGGGGTTAAATTCTGGAGGTGGAAGCCACCAGTCTGGGGGCTCTGGCTATCCTGGCCCTTGCCCGCACTCCCCAAGGCAGAGAAGATGAAATCTCCGCACTCCAGTCAGAAAGCCTTGACCCAGAGTGAGAGGTAATTCTGAGGTAAGTTTTAATTAAATTGCATTTTAAAATTCAAATTAAAAGTTGTAATTATTATAGCATCATTCATTTTTCTCCATATAATTCTTTCCCATCACTGAGCGACACCCAAACATCAGAAATACAAAGGAAAGAGAAGAAATTGGAGTAAATGAAATGGGAAGGCCCGTGGGGCAACATTTTGAAGAGAATTACTCAAAGTGCATTACACAGAACACAAGTTGTACTGGATGTTACCCGGGGAAATGAATACATAAAATTAACCATGTTCCCCTACTATAGGGTTGCAGGGTTATAAAGATTAATTATATTTATTATTTGAATAGGTAGTACATTCATAAGGTTCAAATTTCAAAGGTAAAAAAGGGGGGATATAAAGAAAATTCTCACTCACCCCCTTCCTCAGCCCCCCAGTTTCCCAGTCTTCACTGCAGTTACCAATCCTCAGGGCACTGGTTAAAAGGGTGGCTGCCCACCAAGAAATTGGGAACGTAAGTACGTATTAGTTTCCAGTGGCTGTTATAAAAAATTACCACAAACTTGGTGGCTCAAAACAACAGAAAATTATTTTCTCCAAGTTCCAGAGGCCAGAGTGCAAAATCAGTACTAACGGGCCAATATCAAGTGTTCGGAGGGCCGCACGCCCTTAGAAGGTTCTAGAACAGCAGCCACTCCTTGCCTCATACATCTTCTGGTGGCTGTTGGCATTGCTTGGCTCATAGCCATGTCATTCCAATCTCTGCCTCCATGGTCCCACTGCCTCCTCCTCTTCTGTCACTGTGTCAAATCTCCCTCTGCTGCCTTCTTACAAAAATGTGACAGTATTTAGGGCCCACTGGGACAATCCAGGATAATCCCTTCATCTCAAAACCCTTAATTTAAGCACATCTGTACCATCCCTTTTGCCCTGTATGACAACATCCACTGGTTCCAGGGATTAGGACCTGATGTCTTTGCAGGGGAAGGGTGAGTATTTTTCAGCCTGCTACAGAGTAACCACACAAAGTCAGTAGACGGGGGTCACGGCTTCCCCCACTATTTCTCTACCGTGTTATCTGCTGCTCTGCTCATGGACCCCATGACCCTGGGGCTGGCAGCAGCTTCCCTGCCCCCACCAGACTATCAGTAAAAGCTGCTGCCGTGATAGCCTCTATCAACCTGGCGGCTTAGAAAACCGCGAGGGTAATGAAACTTGGTAGATCTACAGAATAGGAAGCTGTATTTTTTTTCAATATACAGTTTAAACATATCTGTTAGCATGTATGACTCCTCCCTGGTAATGCTCATCAAATATTCCATATGTTCTCCCATATTTCCATCCCCTTTGCAGTCAGACAGGGTCATATGACCAGTTCTCATAGATGAACAGTGAGCAAAATGACCCTGTCACTTCTGGGCAGAAGCACAGACGAGTGAGGGCTAATTCTCTTCCCTGCTATGGCAACCTGGAAAGTATGTGTCCTAAATGGCTACAAGATGTCCCTGATAGCCCAAGTCTCTCAGTGTCTGTGTAGAGGAGAACAGACATTCCCTACCCAGACTCTGATTGGACATGATACGTGAGCAACAAATAAATCTGTGTTGTATGAAGCCACTGAGATTTCTAAGCGGGTTGCTATCCTAGGTAATAAACCAATAACTATAGCAAGCAGTAAGATGCACACTCAAAAGAGATTGCAGGAGCATACAGCAGTAATAGTAATAGTTTTCTTAGATTGGCTGTGGTTAACATGTACCAGTTTTCCAGCGAAAGCACTGTCTCTTCTCTAGCCAGACATGAGCAAGAGCGCTGCACCTGATGGATGCCAAAGGTCTGCTGTTGCTCCCACTCTGAAGGAGGACCCTCACCTGTCAGGTGGCAGAGCTGCACAGATCTCCTAAGGGTTCTCCCAGCAATAAAATCCTAAGATTCTATTAAATTAAGAAGAATAAAAATTTTAATTGTGCCAAAAATACCGGAACAGTTTCTGTTTATTTCCACCAGCAGCCAAAGTTGTTCAGATTAAAAAGGAGAAAATCCAAATGGTGCAGAATTATCCCTCCGCAAGGGAATTTCAAAGAGGTAAGCTCCTCTGTAATGAGGCTCTCTGGGCTCTTCCTGCCCACCCCCCAAGTCAGATACAGTTTATCCAGAATTCTGCACTACAGGGATGAATCAGTGAGAAACCCCAGACATGCCTCTCACACTTAGGATTATGCCAAAGTAGTCTCCAACAGCAAAAACCACTAAGCCTGCCAAAATTCCCCATGTTTCCAAATGGCACTCTTGCCAAAACCACCAACAACTGCTGGAAAACTGAGCACTGTTTTAACCGAACGTTATAGCCAACAATTGGGTACTCACGAAGATTATTTCCATGAAAAACAAATAGGGAAAAAGAACTAAAGAAGATACTGAGGGACAACATATTTTTCTGAAGCCCATTCTGATTTCTTTTGAGGCCCAAATATATAGAAGTTCGTGAATTCATGGCTAATAAAAATATGTACCATTTATTGAGGCCTTTTATTTGGCCACTGTGTTAAGCACTTCACAGACATCATTTAATCCTTTTCAAGAATTCTATAAAGTGTGTACTTTCCCTACTATCTCCATTTTACAGATGACAAAGCTGAGGCTGCAAAGTTAAACATCTCTGCCAAGGTTACACAACTAAGAAATTACAGTGGCACATGTAATGAAAATTGGATCTATTTGGTTTTGAAGCTCTAAAGAACATTTGAAAATGCTAATGATTTTTATGACAATGTTCACTGTTACTGTTAAATGATAGATAGATAGATAGATAGATAGATAGATAGATAGATAGATAGACAGATAGATAGATAGCTATCTCTATCTAGATAGATCAATCGATCAATCTTTTGGTCTCCATGGTTTACGTGTTAGAGTACCATTTTTCAAACTGTCAGTTCTTAACCCATTAATGGATCAAAACTGACATTTTTTTCAGAAATTAAATAGAAAATATCAGAGTACAGTGAAGCATAATTTCATGAAACTTTTTCAGTTACATATAATTGTATACTAAGCTACAATGTAAAATGTATTCCTTTCTCTTGGTACTGGAGGACCTCAACAATGGTTATCAGTCATTCAAATTACTCTGCTGACCCCTCGTGACAGAAGACACATGACTTAGTGGTTTAAAAACAGCCTCTAAAGGGAAGTAAATGCTTTTAGTGCTGACCAGATTCTACCTCCATGCCCTCCCACCCCACCAAAAAGACTAGGACAGGACATAAGAGGCCATTGCCTATACGGTGTGAGGTAAGGATCAGTCTCTCTCTGGGTGCTAGTTTCTCATCTTGTTCCATCAACATTTTATTATGTAAAATTTCAAACATCAAGCCAATTAATTCATATTTTAAATATACATGCTTATCACCTGTTCACCCCTCTCTCCATCTGTGAACCTAATTTTTTGGATGCATTTTAAAGTAAGTTGCAGACATCAGTGTACTTTCCTCTAAAAACTTCAGAGTATATTAAAATTAACTAGAGTTGAATATTGGTTTCATTTTTTTTCTTTTGATGTAAACCTTACATGCAATGAAATGGACAAATCTTAAGTGTACATTCTCTGAGCTTTGACAAATGCATAACCTCTAAAATCCAAACTCCTATCACGATATTGAGCATTCATATCACTCCAGAGAGTTTCCTTCCTTATTCATCATTCTATCTCCTGCCCTCACTTCCCAAACCCATCAGACACTCAGCAAGTGATCAACAGATGTTTGTTTAGTTCAATATAAGTGACTTTGCTAGAACTCAAAGACCTGGGATGGCCACTCCACACCACAAGAAGCCTTTTGGTTCTTTTGGGACCTTTATGAGATAAATGAAGACTATCATGAAAAATTATGCAGAATTCAGTTATACCACATACAAGAATGAACTCAAAATGTATTAAAGACCTAAATGTAAGCCCTGAAACTACAAAACTCCTAGAAGAAAACATAAAGAAAATGCTTCATGACATTGGATTTGGCAATGATTTCTTGGACGTGACCCCAAAAGCACATACAACAAAATGGACAAATGGGACTACATCGAACTTAAAAACTTTTGTGCATCAAAGGACACAATCAACAGAGTTGAAACAGCAACCTACAGAGTGGGGGGAGCTATATGCAAATCTTATATCTGGTGAAGGGTTAATATGCAGGCTATATGAAGAACTCCTACAACTCAACAACAAAAAATCAAATAACCTGATAAAAAATGACCAAAGGACTTGATAGACATTTCTCAAAGATGATATACAAATGGCCAACAAGCAAATGAAAAGATGTCCAACATCATTAATCATCTGAGAAATGTAAATCAAAACCATGATGAAGTATCCTTACACCCATTAATGACTACTATAAAAAAAAAAGAACAAAAAACAGAAAATAACAAATGTTGGTGAGAATGTGGTGAAATTGGACCCTTTGTGCACTGTTGGTGGGATTATAAATAAAATGGTGCAGCCACTATAAAAAACAGTATGGAAGTTTCCTAAAAGAGTAAAAATAGAAGGACCATATTATCCAGCAATCCCACTTCTGGGTATATACCCAAAAGAACTGAAAGCAGGGTCTTGAAGAGACATTTGCACAACCATGTTCATGGCAGCATTATTCACAATAGCCACGAGATGGAAGCAACCCAAATGTCCATCAGAAGATGAATGAAAAAACAAAATGTGTTATGTACATAGAATGGAATATTATTCTGCCTTACAAAGGAAGCAAATCTGTCACATGCTACGAAATGGATGAACCTTTAGGATTTGATGTTAAGTGAAAGAAGCCAGTCACATACACACACAAAAAATACTTCATGATTCCACTTATATAAGGTATCTAAAGTAGTCAAATTCATAGAAATAGAAAGTAGAACAGAGGTTACCAGGGACTGTGGAACTTTGGATGAGCTATTTAGTCTCTCTTCCTGAATTTTCCTCACTTGGTTAAATGGTGATAATAATAGAACCTACCTCTCAAGTTGTCATAAGAATTAAATGAAGTAATATGACATGGTAGATGCTCAATAAATTATGGCTATAATTATCATTATTATAAACCATCTCTGGGCTCATAGTCCTCCCTTCAACACTCAAAAGGTGGTCAGTTCAGTGCCTTCCTGAATACAAAGAGAAGGCAAGCATGAAGGCCCCATCTTTTCATTCTTTCTTTCTCAAGAATTCTGCCTATATTCTCGTCCACTGCTGGTTGCAGCATAAATTGGCAAAACCACTTAAAAGGGAAATTGGCAGGATCTATCAAGGTTAATACTGCCATCCACTCTATAAAGTTACCCTCCATCCACACCCGCATATGTACACAAGAACGTGTACAATGAGGCCCACTATTTGTAATACCCAAGGACAAAAAAAATATCTAAACATCCATCCATAGGAGATTTATTATATAAATTGTATTTGCCAAAGTTATTAGGTTGAATCATATGAAATCGATACTGGCAATTTTATGACTCTACCTTCTACTACTACACAGGCATAAAAAGGGATGAGGTGAGTTACGTGCTTTGATGTGGAACATTCTTCAAGACGTACAGGTGCAGAACAGTACATATATTATGCTATAATTGTGTGCCTGTGTGTGGTGTGCATGCACACGTGTGTGCTAGAAGGACACTCAAGAAACTGTTAACACCAGTTGTGGCCTCTATGGAGGGAGCCTAGGAGCCTGATGCAGGATGGAAAAATCATTTACTTTATTCCCTTTTGTACTGTTAAATGCTTTACCATGTCACATATTATTTTTCCAATTTAAAACATATTTTAAGAAAAAGTAAAAAGCATTCCCAACTAGAAGAGTAATCGCCACAATGGAGTTGTGAACAGCTTGAATCAACCGGCACAACTCCAGGAGTATGACCACAGGGAACGTTACACCCTTCAACCCCAAGCTTGCAGACTTAGACGCACAAGGCATTTCCAAACACATTTCTAATAGGCACATACAGTGTAATAATACACGGTGTGATAAAAATTCTCAACAAACTGCATACCAATGTCTACCACATTACCTACAGTCTCTTTCCTGTTCTTGCAAGAGTTTTCTCCACAATTAAGTTAAATAGAGGGAGAAAAGCAAAAAAAAAACAAGGAGTATTTAACTTGATTTTTTTCTTTTGCACTTTAATTACCTCACCGAAACATAAATATACACCATTCATATCTTTTTATCTTCCAATCTAGATTAATAATGAAAATAAAAACACACATTAAGCAGTTAATCAAGTACCAAGCATCTTTCTACAAATGTACACAATTCAATTCTCACAACAACTGTATGCAATAGGTTTTGTTACTTTTCCCACTTTTACATGAGGAAAATGAAGCAAATAGAAGTGGCCTGTTCATGCCACACAGTTAATAAATGGCGTACTCATTGATTATGTAATACATTGAATCCTGGCTGGGATTTATGTATCTTCTTGTAGCGGTAATCAACGTATACTTGTTATTTTAAGTTTTGTTTACAAATGCCCCTATTTGGATGGCCATTTCCTTAGAATACATAACAGGATAAGAATACTGAGGAATAGGAAATGCCACTCTTCTACCATTGGGGATTGGCTCCGGAGGACTGAGCTCCCCCTCAGAGTTTTTAAAGGGCTGCCATTATTCTGCAGGGTCTCTTCTCCCTATAACCACCTCCACTGGGCTGCCCTTGCTTTTTTCACCTTCCCCATAGCAGACAGAAACATGCAGCTTTCTCCCTTGTCTGAGTAAACTGGGGCTCTACCTCCTAGTTGCATAGCAGTTTCTCCTGTTATTCCTCTGGCCTCTGTTTTGGCAACAAAGGCACCAGACTCATATACTTTCTTTACAGATAAACAGAGAGCAATGACCCTCTACAAAGAAACAACCAAGTTCTTGACTTACACATCGAAGGACCACAATATTTGCTCTGCTAAGACAGGGGGGCTACTCACTGCATATCAATCTCCATCAAAGATCAGAGTGTGTTTCCCCGAAAACTCACAAGCAATTACTACAAATAATCCTTACCTTCTTTGATTCCTTCTGGCATAATCAATTCCATTTTCACCCCCAAATACATGAATTAAGTGCATTTCGGGTAGAACCTAAAGTACAGGCATACCTCACAGATATTTTGGGTATCTGCCCTGCTCATGTGACTGAGTAGAGATGGGTTCTAAAACCTAAAAAAGAAGTGGTTATGATGTTTTGTCAACGTGGCAGTATTTTTTTTTTAATTGCTGAGATGGAGAATTAAGACCATTCAACATACCAAAGAAGACAGAATGGTATCACAAACCTGCAAGTCCCCAGGCCCATCAACCATCAGCCTACAGCCAATTCCACTTCCCTGTTCAAGTATTATTTTGAAATCTCAGGGATGTGGGCATGTATTCCAGAACGCTTTCTCATCCTTCCTGCCCAATGGGTCAACCAAGTGTTCACAAACGGAGGCAGGTAATGTCCTTGGCTTCAGTCTGGGTCTCATGAGACTGGTCAGTTCTAGCCAATACTGGAGGAAGGATGCGAAGACAATCTATTAACTTGGATGTGGTCCTAAGCTCACGGAGAACATTCATTCATTCATCAAGCAATAAGGCTTATGAGGACCTTCTGCGTGCCAGGCTCTACAGAGCAACCAGGAGATCTAGACAGATGAACGAAAAATAGAACTTAACTATAGTTATGTAAGATGTTATCATTGGGGGAAGCTGGAAGAAGGGTACACTGGAACTCACTATATTCTTTTTTGCAACTTTTCATGAGTTATTTCAAAATAAAAAATTTAGAACAAAAATTGCAACTTAGCTTTTAAAAGTTCACAACTTAGTGAAAGATATCCCCTCTTCTACCACATCCCTATCCATATAAACTGAACTGTAAAATGTAGACAGTGACAAATGTTGTAATCAATGTACATTAAGTTCAGAAGAAGATAAGTTTTCCTTCATCAGGGGATGATGGAAAGCTTCTTTGAGAAAGCGGCAATTTAATTATTATGGAAAGACCAGCAAAAGCAAAGGCAGGAAAGTGCTGGGGAAATTTGGAGAAGTGAAGCAATTACATTTAAAAAGTAAAAAAAGGGGGCCCGTCCGGTGGCTTAGGCGGTTGGAGCTCCATGCTCCTAACTCCGAAAACTGCCAGTTCTATTCCCACATGGGCCAGTGGGCTCTCAACCACAAGGTTGCCAGTTCAACTCCTCAAGTCCCGCAAGGGATGGTGGGCTATGCCCCTTGAAACTAGCAACGGCAACTGGACCTGGAGCTGAGCTGCGCCCTCCACAACTAAGATTGAAAGGACAACAACATGAAGCTGAACGGCACCCTCCACAACTAAGATTGAAAGGACAACAACTTGACTTGGAAAAAAAAGTCCTGGAAGTACAGACTGTTCCCCAATAAAGTCCTGTTCCCCTTCCCCAATAAAATCTTTAAATATATATATATTATAAAAAGTAAAAAAAAAAAAAAAGGAAAATCTACGGGAGGTAGCAGGTGATAAAGATGGAAAGGTAAATTGGAGCCTGAAGTTTGATGATGATCGTGGGTACCATTTATTGAAATGACTGCTATGAGGCTGGCACTTTAAATATATATACCATGTCCTATTTATAGGTACATATGTATCCAGAAAAGAAGCCAAGTTATCAAACTGTTCAGTGGTTATCCCAGAAGAAAGAGGGAGATTGGCAGATAGAGGATTATAAACGTAGGAATCCTTTTTTTTTTCTTACTATAAGCATCTGTGGTTGATTTTTTTTCATAATTAGAATGTAGTCAAGTATTTACTATGTGATTTTTTAAAATAACTTTTAAGTATATAGTATTACTACTTTTCAGGGCCCACAGGTTTATTATTACTGTTGTATTATCCTTATTTTATAGATGAGGAAACAAGCTCCAGGCTCAGTCAGCAGTCTAGCTGGGGTCCTGGGTCTGCAGCATGAACCTTTCTGCGGGGGGAGAGACTGAAAACAGAATGTCTGATTAAGGAACTACTAAAACACTAAAAAGCAAAATAAAGGCCAGAAATCAAGCAGTGATAGTGGGGAAAAGGTGAACAGGGTCCAGGTCAGAAAAGGCATGGAGGCAGCAAAGCCTCGTGGTGCTCAGAGAACATGGAGCCTGGCTTGGAAATAAAATGAGGAGTGCAGTGGGGTGAGGGGGTGATTGCAAGAATCAGGGTTGGGTGTGTGTGGGGACAGAGCCAGGAGTGCAGTTTCCAGGCTCTCGGCCTCACCTGCAAAGGTGCTGGCTCAGGTAGTAAATGGCCATCAACTGTGATTGGATGGCCATCAGCTGTGGCTAGTTGGCCGTCAGCTGTAACCAGTGAGCCATCGGCCACTAATATAACTGCGGTGGCTATGCTAGCAGCAAATGGGGCTAGCAAGAAGATGGTGGCTGAGCTAGCAAGGGCAGATTGCAGCTAGGACGGCGGGTTGAGGACAGTGTGGCTCCTGCTTCCTGTGTCTCCAACCCAGTCGCCAACAAGAATATAGTGGTATAACTCCCCCATCTATGGCTCCGTGGGTGTTCCTTTTTGGCCTCACCATATCCTGCGTTCTTATGTGGGGAGTGGGAGCAGAGACCCCGCAGGCCACCCCGTGTGACTGTGTATGTACACTGAAGCCTTATGGCAAAGCTGATGCGTCTTGAAAGTCAACTTTCAGTTTTAAAGGGAAAGGGAACCACTAAAGATTTGGCAACAGGTGGATTCATTAATTCAATAAGCATTTCTTTTTCTTTTTTTTCCAATAAGCATTTCTTAAGAGGTTACTATGTGCCAGGCATATTGCCAGGCCCACAAGCTGGAAAGAAGCCAAGTGTACTGTGGGAATAGCCATCAGGCAGGAGTTTATGGGATGACCGGAGGGCGCACACAGTCAGGAGACTAGGACGCAGGCAAGAGAAATGGAAGGCCCAAACTGGTGGGAGATGATGGAAATGAAATGATGGGGGATAGTTGCCAGAAGGCTTCAAAAAGACCCTGCCACTGGCTGGCTATTAGGGGTACAGGGAGTCATAGCTACAAGGACATAGCAGACACCTAGCAGACATTCATCACCACCCCAGACCTCCCAGAGAGATATAAGGGTCCGAGGGAACCGGGCAAAGCCCCCGAGGCTGTCCCTAAACCAAAAGGCAAGTGAAGAAAGGAAAACCACCCAGAAAAACCTTATTACAAGAGATGGCCACTCTGAACCATTTTCTTTTCTTAATAGCTAAAAAGACAGAAATCATCTTTTCAGAGCGAAATTATATAAAGAATTTCATCAGCACCATGCTTCAGCGTTCATTTCATTCCCCTCTAATCGGCTCTGGGCTGCCTCTGTGAAGAAACCATCCGTTGTTTCTGTGTGTGATTCACCTGAGGCTCTCAAAGTCAGGTCACCAGGATAGTTTCCCTTCACCAGATGCTAAGGAACGTGTTTTTAGAAGACTACCGTGCACTAGGTGGACATACACATACGAGTGGAGAGTCCCAAAATCTGTGGCTCTGGTTCTTGTTACTAAAAAACTTCCCAGAGATAAGAGCAACAGAAACTCAGACCCCTCGGCACCTGTCCTCCCAGGCCGCCTGTATTCTCCATTCCAGGTGGCCCCTTCATCCTGCAGGTGCAATAATCTCTCCCAGCACCTTCACAATCACCCCAAATAGACACAACTGCATCTAAATAATGCTACTAGAAAATTGATCTCGTCATGATAATTAATCTGTTCCCATTCCACATATAACTACCAGATGGGTTCTACTCCCTTTTTATTTAATTGGTATATTGTTAGTAAAAGAATTAAGGAACTAGAAAATAGAAGGGATATCAAGAGACCATTCTCCAGATGGGTTCTACTCCCTTTTTATTTAATTGGTATATTGTTAGTAAAAGAATTAAGGAACTAGAAAATAGAAGGGATATCAAGAGACCATTCTCCTTTTAAGACAAGATCATCTTATAAAAACCGATACCAATTCTTTTTTCTTTAATAGCATTTTTTTATTTTGATGTCAAAATAGTTTTTACCCAAAGAGTCACTCAGAAAATTAATTTTAAAAGAGCGATATTTTTTTAAATGAGGTATTTCGTGCGAATATCATTATTTGCTGTTTTTCTAATGCCCAGGGCTCAACTTGAGTTATTTCTGCTTAATTACCATGTACCAGATACTCACATGCAAACATCACAACATAAATGACACTTCTTCCCAAATAATGTTTCCAAAATACACATAAAAACAAAGGATTTAATGAATTATAGGGCTATTCTAAAATATCCAGATGTAAGGTCTTTTCAAACAAGGTAAGTGTTTTTCCTACAGTTGTAGAATACAGAGCAGTCAAAGCACTAAAAGCAGCAATATTCCGCTCCCAGTAATAAGTTACTGACTCCCAACTGTCATCAGATAAAAGCTGAATTCATGATCACGTCACACAAGGCTCCAGATGTGGCCACTCCTGCCTTTATACCACACAAAAGTTAATGAGATGGAGTATAGTCCCAAAGGTAAAAGCTAAAACCATAAAGATTTTAGAAGAAAACATAGGAATCATCGCTGTGACCTGGCAGTGGGCACACTTTCTTATGCAGGACACAAAAAGCAGTCATCATGAAAGAAAATATTGATAAATTAGACATCATCAAAATTTAAAACTTCAGTACAGCGAAAATAAATAGGTAAGCCGAGACTTAGAGGAAAATAGTCACAAGACATTTATCGGACAAAGGGCTGACATCTGGGATGTATAAAGAACTCCTAAAACTCAATAATAAAGACAAAAAGCCCAATTTTAAAAATAGGCTAAGTATTTGACAAACACTTCACATAATAAAATACATAAAAGGTCAAGAAGCACATGAAAAAGATGATCAACACTCCCATCATCAGGGAAATGAAAATTAAAGTCATAGTAAGATATTACTACACATCCAACAGAATAACAAGATCGGTAACACCAAATATTGGTAAGGATGTGAAGCAACTGAACTCCTTACACATTGGGAGTGGGGTACGGAATGGTACGACCACTCTGGGAAGAGGTGTGGCAGTGACTCCAAAGCCCCAGATGAACTTTTGATGTGCCAAAACATATGACACAATCAATGAGTTAAAAAATTTTCCTGAAGTTGTGTTCATTAAAGAAAATTTTGCTTGATTTAGCAACAGAACTGGTGGGGAGAGGTGAAAAGATAGAAGAATCAAGAAAATAATGACAATTTAAAAAATAATAATAAAAAGAACACAATGAAACAAAAATGAGAACAAAACTGTAAACTCTCCGTATTTGCATACCCTACCCCTCTGGAAGTACCAAAAGAAAAAGAGAAGGAAAAAATTTCCATAGCTGTGTTATCTATTGCTGCCAAGGCTAAAAAGAAAGAAAAAGGAAAAGGAAAAAAGAGGAGGAGAAAATGGAAGTAGATAAGGCAGAGGAAAAGGAAGAAAAGGAGGAGAAAAAAGAATCTGAGCCAGTTATTGCATAACCCAGCCCGAGGTACGTCTGCCCAGTTTAAGGTTCCGACCATGCCAGAAACGTATAGATACCAGCCTTTCAAACAACCCTCCACGGGAGGCATCATCATTCCGAAGGAGACCAGTGAAGACATGGAAGAGCTGGTGGAACCTGTGGCAGCCCACGGCCCGAAAACCAAGGAGGAGGAACAAGAGCGAGAACCCCCAGAACCATTTGAGTACAGTGATGATTCAGAACCAGAGGGTCTCATCGTTCATCTGAAGAAGACTGTCCAGGCTCATATTGCAAATGCTGTGAGGAAATTCCTGTTGAGACCTGCTGTTCACTGCATGTATCACTGCATCGGCGCTGACCTGAAGAACCGTGTCGTCAAGTTTTTGGGTGAAGAAAAGATGTATGACTATTTGGAGCACTCTTTCACAGAAACTGGTTTTCAAATAAATATATTACAATCTCCAGATGGACAAAAAAAAAAAAATTATTTTTATACCCATGTAGTACTTCTATAGAGAAGGTCTGACTCGAATATAATTATGATGAAACCATTGGACAAGTTCAAATTAAGGGACATCTACAAAACAACTGGCCTATAGTCTTCAAAAACATTAATGGTAAACAACACCGAGTGTGATCACTGTTATCGTTAGATGGGAAAATGTCCTCGTTTTAGAAGGTTAAGTGTTTAAGTACATAGGGATGAAGGGTCAAGATGTTTGCAACTCTCAGATTTTTCAGCAGGGTAATAATAATCACAGATAGATAAATAGAACAAATTAATAATATTATAATAATGATATTATGAAAGATAGACGGTAGAACAAATGAGGCAAAATCTTCACAACAGGTGAACCTGGGTGAAAGTTCTGTTCGTTGTATTTTTCTTGCAAAAAGAACACCTTCTCATCAAGGTTTGATATTTATAAAATTAAAAATTGGGAAATATTATTTCTAATGATTTATCTGCAGTGAAATCAATTATGTTCTTGAAATTTGTTACAAGCAAAAAGTGATAATCACCTAACTTGCGGTAGGATTAATTGCCCATCACTAGAGTCATTCACTTTCTCACTACCTAGGAAGTAGTGAGTAAGAAAACACTTAGATCCCTATCCAGTGACTGCTAAACACAGTGCTTACTCTTCTATATTTTGAAGCACCAATTCTAAATCTGGTACTATTAGAGGGTTGGAATATTAAAATATTTCAGTACATCTTTGTCAATACAACATTTGTATTAAATATTTGTATCTTATCATGTGCTTTACATATGTTTTCATCAAAACCTTGGAATTGTACACCTAGCTTATTCAGCTTACGGGAAATGCCCACCATGTAACTAAATTTGGAAAGTCAATCCTCACTGTCAAACTAATCATTCAAAGCAGACGTACTTTCTTAAGGAATAGGTTGATTTATTTTTTCAGTTCAAACGATGTATCAGTACATTTCCCTATGACAACCTTCTCACTTTTCAATTCTACCACATACAGGGAAAAAGAAGGAGGGAGGGAGGAGAAAGAGAGACAGGGAGAGAGAGAGAGAATTTAAAGAAAAAGAAGATTGGTATTTTAAAAAAGAAAAAAATAATAAAGTGGTATTGGATTGTAATTTTTTGAGAAAAGCATGAAAAGATGATTGAGCATTGCCAGGAGTCTGCGGCCTGGATGAACTAAGGTACTTCTGGATCTTACTGATTCTCTCAGTATTTCCTACCAATGTCCTCTTTGTTTTGCTGTCAAATGATTCTTTTTCAGAGCATGGCAGAGGCAAGATTATTAAAAGAAAAATATTTTGAGTCATCTGTCTCATTAGCATCCATAGGTTTTTATACCCTAAGACAATGCACCTTAATAGGCTTCAGGAAGGTAAGAGGAGTGCTCTTTGTAAAACGGAAGAAGGGATTTTGAAAGAAGAACGACGCCTTTACCACAGGCATGTTCTCAACTAGACCGGGTTTATGAAAGTGTACATACTGAAGTTGAGGGCTTGGAAACTGGCACCTTTAAAATGGTGATTCTCAAACTTTTTGGTCTCAGGACTCCTTTACACTTAAATGCTACTGAGGACCCTAAAGAGCTTTTTGTTTTATGTAGGTTATCTCTATCAATATTTACCATATTAGATATTAAAACTAGGAATTTAAAAAATATTCATTCATTCATTCAATTTAAAACAAAAAATCTATTACATATAAATGACGTATTTTTAGGAAAATATGCATATTTTCCAAAAAAAAAAAAAGAGCAAGCAAACTGACATTCTTTCACCTTTCTGCAAATTTCATTAATGTCTGGCTTCATATAGGACAGCTGAATTATCCCGTTTCCACATAAAATGTGTCGTGCTGTTGTTTTAAAGTATATGAAGAGAAGTTAGCCTCACAAAATAGGTAAGGGAAGAGTACTCTAATACCTTTTTTCTGATAAATGTGGATGTACTTCTTTGATATTACACCAAAACTCAAAAAGTGATAGTTTCTTAAAGGTGAGCTGCAATGTGGAAACTGAAATCGTATCACTGAACTTTTGGTAGTTGGTTACATTAAAACCCACTGGTCCCTCTGACACTTAGAGTGGATCTTTTTGCCCACCCATAGTTTTGTAACATCAGGTATTATTCAGTTACTGAATGATGCAGATCTTCTAATGTTAACACATTTCATTCTATGATATTTTACAAATCACATTTATTAATATCACCACCAATCTCATCAGAAAAGTTGTTAAGTATTGGGAAGCTGGCAAGCATGCACTGGCAGATTCAAGTTTTCTGAATGTCTAATTGTTACTTGAAAGCTCTAATTTTATCACTGGCAACAAATACTGTCCGTGTTTTCCTTGAAGTGACAGACTCACCTAATTCATTTATAAGAAAATGTCTGCTATATCAAGTCTGAATAACCACAGTTTATTATTCTTCTTTCAAATAAAAATGGTGTTTCATGAAAAAAGCCGCTAGGTCAGCTTGCAACTCATCCAATTGCACCAGTGCTTTCCCTCCAGGCAGCCAGTAAAGTTTCAGGGTGCAGCAGAGCGCTTTCTGCAACTCCCCATTTCACCACATAGAATATTTTAAAATATATACTTAAGGATCAAGGTGTGATAAAAATTCATAATTCTGACTGCTTTGTCAAGGGCATTCTCAGGTGCACCTTTTTATTTTAACTGTGAGTATGTGGTGGTGGAGAATACAACTCCTACTAACACAATATGTGGTACCACTGCCACTTCCACCGTGTTCTTGTGCCTGGCATTCCGAGAATGCAGTGTAGACTTAAAATGAGGCTACCCCAAAAGCCATTCCATGACACCCCAGGCTTCCCTAGCTTTGTCCCATACCTGTGCTCCTTTCTGCAGTGGCACCATCTTACCTCCTTCATCATCAATGACTGGCTCTTCCTCCCAGTGCACAGGAAGCTTCTGGACCAGGGCAAGGGCTGTCTTGGTTATGCCTCAAGACCGACTGAGTTACTCCGTATATTTATAAATATGACTCACATCCTTTATTGGAATGTACTTCCCATTTTATTTCTTATAAAACTTTTAATATGTTACAAAACTGCAGCCCCTGACTTAATAAGACCTATCTTGTGAATCCCAGTTTTGATCATCCATCCTTTCCCCAGCCACCTCCCACATTTACCAATTAAGAGTAAACTGGTAAATCTAAATCTAATCTGAAATCAATACAGACAGTCCCTAACTTGTTTTCCCACACCAACCATAAATACCAATAAAAGCCCCCACTCTACCAGAACGCCTATGATTGAATAATAAGCTCTGGTGAGGGAAAGTTCTTTGGGAAAACAGAACACTCTATGAGTCAGGGTGGGCCTCACTGAGATGCAAGGGCAGCATTTGGTATCAGGTGTCTTGTCCAGAAGACAAGAATCAGCAATCGTATCCTCCATCTCCAGTTCTCCAAACATATCCTTACTTTACAAATGGGGAAACTCAGGCTTAGAGAAGGAATGTGCCTGAAGAAGCACAGCTGGGCAGGCCCAGGCCCTGTGACAGGCTACTGTAGACCAGGGGTTGGCAAACTTATTCTGTAAAGGGCCGAACAGTCAATGTGTTAAGCTTTGCAGGCCATATAGTCTCTGTTGCTACTACAGAGGGGGCCAAAAAAAATGTATACACATTTTAAAAAAGGAAAAAAACTGTATTAAAATTGTAATACTCAATATATACCAATAACAAAAGATGAATACAAGTCATGTGTATACGTATTTTTGGCACCCCCGTTGTTCAACTCAGGTGAAGTCTCAGGAGAGCTGCCATAGACAATATGTAAATGAATGAGCCTGGCTATGCTCCAATAAAACTCTACTGTGGACACTAAAATTTGAATGTCAGATAATTTTCATGAGTCATAAACCAGTATTCTTCTTTTGGTTATTTTTCACTTTTTAAAAATGTGAAAACCATTCATAGCTCAGGAGCTGCACAAAAACATGGAGTGGGTCTGAGTTGTCTGCAGTTTCCCCACCCCTTCTCCAGACCACCACCAGTCCGGCCACAGAGAGAGTGGGGGACAAGGAGAGACTCTTTCCACAGAACGATGTCATAGGCAAACTTGGCTGATTACAATAATATCTTCACCCAGGAAATGAAAAAAAGAAACCCTGTCATCACAACCTGAACCAACATGGCGTGGACCTAGGACTAAGGCAGCCCCTGAGAGCTTCGAGGTGAAATGGTGGTCCCACCTGACCTCACTGGCTCCACCTTTTCCCCCTAGAGCCTGCGCTCTGCAGTGGGGCCAGAGTGATCTTTTAAAATTAAGTCAAATTATGTCTTCTGCTAAAAACCCACATGCAAATACAAAGTCCTTACCATTTTCTCTTTTCAAAAAAACAACTATCAAAAATAAATCCTTTTAGGGGCCGGCCTGGTGGCTCAGGTGGTTGGAGCGCTGTGCTCCGAACTCCGAAGGCTGCCGGTTCGGTTCCCACATGGGCCAGTGGGCTCTCAACCACAACGTTGCCAGTTCAACGCCTCGACTCCTGAATGGTACCCTCCACAGCTAAGATTGAAAGGACAAATGACTTGGGAAAAAGTCCTGGAAGTACACACTGTTCCCAATAAAGTCCTGTTCCCCTTCCCCAATAAAAAATCTTTAAAAAAAAAAAATCCTTTTAGGTGGTGCATCTCCAAGGCTGTACACGATCTACATTCCCCCACCTTCACCAATTCCCTAATGCTCTGCTTCCTTGCTGTTCCTCCAGCAGACCAAGGGCACACCCACCGCAAGGGGTTGCACTTACTGTCCTCTATGCTTGGAACTCTCTCACCCAGATATCTTACGGCTCGCTTCCTGCATCCTTCCCAGTCCTAGCTCAGACGTCCATCATCTTATCAGAGAGGGCTTTCCTGACCATGGCTGATTCTTACTCGGTAAAACCCTTTATTTCTTCATAGCACTTATCACCATGTGTTATACATTTATTTATTAGAATGGATGGTTCTTAAGGGCAGGGACTCTGTTTTGTACTGCCATATTCCCAGCACCTAGAACAGTTCCAGCTACTTAGTAGTTGTTCAATACATGTTTGTTGAATATAATGGATAAATGACTGGGGAGCCATAACCAAACTGATTTCTTGAAATATATAACCTGCTCATAGGTTGAAGACAATTTATAAATACACAGTCTCCTATCAAAAATGAAAATGCTGCTGTAGTTGTATGGTTATTTCACATTTATAATTCATCTAAATCATATATTGAGTGTCTACCCATGTGCAAGGTGTTCAGATACATGTTGTGAAGCACAGAATTTCTGTTCTCAAAGCACTTCTACACTCAAAGGGAGTTACGACATGCTCACAAGCAGCCTCAAGAAAAGATAAAGTGAAAAGAGGTCTAAGACAGGGAACGATAAAGAGCTGAAACAGTTTAGCTTCTTATTGAAGGCTTGGTCTTCATTCTTTCATTCACCTTCTGTGTGATATCCCACTTAAATGCGCGTACAGGCCCAGAGGAGGGCAGTGAATTAACTGCCCAGGGTAGTTTCCTGAGTCCTTTCCACCATAGCCTTTTCCTTTTGACATTTTTTGCCTGAGAAAGTCCAAGGACTATCTCAATTACATACTTCCCTCTGCCAGTACAGGCAAAAGCTGAGGAGTCATTGCTATTTGCAGGCTAAGAAAATCATGTAAAATATACGTATCTATTTCAAACACTCCAACAGAATCCATCAGTTCGCAAATGGATTAATTCAACCACAAATGCTTTGTCTGATTCATTTGCTCAGCCAAAACGCCTGGGTCCCTTTCTTAACCACTGATGGACTCCAGTTTTCTAACACATTTTATACTCCTTCAAACATACCACCAAACAATAATGCTTAAAACAGTTGGATGGTGATGGTTGTACAACTCCGTGAATACACTAAAAGTCACTGAATTGTATACTTTAAAAGGTGAGTTCTATGATATGTGAATCATACCTCAATAAAGCTGTTACAGTTTTTAAAAAGAGGTTAATTCCAAATGTTTGTTATTAAAATATTAGTAATACTATTTTAGTCATTATTTTTGCATTATTATAATGGCTATTATTAATAAAGAGTACTGCTGAATTTCGTTCGCATTTTACACAGAAATTTGGCAATATCTAGCAAAAACAATTTTTAAACACAATCCTTTGACCCAGCTATTTTCACTTTGGAATTTATCCAACATATACACTCAAACCAATTTGCAAATACATATGAAAAAGATTGTGCTCTGCACCCCTGCTTGCATTTTTCAAAAACTAGGGCCGGCCCGGTGGCTCAGGTGGTTAGAGCTCCATGCTCCTAACTCCGAAGGCTGCCGGTTCGATTCCCACATGGGCCAGTGGGCTCTCAACCACAAGGCTGTCGGTTCGACTCCCGCAAGGGATGGTGGACTGTGCTCCCTGCAACTGAAAATGGCAACTGGACCTGGAGCTGAGCTGCACCCTCCACAACTAAGACTGAAAGGACAACAACTTGACTTGGAAAAAAAAGCCTGGAAGTACACACTGTTCCCCAATAAAGTCCTGTTCCCCTCCCCGCAATCAAATCTTTAAAAAAAAAAAAAAAACTAGAGTCAAACTAACTATTCCACAGCAGAGTAGAGCAGGGATGTGGGAATCAAATGCCAGGTGTCACCACTTACCCAGTTACATGAGTTTGGACCTACTATTTAACCTAATATCTAAATCTCAATCACAAAATGGGGATAATAACAGTACTGCCTCACAGGATTGTTATGAGACTTAGGTGACAAAATATCTGTATAAACTTAACAAGTGACCACCATATATTAAGTAGTCATTAATTATTGACTATTACATCTATTAATGTTAACTGAACAGATACTTGTTGAACGAACTGAGGCCTATCCATACAATGGAATACTACACAGACTTTTAAAATAAGGAAAATTTATACACACTGATATAGAAAGAGTGCCAAGATGTTAACTGAAAAAAGCAAATTGCTAAATAAGATTAGAGAATGATCTCACTTATAAATTGTTTAAATCTATACAATGTGTATATGTAATTATCTATGCATATATGTGTGAGTGTGTTTATGTTTAGACCAGAAAATTTCTGGAAGAATACTCAAAAACTGGGTAATGGGATTGAAGAGAAAGGGGCATGTTTACTCTTCACTTCATAATACTTAAAACCATACTTTTTTCCAATGAGCAAAGTTTTCATTTAAAAATATATTTTTAAAAAATGTTAAAGATGACTTGCTTTAAGGGAGGGGGGAAAAGCACTTGGTTAAAGGAAAGGTATTGACAAAAGAAAGTTTCCACTGGATTCTAAAATTGGCAGCAGGTAGAAAAACCCTATGCACATACTAAAAGAAACAGTCCATTATGAAAGAACAGAATTTAACTGAGGTTCTGGGTTATGTTCTGTCCTATCAGAGATCTATTAATTACTGGCTTCTGAAAATATCCACCTTATCTGCTCAGTAAAATCACTGAGACTTCCATCTTCACTTTCAAAGATTGCCTTTTATTTTTTAAATTACTTAAAAACCTATTGGATTTATATAATACTGACCCAAAAGGCAATAGAAATAATACAATTGAGTTTTAAGTTTCCATCACCTGGTGTTTCATTGCGATTATTTCATTTTTTTAAACTTGGGCTTAAAATAACACTTCAAGAAATTTAAACATCTTTCCATCTCCTCGAACTCTCACCACAACACAAAGCAATACAAATTAAAGATCAAAGTTCCAACATGAAACAACTGTTAGAAATAATTTCTAAAGAACAGATTAAAACTGCAGCACGACTTTGCATGCCAACGAGATGTACAACTCAAAAGAGAACACTGCTGCTGAGACTGACTGAGGGCACAGAAATTCAGAGGCGAAAGGGACCAAAAAGTCTAAGGGACAACTATTTCATACCTCACCCTCTTTCTCCAAGTTTTGACTAGCAAAGAACATGTTTTTATGAAACAGCCAGCAATGGTTAGTAATTTTAAAAGATGACTACATCGGTATGTTAAAAATACCAAAAGAACACTAATCCCCTTGGCAGTGTTGAAATGATGCTCAGATGTTACTGGAAGGCAAACTGCCGGAAAAATCTTTAGTTTGTCTAATCAATCAGATATAACATTAAGAACATCATATCATCATTCTAAGATTAGTTACCAGAACTGTTCATTACGAAAGGTTGTGAATGAATGTCTTCACCAAAGATGTTTAACAGAAGGGGCAGTCCTCTCAATGAGATGGTTTGGGTTGTACAGAAAGGAAAATGGTACATGATCCCTCTTCCACTGCCCCTCA
This sequence comes from Rhinolophus ferrumequinum, assembly GCF_004115265.2. Taxonomy (NCBI): domain Eukaryota; kingdom Metazoa; phylum Chordata; class Mammalia; order Chiroptera; family Rhinolophidae; genus Rhinolophus; species Rhinolophus ferrumequinum. The sequence continues at coordinate 42,248,591 of NC_046296.1, read as the reverse complement.
GAGATCCCTCTTTCAGAGCCTTCTCCTCACAATACCTCCAAATGAGAAGCAGACCCTGCAGCAAAAAAACTGGATTCCCAGCTCACTACATGTGGGCCAAGGCAGTGAAAACAAGAGGGACCCCAATGTCTGTGGGCCCTAGCACCACTTCACTCAATAAATAGTGCGTCACACACTGGCCTAGTACTGGCAGATGAATCATCATTAGTAACATAATAAAAATCCGTATTTTTACCCAAATCCAATCACTTCTCACTATCTCCATGGCTACTCCCCTAGATGAAGCCCCACATTCTCTCATCTGCCAGGTCTTGACACCTCTACTGTGGTCCCGTCAGTCCATTCTTTACCCAACAGTCAGTGGTGTTTTTAAAACACATCCAGTATGTTTCTTCTGCTTCCAAAGGCTTCACTGTCACACTCGGAATAAAAGCCAAACTCATTCCCAGGGCACGCAGGCCCTGCCTCCCTCGAACCTCATCTGCCCATCTCTCACCTTTGGACTAAACGCTAGCCCACATCGGACTTTCTTCTGTTCTGTAGATAAGCCAAGCTCGGCCACCTCAGCGCCTCTGCATCAACCATTCCCCTCTGTCCAGAACCTTCTTCCCTCCCTCTTCCAAGACTGGCTCTGTCTCATCATTCAGGTCTCAACTTACACATCACCTTCTCACATCCTATACAAAGAAACACCCCTGCTGCCCTCTATACCCTGTTTGATTTTCTTGAACTATTTGAAATTCCTATGTATTTGCTGACGTTACTGTCTGTCCCTTCCTCCTACTACCACCATTAGTTAGTTCACTAGCTCCATGAGAGCAGAAACCGTCTTATGTACCTCTGTATCTATAGAGCCTGGCAGTCACAAGAATCAAAAAATGGTTGATAAATGGTCAGAATTCACAATTAGTTTTTAATCATTATGTATTTTTTCTCAATAAGGAGATATTAAAAGTACACTATGTTCTAGGTAATTGTGGTTTTCTTTCAGCGGCGTCCTAAATTAGAGTACAAAATATTTTAATCCATTTCATAAACAAAGGGCTAATTTCTTAATATTTTTAAATCTTCAAACTGAAAGTCATTGACAAATTGAGCAAAAGGTATAAATTGCTCACCAAAGAGAAAGATAAATGACTCCTATATATATGTAAAGATGCACAATTTTGCTCAAAATAAGGCAATAATAAATTAAAGCTACTAGATATCATTTTTTACCTTTCAGCATGGTAAAGATCAAAATTACAATTAACACTTTATGAATAATTCACAGATTATGAATCAGCATGCTCTCTCACACATTGCTGGTGGGAGTATAAACTGTTATAATCTTTTTGGAGAGTAATTTGGAATTATCTACGAAAATTAAAAGTACGTCTGCCCTTTGACTTAACTTTCAGGAATTTATCCTATGGATATACTTTCATAATAGCAAAATAATGCATACTAAGCATATTCTACAGACAAAAAACAATGTAAATGTCCAGAAATTAGGGGGCATCCATACAATGAAATATTGTATAAATGTCCCCTAATTTCTGGGAGCTCTTGAAGACTCATATGGAACAATCTCCATGACATGTTGGTTAGTTAAGAAAACAAGTTTCAGGATAGCGTTATCACACTGTTTTTTGTAAATATATATGATATGCTTGTACATGTACAAAAAGTCTCTGAAATGACACAGAAAACTATAACTTTGGTTACACCTACGGGAAAAAACTGAATGACTGGGGAATGGAGAAGGCTTGCTTTTATAGCTTTTGGACTTTAAAGTATTACCTACATGATGTTTACCCATCTAAAACAAATTAACTTAAAAGATCATATTCACACAAAATATTTTCAAATTATTGATTTGGAAAACCTCTCAAGATTTCTTCCAAAGTTCAGATTGTGTGCCATTCCAAAATTTCAGAAGTTAATGAAAAGAAATTATATTATTTTGTTTGTTTTTGTTTTTTGTTTTGTTTTCAATTAAAGTTTATTGGGGTGACCATTGTTAGTAAAGTTACATAGATTTCAGATGAAAGAAATTATATTCTTATCTTTATTCCTTTTACACAGTAAGTAGGTGATAAATAATTGTTCCTTGATTTAATGGACTTTTTCCTTATTCTAGCACAGGATCCCATCCTCAATTAATAGTTCCACCACCTTAAGTCCACCGCCTTAACCCACACAGCTCTTCAATCTCTGCAAGAGAAGATATATTCCTGGAAGGTTATATTTTGAAATGTAATATAAACAGTAGATATTTATTTTGCCAGATTAATTTTTTTTTTTCTAAAAGCTATCATAATAAATAGTATAAGAATTTAGCTGCCTTCTAGGGCTTTTCAAGTCATCTAATTTAGAAGCTAAGACATGTTTATATGAAAAAATAACTACCGTGCTAGGAAGGATATTATAGATGCCAAATAAGTAGCACAAGTAAGCAATCCCTCAAGAAATTCAGGAAGAAAATCACATTTACTAGGGTAATCAGGAAAGGCTTCAAAAGAGAAATAGAATCTGAGTTGGGCTTGATGGATGATCCAGTTTCCATAGGCAAGGGAATGCACACTAAGGGACATCTAGGTAGTTTTCGAACAAGTCAGCAGGCCAGCCTGGAAAAATGGAGCTTGCAGGTGGTAGAAGTGCTCTTAGCTCCTGGAAGTCTACTTACTCAGTCCCTGAGCCTGTATCTTTCCAATGCCCTGGATTGTTTTGATTCTTTCTAACATTTCCCCAAGTTGTCATTACTTCTCCATTCTCACCACCTCAAAGCAATCCAAACTCTCATTTCCTCCCTCTGGAAAGATCTCCAAACTCATCCTCTTGTTTCCAATCCCCCCACCTCCGATTCACAATATACAACTCACGTCATTATATTTATAACCCACTCACCTCAAACCCACCAACAGCTAACCATTCCTTGCAAAATAAAATGATTCTCCCACTCATTCAGGTGTACTAATATCTGCTCTCTGTCCATCTCTCACTCTGTCACTGGACTCATATCCCCTAAACACAATATACAAATTTCAAGCCTGTGCCTATGCTGTTTCTTTTACCTGGAAAATTCTCCTTATTTTGTTCCCAGATGGGGCACACATGGTTGTATATGTTGCAAACACTGTAGTTCATATAAATGATACCCCCTCTTTGTGTTGAGCAGTGTACAACCCCTACAAGTTTCCATAGATGGCTTGTTTCCATCCTGCCCCACGTTGAAGGCCTTCCCAGAACAACGCAACTCAATTGTCGATCAATTGTGTCCGATTCCTCCATCACCAGCTTGACTCCTTTTCTTTACAAATAAAAGTTACAATAGTTGGAACACCAACAGTGCCTTGAACACAGCAGATATTCAAAAAATGTTTGCAAATTGCAATGGACTAAATCAAGAAAGGCAGATCGTGGTAGAAAGAATCTTAAAAGCTAAATATGGTCAAATGTTCAGAAAGACTAATTTCAGAAACTATAAGCAAGCAGAGACTGCGAGTTTATACTCATAGTGCCAGCTTAGGGGCCCTCTTGGTTCCAGGAGGTCTGTGGGAGGCTTCCTTTGTAATGGACATCATTGTCATCAATCATTGTCATCCTTCAGTTTATCTGTTTGGGACTGCAGATGCTGTTCTCATATACCTACCCTCAGAGTGAGGCTTAAAACTGGGCCATTAAGCCAAGAAAAAGATGCTTTTGCCTGAAATATCTGTGTATCTAGGAAACAGCTCTGACTCGAATAACTACATACATACATAAACTACACATACACAAATTAAGCATTACTCTTACCTTCTTCCTTCACTTCTTTTGCATCTGTCTCTTCCCTTTTCATTTATTTCTCTCTCTCCCTAAAATTATTATTCATGTCTCTCATTTCCTTCCAAATGTTTTATATTGATGATCTCCAGACTGCCCCCTTTCTCCCCAAATTCCCTCCATCCCCCCAAAATTATTATTCAGGTTTATTGTTTTTGCTTATATACTGATTTAGCCAGTCCCCGCAGTATTTGTACTAGCAACTCAATTCTCCTGTTTCCTTTGCTAATGTACGAGTATTTTGAACCTACAGTAATCTTAGCATGCTACAATTACTAGTGAATCACTTCAAGGCCAATCATTCATGGCTCCTTTTCCTATGCCCCTCTAAAATAATCAAGGGCATTTGTATATTTAGGTATATAAATTAATTTCATTGTATTGTTGGAGTACCAAATAAGTAATTCTTATCTGTAAATTGAAAACTCAGTTAGAACCTAATACACTAAACAAAATGAGTTTCCTAATGAATTTCCTTTCAAAGAATGTATTTTGGATTTCATGCCAAGATGGCATATCAGTAATGGACTCTGTGGTACTAGACAATTTCATTTACTTAGATTTATTTAAAAATCTTTAGTCTCCAAAGGAAGACTATTATGTGGAAATAATCCACAGCAGTATCAAGTCACCTAGCACCATCAGAAACTTGCACATGCTTATCAGGAAAAGATTACCAGGCACAACCTAATTTAAAAAAATGAATGAAAGGGGAATCTTAAAACAGCACCAAAAGTGAAACAAAATATGCCATTTTGCGTTTGCGCCCAAACAGGCTGTCTCCCTTGAAAATCCAACTTTCCTCTGCGTATTCCTCTCACCAAACATGCAAAATAAACTCACTAGTACTAAAAACAGAAGTATATTATCACTAGTAAAAGGTAAGAATGATCTAAGGAAAGATTCAAATATTTTCCATTCGGCCTAGTAAAGTGAAAAAAATATTAACTACTCAAATACTATTTCTGCATTTAGGGCAGTTTCGATTTTTCTCCTCTCCCAAAGTAAAAGTTTTTTTCCTCCACATACCGAAGATCCCTATGAATGTCACACTGTGACTCTTTGGTGCTAAACGGTGGAGAGGTGTTTTGTTAACTCCATACATTGTAGGAAAGGAGGAGAGCAAAGGGCACAGACATCCATTATTTAGAGTTTATCGTTAAGTTAATCTCCTTTATAATATAACGATTCCATTAAAGTACCTGTTATGTAAAGTGTATAGATTGTATAGCAGTGTATACGCAGCAGATCACATTCACGATAACAAGACTTCATCTTTTCAACCACCACCAAAAATTGGCAAATAATTCAAATAACTGAGCTCTTAGCTCAATTTTAAATTGTTGAATACTAACAATAAAAAGTTTAAAGAAATCTAATTAACCAGTTGCTAATTGCTCAAAAGTAATCTACAACGATGGGAGGGAGGCTTGTCTATATCTGCCCCTCCCCTTGCTCGGCGATTCGCCCACAAGAAAGGCGTCTACTGTATGGACCAGAGCTAGTTTGTGCCTGGGAAAGAGGGGTGGGGAGTGAGCGCCAACCCGTCCCCTTAGCTGGCCGCTCCTGGGGCCTCGCTGGGCTCGAAACCCAGGGTGGCTCGGCCGCCCAGAGGCATGCTGACATAGACGGGACCGACGGACGGTACGGATAGACGGGACAGGACGGACGCGACGGGCAAAGAAGCAGTGCGTCCTACCCGGAGGGTTCCCTCCCAGGGCCGTCAGAGTACCTGCTCCGGTCATCCAGGCTGCGGTTGTCGGCTGCCGCGGCGCGCCAATCAGGCAGTGTGCTAGCGCACAGCACCACCATGGACACGATCACGAACACCACCGACACGCTAGCCAGGATCTGCGCGGCCAGGGAGGACGTGGGCTCCTCGAACGTCCGCCGCATGCGCTCCAGCCAGCGCTTGGAAGGGGCCGCCTCGGCACTGCCGGGTCGCGCCTCGTCGCGGCCCTGCGCGCCCGGCTCGTCCGCAGAGTAGAAGGTGTAGGTGTCGGACATGCGGTCGTCGAGGCGCCGCTGGCAGCAGTATTCGAGGTGTGCGCCCTCCAGGCCCCAGTAGATCATCTCGTTGTAGAAGGAGAGCTCGCACATCCGCGGCGCGAAGCGCAGCTTGCCGTGGCCGCGCACATAGAGCAGGATGAATCCAAAGGCCTCCGAGTGCCTGTCGAAGAAGTACTCGTTGCGCTCGCGGTCGTAGTCGTCGCACACCTCGAGCACGTCGCGCTCCGAGCGGCAGCCGTGCAGCCGGCTCACCCGGCGCAGTGGGAAGTCCTTCAGCAGCTCCCGGGACAGCGAGTACCGGGCGCCTCCCACGTTCAGCACCACCGAGGCCGCCCCACTGCGCCCGAAGGTCATGGCTGGCCGCCCCGAGGCCCCGTAGACCGAGGGCGCCGCCGCCGTTCCCCGGCCGCCGCGCGGGATCTGCCTGACGTTGGCCGACCCCGGAGCGCGCCGTCGGGGCCCGCGGGATGTCTGGCCGGCTCTGCCTCGGGGCTCCGCTCCTGCCCTTCGCTGGCGCGGGGATCCCTCGGTTCTAGCTTCCTCCGCAGCCCAGCGTCACTCCTAGAGACGATTCCTCCGCGCCGCGGTACCTGCAGGTGGTCGGGGGATCCCCTCCGGCACCAGCTCTGCGCCCCACTGGCTAAGAATGAAGCTATCAGCACCGCTGCCTCTGGCGCCCGGGGGATGCCCCCAACGAGGCCTGGGTGCCCTTTTCAAGGCGGGGGCGCTGACCCCCTGAGGAGCACGGTCGCCGAGAGGAGAGGCCGGTGCGGGATGGCTCCCAGTGCCCGGCGCTCCCTCCAGCCGCAGCTCTGGCAACCGCCCCGCCGCCGTCCAGAGGCGACAGGCAAAGTGAGCGGGTTCGGAGGCGACAAGGAGCGGGCTAGGAGAGGCAGGGGCGGGGCCTCCTCGGCTCCTGGCTCCGCTCGGCTCACCTCCCTCCGTGCGCCGCCCTCCTCTTCCCACTCGCGCCCGCACCTCCCGGGCTTGCTCCGGCTGGGATTCCCCGGCGCCTCGCCCTGGACCTCGGGCTCCCCGCCTCGTGACTCCGTCCTCCCCTTCCGCTATCCCCCTCCACTCCCGCCTGCAGTGGCTGGGAGGGGTCCAAGGGGCGGGGAGGCGAGGAGGGGGAGCCCCTGGGTAGAGGTGGGAGCCAAGCCCCGCGGCCGGGGTGCCTGCTCCCGCGTCCCGCCCGGGCCATCGGGAAGACTTGGACAGCCCCCAAGGGCCCTTTTAACAGCCCCCAAAGGGAGGTAACAGGATGGTAAGGAGGGGTAAAGACTGGGGTGCGGGATTTGAGGGGCGGGGACAGACAGCGTTTGGAGAGCTTTTTCCAGAAACTATCCAGAACCCAGCTCGATTTCTGAGACCGCCCAAAGGATTTCTCAGAGAAGGCACCCCAGCAACTGCTTTTCTTGCAGACTTTGCTCTTCCTCTCCTGGCTCGGAGATCACGTACCGCGTGCTCCGAAGGCGGCCACACACCCCATCACCCAGCCTCGGTGCCATCCTCCCGCGGAGGGGATCAGCCCCAGCCCCCGCTTTCTGGGACAGCGGTCCTAGGAGGGCGCCTACGTGTAGAGTGCCTGGACCCCATCTTGATGCTTCCCGTAGAGTGAGGTGAAAGTCTGAGGAGAATCGCCTTGCCACTGGCAAGTACAGAGCTGCTCATTGCCTACATCTTCATCCTCCTTTTCATAAAGTCTTGATTTCCCCCGCCCACCACCAAGCCAGCTGCAGCACCGGCCACCAGACCTTTAAGAGCCCCTTAAGACTCCGCAGAGCGAACTGCCCTGCACTCTGCTCTGGTCAATGCCCTGGCAATGGGTTCCACTTGGCAGGGATTATTTTAAACTGCTACCTACCACCAATTCACACGACACCCGACACCGGCAGCCCTGCCCGAGCAGTGCCAGCCAAAGGCGAAACAGGTGAGTCGTAAAGCAAACTATGTTAAATGCAAAACAAATACTGGAAGGAAAATTGAGGGTGGAGCAGGGTGGGATGCGGTCATCTGACCTGAAAGGAACCCAACTGGTTACTGGGAAGGGCTTTACTTTGTTCTTCACTTTTCATAATGTTGTATGATTGTCCCCTGCCCACTAGAGGTCACCATAAAGAGTCATTTTGCTCTAGTTCTAGTATGGAAAAAGCAGACACCTAAAAATTGGAGTGCTCTCTCTCACAAAGTAAAATCACTCTATAAGTTGTTTACCTCTAGACTTGGAAAATTTATCTTAAAAGCACTTACTGTGATTAAAAGCTAAAAAAGAAGGGAGTTGTTTCTTTGCTAAGTAGCTACTAAATCCGGAAAACATCCGGAAGTAAGTGAGTTTCAAGACAGAATTGAAGGAGGTGATGATGGTCTTGAGCTGGCACAGAGAAAGAGCAGAGCATTCCAAGGAGAAAACTCTTCAGATGTGGAGGATTAAAGTCTAAAGAAAGTTAATCTATTTGCTTGGCTGAAAGGATGGGGATCTCAGTTACAGAATTTAGGTTTCATCCTATAAGCAATGGAATCCCAGAAGGTTTTACTAATAAAAATGGTTTGATGAAAGCCTTATTTCAGGAAGATTCCTTTTCCTTTTGGGTTATTTTAAGGAGAAAGCTGTTTCTGCAACCCAGGAATGAGAACCCCACCCCCAAGCCTTTGTAAATGATAAAGGTTCAATTCTGAGAAACACTGAGACCAAGGGCTTAGCAGAGCTTGGAAATGGATTTGTAATAGGATATGAGGATGAAGAAGTTTGCAGATGAGAGTCGAGAGAAGAGCCTGGCTTCACACCAAAAGTCAATTCCTCAGGGAGTTGTTAAAAATACTTTCAAGAAGCATCACAAGCCTCAGAACAACTATTTTGTTGATTATTTGCTCCAACATTACTGTATTTATTTCCTGTGTTCTCCATCTAAAATCCCTTTAAAGTCTGTTGATTGAACCAGTTAAAGAAATATCACATTTTAAATTAAATTTGAGCTAAGAAAACAAATTAATTTGATAGCAACGCAATTTCTGCCTCCTAGGTATATTTTCAGAAAATTTTTTAGAGATGAGTTTAAATCATTTCATTTGTTTCAAGAGTAATATTCCAATGATTTTAATATCATCAACCACTTCTACAGCAGCAACACCCAAATCATTTTCTTAAACAAAGAAAACAGTAAGATGCAGAAACAATTGGCTTGTGTGGTTTAGAAAGCATTCTTAAAAACAATTTTACTCCTTGGTACTTGGAAAAGAAGACTGTGTTATGATTTATTATTATACATCTAAATTCTTTTCTGGATTCTGGATGATATTTAGGGCTTTCATATATAAATCTTTAGCATGCATTAAAATTTAAAGGCATCGGGCAGAATTTTAGAGTTTGAAACAACCAAGAGATTTTCTCCTCTCAATTTATCAATCCATTATTTAGGGAGGAGTAAGGAGGCTTCAGAAATGTGCCTGCAACTTGTCTGAGGTTCCTCCCCCAGCAGCATTATGGTAGACACAAGGCTAGATCCAGGTTTCCTAGTTCCAAACTCTAGTCTCTCCATCTCCAGGGCCTGCATTGCTCCTACAACCTCATATTGGATCTCTCTGCATGCAACTCCCGTTCTTTGCTTCCCCATGTGAATCCTGTATTATGCCACCAGTCAGCTCTTCTTTCTGTTCATTTCCATCAAGTCATTCCCCAGTTGGAGAACCAAAAAGGACTATACATCTACAAAATTACAATATTGTAGAATTACAATATCTCAGTATTATTATCTGTACAATAAAGTCCAAACTGGTTATTAGGGTCCTCTCTGGATTGAAATCCTGGCTGCACAACTTACTTGCTGAGTGACCTAGAGCAAGTTCCTTAACCTCTTTGAGCCTCCGTGTTTTTTCCTCCATAGATAATGATAGTTCCATCCAAGGGGTGATGTGAGGATTAAAGGAGGTGATGTGAGGGTGGGCTATAGGTTAGTGCATCACTCTGGAAAATCTCCCTTTGGGTGTGCTTCCACCAACCCCACAGGCTATGCTCATTGTCAGTCCTGGATTCCAAATACATACAAACTGGACAAGAGAATTGATAGATCTGAAAATGTGACCAGTCGCAAATAAGTAACCTGAAATGTCAAATATTCAGTGAAAAGTTGTGACCCTTATACTGCTGATTCTCTGGATTGAACACAGATTCCTCCATCATTTTGCATTGCAGGACTGGATGTGTTCAGGGATTCTGAATACCCTGCCCTGAAGTTTTATAAATCGAAATACAATGTCGGCACTACTGGTCCTTGCAGCATACTTATCGCTCTGCTGTTAAATCATATTTCCAAGTGTTTATGTTTATACCTCAGTTTATTTCTCAGCATCTGCAGAACCAGTGAATGCCTTAAAAAGTCAGATTTTTGAATGGAAACATAGCCTGCCAATGTCTCTAATTTTATATAAATAAAAGACTCTAATGACATCTCCCACTATGCACAATTACTATGCACATATAGAAGGTAAAGCTGTAACTTTCAATAAACTACCCACAGAACTATCCCACCACACAGACCCTATTCTCAAGGTGAGAAGCCACCAGAGGGACATGTCACCCCATCCCACACCAATGTCCTTGCCTTTTTTTCTGCTCCAGGACACTTTATGCTCTTACTCAAGGAAAAGGAACTTTATCTTTCTCACATTTCCAGCTTTGAGAGGGTCACTGTATAATCATTATAAGGGAGACAAATTTTACCTCTACCCTTTTAGGATTTTCAACGGGGCCTGAGAATTAGATTTACTTAAAATATATTAGCAGCAGAAAAGCATGCAAATTTACTTAATATAAGTTTTACATTACATGGGAGCCCTCGTAAGGAAGACCCAAAGAAGTGGCAAAACCCAAATGCCTTTATACTACGTTGAACAAAGAGAGGCAATTGTAGAAAAATAAAATACATGGGGAAGCTAAAGGAAAATAAGAAATACCGTAACAAGATGTGTTTGTACAGAATTCTCTCAGCCTCAACTTGCTGTCCTTGATGATAAGAACGGTACTTCCTCTTGATATCGGGAGAACATCTTCCATATGATGGTTTTACTTCCTGCTCTTAGGAAAGAAAGGGGGGTGGACTAGAGCACCCTTCTTGGACCTGATAACGTTTTTAAAATGATTTCAGCTCAAAATAATCCTCATGCCAAAATGCCATGTTTTGGGGTGGCATCATCATTAATAGCAAAAATATTTTTGATGCCATTACAGAATAGCCATTATTCTTTGTCATCTTCACCCAAACCTCACTCTTCTCCTGCTGCTCTGTTGGATTGGGATGGCCCTTCCCACCACCACTACATGTCCCTTGCTCCTTACAGTGACAAACAGCCCCTTTTTTTGTGTACACGAGCTCAGCTTTCCATAAAGGTGCTCTTATTACCACCTCCATTTTCCAGATGAGGAAACGAAGCTTCAAGAAGTTAGACTTGCTCAAGGTCCATAGCCACCTACTAAGTGCTGGACCTAATTCTAAAACCCAAAGTCCATACAGGTTCTTTTGCTTCCCTTCTGGTTCACTGCCAACTCTCCACTCTACCAAGCATTAAACGCCCCTGGGGAGGGAGGAACAAGTTAGGTAATACCAGAGGAAGCAGTCTGACAAATCTTGAATGTGGGTCATTCTACAAGACAACTAATTCTTCAAAAAGCCACTTTCATATCCTGAAATATTTGAGGAGATGATATAATGTCTGATACTTGTTTCAAAATAATCAAAGGCAGGAACAAGTGGATGAGGACATAGAAGAAACAAAATTGGCCATGAGTTGGTACTTGTTGAAGCTAGGTATTGAGGGTTCATTACATTAATCTCTCGCCTTTTTTATTTATTTGAAATAGTCGATAATAAAAGAGTAAAAGTAAAAATTTTAAAACTTGAACTTCATTTAAGCTTATTTTTGAATTTTTACAGTTATTCCTCCAGATTGGACCAAAATGCACTCTTTCACAATATCTATAATGAAGAGCCCCTTCAATTTCTCCAAAGTATAAAAAAGCTCAGCATACATTTGACCACGGCTATTAAAATTCAATATGCACACACTTAGTGGTCCAGCAATTTTAGCACCAGGAATTTATCTTACAGATATTGTTACATATTTCACAAAGATGTACATTTAAGGATCTTTGCATTGTTTTCAATAGCAAACGTCTAGAAACAACCTAAATGTCCATAATTAGGAAACTGGTTATTTAAATAATAGCATATCCATGAACCTAATGCTGTTGTTCAGATAGGCTCATGGATAACCACTGCTAAGCCAGACTGCTAAATAAAAAAGCCTAGGTCCTGAGCTACGGGCTAAATTATTCCTTTTTTATAGTAAAGATGTATAGATGTAAATATAGATATATGATAAGATTTCTGAAAGGATACGTAAAATACAGTTACGCGTGATTGTTTCTTCGCTGAGGGACTGGGAAGATTGGGGTAGATATGAGACCTACTTGTTATTGGTTATTGTAAACCTTTTGGCCTTTTTTTTCAACCGAGTGCAAGAATTATGTTTTCAGGTTTGAAAAAAAAGGGAAGAAAATCTCAGCACCTATCTTCCTACCAAATTTTCTCCTCTCCTTTTCCTCGGGCCCATCCTTGCTGTCCTCGGGAGATAAAACCTTATGAGATAAAACCTGAATGCTTGTTACTCCTGGAACCTATTTTATTCCTTAAAACTTTTGAAGAGTTCTTGTTGGGTCTTATCGGAATAATGTAGCACTATGGGGCAAAGATGCAGCCTAGTAATCCAGCAGTTGAAGCCAAAATAGAGATGACCAGGGCCGATGACCTTGCCCTTGGTGCTATGGTAGATGGCGAGCAAGGTGACCCAAACACTGCAGCACATCAGCATGCTGGACGTAGGGAACTTGGCCTCCTTCTCTGCTCAGTTCCGTCTGGGACTATGCACCTGCTGATCTCTCTGCCTAGAACACTCTGACCCAGAGCATTACGTGGCTGACTCCTGGTCAGTCAGGTCTCATTTCCAATGTCACTTCCTCAGAGAAGCCTTCCCCAACCATCCATTCTTGCCTGTCAACCTATTTTTTATTCCCTTATTACTATAAAATAATCATCTTGTTCATCCACCTGTTTCTTGTTTACCGTCTGTCCCCCCTGCCAGCCTCTGCTCGCCCCGTATGAGAACAGGGACCCTGGGTCTAGTTCACGGCAGTGTTCCCAGCTCCTTGAACAGTGCCAGGCTCCAATAACTTTGTTGAAGGAATGAATGACTATTACTATTGATTAAAATAATGTTCCCTGAGTGCTGAACTGGCAGCATTAGTGTATACATATCGTGAATCTGGAACTGACCAACTTGGGAAATCCAGGCTCTTTCTGAAAAACAACTTTAATTTTGTTAAATGGTTGTCATACTGGCAGAGAAGATCTTGGCACTGCTTTCCCTCTGTACCTGCAGTGTATGCCAGCTTCCTGGCATTTAAGAGCACTGCAGAAGCCTACTCATATAGTGGGCCCCAATCCTAAATCAGTGAGTACCCCTATATTCCTTATCTAACAAGTGTTTTAGTTAGAAAAGTTCATGGAATCAGTTTCAGTCACGTCTGGGTCCCATCATCCTTTCCTTCCTGTCCCCGGAGGAAGGAGATAATATGGAAACAGACCAGGGGCTGCAAGGAAAGAACTGTCTGCCATTGAATTGAACACTGTAAAATTATTTAAAAAAAAAAAACAACACCAAAAACTGTCCAGAAGGTTTGGATGTGGATCCAGGAGGTTCTGTGTCTTGGCTCAGGAACTATAGGAAATATGCAAAGAAATGTAAACGGTTGTTGCCCTGATGGTAGATTGACATCTCAGAGACCCAACTGCTTGACTGGGTGCTCAAGATCAAGAGGAGAAGCTTTCCAGCAAAGCAGGCCTTGAGCCCAGAGCAGGAAGGGGGAGAGCTAAGCAGAGAGAGTGGGATTCCCCGACTCTGCCTCTTATCACATCACAGGGCATATTCAAACAGCCCGAGAGATGCTTCTACTCATAAAAATCAAAGACATTCTCAAAATAAATTCAAGTTCCCCACTGTGTTCTATTCCATTCTGCAAAGAGGACAGCTGCTTTTGTCAACATTAATGAACCAAAATTCACTACTTTAGGAGTCCATTTTCAAAAACACCTGCTGTTCTTATCCTTCTGTCCCTATAACAATCTATTTCCCTGCCCCACAACCCCAGCCCTAACCCATCCCCATACCCAGTGCTGTTATTTCTGTCTGAGGAAAGATTTGGGCTGGGGTTGACTGAAGAGAGAAGCTTATGGTATTCCTGGAAATGATCTTATTGTAGATACCACCAAAATAGCACCGGCTCTGCACTTAATAATTGATGTACTCTTCAACAGCAATTGCATTTTTCTCCAAGGTACAGGATTTAAAATACAGACGATTTTTCTCCAGTTCTTAACTAGAGATCAAATAATCCAATTCTGGTGTGTGTGATCCCATTACCTTTCTATGGCAAAAACCCCAGGCATTTTGCCTCAGTTTTTCCTGAGACATACGTTGTTACAGGTTAGCAAAGAATATGTTCTTAGTGGAAAACTGAGAGGTACAGCAATCTGGAAGATTTGCAGTCTTTAAAGGAGGTTTGGAGCAGAGGCGGTTAGGTTGGTATAAGTCTGTCTCAGGCCTGCGACAGAGAACAGAGCCAATAGCTCAGCAGAAAATGCTGAAATGAGTGCCCGCTGTAAATCCATGTGGTGGTATGGCCCAGAAACATCAGATCCTATCCCCAGGTAGGCCCTTCCTATGCCTGCAAGAAACCTTGCCTCCTGCTTCACATTTACTAGTACATTAAGTCTTCCAAGTAGGATTTTTTCTTTCCAGAGGAAAGAAATCACAAATAAAAATCTTATAGCAAAGGACACTGAGAAGCTTTTTATAGCCTTTCACTAGCTTCTAATGTGATGGATGAAACTGCAAGAATAATTAGAGCATATGTCAGTGTAAATCTCCAAAGAAAGAAGAAAATAGGCCTACCAAGTTCCCTTGGATGATGCCAAAGCATTCTCTCCTCTAGATACAGTGTGTATTTAACTTACAGTGTCAAGGGATTAGCAGACACTCAATGACTTTACCAGTGGTCTATCTCAATAGCGACAAATAAGGAAAGGGAAAATTGTGAGTATGAATTCCATTGAATCAGCAGTAGTCAAGGCTTGCAATTTATAATTCATTGTGATTTAACCCTAGTCACCACCTCAAAAGTGATATTTATATTCTATATAGATTAAACATTGCTGACACATCCCCTTACTTATAGGACTCTTAAAGAAACTCCAGTTTTAATGGTGCCACTCAATCAATTCTCCCAGACTATGAAAATGCAAGATATACAAGTAATAGTACCCATTCATCTGATTCCATCACTATGGGATTCCCTAGAAGAATGTTCACTCTGCTTTCACTTCTAACTTGCTACCATGTTTCCCAGAAAATAAGACCTAGCCTGACAATCAGCCCTAATGCTCCAAAACTTTTGCTCCAAAAGACGCATTAGGGCTGATTGTCCGGCTAGGTCTTACTGTCCGGGAAACATGGCAAATAATCAAATAGCCACATAGGAGAGGCTGGTGTCCGTTACCCCTTCAGTGGGCACCCCATTTCATCTCTGCCTTAGCAAGCACCTTGTTAGTTGTTTAAGGTATTTTTTGGATGTTAAGTTGTAATGATTTATAGTGCAAAAACCAACTGGGGTCAGAGGGACTGTAAGGGATCAAATGAGAACTACTTGGAATAACTGGTCCCTGTTCAGAATTTGACTGAGAAAGGATTTTGCCATCATTGAATTTGAAGTCAGTCATCTTGGTTTAACAAATACCCTTAGAACTGAACATTATAGGGGTGAACAAAGAAAAAAGAACCCTCCTGAGAGGGTCACTAGAAAACGTGGGAAGAAAAGAGCAGTGACTGCACCCTGGGGAAGGGGTGGACTCCAAGTGAAGAAGGCAGTGGCCTCCAGAAGCCACCTGGCATTCACTGGTGACACTACACCTAAAGCTAGCAAGAGACCCAGCTCCATGGAAGAGTATACCAGGTTTATCAGGGCCTTCAGAAGTATTCTTTGGAGAGTCATATAGAACAGAGAAAAGGGTAGAACTTCCAGGCCAGAGAAAAAGGAACGCCAGGAGGGAGATTTGGAAAATGAGATGCAGCTGACTTGAAGCCCAGACAATGAGACGAGGCATCCCGTGCTGGTCTGAGAGGCAAATGGGGGCTCATGCCCAGGAAGGTCCTGGAAGGATCTCAGATTCCCATCAGAGCCAGCAATGCTGCCCACCCCCACTTCAGATTGACAGATGGAAATGAGACCTTGAATAATCCCAGGTCTGTTTAATGAAAACTGTGCAAATCGTGGTTATCTTAAGACAAGAAAACTGCTCTGTTACCTCACTTTTTCTATGCTGTTTGGAATAATCTATACTATTTTGTGTGTTTGTGTGTGTGTTTTTAAAAGGCTTTTCTATAAAAGCTCAGTCTGTGTTTGTTAAACCGAAGGGAAAGAGATTGTTGGCCATATTTGGGTTTCGGGGTGACAACAGCAGATATAAATTATTTTAAAAACACCATAAATACTACTCCCTTTTCCTTTGACCCAGGCTTTTTATTAAGCACAGAAAATGGACATATTTTTTATGCCATTCAAGCCTTTCCTGCTTTAGGTTTCCAACTTACTCCAGCTCCTTAGGTATCCTGGTAACTCCATCTTTCCTTCCTTAGCAATAGAATTCTCATTTTTACAAGCTCACAAACTCAAGGCAAATGTCATAGTTTTATTTTATAAAATGGCAATACCCTTATATTTGGAAGGAAAGAAATGGCTGTAGGAGCTCAAGTCTAGAGCTGAAACAGTAAATATGATGAGGAATCTAGAGGTGACAACCTATGGACGTCAGTCCAGCCAAAGTCCGTTTAAGCAGCTTTAAATATAGAGAGAAAGCAAAAGAAAGAATGACTATCAAAGTATGCAAAGAAATTAGGAAGCCCAAATGGAAACAAAAATAGGCCTATGCAAAAGTATAGCACACTTTACCTTAGGTTAGGACATAGGAGAGGATGAAAACATATTTGAGCACACCCAGTGGTCAGATCTTGGTTTCTAATATCATTCTCCAATGAAAGGAACCACGGCTCCTTAGAAAAATGGCTGATGCTAAGACTAGGGCAGGAAATATACACGATGAGCCTGGAGTCTCTTTTATTGCCAGAAAGTAAGGAAGTGCTAATAAAACAGGACCACCATGATGATGGCAGTATGTCAAAGGAACAGAGGAGCCAACTGAAAGAGTTTCCAATGGCTAAAGCTGAAATACGTTGAGCAAAAGAATTAAGTGGTGTTGGATTAGAACCCAAAGTATAAAATACATACCCATGAGTGCATATTAATATAAATGATTAAATAAATAAATGGGGAGGAAAAACCAAGTCTCCCATGCAGAATAATTCTAAATAATTTGTGGTACTGCTCCATCCTCAAGGAAGTGGAACGTAACTCCCCATGCCTGAGTGTAGGTTGCTTATAGTTACTTCCTCCCGAACAGTGCAGTATAGAAAGGTGGGGGCGGGGAGAGAAGAGTTACTCTATAGGGGAGGACACTGGCAAATTACCTCAGCCAGATGATCAACATCAACATCACCAATGATGTCTTGATGGTGATGAGAATGGCAGTTTACCTCTGTGGTTTTCCTCCCCAAAACCCATAACACCAGTCTAACCAGGAGAAAAATATCAGACAATTCCCAATAGAGGGTTATTCTCAGAAATACCTAACCAATACTCCTCTAAACTATCAAGGTCACAAAAAACAAGAAACTGTCCCAACCAAAAGAAACTGAAGGAGACATGACAGCTAAATGTTAATGTATTCTGGATGGGTGCCAGGGACAGAAAAAGTTAAAAAAAAAACAAAAACAAACACTAAAGAAACTATGAAGTTTAGTCAGTGATAAGGTATCAGTATTGGTTCATTAATTGTAACAAATGTACCACCGTAATGTAAGTTCTTAACAATAGGGAAACAGTGTGAGGTGTATGGAAACTCTCTGTACTACTTTTTCAATTTTCCTGTAAATTGAAAATTGTTCTAAAAATAAAGTTTATTATTTTCAAAATGCATTTGATTTCAAGAAAAATGTAGACACAGATCAGGTTCGTGACAGGTCTCAAAGAGGAAAGGTAAGTGTTAGAAACACGTTCAGTAGTAGTTGCCTGAGGATCTGACTCTCCTGCGGTCTACAGTGATGGTCCCTGCGCCTGCCCCTGCCCCCGTCCCCGCCCCCATTCTAAGTGTTTATGCTCCCAAGCCTGTACATGCTGCCCACTCTAGAGCTTCCTTCCTTTTTCAGTTGTCCAGAGGACATTTCCACCTGGATGTTCCACAAGCACCACAAAATTAACTTGTTCCAAAGCAAATCAATGACCGTCTTTCTTTCCTGTCTTGTTTAACTGCACCACCACCCACCTGCATCACTTCTGCCCAGCTTTATGCCTCACAATGCTGTCCCATAAGCATTAGAGAACAGCTGTGTGTTAGGAGCAAGCTTCCTGAATTGGTTCCTCAGTGCCCCATCAAACCATTTGTACCTTTTCCTGTCTCAGGCCACTCTATTGTTGGCTCTCATTCATTCTTTGGTTCCTCTTCTGCCTGATCTCTCCACCCTGACATCCCAGCCCTTTAGATTTGGCCTTGAGTCCTTGACTTTCATAAATATCTCGCATTTCTCTGTCCTGGCATTTCCTACTGACAAACAAGTGACATTCCCCTGTTGGCATCCCATCTGCAGGACTTACTGTGGTAGGCAGCCTGTAAGATGATTTCTTGGATAATCTCCTCCCGTTGAGTGTAGACTGGACTTAATGACTCATATCTACTGAAAAAAATACAGCAAAAGTGATGGGGTATCATTTCTAAGATTAGGTTACAAAAAGACTAACTTCCATCTTGGGTGTATTCTCTCTCTCTCTCTCTCTCTCTCTCTCTCTTTCTCTCTCTCTCTCTCTCTCTCTCTCTCTCATTTGCTCACTCTGAGAGAATCGAGCCTTATGCTGACTGCAGCCTCAGCCCAGCGATTGACTGTAGCCATGTGAGAGACCCTGAACCAGAGACACCCAGCTAAGCTGTGCCCAGATTCCTGGCCACAGAAACTAAGATAATAACTGTTGTTTTATTTCACTAAGTTTTGGGGTCATTTGTTACACAGCAATGAATAATCAACACGCCTCCCAAACCCTTGTGCCACCTTCATGGGCAACTCAAATTGGGTGTAGCCAGGGTCACACATGGATGTCATTAAGCAGAGCCACAGATCCAGGGCCACACAAAGGAATGAATGGAGCTCATGAGTAGGCAGAACACTTTCCTGTCATTAGTTCAAGTTAGTTTGGGAAGCCCTTTCTCAGACTGGCCAATCTAGGCTGGCGAGTTGCTATAATTGCATCTGATTCCTTCTAAGGCAGCCAGTCAAGCTGCACAAATTCCTAATGGAAATAGATGATTTTTCTTTTTTTTTTTTTTAAAGATTTTATTGGGGAAGGGGAACAGGACTTTATTGGGGAACAGTGTGAACTTCCAGGCCTGTTTTCCAAGTCAAGTTGTTGTCCTTTCAATCTTAGTTGTGGAGGGCGCAGCTCAGCTCCAGGTCCAGTTACCGTTGCTAGTTGCAGGGGGCACAGCCCACCATCCCTTGCGGGAGTTGAACTGGCAACCTTGTGGTTGAGAGGCCGTGCTCCAACCAACTGAGCCATCTGGGAGGCAGCTCAGCTCAAGGTGCCGTGTTCAATCTTTAGTTGCAGTGGGCGGAGCCCACCATCCCTTGAGGGAGTCGAGGAATTGAACTGGCAACCTTGTGGTTGAGAGCCCACTGGCCCATGTGGGAATCGAACCGGCAGCCTTCGGAGTTAGGAGCCAGAGAAAGAGCTACCATGTCAATCAATGCTTTCCCAGGAAGCCAGAGTACCCACGGACTCCAAATGCCACCTGAAGAACTCCACAGCCAGATAACCCCACACTGACCTAGAAATCAATGCCCACAACCAATAATAATACCAGTCTGATAGCAAGGTGCTCCATCACCCAGACTCAGTTCCAGAGAAAGGCAGGTATAGGTGTGGCTGCCTATCCTTATATGGTTGTTTGCCCTGCTGGGTAAGACCAAGAGTCATAGCTCTGCTTCTGTCTGACACTTCTCTGGAGGCCTCCAGTTTCCTGACAAGATGATTAATGCATTCCTTAGAACTTCTGTTCGCTGCGCCAATACTCAGTGTGCTCTGCCATGTGAACCCAGGCAAATCACAGGCACCCTGAGGGCAGCTGCATTCACCCTCATCTCTGGCCACCCTGAAAGAAGGCCTGTGTAGAATTTGTTTCCAAACTCCCCATATGTCTGGATTATAATTTGTTTATTTTGTTCATTCTTCCATTAAACATTTATTGAGAAATTCCTATGTGCCAGGCACTGCTCTATTACCTAAGGATATGGCAATGAACAAAACAAAGTCTCTGTAGCTTGGGAGCTTACATTCTAGTGGAGAAAGGGAAATGATATATTTAAAAGCAAATATAGACATTCTACAAAATACCTGCCAGTATTACTCAAATCTGTGAAATAAAATTTCATGATCATTTTTTAAAAGTAATTATACAGGGCCGGCCCGGTGGCTCAGGCGGTTAGAGCTCCGTGCTCCTAACTCCGAAGGCTGCCAGTTCGATTCCCACATGGGCCAGTGGGCTCTCAACCACAAGGTTGCCAGTTCAATTCCTCAAGTCCCGGGATGGTGGGCTCTGCCCCTAAGATTGAACACGGCACCTTGAGCTGAGCTGCCGCTGAGCTCCCGGATGGCTCAGTTGGTTGGAGTGCGTCCTCTCAACCACAAGGTTGCCGGTTCGACTCCCGCAAGAGATGGTGGGCAGTGCCCCTTACAACTAGAAATGGAACTGGACCTGGAGCTGAGCTGCACCCTCCACGACTAAGACTGAAAGGACAACAACTTGAAGCTGAACGGCACCCTCCACAACTAAGATTGAAAGGACAACAACTTGACTTAGAAATAAAGGCCTGGAATTTCACACTGTTCCCCAATAAAGTCCTGTTCCCCTTCCCCAATAAAAAAATAAATAAATAAAAAGTTTAAAAAAGAATACATTTATTTAAAAAAAAGTAATTATACAGTATGTTAGAAGCTGATAAATGCTATGAAGAAAAAGTAGGGTCAAAATGGTGGGGGGCTCTTTTAGATAGGGTTGTCAAGGAAGGCCTCTGCATTCAGCAAAGACGTCAGTGAAGGAAATGAATGAGGTGCGAGGATTTCTAGAGGAGAGGGAAGGAGGAGTGTAAAGGTCCTGAGGTAGCAGCAACATGCTTGGAGGAATACTGAGGTTTGCTTGGCTTTGTCTCCCTCCCTCCCTTCCTCCTTCTCTTCCCACCCTTTTTTCTTCCCAGCCTCTCTTTCCTGTCTCCCTCCTTTCCTTCCTTCCTTCCCTTCTTTACTGAAAAAGTTTGTTTTAATGTTCAGTTTGGAAGGAGAATGGCTAGATGTGGTGCTGAGACTATGCTCATAAGCAGCTATAAGCCCTTTCAGGCATAAATCCTCTTGAGCTCCCCTGTGTGATAGATAGAAAGATGGAGCTAATACAGGCTTGAAGAGTCCCAGGAAGGTATTTTGACTCAAACTTCAGTTCTCTCCCATATTTCTATCCATTTTTCTTTTTCACAAAAAAAAGTGCTGTTTCTTGATAAATAAAATGTCAGAAATCTTTTGTGGCGTCCTAAGACTTCCTCTCCCCTGCTCATTGGGCCACATTCTCAGTGGGAGTTCATTATGCAGAGATACTATTAATACATGATAAAGACTCATCCTTCCATGAGATACATGAGCTCCTTGGTCTCATGGCTCTCTAGGCAGCACTCATATTTGCAGGACCCAAGGAAATTGCCTAGTTCTCTTATAAAAAGGAGCTTAGCTTTAGGAGACAGATCTAGTCATTTCAATCCTGGCTTTACCACTAATAAGCTGTGTGATCTTAGGAAAATCACCTACCCTGTCTGAGCATCAGTTGTTTTCATCTATCGCAGCAATTTTCAGTCATTTTGTTTTATTTCATTTTTAAGTTATAGAGCCATTTGAAAATAAAATAGTATGCAAAACCTTAATGTATAAATAGATAAATCACACCCTGCTCAGGCTGAGGGAGAGCTTGGGGAGCACAGAGTTCTCCCCACTAGGCTTCCCCTTTACTCCCCCTGCATCCTATCCCAGGCAGCCCCCCCCCCCAGAGGATCTCCACAAACTAGGTACTTCACAGGGCGCCATGTGAAGATCACTGCTCACCCACAGGAATTGGCACAACTTCACCAGCCCCTGGTCTTAATCCTTCATGCTCCAAGTCCTTACCTTTCTTTAGGTGCCAAGGGACATATGGCAACCTCCTACTCTTTGGGAAATTGAGAGCCAAAAGAGGGAAAGCCCTTCTGCATCTGCCTTTGCCCTGTACCCCAGTTTCTATTGCCAGTCTGAGAACTTGCCAGTTTCCCAAGTGATTGTGATCAAGAATAACCTCACTCATCATGCGATTCTGCCTCCCACTCTTTCTGTTTTCTTTTTACAAGACCTTAACTCTTGGTACATGGGTAGCACTGATGTGAAACTGCCTACACTCTGTATGAAGCCATGTATTTAAGAAACACCTGAGGAACTTCACCCATCGCAACATCCCCTTTAGTCAACTGGGGTTGTCAAGGCTAGGCACATAATGATTCTGTCTATGTCGATTACATTGATTACATTGAAAATGATAATATTTTGTATATATTGGGTTAAGTAAATGATGTTATTAAAATTAATTTCGCCTATTTTTTTTTTAATGTAGCTACTAGAAAATTTTAAATTGCATTACGTGGCTCGCATTATTGGGCAGTGGTATGCTAGACTCTAGGCTCTAGAGAGACATCCTGAGGCAAGGAAACAAAAAAGCAGGGACATTTAGGGAACCTGAAGTCTTGCCCTCAATAAAGAGGCAAAGGTTAACAACACCCCTCTTAGCCTTCCTCCTCTCAGAAATAACTCAGATGAAGGCTCCCTACCCATTTGCTTGGTGGACGGTCCTAACAAGTTCAGGAGGGTCCTGAAGATGGGAAGCTGATTCCCATGGGGCAGTCCCCTTTACTCACAGCGGGCCTGGAACTGGCCCCACCATTATTGACTCCTCCAATATACTCTAGTGCCCACCCTAGGTTACTTGATGGATGGTTAGGTTCAGTTACATATAATAAACAAAACCCTGTGAAAATTAATGAACAGAAATCTCATTTAAAATGATGTATGGCATAGGGTAGAAGAGAGAACTGTCATGTACGTGTCACTCAACACACACTGCTGACCCCAACAGGAAGAGATGTACCTTGCATCTCTGACAGGAAGTGATACTACTTTATTGCTTTAGCAAGAGGAAGAAAAGATTTCTCCTTGCTCAGTAACAGCTCAGCCAATGGGAGACTGCCATAGCTCAGCCACTGAAAAGTCACTATACTTTGAACTTTCAGTTTCCTCCATTGGACTCTTTCTTTACAACAGCTTCTCCCAAGTCCATAAAAAGAAAGGGTTCTCTGGCCTTGGACTTGTGTGTTGTTTGCCATTAGACCTGCAGGTCATAAATTGTAATTCTTTGTTGTTCTGGAATAAACCCATTTTGCTGGAGAAATATATGGCTGTCTATTTTTTTAAGGTCAACATCCCATAACAGTAACATAAACAAGACAGAACTTAATTTCTCTCTTAAGAAGAAAAACGATTTGAGAGAAGTAAACTTCTTTCTTATTTTGCTACTGTTTCGTGGACTTAGTCTATTATATGCAGCTGAACCTAATGAGAAGTGTTGCATGGATTTCTAACAGCCATCTTGGACCATGAGACAATGCGCTAATTAGGGCAGGGAAGCAAGATAGAAAGAACCCAGGTCCTAGATGACAATGGAGCTACCATTGGTTTATAGTTTCATGGTTCAAGAAGGCTATTAGAATTCCAGGATCTAGGGCAGGCGGAAAGAAGTCAGATGAAAAGGGAGGGCATAAGACCTTTTCCTTCTTTTAAAGGAGATTCCTCAGAAGTACTACACAACACTCTATTTGCATTTCATTGGCCAGGTTACATGGTTACACCTATCTTCAAAAGAGGATGGGAAATGCCTTTTAGATAGATGAATTGCTGCCTTGAATAAAATCTACCACTAAGAAGGAAGAGGAAAATGAATGCTGGAGTAAGCAACACATTTTCACCCCTTAGGTACACGCTGATGACCTGCATGGCTCTGAAAGAACCCACAGAATGATACTGCAGCTTCTAGCCTGCGCATGTGGATAAAAGAGAAACCACAGAGCATTGACCCTCCAAATATCTCCCCCTGGGTCTCAAATAAAGGGGGCATAGAGTTAATCAAGTCTGTGCACAGAGACAGGTTGAAAACCATCTCTAAGGCAATCCTGCCTCAGTGGCAATTGGGTGTAATGGTCCCTTGTGCCCCACATTTGACCACAGCACAGGTGTCCCAATCGATGGCTTTATTTATTGGCTTATGTAACCAAACTGCAAGAAGAGCAGGGGCAGCTGGCCTCAGGAACAAATGGAGTCAGTCACTCAAATGTCACCTCCTCTCTGCATCATCTGCATCATCTACATCTTCCTGCTGCAGACTGGCTTCTGCTCAGCTGGGAATTTGTCTGCCAAATCAGCCTCACGTCTACCACCAGAATGGAGCTGCACCTTCCTCCTTCTCTCTGGCTGGAAATTTTAAAATGCCAGGGGACAGCTCTGATTGGTCCAGCGTGCATCACGTACCCTGTCCAGACACGGGTTGAGTGAGGTGAACAGGGGGGGGAGGGATCTGACGGTGATGGACAAAATAATGCCCATTACAGTCAGTAGTGGGCGTTAGCTCTGTAGAAACCTTCACTAAAAGGAAAGGTGAAAGTTTGTAGAAAAAGCATTTTCCCTTTGTTGTGAATTTCCCCCCAATTGGATGTTTTCCTTTTAGCTATTCAATAAACACTGCAAAGCACCCATTTTGTGCTTGACTCCTGTACCTTTCAGAATTCTTTCTTCTGTCACAGTAACAGTTGATCAGGTCACAGTTTTTACTAAATCCATTTCAGTCCTAAAGATATATTAATACTTCAGCCTCTTGATAGGATTTAAGTATTTCCTGAGTCTTCTCAGCAATATCTACTAATCTAACCACTTCTCTCCTTGAGGCTCTTACTTAGATGGCTACTGTCAGTTAGTGAGGGCTCCTTGCTTGTAAATAGCGGAAGTCTGCTCAGATCAGCTTAGGCAAAAAGGATGATAGAACTTATGCGTCCAAAAAACGGCCTTGGAGGGACTGAGATATGGAAATGGAAGGCTGTGAGGTGCCAAGGCAGTCATTTTCTCAATTTTTCAGTGTGTGTTTTTTTTTTTTCTCTCTCTCTCTCCTACACTGATGTTCTCTGCTTTATTCTGCTTTCTCTTCCAAAGAGCTTTCTCTCTGCTCATGGAGAAGATAGCTGCTCCCCACCTCACCATTCCAAAATGTTATGTACTTGTACATCAAGTACACTGACTCCCAAGGACCTGTGCCATCCCTAGATTCTTGAGTAACTGACCCACTTGAGTCAGGGGTCTTCCCCCATTTTTATTTTTTTTTAGGTTTACTAAATTTATTTTAAAAACCATAAAATATTTATATGTCTTCTTTAAAATTTTTTAATTAAAAAATTTTAATTTTATTTTAAGGGTCTTCCCCTATTCTGGTCAGCTATGGTGAGGGGAACAGGTTTCCAAATGATAAACACAGCCCTAGTCCCTACTATGTGCAAGGGGAGGGAACGCTGGTAGGTTCTCAGAGGATGCAGGTAGGTCTGGCCTTATGCTGTTAGAATCTTCCTGAGAGCTCTCTGTTACAGATCCCCAAATGTGAAGAGAGTGTTACTGAACACCAAAGACCACCCTGTCCATTTCTTGTCTGGCTATTTGGCAATGGCTGGTAGTTGACAACCAACTAATAATTGACCTTGACTAGCCCATTTTTTGATCAACATAATGATTTATTTAGGGCTTACAGAGAGTAGAGGCCTCTAACACTCCAGGTCCAGGTGATGATAGACGCAGAAAACAACTTTGTCATGAGATCATCAAGATTTTTAATCCCAAAGAATGCTGTCCTCAAAGTGAATTCTCAAGTGGATTAACTAATGTCACTTGATTTATGGATTTGTGACATTATAACAAGAAGAGACATGTGAAAAAATGCTAGATTCTTATCTCACTCTACAATTTTCCCCTTAGTGATCCTCTCCACTTCTATTATTTTAACTGTCATCTCTATGGGAAAGACTCAGAAATCTATACCGTAGCCTTTCTCTCTACACTCAACTCTAGGTATATTTCCAACTACCCGGATATTGCTATAAGTACACCAAATTCATTATGAACAAAATAAAACTGCCTTTCCCCACAAGCTTGCCCTTCCCACATTACCAAACAAGCACTCAATGGCATTTCCTTTTACCTATTGCCAAGCTAGATGCCTCTCTGTATTCTCTCCATCTGTCCCCTTTCTCCAACCCCAGAACGGCCCCCTTTGGGTAACCACTCATGTTTTATCTGGACAATTGCAATGGCTTCCTCACTAACTTCCTTTCTTTTTATCTCTCTGTCCTCCTGTCCATTTTCTATGCTAGAATCAGATTATCTCATTAAAAACATCAATAGTGTTGCCCCCTGCATAAAACCTCCCAATCACCTACAGAGTCAAACCCAAAGCTTCTTAGCAATCAAAGCTTTTAAGATTTTTCTAGCTTTTGCTTGTCCAGCTTCATCTCCCATTATGTGCCAGGCATTACGCCTCACCTCCTCTTTACACCCTATTAATGTCAATTTCTCGCCCTTCCTGAAACAAGTATTTTCCAACCTAGGTGCCAGAATGTATATTCCAGGGCAATGAACAGAAATGTAATATGCCATAATGGAGCTATGCACGAGTGCTAAAGGAGCCCAGAGAAGGAACATCCATCAGCCTTCGTGCTTGGGGAAGAGAGGTACTTCCTAAGCGCAGAGTAAGAATTGCCAGGTGGAGTCAAAGGGGAAAGCATCAGTAGATTCAAAGGCTAGGAGACGGAAAGAGCACTGGAGCAGCTTTCGGTGTTTAGCATGTCGCTGTGGTGGTGCCGAGTGTGTGCGGTGGGGGAGGGTGGCAGGGGACTGGCAGTTCCAGCCCAGCTGAACTGTAGAGGAGGCAGTGGAGCATGTTAGGGGAGTGGCTTTAAGAGATTTGCAGGACAAAGAGATCCCTCAGGAGTATAGAAAGAACCTAACAAAATGCAAGGCTTTGTCAGTAATTCAGGAGAGAAATGCTCTGGGAGAGAACTAGGGCAATGTAGGCCATGTCCCTGGGATTGAGGGGAAAGTGGGGGATTCCAGAGAGAATCAATGAGTTGGAATAAAAATGAGGGAGGGGGGCGCTCGTACACTGGGAGGGATGTCAAGGAAGAATCTGGTTTCCTAAATGTAACAGAGAGTATAACATCGTTAAAAAACAAAATTCAACCGAGTACATTTGAAGATCTAATTGACTTTATTAAGCAATTCATAAATCGAGCAACATCCCATCTAGCAACTAAATGTGCACTCTGAGGGGTTGTAGAAAATGGAAGGTTGTTTTAGAAAGAAGGGTGGGGCTTGGGAGCTATTAGCAGAAGAAAACATTATTTTTAGGCCAGGTCATCTACTTTTGGGGGGAAGGAAATAGCAAGGGTTTTATCATGCAGATTGCCTCTTCTTCCTAAATGGGGACGAGGGTGGAGAGGGCCCACGTGACAGATTACCTTAGTGGTGTTGACCAGAACACTCCAGACTGGTTTTTTAAGATTACATTTCTGGTAAAGGTCAAAACTGAATTTAAGTCAGATATTAAGTCTAGGTTTGGTATCATGAGCTTTAGCACAAGTGACACCATTTTGGGCCTGTGATTTTTCTCTCAATTTGATGCCTACCTCCCCAGATAAAATGTGGGGAGCCTCTAGTTTTGTACCTGGTACATGACAGGCTTTCAAGAGAGTTTAAAGATTACAAACCATGTTCAATAGATTGTATGATGTGATCCTCAGGGATACAGCTTACAGATGTGAAAACTGAGGCCCACGGGTTCCAGCTCCCTGTCAGTGGGGGGTGGGGCTGAGATTCCAGACCAGGCCTTGGACCTGAGACCTGGAGCCTTCCACGATGCCTGGAGGCCGTTGTAAGAATTTCCAACTGGAAATTCTGGTTGTTGAAATTCTTTTAAACAGGGTATCTTGAATTTCCCTCCCCAGAAAGAGTCCAAGAAATGAAATTAGGGTAATCAAAATTACAATGGTACACGGTGCCAATCCTAAAACGGTGATTGGCTGATGTGAGAATACATTAGACAGGTAACCTGGTGGGGCAGAGGAGGGGGGGCCTTAGAGTTTTAATTAAAAACCATTAACTTCAGCTAACAGCAATGACAATGGAAGCAGCTGGTGACGGGGGCACTTAAATTGTAAATAGAAAACAGGAGGGTACCTTGGATGTCCATTGTTACATGCTAATGAGGTGGCTCCACACAAACAAAAGCCAAGGGAGAATTTGGAGGATGTGTAAGAAGTCAGCGTGGTTGCTGGCAGTACTGGGCCCAGAATTAGGATGTCTTCCTATGCTCTACGTGGCTTTGTGACCTGGAACAAGACACTGCGCTTCCCAGGACCTCTGTGTTGTTTTTTTTAATAAAATGTATATAATCAACTCTACGTTGGATGGCTGCCACCTACCATCCAACTTGGCAACCAGATTGTCGATCATCTTTTTTCCTGGTCAAACCAAAAGAGCATTGAAAATAATTACTTGTAGTTTCCTACATGCACTGCACTCTAGTTAGAGGCTTTTCCTGCTTTTATTCCTTATGCGTGTTGTAAGTCTTCCCCAAGCCTCCGTATGCCTGGAATCTGTGGTGATACTTAATGAGGTCCCTGCCCTCAGGGCTCATGTTTGGGTAGGAGATAGGCCATCTGGGCAGACAAGAAGCTGGGTGGGACATGTAGGCAAATAACTATACAATATGGCGGAATGGGACACATGTCACACAGATCCCATAACGAGAGCTGTACAGACGTGGGAACAAAATACTAAGGGAGCCAGTGGGGTTGGTCCTGGAAGCTTCACAATGATGTGGTCTACAAGCTACAGAGGGCCTCCACTCCTGGCTGATAACTACAAGTTAATGGAAAGCCTTATAAAATACAGACTCTCTTACCCCTAGCCCAGAGACACAGATTTTATAGGTCTAGGGTGGGGCCTGGGCGTCTAGTAAAACAACAACAACAAAACAAATTTTCGTGCCCGGTGCTTCTGTGATCAGCCTGGTTTGGAGCCCATTGGAGCAATGGGAGGGACAGACCCAAATAAATCATGGTATTACAATAGAGTGGCATGAAGGCGTGTTAGTGCTCTATGGAGGAGGTTGTGTTTAAGCTGAGAGGTTCACCCAGTGGAAAAAGAGGGCGGGCCAGTGTCACGCAGGGTCTCTGGTCTCGCTCCCTGCATAAGTACGCAGGACATGGTGAGGCCAAAAAGGAACCAACTGATCCATGGATAGGGAGTTCATACCGCTATATTCTCGATGGCGGCTGGGCAAAACACAAAAGCAAACATCTGCCAGTACCCCAACGAGTGGTCTTCCTACACCCTAGTCTTGCTGGCGGCCGGGTGAGACACAGGAAGGAGGAGCCACACAATCCGCAATCCGCCACCTGCTTGCTAACCGTCCTTGCTAGCCGCAATCTGCCATCCGCTTCTCTGCCACCCAACCACCCCTTGCTAACAGCAACCCATGCTTGCTAGCTCAGCCACGGCAGTTATAGCAGTGGCCAATGGCTAATTGGTTACAGCTGATGGCCAACTAATTCTAGCTGATGGCCATCTACTACCCAAGTCAGCACCTTTCCACGTGAGGCCGAGAGCCTGGAAACTGCTCTCTGGGACTCTGTCCCCACAGCAAGATCCTGAGAATATAGGTGCAGAGGCTGAGGCCCAGGAAAGCCCATGCCCAATCAAAGAGCTGAAGGGTGTCTCCAAGTTGGTGGCGTACATGAGGAGAAGGTTGGGATATGAGACAGAAGGGGAAGTTGGGGACAGATTGCAATGTGGTACCAAAGAGTCTGGACTTGACTGTGGAGATACCAGAGAACCAGCAAAGATTATTTTTATGTGCACGATACCGTGATAGAATAGTATAAACTCTTGTAGCCATTGTAGGGATTTGGTTATTCCTTCCCTCTCTTGGATAAATTAATGAATAATTCAGAATGCAAGTGAATCTAAGTCAATCGGCAATTTTAGAGCAGAGTATGAAGATTCCTGTCTTAGAACCATCTCTCATTTGGACTATTGAAAAAGCTTTTTGTAACTGGACACCTTGCTTCAGTCCTGCCTTTCTCACATTTGTCTTTCTTGCTGCTTCTCAGAGGTATCTCTAAAATGCTTGTCACATAATTGCTTAAAACCCTTCTGTAGCTCCCTGTGGTCTCCACACAATAAACCGGCATCTTAACCTAGGGATTCAGGTGATTCTGGTGACACAAACATTCATGATCTGGCGTCTTCTTACAGTAGTTTTTTGGGTTTGTTTTTTTGTTTGTTTGTTTGTTTGGTTTATGTAAACTACCTTAAGCTAATTGAAGCCAAAAAAAGGAAAATGTGTTATTAAGGAGAGGAGTGTCTCATGAACCTGGGGTGGAAGGACGCCATATCTCAGAAAGGGACAGGAATCTGAGGTGGAAGGTTGGGGAAGATTTCCGCCTTTCCCCTCTGCCTTGATGTCTTCTTCCCCCATCTCTTTCTGCCCAGCATCCTGGCTGGCTCCAGGATTGATGCAAGGAAAAGGGCAGGCTGGACACTCAAGAGAAATGACAATCTCTGGACTGACAAACTTAGCTTCAGAAAATTCTGCTCTGCGATTTCTGTATCTATGTCTTTGTCCCCCCCTCCCTTAATTTAAAAAATGTTTTTGATGAAAATACATTCTCATTGTAAAAAATGTTGAATTATATGTAAGCACACCAAAGAAAATTGCGTAATTTTTCACACGCCTTCCACTTCTTGCCCTTAGAGGTAACTACTGTTGGGTGGCAAGATTCTAGCCAATCTTTTTACATTTATATGCCTACGTATTTATACTACAAATATCTAATTTTGTTTTGTCCTATATGCAATTGTACCATATGTAATTTAATCCAGCTTGTTTCTTTTCACTTAATAATATATTTTGTAACTTTTTTGGTCAGTCTTTTCCTCAATTTCTTAGACATTTAAATTCTTTCGCAAATGTTCAACCTTGTCTCTGTGAACAAATAAATTTTAAAATGTGTGTTTCTGTACTTGATTCAGGAAAGAAGATTAGGGCTCCTCTACCTGGAGGTATAAACTCATGTATCTTTAGAGTCCAGAGAAAGATGGCAGAGGGAACACAAGGCCATATCCTTGGGACGCTTATAAATCTTGGTTAACCTTTACCCAACATTTCTTCTCAAGTTGCTTAATGTTTACTTTTTTAGTTGTTACAATTTTTGTCATCTGTTATCTCTTCAGTTAATCTTTCAAAGACCTGGACAACCTCAGTCCTCATATTTCTCACATTTGGATAATTTCAGGTTCCTACAAATCTCCAAGTTCCCATCATCTGGAAATCTCACAGGCCTGAATAATTACCTCTCTCAAGCTCTTCAGTCTAAATAATTGCCTCTCTTAGGAACCCCCAAATCTTCATCTGCTTGTCCCTGACTAGTATTCTCTAGGGCCTGGGTGACCTCGTCCTCCAGGACTCCCAAGACCTCAGACATCTGGAATATCTGAAGTGGGGGCCTATACACAGGAGGGGTCCTCAGGTAGTAATACCGCCTCTCTGTGTATTTGGGTCATTTTTGCCTTTTCCAAGTGCCTTAGACATTTCAGGCGGCTATAACAGAATACCATAGACTGGGTGACTTATAAACAACAGAAATTTATTTCTCACAGTTTTGGAGGCTGGAAGTCCAAGATCAGGGTACTAGCACTGTCAGGTTCTGGGGAGAGCCCTCTTCAGGACAGCAGACTGCCAAATTGTTGTATCCTCACATGGCAGAAAACACGAGAGCACTTTTATAAAGCCACTAATCCAATTCAGGAAGTCTCCACCCTCATTATGTAATCATTGCCAAAGACCCCCACCTCTTAATACCATCATAATAGTACTAGAATTTCACATCAGGTTTTTAACATACAAATTTGGGGGGGACACAAAAACACTCAGCCAATAACACCAGGATAAAAAAGAATGGAACTTGAGCAATGAGCTCTGATTTATCCCTTGTCTTCTCAAATACTTCTCTCTGTTGAATTTAAAGATATCTTATAGGAAGCCTGGCTCCTTCACCGGGTGGCAATATTTTATTTAGTCTATGCTCTATTGTCAGCTCGGCAGGTCTAGAAACTTGATATATTTATGACAACCTAGCTCACAGGAGATTGTTGCATAAAACAAAATGCCAATTTATTACACTTTAGCCACCACTATACTGCTTACTTAAATACAAATATAATCATTTTGGCTCCCCACTGCCTCTAGGTCCTGTAGGTTAGGTCAAACTCCTTGGCTTGGCATTCAAGGCCTTTATAATCTGGCTTTGAACCAACTTCGCAGTTGGTTCTCATATGTCATGCATGTACTACTTCTATGCCGTTCCCTTTGTCTAGAATGTCCTTCCTGACTCTTTACCAGGCAAAGTCCTTATTTTAATTAAAGGTCCAGATCAAATATTACCTTCTGTCAAAGACTTCTCTGACCAGCCGTGCCTCCACAGCAGGCTATATTAACTGCTCCCAGTTCAAGGCTCTTATGGCCCTTATCTTATTTGCGTATAACTCATATATACTCCTGCCTCCCTCTTCCATTGTGGAGTGAATCCCCTGAGGACCAGAACGCTATTCCACCTATCAAGGTAACCCAGAGGATAGCAGCATATTGACTAAACACAAGAATCTCAATAAATGTTGAACCAAATTGAACTTACACGTTTGTGTTTTCTGCAATTATTTCCTTTTATTTCCTAAGTTCTTATAAAAATTAATTTTGAAAATGTCAGCCTGTCTCAGCTGTCTTTAGAGGAAAGAAGGAAAAGGGCGCTTACTTATGCTGAGATGAGAAAAACATCCCGGGGGACCAAGGAAAGTGCTGTTGAAATACAACTGAGGGACCCCACAGGGAGGGGGAAATGCAGCAGGAAAAGCCAGACCAATTAGCAACTGTTACTTTGTACCAGGCAATTTCCTTTTGTTTGTTGTCTTTCCTCAAATCTGGAGATTTCTGGGCAATATAAATGGAAGGCCAGGCTCCCTTGTGCCCTCTCTGTGTAGGTTCTCCTCTGTGATTGTGTGCTGTCGGTGGAGGTCATCTTCCTGACTGAGACCTGTCTCAGGGTGGGATAAGAATAATCAAGACAAGAATGTTGGTTCATGGTTGCCCAACATCCTACCACCCTCCTTCCAGCGAATCTAAAGGTAAGTGTGCTAATGGGAGTGAACACAATAGATTTTGGGTGACCAGGAAATGGAGGTCTCTGGAGGAAGAAAAAGCAGCCAGAGGCATGGATCCAGCCTGACTTTTGTTCTGGTGTCTCCTAATCTCATTCCCACAGTGGCTCAGACCATACCTCTGCTTCCCCATCCTCCCTCCCCTACTGTGACTCCTCAGTCCTCTGCAAACTCTTTAGATCTGCTTCAGAGGGGGAGCTGGGAGCTGACTGTGGAGGAGAGCCCTAGACCAGGGTCCCCAGCCTTCCTTTATGATCTGTTTGGTGTTTACCAGTCCTCTATTCTTGAAGTCATTTGTGGCGCTCTCTGCCTTACTGAAGAAAAATGGATTTTGCCTCAATTCCTGATTCCTCTTTAAATATTTAGTTTAATCAGCACAGGCCCAAGTGCCGTTTCCATTTCCCTTGGTGCCTGGGAGCCACGCTGACACCAGCATCATAAATAATACATCTTATCCCAGCAACATGCCACTGGCTGGGAGTCACTCCATCCCTCAAGTCTCGAGGCCTGCCCTCTGCTGCAGCTGCTCTGGGAGAAGCTGGACTAGAACAGAGATGTCAGTCTTGAGCCTTGAAGGCTTTGCCTCAAAGCCACTCTTGAGGGAGGAATGGTAACAGGCAAGTAGTCCTTACTCCAGCTCAGATGGGAGGGGCCTTGTGGGGGGTGTGAGGGTCGGTGTGTGGGTGGGGCGGAGTGGGAGGAAGTAAGAATACCAAGGCAGCAGCGTTCAAACTGCCTTCAGGGTTGCTCTGACCTGGTGGAGAGACTTTAGGGCCCCGTAGAAAGATCCAACCTAGAGACTGTGTGAATATGGAACAGAAGGTGAGGACACCAGATAGGAGGAGGCAGCCAAGTTCAAGGGCAGAGAAATAGGAAGACTCCATGAAATGCTGGAACCTTCTCTCCTCCCTCTGCCTCTAGAAGTCTGGCTTCTAATATGGGCTCCACTCTCTGTTCCAAGAACACAGCCCGGATTTCACCCCATTACACCAGAAGCCTGGGGGAAAAGTCAGGGCTTCCAAGGGATGGACTCTATCTCCTATTATAGAAAGGAACCAATGACAGGATTTGGCTGGACAGGTCTTGGGCATCCTTTCAAAACCTCAAAAAGTTTACACTGCCTCCAGGTGCCTTCTCTTTGGAGCCAGCTCCTCAGTGCTCTGATCTGTGCAATTAAATGGAAAACATTGTGTTGGTTGCCACTAATGATACGGTCCTGGCCTGGCTTTGTGAAAGAAGTTCCTTGGGGCAGCTCTGTAATACTCGTGTTTTTTTCTTCCAGAACTTTGCAGAGATAAAAGGAGACATAAACAACGATTTATTTATCCAGGAGTTCAAAGTTTAGCTTTGAGTCCTCCAACATTTTCTGTCCTTTTTGAAATCAGGAGTGCAAATAAACTTCTCTGTCTCTTTGAAAGGGTAGCTGCTACAAACCTACAGATAAAAATTAAAGGAGCAAATTCTGGTCTCCATCCCTCTGTCTGGGGGCGTGTCATGAGCCTACCTGCCTGCCCTTGGAGTCATCCACACCGTAGACTATCTAGGGCCAGAACACTACGAATTTGTTTCGAGCTGCCTAGAACCTGGACAGTCAGGAACCACCAAAGGAAAGAGGCAAAAGGAGTTGGTCTCCAATGACCGGCACCTTGCCAAATCCAGTAGTTGATGTGTTGCTCTGGTTTGTCACAATTGGACACCTCCCTTTTTGACTGGGCTTCTGGGACCTGTATTTCTCTGGTTTTTCTCCTACCTCCCTCATTTCTTCTTCAATCTCCCTTTGTGGCTCTCCTCTTCCTGATCACTTCCTGATCGTGGCTGCCCATTAGAATCGCCTGAGGTGTTGTTGTTTTTTTCCAATTGAGAATCAGGGTCCACTCTATAATAATTAAATGAGGATCTCTGGTGGGAACCAGGTGTAGCCAGAGTACAGACCCAACTTCTGTTCTCAGGGCTGATTAGCCCCAGGGACTCAGGTTTCTGCCCTCTTCTTCATCTACACCCTCTCTGTGGTGATCTGACCAGTCCTGAGCTTCATGGCCTGTTCACACAGTGCTGACTCCAAAATTTGCATTTTTAGCCGGGGCCTCTGTGCTGAGCTCCAGAGCCCTGATCTAGTTGCCTATATAACACCTCCAAACAGATATTTAGAAGCATCTGGAATCAACATCCATTGATTTTGCCCTCTCATCTACATCTAATCCTTCAGCAAGAGCTGTTGGCTCTACCTTGAAAATATATCTCTATCGGCCATGACAGCTACCATTCTATTCCAAACCTTTGTTTCTCTCTCTTCCTTGGACTATGTTACCCTCCTAACTAATCTCCCTGTTTCCATTACCCACAGTCCATCCTCTGCACAGCAGCCTGTGATCTTTGTTGTTGTTTTTTTGGTGGTGGTGACGGGGCGGGGGGTTTCAGAAAACTTTATTTCAGGCCATGATATTACACATAGCATCACTTACAACGAAGAAACTTTTTTTTTAATATGAAAAAATGCTACAAGTAGCTCATACCCATGGAATTCACTTGTCTTCCCAAGTGCCCATTACCAAGATGCAGTTCACCTGAAAAGGTGAATGGCCCATGAAAAGCTATTACAGTACCGGGGGTGAGGGAGAACAATGGCCTACGTGATTAGGTGTTGCCCTATATGATTTGGTATAAGATTTTAAAAGGTGGCCAAGATATGTTGCCGTTTTTCCCATAGCCATTATGCATAGGTCTCAGAACTACAGATAGATTTGGAAGTGGTCTCTTTCACTATTATACCAAATGAAACATAAGAGTTTGGGTTTTCTATCACCATAAATTTTGGATTGATGATTTTGAATTCCTAGTGTCCAAAGGAAGCTTGATGCCACCAGAGAACACAATCACGCTTTTTGAATTAGAAGTCAAGACTGGCCCCTTTTTATATTCATGTTCCAACTGATCTTTTAAAAACATAAATGAGATCCCCATCACGCCCATGTTTAAAAGCTTCCAAAGACTTCTCATTACATTTAGAATAAACTCCAAACTCTTTACCATTGCCTACCAGGCCCTTCCTGATCTGGACCCAGCTCACCTCCCCGATCTCATTTCCTACCCACACTGGCCTTCCTAGGTCATGATCAGCTCAACTGAGTCTTGATTTGGGGAATTTGCACTTGCTGTTCCCTTTTCCTGGGGTGTTGCTCCCCAGATATCCCAGTGACTCATTCCATCCCATCATTTATGTCTCTTCAGTTCTTACCGTGACCAAGAGGACTTTCCTGACTACCATTGTCACTTTTTATTCCCTTATTCTGATTTACTTTCTCTAGAACATTTATCATTCTATGTAATATATCTACTGACTCATTTACTTGCTCATAATCTGTCTTCCCCACTAGACTCAATACATATTTGTTGAATGAAAAGGACATTTTTGAAGACAAGCTTTATATTCTTGGAGCCTCCCCTTCCCCACCATAGACACGTGGATTGAAATCTGAGGAACCAGAGTGCTTCCTGACAAAGGAACCCAATTAAGGGGTTAATTATGCACCATTATAATGGTAATCTACTGCTACTCCTGGGGATGTGTGATACCCTTCAGGATGCTGCCACTGGCCCTTTAGCTGAAGGGCATAACATCCAAGTGTTCTTTTAGCATGAAACCAACCATGTCAGCTAGAAGGAGAGAGAAACTGAGATAAGTTGAGCTCTGTCTTGAGGGTTTGAGACAGACTTAGATGGAGTGGTGCTGGGGCTCCTTCTTTCCCTGTGTATCTCTATTTTATTCTCTTATTGTTTCTGTGTCCCTTAGTCTCTGCTTTTAGTGCTCAGTGTTTTCTGGCTGAATCTATGTTTATCTAAAATTGAGGGGAGGATACCATCTGTATTAGTTTCCTAGAATTGCAGTAACAAATTACCACAAATTGATTCTCTCACAGTTCTGAAGGCCGGAAGTCAGAAATCAAGGTGTTATCAGGGTTGTTCCTTCTGGGGACACTGAGGGAGAATCAATTCCTTATCTGGTGTTTGCTGGAGATCCTTGGCATTCCTTGGCTTATAGCCGTATCACTCCAGTTTCTGCCTCCACCTTCACATGACCTTCTCTTCACTCTGCATCTTTTCTTTTGCCTCTTATGAGGTCACGTGTCATTGGAGTTAAGGCTCACCCTAATCCAGGATGATCTTCTCTCCAGATCCTTACTTAATTTTGTCTGCAAATACCCTTTTTCTAAATAAGGTCGCATTCACAGGTTCCAGGTAGGTATAGCTTTTGGGGGACCACCATTCAACCTACTACACCATCTTAGAGGCAAGAGAGAGAGGTAGGAAATAGTCAGATTTGCTGTTTCAAGCTGTGTCCTTTCCCTTCTCCTCCTGTTCTTTTCATCTTAACTCCTCCACCCCACCCGGGCTGCTTTTCTAGAACTGGGAGCAAAACCACCTCTGAGAAATTTGCTCCCTGGCCCTTGTGGGATCTTCAGCTTGGGACATTCTCCCTTGTCTTCAACCACCTGTCTCGGTCAGTGACTTGTGTGTCTCTCTGCCCATGCCCTGCATGTTTGCACATTTGGACCTAGACTCTGATCTTCTGAACCCAGACCTGCTAAACCTGTTTTCACCCAAGCTGAAGGACTCAAGGAACCTGCTTTTTCCCCTGGGGCCAGGGTTTGGCTTACTCCTTAGACAAGACAGGCTGGGCTCCGTGCTGATGGTAACACAGAAAAGGATATTTCCAGCCCGGATCTCTCTCTTAAGCTTCAGGCCTGTTCATCCATCTCTTTCCTAAAGAGGAAACATCTACCTGTTTCCAAAGGCATCTTGAACACAACCCATCCATCTAACACTGAACCTGTCAACTTTCTCCTTCCCCAACTTGCTTTTCCTCCCGTAATCTCTACTCACTAAATCGTACCTCTCTCCACCCAGTTGCTCATAACTTGGTACTACCTGTTCACTCCATGCCTCCCAAAGGCACCAGATCTTGAAGCTCCTACCTCCTAAATCTCTCTCAAACTCAGACCCTACTTCTCTCACATCCCACTGACCCTACCCTAGGTCAAGACCTCATCCCTTCTTACCAACCTCCCAGCTGATCTCCTGGCCTGGATTCTCTGCCCTCTGCACTCACTCTCTGCTGTAGCCTAGTCATTCCTATAAACACTGGCTGATATAGCCCTTCAGTACTTCCCACAGGATTCTGTTTCCTGCCCCACACTCTGTACTGCCCAACCATCTCTCAAATCCACAGCACTCCATAGACTAAAAAAAAAAGGAAGCACTAAGGTCAATTACATTAACCTTCTAGGGGTTCATCCCAGTCCCCACTGTGACTTCCAGTTCCTTTTCCACTACCTGGAGACGATGTTATCTCTTGAGAAGGAACCTCCTTGTGGATGCAACCAAATGGCTGAGCTAGCTCCTATTGGAAAGCATGAGGGAACCATGGAATCCTAAAACACACACTTCCAAAAAGTAAGACAGTCTGGGATTGGTCCTGGGTTTCCTCTTTTTAGCACAGGGGATCAATGGAAGGAGGAGTGTCATGACTGGAGAAGCTACTGTAGTTTCCTTTAGTGGCTCCCTTGCTTTGATTCTTGCTGTCACATATCTACCTTTCTCCTGGGATGCAATCATTCACCTTTAAAACCCAGGACCTTCTTGGAATAACTGAAACAGGCTAGCTGTTTTCCCAAAGAATTTTACTGTATAACAAAACAAGTTCATGAAAGAAAAAAAAAAGAAACAAATCACAGAAAACAAGCAAGATATAGCCCCTTATCTAAAGCCTGGCGTCTGGTTTCAGATTACTGTAATTACATTCTAGACCCCTAGGCTCTTTTCCTGAGTTCAATATCACAAAGCTCCCAGACTCTGTGGCCAGCCCCATCTTATTTTTTTTGCATGTATAAAAACTCCATCCTGAAGTTGAAACAAAAACCAACTCGCTGTCTCTCTATAGCTCTCTTGCAGTGTCCACTTTTCTTTAGCTAAATGGGACGGTGGAGACTGACATAGGGAAGTGTCCTCAGCTTTTAGGCAATCCCTTATCTGGTTCTTTAATCACATTAGTCATGCTAGGGAATTTTACCCATGGGAGGGCTGCATTTGCCCTGGGATTTCTGGCTTGGTCTGAGAGACACTTCTTCCTTTGTAATGAGGATGGCTGGATTAGAGAAAAGGGACCTAATAATTATGAAGCTGTTAATATGTGCCGAACACTTATATACAGAGGGTGCCCCAAAAATGTATACACATTATAAGAAAGGAAAAAACTGTATTAAAATTGTAATACTCAATATATACCGATAACAAAAGATGAGTACAAATAACGTGTATACCTGTTTTTGGGACCCCCGGTGTTTAATGTTTGCACAAGCCTTTGCTGTAGGTGTCAGTCACTATCCATATTTTGTAGAGTTTGAGGCTCAGGGGGGTTAAGTAACTAGTTCAAGGTCTTAAAGCTAAACAGCCAAACTAAGAGTGAAGTTTGGGCTGGTTGATGACAAGTGTGTGATCTGAACCATGCAGCATAAGGAGGCAGAGGTGCCTTTGCTTTCTTCTTGCTTTCTTTGTCCAATGGGAGCTGTTCTTTTAGTCTATAAACATTTGCTGAACTCCCTTATTGCATATCTCTTTGGTATTAAGAGGTATAAAAGTGTCATAGACAAAGTCCTTGCATTCAACTCTGCACCCGGTTCTCTAACTATATCAAGCCCATAATTCTCTGGCGCATATTCTTTCAGATATTGAGTACTTACTACATAGAAGACACTGGCCGAGGAGCTTGAGGTGGAAGAGGCTAACTACGCAGAATCTAGACG
Organism: Rhinolophus ferrumequinum; assembly: GCF_004115265.2. Lineage (NCBI taxonomy): Eukaryota > Metazoa > Chordata > Mammalia > Chiroptera > Rhinolophidae > Rhinolophus > Rhinolophus ferrumequinum. The sequence goes on along the minus strand of NC_046296.1, from coordinate 42,208,340 downwards.
AAGGAAAGGGCCCGGGTTCTGTCACCATCGCTACCTCCTGCTCTTCGCCACCAAGTCTCTGAGGCTTTTGGTTGGGGTGGGGGACGGCTTCTGGATAAGGTTGTTCCTAAGGGGAGGAGGTTGGTATCGGTGGTATGGGGGGAGGGAGTTTTCTTGGCACCTTTTGTCCATTTATTGAAGTTAGTACAGTCATGACAAACACCTGGAAAGGATGCACAAAGCTGGGGAAATGAGACAGGCAGACAAGGGACTAACAGAAATGCAGGAATACTTTGATGGGGAGAAATTGCTCATTTATTTAAAACTAATAGGAAAACCCCTTAAAGCTTGTGATCTATGTTTTTTGCACTTTATGGATTCCAGGTAGCCTTTTTACTTGGAGAAAGGCTTCCTGGGTTAGAGAATTCTAGGCCAGAGGAAAGGGCTGTATTATAATCCCAATATCATTGCCAGTTTACTGGATGACTCCAGGTGAATTATTCAGCCTACTTATATGTCAGCTTAGAAATGCAGTGATGTCAGGTAAGTCACAACAGATCCTACCTGTTTTTGGTAGGATCTCAAATAAATGGATTTTAATAAATAACAACTACGCAGTGTGCATAAAAGAACACTTTTGCTTTTTTCTCTGGGTCAAAATAGCTGACCCAGGCTCACAATTTGACACATAGTGTAAAACCCTTGGGAATCTGAAACTTCCCGGAGTTAAAAAAAAAAAAAAAAAAGCAACGAACACCTGTTATTTGCATGGTGCTCTATGCAGAGTGGTTTACAAAGCATTTTCAGGTATCTTCACAACTGATCCTCACCCGACCTATGAGGTGGAATTAGTATCCTTATTTTATTAGAAGGTGAGAAATCTTGGGCCATAGTCAATAAAGTTAATTCAGGCAAAGGTGCTTTATTTTATTTTATTTTTTTACTTTGCCTCAGCTAGCTAGAAAATTATTTTTTTCATCTCAATAATTTGCAATAATGGACCGTCACAAATGCCATCACCAGACAAACAAAACACAGTCTTCTTTTCTGGGGACATCTCCCATCCCTGCGCAGACCCCAAACTCAGAGTCAACAACGCATAGCTGTAAATCACCAGAAACTTCACACAATCCACCACAGTAAGGGATCATCTTCATGTTTATTATACAGCAATGCCTGGGAGTAGTTTGGAATGGATTGGCTTCTCTAAAGAAAGCTGTTTGTGCTCATGTGGGGGATAGCCAGCTACGATTCAACTCTTATTTGGTTTTTGATTTCTGTGAGGATATGAAGGATGAGAAAACAGGGATTGTCTAGAGAATTAGCATGGGAAAATAATAACTATGTAAAAGCTTTAGGCACACAACTAAGTTAACTCCAACAATCAACGGCAAGCTGATTGACACTGTCCCCTCCTTTGAGGGTGCTGGTGAAGAACTGTAGAGCTCTGCTCCCCTGTGAACAAAGGAACGCCCTCCCCCCCATCCTCTTCTCCCAGCAGGGCAGCTCTGTATACAGGGGCTGTCTAGAGGCAAGTCTTCCCGATGTGGGTTCTGTTCAGCCCAGTTTTGGGGTGAACGTTGATAGACCTGCCACTGCAGTTAGGGTGGACTTGGGAGGGAGCCAGCTTTTCTAGCCTTGTCCACAGCTGGGTCTCTGCCTGGGGAAGCTGGCAGCACCTGGTGTCCTTCTGGCCCTAGGGCCTACAAGCTCCAGGCCCGCCGCATTAACATCCGCACAAGGAAGGCGCCCTGCCGCGTGCACTTATTTGCATCCAAGTGTTTGCTTCGAGACAGGAACTCACGTGCTCGAGGTCACATTTACTGGGGCTCCCAAGGACGGAAGCAGAGGGGAAGACTGTCTAAGGGTGGGCAGGTGACAGGGTACACTGGGTGGGGCGATAGGGGCTCTGGGGAGGCTGAGCCCTTGCCCCCAGCCCAATTCTCCAATGGCCCCTCGTCTGCATTTGCGAGTGCAAGCCTCCTCCTAAGTCAGGACTCTTGCCCTAGGATCCTCTACTTTCATCAAGACCCCCCAAACCGGACCCCTCCCCAATTCCCTGCTGGCCCGGCTGCGCTCCGACCTCCCCTGGCCCGGCCCACTTGGCCTCGCTTGCCCGAGGCTGGGGGCGGGCACCTGCCCCCACCCGTCGGCGTCCCCTCCCCTTCACTTCCCCCTCCCCTCGTTCCCTCCTTCCCCTCCCCCCCGTGGCGAGGCGGCGGCGGCGGCGGAGGCGGCGGCGGACTAGGCTGAGGCGGCGGCGGCAGCAGCGGCGGCGGGCGGGGCTCGGCTCGGGCTCCGCGGGCGGGCGGGCGGACATGGCGGCCAACATGTACCGGGTCGGAGGTAGGAAGGCTCGGCCCGACCCGGCCCGTCTGGGAGCGGGTTCCGGGAATGGGGGGTCGGGGCGAGTTCACCCTAACCGCTGGGAGCCACGGGCGCCCGGACTGAGGGCGCAGGGGGTTAGGGGGCGCCGGGGCCCGCAGAGGGGGCCGGGGCTCCCCACCCTACCCCCTCCCCTTCCTCTACCCCCTCCCCCCACCGTGGCTCGCGAGGGGCCTAGGCCCACCTCCCCCACCCGCCCAGTGTTTCAGGGCCGGGCCTGTACTTGGGGGTGTGAATTATCAGACGCCCCCTCCAAGAACTCCCATGGGGGTATGGGCCGTCGAGCCCCCTAATAGGGTGGTCTCTCCTCGCGTGCCTTCTAGGCTGTAGGGGTTGGAGGGGTGGGGACATCCCCCCATCTTCTACTTCTCTTCAGTGGGGTGGGGGTGGGGGCGATGGGGGCCCAGCCGGGGTCACAGCTGGACAGGCCTGTTAGCAGGGACAGGGCCCTGCACCTCTCCTTCCTCACACCCTCCGTTTCTTGTCCTGCTCCCCAAGAATGGAGCTTAGTGGGGCCAGGGCACCGCAGCCAGAGGTGGGGAGGTGAGCTCTGCCTGGACGTTTGCTGTCCTGTCTGCCTCCTTCCCAGCCTTCTGCAGAAGAGAGAAATAAGGTCAAACAAACTTTCTCCCTACTCACGACGCCCTCCTCCCTCTTTCCTGGTAAAATAATAATTCAGATAAGTGGTGTGTTTGTGTGTGAGACTTGCTTGTGCTTCTGTGCTCATTAGCTGAACTCCTGATGGATGGTGTTGGGAATGGCCTGGCTAAATGAGGCCACTTTGCAGAAAAGAGACAGGAAAGAGCCACTAAGATAGACAATAACAATGCAGTCCAGCCTCTCAAATAAACACACAGTGGGAAATTTCCAGTGAGCCTATTAAATGAGAGGAAAAGCCACACTTGAAAATTTTTATTCTTTTTTTGTTGAAAGGCTTCAGCAATTTTTTATAACAAGACCCTAAGTGGATCTGGATTACTTATAGTAAAAGGTGATAAAAAAGACTGATCCTACCTCGGAGAGCTCTGTCTCTCAGAAAGTGACATCCACTCTTCTCCGTTTTTCCCCCTTATCGTCCTAGCTAGAGCTATGGAAAAGTTTTGTCAGTGTGCTTCCTCTTACCTGCTCTGCTCACCTGATTGTTTGTTTATTTTTTGTTTAAGTTGATTGAAATGTACTTTGGGCTGCTGGGCCTTTCAGGATGCTTGGAATTTGTCTTAGATCGATAGTTTTATGTGAGAAGCATATTCCAGGGCAAATTGGATTAGAGGGAAAAGATGTTGAAGCAGTTATAGTATGAAAGACACATGGTTTAGTCATCCCTGACTATTCAATGATGACAAGAGGTGTTGTTTTGTTTTGTTACAAAAGAAATGACATGTGTGGGACAAGAGTGTAGGAGAACTTGATAAAACATTAATTGAAATGAAAATGCAGGAATATAAGGGTCTGTGAATTTGTAGGCACATGAGAATACATTGAGGTTGCATTACTAAGTTTGCTTTTACCAGGGAATGAATTACATGCTTCATTTTGAGTGTGAATTGCCTAACATAGAAAGTCATAGATTGACAAATGTGAACTTTCTGTTGAAAAGATTAAGCTCTTTCTTTAATTACAGATTACGTGTACTTTGAGAATTCCTCCAGCAACCCGTACCTAATCAGGAGGATAGAAGAACTCAACAAGGTATACACTTGGTGTTCTTGATTCTAATATTAAAAAATAATTGTTTTCTATTGAAGGTAATTGGGTAAAGGGCATAAGAGGTGATTTTACTTTCAGTCCCAGACTCTTTGAAAGTAGAGATTTCACATTAGAGAGCTATTAGGGATTCTGAATATTCTTTTGCTTTTTCTAATTACCTCTGATATTAAATGTTATTGAACATTTAATATCTGCAGATTTCTTCAAATTGCTTAGAACCTCTCAAGAGTAAGTCACTCCTCTAACTCAGTCCCTTTTTATATATAGAGTCATAATTCGTATTTCTACCTTTTTAGTGAATTAATTTTTTCCTCCTCTAGCTTTGGAAGAAGGACACTAGGAAATAGAATGTTGAAGGGAATTTGTAAAATTCTGGGCTAGGCTAACTAATAAGAATCCGGTTTTGTACTTTAGGCCCAAGTAGCTTTGTACCTTAGGCCAAATAAAACTTTTACGTGAAGGTTTGTCCCTGATCACAGGTGTCTAGGACATCAGAAGCATTATGACTGTTTGCAGTAGATGAGCTTTCACAACAGAGGCACACGAAAACAATCAAACTACACAAACCATAGATTTCAGATGATGCTCTGGTTTCCTCCAAATCACTTGAAGGGTTAGTTATGTAGCTTATGAGAATTCATAGTGTTAAAATGTTTGGGGCTGTCTGCTGATACTTTTCCCCCAAAATACCATCCTGGAGAGTGAGTTCTGAGTCCCAGGAAGCCAGATCTGGCCACAGGCATTTCTAGCTTACCAGCCTGGAGGTCTTGGTTTGCTTCTGGGATTACCGTAGAAGCCTCGCATTTTGAAAACTTCTGTAGTGTTTGAGACCACCACCAAATGAAGACGCTGGGCTGGAAGTGTCCCTCTTTGACTTCCCCGCTTGCTGCTTTCCACCTCACTCATTTGTGTCCAAGCACAGTAGACGGTGCTGTTTCTCACATGTCCACTGTGGGATTGATTAATTGTTACCATTCCCCTGTACCTTGCTCTTTTTTTGGTATCTTTTATCACCTTCAAATATATTTAATTATGTTTATTTTCATTGCCTGTTTTCCCAAATAGAATGTAAGCTCTCTGCGTGTAATGATCTTTTCTGTTCATTAATGCATCCCAAGTGTCTTAGAATAGTGACTGGCATATAGTTACGGCATTCAGTAAATATTTGTTGAATTAGTGGATTTCTTAAATGTCTGATATTAATACCTGTGCATAGTTTTCCTGTTTATGAAGTATTTTGATTGATTAATTTTGTAGATATTTCTGAGGACATTTCTGCCACTTGCCAGGCACTTTTAGATAGGCACTTTTAGGAATTCATGGGTGAACAAAAATAGGTCCAGTTGTGGAGTCAGACATCATCCAAAGAATCCCACAAGTAGAAGGAAAATTGCAGCTGTGCTAAATTTACAAACATCAGAGCATGATGTTCTGAAAGCATGTAATCTGGGGATTCACATTTGTTAACTTTTTTGAGCCTCACAATAACCTTAGACCTTTAAGGTAGATGTATTATGAATTGTAGTCATGAGGCACACAGTGGTTTAGTGACTGGGTTACACATTGAGCTTAGACTTGGATCATTTCACACTCCTTTACCATTATATTACCATCACTTCAAAAGTACCCCCACTCCCCACACCAGTCCTTACCTTCTCTCTGCCCTTCTGCTTTCAGTACAGAGTCATTAATATAATCATGGTCCTTTGGGGGCTGGGGATGACTGAACTGTGAGAAGTGGAATTTCAGGGAATGGCAGTTTGCCTGGATGGAGTACTGGTAAACAGGAACTGAGATTGGCTAAGTAAATACTAAATATTTACATTGGGTCTTTATTTAGAAAGAATGTGAAAAAAATATTTTAAATAAGTGATTAAACAAATATTTATTGAGCACCTATTATGTACTAGGCACTATATTAGGTTTAGGATACAACAGAGAACAATATGGACATGGTCTTCGCACACATTCTACGTTCTCATGAAAGAGACGAGACGAGGAAGACCCATGAAAAGATAAGAGGCATAAAGAAAATAGTGAAAACTTCTAAGAAGGAAATAAGCAAGAACTTTGACAAAAGGAATAAAAAAAGTCACCTCCTTTGAATAGGGAAAGAAAAGACTTCAAGGATGTTGAAGTTGAGGCCTATAGTATGAGGGAAGTAGCCGTGGGAGAGAGGCCACAATAGTGTTCCACAGGGCGGCCGGATGGCTCAGTTGGTTAGAGCGCGAGCTCTCAACAACAAGGTTGCTGGTTCAATGCCCGCATGGGATGGTGGGCTGTGCCCCCTGCAACTAAAGATTGAAAACGGTGACTGAACTTGGAGCTGAGTTGCGCCCTCCACAACTAGATTGAAAGACAACTGCTTGGAGCTGATGGGCCCTGGAGAAACACACTGTCCCCCAATACTCCCCAATAAAATTTATATTAAAAAAAAGAGTGTTCCAGAAAGGCCTTGAAAAGATCTGAGGTCAAGTTGGCAAAGTGGATTAGAAAATCCAAATAATTCTTTTAAGAACACTTGGTATATAAGTGGTAAGCAAGGAGAAGAAAAGATGTTATTAATTATCTTCTAAATAGAAAATTTTTTAAGCCAAATTCTTAGGATAAGCTGTCAATCACCATTGTTACAGAAAATTCACTTTTATGGGATGGCGCCTGGTTTTTAAAAAAATCCTATTTGAAATGTTACTTGCTTAGTTTGAAATCTGGACTACAGTATTTCTTTTTTAATTTCAGTAATATATTTTAGTCTCAATTTTTTCCGGAAAAGTTTTGGGAACTTTTAGGTGTAAAACTAAATACCAGTTGATGAATACAGGTAATATTTTTTATCTTATAGTCCCTCTTTTCCTCTCCTAATTTGTTCTCAGATATAGTGAAGATGATTTTTTGGAAGAAGAATATAAGGTTAAAATAGTAAACAACTTGGCAAATTTTATTTAGTCACTATCTAGGTTGGGTGTTGCTCTTGTTTCTAAAGATTGAGTGCCTATATGTTGAAAGAAATCTCTGCACATAATAATGAAGATGTAGTCTCAGGAAGTTTTGGAAGTTATGCTTGTGGATAAATTAGCATGTTATTTGCTATTGGGTTTTTTTGTTTGTATATTGTATAATTTATCTGTATCTTCCTATTCTATGTATTTTACTAGTCTTCTGACTTGCTCTGAGCTTCATTTTAATGTTTAGGGTCTTATTTTCTTAGTGGAGGGAAGGGAGTCACTAACTTCTTTGACCATCTGATGAGTCCTCCCTCCCATCTACATTTGCACATACAAGATTTTGCACATAATTTCAGGAGATTCCCTCAAAGCCCTTTTCATGGAACCCAAGTTAAGACTCCTCCTGCCATTTAGGAGCTTTTGGGAACTAAGGACAGAAATTGAGTAAGTCCCTTTCCACTCGTTCTTTGGGTAAACCATGGACTTTCCGAAATGGAAAGTGGTTTTTTTTTTTTAATATTTTTTTAAATAATGTATTTTCTAAGTCTGGGATAGAAACAGACATGAGTATGAGGTTAACTAAAATGATTTTAGAGCTTAAGAAAAGCCTCTTATTGCTAGAGGTTATTTTAGTAAACGTGTTTGACAGAACAGAGATTTAAGAGGCTGCAAACTAAATGGAGAAAAGAACCCAGGAAAAACATTCATGTTCATTGTGGGTTCTTCTTTATTCATGTCCCCATTTTTCCCACCTGTGAGTTTTTGCTCAGGGCATTCCTTTTTCTTAGACTAAGTCCTCCCGGCTTCACCTGTTGGACTCCTTTCTTTCTTTCCTAGCCACTCCAGTTCCTACTTTATGAAGCTTTTTTCTACCCTTCCCCCAACAGGTTGTACTTCCTGCCTCCAAGAGTGAGAAGTGGAGTCTGGAAGGGAAAGGGGGAAGTAAAGGAAAATAGTGCTGGGAATATTGTCAGGGATATTTTACCGTTATGCATTAGTTGTGGGGAACCCGTGAAGGTTTCTGGTCAGGTGAGGGACAAGATTACACCTGGGTTTTGGAAGGGTGGAGAGGAGATGACATGTGACCAGGCATCCTTGCCAGAGTGGGGGCTCAGGGAGGGCAGGCACCATGTATTTGCAGTGCTTAGCTCAGTGCTTGGGCACATAGGAAGGGTTCAAAAGAAATTTGGTGAATAACCAAAGGGTGGTGGTGGGATGGGCGCGTGGAATACATATACCAAATATTTAACCTATCTTAGAGCAGTGCTTTTTAAACTTTTCCTGGTGAAGGATTTTTAAGAATTTTCACTATCTAAGACTGCTTTTGTAAAATTAAAAAAGGTAGAAAAATGAAATTTAAAATATTCTTATAAACATACAAGCCCCATTTTTCATTGTTAGGTTCAATAGTATAAAACTTAACTTTCAAATACTATAATACTCTTACTCTCAATTCTGCACTTTCGCTACAATCACTGTTGTGGATTGGGCTTTGGACCACAATTTGAGTAGTTTAGCTTTAGAGGGCTGTCTGAGGTTGTGTGTGTGTGTGGGGGGGTGGGGTGGGGTGGTGTGTGTGTTGTAGAGGCATACTATAGTTGTAAACTACCTCATTCATGGCCAAGTGTATGCACAGTTCAAGAAGAGAATATTTATTTTGAACTATGGCCCTCCACCCCAAGCAGGTTTAAATAAGAATTTATTTATTTTTATTTTTAAGGAGGGTGCAGCTCACAGTGGCCCATGTGGGGATTGAACTGGCAACCTCGGTGTTATTAGCACCATGCTTTAACCAACTGAGCTAACCGGCCACCCCTAAGTAAGAATTTAATTAGCTTGTAGAGTTTCCCTGTGGAAGGAACTCACTAGTGAGGCAGAAAAAGGATGCCTTGAAACTCTTGCTTTGGGTTTTCAACATATTTCTGTGTCAAGAAGACAATGATAAAGAGCTTATAATTGAAGTCATTGATAGATTTTACTTATATGGAAATACTGGCCTGTTCTTTTTGCAGATAGTTGGATCATTATTTCTGGAGGATGTATTTGATCACAATATTGTGAAATATAGAAAGAAGCACTTTGGTTAGGATTTAATATTATTTCAATTTTAAGGGGCAATATTTCTACAAGATGATTTTACACTCTAAAACACACTAAACTTCATAAAATTGACAAATTTACTGTAGCACATATACTTATTTCTTTATATTTGAATATATCTGCATTTGAATATATCTGCCCAGAAAAATTTTGAAAAGTCGTTTTCAATGTGTTTGAAATTGGAAATCACAATAGCATTTTTATTGTACTGTGTGTTTTTATAAGGAACTTTGTAATGAATGATTGACCTTCTTGAAAGCTCTCAGAATTCATAAAGGAGAGTTGGAGCCTGGGCCCAAGCTGCAGTAAATTACAACCTAACTGAATATTGATTTTATTCTAGACTGTAGTCAGAAAGAAATAAGAGCATCAGTGTTCATAACTTAAGGTTTTTAATACTTTCATATTTGAAGGTAAAGTAAGTACTCCTAAGATTATTGGCTATTATGGATTCATAGACTCCCTTGGGCTGGAGAATGCTTTTCCAGGTCATCTGGTCCCTTCTGCTGCACCACACCTACAGAGATCTGCACCGTCAGTCCAATATGGGGGTGGTCAGGAGAGGGCTGGATGATTCTTCTCTTAACCTGCACCTCTGGGAGTGGGTTTGGAGGAGATATGTTTAACAGTCTTAAATAAGTTCTTTTGTGGCTGTTGAAGTTTTTGGGATTAGTTCTTTAAGGCTAATGAGATTTAACCATGTCTGGCGTTAGTTATTAAAAGGGTCTGATCACTTTAGTGTAATTGATGCCAGTAAGTTATTTTATGTTGAACATTTCAGTTTCACTTGGAACCTGAACAACTGCTGCTCATCCTTATTTGAGTATTTTAGCTCTCTGATTATCCTGCCGTTGTGGTTTGCACAGTGTAAATGCGAGTGACATTATAATTGTGCTGTATCTAGTTTTGTTTTATAAATTATTTGAATCTAATATTCAGTACAGATGACTTTTATTTTTCTTATTTTTTAGACTGCGACTGGCAATGTGGAAGCAAAAGTAGTGTGCTTTTATAGACGACGAGATATTTCCAACACGCTTATAATGCTTGCAGACAAGCATGCTAGTAAGTTCATTGTTGTTGTTGTTTTTTGGATTACCAAAAAAATGTTTTAAGTCTTTCGTTTTCCATGATGTGAGAAAAAATACTTTTTTGTTACCTGTAGCTTTTTACTTTCCCATTTGTATTCCTCTAGTTTAAATGGGAGTAATTTTTTGGGTAGTGCTTGGTGTTATAGTATATATATTTTTTTAGGTTACATCATATGTTTATTAATTAGTCAAAATGCTGAAATAGAAGTCTTTGCAAGTCGGATTTAGCAGACAACTAGGGCAGTGTTTTGCCATCTCCTATTTTCGATGGTGGTTTGAGGATACACATATGAGGAAATTTATACTTCACTGGTAATTTTTTGGAGGACTTCTTTCCCTTTCTAAACAACTGGGCAATGTTTACATTTAAAAAATTCTGAATATTATATGTTGATAGTATTAGTATGTATGAAAAAATTGCTATGAAAAGAAGTGCAAAGTGATATTTAGATATGAATTCTTATAGATGGTAACTCTGAGCACTTCTTTGTAATGTAATCTTTATTTTTTATTTTGTTCAATCAACAGCTTTGACATATTTTAGCACCTTTGACTATTTTTTGAAACAACAATCATAAAGTGATTTAAATCTTAAGAATGAAGGAATATGTGGATTATAAGTACTCTATCTTGAAAGCTATTTTCATCCTGTGAAATACAAAAGGCCAGGATCATGCGTGTGTGTATTTTTCAGTTTGATACTGTGATCTGTAATAGTTTGGTGTTGGGCATCCTGAGGCTTTAGAAATCATTTGGTAATGGGTGAAAGGGAGGCTATTGTGTGCACAGATTGATCTGCGTCTGCTTGAGCAATCTTTCCCCATGTGTTGCCAGTTTAACCAGGTTGTCTTGTGAGTTAAATTCTTACTGTATATTCTGCTATATAGTTCATAGTGTTTTTCAATTTCTTTCTGTTTTTGTCTAGGAAGCATTCATCGTGATATGGGTTGTTGTATAATACTTAAAAATTATATATCGACAGATTCAGGGCATTCATATTTGTCCGTCATGTATGAGACCCAAATAAATCATTTTTTAAAATGACATACTAATCAGTTATTTTAACCATAGCCAAAATCTATAAATTTAATGTGTTGTGAAAGCGTCTGTGCAGAATTATTTGGATTTTATCACTGTTAACAACATAAACTTAAGAAATATAAAATGTCTCATTTATATTCCTAAACTTTTGGATTTAATTTAGTTTCTAATGTAGCTTCTAAAGTTGTTGCTGCAAAGGTAGTGAGTGTAAAGATTGTCAGGGGATCTGCTGAGGTTTTAAGAGAGGGTCAATAGAGAGAGTGTCCTATGTTAGAAAGATTTCAAATCTGGAGTCCTGGGTGTGGGTGACACTTAATTTTCCTGAGCCTTAGTTTATCCATTTAAGAAACTTTTCGTTATGGATTCCTTTAAAGTTTTTACTACAGAATATTTCAGACATATAAAAGTGCAGAGAATAGTATAATATACTTGATGTTTCCATTACTCTGCTTTAACAGTTAACAATACATGACCAAGTGATTAATCTAGACCCCTACTCACTTGTCCTATTATTTTGAAGCTCATCAGAGAAAGCTTACCATTTCATTTGTAAATATTTCAGTATGTATTTCTAAAAGATAATGGCATCATTCAAACTCAGAGTGCCAAGAATATACAAGGAACTCCCATATGCCCTTTACCTAGATTCTGCATTTAACATTTTGTTCTATTGACTTTATCATTCTTTATATATATTTATATGTATAAATATGCATATTTTTTCCTGAACAATTTAAGAATAAGTTGGAGACATAAGTGAGTTTTTCCTACATACAAGGAAATTCTTTTACATATAACCACAGTATAGTAAACAAGTCAAGAAACCTAATATTTACTCAAAACTATTCTCATTCACAGTTTTTATTCAGATTTCATGTCCCAATAGTGTTCTTTATAGCTATGTATTTTTTCCTTAGTCTAGAATAAAATCCAGGCTTATACACTGTATTTTATTGTCACAGCTTCTTTATAAGAAACCAGTTCCTCAGTCTTTGTTTTTTTGACCTTAACCTTTTTGAAGAAAACCTGCCAGTTATTTTGTGGAGTATGGCTCAAATTGTGTCTAATGTTTCCTCATGGTTAGATTCAGGTTATGTGTTTTTGTAGGTATGCCACAGAAGTGACGATGTGTTCTCAGTGCATTGTGTTAGGAGGCATATAATTGGGTTTGTCCCAATATTGGCAATGTTATGTTTTTGATGACTTGGTTAAGGTGGTGTCCCTTTGTCTTTTCTAAGTTATTTTGGGGGAAACACTTGGCAACTATATAAATATCTTTTTCTTGGTCAAACTTTAACCTACTTGTTTTAGCATCCATTAATCATTTAGGATTCTGTAAACATTAGTCTCATTAATATCTAGTTAGTTGTCACATTTCTCCTCTTATGATATTTTTTCTTTTTTATAGTTTGTTTAAAATGGGATCCAAATAAGGTTAATAGATTACGATTGCTTGATAGGACTCTTAAGTCCCTGTTTTTCCCCCATGACCATCCATTTTTAAAAATTGAGATACATTCAGATAGCATAAAATCTTTTTTTTCAGTTTCAGGTGTACAAAACAATGCAATAGTTAGACATTTCACCCCTCACAAAGAGATAACCCCCTCCCCCAATCTATTGCCCCTCTGACATCATATATATCTATTACAATTCCATTGACTATTCCCTATGCTATACTCCATATCCATAATACGTATATATAATATATATATGTATTATACATATATACATATATATATAAATGTATATAATAAATTACAGTTGACATACAATATTATGCAGCTTCAGCTTCAGGTGTACAGTGCAGTGGTCAAGCATTTACACCGTCCATGAAGTGGTCTCCCTAATAAGACATGTGCCCATCTGACAGCCTACAAAATCTTTGGATATTCCCCAAACTGTCTTTCATGTCCCCGTGGCCATCTTGTGGTTACCCATTTATGCTAATTCCTTCTCCTTCTCCCTCATCTCCACCCCCCGCCCTTCTAGCAACCATCAGTTTTTCCTCTATATCTCTGAGACTATTTCTGTTTACTTTGCTCATTGATTCAGTTCTTTGGATTCCACATAGACGTGAGATCATACGGTATTTGTCTTTCTCCGACTGACTTAGTTCACTTAGCATAATGTTCTCTCTAGGCTCATCCATATCGTTGCAAATGGTAAGATTTCATTCTTCTTTATAGATGAGTAATACTCCATTGTATAAATGTACCAGTTTCTTACTCCAGTCATTTACTGATGGGCATTTCGGTTGTTCCCAAATTTGGGCTATTGTAAATAGCGCTGCAATAAACATAGGGGTGTATATATTTTTTCGAATTAACGTCTTGGATTTCTCTGAATAGATACCTAAGAGTGGCATTGCTGGGTCATAAGGTAGTTCCATTTCTAGTTTTTTGTTTTATGGAACAGGTAGCTCCATACTGTTTTCCGTAGGGTCTACACCAATCTGCAATCCCACCAGCAGTGTGCGAGGGTTCCCTTTTCTCCACAACCTCGCCAGCACTTGTTGTTTGTTATTTATTGATGATAGCCGTTCTGACCAGACTGAGGTGGTATCTCATTGTGGTTTTTATTTGCATTTCTCTAATGATTAGTGAGGTTGAGCATTTTTTCATACGTCTATTGGCCATCTGTACGTCCTCTTTGGAAAAGTGTGTCTCCATGTCCTCTGCCCATTTTTTAATTGGGTTGCTTGCTTTTTTGGTGTTGAGCTGAATGAGTGTTTTATAATTTTTGGATATTAACCCATTATCAGATGTATCATAGACAAATATCTTCTCCCATTCAGTAGGATGCCTTTTTGTTTTATTGATGGTTTCCTTTGCTGTGAACAAACTTTTAAGGTTGATATAATCCCATATGCTTATTTTTTCTTTTACTTCCCTTGCCCGAGGGGATATATCAGTAATAACGTTACTCAGGGTAATGTCTGCACATTTACTCCCTGTATTTTCTTCTAGGAGTTTTATGGTTTCGGGTCTTACATTTAAGTCTTTAATCCATTTTGAATTTGTTCTCGTATATGGCGTAAATGGTGGTCCAATTTCATTTTTTTGCATGTATCTTCTTTTAAAGTGCATAATTTAGTGGTTTTTAGTATACTCACAAAGCTATATAACCAGCACCACTATTTAATTTGAGAATATTTTCATCATCCCCAAAAGAAACCAGTTACTCCCCATCCCCCCATTCTCTCAGCCTCTGGCAACAGCTGTTCTACTTTCTGTCTCTATGGATTTGCTTATTCTGGACTTTTCATATAAGTGGAATCATACAATATGTGTTTTTCTGTGTCTGGCTTTTTTTTGTTTTTCTGTGTTCTTGACATTTCATGTAAATGGAACCATACAATATGTTTTTCTGTGTCTGGCTTTTTGTTGTTGTTGTTGTTAGCATAATGTTTTTAAAGGTTCTTCCACGTTATAGCATGAATCCCTTTGTTCCTGTTTATAGCTGAATGATATACCATTGGATGGATATACCACATTTTATCTATTATTCATCAGTTAATGGGCGTTTGCATTGTTTCCCACTTTCTGATTATTATGAATAATACTGTTGTGAACATTCATGTACAAGTTTTGGTGTAGACATTACTAAGTCTTTTAATCTGTAGATACACATTCATTCATATCCTCTCCTTCGCCCTCCCCTCCCCTCCCCCTGCCTCCTCTCCCTTCCCTCTTAATATTTTGTTGAAGATACCAGGTCACGCATCCTGTAGAGTTTCCTCTGGTCTGGAGTTTGTTGATTGCATCTCCGTTGTGTCCTTTACCAAGTTTCTCTGTAGATGAATAGTTAGATCCAGATTTTAGAGGATCTAATCCCGGATTTGTTTTTTTTGGGGGGGGTTGGTTAGGAGGTGTAGGATTACTTCATAGGTAATACTGTGTTCTTCATGTACTACTTCATTATGTCTGTAATGTATTGTTTTCTGTCTTTTAACATTTTACTTTGAAATAATTTTAGATTTGTAGAAAAATTATTGAAAATATTACCAAAAATTCCCATATGCCCTTCACCCAGATTTCTCAAATGTTAAGATTTTGCTATATAAGAATTATTCTGTCTGTGTACATATTGTTAGTATTTTTGAACCATTTCAAAGTACACTGCAGACCTATTTCTCCTAGGCCCTAAAGATACTCCAGTGAATATAGTTTAAGAACAAGAACATTCTCTTATCTAACTTCAGCATTATGATACTATATAGGCTTATTCAGCATTTTTTTGGAAACCTTTTGCAGCATTTTCTCCTAATACCTTTTATAGCAAAAAGTTTTAAAAAAAGATTCTTAAACTCTTTTTGTAATGTTTTCAATCACTGATTGATGGCCTTAATCTGTTAATTCATTCAAGTTGCAAAAATTATGCTTTTAATTCTATCATGCCCTCATTTGCTGAGTGGAATATTTCTATGAAAAGAATATTTCCTCTGTTAATTATCAGGTTACTCCTCAGGTTCAGATCTTATAGGAAAGGTGTGTTAAATGCTTGATGTGGTTTTTCTTCTTGGTTAACAGTTTTCAAAAATAATGAGGTTGTTCCTGGTATCCTCCAAACATCATCAGTTCATGTCTTTTTTAGTTACATGGTGAACTTGAGGATTTGGACATACTTGATACTGTCTATTGTTATCCTTATTGATTCTCAAGTTGTCCTGTCTCCAACCACTGGAGCTTATGTAGGTTGGTTCTTGAGTCATTTTGAAATAATCCCAGTAGTCTTTATTATATTATTTGTTTTCTGGTATGACAAGATATTCCAGGATTATCTTTTCCACTTCTTGCCCCAGACCTTGTCTCCATAGAGCCCTGGTTCCTTTTACTGGGAAGTGATCTTGACGACTACAATCTAATCAGGGATGGACTCTTTTTTGAGAGAGGGTGGTGCTATACCTAGACTGCCATTACTTCTAACAGGTTGGACTATCTTGTGGTGTATTCTTTAGAATTAAAAGAAACCTGACTTGAGTATTTGTTATTGATTCTTCTAAGGCAATTTTACCAAAGCCAGCGTACATACTTTGTGTTTTAATAGCAATCTTGGTTCTCTTAATCTATTGAAAATGGAATTTCGGATTTAAAAAGTGCTGCCAGTTTAGGATGGACATGGTTCTCAGGACTGATAGACTCTTTGGGAATGTCATGGGTACTCTTTATGGCCTTTTTGCATTAGATGTTTTTGACATATTGTATATTTTTATATTGTGATTCTTAAAATGTGACGCTTTAGAAAATTAAATTTTGTGTTGCCCCATCTTTAACCTGTTAGGCAAAAGGTAGAGTGTTTACTGTACTTACAGCTCATTTTCTTCCTTAGAATTTTCTGCCTAGCTTTTCAGTTTTTATGTCACTTACTCTGGGCTGAAGTTGGGACATAGGGAAAAATGGAATGAATAAGAATAATTCTTTTACTTACTATAATGCTCATTCTCTTTGCCCTTGCTTTTCCGCTCCAACACTCACATAGTTGGAGCTTTGTGGAAGAAGTGGAAAGGAGATGGGAAAATTTATTTATACCGACTCAGAATTTTAAAACCAGAATTAGCTGTTGGAGAGGCCTGGGGATAAGCATATCCCGCCTATGTTAAGTCCTGTTCACATAGTTTACCAACTTAGTGATGATTCTGCCATTTTTATGTTCTTATAAGTAGAATCAGAAAATAGTGTTGACTCTTCTTACAATTTTAAGTAATGAGACACTCACTACAGGGTGTGGTAACATTATTAGGCAATAAGATTATGATTTGTTTCAGGTAAAAGGTGAGGTGACTTCTATACACAGTTCTTATCACATCCTGCTTTAAGTCATGTTCTTATAAAATGTTTTGGTGTCAAAGGGCATATTGGGAACTTTATATTTTGAGATTCATGCAGTATATGATTAAGAATTATTAAAAAGATGTGGAATGTTTAATATATTTCATGGGTTTTTGGTACTAAAATGGAATTTTATAAAAGAATTGACACCTTTTTAAAAAAGATTTAGAACCAGTAATCACATTCAAAGAACTGAAGTAGTTACTTCAAAGAACTGAAATTGGCTGTTTTGAATACATCTGCTTTTCTAGCCTTGGCACATAATTTGTGCGTTCTGAGTGCTTAGTGTTAAATTTAATGTTGGGGTCATGGTCTTGATTATCTTTCCAGCCTTGACGTGTCATAGTTGCTCCAAAAATGTTTGTATCTTTAAATTTGCCAGGGGAACAAATCTGAATAGTCATGCTACCAATTGTTTTGTTTTAGCATCTTGGTTGGTTGAAAAGAATCTCTGGTGGTTATAAAATTGTGGTCCCCAGATTCTTTGACATTCTTCCATTGATAGGTGGGGTCCCTTGGATTTGACCTGGGTGGGGTTGTAACCAATACAGCACGGTAGACATAATGCTGTGTGACTCCCAGGGCTAGGTCATAAAAGGCCATGCAGCTTCCGCGTGGTGCTCTTGGAATGTTTGCTCTCTGTATATTACTGCTTGGAATTCCGCCACCATACTGGGACAAAGCTAAGTCACGTGGAGGGGCTATGTGTAGGTGCTGTGGTTGACAGTTGTTGCTGAGCCCAGTGCCAGATATGTGGCCGAAGGAGCCACACTAGCTGATCCAGCCTCAGCCTTCTGAGTTCCTGTCGAGGCCCCCATCATTGTGAAGCAAAGACGAGTCTTCTGTACTTTGCTCTGTCGGGATTTCTTACCCACTGAACCTGTGAGCAAAATAAAATAGGTGCTGTTTTATGTCACTAAGTTTTGGGGTGATTTGTCACTGAACAATAGGTAACTACGACAGGAATCATAGTAGGTTTTCTGTTTTTGTGTATTTTTAATGACAGTTTAGAATCAATATCTCAGCCTGTGACTGTCTCCTAAAAATAACTAATGAAATATTATTTTTTAAAAAGTAAATCTCATTCTATTTTGACAGATTGACTAAATGGAGAGATCTTGCACTCATGCCTTACCCTGAATATTTTCTTTATAAATGATTTTTTTCCCACAGTGAGCACAAGTCAGGAAAATTGCTCTCTTTATTCCGAAGTGAAATTCATCTGTAGCATAACTTGTACATATAATGTAAAAAACAACACTAAAACTTAATATTAGGTTCTTACTGAAACAGAAAAAGCTCATACTAGAATAACAATATTCTATAATAATACACTGTATAATAAGATTATATGTACCGTATTTCAATATGTTTAAATTCTGGGGCATGACTAGTGAAAGATGTAATGAAGTTGTGAAATGCTTGCATGTATGCATATAATGACTATCAGTGCAGCAGTTAGAAATTAGACTGATATGTTGTATTAGTACCACTAACATTTGTTGAGATTTTTCGGAATGGTACTGTTAGTAAGTTCTGAACAAAACAAAATGCAGCCTTTTCTCATTTTATGTGATGGCTGCATTCTTGGAAAATTCAGTTACGTTAAAACCATATGCAAAATAGTTTGTGTTCCCATACATAAAATGGAATTAGCTCTAGTCGCAGATAACAAAATCATGTTTTTACCTAGATAAATGTCCAGAGGGACATTTGAAAGTCATTTGAATCAGTTCTTTGGTGCTGCACTGTCCTCCACTGTATACCTATAGATCTATAGGATGTCTACCATCCTCGTCTATGAAATGTTAGTACCATTCTCATTGTGGTCCCCCCACCCATTCTTTCCAAAGGACTCCCTGGGTGGACTAGCACCCCTTCAAGAATTACTGTGCTAAACTCAGTATCATAGAACAAATACTATGTCTCTCTTGTTAACTAATATATTCACTAACATTCATCATAATGCTGGGAACATGGAAGTTGTTCAGTGTGTTCAAATTAAAAAAGCTCTTACTATTTCCCCTAATTTCCAAAAATCAGCGATTAAAGTTCCAAGCAAAAACTAAAAAAATAATAAAAATTAAAATTATTTATATTCGGCTAGAATTGATACTGTTTTCACCAGAGATAATTTTGGTAATAACTAGCAAAATTAAAACTCAATCTTTCCATTACTGCGTACTAATCTTGGTAATAGCAAAAAATAAGAGACACCTAAGTGTCCAGCAGTAGGGTGTTGAACTAAACAAAGTTTGTTTACTGCATATATTCTGGATGTCTTACAGCCATTTAAATTAAAATAGATTTATACATATCAACATAGGTGGCACAATGTATACTTGAATTAAATAATTGGATAAATGTACAAGACATAATCCCCATTTTGAAACAAATATATGAAAAGTAAAATTTTATAGACATTTGTGTGAATTTCTATGTATATATGTGTATGTGGCATGTGTATATACTTATTGATCCTACAAAACAAAAGCAGTTCTAAAGAACAATCAGAATAAGGAAGTGGGGAAATTAAAATGGTTATTGAAATAAAATAATGAACAGAGGACTGAATAGTAAAGACACTGATGGATTTAAGTAATAAAAATAAATGAGAGAAAAGGAGAAATTATTAAAAAGAACATTTCCCCAGAGATGAAGGACAAGATTGAATGAAAAAGACACAGATACTTCATTTTAGAATGCCAAAGCGAAACTGAGGATCCTGTGAAGTTTTTAGAGAGAAAGTTATCAACGAAGGAATGAGGATCAGATTTCTTAGATAGAAGGGCAAATTATTTTAAGTTGAGAATTCAGTAACACTATGAACAACCTAATAAAGGTATTTTTCAACATATAAGAAGTGTGACGTAAATTAATTTAGGAATAAAATTCCAGATTATCCGAACATTAGAATCAGGGAAGGGAACTAAATAAAGCCTTTTAAAAAGTCTGATATTTTGGGGAAAGGGAAGGTTATATGTACTGTTCAATTTATTATGCCGGTAGAAAGTTCACCACATTGGTTATATGTCTTAGGATAGCCAATGGAAAGATACAGAGAAATCATTTGATGTTACGTCATCTACATTACTAGATTAATAAATTTAAAATGGTCCCAAGTAGACCCCAAATCAATACAAGAGGGAAGAACAATAAGGTAAATAGAAGAGGGCCATATGAGTCCAAACATCTCAATAACAAAAAATATGAATGGAATAAATTATCCTGTTAAAAGACAGACTGTTAATTCATAACATTTGTCTTTAAATGAGGCCCAAAGAAAACTTCAACAAATACCAAAAGCAAGAACTGCACAAGTAACATTCTGTCTACAAGGCAACGAAGTAAACAATTAACAAGCAAAGGAAAACCAGCAATATTACTATTCAATTTGTAAATTTAAAAAATATGCTTATAAGTAGCTTTTGTGCTAAAGGAGAAATAAAATCTGCTATTGTGGTGATTCCAAAAAGAATGACAATTAAAGTACTAGATCTTGAAAACCTGTAGGATAAGGCCAGAGTGATACTCTTAAGAAAATTTAAAACCTTCAAAGCAACCCTTGAAAAAAAATGAGTAAAAATAATTATTAAAGCCAGGCATTAAAGATACAAGAGAAAACAATAAAATCCAAAAGAAGGAAGGAATTCAATATAAAAGCAAAAATTAATGAATAGGGGAATTACAGGAGTTATAAAATCAGAGGCTGGTGGTTTAAAATGTTATTCAATATTGTAAATGTTTGAGTTTTCCCCAAATTAATCTTGAAGTTTAATGAAATTCCAATTAAAATCCTAATAGGACTTTATGTGGAACTTGATAGGGCGATTTTATCATACGCCAGGAGGAAAAAAAAGGAGGGGAGGGTAAGTCATATTCATTTGTGTCTTTTTTTTCCTCTTTTCTATTAAATGCTTTTACGGTTACGTATTTATCTTTGAGAGCCTGTGGTCATCTCCCATAGCTTTCGCTGTGTAATGCTTTGTTGTTCAAGAGCACAATGAAAGCCCCATTTAACCATCTCTCTTAGCTTCAGCAGTTAATCAGTGTAGTCTTATTTCATTTACACTTTGCTCCTGCTTCCTACACTGCAGATCCCAACTCCAATCATGGTCAGGACATACTTTCATCTTTTTTTTTCTTTAACCTAATGTGTGTTTACACGAATAGGCTTAGTTTGTCTGACTTGTTGACTACTTCTGTAAGTACATCAATTCATTTTCCCTTGCCTTTCTAACAGTTTTTGGTTTTGAAGTTACGATGTCAGATACGTAGAAGTTATTCTTTCAGATAGATTCTTTTTAAAAATAATAGAAAATGTCTTTCTCTAATGCTTTTCACTTTGAATTCTTTTTTGCTGTTACTGTTGCTATTTCCATTTTTGTTGTTAGTATTTGTGTATTTATATATTTTTTTATTATTTAGTTTTTAACCTTTAGATTATTTTTTAGAGTGCAATGTCTCTAAACCACATACAGCTGCATTTCTTGTTTGCATTTTTTCATCTTTTTAAACCTAGTCTAAGAGTCTTTAACTTCAATAAGGATATTTAATTATTATTGAATCATATTTTAATTGTCGTGTGTGTGTTTCTTCTTCCTTGTGTTCATTTTATCGAGTTTTTTTTTCCCAAGGTATTCATCCTAGTTATAGTCTTATAATGATTACCTCTACATTTTTATTTTATTGTTAAAAAAGTTTGTTTTTTGAAAGGTAATATTTGAATATGAGTCAACATTTAAAAGGTACAAAAGTATATTCAGTGCAAAAACTCCCCAAACCGGGTCTCCAAAGACCCAGTTCTCCCCCACAGGTCACCATTGATTAGTTTCTGGTGTTTTTTCCTGAGAAAATCACTGTATAGAAGGAAATCATACATACCGAGTATACACATGTTTCCCTTCAACTTATTTGCTCTCAGATTTACCTTAATTTAAAAATCTTTTTTTTTAAAATTAAAGTTTATTGGGCTGACAGTGGTTAATTTAAAAAACTTTTACTCCCTATACATTTTAAAGTTGCCATCTAAAATTTTTCATCAAAAACTTAGGTAGTTGCAAAGATATATCTAGTGTGTTATAAATACTGACATTTAAAAATTGCTATATCACACTTTTAAGTATTCTCGTGGAAAAGAAATTAACAATTTGCCCATCATTACAGGTTAAAAAAATACATTAATAAGCTCTACTTTAACAATGTGAAATTTCACATGTTCCTTTTTTCCTCTTGAGCTTCTTTCCATTTTGCTTTCTCCACAGAATTTTTTAGCCTAATGTATTTTATGCTTGAAGTTTTATTGATCATCATATTCCCTGTAATAAAAATGTGTATGTAAATTAAAATGTAAAAACTTATTTCCTGAGTCCACAAAGCTCAAATTCTCAAATTTTTCTTTTGAATTTATTATAATTATAGTATAAGTATTATAAAAATTTTGATAATTGCTAAACATAAAAATATATTTTTACTGGAAATGATCTTAATGAACTCGATGGGGCTTCTTCTCATCCCAATTAGTTAATGAATCGTTGAATTAATGTAACTCATTGCTGGAATGAGGCAGGTTTGACATTGATGCTTTTCTTGATTTTTGTGTTTTAAGTGTAGGTTGTGACAACGTATTTCCATCTAAGTAAGCAATGAGATGGAGGTTTGCTCATTAATTGATTTATCAAATATGTTTTGAGCTCCTGCTATATTCTGGACACTCTTCTAAGCTCTGGTGATAAACAGTGAACAAAGCAGCAGAAATCCCTGCCCTCAGTGCTTACAAATACCTCCTTCTTTGTTCTTCTGAATTGTATGTGAAAAATCATACGGCAGTTTTTCACTGAAAGTGATTTTTAAAATGATTTAGCAGCTGACAATTCAATTAGGTCCTCCTTCAGTTTTGCTGAAAGCAGAGAATTTGAAACTAGCAGAATTGGAAGACGTTTGTTAATCAGTCATTAGAGTCATTCATGGTCTCATTTTCTGAGAAGCACAGTAAAAAGGTTTTACCAAGACGTAACAAATGGCTGTTAATTATACTTTTTACTGTTTTCACCTATAGGGATTGTGTCTCTTAGGGCTCTACCAGAGAAACAGAATATATATGTAAAACCACATATACATACACATGTATAATCTACAGAGAGAGACAGAGAGAGAGAAACTCCAACTAGTTTATATAAATATATAAATAGATTTAGTGCAAGTAATTGGATATGATTGTGGGGGTCGGCCAGGTAAGTGAAATCTGGCAGGTTAGGAGGTGGATTTTCTTCTTCCTCAGGTAAACCTCAATTTCCCTGGTGAGGCCTTTCAACTGAGTGGATGAGGCTCACCCAGATCACTGAGGATAAGCTTCTTTACTTAACTGCCTAGCTAATGCTAATCACATCTACAAAATACTTTCACAGTAGCAGATTAAAGTTTGAATGACAATGAACTATAGCCTAGTCAATTTGACAAAACTATCATAGGTGTTGTGGCTGCTCGCAGGCTGTGAAAGAATTCACAAGGCACAAAGGAATAGAAGTTAGAACGTTTATTCAAGAAGAAAAGGGCTGACAGAGAAGCTGCCAGGGGCACAGTCTATACAGAGCAGAATACTGCACTGAACTTCAGGTTAGCTTTTCTTATATAGGGAAGTACAGGTAATTTTCTTATAGCAGAGTATGTGACGTAGAAACTCAGGACATTTGACATATAGACTGAGGTCATTTGACATGTGCAGGTTATATAACTGGTTTCTTTTTGCACATGCTTTTACCTAGAATACATATAGAAAACCCAGGGGGTTGGGGGCAAGCCATAATGTTCATTTTATTTTAATTGTATTATATTGAGGCTGGAGTTCAGGCTAAGGGTAGACGCCAGCAGTCTGTGTACGCGCCAAAAACTAGATAATTCTGTTTGGGGTCTTATCTCTCTTTTCTAGGGGTGTTTCGACAGAAAAATTTATCTCTAGGGGCTGAGCCTGGGCGGTTCCCAGGAGTTGACTCTGACTTGGGTGCAAAGTACTGATCAAATTACCTTCTGCTAATCCCCCCCCCCCCCCCCGGCTCACTTTTTGTTAACTTTTGTTCTACCTCATCAATAGGGACCTTACTTAAACCAATATATTCAGAAAAGATTTGGAAAAGTTGAAATAATGCTCATTTAAGTATATCTTTGCATTTTAAATTTATATCTGACAAAATGTTCAAATCTTATACTATGTATGTTCTTAAATATATTTATTAATAAATATTTGATATGTAAAATGTAATATGAACTGTACTTAAATATATTTTCATCAGATTGTTGGAGCTGTGGATTTCTTGTATTTGTTTATGGAAAAGGACCACCAGTAAACCTTAATGGCGAAGCCAGTCCCTATCCACAAATCAGGCAGCTAAATCACACTGACTTTCTGTCAGAAAGTCTGACTTCTTTTTCCAAATTTAATAAATGAGTACTATGCATCTCCAAGGCAACCATCTTCTTCTGAATTTCAAGATATACTCCTGGATAATGCTTAGTCTTGCTGTGATGGACTAAGGCCTTCTGTGCTTTTTTTTTTCTTAACAGATGCTCTTTGTTTTTTTGTTTTCTTGGGACTGTTGTTTTGGGAGCTATACATTTTTTTTTTCTTCCGTCTTTCAGGGGTTGGAAAAAGTGAAGTCTTTTTATTTTTATTTATTTTTTTATTTTTTTAAGTGAAGCCTTTAAGTAAAAGTTGTTCATATATTTATCTGTTGATTGATCAATAGGTAGAGAGATACCTGATGCCATAGTCTCAAATATTTTTGAATTCATAATATCCCAACACTGGCCAAAATGCCTCAGTTCTAACACTACTTATCTATCACTGAAGTATGTGTAAGATGCAAAACCCTACTGTGAGTTTCCGATATCTTGGTTAGAGAGGCTTTTGTTTTGTCACCAATAGTCTCTTTGTTTGGTATCCTGGAGATTTTTACTCCCCTAGGAGTCCCACTCTAAGGTGTAGTGTGGTTGAGAGGTGAGGGAGACAAGGGCAGTGGACATGAGCTAGTTCTCAGGGAGATCAGTAGGGACTAGTGCGTGTGGAAGGTCTAAAAATTGATCTCCTTAAACCTGTGTTTCTGTGTACCCCATGGAATGCCTTCATGTACCCCTAGAGGGGTTCAGGTTGACCTTTTAAAAACTTTGGATATACTATACTACTTTTCCTGGGCTTTGTTTTTTCTTGTTTTGCAGATTCTTGCATATCAGTACTTTCTTTTAATGGCTGCATGGTATATTCCACAGTTTGATGTACTGTAGCAATTGAACTACTTTGTACTGGTCGAGGATGGGTCGGGTTTTTCATCTCTTGCTGTCAAACATCTGCAGAGTACATCTTATTTAGCACACCTATGAGTACAGCATCTATATTTAGGATAGATTCCTAGAATTGCAGTTGTGGAATCAAAAGGTTGTACATTGTGATTTTGATAGATATTGCCAAATTGCTTGCCTCAGATAGGGTACCAGTTTACACCTACCAGCAAAGAATGAGTGTCTGTTCCCTCCCACCCTTCCCAATATAGTTTACTCTCTGGCTTTTGAACTTTACGAATTTAATGGGTGAAAAATGATACCTTGGTATAGTTTTTTTTTTACATTTCTTATGAAAATGTAGTTTTCTAATAAAAACCACTTACAGTTAGTTCCTCTTCTGTAAACTGTTTCTATCCTTTGCCTATTTTATATTGAGTTTAACTTGCCAAATTAATTTGTAGGGGAAAATCTTTAGTTAACGCAATAAAGGAAAAAAAGAAAATCAAATACCCTTACGTTTAAACAGACATGTTTAACTTCATATTTTTCTACCAGTTTTTCTCTCCTCAGCATAAGGAAATCATCCGTTAAGCTCAACATTTTCTTCCTTCCTTGTACTCTACCTTCCCATGTTGAAATTATACAGCATTTAGTTCTAGATTTTTACAATGTAATAGTAATGATTTAAAAATAACACATAGCATCGGACACTATTTTAAGTGCTTTTACATACAGTAAGTTCACCTTACGTTATGTAGCTACTCTTTACGATTTGTAGTTTCACTTATTTGTTGCCTCTCCACTATTTTTTGTCATCTTTATTTTTGAATTACATTTGTGTTTTGCCTTGCTGAAATGTGTCCTCATCTTAAAAAAAAAAAAAAAAATTTTTTCCCCCAGAAAGTGTCTGTGGGTGGTGACTTTTTAAATCTTTGCATGCCTTTATTTTACCATCACACTTGACTGCTAGCTTGGCTCTTTATAAAATTCTAGGTTCAAAACAAGTTCTTCTCAGAATTTTGAAGCTGTTGCTTCATTGTCTTATGGAATACAGTTTTGTTCATAAGAAGTCTGATGTCGATCTCCTTCTCATTCTTTTGTAGGCAATATATGTTTTCCTCTGGAAGCTTTTCTCTTTCAGAATTGGCATTCGGAAATTACCTACATGTCTACATGTTAGACTTCAGTACTCATTCTATGCATTTTTAGTGAATGTACTGGTGTGAGGCAGGACCTGTGTTTTCAGCTCTGGGGTGTTTTCTTCTAAGATTTCTATTTCTGTGTTGTCCCTCTGTTCTCTCGTTCTCTTGATGGAGTTCCTAGTAACAAAAGTTTGTGACTTCTGTTAACTTGATCTCATTCTTTAATTTCTTAGACCTTTATGTGGCTTACTGGGAGAATTCTTTGATATAATACTGGAGCCTACTTATTTGATCAGCAACTCTATTCTGAGATTTATTCAGCCCATTTGTTGAAATTTTAATACTTCCAAGAAGAACACTAAAGAGAAAAGGGAAAACAAAGCAACAATATAAAGTCACCCTGGCATTTGAAGAACTTTTTAATTTCTAATATTTGTACTTTGACCACAAATTTTATTAGCAGGGATAACGCTGAAAACCGGGGGTGCCAGAAAGTACATATTTTAAGAGATGTTATCTATGTATTACTTTTCGAAGTTGAGTTGAATTACGGTAGCAATGTGTAGTATGATGTTCACTCAAAAGATGGCGTTAATCAAATGAATGCTAGTGTCTCTCATTGTATTACACTTTTAATACAGTTTTTTTCCTTTCTTAAAATGTGTGTACATTTTTTTTGGCACCCTCTGTATATTTGATTTCTAGATGTCTGTTGTATTTTCTTATGAGACATTATGAGATCATAGCCCACAGTTCTGTTGTTTCTTAGTCTATAAAGTATACAGGTGCCTAGATCTCAGCCCGGCACTCGCCTTTTCTGAATCCAGGGGCAAACTTAGCTTATCTGAGACACTGAGCCCTAACTCTGACGCTGGAGACCTTTCTCAGTCCTTTCCAGTTGACTGGAGTTGGCACAGAAATTCATTTTCTGTTACAGTATTAAAACTAATAAACATTTTTTTATAAGGACATTTTTGCTCTTGCTGTTTTATAATGTTTTTATTTTTGTGAATGACATTTTATAATTAGCAGTTATGGCAGGTTTGTGTCCATTAACCAGATTATTATCAACTGTAAATATTACAAAGTTTTATTATTTGACAAGTTAATGATGTTTTATGATACACATTTTCTTATTGATCTTTACTTTGATTGTTAATGATTATTATTACTTTTTCTAAACAAGCACGTACTATATTATTAGTACTTTAAAATTGATGTCACATCGTTTATTGATTATTAAATGAGGCATTCCAATAATTAGATATTCTTAAGCTTCTTTAAAGTTTTTTTTAAAAATAGACTTTATTTTATTTATTTATTTATGTATGTAAGGAGGGAGCAGCTCACAGTGGCCCGTGCGGGGATCGAACTGGCAACCTTGGTGTTATCAGCACTATGCTCCAACTAACTGAGCTAACCGGCCACCCCAGTAAGCTTCTTTAAAGGCCTTGTATTAGTTAGCTTTACTTAATTTGTGGATTGGAAAGATGTAGACTAATGTTTTATATTTTCATATGACTAGTTGAATAAAAATCATTTTTGTAGTCACAGTAGCTAATCTAAAAATTTCCAGAGGTTATCTTTTTAAAAGAGTCTTTGCATTAAAATGTTGTATGCCTACATACTGAATTCTGTAGCTTCCTCCTGCTACCTCTATTTCTACTAGTGCTCTTACCTTTATATATTGCCTTTATTTAGAATAGTCCAAAGTATGTTTTCATTTAGCATTTCAAATTATAGAATTTTAGATCTGGAAAGACCTCAGTACAAAGTCTGTTTAGATTCTCTGTATTTTATAGCTTGAGTCCTTTGCCTAAGGTTACCTAGATAGACTAATATTCTGTCCTTTCACTGCTGCTTTTCTATGTTTTGTTTATTTTTTTAAAATTTATTTTGGAGAAGTTAAATATGACTATGCACCATTTTGTGTTTGTCCAATTTGGCACTGGAAAAACGGGTTTTGGAGTCAGACTTGGGTATAAATGCTGGTTCTACCATTTAGTAGCCAGTGGCCTTGGGCAGATTAATTAGCCTCCCTGAGCCTTAATTTCTTCATCTTTATAAGGGGCTTGCTAATACTTTCAACCTCCTATTACTCTCCCTGTCTTGTAGGAATTACTCTCCCTGTCTTGTTGTAGGAATTAAATGAATAAAGTGTCTGGTAAAATGTGAGATGTGCAGAAAATACCGTGTTTCCCCGAAAATAAGACTGGGATTTATATTAAGCTTTGCTCTAAAAGACGCATTAGGGCTTATATTCAGGGGATATCATCCTGAAAAATCATGCTGGGGCTTGTTTTCCAGTTAGGTCTTATTTTCGGGGAAACACGGTAGTAGCTTTTTGTATCAGTCAGAGTCAGTGAAAGAAACAGAAACCAATCTGGATTTGATCTACTATTGGGAATTAGGTGCTTACGAAATGATGGACACGGTTGATGGAACAGATCCTAGGCTGGGCTCCTGGAGGATTCCCAGAACAATACAGAGAACTGATCCACATGCGCAGCTGGTTCCTCTGAAGCCTTTTTTGGAGGGAGCTAAGCTAGCAACATGCTTTTTCAGTTGCCCCTCATAGCCAGGAAGTTGGAAAATGATCACCTGAAGTGACTCCGTCCGATGTTTTAGAAGTTATACCAAGAAGTTGCTGTCGCTTGCCCCTTGACACCTAAGAACTTGGAGAATGGACACATTTCTGCATAAAAAAGTCACCTTTTTAACTTTGTTTGCTAATGGCTACGAGTCTCAGAAGATGGCCGCTGCCTCAGAGCCTCCCAGTGCCTCCCAGTCTCATACCGGTTCCCATGCGCAACTTGGAGACTAGAACTGGAAACCCCAAATCCAGTTGTTTTCAGTGGGGCACACTCATTCCAATCTTATTCTTTATTCATTGAAAACAATAATTCACTGATCATCTCAGTATGAGCAGTTGTCTGTTCTGGGTGCTGGGGACCGGACGCTGTCCCTGCTCTTAGAAAGCCTGTAGTCCTGTGGGCCACAGACATGGTTCTATAGTAAGTGCTGTGGTAGAGGTGAGATACCCAGGAAGGACGCCTGACCTGTCAGGGCTTCTAAAGTGACACCAAACGCTTTTAGGAAGTGATCATTCACAAGTTTTAGTACCTCAGTTGCCTTTACATTTTATAAAAACAGTAAAGAGAATTGTTTCATGACAATTTTTGGTAAGAACAGGACAGTAGATGGGAAATTCTTTTTTCAGAGATGGAGTGAATACTTAAGAGGACAAAATCCTCTTGGTTGGATCTGGTCAGTTCTGTTGTATAGCTGAGATGGGCGGTGTCTTTGATGGTTTCGGCCATCACCATTTATCATCACGTATAAGGCTTCCAAGGGCCATATTCCTTCCCTAAAGAGCCAAGCAGGCATCTATGGCAAGAGACAAATTATAGGCCCAGGGTCCAGATGTTCTCTGTCATTTTTTCCGTGTTGTCTTCGTTTTGTTTGTCCAAGATAACAAGAAGGGGCTCCTTACTTTTTATTCTATGTGTGCCGTAAACCAAATTTTAAGGCACTGACGAGGGCCTTATTTGTTTTCCATTTTTCTTCACAGCCAGTTGTGATGTCTTCAGTCCTAGAGGACACAAGTGGAAAAAAAGATTATAGCTTGTGTCAAAATTGCTTCTGTATTGGAGAACAGATACAGATCATTTTTTAAAATAGGATAACAAATATCCTGGGAGCAATAATAAATGTACATTTTGTAAGATTACACCATTTTGTTTGTTTTTAATTTTGTGCAGTCTTTAAGCTTAATTCAGATCTCTTTGCTCTGTGTGTTGGTTGTAGATCAGTAATATTTTATGTGGTCTTTTGTTCATAGGCTTTGCATTTCAGTAAATGTAATAACTTATATTGTATAGCAAAAGAGATTTTACACTTTCAAGCCAAAAATAGTTTATCTTGGAGAGGAAGAAAAACTAACACTTTTGAACTCTATTTCATCCTTTCAATCTTTACACCTAGAATTTGTTGA
The DNA here is from genome assembly GCF_004115265.2 of Rhinolophus ferrumequinum. Classification (NCBI taxonomy): domain Eukaryota; kingdom Metazoa; phylum Chordata; class Mammalia; order Chiroptera; family Rhinolophidae; genus Rhinolophus; species Rhinolophus ferrumequinum. Next base: position 42,177,851 of record NC_046296.1, on the reverse strand, counting down.
TTTAGGTTATTATTATCTGCTTCTATAATGGCCAAAAGAGAAGTCAGTAACTTACCAAAAGTCACAGCAATATTAAGTCGAATCAGAATATGAGCTCTTTGAGGTAGTGCCCCCCAGTCTTGAATCCTTCTGTTGCCATTGTCTCCACAGTGTGGGCACTTAAATATTTGCTGATGAATGAATGTCTGAAAAACCTTTGCCTTTTTGATGCAGGAGCCATTTCTGTCAGGCCAGCCTTTAGAAGTAACTTGCAAATAAATAAGGTGCATTGCTTTGAATATGTTTGTACCTCTTCCATCAGTTCTTATAGAGAGCTGTTGGGCTTAAAACATTTCCCCCTTTTCAAACGTATGTTCCCCCTTTCAGAACCACAGTACTTTGGTCCCATTATATCAGAAAAAGTATAAGACAGATAAAAGCATGGGGGTGTACTATGAAGTGTGCCCCTTGTGCCTTTGGGAAGCACAGTGCCACAAGCCTAGTTAGTGGCACTGCCTGTGCTTCTCCCCTGTGTGGGATTCTGAGTCCTCACAATGTCTCTTTCCTGGAGCACATTTCTATTCTACTACCACCACTTACCACCTCCACCACAACTACCACCACCACCACCACTACCACCACCCACCAGTTGGCAAGGGCAAGGGGTAAAGAGCTATGGGTAGGCTGGAAGAGATGTTTTGCTTTGTACATACAGCAGTTACTGATAGAGTTTAGCATATGGCAATTATGTGTTACACATTTCCTACTAAGGATGCTTATGTGGATCCTGAGAAAGAAGACACGTACCAAGAAGGGCTCCCGGTGGCTAACTGGGCTCCAGTTAAAACAACAAAACAGAGCCTAGCAGCTGGTTCTAAACGGGCCTCTCACACAAGCCATGCTTCAGGAAGAAGCCTGCACTAAACTAACTGCCTGCCTGTGCTGTGTTTCTGCCATGCAAGCCAGCCTTATAAAGGAGTTCCTGGAATTGTAATTCAACCAATAGGATTGAAACTTTCTCCATCTAGTCAGAGCTCTGCAGCTGTATCCCCTTTAACATCTCTACTGACCAATCAGAGTGGCTTCATTCTGACCAATCAGGGCAGTGCTTTTGGATCCAATCAAACTGGGAGGATTTAGAGTCCTTATTTTCATGAGGACAAACCAGTCAGGAACCAGGAGCAGGGACTTCTTTCTATATAAGTCAGCTAGTTCCCCTCTAGTTCAGGGAGCAAGACTTTCCCTTTCCACCAAAGACTGAAAACTGTTTCCTAGCTGGAGAGCTGAAATACCGAAGATGTCTTTCTGGAGCAGAAGGGAACAGAGCAGAGCAGAACTGAGCAGAGCAGAACTGTCTAGCCTGAGGTCTGCCTTGCCCCTGGGCTGCCTTGCACACATGCTGTTCCTCAGCCATGCTGTTTCATAATTGAGCAATAACACTATTGAGCTGTTCCATAGCCATGCTGTCCTCACAGCCATGCTGTATCACAATTGAACTGTTCAATTGCAATGAGTAGTTTTCTTCTTCACCACACCCTAAATTGGGGATTCCTGATGGTATTGAATTGATGCCAACAATCATTAGTTGACCCATGTAAGGGGGAGTGGTGGTCATTCAGAAGCCCTGTTGGTGCCGTCTTTCCCTCAGCTACCTCCCCTACTGCACTGTAAACTTTCTAAACTCATGCTCAGAATGATTGTTACAGAGCTCTGTACTGTCGCCTTTGAAAGGCCTCTTGTAAGTGTTCTTGGGCATAACATAGGTAGTAGTTTTTAATTTTTAACATTTCTTAGATGTAAACTTGTTTTGTAGTTTGAGTCTTTTTGGGGGGAGGGAAAGGCAGAAGTACTTAAATTGCAAAAATGCATATTTCCCAGTTGTTAGTGAGGACTTTCTCCTGCCCTATATCCTTTTGTTGTTTAATTGGGGAAGGAATGGGCAATACAATCATCCCAGACTCCTACTACTTTGGTAGAATAGGAATGATATTTTATGGGCTTTCATGTTCTAATAGAAATAGCGTGATAAAAACTACTGCTTTACGTCCTCACCCTAATCAGCAGTTTTTTTGAATCCACACTAGAATTTGCATTAATTTATGGCATTGATTTTTGAAACTTTCAAAGGATGTACCATGTTTTCACTGGTGGAAGACCTTTAACTTTGAGGGCTAGATTGGTATATGATTTTGAAGGGAAATTAGAGGCTTACTTTATTGTTTACTTTTATTTTGTGTTTTTTTCTGTCCTGTATTTGATACTGCATATCAGATCGACTCGTTTGTTGTTTTAATTCCCTTTAATGAAAGTTAGAGTAGAAATTGCATTTTACCTGTAGGTCAAAGCAGAATAGTTTAGAGTTCTCACCTGGATTAAAGGGTTACCTTCCAACTATACCATAGTTTACTAGAATTCATTTTGTTTTCACAGCCAAATTAAATTTTTCTGATGGCCAATATTTATAGATGGTGGAATAAAGTGTAATTTAAGACACCATCAGATAGAATATCTTGGTTATATCCAGCTTCTTTGCATAAATATTTTTATAAATTCATCCTTCTTTGCACACTTTTTTTCTCATGATCCCTTGCTTTGTTTTGTGTTCTCCCACTCCTGATCCAGTGTATAATACTTTCATTAGTCTTTCTTTGAAGCTGCATGAATATTTTCATATTGTGGGGATTTGTGAGTCTTTATGGCAAGATTGTAAAAATAGCTGGTTAGCCAAACTTGCTTTACATTTAAGAGTATAGGTAATTCATGTGGGGGTGAAACTGCAATTCCTGATAGTAATTAATTTCAGCCTTGTAGAAAAATGATTGAAGATTGTTAGTGTGTTGGAAAGATGGTCCTAGAGATAACAAAATAAAATATTTTACTTTCTGTTTGTGTATAATTCTTTTTGCCTTTAAGGTGTAATGTGGTAGACTCCTTTGTTGGGTTTTTATAATTTAAGAAGCAAATCCATCTTCTTTTGTTGAAGTTTTCAGATTACTCAGCACTCCATACAGTTGGGGAAATGTTTTCCATACGTATTTTTTTCTTATTTGAAACTACTTTAAAAACTTGGTTATGACTGTATATCTTTTCATATAATTGACTGTAAATAGGAAAGGAAAGGATGACAGGATTGTAAGAAATTTTTAGAAATGATGAAGCTTATTATTGAAAGGCTCCCAGAAAGAAATATACTGTAGAAAATATAAGAAATGTAGTTGTAAACCTGTACCCTGTGATTGATTTTTGTTTTTTATTTTGTCCACAGTAGACTATAGATTTTCTGACCCTTGATTTCTAGACTGCATAAAGCTTTGAAAAAGATTATATCCTATAGTATGATACAGCTCATGTTTCTTATATTGAGAATTCATATATCACTTAACTCCAGCCTTAATTAGAATGTATTGTAGATTATTTAGTAGTTTATAGAAAGTAAAGGAGTAGAAAAATGCTTCAGTGAATATCCTAGTAGCTTCTCATGAATTTATCTGTCTTTTTTTTGGTGGAATGATTGGATCAGAGGGCATGTACAGTTTTTAAGGTTTTTAATATGTGTTCCCAAAGAGCCTTCGAGAAAGTATGAATCAATTTTATTTTCATACTTTGCTGTCATTTAGTCTTTTGCATTTTCTTGTAGAAGCTTTATCGTTTTAGATTTAATGTTTAAGTTACGACCCATTTTTATTTAATTAATTTTTGTATATGGTGCAAGGTATGGATCCTAAAGTCTTCCTTTTCAGCATATGCATATCCAATTGTTCCAGCACTGTTTGTTGAAAAGGCTATTCTATTATATTACTTTTGTGCCTGTGTCAAATCAGTTCATCATATATGTGTGGCTCTATTTCTGGACTTTTTTTTTCTGTTCTATCGACCAACTTGTTTATTTTTTGTGGATAACATGCTTTTGATTATTGTAGCTTTCTAGTACTTCTTAAAAGTCAAGTAATGTTAGCCTTCCAACTTTGATTTCTCTTTTTCAGAATTGTTTTGGATATTCTAGGTCCTTTACACTTCTATATGAATTTTAGAATCAGTTTGTCAATTTGTACCAAAAAGCCTGCTGGGATTTTGATTGGGATTGTATTAAATCCATCAGTCAATTTGGGGAAATTTTGACATCTTAACAATATTGAGCCTTCTGATCTATGAACACAGTGTGTGTCTCAGTATCAGCAGTTTGTTCCTTTTTATTGTTGAGTAGTAGTCCATTGTATGGATGTACCACAATTTGTTTATCCATTCATTTGTTGATAGACGTTTCAGTTGTTTCCAGTTTGGGCTATTACAAATAAAGTTGCTGTGAACATTTGTGTACAGACATATTCGCTTGGTTTGGAGTGGAATGGCTTTATCATATGATGGGGTATTTTTAACTTTTTAAGAAACTGTAAACTGCTGGCTGGCCCGGTGGCTCAGGTGGTTGGAACACCGTGCTCCTAACACCGGGATTGCTGGTTCAATTCCCACATGATCCAGTGAACTGCGCCCTCTGCAGCTAAGATTGTGAACAACAGCTTTCCCTGGAGCTGGGCTGCCGTGAGCAGCTGGAGGTTGGCGTGAGCCGCCGTGGGCTGCTGAGTGCTGCCGTGGGCTACCGTATGCCGCTGTGAATGGCCAGCAGCCAGCGTGAGAGTGGCTGTGTGCTGCTCGATGCTACCGTGGGCTATCGTTTGCTGCCATGAGCGACCGGTGGCCAGCGTGAGTGGCTGGCACCCATCGTGAGCAGCCGGCAGCCGGTGAGAGCTGCTGTGAGTGGCTGACGGATGACTGGCGACCTATTGTCTCACCTGGGGAGAGCGTAAGGCTCATAATACCAGCATGGACTAGGGAGCTGTGTCCTACACAACTAGACTGAGAAACAACGGCTTGAATCGGAGTGGGGGGGAGGCAGAAGAAGGGGGGAAAAAAAGAAACTAAACTGTTTGCAGTTCCCATCAGCAGTTGTAGGAGAGTTCAGTTTCTTGACATCTTTGCCGACACACGTGGTATGGTCAGTCTTTTTAATTTTAGGCATTCTAATAGGTATATAGCAGACATTGCGAATTGTACTTTTTTTGCTTTCTATATATTTTTGTATTCCTATAAATCTTGAGCTTAGCTCTGGGATACGCTTAAGTAACTTGGAAATTGTTCGATCCTTGATCAAACAATACGGTGAATGTTTAATAAAATTATTACAGTAAAAGACACATTGCCATTAATTCCCTCTCAAAATACACCCCCTTGCTTCAGACACACTTAACCCATCATTCTGGTCACTTTCTGAAGCAGTTCTGGAAGTCCTCTTTCGTGAGTGTCTTTACTTGTGCTGTTGTGGCTGCTCGATGCTGTGAATCATTTTGACTTTGGGGAAGAGCCAGAAGTTGCATGGTGCCAGATCCGGTGTATAAGGTGAATGAGGACACATGTAATGTTTTTATTTGACAGAAGTGCTGTACCAGAAAGGATGTGTGACACGGAGTATTGTCATGATGGAGGATGGAACCATTTGCCCATTTCATGTTAATGCATTGTCCGTTATCCGTGATTTACGGCACACTTTAAAACACACCGTCTCTCAACTGTAGCTCACTCCCGACTGACTGCACTGAAGCAGCTGAAACTTGTCACACACTGTTACTAAGGTTTGACGCTGCTTCCCGGACTGAAGATCGATCCCTGCCTTTCCATTGGATGACACTCAACAGCAGCATTCACCATATTTTTTGATCACACCTCGTATATTTGTTAACTGGGTATGGAGTAGTAAGTGCTTTGTCTAGGACTTAATTGTTCCCCATGCTTAGACAAGACCTCTCTGGGTACTCTACCCAATACACTGAATTATGATTTTTGCAGTGTGGCTCTTTGGGAAAAAATCTGTTCACAGCCCTGTGTGAGCGAGCCCTGGGCATTGTTCCCTCTGATTTTTCCCCAGTGATTCTTTCCTTGGCTTCTGGTAGTTTCCGTACATGCGCTCACTGATTAGTACTGTGCTGAGGATCACCCTTTGCAATCTCCAGGTTTTCTCTCTTCCCTGGTACTCTGTCTTCTGAACTCTAGTTGCTTTGATCTTGGTCTCTCAGCTTTGTCTCCTCAACTCTAGGAGTCTGCAAGGCTTTGCCTCAGTTTCCCCTCTTTGCACTGTTGCCTGGAAATTCAAGGCAGTAAGTAGGCCCAATGTTAGGGCTCACCTTGTTTGTTTGCTGTCTCTCAGGGATCGCTGTTCTTCATTGCCTGGTGTCCAGTGGTCCAGTGTTGAGAAAACTGATGCTTTATGTATTCTGTCTGATTTTTAAGTTATTTATTAAGTTTTAATTGTTTTGGTTTCAGACAATAGGGTAGATCTGGTCCCTCTTACTTCATTTGCCTGGAAGCAGAAATCGTAGTTCTCTTTAAAAAATTTTAAATCAAGTTATAAAATACAGTGGAATGGGTAAAGTGTGCAGGTCAATAAGTTCTCATGCATGTGTGTGTTTCTATTACTACTCAGATGAAGATAGAGAAACTTTCTAATACCTTAGTAGGTTCCCTTGTGTCAATTCCTAGTCATTACCACCCTCTCCCTCCCTGAGTAATCACTGTTTTAATATCTATCACCATCTGGTAGTTTTGCCTAATCTTTAACTTCATCTGAACAGAGTACCTATAGTATTTACCCTTTTTTGCCTGACTTTTTTCACTCAACACCTTGTTTGTGGGATCCATCTAAATAACATTGCTTGTTATTTAATATTCGTTGTTTTCTTTCTGGCCCAGTAGTATTCATTCTCCTATTGATGGACATTGAGTGATTTCCAGTTTTTGGCTCCTGTGAAAAAAGCTGCTATGAACATTCTAGTGCACGTCATTTGATGTGCTTAAGCTCTCATTGCTCTTAGTAAATACCCAGGGGTAGAATTAGTGGTTCATGGAGGCACGTATGAATTTACTTCAGGACGCATTGCCAAAAAGTATTCCAAAGTGATTGAACCAATTTTTACTTCCTCTGTTACTGTATGGAAATTCAAGTTGGTTCATATTCTTGATGAGAGTTGGTATTTTCGGCCTTTTAAGTGTTAGCCATTATGGGACCAGAAGTGTTTTTAGTAGGCTAACGCGTAATCCTTAGGTTGTGTAGTATGAAGGCTAGGTGACCAGCCCTACTGGTTTGCCTGAATACCTGTCAGGGGGTCTATGAGGACAAAACAATTATTCATACTAAGCTGTCATTTAATTATTTCATCAATTCTCTCATGACTGTAGTAGTTGAGTTTTTCCAGAGGCTGTAAAACACATGATGATATCACTTTCGTGATAATGGATTGTGTGCTTGTGATATCTTGTGTTTTAAAAATTTCTCCGTTTTAAATTTGTGTTGGTAGATATAACCCCTATAAACCCCAAAAAAAGCTCTCTGAGGTCCTCAATAGGATTTAAGAGTAAAAAGGGGTCCTGGGACTAAATAGCATCACAGCTGGTATAGGTGTTCTGCCAGAAAAACGTTTTAAAAGTAGCGTTTTAAAATAATGGCTCTTAACGGAAGCTCCACTGTCCTGACTCTACCCCAGAGTTTCTAAATCAGGATCTCTATGGGTGGGGTCTGGATATCTTTGTTTATAAAACGGTAAAACAAATTTTTAATTTGTTTTAATTTTACTATGATTTGTCTTCATTTGGAACCGTTGTTTTAGGAGACAGGAATCGTTTTTCAGTTGTCAAAGAAAATCATTAAAATTCATTTAAAAAAAAGTGATAGCAGTTTTTTATCTAGTTCTGTGTCAGTCACTGTGCTAAGCAATTTATGTGCATTCATCTTCACAATAACCTTATGAGGGAGGACTTATGTATACATGTTATAGATGAAGAAACTGAGGATTCCAAAGAATAATTTGCCCAAGGTCACACAACTAGGTACGTGAGGTGCTAGACTGAATTCAGGTGTGACACTGAAGGCTAGTTTCCCATACAACCTGTTAGATCTTGAAAGAATTACGGAAAGCACTGGAGCGAAATGTGAGAAGGAGAGCCCCTTGAACAGTAACTTTTTGATGGTTACTCTGTGCAGTGTTTTATGTCATAACTTTGTGAGTCTGTCTTTGAAGTCACTGACTTGATCCTTAGCTGATAATTCTTACCTGATTTGCTGTCAACATTTCTTGAGGTTCCATCTCTTACCTCACAAGTAAAACAGCATGGATACAAAGATAAAATGATCCATCTTTGTTCTCAAGGGACTCAGTGATTCACATGACTGTATTGCAAGGCATACTGTGACACGTATGTCAAACTCGTGTGGGTGTTGCTTTGTAGCATGGAGGAGCGGACTCCTCCACCTGGAGATTGGCGAAAGTTTCATGGATCAGGTACCAAAATCTCAGGCTTTTCTGACTACATTTGCTCTTCTTGCTACTGGTAACTTTTCATCCACTCCAACAGTCTCCCTATTTATGTCATGCTTTTTTTATAAAAGCATTTGACTCTTAGTTCTTTCATAGTTTTTTATCTCCCAAGATGGGCAACTTTTCTATTTTCCTCCCCTCTTTTAATCTTTAAAATTAAAACTTATTTATAAATATGTATATTTGTATATATTTTAGAAATTGATTAATTTTATACATAATGCCAGTTGAAACTTGTATTTTGGCATGATGATAGAAAGAGATGAAGAGAAGGGAGATATAGGTAAATAAATGATTATCAACTGTGGTGGTTGTTCCCATTAAGGAAAAAATAACAGTTTAACATGGATTAGAGTTTAATTACAGGCAGAAGAAGTGTTTTCCTTCTGTTGGGTCCTATTCCCTTTTTATTTTGAAGTATTTTTAGGAAGCAGAAATGAGAATAATGTAGTGCAAATTAGGAACCTACCAACCAGCTTTGTCTTCTCTTAATATTTTGACATATTTGCTTTAGATTCTTACAGTGCTGTGTGTATCCCTCCCCACCCTATTCGCTTCCTAGTTTCCCCATAGGCGAGTTGCTGTCATAACTTTGGTGTGTTTTTTTCCATTCATGATTTTATACCTCCGCTACATATGTACGTATTTATATAAAGCACTGTTTTTGCATTAAAAATGTTATTGTACACGTGTCCTTCTGCAGATTGCTTTTTTTGCTCAAAATCAAGTTTTTGAGGTCTGTAAATGTTTATATGTGGATTTGCTTGTTCATTTTTAGCTACTAAATAGAATTCCATTACACAACTATGCAGTAGTCCCCTCTTATCCATGATTTCTCTTTTTGCAATTTCAGTTACCTGTAGTCAACTATAGTCTGATAAATATTAAAAGGACAATTCCAGAAATAAACAATTCATAAATTTTAAATTTTGCACGGTTCTGAGTAGTATGATGAAACCTCACACTGTCCTGCTCAGGATGTGAATCGTCCCTTTGTCCAACCATCCATGTTGTGTGTGCCACCTACCCATTAGTCACTCAGTGGCCATCTTGGTTATCAGATCAACTGTCCCAGTATCTCAGTGTTTGTATTCACATAACTCTTAATTTACGTAATAATGCCACGTTCACATCACTTTTATTACAGTAAATTGTTATTCTATTTTATTGTTAATTTCTTACTGTGCCTAATTTACAAATTAAATTTTAGGTATGTATGTATAGGAAATAGCAGTATAGATAGGGTTTGGTACTATATGAGGCTTCAGGCATCCACCGGGGGTCTTGGAACTCTCCCCATCATGCATAAGGGAAGGCGTACCACCGTACTAGAATTTATCTGTTCTTCTTTTGACCTTTTGCATTTCATTTGCTCCCCTCACCTTCACAGGGTTAGCTTTTTTCTTTTTGATACAATTTACACACCACATAATTTAAAAAGGTGAACAATTCAGTAGTTTTTTGTTTTTTTTTTTAAAGATTTTATTGGAGAAGGGGAACAGGACTTTATTGAGGAACAGTGTGTATTTCCAGGCCTTTTTCCAAGTTAAGTTGTTGTCCTTTCAGTCTTAGTTGTGGAGGGCGCAGCTCAGCTCCAGGTCCAGTTGCCGTTGTTAGTTGCAGGGGGTGCAGCCCACCATCCCTTGTGGGAGTCGAGGAATTGAACTGGCAACCTTGTGGTTGAGAGGACGCACTCCAACCAACTGAGCCATCCGGGAGGCAGCTCAGCTCAAGGTGCCGTGTTCAATCTTAGTTACAGGGGGCGGAGCCCACCATCCCTTGCGGGACTCGAGGAATCGAACTGGCAACCTTGTGGTTGAGAGCCCACTGGCCCATGTGGGAATCGAACCAACAGCCTTCAGAGTAAGGAACGTGGAGCTCTAACCGCCTGAGCCACTGGGCCGGCCCCAATTCAGTAGTTTTTACAGTATATTCACAGATTTGTGCAACCATAACAATTATTTAATTCCAGGACATTTTCATCACTCCAAAAAGAAACCGGTACCCGTTAGCAGTCGCTCCCCCATTTTGCCTTGCACCCGTCCTCTGGCAACAACTGATCTACTTCCTATTTGTGTGGATTTGCCTATTCTGGACTTTTCGTATAAATGGAATCATACAGTATGTGGTCCTTTGTGACTTTCACTTTCATAATATTTCATTTAGTATGTCTCAAGGTTCATCCATTTGTAGCATGAATGAACACTTTATTTCTTTTTATGGCTGAGTAACATCCCATTGAATGGATATACTACATTTGTTTATCCATTATTCAGTCGATAAGACATTTGGGTTGTTTCTACTTTTTGGCTATTTTGAATAATGCTGCTATGAACATTCATGTAAAAGCTTTTGTGTTGACATATTTTCACTTCTTTTGGATATATACCTAGGAATGTAATTGCTTGGTCATATACTAACTGTTTAGCAATTTAAGGAACTGCTAAGTTGTTTTATAATCCACCTGCACCCTTTTACATTCTCACTGTTACTGAACTCAGGGGGTTCATTTTGCTTGCGTGCATCAAAGCCAAAGGAGACAGGAACAGGAGTTTGCAGCAATGAAAATAAAGGTTTATTTAAGGAGATGGCGCCAAGCCGGGAGACACAGGTGAGCTAGCACTCAAAGACCTGGCTCTCCGATGATGTGTAGATTACAGGTTACAGGGCAAAATCACAAGACACTAGGTTAGGGGTTTAGAATCATGTTGGGAGCTGATTGGAGGTAAGGGTAATGAGTCATTTCTTCACATCTTGAGGACAGTTCTGAGGTCTTTTCCTGAGTCCCTCTGTCTGGTCTTCTGGGAAAGTAGCCAGGGGGTCATTCCATCTTAAAACTCTGGAGCTGAAACATAACTTAGGTCAAGATGTTATCTTTAGCCAGCCAGAGGTCCATTGGGTCGGGCTACTGTCCTCTCCTGCCTTGGGGATTGCTGATTATCCAGGGGAAAGGCTAGATCTCTGAGGGGTATATATAAAGAGAGGGGTATGATTTCTAGAGCTAGGATTTAAAACTAAATTTAGTCAAAAGTCATAAGGACTCGGTTTCACCACTAATAATGTACAGAGATGCCAATTTCTCCACATTTTGCCAACATTTGCTATCTTTTTCATTAAAATCATTTTAGTTGGTATGAAATACCTCATTGTAGTTTGGATTTGCATTTCCCCAGTGACTAATGATGTTGAATATCTTTTCACGTACTTATTGGCCATTTGCATATCTTGGAGATATGTCTGTTCATATCCTTTGCCTATTATTGAATTGTCTTTTTATTCTCTTTTTTAAATGTTGCCAGAGATTCATTTATTGCATTAAAGCTGTTTTTTGAAAACAATTTTTTTCACTTAAAAAAAGTTTAAAATTAGCTTCAGTTCTTATTCTTGAATTATAAGAGTTCTCTATATATTCTGGATACTAGACTCTTATCAGATACATGATGTGTAAATATTTTCTCCCATTCTGTGGGTTATCTTTTTGCTTTCTTTTAAGCACCAAAATTTAAAAATTAATTCCAATTTATCTATTTTTCCTTTGGTTGCTTATGCTTTGGGATGCCACAGTGAAGAAACCATTGCTTAGTCTAAGATCATGAAAATTTACACCTCTGTTTTATTGTAAGAGTTTTATAGTTTTAGCTCTCACATTTAGGCCTTTCTTTCATTTTGAATTGATTTTTGTATATGGTATAAGGTCCAACTTCATTCTTTACACGTGAATATCCAGTTGTTTGTAGCACCATTTGTAGAAAAGACTCTTCACTTCCCCAGTGAGTTGTCTTGGCACTCTTATCCAAAATGAATTAACCATAAATGTGTGGGCTTATTTCTGGACTCTGTGTTATATTCCATTGATCTATATGTGTCTACTTACATTATTACTACCATATAGTTTTGGTTGTTATAGCTTTGAAATCTGGAAGTGTAAGTCTTCTTAAATTTGTTTTTTTTCCCAAAATTATTTTGGCTATTATGGGTTGCTTATATGTCCATAGCAACTTTAGGATTAGTTTGTCAATATTTACCAAAACAGTTCTAATTTTGGTAGGGATTGCATTAAATCTATAGATCAATTTAGGAAATATTGCCATCTTAATATTAAGTCTTCCAATCTGTGAACATAGTCTTTCCATTTATTTGGGTTGTTGTTGTTTTTTTAATTAAAGTTTAATGGGGGGTGACAATTGTTAGTAAAGTTACCTAGGTTTCAGGTATACAGTTCTGTAATACATCATCTATAGATCACATTGTGTGTTCACCACCCAGAGTCAGTTCTCCTTCCATCACCATATATTTGATCCCTTTTACCCTCATCTACCACCCCCTCCTCCCTTATCTCTGGTAACCACTAAACTGTTGTCTGTGTCTATGAGTTTTTGTTTCTTTGTTTGCCTTGTTCCTTTATGTTTTCAGTTTTATATCCCACATTATCAGTGAAATCATACGGTTCTTGACTTTCTGACTTATTTCGCTTAGCTTAATAATCTCAAGATCCATCCATGTTGTCGCAAATGTCATTATTTCATCTTTTCTTATGGCAGAATAGTGTTCCATTTTTTTTCAATGATGTTGTGTGTTTTTAGTATACATGTTTTGTCTTTTGTTAAATATATTTCTAAGTATGTTTTTCCTTTAATGCGATAGTAAATGAAATTTTAATTTCAGTTTTGGATTGTTTGTTGCTAGTGATAGAAATATAATTGATTTTTGTTTATTGATCATTTGCCTCTAGACCGCCAAACTGGTTCTTTCTTTTTATTCACATAGTTCCTTGAAATCTTAGTTGTTATAAAAAGTCCTTCTAATTTTACTCAGCTTGCTTATTCCTTTTTTGAGGATTTTTTTTTTTTCCAAGGCAGGCTTGAGTTGCACCAATCCTAAGCTATTTTCAGTCCAATATTATGCCTTCAAACATTTGGGTACTTGTTAAATGTATCTATAGACAGGTTGTTAACCACTTGCTTTTCTGTATGGACTGCATCAGCTAACATCTTATCACTGTGGGCTGATATTTCGGTAAAATAAAGATGAAAGGAATCTTGAGAATATCCTGTGGAGAACTCCGCTCCTGTCCGTTCCCCGCCTCTATCCCTCCTGACTAAATATGTAGGCGTTATAATTCTGATCTGTTCTGAAAACACAGTTTCAAGTCAAGTACCTACCTAGAAATCAGTAATGGCTCCTCCTTCCCTGCGTTCTGTCCCTTGTTCAGGTACCTACATTGATCAGTTGTGTACTCTGGTCTCATACATGTCATATGCCCAATCTCTAAAGCTTTGTCTGAGTTCCTGATTGCAACCTGCTACTGAGACTGGACTCCCGAACCCTATAGGTGGATGCTCCAGCGCTCTGGACTACTCAGCTAGTTTGACTTCCTCTCTGATCCTTGCTTCTTGGACATTATTTGTGCGAGTCTTGTCCCATGCCCTCTCAGCCTGCATGTGTAATTAGCCTTACTGAGCTTTTTGGCCATGGCTGCTTCTTATCCTGCAGTCTAACTAAAACTTTGGAATTTGTGGAGCCTTGCTGGGTCATTCATTATGTAGCACATACTGCTAAAACAGAAGACATCAATATTAAGTATAGTGATTTTAATAATGCTCCTTAAAACTTTATACAATCCCTTTGCACGGTTTCCTTCTGTGGTCTTTCTCCCCTCTGTGCCCCAAGTGCCTTATTGCTAGTAAACTATGTGTCCTGAAACTTTTCTAACTATAAAGAAACTACAGTAAATAATTGGGTGTGAGTCTTCTGTCACTGTACGTGGTATGGGACTTGTACTTGAATAACTTTTAGAAAGTAGCAAATGTGATGTTCCATCAAGCTTGGTAAAGTGGTTTCACAAAGTTGTAATATAAATGTGTTATCATGTACATGATTTTTTTAAAAAAAGATTTTATTGGGGGAGGGGAACAGGACTTTATTAGGGAACAGTGTGTACTTCCAGGACTTTTTCCCAAGTCAAGTTGTTGTCCTTTCAGTCTTAGTTGTGGAGGGCGCAGCTCAGCTCCAGGTCCAGTTGCCGTTGCTAGTTGCAGGGGGCGCAGCCCACCATCCCTTGAGGGAGTCGAACCAGCAACCTTGTGGTTGAGAGGATGTGCCTCCAACCAACTGAGCCATCCGGGACCTCAGCGGCAGCTCAGCTCAAGGTGCCTTGTTCAATCTTAGTTGCAGGGGGCGGAGACCACCATCCCTTGCGGGACTCAAAGAATTGAACTGGCAACCTTGTGGTTGAGAGCCCACTGGCCCATGTGGGAATCGAACCGGCAGCCTTCATAGTTAGGAGCATGGAGCTCTAACTGCCTGAGCCATCGGGCCAGCCCCCTGTACATGATTTTTGATGAGGATAGTTATATTTGGTCTTGTCAAATTTTCATTCGCTAAACGCTGGTTTTTGCCATTGTGGTTGTTAAGTGTTTTTAGGATGTTAATGGCATGGGAGTCATTCCTGTTCAGAAGCCAATGTAAATTTATAGAACTATGTAAATGAAATTTATCTGTAAGTTTTAAAAAATGGGTTTCAGATGCTGTTGTGATTTTTGTCTTTGGTTCGGTTGAATGTCAGAGATTTTAGTCGTTTTCACCCTGTACCAAGAGGTTGTATACGAAAATAAGAGTTGCTGCTGTTATTACTGTAGAGCTTGTTGCTGTGTAAGCTCTATAGGGTACGCATTGGAATTCAGTTAGCTGTGTTTTACAGGACAACAATTTATCAAATCCTAATTAGGTAGAGAGTATAATTTTATATGTGATACCGGTGCTAATAGCGCCAATGCAGCAATAACTTCATTGATCTCCACTGGTGAAATGTTATTAGACTTGCAAGTAAATGACTCTTTAAGTGCTGTTTTTCTCTTTGAGTAGTTCATTAAAAAGAACATTCAGAGAATTTTAAATCACTTTATTCTTTTTTTTTTTTGAGCTAGGTGAGTATTTTTCTAGGTCATTTTCTATTTAGGGTTTTCAAAATTTGAAAGTGGAAAAGACCTGACAGCCCATTCATGACCTTCACACAATTCAAAAGAACTGCTACAACTAGGGGATTGTATGTGATAAAAGCTCTTATGTGGTCCTAGGTCCATAAATAAGAATTTATAAGTATTGTGAGGAGCAGAAATGTGGGGGGTGTGTGTGTGTCTGTGTGTCTGTCTCCATCCAATCAGTGTCCCCAAAGTAAGGCTTTCAGCCTGAACTTGGGCTCTACTTACTGTGTGAGGAGCCAGCATTCCCCCCCTGTCCCCCTCCCCCACCCCATCATATAGCAGTCTTACTCTCTGAGTCTCAGAACTCCCACTATTCTCATAGTCACATAGTCTGGTCCAGGCAAAGTTGCAGAGGATCTGTGACCCCTAGAGGCATTTAAAATTTTTGTATCTAAAATTATTTGCAATTATAGCTATAAATGAAATGTGGTCATTTTTTTTCTTTAAAAAGAGTAATAAATACAGTTTTTTTAAAAAATCCCATGTAAAACTTTGTCTCCTGTCTGTTCCATCCATTCCTTCTAAGTCTGCTTCCTAAAGGCATACACTTTGAATTGTTTCTTTATAGTAACCTTTTTGCTCACTGCTTGTCTCCAACACCTTAAATAGTGCCTGTTTGGGCTCCTAATAAATCTTGGTTGAATGAATGAAAGGTTGTCCTTACTCTATTTTCAGACTTGGTAAATACTGCACTATGCAATTCTAGGTTGAATTTCATTTTTCCTCTAGGTTGGCATTGCTCTGCCATCTAAGCATTCAGTGTTGCTGTTCACATGTGATTCCACTATGAGTCTCATTTCTTTGCATGTGACCTTTGTTTCCTTTCTGTAAACGTTTGTGATCTTTTCATGTTAGCAGTTAAAAATTAATTATGCTGGAAATTCAATCTGGATACTCATCTTGCTCAGTAAGGGGAAATTTTCTTGAATTATTTCTTTGACAGGTCTTTTCTCACTCTCCCCCCCCAAAAAGGTAAAGAAATCTGTTTTCTCTGTTTCTTTCTGGAACTTTTATTATTGGGATGTTGGACTTCATGAATGTTCTTGCGTATTTTTTTTATCTTTTGGGATTTTCAGTTATTTATTTCTTTGCCTTAGTGTCCTAATTTCTGGGAAATTTCCTTAACATTCCCTTCTAATCCTTCTGTTAGTTTATTTGTGTTATCAAATTTCAAATGTGTCATACTATTTCTTGTTTTTTGATTATTCTCTTTTTAAGTAGAGTATTTTTGTTATTGTATTGTAGAGAGACTTTCAATTCTTTCCTCTTATTTTTTATTTTTATTTTTTTATAGCTTTTCACCCCACTCCTCTTTTTCCTTTTCCTTGGTATCCTTCTCCATGTCATCCTTCTGTATGCACATCGATTGCCACTTCACTTGGCTAAATTTGTACTTTTTTTAACATCAGCTTTCCGTCTTCTAAAACTTTTTTTTTTTGGTTGAAAAATCTTTCTTTCATTATTGCTTCATTTTTCATTGTCACTGAAATGCTAATATATTTTAATTGCCATTTTGGTGTGGTTTGATGGGGGAAGAGGAGATATATACATTATGTTCCATCTGCCATTTTTAAATTGGTGTTCTTCCTTTGAGGCCCTGGTAACTTAATATTATGGATGTGATTCAAATGAGAAGCTAAATATGTAAATTTAAAATTAGTATGAAGAAAATATTGAACAAAAGGTTGATTTGATCTATCTTAATATCCAGATAGATGATGTGCTTTGTAATAATAAATTCTTTGAATTTCATTTATGTAGAAGAAATTGAGGAAGAATCTGAAACAACTATTGAGGCCGACTTGACTGATAAACAGAAACATCAGTTGAAACATAGGGAACTCTTTTTGTCACGCCAATATGAATCTCTGCCTGCAACACATATCAGGTAAGAACTTTTTAGAAGTTGATTTGAAATACTCAGTAATATTTGACAATTGAAAAAAACAAACCCTAAACAACCTTCTTTGAAGCATTTTCCAAACTCTCCTCATGGTCTTGCTCAAATTAGTTTACTAAAAGCTTCATAGTGGAATTTGTCTTGGAAATTATGGTGTGTATTAGCATATTAGCATAGTGAAGCCCTGAAAACGTTCTGCAGTGAAGTAACCATTTTAACTTTATTTTCATCCAGATTTCCCCAATTTATTTGTGTTTCTGTTAGTATCCTACAGAACAGTGTCCAGCAGACACTATTTTGGGAAATGCTGAGCTTCCCAGATGCCTAGAACATTATAGAGTCATTAGGGTCCAAGAGCTAGAACCCACAATCTGGTTCCCAGGCAGGTGACTCTTGACCTTGCAAAATATGGGGCTTTTTATTTTCTTTGGAGGACTTATGGGATGAAAACTTTATATTCTTTTCTACTCACTTGCATCTGCTCTGTGCAATGATGGGATACAAAAGTGAAAATGTTCAGTCTCTGGTTTGTAGTTTGGGGAATTGTGGAGGAAAGGTGGTGATCTTTTATGGTCTGGTAGTGGTAAAATTTAAGCACAAACACAGTGGAGCAGTTTCTCATTGCTGTCTGTAATAGGTGTATCTTGGAGGTATAATAAAATGTTTGAACTCAGAGGGTAGGCAGTTACTGACCTCATGGTCAGGAAAACTTCAGAAGGACCTGGCATATGCTTAGCCTTTGAGAGACTGTGGGGCATGTTTCACGTAGAGGGAACAGGTGAGCATAGGTATGGACAGGAAGCAGCGTATGGCCAGGGTGATGGGTATGAGGGAATGCAGTGTTTTTGTCTCTTCAGGTTAAAGAAGTTCTTTCAACTCTTATTTACAATCTTCATTTCTTTCATTCAGCTCTCTATTAGTCATAATTATCTTTAAAACAATTAATATACAGAAATAAAATATATTAACTGTTTATTTCAATAATTGCCCCTTCTCTTTAGCTCCCAATGTCAGTACTGAATCTATGTCTGCCTTTCTGGGGTCAGACGGACTTGGAGGCTTCCTAAAGCTGTGATTTGGTTCTTGTACGTTACACACCTGCTTACCCACCTGCCACCACCCCCCACCCCAACTCCAGGGACCTTTGTGTATACTTTTCAAAGTAGACATTATAGATCTTTTAAGGCAGGAAATGTATGACAGAGATAACTGTAATTCCTTTTTCTCCAAATCTTTTCGGAAATATCTTGATCCCCCACAATAGTTAACATCATGTCATTGCTTTATTTGGGTTTTTTAGGGGATATGATGTTTAGATTGACTTGAGTTAGTAAATTCTGTGTGAATTAGGTCCCTTGCCAGAAAAGACATTCAGGCCAGGTAATTTGGGAACAGTCATTTTACCTACCAATAGGGATATTTCAAAAATTAGGAAAACTCAATTTTTGCCCAAAAAGGTGGAACATGAAAACATTTTATAATTTTCTTAACGATATATGTAACTAATAAATGCTAAAGAGCCATATGCATCTATTATTTAATTGGAAGAAGCTAGAATATAAAGATTCATTTTAAGCTCAAGAAGTTAATGTGACCAGTTATAAGAATCTTGCCAGAACAAGAATCTGACAAATGGTTTTTAAAATGTATCCAAAACATGCAAGTATATTTTTAATTTACCCTTCTGATAGCTTGGAATCTGTTTACAAGTAATGCTGGTTTCCTTTAACAGATTGCTTGGAATGGAAAAAACTGGTGATGTTTTTCGTCCTCCATAAGGACTGAGAGAGTATATTGAAATATAATTATCAAGACACCCCTGTGTTGAGCATAGAAATTACATAATATATGTGATCAGCCACTGTTGAACACATATCCTGAGTATATTCTAGATTAGGTAGCTTAGTAAGTGCTTGGGGAGTTAGACAAGGTTCCTTCCTAGCTTGTAAATTCAAGGAGTTTACCAGGTAGCACTTTTTTTGAATTATGATGAAGAGACACAGACATTTGGGCTTTTTTTTTTTTTTTTGGAGAGGGAGAAGTACAGAGCCACACTGTCGCATCTGTGGCTCCCATTTTTAAACAGCTGAATGGGGTTAGGGGCAGCCTCTGGCCAAAGCATGGAGCCCTGCTGAGCAGCCCTCATGCTGATGTAGAACAAGGGCACGCTGGAGTGATTTTTGACATTTTGCTAATGTTGAAGTCATGCCCTATCTATTTCTGCTGTAACAGGAGAAAATTACTGAAGCCCCATTGTTCTTTGGCAGCAAAGAGGGGTAATTTGGTGAATACTGGCTTTTTATTCTCAGGGACATTATCAAGTGCCCAGAATTTCCTTGTCCTATGTGGAACATAGGAGAAAACCTAACTGAGGCATTCCTGTGGTCCTTTGCAGTTTGTGAGCTCTAACACTCAACGGATACTATGAGTGTGAGTTTCTCAAAGTGTCGGCAAGCAACTCTGTTTCTTCTGATTGCATTGTAAGAGAGAGTGAACAGGGCTGGGACAGTTCTGGGTAGAGTTAGTGATTCACTTCTTGTTTGTGAGACAGATAGGACTTGAGTAGTGAGAATGCCGTTGGAGCATTTTTGGTGGGGGGAGAGCGCATGCTTCATGCACAGCGCCTTAGGTCATAAGTAATAGGTCATATGCTGCGTGCACTGTGAGGCATCGTAAAAGTGGTCGTTGTGCCAGCGGCTGGACTTGTTGTGTGCTACGGGGTGTGAGCAAAAGATACGGTGAATGTTTGTAAATTTAAAAAAATTTATTACAGTGAAGACACATTGCCATTAATCCCCCTCAAAATACTCTCCCTTGCTTCGAACACACTTGTCCCATCGTTCTTGCCACTTTCTGAAGCAGTTCTGGAAGTCCTCTTTTGTGAGTGTCTTTACTTCTTCCTCTATCATGACAACGCTCACACATGGCTTCTGGTGTCAAATAAAAACATTGCCGTGTGTCCGCATCCAACTTATTTACCAGATCTGGCACCGTGCGACTTCTGGGTCTTCCCCAAAGTCAAAATGACCATGAAAGGTAAACGTTTTGAATCTATTCAGGACATCGAGGCAGCCACAACATGGCAACTAAAGACAGTCACGAGAGAGGACTTCCAGAACTGCTTCCAAAAGTGGCAAGAACGATGGGATACGTGTGTTCGAAGCAAGAGGGAGTATTTTGAGGGGGATTAATGGCAATGTGTCTTTTACTGTAATAAATTATTTTTATTTAAGCGTTCACCGTATCTTTTGGTCATACCTTGTAAATATAATACTGCATTCAGTCTTAAATATGGCCCATGTTTATTGAACTCAGCCTTTAAAAATTCTGAAATTTATTAACCTTTATGATAGGTGCTATTCGGTTGCTTTACATGTATCTCACTTAATTCTCACAATAACTTTATGAAGTAGGTCCTCTTATAACCTGCATTTTACAGATGAGGAGACTGAAGCACAGAAAGGTTAAGTAACTTGTCAGACTCATAGCTTTTACATGGCAGATTCAGAAATCGAACTCAGACTAACTTGCTGCAGACACACAATATTATGGTGTGTATATCACTGTACGTATTAAAAAAGTATCAGAGACAGAAATAAAGCTAACTTGTGGAAAACATAGGCTCTTTGATTTTCTGTTTTTTCACTTAATTTTCCGGTTTAGATGCTCAAGTCAAATGTGCAGAACTGAATTAAAATTATCTGAGTTAAGCAGATAAACTGTAATGTTATACTGAAAGATGTTACAATACTAACTGTATGGTAGCAACTGGGAGGCACCTACTTGATTGGGTGCCTGAGTTTATGGATGTGTATTTTATATGATCCGTTGTCAGTGTTTCCACATCTGGAACACACAAAGCCTGGTTTTTTAAAAGCTGCTAATTACTACATTGTTTTGTGTGATGAGTGATTCCTCTTCCCAGCCTCTGGTGCAGCTAGTTAGTCATATTTAAAAAGAGCCAATCATTTCCTGCTGGCCAACCTTGGGATCTGGAGCACAGCCTTTGAACTTATGCTTCAGTGTGTCTTAAAAGCTTTTCCTTAGGTACCTGTCGATAATTGGCTTAGAGTTACCCTACAGTAAGGAAGGGCTCTTGGACTGATGGTTTGTTCTCCGGGTATGAGGAGTGAGTGGTGACAGAGAAACTATTACGTCCATGCTGCTCGACCTGGCCCTTGTTCAAAGCATCACTGGTGAGGATCCTGTCTACTTCATTGTTTAACCTTGAATATACTTTTGAAAATGCCAGAGAAGCCATTCCAGAACCTAAATTTGATGTCAGTGGTACGATAGGTTCTTAAAGACATAGGTGCACATGGTGTTCAAGCAGTCTGTTAATGGCAGGTGCTTCATAGAAAACCTTAGATTCTTTTCCTTTCAAACAGTTTTAGATTAGGATTCCAGAATACAAACATCATTATAATCATCTTTATTGCTCTACCAAAAACTGGCTATAACCACAGTTTGTAGTGTGAACTTGTATTGTTTAAGTGATGCCGTGCTGCTTCTAAAATGGTCTCCTTACTTCCAAAATGAGGAGCTTCCTTAATTTAGTTGGAAAAGTATCTTAGCTGATACAAATCTTGGGGCTTATACATAATTTGTCTAGATTGTTCTAGTCAGACATTGACTTTATAGAGTTCAAGATCCTTGAATGTTGGTATCTTTTTTACCTTCCCCCACCCACTGTGCAGCAGTGAACAGTAGCCAGTCAGAACTTGAAGCTTGCATAGTTTGCATTTCATTTTATTTTTGTTCTTTAAGGAAATAAAAGTCATCAACAGATAATAGAATAATGTCGTCTCCATTACTACTGACCTGAAATGAAATTTTAGAGTGTGTGCCTTTATGAGAATTAAAAGATTGGATATTTGGAATCACAGGTTGCTCAGGACTCTCAGGGAGAGAGCGACTTACTTAGAGTGAAAATCAAGCTTTTACCTGGAGGGCGAGGCTCAGGATAGCAAACCCTTTTTTGTGTACGTATTGTCACGAAACAAAATAATTTTGTGAGCAGTAAATATTATAGAAACCACGAGAAAGGAAAAAAATAGAAAAGGTTTCTAGCCAACAAGAGTTATTTGAAGGGTAGAATACTATAGTTCTTATCATAATAGCCAGTGTTGATGAGGGTAGGAAAATAGGCAGCTCTTCTGGATTCTGTCTGGTGTTAGAATCAGAAAAGTCCGATTGTAATGTGTACACATCCTTGACCCACCAGCTCTCCTTTTTGGATTTTATCTAACAAGTTCTTGTGCAACTTTGTAGAAGTATATATACCAATGCTTTTACTGCAGAATTGTTTGTTTTATTTTTTTAGTTAATGATTTTCACTTTGTGAATAAGGGAGATGATTTTCATTAAATAAAAACATATGTCTATCACAAATGTAGATAGGAACTTGATATTTGATAGATTTCAAAATTATTTTAATATCAGAAAATGCAAGTAACCTTCATCTTGATGCTTTTCTATATTTCTGACGTTTCTGAAATGAAAACACATTAGACATATAATGGGGGAAAGTGATAATTTAAAATTTGGATATTAGAGAAGGAAAATGCCATTTTGTGTTCATTTTTATCCCCTTTCTTGCCTGACAACATGGCTGGTCATGATGAAAACAGAATAGATGGAAATCGACTGAAACCTAACCTCCTCTTTATATTCCCTTCCCCAGTAGTAGTAAAGTAGTAACATGAACTATTACCATTTGATAGCAGACCTGTTTCTAATTTAAGTGTACGTTTTTCAAATGTTTTTGTTGCAAAATGGTAAATTTCCTTCAAGAATTATTCTGTCAGTTTATATTATTTTCCACCACAGTATGTTATGAATATGCTGTTTTACCATTCTCTTATTATTACTGCATATTAAAATTTAAAAATAAGCTCTTATTTATTTTCTGATAATGAAAGAATTACAATTTATTGTTGAAATGTGGAAAATACAGAAAAAGACACCCGGCCCCTCCCTCTCTTAGTGCGGCCCCCCCATAATTCTTCCACCCAGTAGCACTAACAATTTTAGTATGTGATTAATGTACTTTCTTTTCTAATCTTAGGTGTATTTGTTGGATTTTGGAATTTACTTGAAATGGAAGGGGAGCTACATTACTTGTGTGTAGCTTCCTGTCTTGTTAAGTAGTGCTTATTCTGCGTCACTGCTGTCACCTTTGCTTTTGCTAGGTTGGTTGGTTTCTTTTTAAATATGTGAGAAATACGGTTGGAAAATGAATGATGGAACAGTAGAAGGAGGGGAGGATAGT
Source organism: Rhinolophus ferrumequinum (assembly GCF_004115265.2). Lineage (NCBI taxonomy): Eukaryota > Metazoa > Chordata > Mammalia > Chiroptera > Rhinolophidae > Rhinolophus > Rhinolophus ferrumequinum. The sequence goes on along the minus strand of NC_046296.1, from coordinate 42,154,355 downwards.
TGAAGAAGGAGGACTCACTCAAAAACTAATCCAAGTGCCACTGTCTTGGAATAGGCAAGGATTTCTTGAGATTTATCCCACATAGATTCTCCCTACTTTGTATATTACCTGTTTTTTTCCTCCTCTCTTAAATTTTCTTAAAATTCTCTTACCCATTGTATCCTGAAATTTAAGTGATGCCTCAGTCGCGAGGATATTTGGTAGACAATTTTGGATACCTGTCCTCCTTTATTGCGGGGAATTTTTTCCCCTAATATTTCTTTCATGGTTTTTCCCCCTCTCTTTCATGTACTTCTATTGCTTCTATGTTACATTTCCTCGATTGTCTTTGTCTACTGTCTTATATTTTCTGGTTTTTGTTCTGAGCTAAATCTTTGACTTTTATATTTCAGCCCATCTCATTATATTTTAATTTTGCCTATCATATTTAAAAATTTCGGAAGCTCTTTTTTGTCTCCTGAATGTTATTTTCAGTGCATCCTATTTTTGCTATGAATGCGGTATCTTCACAAATCTTTTTAATAATTATAATTGGCATTTTTAAAGTTTTATTGCTTAAACCACCTGTTGCCTCCAGGTTCTGTTTTTGATCTTTGATTTTTTTTGGGTATTTATCTCTTGTGCTGTAGTCTTTCCTTAAATATTAGATGATTCATAGCAGTCTGTTCTTATTTAAAATCAAGGGAATAATGGCAAGGCTGACCAGGAGCCCCCTTTATGTGGCTGGACTTTGCTGGTAGGCTGTCTGTTAGAATGTGGAGCTTGCTTTTCCAGGTCCCGTTCTTCCTGGAGCTTCTTTAGGGCTCTGCTCAATAAATCGGTTCCATTTTTTCCCTAGCATCAGCTCTCTCTGTGCATATTTTCGGCTTTTTTTAAAAATTATTTTCTCGTTTGATTGTATTAGCTAAAACCACCAGTGCCATGTTTAATAATAACGTATATAGTGGACACTTGTTCCTCGTTCTTTATCTCAGTGTTTCCTTGTTGATGAAATGCTTTTCTTGAACTTTGGTTTGCACTGCGCAGTCTCTCTTATCTGCCTTTGTCTTCCAGAATTTTCTGAACTCTTTCATATACTGATGGCCCCCACTTTATAGTGATTTTAAGTTCTTTTATTTCTAATTCTCTTGCTATCACTTAAAGGAATCTTAGACGAGAGGAGATAAACACATGGGCTTTGCCCGTCATTTGATTCATTATTATTCTGTTGAAACTGAAAAAGTATTATCTTTCCTCCTTGCTATTGGAATGCTGTTAAACTTCTTTCAGTTAGGTCACTGAACAAAAGTACCTTACAATATTGGCATTTGTCTCTTTGTGAAATGGACTTATTAAACTGTTTGGGAAATTTATTGTAACTCTCGTAAGTTATTCAGTATTGAAAAAACATTGCTATCCATTTTCAAAAGCTGTAATTTGAAAAAATTTGGTTCACATTTTACCTAGAACAATTAATATTTGAAGGTAGACCTTTTCTTCTTTAGATGGTCATACATATCAGAAACTAATAAATTAACAGAGAATGCCTGTCTATAAGCAGAGGTTTTGTTTTGTTTTAATC